>NC_060246.1:110756940-113156940 GCF_921293095.1 Ischnura elegans | reverse complement strand
TGATATTTACATCAGTCTTCATTATTTTTATGGAGGAGTAAAATTCCCTTTTATGGATTCCCGATGAAAATAATCGAAAAATGTAGGCTAAGAATCATAATTAATAGTTTATATTCATTAGTTATTCTCTGCCGGCTCACGAACTAGCTATATGGAGGAATCGTTATGTATTGATAATAATTCTTCGTGGCCTTTTTTAATGTTTTTCAACCTAGTTTTCTAAAATTTAATCCATCCTTAGGTTATCTTGAACCTCTCGAAATCACTTAGAGAAATTCTTCACAAACAAGAAAATTATCGCTATAATTTCAGTATATTACTTTTCATAGTTTACGATTTAGTATATTGTAGCAGTGATGTATCACACCAAATAAAACAGAAATCAGGTGGTTTTATATCCAATCATTTTCGAAGATGGATTCTATGATCTTTCACAGCTCTTGAACTGCCAGTAATATTTCATAAGACGCGTTGGGTTGGTACAGGATTCCGTAACACGAGGTAAAATAAATGGGGATCTCTCGGCCCGCATGGGATCCTAGGCACGAGAAAAGCACAAGGGAAGAGCGATGATGTATTCTCAAATAGTCTTCCACCGCAATGAAAGACCACTTTACCGCACGTCGAATAAACGAGTCGCTTGCGTCACATGCATAGTAACATGGACGAAATGAGGAAGACAGACGCCCGAAGTTTAAGCAGTTCGTGAATCATTGTCACTATCCAACTCTCGCTCATTTTCAGTTCCCAGAGGACTACAGTGAGGCCTAAGAAGCTATTTATGTTGCCACATAGTGCACATTTGAGATAGTTTTCAAAAATGTCCGCAGCGCCGCGATAAGCGTATACCGATCCCTTTGCTCTTAATGTTTGTAATTTAGGCGGTATTTTATTCTAGAGAAATAATACTGAAAAAGTATGGTCGCGAAAAATTAGAATGCGTCGGGAAACAATTTCTTGCCTTCTCCAATGATGAGAGGCTCTCTTGATTAGTCCGAATTATTTAACTTAGGACCTAGCAACGCCTGGCTATGTCATCGCAAATAATTTCGATAGAAATAAATAATGCATTAGATAGCTAAAATAATCACGAATATTATTATTATTTATTATTAGATTATTTATTATTAGAGTGATATGAATGTATGGTACGAGGGCGCTTATTCGCCCTCATACCATACATTCATATCACCCTACCGCTGGTACCGCGAGTGGCGATTTTTATTACCACATTTAAGTGCGCTGTGGTTGACAGCACGTCTAGTAACAGCTGCAAATTTGCATTTAGCACATCAAACTGAAGGTTGACTTGGATAGGAGAGAGTGTAACTCACCCCATACTTCCAAACACTCAGGTGACGGGAACAAATCCTTCTTCTTGGCCACCTTTTCTTCTGGTCGTGTTCAGAGGATTTGATCCCAGAACCATACGATTGCAAACCAGACAATCTACCCATTCGTCTACCAAGCCATTCCTCTCCAATATTCGTCTTGACGCCGTAAAATCGGGAGGTATAATATATTTGTGGATCGCTCCCTCTCTTTGTTCAGGGTCTGCTAACTCTTGATATTTTCTTGTATGTCACTGTGCTACCCGTACTTTCAAGTGCCCTCAGCATAAAAAATTTTAGACTTTCCAGCTGAATTGTTTGGAGGGTTTTTCAAGCTAACCACCAGGTTAGTTGCTTCACGATTAAAAAAACTATTGAGACTGAATACCCCCTACATCCGGATATAATGTTTTTCTTTCAGTTATGCTGAGTTTCTACGAAATAATTCCATATCGTTGGCATTACTAAGGCAGTAAAATATGAGAGGGTGTGAGATAGATAATACAATAATACTATAAAACATTAGGTGATTTTAGAAAAAATTATTGAATGATTTCTACCTATTGTTTTTCTCAGCTTTTACCATGCTCCATTTTTATCAAAATATTATCCGCTGAAGTCTATTTTTGGATGGCAGAATCACTTTTCACAGTGAATAGGCAGGAACTCCTATATTGCTACGTATCAACACTTGCCGTAAATTGCTCTGTCCGTCACAACTCTATGCTCACAACTAATATTTCGCCTTTTGTTGTAAAAAGAACCTGTTAGGAGCTATTGAAACAAACTTTACAATACCTTTAATGTACATAAAAAGTTAAGTATCATCGGCACATCGGTTCCAGTGAAGTGGCTATTGGAAAATACTTATTCAGTGATGGAATATCATACCCGTGTCTGAATTGCGTGCTTTTAGGAGCTATTATGCTTCATATTTTCACATGAGGCCGTTCACTGGTTTCAAAAATGCACCTGAGTCCGCCCCGAATATTGAAGCCGTTAACCCAAACCTCCAGCATGCAACCTAGGCACGCAACGTAGGACCATTAAGAGCAGAGTTAATGATTACTGACTGTTGAGTTGGGCGGACACTCCGAATTATGTACCACCAACGAGGTTTATTTATAAAAATACTCATTAATATATAATTAATTCATGTACAAACTGTGATTTAGGTTAACGCTACCTTTCAATAAAACAGGACACCAGCATCATATAAGGCAAAATTCAAAGACTTGAATAGCAAAAACATTAAATAAATAGCACAAAAATAAATTTTTATGACAGCCTTATGCTATAATTTTAAATTCAAGCAACTTTTCGATACAAATATCTCTAATTTTAGCATTTATTTGCGTGCATAACACAGTGTCCATCCTCAAAACCATGTGAATGGATTGCAATTTTCAAATAGCAACCAAATACTCTGAAGGTGTCGTCTCCAAAGCAAAAATATCAGAGCATTTAAGCATTCAAACCAACCAAGCATTCTTCAGGAATGTTTACGACGCGACGTCGTCATCGCTGCATCACGCGTGGCCACGCTGGATCCGAGGATGCTTATTATTCATGCACGTCTCATGCGACGACGAGGTTTGGTGAAAACCCTCTTTTACGATGCCTCTCGATATGAATAGTTAATTTCCATCGGGGACGTTTGAGAGTCCGTTCTGTTGGAACGGCTTAAATCTCAATACAACTTTAGATAACATCGATTTTTTTCTCTTAATTCTGCTTCACTGCGGCAAATCGTATTTCCGCATTTTGCTTATTAGGTACGACATACTCCGATCCTATCGAATGAATTTCCTTTGCTGAGATATTCATTAAAACTAAGCCTCTGGTTATGATCGCCCTCAGAATTTAATCTAATACTTTCTACCTCATCTCGTTATTTATCATAAATCCGGACACGTGGCCTATTTATTTGAAAACCTCGGGCTTCTCTTAGCGCTCTATTTGTTATCCTTGTTTTATTTTTTCCGTAAAATTGGCACATAAGTTTCGTGGGCTTGTTTATATTTTGTGTACGTGGACGTGCTGTCCAGCTTTTGGTTTGTAACGCCGCCAAGTTGTTGAGGTATATGCGCCCGATGGGGCTTTACCGTCTTGCTTTTTTTTTTTGGACGTGAAGGTCATGGCAAAGTGGGCGAGACTACAGCTGCAGAAAAATTTTGTTTGCGAGCGCTTTGGACGTCGAGCTGAAGCAAAACCGCAGCCGGCCACAATGAGTTGGGAACAAAGGAATAGTAGTTCCACCCGGAGGAAACGCCACAATGCAGTGCGCCAACCACAAAACAGAGCACCTTTTAGTGTCAGCTCGGGATTACAATATTTGGTTCGGATAATTTTTTGATTCTCTTTTCCACGAACATCTTTTACTATCAGCTTAGGACAACAATATATATTTGGTTCAAATGATTTTTTATTTTCTTTTCCACGAACATTTTTGGTTTAGCAACTAAAATTTGTAATTCTATGAAATATATCAATAAAAACACACGGTTATTGGTATAAACGTTTTTTCTTCAAGTTAGGCTTGTTTATGACCTCTCATTAAGGAAGGTGTTAGTCAGTAGCGGATTTAGGAGGGATCGCATATGTCATTACCCCCGCAAAATTTTATTGAAAATTTATAAATTTCATTGGTTTAATAGTTTTTGTATCCTTAAATTCCATCTGTTTATTTTAAGAATAAAAATGAAATTTTAAGGCAGCAAAATGCGTAAAAAATGGGGGTTTTAAAATATTTTACACTGGACAACTCCCGGGGGGTATCCCAAACTCCACGGACCCAGATCATGACCCCCCTCTCAAATTTTATTTCTGAATCCGCACCAGCTGTGAGTTACTATTCTCCCTACAAAAATTATTGCTGCGCTGTAATTCTATTCAACTGCGTTTCCTTTGAGATTCCAACGTACTCGCGTTTATCCTCTCTGCTATCGAAAAGAAGGGTATTATTTTTAAACGTATGCAACTTACGAGAGAAAAGCATCGATTTTTGCTATTTCACATCATGTTTCGGGTGAATAGTTCACGATGGCATGGGAGGACAGGTATTCTGGCTCCGCCTCCTGCTGCCATCTAACGGGCTCACGGCGTACCGCTGGCGATCGAAATCGTCGATTCGGGATGGTAGTCGGAGGCTGGAGGGGAGGGAGTGAGGGAAAGGCGAGAGGCGGAGAGTAGGTGGAGGAGGGGAGAGTAATAATCAGCGAACGGGAAGCGCACTTTCGGTGCCCAGGTACCCAGAAGCGTCGATGACGTCGCTTGCCGTTTTCCGAGCATCATTGAAGCCTTTGACGGAGGCCTTACACCTGTGATGAAAATTTCCTCCGAAAACGGACTAATGTCCTTAAAGGCGTTACCACGGTTAAAATCAAAGAGTACGCTTGGTCGATGCTTCTTCCGTTGGGTATTTTTCTTTCCTCAACTGAAACTTGCGACTGGGTATATGATACCGTTTATTTCTCTCCACCGTGAAATAGGTCAATGCTGAGAATTGAAAACACTCAAATTTGGATAAAATTGTTCACATCAAGTTTCATATCGAGTATCAAAATCAAGTTCCTCGTAGGATAAAATGCGTTCAAAGTTAACGTAACTCTTTGAAAAATATTTAGAAAGTTGTTCTTTACTAATGTAGTTTTTTCATCGGAGTAAAAATAAAAAATAACTGCTTTTTGTGATGAAAGCTAAAGACTTAGGCTGAACTTGCAGCTTTCACTGAAGTAAGTATAGAACCAGTTGCATTTACCACAATAACGCAATGTAAACCGTGTTATCCAAATAATCACTGGCATTCTAAATTACAAAAATTGTTGTTTGAGCTTATTACATCATCCTTTAATTTTAGTGAGTTTAATAAAATTTGGAGGCATGTATCAATATTCGGCATTAATCTTCCCGCAATCGGGGTGAGATCGTAACTGCCGTTCCCAACCGTATTTTATTAATAGGTATCTTATCTTTTATCGCTTATTAGTAGGTATCTCCATATACTAAAGGAAAATCACTGTCTAAATTTCTTGGCCAAATGGTAATTGATCGTTCACTGAGATCTAAAACGTTAATTCGTGAAAGTAATTAGGTAGATGTAAAGGAAAGACGCAATAAATTCTTCCTCGTTCAACCATTCCTAGAAAATTTTCGACTATATAAAATCGAAAGATCCCGCCCTCATTTCTTGAATTATTTACATCATTATAGAGTTTTGGTTTATAGCTCGCTCTGAGTGAACCGCTCATTCAGGGGCGGTGTGTGGTGATTGGGGTCCTTCGCCTGGGGCTCATGACGGGGCCTTGTTTGCCGAGAGATCCGGGTGTCCTCCCCGGAAATTTTAGGAAGTTACACGCTCGGTAATAGATTTTGACTCTATTTTGACTTTTAAAAAACTAGATAGAAGTTGATAAAAAATATTAATTTCGTGATAAAAAATACTGCCAAGAGTGAGAAGTTCACAGCTTATAAAATTTAGTAATTTATTATGGTTGCATTAACTACTTAGTGAACATATTCTATTGCCATTTTAGTGTAAATAAAACAACTAATGTGAACGCAGAATTATGCAGTTTCAAAAAATACTTAATTTCAAGTAATCCGAGTCCTTTTAATTGCACATTTGATATACGCTTCACGATAGACGCGAGCGTTGTAGGGGGCCCCTATGCTCGGGGCCCTCGGCGATTACCGACCAGCCGATTGAAGGAAGGACTCACTCCCGTAAACGACGATGAAGCACGCAAGGCCGAAGTGATAGGCAAAGAAACAGTGGAGAAACGATGAAGCGCTCGTTATTAGTTTATTACGTCATCAACTCATCCACGGAAGGGTTTATGCCGTCGCCTTTAGCCGCGAATAGCTCGAAAAGTAAGTTAACGATGGATCGAGAAACGGAAAAATACGCGTTTCTCATTTTTTAAACTTCAGAAAGCGACAGTGAATTGATTTACGTGCCCATTGATTCCATTTATTTGCTCATAAGTAGTATCTGTAAGTGTAAAGGGTGAAATGATTACGTATAATTCTTGGTCGAATTGAAATTCCCAACCCACTCTCCCAGATAGATATTCGAGTAAGGAGCATTTTCTAGAAACCCTTTCTATGATGCGTTCAAATGAAAACCGTATTATAAGGGGGTAGGAAGATGCAATGAAGCTTATTATAGGTACATACTGAATATAATTAATGTCATTTTATAAATTAATACCAAGTAAACGCGACAGCAATTTATCGATATCATACGCTGGGGAAACTTCTCATTTTCCCTCACGAGTGCAGTTTCTGCGGAAGATTACGGTATTGCGCAGTGGACGATGTAGGAATTGAAGAATCTATTTTTTAATAACCGACTGTTGAGGGTGAATGGAATGCGCGGGTGAGATCATGCGTCCGAATTTATTTGTCAGACATGAATATTTTCAATATGCTTTATAAGAATTTGAATGCTCGCTGCTACTTTCTGAGGTTGGTTATGGAGAAGTTGTACCTTAGCTAATGGAGCTGGTTGAAAATGGTTTATCTTCTCATGTTTGTGGCCACCCACTTTTTTACCTTGATCCTCACATCTCTTGCCTACGTCTCTATGGGTTGGGGTTCTATTTCTTCCCCAACACACTATGTAGGCCAATAATCCTGCCATGTTGCCATTTAATTTCCCCTGTGTTCTTTTCCCCAAGCCCTCCCAAATATTCCATTTCCACTATCACTGAATCTAGAAGGCACAAGCTTTCTTGAGGATGGCTGAATATTTTTCCCAGCGGTGAGTCACCATGTAAGGACATAAATTTCGCCATCTTCCATCTAAGAATGTGGGGAAGGGATTTGGAGTCGGTCAGAGCGGTGCGATTCATATAGTGAGGCTGGTACGGCTTCGTGTAGCTACCATTATCACTCTCAGCAGTCATGACATAGGCCAACCTTGGCTTCCATTCGTTTACTTTCCCTTTTGTGCCTTCTTGTGACGGGTGCACTCCAACTCTCGAACCGTGACGAAAGTGACGGGATGGATTAACTGACACCTGCACTTGAACCGAGTGAAGTTAGACAATGGTCCTTTGATACAAGATCCTCGAGTGTTTCCTCATAAATGTGACTGGCTGGTCCTGTGTTCGTGTTCTATTTATTTATTTTAGCCATATGTAGTATTTATTGCCGTAAAAGTTAAGCTGAAAGTAGGTAGCTGAGAAGGGCGATCATTCTTTCAATTTTCTCATCCAATTATTTTATGCCAGGATGTTTCATAGCTGTAAATCCATTAAATTCCTCAACGCTGTGGAGGGCCACGTAATGGGTAATGGCGTCTCAGAATATGTGAATGTTCAAACACATCTGACTAAGTCAGTGCTGAGTTTTACAGTACATATCTAAACCAGACAACCTGCGGATTGAATGATTGAGCCCTTCATTTCTTTAGGGGCTCATTACAAGTATGGATTTATTACTTTACATTTCACGGTAAGGTAGTGTACATAAAGGGACGCCTTTGAGGCCTTTCTATGTGAAATGAATGAATTTTTTGTTTCCTACAATTAGAGAACGCATCATCATTGCTCAACCAGTTTTTTTACTCGAAGTATTACTAGTTTCAGACTTACTTCTTGGTATTTAAATTTGCAAGGTCTATAGGGTAGACCATTAACCAACACTTTTTTCAATAATGGACATTTTCTGTTATGGATAATTTATTTTAGCACTATTTCAAATGAAATTGGATAATTTTAGGTAGGATTAAGAAATTTCCAATATGATAGATAGTGTGCTCAAAATAATGCGTCATAGTATTTCTAAATTCGATCGTTTATCGGGGATCGGGTGGGTGTGGTGACTAGAGTATTGGCTTCCTACACCATGAGCAAAATCCTGGTGGTGGCTGAGTTTTTTTTCAGAGACTTTCCGATCCATACTTTATTCATTGCTTTTTGGAGGGAACTTAGCAGCAGTAAGAACAAAGCAGCAGTACAGCTTAAATTAGTAGAATTATTGCACTTCGTCCGTCGGATGGGAAGTTAAGCCGTTGTCCCCCTGACGCCTCTCGGTAAGAACAGGCCAATGGCTTGGTAAAGAGTTCTCGGGATCGCCACCGGGTCAGGAACTGACACGGTGGCGATCCAGAGAACTCTTTACCAAGTCCATTCGCCGGGAAAGCACGAAATCTTTCTTCACAGGCCAATGGCAATGCCTGGTCTCTCTCCACTCTCCCTTCCCTGCCCCTCCCCACGGTGCCAATGACTTCAGCCGTCGGTCACCTCCTCCGGATGCCATAGCATAACACGACCAGCGCGGGAGCGATGCGTCTTCTCAGGTACATGAGTATAAGAATGCCCGAGGCATTTACAAACGTGTCAGTGGGACGGACGGCGTGTCCCGTCCACTCTTGTGTGTGTACTATAAGATAAGCGTTCGCTGGAAAGCTCAGTCAGCGAGAGTCCTTCCCGCCATGTGGGCGATCGTGCGCTTTTTCTCGCTGCGAAGGTGAGAAGTGGGCGTTTTCAACATCGTGTGACGGAGTCGTGCCTCAGCATGGCGGACGACGAGCCGGAGGAAGGCTTGGAAATGTGAGTGCGCTTTTCTTATTGCGTGGTCGTCAGCCAGCAGTTTTTCCGAGTGCGTGGGCATTGCGATGGTTTGACCTTGTGCTTCCGTGGGCCAACGAACCGCTTCGGATGCCGTCATCTGGCGGAATTTGTTTGATATTTCCTCGCCAGGAAGAATTTCACGTTCGAAGAATGTTTGGGAAAATAATTGAGTGTTATTAGTAGCTGAAATGGGGTATAAGTGGAAGTTGCGCAGTCATTAAGTGTGAGATCGAACCAAGATGCATTATGTGTGCTGTGTTGTCCTCTCATTTGTGGGAAAGTTTTATCGTTGAAAGTCGGTGCTGAAGTTCTTGGTGACGGGTTGGAATCGTCCAATTATAACTGATCCAACGTAAATGATCACTGTGGCAATTTTTATGGTGTATTTTAAGATTTGCGCTGCTTCTATCTCCAATCTTAGTACTCTTACCTACATCTTAGTTATATATCAAATGAGTGCTAAGACTCTTCAAATAACTCCTTTCGCCACGTGATTGGGATGAGTCTTTTATATTGAAGTGAAGTTTATGATAGTGAAAGCCTAAAAATATTCAAAATTTCATAACTTTCTCTTGAGTTATTCATGCTATACTGTAGCCAATCGGAATTCTGGGAGCAGGCCCTCAGGTGTAAGCTGTCATTTTTTTCGCTTTTTCGTCGGTTTTCAAAAATGTCCGCAGCGCGGCGATGTGTGCATAGCGACCCATTCATTCCCATTGTTTACCTTGGTAGTTTTGCTCATCATGCAATACATATTTATCATGCGAACATTAATTAAGGTTAACAGCCCTAATGTTTCCTTATTTCATCGCTGAATTCGTTTCGCTCTACCGTCAGCATAGCGCACGGTGAATATTGTAAACCCATTTATATGCGCGGAGGATGATATCACTTTTAGCAGCCGACTGAATATTATTTAAGCGTAGTATTCACGATTGTAACCTTGCACTTGAGAGCCTGCCCTTCGGCTGAAACGATCATTTTGGCAGGCAAACCACGCAAAGGTGGGATGCCGGTGCCACACCTCTTAAGTTCCCGCGGAGGGAGTGGTGAGTGCCAATATCGAGTTGGGGACGAGGAAGAGAGAAAGCCGAGTAAAGAGTGGCGGAGAAATGAGTCAAACTGAGAATTTAATATTCGCAACCTACTTTGAGGACGATACTCGTGCTGACGTGAGAAGTTGAATATTTAAAATGCATTTAAATCGTGATTCGGGTGTTCTCGATGTACCTGCTCTAAAACTTTCATTATAATAGCGTAGGGCAACGTGAAAGGAATGCGCCCTCATTAATATTATGTTAATATTTTGAGGAAGATTGATGACTGCGTTATTGCGAAGCAGCGTATGGTGATATGAAGACGGTAAGAAAGATGTGGACACAGAAAATAGGTTGGATAAGCATAGAAATGAGGCGATAATGAGGTGATGAAAGAGAAGAGGTGAAGTCGATAATTTTGTTATGGACGAGAGACGATATCTAATGAGTGAATATAGAAAATACTACGGAAAAACCCAGAGAGAGAGAGAACGGAAAGGTATGAGAGAAGGATGACAGTACTAGTGAGATTTTAAGCCTATGGATAATGCAAGTGATGAGGCCTTCATTAATATGTGTACTCGATAATATGTCAACCGATGGTAATTATATATATATTATTCTTCCGCTGCTCTGGAAACAGTGAGTATATTGAAGCACATACTTGTTCATCCTACATCAGTCCATTTGTATTTTGATCTTTTTCTGTCAAAACTCTGTCAGATACATTGGCAGGAAATGGCTCGTGTTTACTCCGATTTCACTTATTTTATGCTGGCTTATTAGAACTGTTAACGTCGTATGAGTATGTTTTACGAAGCTCTATCTATGCTTTTGATATTTTTGAGCCACATAACATACAAGGAGGTATTTTTATCTTAAAATAGGGAGAAATACCCGACATAGCAATTTTTTAAATGATATAGATATTTCAGAAAGGTGAGATTATTAACCAAGCTAGATGTGAATGCTTGTTTCACTCTCTCAAATGTGGGCTATATTGGATGGTGAATTAGAGATTTATTCAGTTTTCGCCTTCCTTCCGGAAAACACCTTCAACTTTGAACAAATCTTGTGCCGTGGTAGACTTGCGGAACCTAAAATACGTTTAGAGGTGTATATGCTTCTCAAGAAAGCTTTATACGCTTCTTCCACAGCAATCCATCAAATTGCAACAATATTTTTATGATGCAGATTCAGAAAACTTTATTTAATGATGATCTTTTTCGAGTTTTTAATATTTGAATCGACTTGTTTTTTTCCAATTTCTCATAAGATCGAGCGAAAAAAATCAGGTCTTCAGCTTTATCATATCCACTTAACTCGATAAGATATCATAGTCATGTGCCGCTGCACTTCTGCGTTCATTGGTACCCGTTAGTTTTCATTCCTTATCTTTCCTATTGGACTCCGCCTGGATTTTACAATTTTTGCGGTATCTTACTCAGTTAAATAAAGTTGAGAGCCAATCCATTCGAAAGTTTACTTTCATTCTTGGAATGGTTTTACTTTGTTAATTTCCTGGAAGTGCACGAACTTTATATTTAATGTTTTCGCCAAAATTATAAATGCATACTTTTTGGGGGAGAATCTACTTAGGAACAAAATACGCTTTCATATACAGCGTTTTGAAACTTAAATATCGGGAATTTGCAATTTAACAACACAGAAATAAGAAAGAAAACATTGCCCAACATCTCAAAATATTACATCCTGTTGTAATAGGTCAAACATTTTATTAGAAGTGATTAAATCCTCGCAAGCAGCAGTGACGAACCATATCGTATATTTTGAATACATTAAAACTGCCAAGTGAGCATGGCATGGAAAATATATACCTCTTTGTCGATCTTTGTAAACTTTTATTGGGTTCTTAAAGCAATTCGATGGGTACTGCA
Organism: Ischnura elegans; assembly: GCF_921293095.1. Taxonomy (NCBI): domain Eukaryota; kingdom Metazoa; phylum Arthropoda; class Insecta; order Odonata; family Coenagrionidae; genus Ischnura; species Ischnura elegans. The sequence goes on along the minus strand of NC_060246.1, from coordinate 113,145,094 downwards.
CGGAAGTTCTCCGCCCTTTTTACAAATGCAAAGTGTCGTTGCCTAATTTATGATTCCTCGAATGGAATTGGTGAAGAGTTCTTGATCACGTAGAAGCGAGACGAGATGAGAAGAAATAAGACGTCACTCATTCCTCGTATTATGAAATGATAATCTCAAGGTATAGGCAACCGTAGACATTACATCATTTCGCACGCACGCGATAAACACGCACGCTTTGAACCCTCGCTGAAGCGGAACGCGAAGGCTTCCCACTTCCAAGTCAAATAATCAAAATCAATGCCAGATTCCCAAGACACTGTGTGAAAGAAGTAACTTTGTACCCAGCCACGCCCGCGCATAATTCACCATGAAAAAGGCATTTGGATCGGCCAGGATTCAATCCTGGACCTCCCAATTGCCAGTCAGGTAGGACTGGTTAGTAACTGGTAGTAACTTGTATATCCATTATTATCAATAAATGGGTTTCATCGTGATTGATTGAAAAGGATGAAACTGGAAATAAAAATTAAAAAATTGTATTCAGTATTATTCTGATTTATTCCGCAAATAATCTTTGTTTAGTTCAATTTTTTGCTTGATAAAGCGATTGAAATCAATTTGTAATTGCAGGAGAGTAATGTGTCGTGGGGATAACTTTGTCTTATTATAGAATTAAATTTTCTAAATAAAATGTGAAATGGTAATTTGTCTGTTGCCATGTTATGGATATTATTTCACAGTATGTGGCATATTTTTTGTAATACCCACACTTTTAAAGGCTGAATTGTCGAGAGGGTAATTGTAAACATTTTAAGGTGGCATTGTGCTCTGTACATTTTGCGAGCCAACTCTTTTAATGGGGTTGGTGAACTTTATTTTAAACTATCATCTCTAGAATAAAGCAATGAACTTTGCAATCTATGATTTAACACTTTCCCGGTGAATGGAATGAATATCTATACTTTCTCGAGTTTGCGTACGGGCAATAAAATCTTATGCAGCCGAAGTTTCGGGTTTCGTCTCGTAACCGATTCTCAAGGATACTTACTCAATTACGCCGGCTGCCTTAGATTTTCTTACCCCCTCGCAAATCCGAGGAAAGGTTATTCAAGGACCTTTTTTTGCTTACCTTCATTGATGCTGTTTTGTTGACCATCCGTCGTTTTCCATACTTCTTTGAATATCTATTGGATTGATCCTTAAATTTTCGATTCAACTGTTTGTGAATGTTAAGAGTACATCCAGCCTTGTGCTCCCGTTCGTTGGGCTCACCAATCCCATTCGCACCAAGATGCGCCAAGCATATCGCGATCCATTCGCATGCTCGTTCACATACAGCTTGCCAAGCGAATTTCACGAGCCCTGGAAGCTTACGCGTGTTAACACGCGTTTGGGATCGGACGGACTAGCATCGGAGCGCTTTGCTGCGGAAGTGCATGTTTGCCGTGGGCGTTTGTTGAGTGAGCGTTGAAAGGCTGCATCGGATGCGGGAGGAGAGACTGTGTGGTGTGGTCCTCGCAAATTTGCGGATATTTGCGGCGACGTATCTCTAGCAATTCGTGGATACTTGCTCAGTTGAAGGAAATCGCACCATAAAATGACGCATTGCCATTTTCTTGAAAATTTATAAATTCGCCCCTCTTTGAATCAGCCTGGTGCTGTTTTATAAAACGAGGCTTACTTATAGAGTAAATATTTCTAAAATTCCCATAGATCTTATACAAATGATTATTTTTTCGTAGGTGAGATGAACATTGCTGCAGGAATATGAACGTCTGTTTGAAAAGATAGGATTAGCGTTGTAAATAAAGTACGAGGAGAGAAAAATGCTCCTAAAAATTCAAAATAGTTGTCAAAATAAAAAAATAAAAAAACTGCTTCACCACTTAATTAAAATCGTTTTTTAATCATTACTAGTATTATTAGTTCCTGTTATTATAGTTTCCAAAATGTATACATACGCAGAAGAGGGCGGTCGTTTTTCAGTCAGGTGTGCTCCGAATGCGTGAAGTCTTATTTGGGTTTTGACAGTGGGTTCCGTGAAAAATTCTCTTCCAACCGTGGGGCAGCTGCCCTCGAAATTAAATTTCAATTGTCAGGATGCCACCCTGAGTTTTACCCCTTCGCCCAATAAAATGGCAGTTGTGAAACCAACGAATAGAAATGACATTGGCCGCTGCCCTTCAAAAGTGCGTCCTCGGGGATGGCTGGCTGACTCACTTGCTCAGCACGGTATTGCCTGAAGTGGGATGGCCTGATTGTGGGCACTCGTTCATTTGAAGGGGTGCAGCGACCCCGGTGGCAGTGTCTTCTCGGCGGTGAACTCGACGCCCCAGGGCTCGCCGCACGAGGAGGAGCGGAGGTGGTTGTGGAGGAGTGGTGAGGTGGGGGCCAAGAGGGGTCGATATGGGGGAGGATAAAGGGAAGCGCCAGTTGCGGTCAGTGCCGCTATTAGGATACACGCCGACCTCTTCCCCCTCTCTCGTGGGAATCTGCAGAGGCAACTCTCCCGCCCAGAAAACTGCTTCCCGTTTGCTCCTGCGGACGGGTGTTTAATTGGTTCTGCCCGAGATTCTTCCCAGCCGTAATTATGCGAGCATATTTCCTATTTAGGGCTCTACGGTCCCTAGTACGTATCACAAAGGCAAACATTAACTAAGGAAATAGGGTGAGTGGCAACTTTGTACATTGCTGCATTCGTTGGTAACCATAGTTATAAAGAAAATCGCAGAAATAAGAGCGATAAATAATTTTTTTAATCGGTTCCAAATCTCTCATAAGTAATGTCCACCAACATTCTGAGCAAAGAATTTCTTACCTCAATTACGAATAAATATATGTTTCTCAAATGTTTAAAGGGCAGAAAACTTGATTTTAGAATGGATTAGCTCTGCCATTATATCATTCCTGAAATTGATTGATATTTTTATGATTTAATATAAACGTTATAGAGCACAACTTTTGTGTAGCTACTCATCACAAGATCATGAGATAGAATCAATTCCAAATAATGCTGCGATGATTAAAATGTGTAATGCGAGAAGGTTATAGTTTGCGTGAATCTTAGCCTCTAGCATGGTTAAACTTTGGAAAAAGGCCATGTTTTTTATTGAATATAGAGCTGTAAGCCAAATTAACTTTGAATGATCATATTGAGTGAGGTATTTTTACGGAACAACTTTATAGAGTACCCTTATAATTTCTTGAAATATACGTACATAATCATTCTTCGTAGCGTAAGATATTAACTCTTTGAAGTATTTTAGTAATTTTAATAAAGAATTCTGGCCAAGTTTGAATAATTCGAATTGCTGTAATAACTAGAATGTAGCTTTTGAAAGGACATCGCAATATAACATTGAACGATGAGGAGTAATTATATTTGTAGCCATCGTTAGCCAAGATAAATTGAAGATTGGAGACGGATAACTCAAATTTATGGTCATACTTTGAGATTAAAATTTAATTACAAAAGCTTTTCTGAAGCAAGAAAGATTTAGTACCCCTGTAAAATTTAGCAACATTCATGATATCTGATGACCGTATTTATGGAAACGGTTGTATCTATACTAATAGTATGCGTATGTGCATAGTAGCCAATATGTGCTTAAAAAATGTTGAATTAACTTTGGAATGTCCTGCGAGAGGGATCGGAAAACTGCGAAAATAAAATGGAGAGAAAGTATTTATTTTAATTTTACTTTCAGCCTTCTTATCTTGATGCATTTGATGCAGCGACGCTGGTGTACAAAAATTAGATACTAAAATTATGCTGCTAATAAGAACTTATAAATTCCTTCGTAAAAAAATGTGTTTAGTTAGCGAATGAAGGAAGACTTCATTTAAAACTCGCTATAGACAGTTTTATAACTATCGCTAATTTGAGTAGCAATCATTGTACGTATTTTCGGGCTAATTTTTCCAGCAACCTTTGTAGCTGTTTAATGTGTGATTCTAGTTGAGTGAAGCATACCACTGAAGTATTGATGGAGTGAAAATGTGCTGTAAATAGTAATTTTATTTATTTCTGTAAGTGACCGATGGAGTGAATGTGGCAAGAACAGGAAGATAAGGGGTATGGGGCAGCCAAAAGAAAGTACCAAATAATTATCGTCGGTGGTGAGCCAAAATAATCCTCATGGTCGGCGGAAATGATAACCCATTACTAACTACATCAGAATTGGGACCAAATTAATTGGAGTTATCAAATTATGGATGCTGGATTAGTGACCTACCTATCTCGCCTCCCATGCGATGTAATTTGATCAAAAATTCCCGCAAGCCCCTGCTAATGTGTAAGCTTTTCCTGTCAGGTGTTGGGCTTGCCGAGCGGTTATGGATGTTGTGAGTGCAGGAGCGGAAAATTGAATGCGGAATATCCGTAGATTGAATCACGTTTTGCCGTTGCTCTTTGCCGCCGTCTTTCTCCAAATAATTAAGGAATTTTGCCAGCCATAATATCATATGAAAATGGATTTATTTTTTTAAATAACCCGTAATATTCTGTATGTACCGTGGGTGGTTACAAATTTTAATTAATAACTGATGAGCTATGAGCTAAGGATTCTAGGAATTGATGAATATAGGTTGATTAATTGGACTAATAATAATTGTGTATAGATGATAAGAATGTAATTTGCTACGGTCCTTACGATGAAACAGGTTGATATGCGCATGATTGTGAATTAATGCCCTGAGGTGTTTTTTTCTTTCTCCTTGATTGGCATGTGTTGTGGGGGCTAGCAACAGAATTTGTGGTGAAATGGAGATAAGCAGTCATAAAAATAGTGAGATGAAATTCACTTTAATGAGTATGGTACCAGTTTGAACGGGGTTGTATCATGGTGACCAAAGCATAACTGTCGCTGTTATTTCAAGAACTGTTTTGTTTTTTTTTTAGTGTTCCATCTGAAATCTGGTAATATATGATTTACAATTTACTCTGAAGTTATGTTATTGAAAATTGCCTTTCACACTCAGTTACATCAAATTCCCCTATTTTAATGTACTAATATAAATCATTTACCGCCAAATTTCGATTTTCAACTGCACTCATATAGCATCAAAAATTATTCAGAGAATAAAGATCCATACTTTCGGTTAATTATTTTTTTGCAATGAATTCTATCCGTGCAGTTAATTCCAGAGGCTTCTCAAGCAGCCCTGGCTTTGAATTTTTCAAGTTTTATAATGCACAAATAATTTTTACAAGGATACTCCGACTACTTCAATAACATATCGTTTCTATATTTAATGATGTATGTTAAATTGGAGCTAGTATTTTGGTATGGAACAAATATGGAACGGGTAAGAAATTTTACATTGATTTTGATATAATGATATGAATTCAATTGGAACATACAATTTGTAAAAAAATACCTTTTTTAATCTAGAAGCTGGGATTCTGAAACCCCACCCCTCTACATTGAGAAACTGTCTTGAAATGTGGCAACATTGTGATCCCTTGAATCCAACACATAAGTTCCCTATCCCCTCATGCCACACTCCTTGCCGAGCTCTTTGATCGCGAACAATCAATTTTTCATTCTTTCACAGGACACCCTGTTTTTTTATTCCCAAAGCAATATGTGACGTCTGTTTCATTTACAAAGTATAACTCAAAATTACGTGCTACATGTAGAACATCGATAAGAACCTATAGAAAGTATTGGGTATCCATTTGATCTCGTTATTTTTACTTGTCTTTTTCTACATCACGATTGAGATTAATTCTTCTACCGTTGTCATACAATTTACAAATAAAAACGATAGGAATATGTTTTCACCTTGAGAATTCACCGATTTATTTCAGTCTTTTTGGTAAATGCTAGATATTTTTAGTAAGACATCGGTTGAGTAGAATTTTAACGAGTTTAGAGTAAAATTAATAACACCGAATTTTTGCGAAAGGCAAAATCTTTGAGTTTAGTAAAACAATTTTTCCTGACTTGATTTTTATTTAGATAAACCTATCTTATAAATACTGCGTATGCTTATTTTTTTAAATTTTATTAAAACTATGTACCTATACCAATTTGTTGAAATAAACCACTTATTATTGCTATCCACAAAAATCCGCTTTATCTGTGTATTGCATATTTTATTCGACAGAAAAATGAAATCATACCCTTCAATGACACAATTAGTATGTGTATTGAGAAATTTCTGTGTTTTCCAATCAATTTCATGAGCCGCAATCCTTCTCTCCATGCCACATCCTAACTTAAGACAATTAGGGAAAAGATTGTATTATCCCTAAATTGCTGTTTGGATAAAACTAACCTACTGCTAATTATGTATGCGATCTAGTCAATTTCTGTGCAAGCAATTTTTGTGTGTAAACTGATCTTATGACGAGTTAAAAAATGATGCCATGCTGCTTGAATACTTTACATTTTGTGTGCCATTAAATACATCAGTCAGCGCGTGGAAAGTTAAATATGTTAAGAATAAAATCCCGCGAGAATATAGTCTGTTTGAGGACCATGATTAATAGTCATTACCTAATTAAATAATATCAAGCATATATGGCGAATTATATTTGTAAATCCTAGTTAGAAGTTATTTGGGGTAGGTATATAATATTTTTTCATTAATTTCTAATTTTGGAGGCTCTCATTTCGATAGTCGTTACTAGGAAGTATGGATTTACAGGTTGTATGTTTAAAATATTTTTTTTCGAGATAAACATTACGTAGTGTGGGATTTTTTAAAATGACTTCACAGGATTTACACATGCAAGGTATTACCAAGCGCATAATCAGAATTATATGATTACTGAAGATTAAGCATTCAAAAAACAAAATGCATCGTGGTCCCTTCCTTAATTCTGAGAGCGGTCATAGTATGGTTTGTAACATACCTAAACATTAAAGCCTTATTTGAGATGTCTAAAATCTACTCGAAGATCGTATGATGCACACAGTTACGTGTTTCAAAGCTTCGAAAAAAAGAAAAGAAAGTCAAGAAGCCGCCTACAACTCTTCATTCGAAAATAGCTCCACTGCTTTCCGATGCCTTCTTTCTGATAGTCGAGGAGGCGTGCTATTCCTTATGAAAATAATCCATCCCAAGTATGCCCAGAATGGTCGTTGGAGGCCATTTAAATGACTTCCCCACTTCCTCGCACCTTGGCCCTTTATCACTCGAAATATGAGAGCCGAAATGGGAGCGAGGAGTCTTGCTTACCGACCACTTCATCTCCTCCCTTATCTCAACCTCGCTGCATCTCATATACATGGAATGGAAACTTATTCAAATGGAAAGGTGAGTTTGAAAATAGATGAGTCCCGTGGACCGCTTAAAATATAGCATAGCACTAGATGTTGAGAAGATCCTCCTCAACATCTCCTCCTCCCCACCTCCTTCATCGTACAATTTTCGAGACTTTATCGATTTTCTCGTGATTTGAGTTGGAGTGCTTGTTATCGGTATGATGTATTTAATTATTGCTCGGAATAACCTACTTTGCACGAGAATCATTTCCTTTTTAAAACGTTATATTTATCCGGAAGCGTTACGAAATCCAACTCTCTCAATTTATATTCCGTGGAGGAATATATTTGTTCACGCTAAGCGCAAAGATAGGTAGGATAGCGCCAGATTATTATTAATAATAATGATAAACATGGTACATTTTCTAGCTTAGTAACTTTCCGAAATTTGAAACCAAGTTTCTAGTATTGTTTTCTAAATATATATATTTTTGAAATGTGTAAATTCATGTCTATACTTCTCACATCAATGCTTGCCGTTTTCAAATTAGAATGAGATATGGCATGCCTATAAATGGAGATTACTCATCTTAGTAAAGAGAGGATCCAAATTCGTTAATTTGTGAAACTACGGATTGCTTAGTTTAAAGGCAATAGGCAGGCGTGTGCGCTCAGAAAAAGTACTAAAATTTACAAAATGATCGCATATTATTTGATTTCAGATGGAAGGGAAATAATCTCAACCGATGTACCAGTAATATTTACAGAAAAGTATTCTTGAGCTATTTCACTCTAAACGGCTCTCTGTTTTCTGAAGGTAAACGATAACAGCATAAGACACATTAGGAGGATGTCTAGTCTAAACTAGGGATTTCAGATATGCTTTACGTTTTCATTCCGTGCTTCCAACTACGGAAAATTAGTGCTTAATTGGAGTTCGAGCAAATTAAAATAAAATAGTTCAGAGTGATGCCACATTAAACACAGTTTTAGGGTCCCAATAAGTATTTAAGTCTTTCTCATGTGTCCAACAGTTAAAGAATCTTGCTGCAAGGGTTTATAGTAGTCTGAAAACAGTAATTACACTAACTTTAAAAAAAATTAATTTGTTTTGTAATAATTTCTTGTTTTGAAACCTTAAGAGTTTTTTCAACATATTGTGTATTGATATAAGGCTTATATATATTCAATGATTTCACGTACTTTGGTTTGAGTTGAAAATAATTTTAAGTACGTCACTATCTACAGCTTGAAGTGGCTATTTCCTTGTGCCCTATAGTGATGAAGCAAACTTTACCTTTACCACGCTTATTTTTTATATTTAATTTCCATAGCTATCTGTATCTTTACAAGTTGTCCATGTACCATATTTAGGCTTTCTATCCAGATTCATTATTTTAAATAGTTCTTATCAAAACTATATCTAGGCTAAATTGTTTTATTCCTGATCACGTCAAAATTTAAGCATTGAAACCTATGCTAGCAATTCTTTTACTGACTCTCTACTGTAGTATTTAAACGGAAGTTCGAATTTAAAAATTGCTCCCGTTTATGTGACGTACATACATATCCGAAATGTAATGGTACATGTTCACTCTGTTTTTATCTCCGCGAGATTTGCGCCTCAAGGCAGCTGCACGATATCTTGTTGACTGTGCGACGCTTGTAAAATCCGCGTGTGATGCAGTATGTCTCTCTCGATGACGAGGTTCCTCTCAGACGGCGCGAGAAAATGATCCGTCGACGGTGCGCCGTAAACCCAGGAAATGTGCACTCTTTGCCGCCTTCATCTTTCTCAGAGACTCTCTTCTTCAAAGCGTCGGCGTCTTCCCATCGTTGCCACTCCGGTGATGCCTCATTGCCGAAGCGGAGTATATTCCCATTTCTTCGGTATTTCCTGAGTCTCGTGTGTTCCTACGCCGCCTCCATTGTCTCGATATCTTGCAGAACATTCCCGTCGTTGCCCCTCCTCGTATCTTATCTCTGCCGGATAAACGCGATGGTTAACGCAACTTTTTGAGTCCAAATAAAATATTTTGCCATATTGACACACTTTATCATTTCTGCTTCTTTTGAAGCCCATTCCTTGTTTGGAGCTTTATCACTCAACGGTTACATTAGGGCCCAAAATATTGATACAAATGTATATGCTATATAAATGAACAAATTTCAGTCTTGCATCTTGTAACGTATTGAGAGATTATAATTTTCATTATTTAAGCAGAACATTTTAAAATTTGCGTTAGTCAAAGTATATCTATAAAAAAATTTAGGCAACCCACAAATCAGCCCTCCGATCTTAGGTAGTTTGTAAAATGAATTCTAAAAAATCTCCTAAAGATGATTTTGAAAGCTGAAATCCTAATTTTAGGTCAACGCTGAAATTTTTTTCCTTCCTATCGTTGCTAATAAATTTTAATTTTCAATCAACTACTTCATTGCAACCAATCATTGCAGTCGATATTATTTTATTGGGTATCTAAGAACTTGTGCGCTTATTCCCTCAAATCTATGAAATTATTGATCTTTTCCTACTCTTAAGTATATTCTTCCGTTGTTTCTCCTTTAAAAATATTAAATCTCGAATGTTTTATCCTCCTCTGTTTGGGCCTTAAGACCGTCCTAAAGCATTTTGTCAGAGCCATCTTCCAATATTTTTAAACTACGAATATTATTATTTTGGTAAGATGTAAACACCAAAGAATGTCGATTTAGTCATTTACTTTACACTCTCTGAGCATACTTCTCATTCTTTGCTTTTTAAGTTGTCAAGCAATGAAAACCACATGAATTTCGCAATATCTTAGTGCTCGTTGATCGTATGCGGCGCTTAGTTTTAAAAATAATAATTTTATCCACGTGAAACTTGCTCAATAAAACATACCATCTCCAGTCCGAACTTCTCATGCAAACAGTGTACGAAGTACCTGTTCGACGGCACCTCATCGGTTGAGAGCTGCAATTCAGGCCATTGTGGTACCTGAATAAGGTGTTATTGGCATTAAACATCAATTCAGCCAGCATGTTATCTTATTAATTGTAAAGGTCCGTTTTTGTATTCTGGTTTCCACCTGTTCCACCTATAAATACTTGAACCCTGGACGCTTCGAAGCATTATTACCAGCAACAAGAAATGTATAATTGCTTATGAATCCCGCCAGCTCTGTTTGCACTTACAAAAATCATACAATCTAGCTACTTTACTTTTTGATCCGAGTGGAAGCTTCAACCTCGTAACTGGTCGTGTGAAATCATTTCAAATGCATTGAATCTAAATCTCCTGACAATTTCCCTTTAACCGAAAGTCAGTGGAAAATACAGCGACGAGACTTACGGACGATTGGATGTAGTGTTGTGAGATTACTGGAACTTGAAAATTTCGAGCGAAAGAAACCATGGCTTACAGCCTCGTTGGACAGGTGATTACTATATTTGGGTCTCCTCCTCAAAGCCTCCAAGCTAGAATAATGCAGCCAATCACGAAAGATTTATTTCTTTGCATTGAATTGTAACCTTCTCTCCCCGTGAAATGCCATTACTCTACCCTGCGAGCCCTCCATGAGTACATGGGATTACGATGGGGAGAACAATGGGATCCGCCAAGAGCAGTTCAGTTTAGAGCATAGCTTTGGTAAGTTGCATAGGGTGCCTCCGCGCGTCGAGCAACCGTTTAATATCAACTGGGTCTGAGTTACAGTCAGGGAAAGACGGAACAATACAGAAATTTACGGCTTAACGCTCCATCCGATGGGCTCTGTACAGTATTTTGGAAACGCACCCCAAATCTTCCAACCTTGCTTCAGATTAGCTCAGATGTATTTAACTGCGCCTCTGGAATTTGAGCTTTACTTCCCCAACTGTAGGATAGTGCAGTAGCATCATGATTCTCAATATTTTAACTTGAAGCGCAGCCTTTCGCAACGATATTAATTAGTATTGGAGGCTTTCGGGAGCAGCTGTGTATTACGCTTTTTCAAGCGACCTTTCGCGGCAATTGCAGGACGCATCGTCAGGCGATGATGGTGGCCGGAATGAGGGCCTACATCGTCTAATGATGCATCCTGCATTGGCCGCGAAAGCTCGCTTGACAAAGCGTAATACACAGCTGCTCCCGAAAACCTCGGTAAGTCTTAATATTTTATATGAGGGGTTGAGAAGTCAAGGGGTGCAAGTGATTTTTTTCCTAACAGAGTTAGGTTAAGTCAATCGTTAGAAGAAATACACAAAAAATTGTTTGCTATGGGATACGATTGAGTCTTTTTTCTGTGCTGACGTCGAGTGGAAAATCAAATGCACTACTAAATATCTAGTCGATCTCGTTTGTTTTCTATGCCTAATTTCTGTACCTAACACTTTCTTTTGTACCTCATGGCTTCTCACCCACTCATATCTATTAAGGAATAGGCGTGCACGCAATGCCCGCAGAGGGTACACTTATTCAGGCCTTCGAGGGCAGTGCGGCCTTACGGGTGGATATGTTAAGGGCCAGAAGCATCCCTAAAACGCCCCTGGGCTCTAGGGTGCACCGAAGAGAGGAAGGGAGGCGGGTGAAACGTGGAGGTGGGTGGGTGTCTCGGGAAGGAGGAGGCATCGCTCGTGTGGCATCCATAATCCTCGTCCCTTACACCCCGTGACCCTCAAGGGCACCTCCAGCGCATAAACCAAGACCCCATCCCCATTCCCCTTCATATGTACGCCCCCTCAAAATTTCCTCAGGGGTGCCCTCCCCCCTCCTCATTTCCTCCACCCTTCCTCATTCTGCCTCCTCCATCCATTACTCCTCGCGCCTCCTTCATTCCACCCAAGGCTCTTCTTCTTCTTCTCCCTTCTCTCCGTTCTCGTTCTCTTTGCACGGAGCATGGCCCTCTTTTGGAAGGAGGGATGTATGAGCAACCCTTCCTCCCTCCGTATCTTCCCACACGTTTTCTGCTGCCTTCCGGCACAATTCCTTCACCCTCTCTCTCTCCCCCCCCTTTCCTCGCCACCCCCTTCGTCTTGGCTGCAGGAGAGAGGGTGGAACATTACGAATTCCTCTCTCTCCGAATTTATGCACCTTTTGAGGGTCGGCTCTTCCTTCCTCCTACGGCCACCCCGGAGGAGAGCGCGGCGAAAGTGAGCAGGGCGACGAGGCCATTGAAGATGAGGCTGTCCCTTCCATCGCGATCCGTGCGGGGGTGCGACCCCCCCGTAATCGACTTGGCACAGGACCGTCAACGCGCCGGAATAGGAACTGGGAGGAAAAGGGGGTCCTTGCGACCCTTTCCTTTCCCCTGACCCTTACTTGTTAGCTTCTTCATTCTAGAGTTTTGACACCTCTGTCATAGGTACAACTAAGATCTGTGTACATTTTTCTATGCGTCGAAGGTTTTTTTTATCTAATTTGGCATGATGGGCCCTTTCATACATTTTATTGCTGGATTTGATAGAGTTAGAAGCATAAAGAAACACTTTTTTTCTGTTATTCGATTCTATACATGCTTTTCGTGCTAATCGCTACGAAAATTCGACGGTCTTAATCCTTTCGTTGATAAGTTTATGACGTCACACACGCTTAGCTTGTCATCGCATCTCTGCTACCTCCCAGCCTTATGCATGGACTTCGAGTAGTTTGCTGTTGTTTACACTCAAGCCACAGTTTCCTTCCCTCAGTTAAAGGTTCTTCCAGGACGAACAAATGAACCAGAACTTAACTGACGTCACCAACTCATGGGAAGTGGGCGGAAAATGTAGCGTTTCATTGAATCTAAACTTTTGAGAGAATGACTAAATGAGGAAGAATTTATTTCTCATAATTAATCTTGCTCGTCAATCTACGAAATTATTTTACTATTTTGCGATTTCGGGTCTGAATTATTTTGCAATTTCGGGTCCCCGTTCATTAGCCGATCGTATAGTTAAGGAAACTGCAAGAATTTCACAGAGGAATAATGTGACTTGAACCAGGTACTCCCAATTCTAGTTGAGCGCTTTAGACACAAAGGTTAAAGTTACGTTCTTTGGCTTAAGCAACCTATGTTTTTCCCTCGGGTGAATTTACCTACGCCTGAGAACTCGCTCGATAAAACTCTGATATATCCACTTGCACGACTGATTAAATATCAACTCGATATTTAGGAAGAGTTGCCAAGAAGATTCATCACCAGATTTCTCAGAAATATATTTACACGCTCATGGTGATATCTAAATAAATTTTTTTTTACTAACCAGAATTTATTTGAAAATCGCAGTCTTAAATTACGGTTGACAATCAAAAGCGAAGTGGAAGGAAGAGGGCTTCTAATTGAATCGGACCAATATTGCTCTCTCACACTAATAGTTGATATTTCCTCCACGCATTACTAATTATATTTATTACCCGACTACAAATATAATTTGAGTGACAGAATGCATAGGTAAAGGATCTCACGAAGGTAGAATGGAAGGTACGAAATTCTGTACTAAATGCTTATTGTAATTATAATAGACCTTCGGCTGTATTTTTAATTTTATTCAAAGCAAGAGAACGACTCAAATAATAGTGATTATGCAATCCTTTTCAATTTATTTCAACCCTAGTCTAAGTTCAGTTATATATAGTTATTATAACCCGTTTCCAATTAACTCACCTTTATAATGCATCTTTTACATTGATAAAATACTTGATCACGCTCCCTTGTTTTAAAGTTTTACCTGTTTCGTAAAATATGAGTGAACTAGCTAATGGATAGAATAAACTCGTCCCGTGTTCATTGTCACCTCTTCCAGAGGCAAGCGGCTGAATGGATTTGCAGTGCCCTTATCAGTTGTGGGTATGGAAGCAGTTCGCGGAAAAATGTTTGCTTTATTGACTGTATTTCTGCACTGTGCGGCTATTTCATGAGGAAAATGCTTATTCTATGAAATGGAGGAGCCCAGCCTAATAAAAAAAAACAGGCTGACTCCAATTGTGTTTATAAAAGTTATCTCCATTCAAAATTGCGCATTTAGCTTTTTTCCCGAGTTCGAAATAAAAAAATCCTTCTATCCTGGACTCATTTATGCTTTTAAATGAAATTTTAGCGTTTTTGAGGTGAAAACTTTATTTTTAAATTTCTGCTTCCAACTCAAAATCGTAAAGTATATTGATATAGCCAATGGATGAAGAATATTTAATGTTTTATAGGTACAAGTACAGTTTTGCCCCATTTTTTTATAATCATAAAAAAGTTTTCTGCCTACGGTAGTTAAATCCGTTGTTGTATTAAATAGAGGTGGCGGGTTTCAATAATACTTAAATTGGAATAAGTTTCCAGTTACACCGATCAACAAATGATTTTAGGCCATTGGTTTTCAATCTCAGACGACTAAATCTTTATTAAATTGATTATGCTACATGATGCTCTTACTATTCTCTTGGTTAATATTTACATCACCTTTTATTTTGTCATATTAATAATATACTTGGTTTATACTGATTGAATAATCAGCATTGTTTGTTAGCTGTCTCTCAGCATTTAAAGAGCTAAATGTTGATTTCAATTCAAAAATAATTTTATTATCCCTACGTCTTCGTCATCTGATCGAATGAAGTGCTGATTGTTTTTATTCACAGTAAAAGCAAAAATGTAAACGTAAAATGTTCAAAATCCTTGTCCTTTTTCTAGAATAGGGTAGTTTCCTTCATCAAAGAAAACGAAAGGCATTGATTGCGATTTGTTACCCACAATTACTGTATTCATAATATACAAATTATTTCGTTTTAGAAATACCGGTTTAGACGAATGGCAATGGTCCATTTTTATCCTCATTTGAAAAGGGCCAGATTGGCGCCCATGCGATGCCACTCCACGTGACGTCACAGGAACCTAGTTTCTATAGGAGAAGATAGGAGTTATACATCGTCTGAGATTACCAATGCATGCATGAGGCGCAGAGCTCAGGGAAACATGTCTTAATAATCACCTATTAAAACTGGCTAAGGTCGGAAAGCTTTCTTCGTTTGATAAGGTATTAATAAACCTTTTTTAAGCCAAGCGCTACCAGACAGCAAGGTACTCAGCTACCCTCTAGCATCCTGTGTCCTATCAGCGCTCAGAGCCTCGATCAAGGTCACCTCACAAGGCGGGAGGGGGAACCAGAAATACGTCACACGGAGAGATTTCCTTACCCGTCGCGTTTTCGCGCGCTTGAAAATTTTCACTTTTCATTTAATCGCGAAAAATAGATATCGTCATTTAAAAAATCTAAAAGCGTGAAATACGTACTCCAGGACTAATAATCTTCCGATATAGGCAATAAAAAAATAATAGGAAACCACCCTATTCTCTACATGCTCTGTTTTTTCTCTTTCGGCATTTTATTTTTTCTTTGGCCTAAATTCTGTTCACAAATACCTCTCAACTATAAGAGAGATGAGATTTTGAGGAGTTTTCTGTCCAATTTTTGAATCATTTTTTTTCTTACCTTTGATTTTACTTAGGGATGGAATGTTACCTAAACTAGAACAATAACGAATGAATTATGCCGTGCCGTAATACTACTCGTATGAATCCTATTAAAATGGTCTGTAGATACTCCCCATATCTTGGGCTGTCGTGGATGGCATTGTTTCTATTTAGAGGTGCTTATTAGAGTGAAGAAGTGTTTAATAATTCAGAGGAAGAAACAAGCATTTTTCAAGAAAAACATAAGTAAATATATTTTAATTATTAATGCGTCAGATTTGTGCATGGATGGTGCTTCCCTTTAATTGAGCGGTACTCTTCCGTTATAATTTTTAAGCTGTTTCCTATTTTTAACAATAAAAAGCCTCAATTTTGTCTTTCCTTTATTCCTTCCAGTCAACTTTGCATTTTTTCCTGATAAATTCTGTACTCGCTCTATTACGCTCATTTGGCTCTCGATTGAAAACCCATAAATTAATATCCTTTTTATTCATTTTTTTACAAACAAATAATGTCTGTCTGAAATAATTAAAATTGTGCTGTCTGGAGTACTAAGGATTTTTGGGTGAGTGATGCTTGCCATCAGCGTTAGTATTGTGGAGAAACCTCAGAAATCGAGTTTTTCTGAAAACCTGAACCAATATCATTAATATTTCAAAACGAAAAGGTTTTCTCACTTTTTTCTCTTGATTTTTAGCCATTAGAGCCATTATTTGAGGTTTCGGTTAACTTGCTAGAATTGAAAACGTTTTCTTTACTAATAAATTACCTTATTTGTTTCCAAACGTCTTGCAACGCTCAGATTTTATCACGTATATTTGGTACAAAACTTTACAGCGAAGAGTTAATTTGCCATTGACGGCCTCGATGCAATAATGATGGACTGTCATTGGTGAAGTCGTCCCTTCAACTAGGCCACGGTGCCCTAAGTAGTGTTTAAGTTTCAAATAGAGTTTTAAAGGCGTTTGAACCAAAAAAATTGAAATGCGCATCTCGACATATCAAACATGGTCATAAAGGTAATAGAGGACCTTAATGTACTACTTTAGCGAAACTTTTAGCAACTGGTTGTAGTAATTGACTCTGATATACGTTGATTAAAGGCCATAGCCAGAACATTGGGTTTCAAAATCCCCTCGAAATGGTCATGAGATTCGGTATTAAGTGTACCCCATCCAAATGATTTCCCCCCCCCCCCAACTCTAATCTACATCCTCTCATAATCTATACTCTCAGGCTCAACTTTGTGTAAATTCATTTCAACAATTAAAAAGAATAAATTGGTGGACAAATACAAAGTTTGTTGAGTTACATTATAAAGTAAAAAAGAAACATTCAGTTGAAAATTAACAAAAATAGAAGAGACTTAACTTTTGACACCGTTTTGCAATGTTTATCGATTGAAAAAAAACAAAAATTATATGTTTATTGATGGTAACTATGCTAATACAATTCATGGTTACCCGTCAATGTCGATTAATTCAATAAATTGGTGGATAAATACAAAGTTTGTTCTTTTTAATTGTCTATATCCTCTCCTTAAACCTCCTACCCCCACCAATTTTATATTCTGTCTACGTCCTTGGTACACAACTTTCCGGTTGTTACCTGCTTAATTGAATCTAACTGCGAGAGTACGCGAATTGCAAAATATGTTTATTCATTGCACTGCATGCAACGCAGTTAACTGTTAATTATTTCAAAATATCGAACAAGAGCCTGCGAAAATATCATTACTGTAGCAGCATTTATGAAATGATTGAAATAAGTGTTTGTTTTGAAGATATTGGCCGGCTCTCCATGGCACCCAAGGTTTAAGGATCCATTGGCTAGGTGCGGTGCCGGCGATGGAGGTGGCGCCGCGGCGCGGGTTGTCGCTCCAGATGCGAGTGGCCAGGGCGTGACCCACTCGCAGACACTGTGTGGAGGGGCGGGCTTCGTAGTTCGGGCCACGGGCGCAAGGGGAAAGAGTGGCGCTGCGTTTCGCACACACGGTTCCATAATTCCTCTCCTTGTCGGCCCTCGGGTGGCTCGTAAAACGGACCCGGAATCCTGTGACTGCACCTTTCTTACCCTCTTCTTCTTCTCCGCGTGCTGGGTCGAAATGCGACAAAGGTCGGAAGATCGGTGAGCCGAGAGAAGGGAGGAATGAAGACAAAGAAAATGACGACGGGAATGGGGGTTGTTCCTCTGGAATCTTTCAAAGACTTATATAATCCCTAGTCTGGATTATATTTCTAATCTCTTGAGGACATCACTGCTCTCGCTGAGAAGAAATCCGTTATTGCATTCCATCTCGGAGTGTAATAACCTAGTGTTTTCTTTTTACAGCACCAGCTCATGAGGATTATTACTTTACGTGGGATTATGGGAGTGATAGAAATGAACGCCCTAGGACATGGATGTTTCTCCAGAAGAGGACAAAATTTATCGTTGGATGTTAATCTGAAATTAAAATTAAAGTTGCGTTTTTATATTGGAAAATAATTCTGAATCCAAGTCCATTTTCCATCATCCATATTGTGATTCCAAGTCCATTTGTAAATACGGTTTTAATGAGTTTTCTCGATATTAGTGCAAGAGACCAACCAGGGTATGTTTCATATAAGTGCATACCCCTGCCCAAGGGCGCAGCTAGGAATTAAGACTGGGGGGGGGGGGTTAGGTGCAACTAATACCGGGGTGTGTGGGGGTATGGAATACCCACCAGGATAAGCGGCAGGTGCGAGATTGATAAATTGCGGAATTTCAAGGGAAATGGTTGAAAATGGTGAGTTTTACGGATTTCTAAGGGATATTTTATTAATCCTTACACTATTATATTAGTAATATCAATCAAAATGTGTAAAATGGATTAAACTTAAAAATTTCTCTGAGCTCTGAGGGGGGAGGTTATCCCCCAAAACCCCCCCCTCGCTGCGCCACTGCCCCTGCCGTCATACTTTACGTGACTAACAATGACTAGCTTTTGTTTGCATCGGACGAGGCTTTTACAGCACTAATTCGCACACGGTGTACTTCGGTTTCGTCCGTCTACGAGATGAGATTTCTTTTATTTGAGATCCATCATCGCATGCGAGGTTGAAATGTATGCATGTATTTTTCCTGAGAATTACTAAGTAGGTAGTAAACGAGAGATTTTTTTCGCGGTTATGGCTGTATAAGGAGGGTCTTTAGGCCATAATTGTAAATAAATTATTCCGTATCATATTGTTCGAGCAAAGAACCTTTGAGGAAATCTCAGTAAGCCATCATTAAGTCGTTACTTTTTGCGGTGCTACATATTTCCGTTTCATTTTACGAGGTAATTTCGGAATAATTGAATGGCAACAAAGTTTACATTACTTGTTTATCCAATGAAATGCAAAAATGGGGTCATAAGGCTTTGTGGCTGAGAAAATCCATTCCTCGGTTGGAGCTGTATGCAGATTACATGCATTTAAAAGGTTTTTTTTTGCGTGATATTGCGAATAAAAGGAAACCGCATTTAAAAAATGAATATTTGTGGCACCTGTGCTGGAAAAAATAATAATATAGCTTTGGATTTTTATTATATCGTACATTTTAAATAAAATATTTGGAGACATTAAACTTTGGTCGCGTTAATGTATCTCTGATTATGATTTAGTGATGATTTTAGTAAAAAAATCTATATATATATAAAATATTGAGAGTCGAAACTTCACTCTTGCACAATTATTACACAGGACGTATATTTTTAAATTCCTCTGGTTTATTGAAAACATACGAAAGTCTGGAGAAAATATAGGAAATGTAAGGCAGGGAAGACGTTCATATCGTGGATGCATTAAATTACACAGGACCAGCCGTTACTAAGTAATCGCACTATGTTTCCGCGTTTATTTACTGCGTTTCAATCCTTTATACGAATCTTGGAAATAAGGATTTGCGCATTATAATGCTAAATTCTAATATAATTGGTTTATGCTTACTCCACTGAATTACACACATTACTATTATTCGATTTGTTTTCCATAGAGCTTAAAACTGCTGAAAGATAGTTTTTCTGCCCCTGACTATCTAAATTTTTTTAGTCCTCGAATCACCATATTTTGAGTTTCTTGGCCTCTTCAGTTTCTTGTCTGGTGAGTGCTCAATTTTAAAGTCTGCTAGAAAGTAAACTATACTCGATAAAATCCGTGCTAAAGCTCTTACAGGCAAATCATATGTTTGTAATTCTGATTCCTGCGTAGTGTTTTTACCAGAAAAAAATAGTTTAAAAAATAAATAAGAGTAGAAATTAGTATCTCGAGTGGGTAGGCGTTGAAAATTTTCGACTTATTAACGAACCCGTGGTCAAAGGCTTCTGATAAGTTCAGTCTCATTCCCGCAAATCCTTCTCATTTCTTTGCTCATATTCCTGATACTATCCCGCGAATTAGACTCTCCTTCCCGTATACCTTTCTGTGCTCTCCTTTTCCTTCTCTTTCTTCCATTTTATATTATTTCCCTATATTTCATGAGACACATGAGTCAATATGCCTCTCACCCCTAATTCCTTGTCTATCGATCTAGAAATTTTAGGCGAATGGTGTCTTCATCTTTTACGTGCTACTACCAGTCTCCCCAAACCACACACCCTTTGATTGTCTTCCTTTCAGTCTCCATATTGTTGCGTTCAATGCTCTGAATGAATGAACATATTGCATCGTTTCTCGAGAGGTTTAAGGGTCAGTTGTAATTTAAAAGAATGCCTTTTTCTTCAGTCATGTGTTTGTTATACTACGATGTAAAGTTCAAGTTCTCATGAGTAAGTACTTAGTTTTGTGCCAAATTAGAATCATTGTTTTCATGAGTTATAATGTTTTGAATTTTTTTATTTACAATAATTTCCTCCATATCTTATGATCATGTGTTCAATGCTAGTACATTATTTTTTTCTATCCTTCGGCTATACGTGACACAATAGTTTCATGGGCTTGGTAGAAGTAAAATTTATTTTTGGTAAAAAATTATTATGTAAAACTCTATAAAATGTATACATACTACTGTTTCACATTTTTCAATAGAAATTCAACAACAAGAAACCTATTTTAAATTATATAAAGTACATAGGTAATGACGGCACACTCCTTAACACCGATATAAATTGAGTGCAATATCTGACCGGCCAGCCGTATAATCGTTATTACCGGTATTTCAGGTATCAAACCTTGAAACATTTTAGGGGAACTAGTTCTTTCGGTGGGAAATTATGGCTAATATGATGGACTACCGTAATACTTGAGCTTTCTGGTTATTTTTCGTAGCCTAAATGGTATTTGGCCGCTATAACAGGAAATATCTACGATAAGCATTCTCTTCTTATCAGGTGATAATCACGTATCTAGAGAGATCCAGAAGATATTCGGTACTCCTGTGCCACAGAGGAAGGCATAATTTTGAATCCATTTAAAACTTGTTGCGATTTTAGTATCAAATTGGGTTTGCCAAAGCGTATGTATACGGCTGCAGGGCTTTTATCTCCTGTGTCGCTTATCTTCCCAAGCGTCAAGATCATTCGTTTCCGAATTTTGCATCTAATTTTATTCGAGCATTCTTCACAACTGTTTGAATCGTGGAACGTACTCTAATTATGCGAGTGTCTTAAGCACAAAGTTGAGAGATTTATTCAACATCTGTTTCGTACGTTGGAATGAATTCCGTTGCCAGGCGGGAAACAGTCTTCTTGACGTGACAAGGGAGAGAGACGCTTCCTGAACACCCTTCCCGTCCACCCCCATCCTCCCCTTAACTCACCCCCCACCACCATCCCTTTAATTCCTACCCCCCTTCCACCATCTCCGCACGTCCGTCGAATGCAGAAGCACCGTAGTCATTCACGCGCGATGAAGAAGGAACAACACAGTAAGTAACCCGTGCAGACGGAAGAGTGGGAGTGAAAATGTTGTCTTTTGTTTTTCACGGAAAAATAAAAACACTTCGAATTCGATTTAACACAATGGTGGGCGGGGTAGAGGGATGGAAATTGGTGAGGAGGAGTAGGAGAAGGCGGGAATTATTCTTGTAAAGGGTCTTTTATCCGGCTTAAAACAAATGGGAGGTAGGTCAGGCAATATTTTACGTAACAGCACATCTGGGTCAGGCTTGAATGAAAAACTTTCTTGAGCATAATCTTGGAGTGTTTGCCTCGTTCGTTTATGCATTCTATTCCCTGAGAGTTTCCAGAAATCCCGTAGACATTTACCCGTATTGTTGCTCTTAATATGAAAAGTTGGAATGCGAGGATAAGCGATACTGTGAAGCCTTTTGCAGGCTTAGGTTCCATTGAAAAGTTCTGGGAAAACAATCGAATGCTTAAAATGCACTCCAGGTGTTTATATCCATTATTCGGAACTTGCTATTTTCGTATATTTAATCAAAGAGAGACTGACGAAATTTCTTGCTTCTTTATATCATGTTAGGGCTCTCCTTCCCTCTCCAAGTATTCCCTAAAAGTGAAAATACCG
The DNA here is from genome assembly GCF_921293095.1 of Ischnura elegans. Classification (NCBI taxonomy): domain Eukaryota; kingdom Metazoa; phylum Arthropoda; class Insecta; order Odonata; family Coenagrionidae; genus Ischnura; species Ischnura elegans. Next base: position 113,123,026 of record NC_060246.1, on the reverse strand, counting down.
CGAATTCCACCGATCCCCCTTACATAAAAGTTAAAGTTAAGGTTTTCGTAGTTTTTTTATATGAGGTCGTGCGAATTATGGATACTACGTTTGGAATGCAAAACATACTATTAATTTATAATTTGAACGAGTCAATCTTCCTTTCATTATCAGTAGTTATGTGGTTGACATTTTTTTGTAATTTTGAAAGACAAATGAAAGACGTCAATTTAAGAGAAGAACACTATAATTGGAAAAGAATTATGACCGATTATTTTCTGCTTGGGCAACCCGCAGCCACCTGTCCGCATGCGGCCCGCCGCGCCGGCTAATTTCTTGCGGCCCCTAGAGGCTAAAGAAAATATTATATCGCGTCACATAATATAAAATATATATCGACGCACTCGTCAAAAATAAAAAATTTCAATAATCGCATTGATTGATGGAACTTTTTAGCCAGTGAATGTTATTGCACTTTGAAATTACCTGTTTTTTTTATTTCATTGATGTGGTGGTAAAGTGACGTGGAGCATTGTGGCTCTTAGGACGATGTGTGATCCTTTTTTGGCCCTGGCATAAAAAAGGTTGAGGACCCCTGGGCTAGGGAGTTACCTGCACCGCAGCCAGAAATGGAAATATTCCTTATTTTACTTATTTTCTTTTAAAAGTGTGGGGTGGGCCTTTAAAATATGGTGTTTTATTGCCCGAAAATAAAATAATGGTGTCATAATAGCATGATTCCTCCATGAATATGACTCATTTAGATTGTATCTTATTTGTTGTGTGTTAAATATTTTGATATGGCATGTAGTTTTATGTACAATTTATGTGAGACACTTACTCTTTTGCGATGATTTTTTTCGGTGAACTGTTAAGGGGTAAAATTAATTTATGATCCCCCGAAATGAATAGCATATTTTCAATTAATAGAGGTAATTGGAACTCAGTGTGAGGGCCAGTATTTACGCGATCAGGGTGATATTATTGCTATTTTGCTGAACGAAGACTGACCTCACGATCATGCGTGAGAAATACATTGGATAAGATGATTTCAATTACGGGAAGTTGTTAACAACATTTGCGTTGTGCTATTAGTGTGAAAAGACTGGCAAAGAATATAATTGGAAGTAGATTGTGGTGATGCAGAAAGCTGATATTGAGCAAGTGAGGTAAAAACTACCTCTAGAGACTCAAGATTATGACTGGTATGGAAGGGTCCAAGTAGCAAAGGGAAGTGTGATACTTAAAGAGACGAACATTGGCGAAAGGTAAGACACTTAATACGCGACAAAAAGAGGAATGCTAGGGTAACTTCGTGGGTGATCTTTTCATGAAATGGGTTGATAATTAGAGGCCTGTATGGCGAATGTAGGAAGGAAATGAAACTCTATAATGAAAATGCTTTAGTATTGAGCACAGATATCTGGATACATGCTCCGTAAAAAAATTGGACTAGTCTTTAACACCGATTAGAATAAATTAAAGGCCCTTGAAGTACTTATGCGAATGGTTTTAGGATTTAACATACATTGAATAGAGCAAAATAAGCTACCGCTAGTAAACAAGTTTTTCTATTGGAGAATAATCTGGACCGATCCTCCTCTTATCCCACCCGCAGTCGCGAGAGCTCTTAAAATGCCCACAAATCGGTCTGCTGATCCACGCGCTGCTGCGCCCACGGCTCGTGCCTCCGAGGGAGCCGAGAGGGGGAAAAAAGTAGGAGGCGAAGACGCAAGGGAGAGCGTCTTTGCGGAGCGCGAGTTGGGACATGACGCACCTTCCTCTGCGCACCCATCTCATCTTCATCCTCCCACTCCATTCGTCGCTGCGGGAGAGAATAACAAAGGAAAGGGAGAGGAGAGAAAGAGAGATGAGGAGAGAAAGACTCCGTCTCTTTCCCTCCTCTCCTTCCATCTGCTCTTGGTCGTCGAGGAAATTGTCTTCGGAATTTTCTATTTCCCTTTCTGTCTTAAAGCGTTTCCTTCGTGTCCAACGACACCCCAATCCTTCATCCCTCCCGCCCCCCACATTTCTCTCTTCACCCCCCTCGCATACTCTGCCTCAATCTCTCTCCTCAACCCTCCGCCCAGAGTCGCCCGCAAATAAACATCCCTTATCCGGGCTCACTCCCCTTTTCCTCATGAGATAGATAGAATGAGGGAGAGAGGAGTGTGATAAGGAGGGAACAATGGTCGGATATTCGCCTCCCTTTTGTTGGTGATGAAATGCCCGCGAGGGGGAGACTTCCTTCTTCCAACACTCCTCCCCTATTACCCCCCCCCCCACCCCCGCCCTTCACCCCTCCTCCTCCGCTGGTCTCCTTATTTTTAAAGGGCGCCTCATATTTTAAATGGGTGGAAGGATGACAAGAGGGAGACTGCTGCAAGCTGTTACGCTCTTGTTATTTCTTCTCTCCTCCCCCTCCCTCTTTCCCACCCTCCTCACCCCCGTTCAACATCGACCACCCCCATCCCCTCCTCTCCCACCCCTTGTGTTCCCTCCCTCCCTCTCTCAACCCGTCCACACTCTTTGTTTTTTTCACTGTTGTTGTCCACGGTGGCGGAGTGATTTGGACAAATGGCGACGTGATTTAATTTTGCCTTCCTGGCGACATCGTGGTGGAGCCGAAACATGTATGCGTATCTCGGAGAGTTCCCGGGGAATCGCATGTAGTTCGAGGCACCTTTGTGGTGATTAGGAAACAGCGTTGGCGTCCCTTTGTGTCTGCCAAATATTAAAATCTTCTTAGTTTTCGAATGGGCTTTCCTACTTACGTTAATTCCATTTCAATTATATTGGGAACTGGATGAAAATCTAGATTTTCTGGAGTCATTGAGTTGTGGAACGTGGGTAATTCTGACGAAGAGCTAATCCAAAGATATATTTCTTCAAATTGGCTTTTGACTCCTAAGTAATTGAAAAGTTATTAAGGAGATCGATTCTTTTAATGTCTTTACTAAAATATTTATTTGGTGGTAATAACGATTTTCATAATGTTGTTTAGCGGTTTTTGAAAAAAATCGACATTAGAGAGAACCTATGATTGAAGTATTGCGATTTAGGAGCAAAAATTTTGTTCCTACAGCTAAACTGCCTGAAAATCTGAGAATTAAAATTGCAAGCACACCCGTTCTAACTCCACTGTCTGAGAGCTTATTCACCTCATTTCAGTGCGCGTTTTGCTTTCCGAAAGGAGTTTTATTTTGCTGTAAAGGGCTAATTAATTTCATTTTTGAGTGACCTGTGTGGCCACCATAACGGTTATTTTTCTTTTTATTCAGAAGCAATGGTTAAATAACTGATATGAGTCTGCTAACGGTTTGTACTACAGCGAGGCACGAGTTATTGATAACGGTAATTGTGCCCTAGGTAATTAAGTTATATCTAAATATTGTTCATGCTAATCAGTTGATGGAATGGGAAAAAATATGCCATGAAATGAGGAAAGAATGACCGTAAATAATTATTTTAAGTTTTGTGCGTCGCGGAAATATACTCAGGCTTCTTGCACATTTACCATTCATTTTGACAACGCTAAAAGATTGAGCTATTAGGAATGGACTTCTTAGTGAGGTTTTTTGTGGCTTTGATACTTTCTAACTTCAGCTGTCAGTATTGGACAGTGACTTGCATGTATGAAGAATAATTTTCAGAATGTCATAACATTTTGTCAGGCTTTGTTCGATGGAATTTTGAGCCAAAAATGAAGGAAAATTGAGCACTTTTAGAGTGCTTGGGAACGCTAAAAGGCTATTCGTCATAATAGGATTTTTATCCAATGCATCGCTATAAATCAGATGAACTTGAGTGGAACACGCAGTGAAAAAGCCAGTTACATTTCAAATTTGGAACTTCTTCATGCGTCCAGCAGAGTACTTCCTAATAGACTCTGACGTCAAAAGCGCGGCACATTTCTTCGCTTTGGAAGAGTCCGATGCTAGTTTATGGATCTACTTTGGTGGAATAGCCTATCACCGGATTTCGAATTCGAATCAGTTTTTTTTACCTGAAGCGCAGGTATATGTCAGGTAAATTTTGATATCCAAATTTGCCTAAGTGTTCAAATATTTTAGGGAATTTGAGACCGCACTATGCCGTAATTAGGCATGATATGACTTATGGCTCTTAAGTTTTCTTAGTATTTGGCGATGATAGAAGTTTTATGGTAGCCTATTGCTAAAAGAAGTGTGGCAGGAAAAATTGTTCTATGTGTGGCCTCAAGTTATAATGTGGAACATTTGCTTCAAGCAGAAAGCGGAATCAAGAAGATGTCGGAGAAGTAACTTTGTTTTCATTCTGATTATAGGACACATTATTTAAGGTAATTCAGGAAGAAAAAGGATCGAGCACTAAAATCTCATTATCTACTATGGTTTTGGGTAATCAACTCGTATTTTTAAACAAGAACTAGTTAGTGAGTTATAGGTGGCAAACTATTATTAAGATTGTTGATTATATTAATAATTAATAATGTGCAAATACCACTGTTCTCACTTCTTGTCACTATGGGGAACAAGGGTAACTTTGAATAGATGGGTTGTTTTTTGATGTTGATTTACTTAAAATGCACCATTTTGGATGTAACTATTGTGCAAAAAACGGAAGTGCCACTTCTATGGAAGGGCTTTACTTATCAATTTATTACGGATCTTAGCATTTGAACTGCTGACTTCGCTCCCATGATAAACTGGCATTTGTCGAATTTTGCTTAAGATTGTGGTATATTTTGTATTATGTTTCATACAATATGTTCAATGAGTTATTCTGTATTGTTAGATCTTTTAAACATGACACGAGACTCTCGGCTTTACACAATTATTTGCACAAGTACAACACGACCATGCGAGTGCTCAGGCCAGGGCTCGCATACAATATGCCGCCTCCGGACAGGCTAGCTCGTCGTCAGTTCTCCTTCTCCTCGCGCACGCTAGCGGCGCTCCTTCCGCCACATCCGTCGTCAGCCCGACGTATCCCTCCGCCGTGATACTAGCGCGAATTCAAACGCTGCTAACAGTATAATTTTTCTACACATCGTATGCAATCAGTAATTAATATGAAAAGCAATATGTAGAAATTATTGTCGTCTCAAGAAGTCGCTCGAAAGAAGCACACTGATATTCTGCTAGTCTCTCTGTTCAGATCGGAGTGAGCACGTGGCTTCGAGTCTCTCTCTGATGAGCTGCTTCCGTAAACACGCGTCTTGGAGTGACGACATCCACGTCACGTGGTGAGCGCGTGGGAGGGTGGTTCTCACTTCCGGTGACACGTATTCTGTTTGCGGTCAACGTCCCAATGACCACCCTTGGTGAGAAGATAGACGCCGATGAGAGACAACGATTGTCGCTCATGCCAATGCAACCCCTTCTGGAAGAGATGCTAATTTTTATTTTCTCTCTTAGTGCACGAAAAAATATGCATAAAATTTCGCTGAAAATTTTACAGCAAGCATTTGATGGAGCACTAGGCTGCTGTTATAAGTTCCTGAGTTTAAATTTGGGCTGAATCCTTCGGACGCCCCCATGACAAAAATCTCGGAGTTTGCGGTGGCCTAGGGAAAGGAGTTGCCCCCTCCTACCCTATATGTGCGATTGTCACTCACCTTAGGATACGTCTGGGGTGAGCTCTACCCTCAGCTAATTACACCAACCTTCGATTTTAGTCTCTGAGCTTGTGTCATTGCTGCAATTTGAATTCTATTCTCTAATCGTGCAATTCACTGCTTATGAAACATCGAAGTAAGATTTAAAATATAATGAATCTCACATCAGAAGTACCAGTTTTTTTTGTATCCATGCAAAGTAAAAGGAATGCGTAAAATTGGCATTTTCCCATAGACTGATAGTGTTTTTATTCTGATTTATTTAGATCATGGTTTTCATATATAATTCTGAGCATATGTTATTGTTTGAATATATATAATGCTTTCCAGAATTGTGTATTGATAAATATCGGTACTAGAACACAACTACATTGATCATAACTAAACTATGCACTTGCAAGCGACATTGAAAGCCTCAGAACTACCTAATCTGTGTTATTTCCGGTTGTTGTAGCGTCAAAGGTAAATAAAAACACTCAAATCCCGGGGCCTTGTTCCGGAGTTGTTGACCGACAAAGGGCTGAAACATCGGAAAATGATTTGTGTTCCGTTTTTAGTGATTTTATTCGTTTGGAAACTACCATTAAGAGCGATGAAGAGTGCAGGAACATGTGAAAACACCACATCCGAATCTGAGTAATTTCATAGATAGAGAGAAGTATTCATGGCTCGATGACTAATGTTACGACCCCACTCATTCACATCAGACAGGAGAGAATCACTTACGAATAAATGGCAATACCATGGGAAAATGGCATCTAGAATGAATGTTTTAAGTACTTCGAGTATTCTCGTTACAGTACTTAAATAATTGATGTGATCTAATAGGTATTTAAATGTCTTTAACGTATCCTCGACTCTTTACCGCAATATTTTCGTTAATAAAAGTCGATTAAAAGCGTGATATACAGAATTATTTTAATAAATATGAATTGTATGACACTCGTACATCCTTGCCATTTATTTAAACAATTCATGTTCGAAATTTTTTAATATCTTACCATCACGCTTTGGCTACACTGTATTTAATGCTTTGTTTTCTCATAGCGTTGAGCGTGATCATGGGAATTCTACCATTTTCAAAAATTTTGAATTATGGAAATAAGGAGTTTCGTTGAGACACTCTCCAGCCGTAGAGGTCCCGCAAAAAGAAATGTGGTTCTGTTCACGAGGATGGAAGTGCAGCTGCTCCATCATGCGTAATAATGGTAATCATAAAAATGTGGGAACATGCTACGTGAGCGCACGGGGAATACAATGCTCGAAGACACATCGTCGCCGGCTACAAAGGAGAACACTTTTCACCGCATATTAAGCGCGACAGTTCGGGAGTCCGCCGTCGCCCTCGGGTGGCATGGCAACGCGAGTTCGCCTGCGCCTCTTTGCCTCGCTGGAGCGGCAATGCGGACCACCCCGCCAGCGTGCCATGTTAAGTAAGCATCGCACATAGAGAGAAATATGGAGAAATTCAAACTGAGAGGTGAATATTCGGAAGGACGTAAGGGACAAGGGTGCTGCGTTGTGACGATGTTTTGTTCAAATTGCAATACCTGGAAAAGCTGACAATATGCGTAAAAAATTAGGACATGAAGTTATTTCCAAATTATTATCTTCAAGCTGATACTAAGCTGACAGTATATTATATACTTGAAATTTTTAAGAGTTCAACAAAAAATAGCATGATTATCATTATTTTTCAGTCATTTTGGCTGTATATATTTAGGTGTAGAGTCATCATTTGTGATGAACATTGTCATTAAAACCTCAATATACCAGTAGTTTCATTTTTTGTCGTCATTGAGGTTTATTTCTCTTCGTTTTAGATAAATTACTGGGGTCTTTTCTAGTTTCTTTCTAATTTAGGAAATATCAGAGCGAACTTTCCAAATCCAACTCGCCAACCACTCGATTTTGTCTTAGCACGGCGTCTTACGGGATTATGATTAAAAGCCAACCCCAAAAAAAGCGTACGCCCAAAACGTACGTCTGCCTTTTTTCTCCTTTCGTAATGAAATAAATTCGACAAAGTCGATCGAATTATCGAGTTGATCAATTTCACAAATTGATATGCTTCTTCAAATTTTACGATCTTTCACATGGTAAAATGAAGCTGGTTTTTGTCAAAAATTAGACTCTTGTAGGAATGACTCTTGGAAGGAATAACTGCAGGAATAACTCTTGGACCAGAGGTGGAAAAACATGAAACCATATTAGGCTGTAATTTGCGATAACACTTGATTTTCATATAAATATAAAATAGTGGTAAATATTCTGAATTTATTATATATTATTGCACTTAACCGACCATATTTTCGACACATGAACTCATCATCTTCGAGGTTCCTTGTAATTGGCATGTTTATATGTCTAACGCATGGAAATATGAACCATGGAAACCACAAGGGTAAAATTTTAACTCTGTTTTATTATTTTAAATTAAATCTCCTAAGTTTTTTAATATATTTGAGTGAAAATCATATCCGGAATATCAATACAACTTTTGCTGGTATAACATTTACCACAGGAAAAACCGCCCAAATGAGACACCTTAGAATGCCGTGCCACATCTCACCCCGTTGGTGTGAGATATTTGATCTGGGAAGAAGGATGGAGGCGACCATGTGCTCCTCTTATCCCCAATGTGCCGAGCGCAGATCCATACGCACATACCTACATGTACACATCCGCCGCAGTGCTCTAATCGCAGAACCTTGCTCGCGAGACATTATCTTCCCCGTTCCCCTCCCTTGGACTGAGGGTGGGCGAGGAATTCGCATTGGTGTGGCTGGCCGCGAGAGATGCAAAGAGTGGTGTGGAGGAAGTTAAAGGAGTGCGAATGGGATATGAGTGGCTGAAATGTAGGGGAGCTAACGAGGGAGAGTCCTCATTTGAACGTGGAGACCTGGGCCTGTGCGTTGTGGCCGTGCTTGAAGTCATTTCGTTGTATATTTCGAAATACAACCTCTGCTACTTTCCGCTCTCTTCTAATACGCCAATCGGCCAAGTTTTCGGCTCATAATGCCATTCTAAGGTCCGTTCCGAGGGTCATCATAGCTCTAATGACGACATAATGTGCCGAAACTTGGATTTATTGGTGTCAAATGTGCCAGTGTTTGTTTTTCAGCAGGTATGACAGTATATTATAAATCGTTGGAGCTAGAGGCGCTACAATGACGTATTTGCGTAAATCAGCTATGTTGCTGAATTCGCACGGCCTTAATAAATAACATTATTAAAACGGTATAGCAGGCACTGTCTTTAGGAAGTACCTACTCTACGGAAGAAATGAATTGGCTACTATATGAAGCTGTTAGCAAAGAGTGGAAGTCCTTCAGATCTGGTGATAGAAAAGGATGCTGGATATGAAATGAATGTTTAAGATGGGAACAAATACGAATGCAAAATGGTTGAAGAAAGAGCTCTAAGATGGACGATGCGCCAATGAATAAGACAGTAAATCGATCACGTCATGAGTAACGGCAAATGTGCCGGAAAGAATGCGGGAGGGACATTTTAAAGATATTTATCTCTAGAGGAAGAGCAAGTTGCAAATTCTTGTTGGAGCATTTGAAGAAGAATATGGGGAAAATCATGAGGAATGTTGGAGACACAGCCAACCCCTCTCAATGGATAAAAATAAAAATAATTTCATGTATCTATGATAAAAAAGAAGTCTAGATAATACTTTTTTTTACAAATTACCCAAATATTTTACCCAATATTCAGTACAATAGCTTACAGAAAATTTTCTGTATTTAAATTGTCAACACGAGTGCTTCACAGTGATGCTACCAGTTATATCTGTAAGAGTCAAATAGAGGAAAATAGTGGCCTACTTAGCATCATTGCCACTGGATTTCATCGTTTTTATGAATATTTCCTTTTCTAAATATTATCTCTTTGGGAATGGTATAATGTCCTTATAATTTATTTGTTTGCAGTTTTTAGGGGCCAAGTTCTTTAACCGTTCCTGCTGAGACATGGGGAATTACCGTGCTATTTTTACCAATTTCACGCGCTAGCTTTTTGGTGATCACTACCTCGGAGGCAAACTTCTGCCCATTAATCTCCTTTTGAGAGTGTGCGCGTACGGAAGAGTAATCACCGCATGTTTGTGCTTACGGCGAGTTTTAATGACTTAACTGCATGCGTTGGTTTTGTGCAGTACGTGCAGTTTTGCTTCTCCATAAATTCCCATCTCTCTCTCTCTCTCTCTCTCTCTGTCTCGACCGAATGCTTTTGTTTAACGTTGAAAAATATCCTGTCTGCTGGCTCGTGTAGGAACTGCGTTGGTTACGGTATAAAAATCAAAACAAAGAGTAATTTCAAAAGCTTGTGTGCTCATAACAATGGTTACATTAAGCAGTTCTCTCGGGAGTAGCAAAGCTTTGCGCATGGATTAACGCTCTGCGTGAATGCATATGGCTAGTCAAAACTCAATTGAAGCTCCAGATATTGGAAAATATTTCTATCTCTAAGTATTTTGTGTGGTATTTGGAAAAGTTTGATGTTATTTGAAATTGGTAGCTGGATAGGAGTAAAAGGAATTGACTGTGAAGCGTCTGCTAGTACCATAATATGCACGAAAAATTTCAGTTTCATTTAAATTAATCATTTCAGAGAAAATCAAGGAAAAATGAACACATTTTAACAACCGAAATCTTGCACTCGAAAGTAGAAATTTAAGCAAAAATTGGCACAAGTTGAATTGGCGGATAGTCATTGTGCGCTTAAGTCGATAGTGCATCTTCGATTTCCTTTAGTGGCGAGAAAGAGGTAATATTTACTTTCTGCTCAAGAGATATCTCCATTACCTCTTGGGTAAAACTTAAAATAAATTAAGCAGGTCTCGATAGGCTTTGATAAAAGATAACTTACCTCTGTTTATTAACTCATTCCGTTAGTCTAAAGGTTCATTTGGATAAAATCACATACATATTGCTGATTTTCGTCAATTTCCTAACAATATGTCCCATAATTGAGAGATGGTAGGAAAAATGCATTAGCCGTTTTAAATTACACATGTTAAATGGTCCCAGCTCTTTTTCGACTAATTGGACCATAGCCTGATAACTTCGAGGAGGTAATTAATAATTCCGTTGTAAATAGTCATCTTACGATTAGAAATCGTTGTTGCATCGGCTCAGCAATTAAATTAATAGTGCATCCAAATTAAAATACCAGAGGAGGAGAGAAGACTACTAATAGAATAAAATTTTAACTAAACAAACCAGGTTATGTTTGTGTTTGGATAGAAATTTTCCCTCTCACCACTCCATTGCCTATGATTGATAAATTATTTCCATTAATTTGCGCAGGTCAACTGATATTCTTTTTGTTTTCACTTATATTTTTATAGGTGTTACTAAGACTGGTTGAGCGAGGCATTACGCGAGCTTAGCTCTTGCAATCCACGTAATTATGTGGAGGTAAGGAGAGAGCAGTGGGGTGGGAAAGGGTGAACCTGTGGGGTGGAATGGGAGGGATGATGGCGTGGGTGGGGCGAGCAGTTGTTGCGTGTGTGTCGGGCGGAGTGGTTTTCAAGAGGTGGAGCGGAATGTATTGCGCGCTTCCATCAATTCAGGGGCTCTTTGTTGATGAGTAGAACAGTGGTGGATAATGGTGGGAAACTCGCGGGGGATAGACCACGTGGCACTCGGCAAGGGCAGGAGAAGAGGACGGGGGCGGGCTAATATTCGGGAGACGGCGTGCGAGAGATGTGCAAGCAGGAACATCACGGCGAGCACTCTGTGGATAAAGGCTAGCAGACAGCGCTCCAGTGGGCGAAGCTCAGTCAGGAGACAGTCTGCTGCGCGCCCGGAAAAGGTCCATCTGCGAGGAAATGGATGCGTGCACGTTTACCATGGAGTGGTGGTGGGAAGGGGCCGCCTAAAGGGTTGTACTGCCGGACTCCTCGCTTCTTGAACGCTCTTTCTAGTCTCCATCTTCTCTCTCTCCCTTTTGGAGAGCGGCTGATGCTGTATCGAACGGCCGACTGAATTTTAAGTGAACCGAGTAATTAGACTCCATTCTCTGTTTTTTGGGTCATTGGTCTCCCTCCAAGCGGCTATGAACTTTCCAGTTGGGCGTTCCGAGAGGAGTATTATCGCGAGAGGACGAGGAACGGACTCTGCCTCACTTAATCCTTTAACAATTGAATATCGGTCTCCCTATTGTTTCAGGGTTTTAATCACGTTCGTTATTTGTTGATGGCATCTCAGAAAATAGGAAGAGATCAACCGATTAATATCGCGGAAATTATTAGCCAAGTTAATTATCAGGAAAATTCGTCTTTAAAGACTGTGCATTCCTTTTTCACGAATTTTCGGGATTTTTCATCTTCTAATCAGAGGGAATAATCTTCCACGATAGGAAGCCATGATTGTGGGCGAGAATGCTTGCCTCAGGCTCTTATTGAAAAGTCCTTATTAGGAAGTAGCAGCAATATCTTCACCCGGAATGAAATTAATCTGGGATAGAGACTAAAGCGTAAAATATAAATTTTATCCATTCACAACGATCAATTCTTCACTTTGATGTAATTGTGGCCTTTATATGTGCTTGAGAAGTTTTGGTACTATTTGTGACCCGTGGCGGATGTATAAGGGGAGAAGGCCAAGCGGAATATGGCCCCCTCTTTGTATATCCAATTTACACTAGATAGAAAGGTAATTTTGTTCGGACCCCGACTACTGCTGGGAGGTTACCCTCTACATAGCCCCCCGTTTGTCCCAATCCTTGATCTGCCACTGCTTGTGACTTTTAATTGTCCATTCAACGTGTCTGTTTCCTACTATTGGTTTTTATTTATATGTCATGCCTTTTTTTCCATACCTTACAATGTCGCCACGTATCGTCTAAAAGTAACATTTGTCGTTTGTAGTGCAATAACTTTAATTTAAATGGAAATTTCTGGAGTGTGCGTTAATTTTGAAAATTGAAAATGATTTTTCCCGATCTCGTATAAACTAGTCTTCTGCTGTCCAAGAATTGCAAGCATTTATTGTCATACCGCGATCTTGCTTTTGTTTACCTTGACTGCGATGTCGCTCGTGCTAACTAACAACAATTATGTATTTTATGTCTTGAGAAAGCAATCTTGGCTATCGTTTATTTTACGACACAAGTGGACGCAATATAATTCGAAATTTTACAGGTGTCGCATTCTGTCATATATTCTATCTCTTATTTTACAGTATCTCGTCCTACTAAACGATGTTATTGGTAAAAAAAATAGCCTAGATTTCGGCCCTGTCTTCAATGCCTCCGAAAGTCGATTATAATTTTCTATGATATGATCCCTGATTTAAACTAATTTCATTACAGTTTCAGTTATGCCTCTAAAAACCATATTGCATCCCTAATAACCAAGTTTCATATTTAGGCTTCTCAAAAACATAATTTTGAATAAATCCTGAAAGAAAATTTGGAACGTTCTGATTCAAATATTATGAACCCAGCTAGTAGCTACAAGCCACAGAAACATCTCGGTTATTTTCCTCATTTCTCCCAGTAATTTAAACGGTGAATACTACTGAGTGAGATGGATGCGGCGTATCATTGTATAATCTCATCCAACCCTCGAAGTGACACGAGATGCGATAAACATGGGATCCTGTGGGGGAATACTCTGTGAGCTGTGCAGGATTCCAGGGATGAGAGAGATCATTTTTGCTCCCCTCTCCATCTATTGCACGCCTTGAGATTACTTCTACTAATTTTCCGAACACCATTTTATTAGAGCTCCAAACTTTAAAGGAGGAGCAAGCCGAGGAGATGGAAGGGGGTGGGATCCGTACTTTTAGGCGTTGAAGACTGCTCAGTTCCCTATTAAGGCTCGAGTTACGGAGCGCGCAAATCGAAAAGTGGGCGGTATATGTGGGGGTGGGCGGGCGAAAGGGGGTGAGACATGGAAAGATGTGGTGGGGAAGGAGGGTCTTGTGCTGCTGCTGCTGCCGGTTAGTTAGTCCCGGAGACGAGGTAGGGAGGGTGGCCGACGTGTTAGGCGTAGTTTGTCACTGCTCTAAGCAATTCTCACCAACTATATTACGTTCCGCTTCTCCCTCCGCCGCCACCGTTTCGTCCTCCTCTAGTGAGAGCAGCGGCTCCGGCGTCGCGGGGTGAATTGGGGCGGCACCCACATTATAATTCACTCTTCCCTCACCCAACACCACCCCCACCGGGCATATCTTTCTCGTACTCCACCGCTGACCCCTCTTATACGAATATCTTCCCTCCAGTTACTCTGTTTCTCTCCCTCATCTCCATTCATTCTTCTCCTCCACCAGATGTTTCCCTCAGGCCTTAATCATGTATTTTCGAGCTCTATCGTCCTTGATAAAATGTTTGTTTTGGAAGTAAAATATACTTCCTGTAGTTAATTATTGTCAAGATGTACTAAAATATTCCTTCCCTCAATATTTAATAGAAAGAAATTCTCATTGGACTAAAGCATATAAAACTATATTGTGATGCATCATATTTACTCTTGAAGTTTCATTCGCTTCATTAAAACGTTACTGCTGGCTTGGAAAAGTTAATTTATTCTTCTTTTAGTTTGGTTCGATTCGCTTCTTTTACACTCACGGAATTTAATTTGATTTATCATTTTTAAGATTTTTGCATGTTTAAAATTATCCTTCACAAACACATTTAGTGTGAAAAAAACTTATTACTACGGCTAAAAAATATTAAGATGCAAAAATATATGTTAATTATAAAAGTTGCTTGCTTTGATCAATACACATTTTTAAATGTTTTACAACAGTTTATTAAATTTCCAAATAATCTTAAGCCTCTGATGCAAAATACTACTGAATCATTAAATGGAGACATTAACGTCGCTACAAGCATGTAACATGTTTTGCTCAGGAGTAATATTTATTTTCCGTAAAATATTTTTCAATAGTATTTGAGGGAAGAAAATCTGTATTTTAAGTGAACCTTTATAATGATGCAGAAAGTTTCCTCATTCTACGAAAGTAGACTCTCATTATGGTGCTAAGGAAGTTTTCATGTAGTACACTGCGTGTACTTTTTTTTAGTCGGTGAAAAAGTTTACGGAGGAAAATATTTTGACCACCGTTCGTTTTACGAAGTTTCCTCGCAGTATTTTCCGGTATGGAATGAATACAGGGCATTTCATTTGTGAACAGTTTTTCCCGTTGCTTACGGAAAAACAGAATTTCTGAGAATTGCTCATGTTTCCTCACCGCAGGCATCGACTTTCCTCCCCGTTCCAGCCACCACCCTAACCTTTCCGTTGCTTTTTCGCCCATCTCTGCCTCCGAAGAAAACCCTCCAATTCCCAGAATTCCCCTCCCTTTCTCCTCCTTGCAATTCCCTCCCCCCACCCACACCCATGTCTCATCATCGTCGACGCTTCTACCGCCTCCTTGCGGGCCTAAGTGAATCCTCTATTTCCCCTCATCCCGCTCGTCCAGTTTCTCTTCCTTTTCTTTTCTTGCAGATTGGTGATTTGGATTTTTAACCTTTTTATTAGAGCTTAACCTTCTTTCGTCCAAACTTCGTGGTATTTTTGACGTTTCCATCGAATAAGTTGCGAGGACTATCGGACTGGGGCGAAAAGTTGGATGTTTTCCGTTTACCAAGGGAGCAATTTCCGATTTTGGCGTAGTTTCATCGATGATTTTTATTCCTACTTTTTTTATCTCGTGCACTTTCAAAAAGGAGCTCTGCGGAGAAGGAGAAGTAGCTTCTTGTATTCTGACTTCTGTTGTATCGAAATTTTTTTCATGGGAGCAGCTTAATGGCGAAGAAATCTAGCATTCCGCTTCGGTGATATAATGGATTTTTTCGTTGGAGAATGCTGAGAAACATGAACCTGGCTGTCTTTTGCAGATGATCCGGGGATTGTGATGATGATAAGAGCTCATGCCGTCCCTCTCTGTGGTTCGATTTTTGGTCCGAGTGTCGTGGATATAATCACTGTTCTAGGTATTCCATCTGAAAGCGAGGTTTCAATTTTAAATAGTTCTTTTCATCGTATCAATAACCCATTATATGTGGCCAAATTGCCATTTTGAATATTATTTTAAATTCCGTTCCGCTGTACGAGGTTTCACGTTGTTATTTTTTCTCTTTTTTGATAAAATCGAAAATATTGTATTTCTCCCAGTTTCAAGATATGCATATATGCTTTATAAATATCTTATTTTTTTTACATGCGAGTAAATTGGCTCAAAACCAAGCCCAAAACATCGAGCTTACCATTTTATGTCTGTTGCCTTACTGTGTGTTATTCCCTGTTCTGTTTCATTTTTTGCGTTTACGCATACTGAATTTGTTTCCTCAAGTTTTCAAATCATCCATTTCCTTTACTTCTTCTTCCTCTTTTACCCGGTAAACACGACAAAACTCTCCAAGGAGAGGCAGCACGAATTGGGTCGAAGTTCCAAAGTCTCCTTTTCCCATCGCTCTCCGTAGACGGAAGCGAGGACTCCTCCCTTCCCATCAATATCCCACTTCGTCCTCCCTGTAACTTTCCCTTCCTGTGCTCCCCCCCCCCCCCCCCCCGTCCCACCCCCCACCTCCTCTCGATCGCCCCCCACCAATCGACGTCACTCCCACGCACACCCACCACTACTCTCGCGCACCAAAGTATGAACTAGTGCGCAATCAAACGCAAAATTCCTATTATTTAAATAAATCGCTCGATGGAATGGGAAAATAAATGAAATATTGGATAACTATAGTGCAAACGTGGCTCATTTGGCCACCATGGCTAAATAATGTGCAGAATGCTGTTGTGGCGGTGAGTTTTGGTAGAGGAACTGAATCTTCGTAAATAGCGGAATATCGTAGTTCAGCTTAATGATATTTGTTCAAATAATTCTGATAAAGACTAAAGGAAAATACAATGCATTACAACTGTTAAATAATACTAATGTATATTTACTTCGTCAATTTTTACATTATTTAAGCACGAATAACTCGGAATTTTAGGCATCCTCAAAGGTTCGAGCACCTGAATCGAGAATGCCTTCCGTAAATAATTACATGCCATTGCTGGTATAAAGCTATTCATCTGCTTAGGGTAGGTTTTCATGGAGTATTCAAGGAGTATAACTGGGAGTCTCCCCGACTTTTCATAGACTCCTGTCTTAAATCCACATAATGACCTGCTCCCTTTCAATCTATCTAAAAATCCTATTCTCTCCCTTCCTCTCCCTCGTTTACCCAACATCCTACCCTCCAACACTGTTTTCAACAACCTCTCCCCGCTCAGCATTCTCTCCATCCAAACATTACGGTATTCTCCCGCAGAGTGCATGGAACAAGTAACTTTGTACGCAGTCACGCGCAAGGGTGCAAAGTTAAGTACACCATAGTTGTTACTCATCTTGAAAAAACCGCTTGATCGTTTAAGCCAGACTGAGAGAGATTCACATTGTAAGAAGATGGCTTGGTGGTGCAACTGGTAGCACAACTGACCGGCAATCGGGAGATCCGGGTTCGGATGCCGGCTAAGCCAAATGATTTTTTCATAGCGAGTATCATCCTTGGCGTTTTATTCTCCTGAAAGTTCAGGATAAGAAAACGCGAAAGTTACCGTTGACCCACTTGTCATGAATTGCTGACGTCATCACATTTCTGGTTCATTTTACTTGCTCAGGCAGAAAAATTCATTCATTTACAATCAAATACTACCCCGAAAGTCGCCTCAAGATGCGTGCAGCGAGGGTTTAACGCCAACGGGTATGTAAGAATGAAAAGGATATGTTGTAACGAAATTAAGCCTATCATTTGAAATTGTGTGGTCTTCCATGGAAGATTCATTGTTAGTGTTATATTCATTGAATTATCACGATAACAAGAACATACTTTCGTTTTTTACGGTATAGTAAGAAGGTTAAAGATCCCTCTTTTTAAATAAAGAGCTTGGACAGTTTAAGGAACCGACAGGCGATGGAGAGGAAAATGACAGGCATCAAGGGTTGAAAATGTCGGCCTACATTACTCTTCATTTGTAACGAGCAAAATGAGACACGTAGCGCTGCTAATGTTCTTTACAGGCGTTGATTTTTGCCTTAAAAAATATTTTATGAATCATATTTTTCTCGAATATATTTTACATTTCTATTAACGTAATTTGGCCATAAATTTGCTACATTCATATTGAAGCCATATGGCGATCCATGATTATACTATGCATAATATGCTTTTAATTTGGTAAGGCGAATGATATATTCCACAGTAATTGCTCTAGCTATAACTGCGATTTAGTGCAAAAACGTAATAATCATGGCGTAATATACAATTTTTATATAAAGCGTTTAACAGCTTTATGCAGCATTTTATTTGCATAATGTAGCTCCGTTTTCGAACATATGGACCATGCAAAGAATATTTTGGAATTGAAACAACATGGTTTGTTTCAGGAATGTTCATTGTACTTAATGCGCAGCTTCAATATAAGGCCTCTGTTAAAAAGTGATGTGATGTTTAAATAAATAATGTTTATAACACAATTACTTTCTTTTTCAGGTAAGTACGAGCCATTGTCAACTATAGTTGAGATGAAGGAAATTATTTCAGTTTCGTCTTTCTTCTAACGTGAGTATATTTGTGTTTACTCTGGTCAATAAAGATACATTTGACCTAGTTAATATGATGGAATATTGATAAACTGCATTTATTTTAACATTTACTGTAATCCCGGAATATTTTATTCATTCGAAATTTCCTTGGCGACGGAAGCTTTTGAGGGAGTGGAATATTATTAATTCTGTCGATCGAATACTTATATATATATTTTACAAATCTTTCACTGTATTTTTTCAGAGTGCATATTTTGATGCAACTACACTGTATAGTGACGACTTCCTACGTAACCCAATTTATTATTTAGTCGTGCATGAGAGTAATTAATTATCGATTGCAATATTTCCGATTTTGTTCATAAATTTTCTTATGAATGAGGAGGAAAAATTGAATTTTAAAATTCCAATCAAGTGCGCTATAAATTCCTTAGCGATAATTTTCGGAATATTGGATTCAAAAACAATTTTTCTCGGAACTGATACATTTTTTAGAACTTCAAATTAAATCTAACTGTAATGTTTTTATATTATCAGCATTTTATTTCTGTATTGCAGAAAATTAATTTTTGAGAGAGCATAAGGTGGGGATTTATGCTGTGAATAATAATGTGAAACCAACCAGCAATATTATTTTCAACATAATTCGATTTATCTCGCAAGTCGCGATCATTTGCATAAATTGACTGCTGCTTTTCATTCTGGAATTGACCTAAATCCTCTATTGCTGGCGATACATTTATCAGTTGGTAGAATTTTCCTTCCAACTATGGTGATATTTTGCGACATCTTCCTGTATTTAATAATGATATAAGAGTCTTTTTGAACATCCTTGACTATTTTTGAATATAGAATCTAGGTTTTGATTCGGACGAATGCTTACGCTTTTAACCGTTGAAATTTAACTTTTATGTGAATTATACCGCAGGAAACTGAATTTTTTTATTTAAGATTTTCTAACTTTGGCATTTTTCATTTCCTGCCTGTATCTAATTCTCAAAAGAAATAGCGATTTTAATGTTCCACATGAGCTACAATTATAACTCATGTGGAACATGTGACATAAGGATCGCCAAGAAATTTCAACACGTTTCCTGTTTTATGCACACGTATTAAATATCTTACTTATATATAAATAAAATTTACTAATACAACAAAATAATACAAACAAAATATAACAAAATATAACAAATAATACAATAGAACAATAATATTATTTGGCCGTTTTATTTGGCTGTAATTTGATGTAATTAAGGAAATAGTGTAAGCTTTATTACGAGGGTACAACTATATTCAGCTCTTTCTCCTAATGGAAACATGTTGTAAGCAACCTAAATATCTTCCTTTGGCACAAATTTTTACCTTAGAAATTTTGTATTTATTTCTCTCAACAAATAACTAGAATTTGAGCTGTAGAATGTATGTGAGGATTGATTTGTATTTATGAAATTACAGTTTGAAAAAGCTCATGTATGCGCAATATTATTAAACTTTCAGTTGTTCATTTTCCTAAGCAGAAATAGTGTCATTTGCGTAGCAACTAAATGAGAATTTCTTTTCTATCCATGTAATATTTTTATCAATTTTATCCATCTATATTTTTAACCTATTTCTTACGTTTGCAACATTATTTATCCGATTCCTTCTTTTGAGCAATATTCTTTTAATTACGGAGCGTATATAATTTTTATCTCGTAGGCGCACTTAATACTTTCCATTACAAACATTTTCATTGGTTATATTTCGTTACGGGATGGTTGTTAACGCACTGAGTATGTGCATGCATTCTTATGCGGTGTACCATGCAAGTCAGATCCGAGTTGTGTGCATCTACTTTTGAATTTTGGTGATGTGACGTCGATATCCTTGCCAACTTCGGAGATCCTCGTGTCCTAGAAAACTACTTGCAGTCAAGTTTTCGAGCATGCAGAAGAGTTTTACGGGGAATAAGACGGAAGAGGGGCCAAAAGAGAAGAGGAAGGGGAGGGAAAGTAATAACATCTCTCTCTTCACGTGACACACTTGCTCAAATATTCTGTCCCTATCCGCAAGAGGGTGAGACGTTGGTGGTTGGGGGGGTATGGTGTTGGGATGGAGGGAGGAGGCCTGGGCGTCCGTGTTTGTGACCTCGCTTAACCCCTTCTCTCCCGCCGCCAGTGCATGTGGACCAGATGGGTGGAGGAGGGGTGGGACGGCCACCCCTATTTTCGTGCCCGTGGAAGAGATGCGGAGGAGGGGAAATGTGTGTTTGAGGGGCCGCCCCTCTCATATCGATCGAATCCTCTCTCTCCCTCCTGGGTCCGGTTTCAAATCCCGGCGGTGACAGAGGTTTTTCAGAGACTGCCCGATCCCTGCTTGAGTGCTTTGAGGAAGGGACTTCGAGTTCAGCTGTCCGTCCGTCGGATGGGACGTTGAGTTGTGGTCCCTTTGGCGCTTCTCATAAAAAGCATGCTAATTTGGACGCCGGGTTTCTCTCCATCCCTCCCTTCCCGCCATTCTCTGATGGGGCAAATGGCCTAAGCTGTTGGTCGCCTCCACAAAATCCCATACGATACCACTCTCTCTTAAATTCATATGATTCTTTTACAATTTCTGCATCAAATTTTGCATACTTACTCGTGGCTTTTCTTACGCTCTTAAACTAGTCGCACACCTAATACTTTTTCTTCTCTCATCACTCTTATTGTTCAGAAAATCTTCGGCCCTCTAACTGGCGCATTGTATCATTAACCTTGCACATTTTCTTTTCTTAATACTCGAACAAAACCGACGCCGGATACATGCATAAATGTCGAAATTTTGATGTTGAATTGTCTCGGATGCGGACGAGGGGAAGTTTGTGAGCGAGAAATTTTACCTTCTCCTCCTGTATCTATCGGATCCTCACTCCCTCCGTACCATTTGATTTTTGATAATTTCTGTAACATTCATTGGATAATTAATTGCAGCTTTTCCCAGGTCTGCACAGAATCCGTGCACCTCATCCTTCTCTCATCATATCATCCTTCCCTCTGTCATTACTCTCATTATTTGTTAAATCTTCTCTACTGTGGCACGCACAATGTTTCTTCAACCTTACAGATTGACTTTTCATTATCTTCGGGCAAACACGACTTCGAATATGAGATAAAGGTGAAAATTTGGATTTTCAAAGGGTCGGTTGACTAATTTTTTTAGAATGTTGATTGCGATATAGTTTCATAGATAAAGTGACCTGTATCTCTCCATCTTTCGATCTTTCGCCTACTTCTCGGGCTACTCGTGGCGAAATGTCAAGGGGCTTGTTGAATCATCTCGGGTACGGTCGAGGGGAACTTCGGGTGAGGGGAAATGAGCCCTCCCATCTTATCTCATTCGAATCCTTTCCGCCACCCGATCATATGGTATGTGATAGCCTATGTATCAAGCAGTGGAAAATCCGTAGTCGTTTTTCCCTCGCTTGCAAACTAGCCGTATATCTAATCCTTTATTTCGTACTTTTCCATTTAATCCCCATCAATATTTGGTAAATCACCGGTACTCTTTCCGAAAAATTATATCTTTAATCTTGTACCACTCTTATTTACTTTTCTCAATCCTCGAAAAAACAAGTTATCGAATATGTGCTTAAGGATCCAAATTGTGATATAAAATTGTCACGAATATGTTTGCGGGCGGGGAAATGCGACCTTCCCTTTTTATTTCAATTGAAATCTCTCTTTTTTCGGGCCGTCTAATATGTGATAGTTTCTGAATCAATCAATGGATTATTCCTTGTGACCTTTCCCACGCTTGCGCAGTACCCATTCGTCTAATCCTCAAGAATGAGCTAATGAGTACCAATACGGTTAAGAATGAGCCGCAGCCCTGTGCTCACGGTGTGCGACACCTATCAGGAGGTCCTGGGATCGATTCTTGAATGCGGCTTTTTTCATAATTTGTTGCTTCTTTGACTATGAAAGACTATGTGCATTACCGTATATATTCTGCTGTTGAATAATCACAGATGTGGACGTAGGGGAAGCTCTTGTTTGGGCAAATATGCCCTATAACAATCGTTTTCCTCTATCTCTCTATGATACATATTTGACAATTTTTGTGTCAACCAGTGGATAATTACTTCTGGTAATTCCCACTCTACGTATCATTCCTCTTTCCTTCGTCCTTCCCCATTTCAATGCTCTCCTTATTTGGTAAATCTTCGGCATTCTTCACGAAAAACTATGTTTTTTAACCAAGTACATTTACTTTTATTGATCCTCGAGTACGACCCAATTCTAATATGTGAATAAATGTTGACATTTTGATGCTGAATTATCACGGCTCCGGACGACTGGAAGTTTGTGAGCGGGGAGTTGCTCCCTCTCCTCTTGATATCGATCGAATCCTCAGCTCCCCCTTTGTCGTCACCAACGATTCCCTCTTCTCTCCCACAACACTGCGACCTTCCCACCCCCTACCCCTCTCTCCCCTACCCCTTCTCCCGTCGCACCCTCCCCCTCTTTACCTCCATGGAATAAATCCTTCCATCCCTCCCCATTGGCCTAGCGGATTATTCCTCCTAATGGTCTGTCCCACGCTCCAAAACTACCTCTCACTCCCCCCCCTCAGCCTTCCTCCCTTCCCAATACACCTCCTCCACAATCTGCACCTTCTAAACCCCCCCCCCCCCGAACTTACCGTAAACCATAAACTAAGCCGGCTTTGCAAGATTCGTAAGATTTGATGTTTTCGTGTTTAGCTGAGTGTTCTTCAATTTATTCTATTTCACAAATTTCCTCATCTTTGAAGGAAGTTATGTGTTTTGGTGTATCAAGGGCCCAGACCAGAATAATAAATATAATCCAATTAAAAATCTGTTGAGATACGTCTCATTTAATTATCCCATTGCTCCAATGATCGTGGAGGGGCCTCAGATACGGGGAAATGAGATATGAAACCTGCTTTCCATAATACTTTTTGTCGTTTTCCGTCGAATAGGGGATTAATAGCACATTATAATCTTGATAGCTACCTTTTCCTGTTATTATTCCCTCTCTCCTCCATATCCGGTGCTCCATTATGGGTTTCTCCTCAAGCTTTCTTCGAATTGGTTTACCATTTTTACAGTGCATAAGTCTCACTCTCTCCCTTTCATCACGGGCTAGATTGCTTTGAGATTTTTGGGCGTGATTCCGATTTTTGAGCCCAATGCTTCATTTTGTCTTTTGAAGGCAAATAACTCGAATTCTACCATTTATTTTTACCCTTGGTTTTTTTCGTCATTCTCCTTTGTTTTCCTTGACTTAACCCGACTAATATTTTCCCAACTGGATTTTATTATATGGTTTTTCAAAAAAAAATAACGTCGTTTTAAATTGGAATATGTTATATACTAGGGTTTCATGCAATTCTACCGCTGAGTAAAGTTGGATTTTCAAAGTTTTTCTTTGTTTCGCTGCAACCGATGTTTTGACCCGACGCGACCGTGAGCGCATCGGATTTTTTCCGCCTTTGACCCCACGCTTTATTCTTTCTTTAGTATTATATTAGTCTGTTTAATATAGCAAGCTGATTCCTTCAAATGTTGTAAAGCTCAATACATTCCTTTTTTCCTGGATATAGACAGTTACTTATACCACTTATTTTATAAGAGCGCGACTTAATATGTAACTGCCACAGAAGCGACTTTAAAATGAATATTTTAAATTTTTGCAATGACCGCCGAGAACTGGATTCTAGGGAACAGTTAGAAATTTTAAAAATTATTGAAAATCAAGATAGTACCCTTATAAATGAATACCTCTACCCATCCTTTTCACCTATTCTGGCGTCCGTTTTAAAATTCATCAAGTAACTAGGTAACAACAAGATTAACAACAAGATAAACAAATTATAATTAGCGCCTGATGATGATGATTACTCATTGAAACCCGGGTCGCGCTCTTATAAAATAAGTGGTATAAGTAACTGTTTATATCCAGGAAAATAAACGAATACCACATAGTTAACCAAGAGTTAGTGAATTTTGTTCAATACATTCCCTCTTTTTATAAAATTCATATTTCTATATATGTTCTCTGCATAAATATTGATACCGTCTTGCATGCATCGGTCATAGTTTATGAAACATTTATTGTGTATCTAACTGCAAATTTAACCACAAAATTGTATTCACCTTATTCGAACAACTTATTAAGTAGCGGTGAAATGGCACCGTTGTATTAAAAAAGTAAATCGCAATAAACTCAACTCGGGTCACAATGACGCGAAGCGAAGAATTTCGTATGTCTTGGGGTTCGACCAATAAAAGGTCAAGTATTGTTCTCATTCAATGAAAATAAAAAACAACATTGAATATTTCAGAGTTAAGGGCAACATTAAACTATTTCAGCATTATCCTACGTATTTATTTTGATCCCCCAATTTTTAAATAAAAGGTAGCCGCAATATTCAACACAATGAGACTTCCCAACTTGAAAACTCAATCTCAATAGGACCATTGTAAAATATCGTGGGTGGTAATATTGCATGATCGTTATTAAATAGCGGATTTACCCTGTTCCCGCACTACAACGCTACCCCCTCATTATCCCGCCTTCTGTCGTTCCCATAACATCCGCTCCTGTTCATCCTCAATCTCTTCTCTGCGGATTACCTCTAAATGCCATCAGTTAAGCCAGATTTACTATGTCACGACGCGTACAAATGCCGATGTCATAGAGATAATTTTTTTTAGCATTTTTTAATGCTCTTATCTTATCTTCTATTATCCATGCTCAATGTTTTCGACTTAATTATTTTTTTTATTAAAAAAATCTTATATTTTTGGGAAATATTTTGCTCGGTACAGAATGATTAAGCGATGATCGATGGTGAAAGCGGCTGATGGGGAAATTCTATGTAAAAATTCGTTTAAATGTACCAGGTTAGTTCCTTGCAATTGCAGTGCATCGATGGAAAAAATGGAAAAATCCTCTAAAGACTTTCATAATAACTAAAAGTCCTACCTTACCTACTCGATAATTTCTGAGTCAAATAATACATTATTAATCGGGGCTTATTTCACATTATAAACTCCCCTTACACTACATTCTTCCTCTTTCCGTCCTATTTCACTGCTCTCATTCTAGAAAACTGCCGTAATCTTCCCGAAAAGCTTTCCCTAATTTTACTTTCTAAATTTTTGGCAAGCCTAGCTTCACGATGAGCATTAACATCGATTTTTTTATGCTGAACCGATACATGCTTCCATACTCTCGTATTGTCTTTGCTGGTTAATGAATTTCGTCTCTCCTTTTTTCTTCTAAATTGAGCGTATATTCTTGGGTAATTTAAAATTATAATTATGGTGAAAGAGAAAAAATAATAAGATTCGTCCAATTTTACCTCTCTTATTATTTATATAACATAATTGATTACGATTAGACTTCAGGAACTCGGGAGCATCATTTAAAAGGACTTAATTGTTTAATGTTGTATAGTTTTCAATTAAAAGAGGATTAGACTTCCCACTTAAGCGGCCCATCCTACGCTTTAAAACTCCCTCCCTACTATTATTATCTCTTCTTTCCCGCCTCCATTACTTTCCGTATAACTTTCCCACCTTCTTTGATTCCTCTTCAATCTCAGTTCTCCTCAGACTACCCTTTTATTCCCTTCTTTAGTCTTTCCTTTATTACCTACACTATATCGCTATAATGTGCTAGGTCATCTTCACGATGCCGCGGTTATTCCAGCTGTTTTTTTTCTTTTTTACATAATACTCTTTCAATAATTTAAAGTTAGAATAATAAAGGTTTAACCTTTGCCTAAGATTTTGATGTGTAAATGATAAAAATCATACCCTTGCTCTGCTCAGCAAATCTTTCATTTTTAGCAAATTAGTTGATCATAATAATCTTCAAGCTGTTAATTTATCATTTAAAAACTAAATATTGTGTGATGTTTTAGTCTGATAACAGTGATAACGCTTCCCAAATAGCCCATTCCATGTTCTGAAACCTCCAGCCCTCCTCTATCCTCGCTCTATCCTTACCTTCTAAAACCCGACAATTTATGTTTATATACTCTGGGTTCTCCTTAGATTTTCTTTTTGTATCTATCCTAGTTCCTAAACCTTGGCCTGAGCCGAATTTGCGGTGCTACTCTGAACCCAAGAGTTGATTCTCGGTGAAGGGTCGAACGCGTTTACTCTGGGGGCCACTAAGATTTTGCCTCCTTACCCAAACAAATCCTCTGAAATCCGTTCAGAACTCCAAGTTATGAAAGGGATGATGCCTTCTGTGTTCGAAAGACGAAGGCTGTGTAGGCAGAGTTTTGAGCACATAAAATACGACAAGCGCCCATTTTATGAAAACTTCCTAAATTATATGAAACCTAAGCTCGAATTTGTATATTTGGAGGTATTGCGATACTTATCTTCAGGGAAATGTCTTCTTCAGGTTGGGAAACACATATGTTTATGTTTCGATGGCAAAGGTGAGGGAGTAAGGACTATCGAAATTTTACGGCAATAATTGCTTATATTTATCGTTCCTGATTTTTTCTTTAGATATTTAATTGGAAAAAGGCATAATTTCCATATCCTGAGAACGAATAGTCAAAATAGGATAAAACTTGGCTCATGGATGGTGAAGCAATAACGTCCGATATCTATTTCGGCGAAAAGTTCTCATAATCTTAGCTGAATGGATGACACATTGAAATGACACATCCACATTGAAATATTTATACCTATATGGCAAATGATTTGGTTTAATTACACCCATATGTTATCTCGGTGGTTTTGAAAATATTAATCCGCTCGAACTTACCCTCCCAAGCTTTATTTTTTTCGTAAACTCCTTTAAGTCATTACTAATGGCTCAGACTAATCGATTAAATTCTTTTGTTTTAAATAACTCTGAATCTGAAAAAACTGAATCCAGCATATCAATGAGTTAATTATTCAATGCTCGTTGATATAATAAAATATTAAGATACTAAAAAAAATAATTATCTAAGGCTTTTAGCTTAGGCTTAGCAATGTCCCCACAACATAACTTACTTGCTTCATAATATTATTTTTAGCATCCTTAATTAATGTTACTATTTGAATTCTTAGTTTTTGTGGTGGTCCTGTAAACTTCCAGTGTTTTACGAGGTCGAAATTGTATTCTTGAACCATTTTCAATGCCTACCAAATCACGCTAAGGAATTTACTTGTCCTGGAAGGTTAAAGCGTCGCTAAATAAATATCGTATAAAATGAAATTTTCACCTAAATTTCCAATTTTTCCTAATGGCTCACTCAATGTCTATTGAGTAGTTAGGAGGAACTGGGAACTTATTCGACCTATTTTCAGGCATTGAGGGGAATTCAGTTTGCTCCCTCCCCCTGGCAATAATGCATTGCCCCATTATTTCCTTCCCCCCCTTCTCCCCCTCCGTCGCTGACCTTCCCTCCTCACCTCCCCAGTCCTCTTATGAGGCAGCACAGCATCCATCCTCCTTTCATCCGCCATCTTTCCAAATTCAGTCCACCTTAATCTTCGGATTATCTGTCCACTTCCCCCCCTCCACTTCCTCCAATGGTCCTACCAACTTAATCCCGCCCGAGGCACGCAATCAGAACGACTCCATCCATGTACTTCTCCTTCATCTTCCCTCCCGCGAATCTTTTCGGGTTTCAACCCCTTTCTCCCTCCCCCCCCCCCCCCCATATACCTCTCCCTCCCACTCGACAATCCTCCTCCGCTCTTTCCCGAAAAACACGGCCCAATTTTTTCTTCTCTCTTTCCCTCCACGAGCGAGCGACCTTAAAGAGATTTTTATGACACCGGAGGGTATATGTGTCCACGAGTATGTGTTGGTTTGTCCCTGCGACAGCAGTAAAAAGGAAGGGGATGAACCTTCTTCGGGGAGTTGAGGCCGTAGTGGGTGGGGAGAGAGAGGTCAAGCTTAAGGAGGAGAGGAGGCGTGTGCTGGGGAGATGGTGGAATGGAGGAAGGAGTAAAAGGGATTTTTTTGGGTTCTTGAGGCGCGACGTCAGGAAGAAACAATCTCTCTCATTTCCTCCTTTGGAAGAGGAGCTCGGTGTCGCACGCCCGGTTATAAAATTCCTATTTCAGACCCGTGATTCTCCTTGCCACTTCGCCCCCCTCCCGATCAAGTCGACGAAACTTGACGGCTCGGGGAGGATGACCCCCATTGGAGGGGGGTTGAAGAGAGGTGAGATAGGGGTTGGGATGGAAGAGTGTTGTCCCCTCCCCCCATAACTGTGGAGAGAGGTGTAGGGCATGGGATGTGTGACGCGGGATAAGCCTAACATTTTTTTATCCTCCTCCTTTTCGAGTGCAGTGGCCTTCCTGCCTCTTTGCGATAGAAAACGTGCCAGTTCCGCGATTGCCAATTGGTTTTTGCTGGAAACAGGACCGCCAACTGGGTACAGGAAGATATTCATGCCAAATCGGACAAATCTTTTTTGCCAGGATTTTTCCGCGCTGGAAGCTATTGAACTTTGTGGTGAAGAGATTTAAATCGGGTATAACCGTTATTTCATTCTCTTTCTCTCTCTCTCTCTCAAAAATGGGTGTTCTCATGATCACCATTGTTTTAGAATATTAAAACCTACTCATAAAAATAGTTGATTTTTTTGCATATTTTCGGAAAAAAGGATAAATATACTGGCGATTTGTAGAATATTAGAAAATTCACTCATCTTTATAAACATTCCCATCAAAAGTGACAAATTTCATCTTTTACATAGTTTACAATAATTTTTTGCCTCAACATATTGGACAATGATGTTTCCTATTCTTTTAATAGATTTATATAATACACATTAAAAACTTTATTGAGTCAACATTTGAAGTAAAATTTGAAATTAAATCAATTATTGTAGCTGTGTACGGGCAATATTTGAATATTTGTTCTTCAAATTTCAGGAATTACCAGTTTTCACTTTTCGAGATTTCAAATATCCAGTTAGAGTCAGCGCTTAATTTCAAAATCCACTTGCCAAATGTTTTTAACGACTTTTGAAGATCTTGGAAAATTATTGAGGTATAAAATGTCATCTCATGCAAGATCAGAAAGGATTGTTGTTCCCTTAGATAATTGCAAACGACAAAGTTAATTTCTGTCTTTAATTACTTTCATTGGCTATTCAATCGAAAAATCAAACTTTTGATATTATTGTAAACTGGTCTTTCACTGGTATTGGTTCAAACAAAATTGAATTGAGACTATATTTTTTCATTCTGCACTTTCTGCTTACGCTCAAAGAAAAATTCATTCCATACATTTTAAATGCAAGAATTATTTTAATTTCCTAGATATTTTACGGCTATTTCTACTCACATTTTTTATAGATTGAATCGGAGCGAAGTATTATAAGCCAGAGTGCTGAAAAAGATTTTTGTGTTCGACTCTAAGGAGGTGTTTTAGTTATGTGCCTGAAAAAATATAAAGATATCCGTTCTGACTTACAACGCGGGCGGTGACTGGTTATGGAAGAATGGCTTGGAACCGGTCTATTGGAGTACAGAGTGAGCGGATGGGGACGGGCTTGGATGGCGGGTTTGGATGTGAGAGGGAGGGTTAAAGTGGGTGGGGAAACGGCTGAAATGGGAGAGGGTGCCACCATGGTGGTCACCGGGAAAAACGCGGGGAGTCGGAGAATATAACGAATGGCTTTTCGATATTTTTTTGCTTATTAAATCTGATAATTTACTGCCGTTGATATGGAGGGAACCGAAAGAGGCTTTATGTTATCCCCTTATCGCGTCGGGTTTCTTCGAGAGAGGCCAAAATTGATTGAAATTGTGAAATCCCCTATGGAATCGTTTATTTTGAATACATTCCCTCTTTCGGCGGCCTATGATTTAAAAAAAAATTAAAAAAAGGTAGAATATGAAATTATGCTAATCTGGCCATAGGTGTCGGATAAAATCGGATTACATCGCTTCGTTTGACGTCGTAATGGATTGACTCTGCCTAATTCTTTTCAGGTGCTGTTAAATAAATATTTATTCAAGCGAAGTGATTGGAAATCACATCGAAAGGCCTTGTGTGCTCATATAAACCTCGAACGGTAAGAATTACCTTGACTATGGGAAACGGAAAGCAAATATAATTAATTTACGAGGCCAACTGCTTTGAATAATATTTGGGTGAATATTAATCGTTCCAGCAAATATCATAATTGTGTAGCTTACATTACATAAATATGTATTGTTTTTTGAGTTTCGATGTCTGCCCTGGAATTTCATTGAAAATCTTATATATTCACCCATTTTTATATATCATATATTCACTTATAAAATTGGACTTTCCCCTTTTTATTTTTTTTTACTTATGATATCGCGATAAAGACGGAGGAAATATCGGCTTTTGACCCAGTGTTCACAGTCAGCGTAATTTATTGGTAGGTGTGTTATAGAGCAAATATTTTCTTTAGGGTAAATTATTTTGTTAAAGCTTATACAACTAAGTCATCTCATTGTGTCATATTACATGTGGACTTGCGTCAATAGTAACTTCCTGGATATGAAATGAATTATGTGCTTGCATTGAATTTGATTGTTGGCATGCTATTTCTAACACATATAGGTGAAATATTTCCTTTCATAGCCGCCATTTAGATAAGGCAACTCATTCTCCGGAGAGGTCTTTTTCGATTTTTCGTGCATTTCCTACCTTTGGAAAATTTGGAATGCTTTTTATTCGGGTCTCCATTATTCTAATTTTTCATCATAAAAAAGGATTTCGGAATTTTCGTAAAAAATTAGATTTTTTTCGGATTTCACCTCCTGTTGATCAGTCATGTAATGAAGGAGTTTAATGTATCATTTGACCTTTAAAGTTGGGCGATTGAAAACTGATGGTAACACCCCCAATCAAATGGCTTAATATATTAATTATTATTGTTAAAGTATTCTACAAATCATGGTAGGTATGTATGGGGTAGTTAAGGAATATTCTGGTTATCTACCCTATTTTCGTGGACTACTCTCTTCAATTTACAATATGGTCTATTCCTTTCATTCTATCTAAAAATCCTATTCACTTCCTCCCACTCCCTCGTTTACCTAATATTCTACCCTCCAACACGATTTTCAATATGTCCTTCCTGCTCAGTACTCGCTCCTGACTCATACCCCACTCCTCCGCATCTCATCTAGAAGCTGCCTCTCCTCACCCACCATGTCCATCACCTTGTCGTTCCTCCTCCTCTCCATTCATTTCACCTACTCCATTCTTCTACACACCCACATCTCGAACGCCTCCAGTCTTTTCTCGTCCTCTTTCCAAAGCGTCCAAATTTCCGCATCGTAAAGATCTACACTCCAGATCAGACTATTCACTAGCTTCTTCCTAATAATCTTGCATTAAGATTATGCATGTTTTTTTCATGTACCTAACCAATACTATGTACCTCAAATTTTACTACTTTAAATCCTCGGTGCCTCAATGTAAGTGGGAAATACCTATTCTTTTTTTAAATATATTTGCAGTCTATTCACCAAAATGAATGTGAATATGATTAAAAAAGTGAAATTGTCTCACAAAAAAGGCATCTAACTCGAAATTTGGATAATTCTGTGATTTTTCTTTATATCTTCATAACGGATCTTACTAGCCGGTAAAGGGTATCTCTTGGGGGTTTTTCACAAACTCTCCCCAACCCCCTTCCGTCTATCTCTCAGCAACCCCGTTGAAACCCACAAGTGCGTTTCTCGATGAGAAACATTTCCTTCCTCCCTCCCCTTTTCCTTCCGAACTCACTCCCCCTACCCCCCCCCGCACTCCTGCACGCGCTTGGCAGTTTTCCTTCTTTCCACGATTCCAATGAAATCGGTTTATTTACTTTTACTCCATCCCTTCCCTCTTCTCCCAATCAAAAACCCGCTCCAATCACGGTCGATGTTTAACTTCTAACTCCCTCCTCCTCATTCTTTTATTGACTTCAAAATGTTCTCGGAACGGAGATGAGGACGGCCCGATGCGAATTTGCGAGAGAGTGTGTGGACACCCTCACTCCTCTCCCACCGCACCCCAGAGGGCGTTTTATTCCGTCCGCAGGTCTTCTGCCCGATAAATCTTCAACCTTTGCCGCTGCCATTTCCTCCATACTTCCATCTTCTTCAGTGGCGCC
The DNA here is from genome assembly GCF_921293095.1 of Ischnura elegans. Taxonomy (NCBI): domain Eukaryota; kingdom Metazoa; phylum Arthropoda; class Insecta; order Odonata; family Coenagrionidae; genus Ischnura; species Ischnura elegans. The sequence continues at coordinate 113,090,791 of NC_060246.1, read as the reverse complement.
GACTCGATGGGGCCTGGGGGAGCCGCGCCCCGTCAAATATTCGTTATAGGTGTGAGGAAAAAATGTGTCAGGCTTGTCGATTTTCCCCGGAGAGTCCAGATATCGAGATTCGAGTTATCAGGGTTCTAATGTTGATCATATGATTCTTCTAAAATGCTTAAAAAACATAAACTCACTACTTATAAAATTTCCCGGGGCAAGATACCCGCTTTGGGCCCCCGAATATTTTTGTAAGTCGGCATCCCTGATCTTCTTCTTCCTCAATTCATGTTTCTTCCTCATGAGGCTTAGGGTAATGGTGTTCTTTGGTTAGCATGAACTTGTTGAGGGATCCGGTTGGTATTGCGGCTAGAGTACTGCTATCCCATCGAGATGGACCGCGTTCAAATCCCGGCTTTGGCAGAGATTTTTCAGAGGATGCCCTCGGAGCTTTGTGAAGGGCACCTCATGTGTGCAGCATTCCGTCCGTCGGATGGGACGTAATCGTTTGTTGCACATTATACGTTGTCGCTCGTGCGGGCAAAAAAACCGCACGGGCCTTTTTCCATTATTCCACTGAAGAGGTCTACGAGAGCTTTCACATTGTACGGTTAAAACACGGGCACGATTTTAGCCGTATTGCAGCCGTCCAGTGCCACTGGGGCCACACGACTACCGTATCATCTTTCTGCTTAGTGATCCACGTAAACAAATACACACTTTCACATTAGGCGATTTCAGCCGTGCGGGAGCTGTCTCCAGTACTGTTGACAGTAATCTTTTTGTACGGTTAAAATCGCACAGTGTGAAAAGCAACTCGCCACGATTAAAACCCATGCGGTTTTTTCCCGCAAGGACGAAAGCGTGCAATGTGCAAGGGGCGTGAGGGCAGGGAAATTCTGTCGCCGGCTTTCTCTCCACCCTCATGGCGCATATGACCTTAGCTGTTGCTCACCTCCTCCAAATCCCAAACCATGAAGTCTCAGACCCAAAATCACCATTTGTTAAAAGTTTAAAATTAAAGAAAAACGCGGAAGTTGCCTCCCACTTTTCATGTGTTAGTGACGTCATTGTAGTGTTGGCTCACTAACTCGTTCGTGGATAACCGCTCATTGAGGGGAGGAATCCATCAAAAGTTAGTAAACGATGAGGACCACGTGAGGCCAATGCGTGTGGCCGAGGAGTAGTTGAGAAGTGGTTATGCGCTCGGCTTGAGTTCATGACGTCTTCAACTTATCTGCAAAAGGATTAAGACCAGCCAATTTTCGCCACAAATAGCTCGAGAAGTAGGCGACCGATCAAGATACTGAAAAATTAGGGTCTCTTAACGTTAATAAATCATCGCATCGCATCATAAAAAATTGGTGAGCCACTACCTTGGTACACTATGAGCATCATTACGGTACTTTTCAGTGGTTTTAATTTGTATCCTTGAAAATGTAAACCAATTAACCTTGACTATTATGAAGTACTCTTTTATTTTATGCTGCACCATAGGGGTGTAACTACATTCTGAATACAAAAAACCGAACGACATGGAAGAAGTCAGTAAATAAAATGAGAAAATGGAAAAATAAGGCGTTAAAAATAGCTGCTTTGATTTGCGTTTTGATCATCTGACAACGAGAGAGAAAAAAATTGATTTTTTTTAATTCTCAAATACTTTTATCAAAGAGTGAAAAAAGAGGAAAAACCATAAAACTTTGTGAAGGCTGTTTTATTTTACGACCATAATCCGTGATGGGGATATGTGTAAGGAAAAATGCCTATAAAAACATAACAAAACTAGTGCTTATGGCCAGTAAAGATGGTTCTTCGGAGAAAAAATCGTAAGGAAGAAAAGGTACCTGCATACGATTGGGAAAAAGCGGTTTCGTGAACTATTCTTCTACTTTCATAAATGGGTGGTTTTCAATCTGAAGCATTGGGTAGATGGGAGAAAAGACTAACGACGGGTAGTCAAGTAGTTGAGATTTAGACAGCTAACTTCTCCATTGCATTCCTTTGCCAGTCAGTCACCGAGAGTGGTGTGTGGTGCCCTCTTCCCTCCTTCCTTTGGTGGGCCGGTGCGCGGTCAAGCGCTGCTCAATCACTCCCTCTTCCCTACCACCCCACCCTCCTTTCCAACCCCTCCCCTCTGATAAAACACTTTCCTTGCTCGGTGGTGCTTTCTCCCTTCTTTCCTCATCTTCGGTCCGTCCACCCACTTCTGCCACCCGCTTCGACGTCGCCTTGGCTTCCGTCCAAGAGCAAATAAAATCCGATTTCTTGCTCCCTCGTCGACTTCCCGCTCGCAAAAACAGTTTTCGGAATAATTCTCAATCAATTTGCGTTTTATATCTTTTCGTCGACGTAATCTGGATCAGAATGGTGGTTTCTTGCGCCTCCAAATTCTCCCCTCGAGTGGCATTCAAAGGTGGTTGTATTCTACCTTATCCAAGCTCTTCGGCTTCCCTTTTAGAATGGCTTTTCTATCCGAAAATCAACTTCATTGTGCCTGCAGTTTCCCAGAATTTTCCGAAATTTCAAATCTTTTTTGTGTCCTATAGAGTTAGCCCCATGAAACTACCTAAGTTAAACGTGCAAAACTGATATCTTAGCAGCACGAAAAAAAGATCAACAGATGAAATTTTAGCGAGATGAAGAAAAGTTCTACTGGTTACAACGTATATCAGCAGCGCCATCACGGCAACGCATCACCTCAATTTTACTGTAATGTCCTAAAGGCCATCGTTTTTTTAAACATTTTTGGCATCATATGCATGTTTTCGAAACTGACGTAATTTTTAATTTTATTTTAGGAATGACTGATACTTTTTAGAAAAATTAATTTTAAAAATGATTTTGAATTCATTCAATATTTCTCTTACATCATGGGCTCTGATTAGGGCTAAGTATTGAAATTTGGTGGCCTTCATTTTTTGTATTAGACGCTACTATGTTGACTGGTACCTTAAATATTACGGTAATACCGAATCTTTGTAAAAAGCTCAATAGATATCCCTTATCAATATTGAAATGTAGATAATTACGAATGCTCATTTCGTTACAAAAATTTCTAGCAAATATTTGCAATGGCAACCATTCATTGGAATAGGAATGAAATTTTTCGAGCCGGTAAACTTGTTACTATTGCTTAAGGATAGCATTTTCAATTTGCGTATTTCATTGGAGATGAATTTTGCGGCTCCTTTGAACTGCTATGCTTTGATTGAAAGAACTGCTATCCTTATTATGAACGTCAATTCAAGAAGCCTTTCCAATCATCGCTTTGTCTGACTCTTTCTTTACCTAATTTGTAGAATTGATCTAAAGCAGCGGAGGAAAAATAATCTAGCTGTGGGCAGTTTTCTTCGAGGTTTTATTAACCAGAGGTTATCCATATTTTATTTTATACTCGCAACTCAACTTCTCTCTTCTTTTATATTGTACTATTTTCATAAAAGTTATTTTTTTAAATGCATAAAAGAACATATTTAAAGAATCATTAAGTTTTTACTCAACTTTTCCCGCCTACAAGATCGTAAAGGATTTTAAGCTGTATATATTTGATAGTATTATTAAACCTACGCAAAAGTTTTGATAGTCACTTCGGCTGAGCCTCCGCTGTAAAATATTTCTCGCGATAAAGTTTGTGGAATTGCATTCTGGCAGCAGTGTGATCGGCGCTCTCCGAAATGTGTACGCTTCTTCCTCCATGTACCCACTGGCCGAGGCAATGCCCTCCTCCGTCATTCGGATCCTTCTTTTCATTTATATATACCTATGTATATATTTTTCTTCCATCCCTATCTCCCTGCAAAGCTACATGTACCTAACTCGCATTTACTCTGCTCTCTTCCTCGGCATAAACTTTTCTTATCTCCAATCACATTCTCCGTTCTGGAAATAGCGTCGTCCGCCTTTAAATTAGCTCGTAAAATGCGTTGTATTTGTTCTCCGCGCTCGTGTGAATGGGTTTCCTTCCCTCGGCGTCTCGGAAGAGGACTCCACTCTCCTCGATTTCGTATTCTCGTCCGAAACTGCCACGCCCTCGCTTCAAATGGCACTTCCTCGTCATGGCGGCGACCAGCCACCGCTCTCATGCTTTCTATACTGCATGTGCACACACTCGAAAGAGCCACTCTGTGAGAAAAGAATATCCTTCTGGAGAGTGAAAATTCGTGTGATTGAATGCTAGAGGAATGGTATGGTATTGCGTTTGAAGGAGGCGATCGACAGCTTAGTTTATTTTCACCTTGTGGAAGTGTGGGGAAGCGTGAAGAGAAACTTAGCGTCGGCTTTAGCCTCCTTGTAACGAAAAGAGTCGAGTGAGCCACGGATTAACGTCTCGACGGTTGGAGAGGTGTATTTGATGTGCATTCTGCAACAGTGGTGCAGCGAGGGGGGGGGGGTTTGGGGGATGAAAACCCCCCAGAGCTCAGAGAAATTTTTAAATTTGATCCATTTTACTTAATTGGATTGATATTACTAATAGAACAGTGTAAGAATGAATAAAATATCCCTCAGAGACCCGTAAAATTCACCATTTTGAACCATTTATCTTTAAAATTCCGCAATTTATTAATCTCGCACCTATCGCTTATCCTACGCCACTTGCCGGCCTCGGTGGCGGCAGGATAACATCCTCGACTGCCAAACAAGAGGCCGCGGGTTCGAGTCCCGTCTGGGTACGTTTCCTGGGCATGGTTGTTCGTGTACGTTTAATTGTAAATTTGTTGAATACCCCGATGTAAAATGGGCTATATTGGCTGTATTCGGTGGTTTGAAGATGAAATAAAATAGAATAAAAAATACACTACACCCCACACATCCCGGTATTAGAATGCACCTAAACCCCCCCCCCCCCCCAGCCTTAATTCCTAGCTGCGCCCCTGTTCTGTAAAGCACTCAAGCAGAGATTGGTCAGCAGCAAAATTTTTTTCACCCCCCTCTGAGAATCTCCCATCGCAATTCTGCGGCATTGGACATCTAAATAGTCCCCCAAAATATGCTGAAAGAATTTTTCCCAAATGTCGCAAAAACCACACTAGCAAATTAAAATAACTCTATACAATGAAGCTGTATTTTTAAACCCATTATGCTCTGGTTGTGATAGATTATTATGCATCGATTGTGAATTGACGTGATTAAAACCCAGGTCATTGAGACTAAAGGTTTAAATTTAGTCGGAGCTAGCATTTTCATCTAGTGTAGCACACAATCTTTACAGACTTCATAGCAATCTTTCTGTTTCCGGGAAAAATTCGTGAGAAAACGAATTGGAGTCAATTGGAGAATTGGAAAAATATGCTTTCAGATGTAAACACACCAACTGCCATGAAATTTTTTCATGGCAGATGGTGTGTTTACATCTGATACCAGGAAATTCATCATGCAGAGCAAATTATTTTGCAACACCTGAAAAACGTCTACGCTTTAGTTTATTAATGGTGCGTTTTGGTATTAAATGATACAGTTACGTCATGTTCTCATATTAAACTAAACAACGACACTTTGCAGAATTAAATATGACCGATTTGATTTAATGCAAACGTGGCAAGGCAATATAAATATGCAGTTGTTTACTTGTGCCTGTTGATAATTAAATGTTTAGTAGCTTCCAAACTGTATTGAATAAAACCCGAATATTTGATTCATATGCATAAATTATACGTCAATTTTGTTAATTCGTGTTAGTTTCAATATATTCTTCAATAAATCTTTATTAAATGGCGATGGTAATAACGTTTACATAATTAAAATAACTCCAGACTTGTACTATATATTTTTTTCTGCAAGAGACTGCGGTGAGTTTAATGCAAATGAATGAAAAACAATCACCTGGTTTAGCCATTTGAAATATAAATTAAGTAAGAGAAGAGGTTTAGCTTACGTTGATTACAAATGTTTAAAAATGATACTCGTTAATGCTGTTCTCAAGAATCTTCTGTCCATCCATTGAACTATCATGGTCAAAGTCATTTAAACCACTACTCTAATCATATACCATTAGTTGAGTCCTATCGTATCGTAAAGTCTAAAAAGGGGTAAAGTAGCAGGAAAAATGGAATTCACGAGACATTTTAAAATGAGATTCCCAGAAAAGCATCATCTACCATTAAAAATCAATATGATTTTTAGCGGTAAGGGATTAATGAGGATCGGATTAATTTCATCGTTCTTCGCTGGAAGTATTGAAGTTCTCATCAATGATTTGTTCTTGCGATACATTTTTTCTCTATCTCTATCAAATTAAAATATTTCTCTATCTATATCTTTTCTCTATCAAAACATACTTGTTAATATAAGTTCCTATTATTTTTTTATATTTCATCATTTTTATTATCATATTAATTCACATAATCTTTTCAGTACTAAGTTATGTCACTTATTTTTCCTACCACATACACTTCTTAGTTTTGTAACTCCAATACACTCATAGTGCGTTTAGGTACTGTAGCTAAGTATAAATGAAGCCTTTATATGAGTTACTCTATTTCTGTTACTCCATTCATAAATATTTATTGAATCGAATTGCCATAATAGATCCTGAAAATAAGATCACAGTACTACAGCGTAATACCTCCAAAACTGAAGAATCCCCAACCGTGTATTCTTACCGTTGTAATCCAAGCTTTTCATGGGGCCGAATCCTTCCTTCGTCAAATCTATCTCTCCCAGGCAAGCTCGCAGACGTATCCATATAACTTCCGCCCGTCTTTTCCTTTATGTGGGCTCGAAACCATCCTTCCCTTCGCTCCATCCCTTCGTTCTGAGCGGACCCTTCCGGTCCGCCCAGGCATCGCGCTCTGCTGGGCGGCCAGGTATATCAAAGCCAAAGAGATAAGGAGCCCGAGAGATCGAATGTCGAATATATATGCTCTCCTCGACTTCAATCCTCATCTCTTCCTCCCTCTTCGCTGCTTCTCCTTCCTGCCTCCGAGCTGCTGCTGCCTCCACTTGGATTAAAACTCAAAATGCTCCGATAACGGATTCGGGGAGTGAGTCTTTTCGCTCGGATGGCCATTTTAATTTCGAGTTCCCATTCCTTCTCTGCGGCCGTATTGGACTCATGTGGGTTTTGGCCTCCCTATATACATATATATATCCACCTCTCCATATCCATATGTATGTTTCCATATCTATATATATGTTTCCATATCTTTCTCCCTCACCCTCCCCGTATGAAGATTTATCTGTTTAAGGGAGGAAAGAGCCTTAAAACCAAGTACGGATGAAAACTTTGTCTCTTATGCTGATTGAAATAGGATCAAATCTTCATGGCGATATTTTTTGCTGCGTAACTCCTGGTAATTATTATTTTTTATATGACCTTGCGTGAGATCTAATACCAAGAGTGTTTGTTTTTTTTCAAATATCAGAATTATGAGTTGTGATGCAATTCAAGCTGGTGGCGATTACCTGTCTCAGGTTTCAAGTCACTCCACCATGGTTTACTTTTGCTTGCCGTACGATTTATTATGCGATTTTTCCGAAAGAAACACCGATTCAGTACTAATGCTAAGAATAACTACAAGGCTATCACGCCTTAAGTTAGAAAAGTTTTATGATCATTGCGTACTTTAAGTTATGATGAAATATAATTTGCTTTTGTCTCGCTACTCCAAAAGTAAAATAAGCCGATCGGATGAAGCATTTGAATTTCCCTTAATGAACACAATGATGCCGCTCCAATTCCAGCGACCTTCTCTTAGTTTTTTTATTTGATTTTCTTTTCAGTTACGTATATTCTTTATACATTAATAGAGTGACTGGTTGGCATTGAGCACTCAAAAATTTGAATTGATATTTTGAAAATATGCTTAAATTGAGCAGCAAATCCCTCCCGAAATTGCTTCCCTTTAGCTTGCCGCTCTGTGGCGAATTCAATCAAAGAAAAAGCTTTTCATAGGTGCATGAATTCTCAATTCCAGAATTGTGACCCAAGTTTCTGAATATGAGCCAGTGAATCGTTATTTAAAAAAATACGTTTTAGCTCAGTTCTTTTATTATTCCATCACCAATTGAGTTTATAATAACACTTGCATCTATTCCGAGCTACAAGATATTTGTTTGCAGAACGAGAAATTATTCTTGATTTCGATTTGAAATTATTTATTTGAAGGCATTCCATCATAATCAAGTAGAAATTAATGAAGAGAAATTTGCATCAGGAATTTATGTGTACTCAATTCCTTCGTGTCAATTTTAATCGTTATTAATGGATTTTAATGATACACCCTGTAGTTATCTTATCGTTAGTTTTGCGTGTTGAAATGTTTACTTCACAAAATTTTCTTTTTCATTGTGTTTAGAATTTGAACTGCCTTAGAGATATTTCGTATCATACTTATGCTGATGCATCAATCCACTGATGGAAAAAATGACTAAAACTTAGAGAAAGGGTATTGAATGGAGATAAGTCAACTATGGTTATTTACTTTGATGCATAAAATAGAGTGATCTTGACGGTCGTATTAGTTTAAGGTCTTCCTTTTGGAATTTACCTGGAAAGATAAATTTTCCTTGCAAAAGTTTGAACCCTCTAGATACCAACTTATTTTGATGTCTCAAGAAGTATAGAGGCTCTAATGGTAGAAATAACTTTCTTATGTCCTTGTACGTTTTTAATGGCTAAGGAGGGCTCATTCAATAGTTTTCATAACACTAACTTAATCTTAATAGCTCCTGAATTTAATAATATTCTAATTTTTCATCAATCATAATTTATTTTTCTGGCTTTTGAGAATATTTATATGTAAAATTGGTATCTTAATGTTCAATTCAATTGAAAGGACAAGATATTTTCTGAGAAGTAGTCGATGTATAACCTATTAGTGGGGATCATTGCACGAGGAGAAGTCTACATCTTTCACTGTATACTGAGGAATTATATTTACACATTGCAGAAGTTCTTCATTGCTAGATTTTAGTTTTGAGAGATATAATGAAATGTAAGGAATTTAATGTGAGTAAGAATTTTTTATCTAATTTAATAAAGGTAGAACATAGTGTTTTCTTATTTCATATGCATTTTTCTCAGAAAAAAAGGAATATCTAAAATTGTACTGCTCCAAATATATTTCTGTTCTCTTTATTCCATTTTTTTTAGTGACTTGGACTTCAGAACAAAAATTAAAGACTTTTCAAAATGACGTAAGTTTTATTCACATCCAGCCCACTATGTAAGCTGTATCAATCGTTGTTTGCTAATTGGCTGTTGGTCCCAATATATCCATCACTACAGCCTTACGAGGAGGAGTTGGCGATTTTGTATGCCTAGGTTTGAAAAAATCAAACTTGTAATTTTACGGAAAATAATTATTTTTCTCTTCAGCCAGTTTTGTTCAGGTCATTTTGATATGTCAAGAGAATAAAGAGAAAAAGTATTTTTTGGTATAATTTGCTCAAGTAATTTTTTTATAACTAAGCTGGTATATTAAGAATATCCTTGAAAAGATGTGCATTTATTTTGTCTGTTGATTATTCTAGAGCTTTTGCTTTTTGGCCTTTTTTAGTGTGCGAATTTTGAGTACAAATATTGGGTAGTGTTTAATATTTGACCTATAAATTTGAAGCGATTTTCAGCGAAAGTCATCATTTTATTTAAGTAATCACTCGATACAGTGATAATGTTACGAAATAATTAGGATAGTATCTGGCGTAACTATATAATCAATAACTAATGCTGAACCAACGTGAAAAAAACCTTGCACACTTCCACATCTTGGTGAAACTGGAGAGATATTGATATTGAGAAATTTGCCAAACGTATGCATTACTTGAGCCTTGTGTGGATTCAGTCGATATTTCGCGTAGCCGCGTTGCTAGCAGATCGTGATAAGTCGCCTGAAAGCTTTCTTTTCTGCCAACAACGCTCTGAGAAAACAGGAGGGAGTTGCTTCCCTCACGGGTGTCATTGTTTGGCGTGAACTGTGTGATAGCGGCTGATGCAGGGGATGGGCGGGGAAGCTACACTGAGAGGGGAGGCTCCAAGATGGAGAGTGCACGCAAGCGTGCCAAGAGCCTTTTTACCCATCTCTTCATTCAGCCTTTTTTCTTCGCCCATCTTCAAAATAATAGGGCACATGCTATGGTAACGGACCGAGCAATTCACTCCCGTTTGCGAAGAGGTATCTGTATGTTGGCGCGCGCGCTCCGCCGAATAAAATTAAAAAAAAACAAGCGAAACACGCTCACCGTGATTCTTCACAACACTCGGCGAAGGCAGCAGTGAAACTGCTCCTTCTCCTTCTTATATATATTTGCTACTAGTACAGAAGAGAGAGGGAATAGGTTTGGAGAAGAACCCAGCGAGCAAAAAAAAATGTTTAGTCGTTCTGCGTCGGAATGAGAGCCGTTTTTTTTCCAAAGAGGTTTTTAAAAGTTATGTCCGCCTTTTTTTATATTCGAATTCGCGGAAAGAAGGGATGGCCGCCAGCCACAGGAGATGGCGAAAAATGGCAAGTGCGAGGAAAATAGGGCGAAAAATCAGCGTGCGAGTTAAGGGTTAGTGTGCCATTTCTTTCCTGCGCTCTGTTGAAAAAGTGGCCCACCATCGTCACAGAAGCTCTAGCATGCGATACTCAACTAGATACGAAACTTAGTTTGTCATAAGTTTAGAGTTTTATGATAGAGAAACATTCTGTGAGAGGAATAATACGTTATCTATCGTAGCCTACTCCAAATTTAGTAGCAACACCTGAACAACATTACTGTATTAGCTATTCATCGGCTGCAGTAATTAGTTGCATCTTTTAAAAATCTATTTCTCAGCTATTCTCATTAGAATAACCTCTAATTGATATTGTGTGATATGTGTAAGCTCTCAATACTTGATATGTAGCGTTAAAATAATATTTGGATGCTAAGTGATACTGAACAATTAATGCTTGATTCGAAAAATCACAAGCTCAAATCAATCACAATCATGAAATAGGATCGAAGTTTTTTCCCGGCGAACAAGTTGAAGGAATTCTTCTCGGGTTTTCCACCGGTTGAGGCTTTCCATGGCCGACGTTTCGAGGCTCCACTCGATCATCGTCATCAGGGCAGTTGAATAACTGCCCTGTCATTCTGTCACTCACCAACTGTCATTCAACTGCCCTGATGACGATGCTCGAGTCGAACCTCGAAACGTCGGCCATGGAAAGCCTCAACCGGTGGAAAACCCGAGAAGAATTCCTTCAATCACAATCATCATAGCGGATGCTCGAATTTATAGCGCTTTTTGCGATCGAAAATAGCCGATGAACCGTTATTCCCGATATTTATTTCTAGAGTTACTTTAGAGTTAGACCAAAAATGTAGGATTTGAACAGAAAATGGTCACTTTATTTAAATGTCTAGTAAAGTGAAAATAGAGTCATAGTTAACATGAAATCAAGATTAACCACGCTAAGCCAAGAATATTAGACGAAGTGCCCAACAATTTTGAAGTTTTTTTAGATTGACTGTGCAAATCCATAAATACGTCTTTGTGATCAATATTTTTGAGTTCTACCTATAGCGACTGCAGGATTTTTGGGAGACTAAAATTTCGTTGAGGTAAGCGGCAGAACTATCTTATTACGTCGCATTTGTTTTTTTTTCATTTTAAATCGGTGTAACACGTGACAAACTGAGAAAATAAAGTAATCCGAGACAAAAAATTCTGGCTACCTTAAGAGCTATGTATTTTATTTATCAAGTTTTATTGGGTATTCTTATCGTAAGAGCATGACGATATGCAATCAAAACGTTCCCGGTGTATTTATACTTTTATTTTATTTGGAAAATTTCTTATTTTATTAGTAACCTTAGAGAGATGTAAGAAAAACATTTTCCCGAATCAATCCTAGCAATATCTATTAATTTATGCGTTTTCCACGGCGGGAATGGGTTGGATGTTTACATCGACTTATAAATCCATTTATATTAAAGAAAGGGAAGATAGATCCAAGCTAAAATGAGCGTTGAGTTTAAAACATCATATGAAAAAATCTTCTTTTGATTTCATTTATTCTGCTATTAAGAGACTTAACGATATTCATTTTGCGCATTAAAATTAATTTTCTGGAAAGTAATATAGAGCATCCGATTTTATGTCTTCTTTCATAAAATGCATGACGCTTTTCAGCCCTACAAAACCGTTTCGTTGAAGACAAGCCCATGGTATCCTTGGGATAAATCCTCCCTTGGGCCTACTTCTACTCTCCTGGGTATCTTTTTAATCCTCATCTTTAAAACTCTTCTCGTGTTAAACGGTTCTAGCGGAATAAGCCCATCCCAAAGCGAGCTCTTTGTTACACTCTTAAATCTTTCATAATCCCAAAAAATATACTCTCCCATTCGCCATGAAACCTTCTTTTATCCCATTCTCTCCACCTTTTGATATATTCATGCCTTCCCACCAAAGTGTGCCGAAATCGTTCAACAGAAGCTCGGCTCATCTTAGGGCGCTCAAGTATCCATCGTTTTCTTTTTCTCACGGCAGTCATGTCTGTTCTTTTTGGCGGATTTTACCATAACTATCTAATAGGTCCATTAAAATTGGACTTCCCTTTTTCATTGCTAAAATATCATGCTCTTTGTTCGTGTTATTTTACTAGAGTTTTTAATTTTTACAAGTTTTCAGTTTTACAAGGGTTTCAATTTCGTTGTTTTTCAAGGTTTAAGCTCTGTTGTTGAATGTTAACCTTCCTTGAAAGTCATCTAGGTATATAAATTTGTTTTTAGTTCGTGCAGTACTATTCAAGGAGAGTGGCACAGTGCAGTTGTATGGGGAGCAAACCATGAGATTGGTTATATTATGGGAATAATTGCTCTTTCTTTGGTACAGTTGTTCAGGAGTGCTTTCGTGTTTAGCATATCAGCGTGCACTTAAAAACGTTTTGCAAAATAAAATTTTGTGAAAACAATTTTGGATGTCACTCTCAATGATATTAAAGTTTATAGTTATTTAAAAATAAAATCTCATTTTTACACTTCAGTAATCATTTCCGCAATTCGATCATTTTGCCATGAGTATAATTGCAAATTAAATCATATTACCTGGCTGTCAATTCCAAATCTCCAGTTTAGTTCTCGTATAAAACTCGACAAAATCATAATATCAATATTATTGATAACATATATCGGAACATTTGATAGTTTAGCAGTAAAACTAGAGGTCATATTACTATTTTTAAGTGTGGTATGTGTACCTTTCTGGTTTTCTACAGGATTACTGCCATCCTGACGAGGTTTGGGAAATCAATTCAGTCATAGTATTTGTACATAATTTACAACTTTCAATTACTTTATTCCTTTCTAAACTATAGATAATACTTCATTCTCCTCATTCTAACAGGAAGCGAATAAAAACTAAAAATATGAAGCTGAAACTTTTGGCTGCCCGCTAAGATTTTGTAAGGCCATAATATATGTATTTATAAGAAGCTGCGTAACTGCTTATTATGTCCCGCGTACCAACCGTAGTTTAGGGGAGGAAATTTATCCTATATTATGGTATATGAACCACGTAACGTTTCTTTGTTGCATTAATGCCTAGAGCAGCGCTTTTTCGAACTACTACAGTAAAGGTGATTAACTTATGATTGAATAAGTTCAACTGGCGATTATCTGAGTTTTTTTGTACGATAATATACGATTTGTTGAATTTGATCGTTTTATGCTGAGTTATTTTCAATTTTATCAGAAAACCCATTCCCGCCGGGTAGTAGTTGATAATTTTCATATGCCTCATTGGCACCCGGGGTTTTATATATTTTTAAACTTGGCATACCTGATATAAAAATAAATACATTTCCTACAGCTAAATTTGAGCAAGATTTTTTTTCATCCATCGGGTTACATGGTATGCTGAGTATCATTGACAGAAATGCATTTGTGCTTGTGGTTCATCATTGCCTTGACGACTTCTGCCTCCTTGTCCTCATTCAGTCATTCAGTCTCTTCAAAAAGATTTTCCGCGTATATTGACCACTCGCGGCCGTCAGCGTCACATTTTTACGGCCATAAGATATGTTGGCTATATTTTGCATGCCAATGTTCAGCATTTTGCTTCCTCCCCAAAAAGTAGAATGAAAATTTGTTCAAAACATATTAATACCAGGCATTCGGCGTTTCCACGCCATGAATACCAAATTTGAATATTTTGGAATAGGTAAAAAGGGAAACGATTGGACTTAATTGAATATCCACTTGAAAAAACAAGATAAGGCTATGAAAAACTGTGGTAACTTCCGCACATAAATAGCCGCTGTGTATTTTGTGTAACTAGCTACATAGCAATAGCTAAAACTAGTATTACTATGAACATATAGTGTATGACTTCAGAAGTCCGCGTTAATCTCGGGATCAATAGTCACAACGTTTAATCGAATATTGGACTGTATCATTTCGCGTGCATGATCTGTGGATAAACTGAAAGTCGCTCCCCCCCCCCCCTTCTCTCAAACATTCATTCATCCGTCCTCTTCAATATCCTCATGCCCTGCTCTCACCCTTCCTCTCTCATGATTTCCTGCTTAATGAGGTGAATCGGGTCGCCTCTATAGACCAGCCTATACCTATAGGAGGAGGAGAGAGTGTGGGCGGAGTCAGGGAAATATGAGAAGAAAGGTTTTCAAAGGAGGAGGAGAGTTCACAGGGGAGTGAGATGCCGTAGAATGGAAGAGGGGAGGGAGGGATTTTGCTCGAAAGGGATTTTGGGGATTAATCCCAGTCTCTTGGTTTTAAGTCCGAAGAAATTTCTTGGGCGCTATTCTCTTCCCTCTTTCCCCCCCAACCCCCTCGCGTCATCTCCGTCGCTGGGGGATGATTCCTCCCTTTCTCCTGTTTTCTCCTCTTCTCTTTTGGCAAAGCTGAATCACCGCCTTCCTGATCCCTTCCGAAGGGGGACCTCTCCCCTCACGATTACCTTTGCCTCCGCTCCTCCCTCGCCATCATCACAGCGTCGGAGAGTGGGGCGGGGTGTTTCTGTGGAATAGGAGCGTCAAGGGGTGGAGCTCCTCGCGTCGGTGACCGCAAGGATAGGGTCAGTGCTTGTCATTAGAGACAGTGAATGGAAAGAGACCTTTATAAAAAAAGGGGGGATAAAACGATTGGAGGCATAAGATCGAAGGCATAAGAGGAAAAGGACGAGAAAGATCGGCAGAATCTTGGGAGGAAGGAAGAGTTTTCGTTAAAACAAAGGAGGGATGACTTGAAGCTGAGCGTTGTTTAGAATCTTGCTATTTTCGAATTGGTCTTTCTCCGTTCAAGAAGCTTGATTCAAGAAGATGGAATCGATCCAGGCATTTATTTCGTGGAATAATGGATGGCAGCCGCAATCAGCAAACTGCGTTCGTCTATGAATAAATATTGTAAAAAATAATGAAAGACGATGAGAAATCTAAGATTTATAGCTGAGTATAGTAATTAGATTATTGAATTTTTAATTGACGATGAAGCAATTCTTAAATTATTAAGTTATTCAAAATTACGACTAAATGGACCGTTGATCGAACCATGTATCGTATGACTCTTTTTGACCATTATAAATTTCTTTAAGTTCAGGACTGAAGGGTTGATTGAAGTAAAAATATCCTCTGTTTTGAGATAGGGTTGAAGTGTGTGTAAAACTTGGTCTTTTGAAATAGTCTCGTCAGACTTTGTATATATATTTAGATCGTTTGACTGCTGCGCGTGAAATTAAATTTGGATAAAGGTGACGGATTATATCTGTATTAAACCATAATAATAAGTTTTTTTCGTGGATTGAGTTTAATATTTCAAATTCATGCGTATTTCATTATTGAAAATAGCATCTCCAATAAATTTCATCCCATAATCCCTTGTCATTTTTAGCGAATGTTTATAATTTTATCGTGCAACGAGTTAATTATAAGTTATAGCGAATGCTACCCATTATCCTCTTTGCTTGTAATTATCTTCTGTTTACAATTATCTGTCAACTACATTGAAACTCTCTGCGATAGTTTCATAATTTTTTTCATTTACAGAAATATGAAAAAAATTAATTTGAACCGATGTACAATAGTTTATATGATAAAGTGTCATTTTATGATTATTTTGACCATATCTGTGGAAAAAGATGATAATATTTATAGCATTAAGATTTTAATTCCTCAGTTTTTTGTAATTTTTCGTGAAATGAGTCGGCAACTATAACTCCCTACGTAATCTCATAGCGAAGCCCCTTGAGTTTTACGTTTTAATGTTAATTGTACTCTAAAGTTATTAGTAGAGGTTATTTCTACTTAAATCTCTGCGAGCAAAATGTTAACTGGAAGGATTATTTGGGTTAATTTGAATGAAATCATGAGAATATACATTGGCCACTTGTCATTTCAATTCTCGGATATGGGACCCTTAAATGCTGGTAAATTACGACTCCGGGGAGGTGAAGCGAGTTCCCTGGGGGCGCCATATCTCACAGCTCTGCTTGCGCGGCGATGGTCGCAGTAACGTTTTGAGTGCCTTTCGACCTACATTCGAACAAACCCTCTCTCTCCCCTCTTACGCGAACGAGTTTGAACGGCACAAGTCATTTCGTGATTAATTCCTCGGAAAGCGCTATAGCACTCCGCCGGAATGAGGAACCCTTCGCAGTTGAGCTCCGGAAACACACGCAGAAGGGTCTAGTCTGCTGCCACCTCCTCTCCCATGCTTCAAGCGATCTGCGAACCTGAAGCTACTCTTCTAGGCAATCAACAAAAACAAGTGTATCACTTGCAGTGGAACATGGTGCCTATGTGGATATCCATGTGGTATACCGGTGGTACTGAGAAAAGAATGCATTGTCGGAAGCATTAGAAGCATGTACTCGGATAGTTAGATTCTATAATGTGATGAAAATGGAAGGAATGTAGATCCTTCTTAGCGCCATAATAATCGTATTTAGGTGAATGTTTTAGCCTATTAATTTTTAATGTATGGCTTAAGGAAATCCATGGAGGAGATGAAAATAGGATTGAAAATACAAAAATAATTCTTTTTGGGCTCCCATGGAAGAAACCACTTCTTTAATTAAAAATTATGTTTTCTAATCTATACCTATTGTTTGAGATGAACTGTTCTGAGTTTTTCTATTTTCAGGATGTTGAAAATTAATATTGAATCTATACTTAGCGGCTGAAGAATTTCAAATTGCTGAGTCCTCTAGGTGTTTAGTAACCAATTTAATTTGTGACCAGTGTCGATGATGCTAGTGCATTATAATGCGGGATAAAAAATATCTGAATATTACCATGAATTCTGGCTCGTAGTTGAAAATGCCTCATCATATAATGGATGCAGCTTATTAATCTACACTCTTATGCAATAAATCTTTTTATCTAGAAAAATTATTTGCACATTAATAATCTACGCGTTAATATACTACGATAAAGCCCATTCCTTTCCTAATGGAATCAAACCTAGAGCTACTTTTAATTTGGATAGCTAATTATCACTGAAAACTGGATATTATAAAAAATTACATTATTGGGGTTAAGTACAGGTGGAAATAAAGCAATTTAATAATCAGCACAAACTGAGGGCTACCATGCAGATCAATTTTTCACCTCACTCTATTCTTGATTTAAGTTTTACACTGCAGAGCGTAGCTATAAAAACCTGTAGAAACTCCTACAGTAACAGCACTATTAGTATACACGCTCTTTAATCGTCTCTCCGATGGATAAGAAGTTTAGTCGTTGTGTAATTTTCTAGAAGAATGGAAATTTATCGTATCATGACCACGAATACGTTTTGAAATAATAATTCTATTTTTACCGTTGGTGAGTCAAAAGTTTGTTGTTTTGACCCCTTGGCTTAGTTTTAATGCTTTGAAAAATACATTTACATATTCTGTAATATCTAAGGTGGGTAAAATGAAGAATTAAAATTGCAATTTCACTTTTTGTTATTTCGTTTTGTAGACCAGTCTTATTTAAACCAGGCTTCCTTATATCCCGGAATAAACGATATTATTTTATGCCACCTGATTTCGGAGAATCCTATTTTCAGGTCCAAAAGTAAAATATGAGTATCCTATCTCAAAATTCACTTCGCTCACAAATTTGGGAACCATTCCAGCTTTTTTGTGAAGATATTCATACCCATAGTAACATTTTCACCATGCTCTCACTATAAAGGGATACCCCTTCATATTGGGGTATTAGTTTAGAATTCCTTGTTCGAAATATATGCTTTGATCAGGAGAAGAAATATAGTAGGATTTTGGACGAGTGAAATTGTGCATCATTCTTAATTTTCATTCACTTGCCTAATATGATTTTAAAGATTTTGCTTTTGTAGTGCATAAAAAAACTTTAGGAAAAACTTTAAAGATTTTCTTCCTATCATCCTGTCCCTGATGCTTGAAAAACTCAAATCTTCATGATTATGAATTGCAAATGTCGTACATATTTCATCGAACTATGTTTTATGCCTCATGGTCTTGGGAGATCGATATCCTTTGTTGCCTTCTTCCACATACTTATATCATTCACGGATTCCATTCACAAATATGCGTAGCTTACAATGCTGTTCTTTGGGCACAAAGCATAGCAAACCATCATGCATTCTTGTCTTCTCTCACCCGGCTGAATTTCCGCATGGCTCCTAAGAATACGTCCGCTAGGTACCTCTTGCAAGCTCCCCAGGCGTCAGCCCCTCGTCTTTATCCTTTCCTTCTCTCCCTCCCACCCTCATTCCCCTATACGTATGTGTACCATATATATCTCTCCCTCAATGCAGTCGCTCATCTCACTGCGGTCGCTTTAACATCGCTTACACGAGTGCCTCGAATCGCCAACTCTTCAATGCGGCGGCGGAGGGAACGCGAGAGAGAGATTCCGGCCGAGTGGACGCTATGAATGCCGGAATTTGTCCGAAAAAACCTAAACTCTGCAGTAAAAGCCAAGAGCACGCAAGATGGAGTCTTTCCTCCTCTTGTTTTATGTATTTTTCTTTTTCAATCTCCATGAATATGGAAGAAGGGTGGGGAAGGGTGGGTGGGCCTATCCTGGTCCTTTGCCCCGTCGTCGTCGCCCGGGGCCGTGTTTGCCAAGGAGGAGCCGGTGTGTCCAAGTCATCGGGGCGAAATGAAAAGCGGGTTTTCCGATGAGAAGACCTTGGCTGAGATTAATAGGACTCTGCGAAAGGATGGGGAGAGAGACTGAGGCATAAAGATGGGTATGGCGATACGGTGTGGAGGATAAAAGGGAGAAGGAGGCTTCAGCTCGGAAGAATAATATCTGGAGCGTAGAGAAACAAGGATTGGAGCGGCAGTGGAGCTAGGCGTTTGGAGTGCATTCCCATGGGGAAGTCATAGCGCGGTACTTGTATTCAGGAAGGTTGATTTAAGTGGTCACCGTGAAGTGTTCTGAGTATTCTGCACTCCACCTTATTTGGTGCTGTGCTTCAATGCCACTCGGTGTTTCATCAGCGTCCATTTTTCATAGCTACGCCAGCTTGATACTTCTCTCCCTCTCAGCAGCTTGCATTGCAGCTTAAATATACTGTTATTCTCGAGATACTCAAATCATCCATCGATACGCGTCGTGGTCTGTCGTGCCATGCCTCTCTATGCATTTCTTTATTACTGTCCTGCACACAATACCTGTGACAATTTTTAGATAAGGCTTTTTACGTAGGTCCATAATTCATTATTTATAATCATAATTTATTTTAAAAAACGCAGTTATAGCTTATCTTTGAATCAATACTTGTGTACTCAAAACTTCACAGATTATTTGACTTTCATTAGCCGATCCGAATTTTTTCTATGCACGCATCAGTTTAAGCATTTTCACCTTCTCTTTTATATTATGGCATTATGTGTCACTGCTATATTTAAATGATGTTCGTCAGATATCACATGAAAAGTGTTTATTAACTTATCGGTTAAGTTTCTGTAAATTTTTGAATGCTCTCTTTTAAAGCAATATTTCTAAACTACTGCTATTTGGCAAGGATTGTAACACCTTGTACAAAGTATCATACAAAACTTTCTCTTTACATTTTTGCCATTATTTTCTATGCAATACATCATTTAGAGGTCTTTTCTCCCAAATCTACCGTAACCATAGGAAAAATTTTTCTGAAGGCACATGCTTTTCCTTTAAATACTCTGGATCGTGTGAATTTCAGTAGGTATTATGGTGAACTATAACTGGTACGCCAAACATGCGAAGTGTTGCCGGATTTCTTTATTGCAACGCATGCGTCTACTTAGGTGACTCGATGCGTGTGCGAAATAAGGAAGATATTATTGCTGCTTGACATTCTGCAGGAGGAGAACTGGCGAGCCATGATGAGCAAGGCTGAGGAAAGACCTTGGATGAAAGAGATGGGCATGGTGAATGTTTCCTGTGGAGTGAAGGGGAAGGGGGCGGACCTCGCCCCGCCTCGCCTGCCCCTGACGTTGCCGCCGCCGCGCCATAGCAATTGCCCTCGAGACGTCTCCGTCAATCTGCTGACTTGCGGGCTCAGTGTACCCCTGAACTCTTGCTGTCTTCAAGAGAGCGTGAGACTCCCGCTCGGCCGAGCTTTTTCTCTGACGTATTAATTGTTTACAACCAACGCTATTACCTTCAAATCGATTCGTTCAAGAAATTCTTTTTATTGTCGATAGCGATAGAGTTCGAAGCAGTAATATACCACTGAACTGGATACAGTTGAATTACCGATACAACTTCCTCTAATGATTCCAAGAAATTGCACATCTAGCCATCTTGAAAAAAACCTCCATTGCGCTCCAGTAAATTGGGAAATCGCACGATTTTGAATATTTTTCTCAGCTCCTACATTAAATTCTTCCTGAAGAAGAGATCATGGTGGATATCTCGCGTGCTAATGCAAAATAAAGCTCTCGTGGAGCTTAAAAGCATATGCAGCTTGTTATTGTGGAGTTTCCTGTTTAAATTGAGAGCTAAAAGATAGAAAACTTATAGTTTTCGAGATTTGAGTTTGGATAAAAAGACTGAACTAAGTGAGATGAACTGATAGATATCCGTAGTAGGATTTTCTCAAATTGATTGTCAAGGAGATGAAACCCAATGCAGAGGTGTGAAAATAGCAAGGAAGTGAAAAAAGTGCTTCAGTAGGGAAGCATGTGGAAATGTTAAATAGAGGGAAGGGTGCAGTGGTGATGAAAGGTAGGATGCCTTCCAATGTTATCCCTCACTGTTAAGAAGGTGATGCATAGGAGTGATTTATATCTCTGCTTCCATCGAGGTCTTCCACTCTCTTTAATCGAAATCATGTATCAGTTCTAACAATAATCGTGCTAGGTGTATGTGTTACGTTTTTGATGCCATTAGTTTATATTTCATAGGATTTTAGAGATGTTGAACTTTTTGACCCGAAAAATGAACAAAGTGGGAAAAATTAGATTCTGAATATTTGAAAGATCGACAGGAGCGTATTATCATGATACTAAACGTATGACCTATAAGTAATCCTCTGCTAGATTCATAAAACAGCTGATATTATCATATTTACACCTTTAAGAGTAATTTCCTGTGTGCGCGCAGCTTAAAAAGGGGGTGTTTGACCTGGAAAGAAGGAACTAAAGAGGAGAACTGGACGTGTTACAAAATAATTAATGGTAAAGGGAAGATTCTGGGGTCAAGGGAGGCATATTTAGGGAGGCAAAGTTAGATAAGGTTCTCCTTTTAAATAAGGAGAGAGGGTATAGGACCAGGAAGAGGAGGTCATTCACATCCTCATTAGTCAATTGGGAAATAATTAGTCAGAAATCCTACTTCGACTTCCGCTTACTGAGAACTTCCGGGATGAAGCCATTCACATTTCCTCATTCGCAAGGAAATTTCACTATTTTCTGCAGGGATTTGTATCCAGTTGCTCTCTGTTGAATGCTGCATCCAACTTCACGTTTTGAAACACGGAGGGCCTTAACTGCAACTAGTTTTCTAATTAAAATTTCAGCATTGTTCAAAGTCCGGTAAAATCAAACAGCAAGTTGGTACCTACCTTAGCTCGATCAAAAAATTGAATGTTTATGTGCATTTTTATTATTTTGTATGAACACTAATTGAAAACCACTATTTGTTTTAATTTTCTCTATTTCAACCCTGAAAAGCGTTCTCTCTGGGCCCATGTATTTGCTATTGTATCGTAAATTTCCACATTAAAACCATGGAATTACCTTTTAAATTTCTCTTAAAGTAGCCCTTTGAAATTTTTATTTGATAATGAATGCATAATTAAACCTCAAAAAATCAAACGCGCTGTATGTATGCGGAAAATTTTACCTTAGTCTAGAAATATCCATAAAAATTTTTATTCTGATTTTATTTCCGCTTTCGATCAAACATGGCTACATGCTCCAATGTTTGGTCTCCTAAAACCTTAAAGTCTGAATTATGAATATCATAACTCCGAGGTTTCGTATTTTCTCCATGCAAGTTGCTTCCTCTGTGGATTCGGCATTATTCGATTCATAGCTAATAAATAAGCGCAAGTTAATTGCTAATAAAATAACTCCTTTAGGCGCGAAGTGCACAGTTTATAACTATTCATCTAAATCAACATAATACCCCGCAAGCCGCCTAAACGGCGTGTGGTAGGTGGTGTTAGGACACCAGCCGTTTACACAAAAAAATGAAGTGCTCTAACGAAATTAGGACTAGCGTTTATGGTTCGGGGGAAAAACGAATTCCCACATCTATCCGTTCGGCAAAAAATCTCTCTTAATTTGTAGCTTCTATCGGACCTGGAAATATAGTGGGGCTCTAATATTATGTTCTCCGTGTCGCTCTGAAAGATATCCATTCTCAAATGTTCAAGCAATCTAAGTCTAGCGTGCAGCATCCGAGTCTCCAGCCTAATTCGCTTAACATCTGGGTACTTTGAATATCCTTCGTGTACAATAGCATTTAGAGCAAATCCATAGTAAAAAATTATATAATTTTCTCCGCAAATATTTTGTTTTTGCTTACGTTTCAATCTTGCTTGTTTCCTGTGGCTTTTTACGTACTTAAATTTCATAGAAAATAAATATATACTGTGAAATACTTTTAATTCTAGTCGTGTATACTTTAATTTATTTCTCTCGTATAAAAGTAAGTGAATACAAGATCTAACTTCCCGAGTCGCTGTCTTAAAGTTCATACGAAGCTCACACAGTGGCGCAGAGCACATTCGGCCTTCCTCCCCGTGGCATTGTATCCTGCGAAAGAAAATAGCCCCTGCGCAGCAATTTACCGGCCCCTCGAGGATTTTCCATTAACCCACCGGCGCAGATAATCCTAATGCCCCCACCTGGCCCTTACCCTGTCATTGATCACAGCTATTTGTAGGCTAACGGCCTTTAAACATGCATCCGAGGCCTCCAAACTACCGCAGCCTTTGGAATGCCTTTATCCCGGCAAAATTCCTCGTAATATATAAATCCCTTAACCCTCTCATGAATTAGTGAGCATTTTAGGGCTCTTCTCATGTTGAAATTTTTTATTTATTTTCCTTCTCGCAACTGTAAAAATCAGTAGATACTCCCTCTCTCTCTCTCTCTTTATACTTATTACTCTGCATAGCATTTGCCTTCCGCGCGCTTGCTTTTAACTTGTTTTCTCACGGAAGCAAATGTAATCTTCTTATACTGCTTTTGAGTGATTTTAATTTTTTCATGGCTTTTGAATAAACCTCTAGGAAATGATTCAGGTCTTAGACTATTTTTTCTTCTGCTTATACCTAAATTACTCATCTGAAGTGTACTTTCCCGTAATTGTGTGCTAAATCTTAATGCTTCGTATGCATATGAAGAATTGCAATTTTTCTTGTATTAAGTCTCTGAATTATTTACCTAAAAAATTCTCCATAATAATATTTTAAGTCCATCTTATAAAAAGAGAGCTATTTTAGATTATTTTCATCTTTGGTCGTAAATATAGGGTTAAATAAGGAAACACTTATATTTTTATGGTACCAATCTACCTTGAATTTAAATATTCAAATTTTTAGCCGCACTATTTGAAGTTTTTTCTCCCTTTTTGGCCCTAAATGACTCATAAAAAGGACATACGCAATATCCCTAAGCATAAAAATTGTAACCAACCATTTTAAATGGACTTACAACAGGCGGATTTCCTCTAGTCCTGAAATTTATATTTTTTCGTTTTTAAGTAAAACAATTACAATGGCCATGAGATATTTTTCCTAATGCTATAAAGTTCCGGCAATATCTTTTAATCACTGCTCTTTCAGACAAAAAATCCCAAGCAAATATTTCTCTCTGCTAGTTATTACCTGTATTTACGATAACAATAATAATGTATGCAAATTATGACTGTGACCCAAACACATTGAATATTGACGTTATAAGCAAAACTTTGCCAGAAAGTATCTCCATGAAGTTTATGTGGGTTTGTCATATGAAAAAGGCATTAAGCCCGTGGAAGGTTTTCGAAAAGAGCTTTGATGATCAGTTCCATTCAACAAACATGCTGTCCATTAGAAGTGAACTAAACTATACCTGTACGGAATAAAAACTTCGCGGAAGTCACGCATTATCCCAATGCGGTCTTTTCTTCCACAAGAAGGTGGTTAATATCTCGATGAGTGCCAATATCACATCTTTAAATGAGTCTTGAAGCGAATAAAACCAATATAGGCACTGCAAAGTACATACATATACGTGGTGATATGTAGTTAAAACGAAATCTATATCTGTTCAACATATTATGCTTGAATATCAGTGCTAGTATTTTCTTATATATTTCTGTGCCTATTTAATTTATATAATTTTGAACCTATCTCCGTACTCATTATTCCTGCTGGCCGGTAAAAAACTTTAAAAAAGAAAGTAAAGAGATCCCTCAATTCATTTAGCACCTCTTCTTGAATTCATAGTATTTGGAGTAGTTTTACTGAATAGATAAATCTATTTCTATTCAATAGGTCATAGTTGAATGCCAGTGTCAGTATGTGATGATAAGTTTCTGTGCCTGTATCTCATTAATTTATATAATTTGAAACCCAAATACTTAATTATTATTTCTTGCTGGCTGGGAAAACACCTTCAAAAACATTTTCTCCTCGGTTGAATTATATCTCTTTTAATATTTATGTATTTAAGTAGTTTCACTGAATGTATAATTTCTTGGAACAATTTACAATGCATGTGAATCAATGTGAGTCAGCCCCATGGTGCAACTCGTACCAACTGATCCTGACTGAGTGACTCTCGAGGTCTGCTTTCAAACTGTATTTTTTTGTGACGGATTGAAAACTGACCCTCGTTAACGTTTTCCATCACATATGACCGAAAAGAATCAGACTATTGGAAGAAAATATCCAGTGCGAGCCTCTCCTTCAATCGGGTTTATACCTTCTTTTGGAAATTTAAGGCTGGTCGACTGGAGAAATACATTAGACCTTCCAGTTGCCCTTCCCTTCAAATTTAATAAGCGACAAGATATGGCGTCCGACGAAGTCATCCGAGACTCCTTTCCTTCTCTTGCCCCTCTAAATGTCAACACCCTTACTCTGCCTACTCTCTGTGCCACCTCTCCCTTCAACCACCCACATCCTTTCCCATTGGGAGCGATTGCGTTGCCCCCTCCTTCACACCAGGTTTTCCTTACCAGCTCACCCTCTCAATTGTGCAGTTGAAGACGAAATTTTGGGTAAAGTACTCAAAATAATTCAAGACTTTTAACACAAGAACCGCCGAACTCTCGCCACTCCTCGCTGGGTCCAACCGGACTCACTGTGCGTTTCTTTTTGCGACCATTGCTACACATTTTAAGTTAAAGTCCTGGTGCCTCCTAGCTTTTCATCATTTGAGACTAGGAGTATGTGCTAAAAAAAAGTTTTCACCGTAGGTCCAATCCCGACGAAAATAAATCCAGTTGGTTATAATAAATGGCTTCGGAGTTCTGCCGATTCTGATGTTAACTTTTGAACATTCGACTTAGTTTTATCTCGCTGCGACCGCTCAGCGGTCACAGTTTCTAATGAAATCAGATAGACACAGAGGTTTTAAGGCTGTAGCGAGCGTGGGGATGTCAGGTGATTCAATGACTACCCGAAATATGAATAAAAAAAATCGTTAGTCTAAACGATCTAAACCACGTGTACTTTAAAGGAAACGCGATATTTTACATGTGTTTCTCAAGTTTTACAATTTTGATTAGAATATTTCCCTCTTGCGTAGGCTTCCGCGGTAACTAGCTGATGCCATCGTGTTCACCGACTTTCCACAGCGTTTCTGAGACCTGATGACGACAATTTTGCCATAAATCCCACCAGCATCTCCTGCTTAGAATTGGAATTTGATGCAGAATTTATAAAATAGGCCTGTATTCATTTGTTACGGTGG
Source organism: Ischnura elegans (assembly GCF_921293095.1). Classification (NCBI taxonomy): domain Eukaryota; kingdom Metazoa; phylum Arthropoda; class Insecta; order Odonata; family Coenagrionidae; genus Ischnura; species Ischnura elegans. The sequence continues at coordinate 113,064,516 of NC_060246.1, read as the reverse complement.
CAGCAATTGCGGTCGTTTTTTAGTCACTTTTGTCTACTTGGCTGTATTCATGTTGCTGTTTGAGCTTGAGATTCTGACTTGAAGATGCAGACAGGATGAGACGCACTTTTTACTCTTACCTTAGCCACACATCCGCTCTTACGAGTAGTCGCTCTCTTCCACGGTGTCTTCCCTGTGGCTCTCTGTGACGGGGGGGTTGGGGTGCAGAAGGCGGGGAGGGGGGGGGGGGACGGCCTGGGTGAACGGCGGCGGAAATAAGGTTTTCCCTCGGGTGAGCGAAAGAAAGACAGACGGAGTTCTTCTTCTCCGCTGGGAAAGCACGGAGCCGGGCTGGAAGGACGTGATGGCCAAAGCGGAAGAAGGATGAGAAGGGGGCGCTGCGAAGAAAGAAAGAGATGTATCTACTCTCCAGGCGTGTCCTGGTGGTGCTTTGGTTCGGAGGAGTTCCTCAAGGAGACACGCATGTGCCACGATTCGGCAATTGTTGCAGAGGGAGTCCTGGCCTTAGGCCCAGCGCACACGGTGTGACTGTTTTATAACTACCGTTGCAAACCAGTTGCGCGCGCAACTGTTTTGTGACCTCGACAATGTATTTGAGTGTGAAGGCGCACACGAGGCGACTGATTTTTGACGATCTCAAAACAGTCTGAAACCAGTCACATGCAACCGTGGGCCCGCGATTGCAGTTGCGTCGCAGACTTCAGTTGCACGAGACCACGTGGTGTTTTGGTGGTATTTTTACGGCCATATCTCTAAATGAATGATCAAGAACTCAAAATGGAGCTCGTTGGAGCAGTGGAGAAGCATGAAGTCCTGAACAAGTGCAAACTATCTAACGTCTTTGGTATTGATAATAGTTCACAGCGTCTTCTTCGCCTGACTCAGTGATAGTAAGCGCTGACGGCCAAGGCAAGGGCTAAAAAACAACACGTACCGCATTAAATAAACACTCCACTGATTGCACAAAAGACGAAACTGATTTACAACCAGCCCTTTGTCATTACGCCCGTGTGCGGACAGAAGTTTTTTTTCAGTTGCAAACCGGTTGCAAACGCAACTGATTCCCCACTGTGGTTACAAAATAGTCGCTACGTGTGCGCTGGGCCTTAGTAGGGTGATGCGTCATGTGAGAACCAGATGAGGCCGCAAAGCCTTTTGAAGAGATCCAAAACACTTTGACGCTTCAACAGATCGAGCTTACGTTCCATATGCAAGGAGATTGGGATATTACAAATTCTTAAGTATCATCGGCTTCTACATCTACTTACTACCCCGAAAGCCGCCTCAATAGGCGTGTGGTGGGGGGTGTTAGGACACCAGCCGTAAGCAAATGAAAAGAATCTCACTCCAACGCAGTTCCGCCCAGCATTAATTTTCATTGTCCTTTTTTTGGGGGGTAAAACAAAATCCGTTACCTACCTATAATAATAACTGTCCGTCCGACAAAATATACCTCTTAATTTCTCGTTTTTATCAGATCTGTAAATATAGTTAAGTTCTAATTTGATGCTCTGTGTGTCGCTCAGAAATATATCTATCCTCAATTGTTCAAGCAAACTAGCCTACCGCATAGCCTGCAAGTCTCAAGCGGCTTCAAACATAATTACTTTAACATTGGTGTATCGCTTTCCGTACGCGCGTATCAAGTTTTCAACGAATCGCGGCTTTCCATTGAATTTTATTGAGTTTGATTTTCTGTAGGCGCCTGATCCCGCATGAAAATGGATATATTTGACATTAATAATTTTGGTCATGAATTGCGGAACCGATATTCAAAACTTCCTTACACGTAAAGATTATGGTTTATATATGTAAGTATAGTTGCCATTTAATTTGAATTAGGTCTTCAACAGCTCGGAAAATGGGAGTGATTGAGGAATTTCCTAAAAGTATCTTAACTGTTGAGCATAAACACTCATTGAATTTCAGTGCAACAATTAGAAAAAGGCTTTTCTTAATTTTTTCCCTAAAAAAATACATACGTTTCATACCTAATGTTCTTTTTTTCCCTAAAATGTGGTCAAATATAGTCATCCTGGAAAGTATGAAAGTCTTCCTCTCGAAAGTCAAAGTACCCCATGTTTACATAGGGTATCAATTGCCTAATTCTACTTATTAGTTTCCAACTGTAAATTCCTGCGTTTAATTCAATGCATTTCAAAAGCCTTCATTATCAGCTTAAATACTCATTAAAAATATATTTTAGCGCTATGAGGTGGGACCATCAAATCGTTGAGTGTTGGCAGTTGGGGTAAGCGGATTCGAAACTGCACAAAATAATGACGACGGAAATCATCCTTTTCCTCACTAAAGGATGGAACTTATGATTTGAAAAACTAGAAAGCTATCTCGTTGCAATGCTCTTCGATTGTTCAACATGCCAAGGATCACAAAGCTCGGGCGATTGGTTGTTATTTTAATGCAACCATTCTCTACTTCGTCTTTTATCCAGTAAAATATAGCCAAGAAGAAAAGTAAAATCAAAACATTTACTTTTAATATCAGGTTTCCTGCTATATCAGGTTTCCTGTTTTCCTGAAGCTTCACCTCTTTTAGGATGGAGAAGGAAATCCTTTGATATTTATTTTTTTGTGGTCATATTTGGCCTAAATAAAGAATTTCTGTATTCGATGACAAAAATGCTGCCTCCGTTGGTACTTTCTCCTTTTTTTCTATTTATGATAACTAAAATTTCTTATTAATCAAAGTCATTTAAGTTCGCACCATCACTCAATATTTATTCTATCCAGCGGTAAAAATTCATTTTTGCTTCCACATTTTGAAAGTTAACATCTAACCCCCTTCATTGAGTGCATCGAATAAAAGAGAATTGTAATTAATGTTGCATTTCTCTTTTTCATTACATATCATACTCCACAAAGGCGTCACGGCATTTTATATCTAGTTCTCGCTTGAGGCTTACTTGCTTGAAATTCACTATGCTAATGAACTCTTCGCATAAGTGGTGCCCCTTCTCAAAATGTTATATCCGGCGTCTCAAATACTGACTAGCCGGAATGGTGTCTAGCTCCCAAGGGCCATCCTTTCCATAATATTCCCGCACTCGTCATCCGCAAGAGGACGGAAGAAAACAAAACCATCGGGGCTAACTACGCCAAAGGAACAACGAGAAGAGAGAGCTGGCGCCCAAAATGAGTGGGGAGTGTTCTAGGGCGAAGATAAAGTAGATGGAAAGTAAAGGGAAGAAAGAGGTTTAGGATTTGGCGCTCGAAACGACCTGGGTTGTGCCTGCAGGCTGGTTTCAAGCCTCTGGGGAGGTAAAAAGGGTATTCGAGTGGCCAAAGGGTCTCACCTAAGGATATCTGGGGGTCGGTTGCCAAGGAGAGACAGCCATTCACTCGGGGGCAGGAGGGGTAGGAGTGACCTTCCTTCTTTATTTCTGCTTTCCTTGAGATTATTCCCCCTTGATATTCAACTAGGAGTGGTCAGATTAATCTGTGGCTCCTTTTTTTTTTAGATTTCCTTCTAAATATATCGAGACGACTCCATGACGAGACGAAACCTTTGAAGACTACTTCATAAGTTCTTCGAGAATTATTTCCTAAAATTGCTCTTCATTCTTTCCCATTGGGTGTAGTTATTTGGTGGTTAAAAATATGACTTTGGACGTAAGTATTTATTTCGTTATTTTTTGAGGCTTTACTCCATACTATAAATCCTACGTGCATTTATTATCAGCTATAATGATGAATTATTATTTACCAGGTATAGTTCGTTGTTAAAATTAGGGAATCAATGAATGGAGATTTCTTTTTGCTAGGGTGGAAATGGGTGTTGTAATTTTTGAAAGTTTAGGAAATGACATAATAAGGATATGATACCTATTTCTTTTCACCTGTAACCGCAATCATCATTGAATATTCAGAAATGCTAATACTGATAGCATATTTCTATATTCGGTAACTTGCATTTAGAGCCAAACTTTTGCTGGAATAAACCTCGTTTTCGACATAAACTATGCAATACATGGGTGACAATGAAAACCAAGTTTTTTAGTATAACTTTTGAAAACCGTTTTTTCAACTATCAAAACAGGTTTAGCTAACTAAAACAAAGATACTATATTAAGAAGGCTTTTATCTGCAAAAAGTATGTTAAATAACCATTTCCTTGTAAGGGATGAAACTTTTCTATTTTAATCCTTTTTAAGTCTAATTATTGTATTTTTTTAATCCTGTATGATGTTGTATTCTGGGCTAACGTTTTTTTTTTCTCCTTTGATAATGTGCTCTCGAGTGTACTATAAAAGAACTGGAGCCCATTTAGAAGTTATTCCTCAAATTAAAGCGATTGAATCCTTTTCCAACTCTTCTTAAAATAATGAATATACCCTTTGGTATACAATTATCACCCAAAAGCTCTCTAATCCATCAAATTTTACCCTGTTTTTTCACCCGCATTACCTTGCTGGAAATAGCTATTCACATTGTCCTGTCGTAGTCCTCCAGCTCCTTCATCCACTCTCCTTCTTTCTTGCCTTTTGCGACCATATTATGCGTAAAAACCCAAAATGGGTTCGTCTCCCTTGATTATCTCGGAAAAAGGAAGATTGGAGGCATTCCAGTCGTCAAGAGCTGCTGCCAAAAGAGATGGAGAGGCGAGATGGATGTTAGAGGGAAAAGGAAGGTTTAGCCATGATCCAAAGATAAGACAAAGATTATACGAGAATTAAAGGATAGCTGTATGTTAATTTGAAGATCGCAAAAATTTTGAGATGGAGAAATCAAATGCAAGAAAAGCTGTGATCAAGATTGATATTCCAGTAAACCTTGTAGTAATCCGTGAGAGTTCTTGTCAGTTTAAACTGTGTCCGTTTCATTGGGTAGATAGTGGATACTGTTCTGCTTATATACTTATATCTACGGCAACTTCATTGAAAATCACAATGACTTTATTCCTCTTACCCACTCACGCATTGCGGAATCCGTCCCAACAAGCAAACAGGCTTAGAATGCTTTCAAACAAGGCAAAAATCCATCCTTTTCGTTATTTTTCAGGCATAAAAGTAATTTTCACCTGATTGTCTCTTAGTAGATGTATGGTACCACGTTGCTAAGTTGTATAAACTATTATTTAAGCTAGTTTCAATTTTTAATTCAAGACGGTTTTTCCTTAGAAACTAATATTGCGTATTTCACTGAACCCTCGGTGTTGATTTTTCCGGAAGATGTTTCTGAAAGATATTAGTTTTTATGCGGATTCTATTCAATATTTTCTCACTTAAAATTTTAATCCCACAATTTCGTCTCATTTCCACGGTTGTACACACGTCAGCAGTGGTCCTTTAAAGGCTTTTATGAGCTCCCACTTGATTTTCAACAGTTCGGTTTGCCTTTTAATAGATTGCTTGTTTGTGAAATACTTTTGACGGCTACTTGAATTATTAATGTTTTGTTTTAACGCAAAATATGGCAGTTATCAATTCTTCACGGGCGAAGGAATCTTACCAATAATTCAGTACTAATTTATACTCAGAGATCGCAAAGTGGAACATCAATTCCTGTATATGAAAAGTATAAAACATGCAACTTTGAAGAACATGAAAAATTATGTATCTCATTTGCTAGGTGCTTCGGTATGGGCTTCTATCAATGCTAGAAAGTAGACCTCACAATTTAAGTAGACGTCTTTCCATTTTCACTCGTTCGCGACTTCTATGAGTCAAGCTCTTTTGCTGAGCTTCGTTTTGTCAATGGTGAGAATATCGCTTAGGATATTTATTTTTCTGGGCATGAGACTGAGGAAAATCGTGGTTACGTCAGTAAATTATGTATTGCAAATTTCCATTACCTTCAAAACGGCGAATTAGTAAAACAAAACTTGCTGTATTGATTTAATGTTAGAAAAATCTTGGTAAAGGGTGTTTACATAGGAAATCGAGAAAAAAATTGTGTAAATTATAATATTATTGAAGTAATTGTAAAAAAAACTCTTGGCGATGGAACGTCTATAAAGTATTGTTTTTCGAGTTAGGTTAATAAATAATGATTGGACCCAAGTTATTTTGAAAGGTCTTCTTTGGTGATGTTAGCTCTATTTATGCGTACCCATGGCTACAGTACCATTCTCTTCTACAATAAATGCCTCTGTTATTTCCCCCTTCCCTTCTGTTGCCAAGGACTTCTTTTGGGCTGCCCTTGCTTCCATGTTATTTTGGCAGCGAAGCATTATCTTTCTCCTCTTCCCTCCGGAGGTCACGTACTGGATTAAGATGGACTATTTTGACCCCTACAATCCTCTTGCTTCCTTCCTATTAACGAATCTATATCTGCGATGCGCCAGCTTCGTCCGCTCCAACTACAACGTCCGCTTTCCCTTATTGTCGGGCCCCCTTAATCGCTGAGATTTCCCGGATGGAATTAGGCCGGTGGAAAGGACCACTCTCTACCCCCATTGCTACCTCCAAGAGCCAGGAATTTATTTTGTGCTATCTCTCATTACTTCTGACGGATTTTTCAAATAGGTGGTAGTTTTTCTTATTCGGTAACATAGTTAGGTAGTTCTTCTATCCTCAATGCTGGTCTTTACTCGGAAAATCGTAGGTATATTATGAACTGTTTTCACTATCCACAATTTTAAGTTTCCACATATTTCTCTCATCTAATTAACGCAAAGCCCACGTAGCTTTGACTCACCGTGATGCTATAGTATTCATTTATATTGAGTTCATATGGGAGGTTCTCGCTCCAGTTTTGCACGATAAATAATTATGCGAATACCTACATTCTGAGCCTCTTATTTTCGATATCTCAATTTAGTCCTTTTCAGCTTTTATGATCTTCTTATACTGATGGTGTTTATTTATTTTCATTGTTAATTATCGACCATCGGTACTACTGCTACTGGTTTTTCCGAACTTCTGCTTTGCTAGATTCAAAACCTAGAACATCTCTACTTTTCAAAGCGCAAGTAGCATTCACGAGACTGAGGAAAATCGTTATCACATTGATAAATTAATACCTATCGCATATTTTCATTATTTATATGATCAATTTGCTTTTTTTTTCTAAGTAACATATAAGTTTTCTTATTTTTAGTGTGCAAGACATAAAAAGCGCTTTAATTAGCGCTCTATCGCTTTTTGCTGTTTTAAGGTTTACTTGAGATCTTGCGTTGACCGTCATTGGTGTTGTACACGTCTCCATTTGCACATTACCACCCTAATCCCCACCCTCTCTCATATAAATCACCCTGTGGGATGGCTCTCCAATCCAATCCGACTCTTCCTTCCGCCCCTCATTCCCAACCCAACGTCCACCCTCCTCCTCCCTCGCCCCGAGTCCTTGAAAACAATCCCATCTCGAGAGCTTCTCCCCCCCCCCCCCCCAACGCAACCAACCCATCTCCACCTCCTCTCGCCTTTCTCCCGTGGCTTGAGGATTCGTCTGTGGCCCTTCTCCCAATCGACACGGCGAGAGTCTTGTTGCTCTTTCCCAGGCCAGCCGTCCTTTCCCTCCTCCCGAGCATAAGCAACGTCACGCACTCCTCCCAGAATTTTCTCGTTTCCTCACAAGAAATAAAAAAATCTCCCTTTCGCAGAAGGTTTTCCTTCCCCTCCCTTCCCACGCATAACGTGTACCCATAATACGCCGCCTTAGTGGATCTCTCCTTATCCACTTTCGCAAGTCACTAAATTTTTTAAGCTTTTTGCTACTAAGTACGTTTTGCCATATTCGTGAGATTGAATATTAACCTTTAATTCCCTTTTCCAACAAATGTATTTTTTACACTCTGCTTTTGATTGAGGCATCCATTGGTATCGCAAAGCAATTTTTGGCTTAAATAGCATGCATATCAGTAAAAGAATGAATGTTTCTATAAATACTTTTCATATGCTTCAGAAGATAGCAGTTTCGTTATAACATAAATAACGTGTTTTGAATGACGCGCTTTTTTATTGCTATCGAGACTTATGTGACAGAACGCCCTCCTCAAATTGATATTAGTAAGATGGTTGTAATTATATTTTTTTCGGTACCCAAAGGGAAGTGTAGCAGAAAAAAATACATGCAAACCTCTTGAATTTTCATTCAATTTTCAAAAAATAGCACAGAAGGCTGGTAAAGGTTGATTTTTTTGATCGGCGGTCGATTAAGCTCTGGTCGAAGAGTTACCATTAAAATTTTCTATAAAATGATAGAGATTCCATTTCTCAGAATAAGTTTCATGCGATAAATTTCATGCAATTTACTGACTTTCATATTTTTTCCTACATGAGTACATTAACTGTAGAAATGTATTTCCTGTGTGTAATTTTACTATAGCTTAACCTTTGATTGTATAATTTTTTTCTGTTGTTTGTAATATTTCATCTTTTCTTCTATTTCAGGTGAGTGTAGGAGCAAGAATCAAGGATATAAAATCACTTCTTAAGCTGTGAGAATGATAGCAGTACGTAAGTAAATAATCTGTTGCATAATTGTGATAGAGGTCACACGAATATATTTCAACTCTTAATGCATATGTACTTCAATACTGAATTATCTATAATATGCCTAACCTTTATGCGGCTCCTGGGCCCAATGTAAGGTGGAGTCGACATTTGGGTGTTCAGATTGAGAACCTGGCTGCAATACGGATATAAGTCAACTGACGTTGTTTTGGATTACTTTTTTGATGTTACCTATACTGTTCTCTGGGTAAAAGCTGGATTTTATTTCCTAAGAGGTGAAATTTTTTAATAAATCATTCAGCCCTTACTTCTTTTATAGGATTTTTATACCTTGCTCTCTTCTCAAAGTGATCTGTGCCTACTTACGCCAAAATCAATCACTATCAATTATTTATATAACATTAATGAAAATTGCCTATCATTACTAATTTCATTCCTAATGTGATTACCAAGAGGAATTACTATCACATAACAACTGTTGGTACCGCATTTATTTAGCCTAACTCATTTATGTGAACGATTGTTTACAAAAAAAGCTCTTAGTAAAACGTGAAATTATGAAGCATATTTTGAGGTGGTGTCGTATTTAGGTATTGTCGTCAAAAAGCTGCTGAAGATGGACGACAAGTTTTTTCTTTGTAAAACTACTGAAGTTATTTCGGTATTTTAGAGGACAATAATTCGTTGCTGCTCCGCCTTGAGTTTAATTGCGATATTCTTTGTTTAGCTGTAAACATCTGGACTCTTGACTTCTATTTATCACAGAATTTTAGGATTCCATGCTCACATTTTTCATATATTTTTTGTTTGTAACATTTATCCGTCTATAAAGCTAGTATTTAATACTTTGCAACAATTCTAAGTTTGGTCATCAGTATCAAATCACCTTTCTTGTTATTTGAGGTACAGGTTAAGATGTCGGAAAAAGTGATGGAAAAAGGAATCGCATCACCTCCTACATCTAATTTCTATGTTTCTCTCAGCAGCTTGAATCTTACTGAAGAGCGTCACCTTTTGTTGGGAAAAATTGAGGCCGCCTAAATTCTTATCCAACCAAATCAACCTCAAGCCGGAAGACACCTGTCGTCCGTATCTCTTTATCGTGCCCTCAGTCGGTTGGTACAATCGATCCCCTGCTTTTCCCATCATCCTATCACTTTCCATTCCTTCACCCTCGCGTCTTTTTTCATCTCTCTTTGAGAAGAAGGCATTTCATCGTCCACCTCGGACGTCGTTCCTTAATTTCCTCTTCCTCTCGCCCGACTTCCTCAAAATACTATATCTGCTCCTTCTGCATCCTTCTTCTATCTCCCAACCACTCCACCGCAAAACCACCTATTGACCCTATTTTCCACGAAATCCACTCATTACTTTTCCCTTATCATTTACCTTTTGTCATTGTATATGATGTTTTGGGATTTTTTGTGACGCTTGCTAAGAATTGAAAGTATATGCCTTGGAGCCTTATAGTCAACTATTTAAAATAGCGGTCAAAAACTAGTTAAAAGGAATTTAGAGGTTCATAACGACTTGTTATACGTTGTGGCCATATTTCTCACTGATGCCCTAGAATATTCAAGATAAATATTCCAGAACTAATATTGTTGACCTGCATTAATACTTCAAACTTTATTTTAATTCATTGAGTGAAAAAGTTATTTTTTGAATTCATGTCTGCATAATATAGGTATTGACAAAAATCTAATTTTTAATATAGATGCTATTTTCCAAAATTCTATATTTGGATGCAGATGAACAATTTTATTTATTATGGGTGCTATTTTCCTTATATTCTATGCTCATATATATAATATTATCTTTGCACATTATTTTTTACATTGTATTGTATGTTATTCGTATGATTTCTGTACAGTGTATGAAATATTTCTATGTATCATGGTAATTGATGTATTTGTTTTCATTTATTTTATGTTTCAATTTTTCATAGTTTTTCTCAAAGGAACAGACGCTTAAGAAAAGCGCACTTTGACTCATTACTTACGGTATATTGTTTTGTTTTTGGCCGCACCAGCCAGCTGTATGTTTAATTTAGGAGATGGCAACCCCAACACTGGTTCTTACCACAGGGGTGCCTATATTCCACCTTTGTAAAAACTCATGCTTGAGTAACCTAATAAAATTTCATGTACCATAATGTGGAATAAATATATATTATTATATTCCAGATTTATTTCCCCGCCCCAGCGCAAAAGTTCTCAGAAGGACGAATACATTAATTTTATAAAGGTGTTTCATTACAGAATGAATATAAAGGGATATTATAACTATTGTGTGAGCTCTGAATTATCTTGTGAATATTTTATTGTGTTGCGTATGCCATCAGATAGCCTTTAGGAAATTTGTGAATCGGTCAATTTAGTGGGTTTACGGATCTTTGAAAACGATGAAAAGAGAAGATATTTCGTATCTCTGGGGAAGACAAGAAAAAAGCTGCTCCTTTTGGTGGCTCTTTTGCTACTTATTCTGCCAAATCCCTTTTTTCCTTTCATTCTTATCTCATCGCGATTCCGATATACCAAACCCCTTTCCAAGAAATCCAGTTTTTCCTTCAGGAAAACCTTTTTCCCCTTTTCCTTGTACACTCGCCTAATAATCCCTGCAATCGTATTCCTTAAGTCGATCCTTATGCCCCATTTTCCATCTCACTCCCGTTCATTTTTCTTCTGCAAAGGGGAGGGGGGGAGTTGCGTGATCTAAGTCTTCGCCCTTCGCCATTCCCGACGTCGTCAATCGGATTTGAAAGGATACCAAATGCTCTCCCAGACATCCTGCTTCTAATCTCCCCCACCCCACCCCTCGTATCTTCCTCCCTTCCCACCCACACCACCTTGCAGCTAGTCGAGGAGGAAACCCCTTACCCCCTGCCCATCACCCCCTCCCTCCATCCATAAACCCATTCTCCTTCGAGCCACTTCCCCCGACAAAGCCCTTTTCAGCCAACAATCACCTCCATTTCTTTCGATTTCACTGAAATGCAATCTCTCATTCGATCATTAGCCGATTAATATTTCCAAACATTTAGGGTAATTTCCTCGTGCCAACCAGTTGTGGTTTAATGCATCTGTCGTGGGTGGCACCCGAGGAGTTTTCTTTGCTCGTTATGGTGTCGATAATGTCTCGAGACCATTGGCTATAACCCCTTAAGGGCAACTTTCCGCCCATGAAAATTCACCGCGAGGGAAGGAAAAATTGATGGCAATTGATATATCTTAAGGGCCCGTAGATAACTCCTTATTATATTCCATATCCTGAATTTTAGCCCAGCCTGATATTTAGAAAACACGGGTTCGTCTAAGAACATCTGCTGCTGCTTTTAAGTACGTTGAATTAGAAGTTGGATTTGAAGAAAAATAATTCATCAATTATAGCACATCACCTGCTTTTACATGTCAAGGTGCTCGAGGACTAAAAGCACTGCAGATCCCAGTTACTCAATAGAACACAGTACTGTTAAAAGAGATGAGAAAAGAAAATCCATTTCTCTCGGTGTATTTTTTAATTAACGGTCGTTTACACGGAAAGGAGACCAAATTTATCCCTAACCAGAGATTTTGAAGGTTTTACTGTAATTTCTGTCACTATCGAGGAGATCAAACATTTGCCTCATCTTATTAGGAATGGTAAAATATAATTTGAATACAATTAGTTATGTAATATTTATCGTGAAATTCCCTCTCGATTTAATTAACCGCTTGTCATCGGTGAAAAACTGCTTATCTCCCAAACCTTCCTATGTAAAACACCTATTTCCTCCAATTGTGGCACTCTTATGTGTTTTTCTTTTTTAGAATTAAAACTTCATCATGTAGGAGTACGCATTCATCAAATCAGCACATTATTTTTTCAGCAGTAAGCAAACTTTACGCATCTAGTGTTTGTCTTTCCATGCCTCCATAATCCGTGCGTAGGTCTTTGTTTCCGGCAATTACCCAAATGCTTTCGGTGAATATTTTCTATGTAAATAATTTTGCTCTCCCGTTCGCTTTCAGCACTCTGCCATTCCCAGTCTTCCTTATTTTTACGCAAATTAAAGTTTAAAAAGACGTATTTTGACAACTTTTTGAGCCATTTCCTTTTTTTAACCTTATATAATCAAGTAAATATAAACAAATCAGTATTTTCGGTGCATTAATGAATGTATCAGTAAAAAATTAAGGTAGAATATATCATTTACTCTGGAATACCTAACAAAAATAAAAATCTTGTTAATTATACTCTTCAAGGTTGAATTCTTTATAGAATAAAGTGAAAATTGAATTGAAACCTTCTAATTGAATATTGTGAAATTTAGTAAGTAGTTGAAGCATAGACATATAATATAAATATATTATGATTTCCAAAAACTAACATGACTTTTTTAGCGCCTTGACAAATCTAGGCCTTTGAGTGATAAGCTATCTTTTGAAGTCAAATAAATCTATTTCGTATTTTAATCTTTCCACCTATCGAAAGCTCAAATTCAGTTTTTTTAACGATACTCGCATGTGACGTGATTTCTCGTTCCCATAAGTGCCGATCGCATTGAAATCCTTTTTCCTCGTTTCGTCATATGCTTTGATCTTTTTGGCCCACGATTTTTTTGACCAGACTGGAAAGATGGACGACGATCTTCAAAATTAACTTTTTTATGTGAGATAGCCGTGGCATGGAACAGCTGACCCATGGAGAGTGTGCCCTTGAGCAAAATGAATTGAACCGCGGAGGGAATGGAGTCATTCTTCGATAAGCGAGGATCAGCAGATTATGGGCTCTTCCATCGCCAGGGACTAAAAATGAAAACCATAAGATATAAAACCGCGAGAAAAATACGTTTCCACACTTATATGAATGTCCGAGAATCCGTGCTAAGGTGAAAATTTATGAACGCTAGCTGTGAATACTTTTTCGATGTAGAGTGTGAATCCAAGGCAATAGGGAATTTTGAATGGCAAGTTAAGGACTGAAAAGCTTGAGATGTGTCGGAGGAACAAGTTGTGCATCAAAAATATCAAAAGCCCGCCTATTTCAAAAATTTGGTATATTTTTCCGGGTTAGGTCAAAACCGATCTAATAGAACTATTTAAAAGAGTGGCCTTGGCAGAACCAAACCTAAGGAGGAAGTCAAACTTGGATCTGTGAAACAATTATTGATAGCGAAACCTGCATATGCGGCAGATTTTGTCGGAATTGAGGCGCTAAATGACCTTTTATTCTTGTAAGTGACGATGAATCAGCTGAATCATCCCCTGTTTTACGCAGTATTTTCAAACGTTCGAATTTGCATTTTGTTCTTTTTTCATTATGGTGATTTATCCACCAATTAATCCAGAAAAAATTCTGTAATGGTGTTCACTCTTCTCTTCAATTTAAGTTTCTGAAAACAATCGTTAATCATTTTTCCAACGACCTTCACATGTAATGCCTTTCCTAAAAAAAATTCGGGGTTGAAACTTTTCCTTTTCTGCAAATGATGCTTTCTCTGTACTTCGAGAGGTCATTGACCCCAAGGAGCTTAAGAGAGGATGGGGAATGGGAGGGTTTCGCCCTAGCGACGATGAGCGGGAGAAAATGGCCCATTGCGTGCTCCTCTCAAACAGCGGCGCCACTCTAGCTATCGCAAACAGCAGCAACAACTTGAGCTCGCAATTGAAGGGACGCCAAAAATTTGCTTCTAGCGGAGGAACACAGCTCCGTGTTAGACCCTCACCCTTGCAAATGCTATTCGGGCGGGGGATATCGTCCACAAGAAATTCGGAAGACTGAATTGTTTTATTAATATGTCTTGCCTATAATAAAAACTTAAATGTATATACTAGCTGATGAACGTAACTTTATCAATGTAACCTTATTAAATCTTTATTAGTATTGATTGATGGGTGTTTAGTAAATAAATTCGTGATGCATCACCTTTTTCAAGATAAACTACCCAATAACGGACAACCATTATTCGAGTCATAATATATCATTTACATATTCTTACATGAGATCTATCATATACATATTCTTACATGAGGTAAAATTCTTCTCAAGTTAAAAAAACTCATAATTATGCCTGACGTTAAAAGATTTAGGACAGTTATGTACTTCTTTCCAGATTTATCGTTGGTAGCCATTACAAAGGAGTGACTCAAATAATTTTATATGGCTGACGTTTTGATGATATGATCCTAATGTGGAAGATTGCTCCATTAAGTAGAGGATATAATGGATTGTTGGAACATATAATTCGATGAGCAGAGCAGAAGATCGTGCGGCATTCATAAATATAACTTCGTCCTTAACTTTTCGAAAATCCACTATTTTTTAATAATTCCTTGTGATTTTCTATTGATATTATGTAGATCACTTCCATGTCGAAGCCATCAGTGTTGTTAGTATAGGAGAATTCTGTTTATGTCTTGGAGTTAATCCCCTAAGAACGGCACCTATGTTTTTATCTTCAGACCTATTGAGCCCTACTTTAGAAATGGGCTATAAAAATATATTTAAATTTTGACGAATACCATCGATTTTAGTTACGATATAAATGTAAAGATGCAGGAGAGGAGATTGGAAATGAAGCTGGATCTGGTTGGGAAACTTCAATGGGAACGCAGGTTTGGAGAATTTATCCTTTATCCGTCGCTAAGGAAACGCAGCAATACCAGCGTGAAGTAAAGATGGCTCAGTCAACAATGTTTGGGTTGTGATTCGATGGGTAAAAGAAAGAGTAAATTTGAATGGGGAGGGTTTTGTTGGGGCTGTTGAGGCACCCCTGCGGCATGCAGTTCCCCTGGAGATGGTGCAGAGGGGGCTTCTAAATCTCAAAGGGGTTGGAAGCTGAATATTTTGATGCAGGTGGGATAGAAATGAGCGATGAGCATAGTGTGGCAGAACAGAAGTCTTTTGAAGGGCGAAGAAGGAGAGTGCCTGAATTATAGCATCCTCTTCTGGTTTTTATTATTCCTTCTACACTCTTCTCGCATGCAGTGACGGTTTGGACTCTTTTTATATTTTTTAACGCTTTTAATATCCGGGACTTCCCCCTGCCCCTCCGCCTTCAACTTTTTTTTTTCTTTCCTCTCCATCATTTCAAAAGATTCCTGCAGACTCCCACCGTATGGCAATGCTTTTTCCTCGCTTTTTCTTCCGAAATATTGAATAATTACGCGCCTTTTTTTCTTCGGTACTGAATGCATTTCTCAAGGTGGAAGCGAGTGATGAAAAAAGAGAGGAAATATGTGCGACTTAGAAAAGGACTCATTTCAGACAATTGAAGGCGACGCACGATGCTCTCAGTCCTAAGTTCTTCCTCAATTAGTGTGATGACATTTTTTTGACACATTGCTAATTTAATCATCCTAATTGACGTACGTCTCTAACGAAATGCTTGTCTGAATTTCCATGGCTGTTTAAAATGAAGTACGAAATAATTTACCGAGACTTCTGAGATTAAACCCTTCTATCACGATTTTAAGCCTTTTGGGAGTTATCCATTGTTTATTTAGCCTCGCAGGTACAAAGACCTATTTACAAGGAATCTCTTTAGCGCATAGCGCGGAAGTTTCAATGTTTTCTTCTTATCCAGAGCTAATTTATTTGTATTTAACGTGTACCATGAAACGTCTCAGTTGAGAGGTTATTTTATATTTTTAAAAAGTAACTCCAATGGGAAATGCACCATAGAAAGAATTTGAATCAACTCATGACCAAACTAAATTTTGTTCCTTTGTTCATGCGCTTGCTTTTTGCAGGTGTATCTCCTCAATAGTTTTGAAAATTTCATCTCCTTTTTTTGGAAACCTTTTATTTTTTACTGTAAGATACCTAAAGACTGACCTAATTTTCCCCCACAAACGCAGGCTTATAAATATCTTTCTTATTTTGTCACTTCGTACTGGGTTTTAAACATCTTCACGAGCATTGTTAAGGTGTTAATAGGCCCCGTTTTCAATTTCAAGACTTCGACATAATTTCTATTCAAAATATCATTTATTTAGGGTTATTTCAAAGTTTTAGGAAAATCTAGTGTTATTTAACTGATAGGAGACAAGTCTGTGCAGTTACCGGATCAGGTAGGGTACTCGTAACTAGTATACAAATATTTAAGTTATTATCTTCGTTATTAGTTGTTTTAAGTGTCTTTGGCGCGTAATTATACCAATCCCGGTTGATTTTCAACTGAATGTTTGAATATTTTTTTAAGATTTTTCATGCTGAGAGATCATTCTCCATTTCATTCTCTTATTTTACCTTCCAGATGATCTGACCCTTTTTACGCCTCAATGGGCAGCAATGGGAAGGATGAAATTTGAAAGCAAAGGGATGGGAACTGATGGATGCTCTTCGTTTTTAGCCTGGACTTCAGAAGTCTTCCTCCTTGTCGTCCTGCCGTATTGGACCATACCCTTCGTTAACCATATCAATGGGTTATTCCTGTTCATTTCATCTCAAAAACACCTTTTTTGCCCTTGCATTGAATGCGTTGTTCTTATTTCTCAATCATCTGGAAATATTAATCATTTAAATCGATGAAATTCAGTATTTGTGGTAATACGTTTTAGAGGTTATCAGTTAAAAATTTAAGCGGTAATTAGTTATCATGAGATGGCCTTTTTTAAGAGAAATTTTAGTCTACAGAGATGTCAGTCAATGTATTACAAGATTTCGAAACTTTATTGAAAGTGAATTTAGAACTCCTAATTCGATAGACGCTAACGAAGTAATTTCTTGAAAGAGCTAGGTCAACTTTTAATGAAATTGTCAACCTTTAAGGAGATCTGCAAATAAATACGATCATTTAAATTTCATCACCAAAAGCATAATTTTTTCAAGTCAATGCTTAATATTCTTGTCAAATTAAGTTCAAGCAGTTAGTTATATCAAAGCAGCAATAGGGCTGATTTTTAAACAGCCAGACGATATAAAATTGACTGCCAATTTTTCGTTCCTTTGCTCTTTTTATTCCTATCTCCGAACTGTTTTATAGCATAGCAACTAACTGTTATCATCACATCATAAAATACTGACGTCCAAAATATATAGCAGTGTTTTCTTTAGCTCTACTAATTTTTTATTAAATAGTTTCCTTTTTTAATGGAATTTATATTCTGAAGGCATTAATAAATCAAAATACGCTAAAATACAACAGAGCTATTATTCACTATTATATTTGACAGTTAGCTTTGATCAATGATCCACTATGAAATACTTTCGTAATCATGACGTCGTGTGAATGCACAAAATTCCCTAAATAATGTTCACTAAATACGTTTATGAGATAAAAATTTAGAGATGTATTTCATTTTTTTCAATTAGCTTCACATCCGTTTACCCTTTAATTCTTGATGTCTCCATTCATCTCTTCCATCAGTTCTTATTTGTACCATATCTAGAATATGACCTCCTTCATCTCCCCTTTGCGTCATTTCCCTGTTTTCCAATTTCCGCGTCCAACTTCGTTTACTCCACTCACCCACATTTCTTTCGCCCTCTGTTCGTCATTCCTCTGGCCTTCTCCCCTACCCCCTCACTCTCCCCTCACTCTCCTCTCACTCTCGCCAGTTCGCCGTTGTTATCCGGGACTTTTTTTTTCCACCATTTGCCTCGGTTTCCCATTAAGGGCAAAGGTTCTGCCCGGATTGGTCCCTCGGCTCACAGTTCCCCATTTGGCCACCCGTCATTTTTTCGCTCCTCCTTTCCCTCGTCATCCTCAGTTAATGAGATGAGGTAAAGAAGCCCTCAAATGATCGATAGCGCAAGATGGCGATACAAAACCGCCCGAGTCGTAAAGAAAAACCAATCTCAAAACGCGCGCCCCTCGTCAATTTCGCGTAATTTATCACTTTTGAAACGTAATTAAAACTTTTATCTGAAGCTATTCCAGATTTTCATTGGCAAATATTCGTCTCCGACTAGATACGAGTCACCTCGGTTTCATTTGGGTGTGCCAGATAGATGTATGCCATCAAGGACTCGTAAGGTTCGAGATGAAAAATGAAACAGCTCTTATTTCTCATCTGCTGCCGACCTCAATACACAGTCCTTCTTTGCTTTAACGGCATTATGTGGCAATCAGAGGACATGGTGTGGTTATTTTTTCCGCTATCCTATCCAGATAAGTGAATTTCTCAAGTTAACTCGTTCATTTGCACTATTTACTTTTTTATTAACTATTTACTGAGTAGTAAGTCTTTAGGATAACAACTCGTAGAGAGTGACAATACGGTAGCTTCCTTCATCAAAGAAAACGAAAAGCATTGATTGCGATTCGTTCTCCACCATCAGTGTATTCATAGTATACAAATTATTTGGTTTTAGAAATCCCAGTTTAGACGAATTTTTATGGTCAATTTTAATCTCATTTGAAAAAGGCCAGATTGGCGCCCATGCGATGCCACTCCACGTGACGTCAAAGGGACTTAGATTCTATACGAGTAGATAGGAGTTTTACATCATCTGAGATTACCAATGCATGCATGAGGCACAGAGCTCAGGGAAACATCTCTTAATAATCACCTATTAAAATTGCCTATTGTCGGAAAGTTTCCTTCGTTTGATAGGGTATTAATAATCCTTATAAGCTAAGCGCTACCTGCTGGCAGGGTAGGTACTATACGCTACCACCATGCTCGGCAGCAAGCAGCATGCATCGTAGCGGCGTTCATAGCCTCGCACCCAGGTGGCCTCACACAGCAGCAGCCAGACGTCACACGGACTTTTCCCAGCATTCAGACTTAACCGTCTCGTTTTCGTGCGCTTGAAAAGTTTTGCTTTTCATTAAATCGCGAAAAATAGATAATGTCGTTTTAAAATTTAAAAGCGTGAAATACGTAGTCCAGGAGTAATAATCTTTCAATTTAGGCAATAAAAAAATAGGAAACCACCCAATTCTGCTGTTACAAACTATGATTGGATTATACGTACAATTTATATTTTTGTTTAATTGCGTGTATTTAAAGCCCCAGTCTTCGCATTTTAGCCTGGTGATTTTGGCGGATTTCGTTTATTGTTCACGAGGCCATCCTTGTCTAAGATTGCATTGTTTACCTTTATTTTATTCCCCTTGATTTAAACTCCCAAGTTTTTTTTTCTCACTTTTTACGAGACTATAAGAGAATCTATTGTGACGTTCTCTGTAACAGTTTTTGTTTTTTTTGATAGAGTTCATCTGCACTGATAATGCAAGCAGAAATATTAATTTTCACTCTAAAAAATTTCACTTGAATGAAAGTTTCATTTGGTTTAATTTGCAAGGGGTATTGATCGCTTATTTTGTCATTTGGATCTGCTTTCGGAATATTATTCGTATATGCAAACGTGGTTTTATCTATTTTTTAGATATTGCCGTGTACAGCATTACAAGATAGGAATGGAAGAAATAAAAACTTGGCTATTTCCACAAGGCGATTTATAGTGAGGTCAATCTTCAATTCCTACGATAAAGAATTTCCACAATGTTACGACTGATAAAATTCATTATAGCAGTACAGCACTAAGTTCTTACTCAATGGGCTGTATAAAATTAATGGAATCTGTACATATTAAATTGTTATGGAGCAGCAAATGTGTTCCTATTACTACCACCTGTTACTATTTAAACAATGTGTATTGATGCTTACATAAAAATTTTAAACACATGTTACATTTTGAAATTTTGTCCAATTTTCATTGCTGCTGTCCAAGAAATTTATTTCAATTCCCCTTTCAATCGAGCAGGAAGTGCATTTATTTTCGGTTTGAGAAAAATGCTCTCCGTACGCTTGGCCACGGCAGTATAACGCCGAGGAGGCTACGCAAGCCGTTCCAGGGCCATAGATTGTCCGCCTCATTTCCACCACCCCTTGCCCGCTTCGTCCCTTAGTTTGAGCCTTAAACGCCCTTTGTAGCTTAGGCATTGTGTCTCGCCCTAGGCACCGCCGCCTCGGCCAAAACTGCTGCCGCTATCGCTTTTAATTAATTGATTAATTAATTAATTAGAGCAGCCCGCCTTTTCCGTATACCCATTCCCTTGCCTAACCGTGTCCCCTCCTAACCAACCCCCACTTGCCCATTCTCTCTTTCCTTCTCCCTAGGCCTCATTCACCCTCTTACCCTTACTTTTGAGGAATGCGTTGCGTGCAGAAATGGTTTACTAAGGAATGCTTTCTGTACCTCCCTCCCTCCATTCTTGAACTGGATTATGTCCGTGGTCAGCAAAACTCCGGAATAAATCTGGTGGAATGCAGGGAGAGCGAGAGAGATAAATGTATTCGAACTTCCACTTATTTAGATGGCACCTTTTATTCCGAAGTAGGGAGGTGTATCTCAGCCCAATTCAGCTATTATGTTTCCATTTTAACTTTGTGGAACCATTATGTAGGGAAATGAAAGTCATTCTGTGCGTTTATCACTGATTTTGAGTAAATATAGACTAAGATTATGATATTACTAAATAATTATCGAGGTAATTAACATGTATTAAAGTATCGAAACGATGGACATTGGTAATAAATGCTCACTGTGCAACGTAAAAGGTGAATTTTATTTCTCTCGTACCAACTGTATCATATATTACGAGACCAACTGGAAAACCTGATAAACTTTTGGTCCTTTATTTCTTCTACCTTTTCCTTATCATTCTTTCCTGTTTATTTTGTAATATTCTTCCAGAACACCTCGACTATGCCTCTACTATGTTATATATGGCGATTTTAACTCTAAATGATTTCTTCCTTCTTCTTAAAATGCCTCCCATGCCTTTTGGCAAGGTTTTCGGTTAGGATATTTCAGCAAAAAGAAATTTGAAAGTCCAATAGCTTGTAGAGTGATGGTTGATGATAGTCTCGCGAACCATAAATGTTCTCATATTCCGTGTAGTTATTCCTATCCATATCTTACCTATCCGAAAGAAGCGATAAATACAGAGATATATTGCCAAGAGAATAAGCATGGGAATTCGTTTTCCCCCGGACAATGAAGGACCTTTATGATTGCCAGGCGGGACTTCGTTAGAGCATGTCCTTTTTTATTTTCTAGCGGCTGTCCTGACACCCCCAGTCTCATGCCTGTTGCGGCGACATGCGGCGTAAAGTGTAGATATAGACCTCTTCTGGTGCCTGTCATTAAACACCATTCTGTGTGTCTCTGAGAGGATAGTTTTAGTTCAGGGAAGGCCATTTGTAAGACCAAAGCTCAGTTTTAAACCGTTTGGGAGTAGAGATTAGTTCCGTCATTAGAGCTAAGTCTAGTAAAATGTAGCTCATACAATCGTGCACGCAACAATATGTAAACCGAAAACTTGGTGCCAAAAGCATCGAATATTTTATGGCCTAATTTTGACTGATGAAAAATCCTCAAATCACAGTTTTGATTTGCCTTTGGCATTTTAATTCATAGGTGTTTTTGTTTTAGGATTTTTTGATAGTTCAATTTTTCATGTTTTGTACCAAAGTAGTTTCAGAGAAATAATAAATGAAAGACGACTACATTAACATCTATGTTCGCCATATTCATCCCCAGAGCTGGTGATATAAGAATATTGAATTTGCAGTGATTTTTTAAAAGTTGACTGGGAGTGATATTCCAGCATCTGACCTCCTTATCGACTACTGTATCATCTCGGCCGTATGAACACGCCCCCTCACGCTCTCGTCCTTGAGTTCAAGTCCATTAAACTCGGCCGTCGCCCGCCATAATTGCCAATTACCCTATGTCAGCCCATCGCTTCCACCTACTCTTAAGGTCTCCATCTACCCATCCCTTATTTATCGAAATCTCTTCATGAACGTATGTTCTTTCGCACGTAAGGACGATAGAAAGTATCATAGAAGCACTGCCATCTTAAAAATTAATTTAAATCTGAAGTCACCCGAGTTCGAGTGCAGAATATCGTTCCTACCATTTTTTACTTTGCGTCTTTTCACTGTCACCTGTCACCTGTCAGGTTGATTCTAGCGGCTGACTGATGTCCGGTCACATGAGTGTATTCTAGCATCTTGGAACACCTCAAATTTTGCGTAGGTAGTATTTTAATTCTACTCTCATTTGGAGAAGATTTACTATTGTGAAACTTTCCTAAAAGGCTGAGTAAAAAAAATCATTTTAATTATTTGGCATCATTGAGTTGAAAATCTCTTTTTAATTATTTATTGTACCCTGTGACTTAATCAGACGACTCATCATATGCCCGTGCAAGTACTTAATCATAGATCTGGCAATTTTATTGAAGATATTTCATCATTTATTTATTTTAATAATCACTTGCTTGTTGCAATTACGTTTGCACACTTTTCATTCCTGGTTTCAAGCAATAATAATGTAAAAGGATAGAGAAATAGGCCGGTCAATTGTTATTTAGAAATAGCTGTGCCGTATTCTATCATGCACTCCAATAATTCACATACGATTTAAGAGTTTTGATTCTAATCATATAACTGAAATGTCCTGATGCATTGTTGATAGATTGGTCTAGATACATTGGTCTTCCTTAGAATACAGTTTCTCTCTCCTCATTCAAGTTGTTATTGCTCATATTTGATATATTTTTCGCAGCTTTTCACGTTTGATACCGGCCACTAAAGGGTGTTGAGCATTGAATCGGTTGGTTTTCCTAGAAGATTAATTGAGAATTTGCATTTTTTAAATATTGACAGCGGTCAAATAAAGTACATAGTTATAGTGGAGTAGAAGGCATATCTCCAGGGTTGGTGGAGGGGATATGAAGAACTAAGGGGAATTTGAGGAATGCCATTGAAAGTAAATGGAAGATTAAACGAGGTAGGTGAAGGGTGGAGACTGGAATTTTGGACGAAAATCGTGGAATCTGAAGTCATAGTCACTAAGGAAGGGAAATGTTGGCGAGCAGGTTGCGAGCAGGAAAGAGGAAACAATGTTGCGACTGCAAAGACGCTGGCACCAATTTTGATTCATCTAGTGCGAGAGAGAAATTTTTTAAAGTTATCGAGTCATCAAGAATATAGAATTTAATTTTGTAATAAAAGGTTACACAACTATTTTATCTCTCAGATATATCTCATTTCTATTTTACTTCTCCCGCTCCATCAAAGCTAATTTATCGCAGCTTCAATATTTCCAGCTAAGTCTCGCTCTTAATAGTGCACCAAAGCGCCGCGGACTTCTGTGAATAGTGTCTTCCTTGCTGCGGCCTTAAAACGTGAATATAGGCAAACAATCCTAGCGTGGTATTTCTGCTGTAAAAGCCTGGTTACACGGTACATCAACACGTACAAGTTAATGTACGTTTGTGTGAATGTATTTGGTGGACCGGAACGGAACATGTACGAATGCATGAACCAAATTAGAACATGTTCTATTTTCAGAGCATGCATTCGCACAAGTTGGGTTGTTACGCGGTGCATTTTGGCGTTCATTCTCGCGTTCATACATTTAGACATTAACCCGTACGTGTTAATGTATCGTGTAACCAGGCCTTTAAAAATGAAATTCCGTTCTCTACTTTGAAATTTGTCAAGTTTATCTCTATTTTGTGCTATTCGTTTGTTATAAATTCCCTAAATGAAATTATTAATATCCTCTCCTATTCTTTTGCCATTTAATGGCATTTCACATTTCTTAATAAAATGTATGTTATGCTTAAGCTTTTGAAAAATTGTTTTCATAAATATAGGTCACTGAGAATGGAGTACTTTTTCAGAGCTGTAAATTGAATCTAATTCCCCTATGTTGCTAGGCGACAAACAACGTTTCCGAAGTATTCTATCCCGAGAGGGCATTTTCCAGTGGTCTAGCGCTCCGCGCATACAATTCTTTCCGTGCCCTAGCCTGACGTTTTTACCACCGCTCATTCTACTTTGCCAATTATTTTTTGCTCAAAAAAATATTTCTGCTTCCCTTGGTGCTGAGGTATTGGAGTCCGCCGCCATTATAGCCCCAGCCTCGTGAGAGTGTGTGTGTCCCCCAGGTGGTCACCGCAGCTCCCTCCTTTACCCCTCAACCCCCTCCCTCCTCCTTGACCCCGCATCTCCATCGCGACGAGCCATTGTTTTCCTCGCCGCGTATAAATCTTTATCGGCTGCGACCCCTCTTTTCGCCCGACCCGCATTCTACTCTTCTCCCTTTATTCGCGTCATAAAGCACGAAGATACGGCACCCGGCCTGACCGTCCGCACTCTTTCATTTCCGGATCCACCGCTTTCTGAGGCGTTGTCGCCGATATCGCCGCGGTGTCGAGCCGCGTGCACCGTTATTATATCTGCCCACGCCGTTAGGAAGGAGGAGAGAAGCAGGGGCTACGAGCGTGTTTACGGGCTCCGGCACGTATACATATATGTGTATGTATGGGCGCTCTCCAAGGCTTGTTGCGGATAAATGGTCAACATTACGCGGCGGACAAAGTTTTATCGGTGTCCCTTGAAGACGGCGGAATTACCGCAGAGGGCGGGAAGTACTCTCAATGGACGGAATTCTCCTCGTTCCGTGGTTTCAACCCCGCGATGCAATACTTGCCCCCTTCATCGTCTTACGAGGGCGCCCTTCGGAGAAGGAAACTGCGTACCGAATTTTTTTTTTCTTTCCCCACAAGTCTTCTCGTGTTAGAGCCTTATCTCATGCGCACATTTTGGTGGAGACAGATGGCGCCACTACGCATGAGGCTCGATTCGCCGCAAGATATGCATCAAAATGGGGTGGTTACCCTCTGGCCTGCACAGCAACAACGGGCATGAATCCGGTCGATGGGGAGAAAAGTTGATTTGAGCAGAAAGGATATTCTAACCGAACAATCATGTAATGCTTTGATATATGTATTTGCATATCCGTTTTACGTCTAATAGACTTTTTCACTTGTTTGACGATTATCATATTTTATGCTGCGGAGGAGCCTAGTCCTATTACAAGCTAAAGTTTTGTTGTCTGCCTAATATTTTTAAGCAGCGTAATTCCTTTGCTCGTCTCAATTGCACTCATTATTAATTTTTCTTAGTAGAATTCCTTATTTTTATTTATGCAATTACGCTCATGGTAGAGAAAGAAATCGGAATTGATTGATTTTATCTGGTTGATAATTATAATTTGATCTGGAATTCAGTAGAAATGGATATACAAATTTTTGGCGTAAATACTTTTTTATGTTTGCCAAAACAACGTTTGGCTGATTATCTAAGGTTTCTAGGTTAAAACCTACGGTGATCATGCTTTTCGTCCATTTCCATTTTGCTTATTAAAAATATTTTTTTATTTAGTAAAAGGCTCCTAACTAAGTGACCTTCCAAGTATTATACATGTGTTTAATTGCAAAAGTTTTTGAAATAATGGAGTAAAATGTTAAAATTGACTTGTAAAATTCTACTCTAAGTGCTACGAAAATCCGAATTTATTTTTAAAATGGCATGAATTGGAACCTTTATAAAAATGTTTTGAAATTATCGGAAGTAATCTTGTAAAATATTTCTATCGAATAAAATCTTTGAATGAAAGAAGTTTATTTCAGTCAAATTAAAATTATCAACAAATGAAAGTTCTTATGAAGAGGTCGTAAATATTTTAACACCAGGGTATGAAAACAATTATCGTAGTGCAGTTTTTCCAACTGGATCATTGTCATTTTTGACGTCACGTGTGCGAATGCCAAATTTTGTTATTTATATCTGGCGAATTTAAATTTTACTGTATCAAGGTATTCCACCTCATTTGAGTACAGGTTTTACTCTAAATGTTTTGAGTCAATTACGCTTGCTACTTATTGTTAGTTACAATTTTTTCTCCGCTCTTCGTGATGTAGAGTTTTACTCTTTAATGAAATATCTTAGTGTCGCCGATTCGTCAACCCGTCAGAAATGATACTAATCCTTCACAGAGCTTTCAGTTTTGTTAATATGAAATTAAAGGCATCTTCACTCCATTTCTAAAAGAGCGAAGAAACTCGTGTTGAACAAAATAATAATTTCACAACAATGTTGGAAAAGTTCACCCAAAGTAATTTCATTGAAACAAACTCCCAATAAAAATCAACATAATTCGAATGCTTTTTAAAGAGCTCTAAAAACTTATCATTAACTCTTAGAGGGAGGGGAAATATAAATTTTAACTGCATTTGTAGACATGGACTGATTAAGGCACCTAAGGAAAGTTTTGCGAATGACTGGGCTCCGCTATTGATTCCACATTTAAATAAGTGAACGACTTTGGTTGCGTCCTGTAACGATTTTCGCTCGACTTTCCTCACAAAAGCTCCGGAAAACCTCGCTCACATACACGAGAAAAAAAAAGAAACAAATAAGCAGCCACATTCGGCCCTGCACTCGTAGTCACCGAGGCCTCGTACGTCCACCGAAAAAGCAGTGGGAGTGGTATTTCGGGGCCGCAGCAATCCGAATGAGAGCGATGGGCTCGCAGCAGCGAAAGGAGGACAAGGGATCGAGGGCGTGCTACAGGGGCCCTAAGGGGCGGCATTGCACGGTGCTGCGAGGAGGAAGGCTCTCTCGCTCCGTCACTCGATTGAGCTAGTGGCACACAGAGAGAGAGAGAGGAAGAAAAAAGCCGTCATCACTCGCACATCCACTTACTGGTTTTTAGTTTGTTCCAGTTTCACGGAAGTAAAAAACGGGGTCATAGCAGTGAATGACAAGCGACCGTAAGTGTTGATCGCTGAATTGATGCTTCGCTTCAAAATGTCCCTCGGCGTCCCATGGGCTCGCTGCTGCTGGGTGTGACTCACGCTCCACCTGTACTCGCACGTTCGCTAAAGACACGCTCTCGATTTCACGATTTGATTTATTTTGAATCGCCAAATCATTTTCATCCTACCTCCTTTCTATCAAAATGAGCAATTAAATATTATTTCTGTTGAATTACTTGGATTTATCGACCATTCATTTTTCGTCAGCTAAGCACTTTTTCGTTTTAGCTAGTGCCTGTCATAATATACCAATATTTCTCCTACCGCATTTATTTAACTTTTAAGCTTCACTCAGAGTAACCTTAATTTTTTAAACTACGATGTATACGACAAAGAATAACGTTATTTGCATTTATTTCGTCTTGTTTTAGTATCGGGAATTTTAAAATTCGTCAAATTCTATAAACTGACTTATGTTCAAAACTTTGTTAGCTCTACGTACAAAATTGCATCACATAACTATGTATATTTCACATTGGAATATCTGTTTTTTTTTCCCTTATTCATTTAAATTACTTAGTTTTTTTTTAATTGCTTGAGAAAATTGTCTCTCATGATCAAAACAAATATCACACTTGAAACAACTGTTTTCATTATTCTTGACGTATAACTCAAACCAAATCCCTCACTCGAGTTATAATTAGTTTTTTAATCCTTAGGTTGAGTGTCTCTGATCTTGACGTTGATCACAATGTTTATTTCATATTTCTTTCTTTTATAGAAGTCTTTTTTTACTTCCGTACGTATACATTTGATTTCTTAATCTTGGAAATACCGGAATCACGCCCTGGGTTACGAGTCCATTTCGGAGTTCGGATTCACCATGGCCTCCTCTTCGCAGGCTTTGGCCCCCTCTTTCTTCATACCAAGCTTTTTTCTCTCCCCTTCCCCTCTGCGCGTCTCTGAGCCAAAGCGCTCCCAAGGAATTTCAGCAGACGTCGCAGGTGACTCGTAAAATAAATATTTATCTTTTTCCCCCGGGGACGACCCTGCGGTTACCGAAGTTAGAACTCATAGCTGTCATCGTACGACCTGATCCCACGGATTCATTTAATTGATGCGACCGCTTCGGTGCCGTTACGACAAAAGAAAATCCCAGTTCTATGTCCCTGCCCCGTGGTGGTCATTCGTGCCGTTCCGTGCTTTCTGCCCCTTTGGTTCTCCGCCAGTTCGCAGAAAAGTGTCCCGTCTTTTTCAATTTACTCTTGGAGGCGAAAAAAAATCGTCAGGCTAGATGGCGCTTTCAGTGGAATGCCTTCGATTTCACCTATCAATTTTGTTGCACTACTATATTATGCTTCGAATCTTATAATCAATCGCTTTTACTAACATATTTGCATTCATGCCATTCCTTTTTGCTGTGGTGATTCAAAATGTGTAATTTCTAATTTTTTATCGATCAATCTAAATTTTGCATGCTAGTCACCTCATCTGTTTAGTGTTATTTAACGCGGAATACGTTTAAAACTTCATTTTGAAAGATAAATTCATTCTTTAACCAATGGAGCGATTATTAAATGTATTTATTATTCATTATTACAGCGATTCTTAATTGTGTTTACAGTATCGAGCTATATATCTACAAAAGCCAGTATAGGTATCTATTGCTCTTAAATTCACCTTACATTCATATATAATTTTTTTCCCAAACATCATTTAGGACTTATTATGTGCGTTCTTTCAGTAATGTTGCATTATTTTCATTTCTTACGTTTAAAAAATGTCTCCACCGTATGCATACCCATGAAAATATTTGTAGCTGCCAAAATGTATAATTTTATTCTAGATGAAGCCTGCCATTAGGATTTACAACCACGGATTTCTTTATTTCCCCCCCCCCTTATTTTTTATGACATGTATTGCTAAAAGTGTGCTTTGTTTTTAAAAGAAAGTTTATAGCCTCCATTTTTACTCGCTCATTGGTGTAAATCCTTGGCGTGGGTGATTAAAAGTCTTCTTCTAGCATTCACGGACTAAAATAAACTCTTCACATTGCCCTCGGCGATAAATACGAGAGTGATTCTCCGAATCGGTGCTTTCTTCGACCACTGAGTTCACGCTCCGACAAACTAACTCCGCTTTCATTCGATTCCTCCGGACCATTGCATTCCGCCCTGCGATTGCAACTCACTCCACCATACCCACACCCTTACTAGATCCTCCTCCCCTTTGGGAAGATCCCAACCTCCTCCCATTCCCCACCTCCCCTCCCACCATTCGAGAGAGGAGCGTGACCCGGATTTCGGATCTTCGATTCCTTGGGCTATTTCTCTCCTTCTCATTACTTATTTGGAGCTCTTTTGGTCGATGAGATATCTCGGTGCATTAACTCCCCACCCAAAACTCACTCCCCATGCCTGCCTAACATTCCTTCTCGCTTAGGATTTGACCGAAATGTTTCTGTTTCTCGGTGTGCGGAGAAATAGTTCTTCCCCCTCTTTAAGTGACGACGGTCGATGCTCCGACCAAATATACAGTTCGTCGCCACGGTGTTTATCCACGGCTGACGCCACGATGAGCAACTGTTGATCTCTCTCGCGAGGCGAATTATTTTTGGAGAAAGGTTAGATGTGACG
This sequence comes from Ischnura elegans, assembly GCF_921293095.1. Lineage (NCBI taxonomy): Eukaryota > Metazoa > Arthropoda > Insecta > Odonata > Coenagrionidae > Ischnura > Ischnura elegans. The sequence continues at coordinate 113,034,911 of NC_060246.1, read as the reverse complement.
ATGGAATATGAAGAGGTGCCTGGGCTCTCCTACTTTTTCGTTGCTGAGGAAACCACAGGTAATGGCCTGAAATATAAATGTTGTTGCTTTTTTTTGCGCCCGCGTTAGTAAAACCCTTACCGATCGGAAGACATTTCTCATTCCTGGTGATGGAGTGTTGCTAGTGCCGTGGTGATCGATATCTTCTATCCGGCATGAGTGTACGCGTGCACGTCAGAATCTTCTCCCCTTTTGCATCTCGTCCTCTATATCCTCCAAATCCCTAAGCTTCCCTGCACAGAAACTTTTTTCAGCCTTCATTCTATGAGTACGTTTTAAAAAATTATCCTACAACTTGGCAAAGTAATTCTTGCACGTTTGGCAAAGTAATTCTTGCACCCATGATACCTGACAGATTTTAGATTATGAATTATACTTATTATGTCTTTGGTATTGTAATTTCAACCCGATGAATGCTCAGCTATTTTCCCCACATCGTTAAAATATATTTTACAAAATTCTGCATATTCATCAGTGGATACAAGTTTTTCATTCTTTTTTAATCAACTCAGTTGATGCATTTAAAAAATAAATAGAATTATTTTTTCAATTGATCGTTTGATCCATAATACTTGTGAGTAACATCGTGAAGGTAGCATAATCCTCTAAATAGAATTTAAAAGAAAAACTAATTCTTTTCTTTAGATTACATTAGTTACATTTACAATATCAAAGCATCAATTTTCAGGAAGTATTTTTCTGGAATAATTTTATTCGGGTATACTAATAGGTGAATGAGTCGTCAAATTCAAGAAGAGCTTCCTTATGTGCCAAATGAGGGTGAAAAAAAGAGGAGTAGGAGAAAAACCTATATTCAAGGAATATTACTCGCTTTTCAGATTAAAGATCTTTCTTTAAAAATATTCGTAACTTAGTATTCCTCCCAATGATTGATTTTCTGGGTAGCATCTCAGGCTATATTCAGTGTTTTGTACTATAAGTTAAGAACGACAACACTTATATTCATACCATCAACAAAAGAGGAATGGAATATCATTCGCCTGAGACTATTTTGTTCGAGTAATAATCCAGGGGCCAACACAATCCGATATAAATGACATCAATACTTATTATTGTAATCACCGATTGTGGAATAACTATATTTTAATTGATTTTAGGAAAAAGCATGAGAAATTTCAGGTGAAATCTGATTTTTAGGCCACTATCAAGGGTTAACAAAATTGAAAACTTCATTACTAAGTCATCCAATCAAAGTATCCCAGCCATCAATATTGAGTGAAAGTATGTACTTTTAAATAGAAAAAGTACTTTTTAATCGATGTTCCTAACCCAATGCATCTTGAATGAATCTAAAGGAGTGGAATTTTGGATCCTTGAGCGAGAGTTACTACAAAACAGGTAGAGTGAGAAAACACTACCCGTCCCAACTACAAACTATTTAGTGTTCCCCAAACTGGTTTCTGATAAAATGTATGCACTATTTACATTTCATCGATCCAGTTAGTGCAGTAAGTATCGAAAAACTTCTGATATTGACGTTGGCTTTTTCTAAATCGAAAAGTACTACCGTTAAACCACCCCTGTTTATCATTTTCAATTTCTTTTCCATTATTTACTTACAGAAAAAATAAATATTTTTGTTACGGTGTCCCTGGCTATGTCAGAAAGTATGTTGATCTTCTCTCTTCACCTCTTCTACTTGTCAGTCAATTTTGTCAAGTGCAGTTCCTTCCATCACTTTTTGCACATAGACTAATTGTACTAATAACTCACTTTGTGTCACTTTTTCAATTTCTGATATCCAGGAACTTTTATTCAGGGTCAATATTTTTTTTCTTTAGCTCCCTGGGATTCTCATTTTTTATATTCATTCTGAGCCAACGCATTCCTACAGTAACCGTTACTATGACTTCCATATTTCTTGCGATCCGGCTGCTGCATTGCATTTCATACATTTCATTGCCTTCTCTAACACAGTCACATATGCTTTAGAGACTTTGATATAGCTATTTATTTCATCTTTTTAGGTTGTTAAATGTTTTTGCCTTATGTTGCTCTTGCATCATTCCTATCAAAATCTAATTTAATTTTTAAAAATTGATTACTTTTGGTAATTGCAATCAATTTTTTTATTTAAAGTAGTCCAGAGAACTCATATGTATGATGAATTCACAGAAACTTGCCGTGACCGGTTGGTGACGTGAATCGTATTTTACGATTTTTTTATTAAAATTAACTAATTACTGCACAAATGGAAATATATTAATCGCAATTAAGTACGAGAATAAAAAATAAATGTGGTATTTTTACATTTACAGTGAAAATGTTAGTATACTGAATTTTCACAGTCCAATGCATTTTCCCATATCCATTTCCATCAATGCATTTTTGAACGAATTTGGGAATATTTACTCATTATAGATTGATTGAGGACTCATTGGGTAATGCATAAAAATATGATGAACTGCATTATCATAAGTAGATCTTCATTTAAACATTCAGTATTCTGACCAATTTCAATTGAAATCAAACTACATTTAATGGTCTGTCATTATTTATTTTGGTCGCCAAAATTATATGGCGTTGGTGATTTCAAAGAAAATGCTACACGTTTTCCCTATAAGTTTATTTTTCAGATAAATACGTGGCGTAAAAAATCAATTAAATGAATTGGAAACTTCATTTCTATACCCAATCGCCAAAATAAATACCGGCTATCTTCATTGGAAGTAGTTTTCAAAATAAATAAAAAACCACTGCAGTGCGCTGAACGCAGTCCAATTTATTTTCAGTGGAAAACAGGCAGGGCCCTTGTGTATTTCATAAAAATATATGAAACAAAAACCTTCTTCCGGAAAAACATACATATGCGTGCCAATATTCACGATAATAATCGGTGCTGCAGTTTTGGAGTCCGTCGATCTGGGACGGAAAAATATACGAACTTCCGATTTTATGCGCATAGATGAATAATGCAAAACATTTCCTCATTTTCTCCTTCGGCAGCCATGATTCACGCCGAAGTGTAAGCAAGACGGGTAAGCTGTACAAGGGCAGAAATAGAGCAATGCAATGATTTTGTGAAACGTTATTTTCTGCCTTACGGAAATTATTTTTGATCTGTTAAGCTTTAATTTAAAGAGTATAAGGAAGCAAAAATCTTTGAAACAGAAAGGGAATTAAAATCGATGGCATATGTAAGTTTTTCCCGGCTCCTACGCCCGTAATTAAAAAAATTGATAGTTTCCAGAGGTATTAAGTGTTTATGTGTCTCGAAGTTTTTGTGTCTCTTATATCTCTTGGGACAAAAATGGAAAAGAAAAATGTTCAAAAACTTAGCTGGTCGCTCACCTTCTCTCCCGCAGCTTCACCCACACAGTGTCCCGTGGATATAATATTTAAGCGAATACACTTACTACTCACTTTTAATGCTTCATGTCTCAACTTTGTCCCATTCGTCTTGATTACCATCGACTCATTCATCAATGTCACTTGAAAAATTGCGAATGAATAAAAGTGGAAGATTTTTTTCGCTCGACCGAGTTGGAAGTGGATGGAAAGTATGAGGTTCATGTATCAAGAAAAATGGAGGGACCCATAAAATATGGATATGTCATTGATGAGAAAATATTCCTGACCGTTTCCCAAAGGATGTGCTTACATAATGATGAGTAAATAATGTCCTTCCTTGAACGGCGAAGTCATTTTTAACTGGAATTGATTTTTTTAACTGTTCATATTACTTAACTCATCACAGGAAAGATACTAAACTCGTAGATTATATGCTTGGTTTATAATGTGCTTGGCTGATAATGCCTAGAATAAAATAAGAAAAAACACTTTATCCTATCATGCGTAATCAAATAGTGTGCCTAAATGGGTATAATTTTGGACTTCCATTTAGGTCCCATTATGTATACAAATTAGGAATTTAAATGGCTTGCAGACTGGCATCATGAACCATATTTAAAGTGAGTTACTTTTAAGGAACTCTCTGTAAACAGTTCACCTGTCTCTTCCGTTTTTTTCATGCATAACTGGCCCGTGTCTATATAATCACGTAGTAATACGTGGATACATCCAGCCAATTTCTTACATATTTGTAATATTATGTACACAATTGAAATTTCTCTCACTCAAGTACATATCAGCTGTAAATTAGAGTTAATTTGAAATACATAGCATGATGCAGTTTTTCATCTATCTCATATGACGATAGTCTCCCAAAACTTTTTCATTGGAGTGGTAATAAAATATATTTCATTTGAACTATTTGGATCATAAAAGTTCCTATCCTTAGATATATTTATCGAGATTCATCTCATTTGGATTGTTAGATCATAAATTCTTTATTATTGTAATCCCTACACTTTTTCTGTTGCAATAATAATGGCAACAATATCATAATTGTGTGTAATTTTCTAGTGATGACGATTATCACTTCTTCGGTAGCCTTTGATTTGATGCTAGATATGTTCACATATCTATGATGTAATGGGTATCGAACCCCCACCTCTATTTTTTTCAAGTAAACAATCGTCAACTTTAACTCGTAAAAGTGTGCGTGTTTTCTGAAAATTAATCCGGGATTAAAATCTGAATCTCCCAAATTAGCTCCAGGTGTTCAGCCAATTGAACTCCCGAGGTATTTTATTCCCATGCCTTTAATAATAATAATAATAATATGCCTTTATTCGGACGAGGTTGAGACTAAGAAGTCCCCTCTTCCAGCTAACCCCTTGATAGCGTCAATTTAAATATATTAAAAATAGTAGATAAACGTTTACAATACAAAAGATATACAGTATACACTATTTTTGAAATGCAAATAAGATAAACAAGTATATGTGAAAATTTTTTGCAAAAAATATGTCTGCTTGTGCGAAATAACATGAGGATAAGGGTGTAATATCCTTCAGCAAAAAAAACCCACTGCAGAATGTGATGAATCCCATTCGGAATTAAGCTGTATTTATTCGGGAGATCCAGGTACGAATCCCGGTCAAGGCAAACGTTTTGCTGCTTTTTCGCGCACTTCGACCTCTGGTTTTGAAAGCGAGGATTTTAGCCCCCTGTCACCGGTGTGGACGACTAATTTTTCCACCAAAGGCGGAAACTCGTAAAACTTATCGGCGACCCTATCATCAAACCTCGGCGGGTCCCTCGTTTACGTGGGCCGCGACAGATCTCCTGACCCGAGACGCTGCCAGCCCACCAGCACCGGCCAGCCACCTTCATCCCCTCCCTCGCACAACTGTCTCCTCTTCCCTAAGACTTTGAGGTCGTTGCGTAGCCTGACACTTCCATTAGTCACCGGCGCGGTTCGAGGGGCTGGCAGACCTCCTCCTACCCATACCCTTTACCTCTTCTCCACTCTCGCGCAAGGCGGTTGACGAAGGGATCGGCCGAAGATGCAGCAGGGTAATGAGGCGAGGAACAGCGCGAGGGGAGGATCTCAGGGTTTCTCCCCATTTTCCATATCCCCACGGCCCTGGAGGCGAAGGTGAGGAGGAGGCGGGTGACGTTATGCGGCCGACGACAACGATCTTGCCTCGGGGAATGAGGCGGCGAAGGGGGTTGAGGGGTGGGGAGTATTGGCGCGGCCATCTGGTTTCCCTCTGGGTGGTGAGGTTGGGGATAAATGGTCTCTCGAGACGTGGCCAGCATCATTTTCTTCCTCGGGGCCCGTAAGGAAAGTGCTTCGGCAACTTTCGTGAGCGTTTAGGCATTTGAAGGGTCGACATGAGCGGTCCGCAGGAGAAAGACTTGGCAGCAGAAAAAAGTTCATTATTTTTACAAAACTTATCGTAAAAATGCGTATGCATAAAATTTGTAAGGTTTACCGCGAATAAAATGCTCCTCAATGAAAAGAGTTTTTAAGATTGGTGAATCTGGTGAATCTCTTATCGCTTATATTCTCGGCGTCTCCCATTAGTTTTTAAAACTTGCCGCGAATAATACTTAGCTCAAAATAAAATAAATAAATGATTTAACATTCTCTACCTTTTTTATTAAACAAATCGTCCAATGATATGAGAATTGCCTGCTGTTGAGTGAATTCATCCAGCTCGTCATGAAGGCAACTTTTTTAATACTGCTAATTATTAGTACTCTAGAAGACATTAACATATAGCATCCTGAAGTCTGTATTAACAATTGAAAATAAGAGTAAATTGGGCATCAATTTAAAAAAAAAAAGAATACAAAATTCTTTGTTTAGGATTAATAAGTCAATGGTAGCCGCGTTTTAAATTTCTTGTCCAGAGATTTTCTTCACTTTCAACATTCCCTTCCCCACCGCATCTCAAATGCCTCTTCTTTTCCCCAACTCCTTTCCCATTTTCCACCCCATAAAGCGCTATTCTCTCGACATGCTCATTACCAAGCTTTTCTTTACAGTTACGTGACTCGTTAAAAATTAATGTATTTGAAGTCTTATTTTTATGAAGTATCCCAGGTGATCGTAATCATAAAGACGGAAGAGAAATTTGTGTTGTCAGACACATTTTATGTTCTCTCTTCAATATTTTTGTCGCTGAGAGATGCGATAAATCGATTGTTATTGATGAATACAAGAACTTTTTTTTCTTTTTAGCGTAAGCAATTTTTTAAAGCTAAATTTAAAAGTTTTAAAAGATAAAGTTTAGCACGGTATTTTAAGATGTCGTTTTTGCATCAAAACCCTTATGGAGTCATTACTTGGTGGAGGTACCTACAAAGGAAACAATCGAAGAGTTTCTTTTATTTTTTAATGTAAATATAGGAAATTGCACTATTCGTGCATTTAATTCCTTATTAATTACTACCATTTTTCAATTTTTTGTTAACATTGATGAAGAGAGAATGATTCCATTTTTATTTTCGTGTAAATTTATGTAAGAGGAATTATTATGGCCAAGATAGAAGAAAACCCCTTTCTTGCATTTCTAGTAGTTAATAATTATATCTAGTTTTGAACTAGCTATTTTTTATTGTGTAATACATACCAATCTCATCCTATTTTTCTCCGAATTTCTCAAATTTAGATTCCTTCCTATTTTCACGTGTCTTTAGTGATATATTGATTGAAAGAATTTCCCACCAGTTATATATGAATTCTGTTTCGGTGAAAAATATACGAAGAAGAAGTGGTTCAGTACTGATGATGCAACATTTTAATTTTCCTTTTGTTGATAGTTTAATCATTTTTTAATATATCTAATTAACTTTTCGCTTTAAATACCTCAAATGAATTCAAACTTTGTCAAATTTATATGGTTGCGTAAAAAGACGTCAAACCCTAAGCTCATTGTTAACGCTTTTACATACGTTTCTCTGGAGACGATGAGTCTCTGAATTCCGCGTATAATATGATGTCTCTTTTTTGCCCTTGAAAATCATCTCCGTAAAAACTTTCTGATGCTGGTACGAATATTTTTGTCGCGAACTCCGCTTTTTGTAGGATAGTTTATTTATCTCAGCAAATTTCATCTAAATTTAAATAGCCTACTTTATATCAAGAATTTTAAGCGCACAAATATATATTCAATGAGCTTTATTTCTCATCATCTTGTGGCATGGCCTTCGGATTATAAGAATTGTCGGCCTTCGCATTTATTCGGCAAAAGAGGATTAATCTCGTCAAGGGGATTTTGCTTCTTTTTTTACCTTTCAAAAACCCCGGGGGATATAACCGAGCTCCCTGCAACCCCACGACCTGAATTTTGACTTGAGCGTCTTTCATGTCCAAAACTTAGAAGGGAGCTCACTTTTAATATCCCCCTCTCCACCTCCCCTCTGCTACCTATTTACCCTTACTCCAACCCTCCCCCATCTTTGCTAAACAAGTTAAGTGCTGTTCGCATCCCTCATCACTGGCAAAACCCGCGTTCCAATCTTCTCATTAAGGAGACCTCGTCTTCTCCGTCCACCTCCCTCCTGATCCCTTCCACATCTTGGAGGCTCATTAGACTCGTAGTGGCTGCAGTAGTGGCATTAGGAGTCTTTGAAGACTACGAACTCCCTTGGAGACGTACTGCTTCCATAAAAGGCGCCCGAAATCTAATAACCTCAGGATCACAAAAAATGAAATATTAAAATACTACCAAATGCCTAAACATATGATTTGCATAAAACTCGAGAACTAATCAAAACTATATATATATATATCCGGAACATAGAGATTCTTGGAAATTTTCTCAAATTCTCGCTAAGGGTTTTTAACGATTACGACGTACTGATCTATTTTAGCTATCTCGTCTAATGGAAGGACCGCTTTATTGAGAGTTCATTTATTTTCTTGTGAGTCTCGAATATATAGTATAAAGTATTGCATAAACTAAGGAATTTTCCAATTTAATATTTTATTAGATTATCGTGATTTCTTTAGTGAAGACTTTTTCATCAATTTTCTCTGTATTCTTTCATAGTCATGTAGTGCGACAACAAAAATCATATTTTCTGCCGTAAGGCGATGCCCAATAATTGTAGGATTTATATGATTGGAGAGTGGAAAGAATTTGCTTCTTTTCTTTCAACTAATTGGAATTTCCACTGGCCTCAATATGAGAAGATATTATTTTTTGCAATATTTTGAATAACTTTAATTATTTTCAATCGTGGCCTGATTACATAAAATGCAGGCAGGCGAATAATATTGATTGACTGTAACACTTGTTGACACTACTACATGCCATGAAAGAATTCAAAGAAATGACTTTCACTCGAAGGAAATTGATATCATTTTTAAGAAACTTCTTTATAATTTACTTGACGTTAAATTTTGTGGTGCTATAATAGCCAATCCATTGCTACTTTCCGTTTATTTGATTATTGTATGCAATGATATTGAAAAGAGTTTTACTTTCAATACGCAGATTTGGCGATCGACCGAATGTAGTGATTCAAAAGACGACTCCAAGAAAATTTTGCAATAGAAAAGGGGCATGTAATATATTCATCGGCCCCGTACCATTTTTCATTACTTTTCAAAGGCAAGAGACTGGTCATATCTATGCACATTTTAAATAATAACATGTTAATTGATCAGTGATAACACCTCTGACCTTTAGGCTACATTAGAGGATAGTTATCTCTAGTATTAAGTCCAGCTTAAATAATAAAAAAAGAGGTCATCAGATAAAAATAACATTTCCCTATTTATATTATGCAGGGTACTAGGTTAACGTCAAAATAATAGAAAGTAGAAGGCTGTACAAATTATGCTATCGAAATTATAGGTGACTAGTTTCTCGTAGACTTTTACCTCGAGGATGAATTAAGATATAAGAAATTTTGGTAAGCGTGTCAGATGATCCGTTTAATCACAGATATAGGCAATACCTGTATACTATGTCGGTGTAAAAAAAGAAATTTTGAAGAGTTTTGGAGATTATTTTGAGGTACCTACGCAATGGAAGAGAGAGAGTGCAAAAAATGGAAGTGAGAAAAACGAAAAAACGAGGATGCGCTAATTTCGATACAGAGGAAGAGAAGACGACGTGGATTTGTTGAAATTTTGATCCTGACTATGATTCTGTCCTTCTGTGTACAGGATGTAGCAAAAGAGAGGAGGGAAATTTCTCCATGTTTTACCTATCCTTGATCGAACTGCCTTTATTGTGTTTTGCATATACCTTACAGCGATTTCTTTCTGAAAGCCGGATCAGCCTACTTTGCGTATAGCATACATAAAAAGATATACATTTACAAGAGTTACATTCAAAAGATAATTGATTGTATTCATTTATTTAAATATGCTAATCGAGTGCAGAGTCCAGAAAAATGGTATTTGCACCAGAATAAATGCATCTTTGACTTAAATTACCACATTTTCATGTAATCTAATCGATTTAAGGCATAAATTAATTTGTAATTCATTTTCTCATTGTTTACTCCTTTTTAATTTTAAGTTTTTGATTTCAGTTTTTATATTTTATTTCTAATATGTGCCTGCAACCCATTTTTGCTTCGTGCACTTCCAAAGAAAAAGTATGCTCATAAATTATGTCTTTTCGCTCAAATTGGTCTTGTGAAGTATGCAGAGGATCGGATACTCGGCCTAGAATGCATTCCATTGCGCCCATCCCTCTTCTTTTTTTTCCTCCTTCCCACATCGTCGCTCGTCCCAATGCTCTCGTTCCGTTCCCTCGCGTATCGCCATTATTCATTTCCTGGTGACGCGCAGCTCTTCTGGAACCTCCTCTCCTTCCTTCCAGATATGCAGTCTCTCAACCTCTGGTTTCCACAGCGGCCTTTCTTGGCGAGGAAATTACCTGGAGTGCCTCCATCATCTATTTAGGGCCCGCGCGCACTTGCCTGCGTGGATACGCCGCTTTCCCATTATCAGAAAGGAGCTTTATGGGAATTTTTATTCCTTTATTTGCAAAAGAATGCATGTAGAAATTGAATTTAAAAAGTTGTCACCGAAACTTTTTTCTTTACTCGCCCGAAGACAAATGTGCCAACTCCTCGGGTTTTGTGAAATTTCTTCATTCATTGACTTTAATATGAGATGCTAAGTAAATTGCCGAAGAAGGGGATTAAAAAAGGATTATAATATGGTTATTGCAAAACTATTTTGGTACATAATTCATTCGATGCATTTTTTTCACTCACAAGCAGATTCCTTATTTGTCCTCCAGACCCTAAACAATGAAAGTTTTTGAGAAGAAACTCATTCGTGCTTAATCTAACAGAATATTCCATCGCGGTTAATGCAGTTACTAATGCATGCCTTACGTCTATTGCAACATATGACGTTTCTTTGCCTGAATAAACTCCAGTGGGAGAGGAATCTTTAATATAATGGATAAAAATTTCAAACCTGTCTTTGCCCATTTCATTAGTTATTTTATTTACACTTTAATCATTTGTGGGTTGAGGGATTAAAATGAATTGAATGATAAAGATTCAAATGCTATAAATCATATTTTTTATGAGTAATTTAATGTTTATGCTGTTACATATGCAAGATAGTATCATATCGAGCCTATTAGTGCATTTTTGTCGATTGTCGATATTCTGTGCTCTAAAAGGCGTTTTATAACCCAAGTCAATTTTTACTTTTATAAGAAATACCTTAGTAATAAGTATATTTCTTCTATTTATACATTCCTTTTCTAAAAAACTATTGTGATACTTAATAGGTTTTTTTGCTCTTATAATGCATTAAATTCAACTTCAAGCGTTCTCTTCCCTAGCTTAATAAACATATTACCTAATTTCTCGGCACATTCTCTATCTCAATATCTGCTGCGTGAAATGGATATTCTGTATTTTATTAATCCTCTTCCTTCGAAATGGAGCTGTACCGGAATATGTTCACGCCATCTCAGTTCCCATGATCCCACTTCCCGCCACCTTCGAGGCCTCCTTATCCGTTCTTCCTGTAAAACCAACCATCCACTCCCATATATTTCTCTTCTCACCTCAAACAACCGGTTCCACCCCTCGCTTCTCCCCCGGCGCCACTGAAAACATGGGCTCGAGATCTTTTGAGGAGAAAGATAAAGTGCTTGGGGGAGGAAATTGATTTCTACTCTTTCTCACTTCCGTTCTCGCATTGAGATCCACGTGTGCAAGAGGTGAGCTATGTAGCAGCACAGTTTTGCGTTTTATGTTCGGAGATTATCGAAAGGAGAGAAATGGAAGCTCCTTGTACTATACGAGTGCTTTTTTTAGAAGTGGTTCTCCAAAATAGCGTTTTCTTAAGACTACCAAAACACGATTTGATTGGTTTGAACCTTATTCACACGTCTAATTGTAAGTTGATTGCTGTTGCAGTTGACTACCGGACTCGACTCGAGTGTGTAGTCAGCAACTGCAAAGCACTGCGATTAACGTCTTGATTCGATCTATTTACGAGGGTGAATCATTTCAAATTTGAATGAAACATGAATTGATGCTTGTAATATATCGCTATCGGCAACCATTGATCGAATTTGGGTGACCAATTCACCTTTTTTCATCTCATTGGACATATATAAGAATGTAGATAATTTCGTGCCTCTTACTTCCATTTTTTTTAAATTTCGTTGACAGAATATCCCAGTTTATAAAGAATGTTGTGAATTAAAAAATCTCAACCCCTAAACTAAATGCTCCATAGCATGATCTCAATGTCAACTGGGTTTCTTCGGTTTATAATATCATCTATTTTTAGTTAATATTGAAAACAGGCTTTCCTGGCGCATTGTATCGCTTAAGGTTATTCGGGAATTCCACCAGGTCAGTTTCTCCATTACGGGGACGTTTCGATGTATGACTCGTTCATCAAAACAGTCGGGAAACAAGAGAACCCCACCCGGTGAAAATCCCGAAGAACCTTCCACGATTATTTCTTTTTTTTTCTTTTCTCCAATCGACCAATCCACCAGAAGGATGACACTACCTATTCCAAGGGTTCCCTTTTCTTTCCTTCGTCCCTCTTTTCGAGACCTAGGTCGGCACTCCATCTTCCCCAAAAACACAACCGCAGCCATTCCCACCATCGCCATCTTTCTTCCGATGAACGTGCTCCCTTTCTCTCCGGCTTCTTATCGGGCCATGTCGCGCGTTCTCTCACTCACACACACAAACCTCCAAAACAGCCCCAACTTTCCTGTAGACCCAGATCTGAAAGATTCTTCTTGTATCCCTTCGCTGTTTTCCTCATCTTCGTCACCCCATTAGGAGCTCCGAAATTACTTCTTGCGTATTTTTCTTTTAGGGTATTTAGGGGTCTTCATATTTGTTCACATAAAATGCTTCCTCTAAACTTAATCCTCTTGAGTTTCTGTCGCATTGGAAAATTGGTGAGTGAGGTATAATCGCCTTATTCTATTTCAAGTGATAAATATCCGCACCAATTCATAATTTGATGTTAATAGAATGAGGAAGAATTAAAACGAGGAAGTCAAAACAACTTCGTTGGAACAAATAAAGAAAGAGAAGTAAAATGGAAAACTACAATCGTGTATATTCCCAGCATAGTGGGCGGCAATTAATTATTTCCCGCAGTCTGATATTTCATAATGATCGTCCCAATATGGGAAAATGGATATCATATTGTCATATAACCTCCATTTTCATATAACCAGATTGTCAGGTGATTAATTTTCCATTTAATTCTGTTTCCAACTAAAGCATTTAAACTAATCTAAAAATGTTTCATCATTTGTGTAATGGAATGGTCATTTCTTTTGTTTTATCGATATATTTGTTTTGCATAAACTCCATTAGCGTTTGTTACGGCGCCGTTTAGAGTACAAATTAACCTGCTAACCTCTCTTCTGGAGAATAATTGTATAATTTCATTAATGAAACATGCCCGTCGTTGTTCAGTTCCACCTTTTTTCTACACTTTGACCGAATAATTGGTACAACTAACTGTCTTTGAATTAGCCAATCAATGAATCAATCAGTTTCAAAGGCCTACGGTCAATTATCCTTCTTTTCATTCTCTCGATCATTTTGCCCACCTTTTACCTTTCCTCAACTATCCCATCCCTAAGCGCCGCTTTGTTGCTACATTCCTGTCACAAATTTATCAAAACGAAACTGGGAAAAACAACTATTTTTTTCATAGCCGTGCTTGAAACGCTATGTTGTTGTTTTTTCTCCTCCGCCCTCTCTTCCATTCATTCGTCACCCCATCCTTCCCAATGTCTCTCTCCCTCTCTCGTCGCCTTTGGTCCTTCACGTGTCGCTTGCTTACAAAATGAATTAACCCCCCCTTGCTTTCCATCCTCCCCATCCTGTCTCCTCACCTGTCCTCTCCCCCCCAAATACTCCCCTCGCCTCCTTTTCCCCTGCCTTCCCCTGGAGTGTTTGCTTGCTTTCGCGTTGCATCGTTCCGCAGGCTGTCTCCTGTGTCTCTCCTCGTCTAGTCAACACTTTTCCCTCCCCCTGCCCTCTTTTCTCCGCCCCCCTCTCTTCCTCTGTTCTTCACACAGTCGACCCTGACACCGTGCTGCTCGGCAATTAATTATTTCTCGTCGTCTGCTTTGTCACCGCATCAGTGCTCGTCTAAAAAAATGAGAAAATGGACATTAGAATGTCATCTCTCTTCCCTTTTCGTGTGAGCCCGTGGTCAGTCGAGTAATTGTCCATTTGATTCTGTTTTTCCAATTAAAGCGTTTCCGAATGATAGTGCGGAATTGGCCGTTTAACTTTTTTCATTTCACTTTATTGTACTGAAGATTCGTTTTAATTAATCTCCTCTTTGGGAACAGCTTACGTTCATCATTTTTGTATCTTCCCTAATTCTCCTTTTTCCTTCTCCAACGACGTTACTCTTTCACTTCCCTGTTTTCTTTTATTTATCATTCTAACATTAAAAGTGCGTATTTGAAAAATGATGATCCTTTTCATAGTTGGTGCCTTAAAATCCCATTCCAAATACTTAAGTTACCATAATTTAAGAAAGCAGTTTGTTTTATAAGGTAATTATAAAAAGAGAGAATTTATTCGTATATTTTGTTTGCAAGAGAGTTTTAAATACTGTACTTCTCACTATTTTCACAGTAATTATTATGAAAACGCTTTATTTTCTTTATATTTTCCAGCTATCTTCAACAATTTCACGCGCATAGAAATGTATTTTCAAATGCCGTTTTATATTGATGACGCCCATTTTTCTTTCTTCCGGAAAATATGCTAAGTACTTTAATTCCCATCGAAAAGGCTTTGGAAACAAATTGTTTAAGCAATTTCTAGGGAAGAAAGATATTTTATTGATCCGGTATTAGTGGTAACTGATACTCATTTAACATAGCTTTTGCCGTTAAAAAAAAAGTAAATACTTCTCTTAACTTCAATTTTTTTCCTTTGACAGTGGAGCCGTTCTCAGAATCGATGTGCACCCTTTCACCCTAAGTGGCAAAAATTACCTCTCGTTTATTTCGACACGTGCAGGCATAAAATCTCCCGCTGACTCTTAGGTCCCGTCCAAAAGCCGCCCCCTGAGGCTTCTCTTTTTTCATCGCCTTCAATCCTCCTCAAAACGCCTACTCGCGTTAACACCAGCGTCCTGTGACGTCATGCTAGAGGAAATATTTACGCGCCATTCATTCGTCCTTTGTGTGCCCGCGCCTTATCCTCCTCCTTCCATCTTTGCATCTCAACTGGGAAAGGTGCGCCGTTCCATTTTTCTCCGTGCGCTCCTCCGCCATCATTCTATGATCCTCTCCCCCTCCTTCACTACCTTCGCCCAACCAGCGTCCTCCCTCCCCTAAGTATGAAACTTCCGTCATCACGTGATGATGCGGTGTCGTATGCCGGTGGGAGGGGAAAAGGAATAAGGGGGGTGATAGTGAGAGGAGTGATGACAACGCGCCCAATCTGCAAAGAGGACGGCTCCTCCAACGCGACGAATAGACAGACACCTTTACAGAAGCACTCCGCTGCTTTTGCTTCAACGTCATGATCCCTGAATGGATCCGAAGGCTTCGATACCTTTCAAGAGATCAGTTGCACCTAAAAGTCCCATTCTACATTTGTCATACTTCGCTTTCCTTTTGAGTTATAACTATACCACAGATTCTACTATTGAATAATGGAACATTCTTCTATCGATATATAAAATTGTTAAGCTTATGCACATTTTTCACAGTACTTATCGTCTACGGTTACGGAATTTGTTTCATCTCAAGACAATTTGCTTCAAAAATACTTAATAAAGCTTATTATACATAGAAACAATACCTTGAATATTGTTTGAATACATAATTGTATGGAAAAGAGAATATTTACATGTCACTTTGTAGTTAAATATGACTACGAAGCATAATATCTTCTATGATGTGTGTTTGTATGCAAAAAATAAAAGTATTTACACAAATTTGGCCAACCAAAAGTTAAGACTATAACCATTCTGCGCACTAATAGGCTTACCGAGTTTTCAATGTATTTAGTCAGAATCAGCTGGAAACTAAATCGATTCCTCAACTTCACAACTTCAGGTTTGGAAAGTTTTTAAGGCATTAAATCGCTATGATTATCCATACTTATTTTCTTTATCTTGCTTTGCCAAATCCTTAATGTCTCTTTCATGTATTTCATGAGCTACCAATTTAGTTGGTTCATGACACCTTTCCTAGCTGCTTATTTATTACCCCTCAGCAATCAAAAGCGAGTCCTTTAATATGACTAACATTCCATCAAAATTGGGTATCAAACCAGACTATATTTTCATGTAACATTAATTAATTGGCACTTAATCAAACTAACGTCATTTCCACAAATGTCATGATTTCTCTACACTCATTAAATTCTTCCAAATGTGATTGAGAACCTGTATTTTAAGAATTATTTGCACGACTATGAACGATTTTCTATCAATATTTTATGTGGTTATTTTTAATATCTTTCTGGCATTTACAACTACAATACTTTTTCCCTAGGTCTAACTGCCGTCATTGAAAAAAAATAATTGGAATAAGAATAAGAGAGGTGACATGGTTAGAGTAACTTGCACTAATTTTCATTCGTGGAGTTGACAGCGATATGTTTTTTACAATTCCCTTCTGACGTCACCATTTTGTTCATAACGTATCTCGCAATTTCCCAGTCCTATGATATTGAACTTTCAAGTAACTCTACTGGGGAGAACTTTTGAGAAATTCGTTTTGAGAAAAAACTTGTAAGAATTGTAAGATCCGAAATTGTGACGCATTTGGACTGTATCCATAAGAATCTCGGGTTATGGTTTTAATTAATTATGCGACAAAGGAATCGATGAAATGACGTTATTTCACCATTATTAT
This sequence comes from Ischnura elegans, assembly GCF_921293095.1. Classification (NCBI taxonomy): domain Eukaryota; kingdom Metazoa; phylum Arthropoda; class Insecta; order Odonata; family Coenagrionidae; genus Ischnura; species Ischnura elegans. Next base: position 113,018,187 of record NC_060246.1, on the reverse strand, counting down.
GTACTGTTTTGGTTATCATTCTGATTTTTGTATCTACTATAATATTATTGAAATATGTCTGCCGTAGTATTAACTAAGATTATTTTACAGCCGCTTTCTAAAATGATCAAGCTTCGCATAATAAATACCGAGCTCGTATACGACGACGCCTTTCGGGGAAAATTAATGCAGTATAATTTTGCCAGCTTAATCGATGCTACGTACTAACGATGAATGATTTGATTTATCGAATGGTGTACAGGAAATATAAACTTTGTGGACACGATTGACCTTCAATGGCTCTATGAGAAAGCGATTTCAATCTAATAAGAATTATTTATATATGTGTTACAGTTTTTAGGCTATTATTGCTCCCCTTAGATTTGGTTAACTCCGTAACTACCACTTCTCTCAGTTTCCCAATGTACAGTAGTATTGATATGTCACTTTCTGCGAGCGGAGGGGTTTCCCCCGACTTAAAGACTTATCCTACGGCACGCAACCCACTGGTTTTTTAAGTATGGCGTGTAGCCAGTCTTTCAGAGTCTCACAGTTGTGAATTCTTCCTTAGTCTTCCGTCATCGATTAATTCTATTGAAGGTGCCTCCCGTTGGATACATAGGTTTTATTATTTCATATTAGAGTATGTCCAATGAGAATTAGTAAAATACTAACGATTATGAGACGAGTATACATCTGATTTGTAGAACCTCAAACTTTTTCCTTTATTTTTTATTGATTTATGTTCATTCAATCGAAAATACCACACGATAATCTGGTTATTTTCTTCTTTTCCTTTCAAATCGCAAACTTATCACCAATATTTATATATGTAGCAACGTATATTTCACCTAATGCTCAAAGCATTATAAAAGGTGTCATCGTGGTATGATGGCTGTCATCGTTTGAAGCTCAACCCGGAAATGTATCACTACCGAATCGCAGTGAAGAGCTTCCGATGATCCACTCAAAATTTGCGCTTCATTTTCTGCATTTTCAAAGTCATATTATTGAACCTCACCTCGGAGATATTTCTTATAATTCTAAAATTTGAATTTCATCTGTCCACTGACTTATTTGATCGAAGAGATTTTTATCACTTAACTATGATAATACATAAAATTAATTAGATTAGTCCTTAGTGACTTTACATGAATATGTAATTTCAGTTGTTTCAGTTTTCCTTCTTATTGCCTTTAAATGCCATTTATTCTGATGATCTTTTATATTAGCAGAAATAGAAATATTTTCAGTTTTAAAAAATACGCCAGGAATAGACCGCAATCAGCTTTTTAATGGCTCACTTTAGTGTAAATTTTCCAGCTCTCAGTATCTCTTGGTGTATTACAATCAAAGGGAAATTTAAGTTTGAATTTAGACTTCTTCATCTTAATTCAAACTGTCGTACCATAAATAAGTTGGTAAACATTAGTACCTACTTTATCTATATATATAAAAGAAAGTCGAAAATCGTGTTAGTTAGAACACTTATAACTCGAGAACGGCTGCACCGATTTCAATGAGATTTGGTTCTTTGGATTCGTCTCAGGCGGGGTTAACATATAGGCCATTAAAAAAGGATAATTTCACACAAAAAATTCATCTCTTTCCTATGGACATGCTTTTAGGAGTTATAGTAACACAACAATTGATAAGTCGGTCAAAACTACAAATTAAATAATTTGTTTTGTTTTTACCACTTTCATAAATGAATTAAGAAACAATATAACATTTTAATTACTAAATATATTCAAAATATTAATTAAATTGAAATTACATTTTTTAAATTTAATTCGAGCTGATTGTAAGCCCAGCCGTGGCCCAGCTCGAGTTGACACTTCACTACCGTGTTTGTAAACAAATCTCCAAGCAATTGTTGACAAACGGTAATGTCCGTGTTCCTGTCGAGGAATCGAGTAGTTTTAACTCATTTCCTTGGAATGATTGCAAATTAGTTTCAGTGAGCTCATAAACAAAGAGTTCCAGAATATGATTGATCACCAAAAGAATCAAAGATGGTTGATTTAGCGAGCAAGAACGAAGATGTGGATGACTAAAACGAGGTAAATTCAAATAGTTCGTACTCTGCATGAATTCGAATCTTTTAAATGTGTAACAAACGAAGACGAAATCACCAACTATCTATCTGAATATTTTAAGTCCTTGGACGTACCTGGCTTACCAAGGCACGATTTACAGAAAAATGTAGTTTCTGTGCTCATGATCTTTCGAAGCCTAAACCAACCATAACTATCCAACGGAACGTGTTTGATCATTAAAAAAATTGGTGATGAATGTGATTCACGCAACTTTACTCAAAGGAAAATTCAAAGGTTAGGAAGTCCTCATTCCGTAGATTCCATGATCTCAACTCATATGCCCTTTTGAGCTTAAACGTATTCAATTTACAATTCGTGTTGCATTCGTGATAACGATTAAAAAATCACATGGTCATTCTTTCAGTTTTTGTGTTGTTTGTGCTCATGTGCTAATGAAAACCCATGATTTTCTCACGGTCAATTTAGCGTGCTATGTTCACGAGTCGATAAACCATCCTCTGTATTTCTTCCTTCGCTTCAAGTGCGTAGCTAGGATAGGGGGTTTTGGGCGCAGCTAATACCACGGGTCTGTAGGGTATAGAAAACTCGCTAAGGTAAGCGGGAAGTGTGGGGGCACTTCCCCCAGACATTTTTTAAGATAAATGGTTCAAAATAGTGGGTTTTGCGGCTGTGTGAATAGTTAAATATGTTTAGTTTGTTAGTCATCCGTCCCCCTAATATTAATAACAAAATCTTTCATAAAAAAATTCTCTAAGCTCTTGGGGGGGGGGGTTTATCCCCCAAAACCTCCCCTCGCTGCGTCACTGCTTTGCTTCGCCATATTTATTTAGCTTCATCCGCTTCATCTTGCGCCTGATAACAAAACAAAAACTGTTGTTTATCAGGTGCTTGACGCAAGACATTAAACCCGAATGTGTAGGGCTCACCGTGGTGCGTTTACGCATGCAGTACGTTTACGCAGTGCATTTTTTCCAAACAGAGATACTAAAACTGGCGCGCCTTAAGTCATTTAATGCGAATGCTGCTTCATAGGGGCTTTTCTTGCACGATTTTGAGCATCAGTCAAGCGTCGGTCTGGGGTCGTGTCAACCTGCCTCCTGAATGGGCCAAGTGTATGCAACAGACTTGGACCTAAAAACATTTTTTTACAGCTGATAACGCAAATAGCCAACAACTGAATGCGTATAATTTTTATTTCATGAACTGCTTTATTAAACCACAATGCCCAAAATTTCTTAAGCTAAAACGTAAGAAAATTTGTTGAAAAAAATCCGCGTAAACGTGCTCCGATTCACCCTATGTAGATTCAGTAAAGAAAATGTCTTTCTGACAAGCAATTTTGGTAGGTACTCATTTACGTAGTTTTATTGAATTATTTTATTATAATAAATTAAACATGATTAAAAACGATACAGCCGCTCTTGATTTATAAATGGTGTAAGTAAACTGTAAGTTCATTGATTGTTAGGCGGTACGAAGTTCGCCGGGTCAGCTAGTATTGTATAAAAAGATGTTGGTGTGGATTTGTTTCACCGCTTTTTTCCAATCTTTTATGGCTTTAATATCTCACTGATCTTAATATTTACATTCTGGACCACATCCAATTGGTTTTTTATGGCATGAATTTTTAAATTCCATGCCAGGCGATTAATTGGATAACTTTTCCTAATTATTTGAAATACAATTTACTTGCACCTTTTCACTGTTATAGTTTTCATATAAATAAATTTGATATTTTAATTATTTTTGTGGTATTTTGTACTGCATATAATACCTTTTTAATGGCATTTTGAATTTGAAGGCAAAAAAATTAATAACATTTTTAGTCTTCGAAAATATTTAAATAAATTCAATTTTGCGTACCTTGCTACACCGCCCAGTAGCAGTAATACTTTTCTTATCCATCCAGAAGGAAAGGCATCAATATTGGTCTTTCTTTTCACGGTATCACAGTAAGGGTAAGGTTCCTTAACATTAAGTGAAATATGGCACACAAAATAAGTCCTCTGGTGTGTTTATGTCACAAGTGGGTGCAGACGGTACGTAAATTTATGAAACGAAATGAAACGAAAATATCCACCTTCTAAAAAATTCTAAAACTTTAAAAGCTCTTGTTAGGTTTTTTTTTAAGAAGATTCGGGCACTCTTTTTATCTCCGATGGTAACATCCGCGATAATGACGTTCAGCTTCCTGTTTTTTTTCCACCCAGGTGGACTTCGTGAGCTCCCCATTCCCAACTTCCTCCCGGCTACGCTTCCCCAGGGGTAATTCGGCCCCAGTCGAGCGCAGTGCCAATCGAACCCTTCGGCCGGAGCGGTATCGCCGCGTCGCATCTCACCCAACCCCTCGACCCTCTCTCCATCCATCCCCTCGCATTCCGCAACTTTTCCACGGCTCCCCGAAGGGCATTGCGCCATCTCTATTGGCTTCGCGTAACTGTGGCAACGGCTTTTGCGGGGTCAAAAATTTCAAGTTTCCCGTTCGAGATCACCACTTTGTTGCGACTACCTGCGCTTCTTACTCTCCGCCATCCGTACCAAGCTAGTCCTGGATCTGCTAAGCAGGATTTAAGTTCGAGATACCAGATTAGACTCCAAATGGCTTATCTTGGAATCGCTATAACTGTCTTCCTGGTCAAATCCTTCTCAAATAGAAGTTTGGGATGAACTGCTTTTTATTTAAGTTAGATCACCGAAGTTCCTTGATTTAACTTTGATCCTCGAAGTTTCTTGTAAAAAAAGGCTCTCGCTATGCACTTTTCGATGGCGTTAAGGCATTCTGTGAACATAGTCCAAAAACTTATCTGTTCTGAATGCATTTGAAATTAGCATAATTAGTTTGAAAAGATGACCTTTTGCTCTTCAGACCTGGGTGAAGGTATTTCATATTGCTTTTCATCGAGTTCCATGTAAATTATCACCATTTCTAACCTCATTTCTTTACCTAACTTAATTAATGTCTTTTAACTAATTCCGTAAAATCAAATAGTATTATGTTGACAAAGGTTTGTCAAATTGAGGTAGAATGACTTATATGCTGGGTAATGAGGCATGAATAATAGACATTCATTTTAGCATTACGCTGATAACAACAAGGAAAACCCCATATTTTTACATCTTTGAATGATATACATGTTTTCCCTCCTATTGATGAATTAAAATTTTAGATGAGGAAAAACTCAAGCGTCAAGGTCCACAAAACTATAACGTGTCACAGTAAAAGTTACCCGTAAACCTAACGGCATATGTTGTGATTATTTCTTTCCATTTATATCGTCTTTGGCTCCAGAAAGGAATGGTAAAGTACTAACAATCCTATTATTACCGAAGAGGTGTTGTTCTTTAGTCAAGGGTTTCATGGAGCCGTTTGTTCACGTGGAAAATATTATCGTCATGCGTTCATCAAGTTAAATGTGGCTCATGTATTGTATCAAGAAAATGTCATGTGCATACGACAATATTCCCGCTTTTAAACGCGCGGTGTAGCGAAAACGGCTTCTCCCTCAAGAGAGTGGGTTTTCGTGGAAAAGTAGGCCTCACTGCTGTCGCTATTACGAGAAAATTGAATTGCCTGGGCAGATCCGTGTCTTTGCTCCTCTCCAGTCCTCGACTCCGGCGTCAAAGGTTTCCCATCGGGGTCCGTGGGAGTCGAAGATAGATAAAAGCGCAGCGGAAAAACCGAAGGAACGGAGCCATGTAATATCCCCGGCGGGGGTGCGACGACGTCTGCGGCCGACATTTCATGGCCTTCCCTGTCGGAGTGCGCGTCCAATAAAAGAGCGAAAATAATAATAATTGGTCGCTGCATGTGGTTGAAGGACGTCGAGTAATTTTGTGGCCGAGAATTTTGTGTTGAATTTCATAACAGTCGACATCCATCCACCCCCATGTCTCCCATTCTTCCTCCACCTCGACATCTTTTGACCAAGAATGTCATCCGTAGGGCATTTACAAAACTGCCTTCTGGATATTCATTACAATGCATGAATATTTTTGTTCTACTAACTCTACGGTTGTGATGCAAATTACTGCGACGTAAGTGCTGACCTCAGTCCTCTGGACCAATATAGAGTGTGCGTTATTTTTACCTTGGAGGGAAAACATTTCCTAACTTGGCCTTAAATAAAATTTCCATATTTAGCGTTAAATTCGAATCTTTAAAATGTATATTTTCAGCCCTTTTTAGTTTCGAAAGTAAGTTAGTTATCTTTTAATTTATTTAAGGCCAAAAACCCTATGAAATCGCGAATACTAGTAGAATAGTAAAGAATATCACTAATGTGAGGTTGCAGAAAACCAAAAACAATACGCATTTTCATGAAATGTCAGATAAGCCATTTGTATTTTTATCACTTCGCCAAACATGCTGTTAAGATTAGAGTTGTGATGCTAGATATTTGGGACCGGAATTGGCTCTATGAGAGAAAATTCTTACGCGAAGTCGAATTCTAACTCATGGAGTGGAAAATAAATTCTAAATAGTATTATGCTACGAAATATTATGGATGGCAGCATTTTATTCTTCGTTTGCGTAATCATAAAGATCGAATTGCCTGTCTAAGAGACATGTCTTTCTAGGCTTAAGTGGCTAACTCCATATGTTTTTGTCTGTATGCTGTTTTTCACCTAGCCTGGGTTCTCTGCGTTACTTTGTTACCAAATTTCACCTTAAAGTGTGGTTAGAGATGTACAAATCAAGTCACACATTTTTGTCTTAGCTTTTTCTATAACACTATTTTATTTCATACTCTTCATTTCATTTTTAAGTAGTTCTAATATAAATATGAGTAATAGAGATGAGTATTTCATCTGCTCATGTTACATCTTATACCATTGCGTATTTGTGACGCAATTTCATTTTTCAATTGTTTTACTACCTATCCGAATGTTCATATGCACCAACGCAAACCAATACTGTTGTATACAGTTTAATTGTGAGACCAAAATATACCATCGTCAGTCAAAATGAGCAATGGTGAAGCAGATTTTACGAGACATAAATGTTTATTTTACCGTTTAATTCATAAATATCCGTAAACATGACTTTGTTTCTATATTTAATTTATGAGAAATTAGGAAAAGATTTTTTTAATCTTCGCCAAATCCGGTGGTGATTTTTAAATTTCTCCATATTTCTGCGTTTAATCCACTCGTTGTAGAAGGACGGCGGGAGTAGGCTTTGAAGGTGCCAAATATGCGCCCCCGGCATATTTCCATTAATTTACTCCCCTCAGAAAGCACTCTAAGGCTTTTTCATTGTCTGCCTTAACGGCTTTTATCACTCCTGGTATTATTAGCTCCATCTCGCGGTGGTTATGGCTTGAGGCAAATTCATAACAGAATTATTTGGGAAACATAAGCTTACGACTTCGCTTCGGTCTGCACCTCATTAACACACTTCACTCTACACCGCAAATTATTTTCGAGACAATGCCGAACGTAGCCGAAAGGCAATTAATATTTCTCCCCGTTCTAATTTCTGTGTGCAAAATCCTTTCCGAGAATTTTATCATACTTTCAAATCCTCTTTAAATTTCGAAGGTGTATTATCGTAAGATGCTCTCGTGTGAGTAAATTTTCAATGGTGAAGTTATCGTTTTCGCGACAATTGCCGCAGTCCCAACAAGTGGGACCTGCGAATGTAATAACTTTTTTTAATAAGGCTACCTGGATAGAGGGTGGAACAGGACGATGAGCCTATTCAATCGAAATTTATTTATCGACTTTTTACTTACTCTGTACTATCAATGCTAATGCGTAACGAATGATAACCTGCTTCTTCCCTCGCTACTTAAAGGCAGCTTAGGTGCTGCACCTCATTTTCCCACCCACAAAGCCTTTTCTCGTTCTTCCCTTTCCAATCTCCTTATGCATAGGTACCTCTGGTTTCAGAATATATTGTCCCCATACCATCTTCATCTCCCATATATTTGACTCTTGCTACTTAGCTTCTCCAATTTTATTCTTGGCTTCCTTTTCTTTTCACCTCCCTACTCTTTGAAAAATACTCACCTAATCATTATTTTCCCTAACATGACTCTTTAGTCTTTTTGTTATAGTTCTTATTTGAACTAAATTTCCACCCATGAAATTCCTTTCTCAATATTTTTGAATTACTTCTGTACTACCATGACCATGTTTTATACAGTGAAAACAGAATAATGGAACTTCCTGCTTTAGTTTTTTTTTTTCCTTTTATTTTCAGCTATGATTTTATTTTTAGTCATGGAGAACTTCAACGGTGTAGTTTAGTTGGGATGGACCTATACTCTATGAATTTGCTTATGATGAAAAATTTCATCTTCCAATCATATGCAGATATTGTTAAAGCACGATGATTGTCGAACATTATACCATCCGTGAAGCTAATGCGGTTACTCTGATATGCTTGGTCATTGTACCTTGAATGAAATGTGTGTGAAAATAAATTCAAATCCAACTTGTACCCACGTGACGCTGATACGGTTAGCAATATGTTCGTTATTTAAATTATTTCACAGAAACTTTGCAATTTCCGAAGCTAGGAGACAATTTTAATTTGTAGGAATTTATTAGTATCGAAAATCGCCATTTCCTTATTTTTTCTTTCATGTGGCTGTTCATTTGCCGCCGGTTTCCATTCGGCTTCCCTCTTCTAATCTTCCCTCCTGGCTTCCGCGTCCAACTTGCCTCCTGCCTCTGAGTAATTTCAACCCTCCCTTTCCCGGCCCTGCTTCCCACAGCGGGAACGCACCCTATCTGTCCACCCATCTGGAGAGCGCCGTCCTTCCCCCGTTTACGGCGCCGCACATCGGCCGAGGCGACTTGCTTGCATCCCCCAATACATCCCATCCGAAAACACATCCATCCATCCCCAGCCCCTCTTAGATCCTCCCTCTCGGGGGTGGCTTGCGCGCCGCAATGGCCGACACAGCTGGACCAGCCGTCCAACACAAGGCATCGATTTCGTGGTGGCCATTCGCATGAGTGGAGGACTCTCCTACGAGGAGGAGGCCGACGGAGATCTTCACAGGGAATAGTTAACCACCTTCCTCATAATTTATGATCCCTTGTATCGCTCCCTTTCAAGTGGTCATACCGTATCGCCTCCTAAGAAGTCGTCGTCCACCGCGTTTCCATCACATTTTCAAACATTCTGACTTTTTATATCATAGAATTAATGAATATTGACTATTTTTTTACAAATCTCGCCTAAAAACTATCTATTTATGCATTATTTTATCCCTAGTATTTATTTTTGATGGAACCTTCTGAGAACAAGTGGTCAGTTTTGTTCTCCCTTGAAACCATATCGTCACTAACAGGTCAAAGTTCATGAAAATCCAATCGTAACCCACTAAAATTTTCCAATTCTTTTCATCGCAATTTTGTTTAGATTACTAGTTAAATAGAAATTAAATATGATATTTTAATGTACAGAATAATTCAAGGCGGGAGCAAATTTGAATAGAGATTGCCAAGAAAAATAACAAGTAAAATTATCAGCCTTTCTGCTCTAGATAAGTTTTAAAATGCTATTTTCATTAGGTACTTAAATAATGTTATTCACCGGTGCTAGGAAATTTAACCTTTCGTAAATGAACTCTATTATCCCATTATATTATTAAAAATCAAATGAAAAAACACAATTTTTCAATCTTACTCTTATTTTTACGCAACCATGATTGATATTCGGGTCAAGCTAATCTCTAGGTCTCGCTAATTCCCATTAAGGAGGACTGAATATTTATACTTCAACGACTCGAATGGATATGCCTACCGATGAATGGATATTTTCTTACTGTTTCTAACTCAAAGACGTGAAGAGTAACATCGCACGCGAGGCAATGCATTGTACCTTCCACTTCACCTTCCGCGTGTTTGCAAGGGCGAAAATAAAATTTATATGCACGCTGTGACTACACCCCTCTGCTTTCTACCGGCTCTCGTTTTTGGTCCAGTTTTTTTACGGAGGAAAAAAGGGAAATGTTTCTTTTTCTTTCCTAAGAGCGACTTCATGGTCCAGTGTGAAAGCCCCTGGGCGGCTGAAGGCCTTTGATTCCGTCGAGCCGCCTTTCCCGCCCGCCCGTGATCGGACTGCCCGGCGAGGCAGCGCCCCCTCGCCCGACGAAGCCCTATCGGCCGCCCTCTCCCCGTTTCCTCCTGCTGTCGCCCGCATCCATCCCTCTCCGCTTGACCATAAATAACAGACGTCGGCCGCAGTTCCAAGGGACCACCTCTGGGATGTTGCCGCCTCCTCCACCCGCGCCATTTCCCAGCAGAGTCCCATCCGAGCGAAACTCCCCTGCCCCCACTTACTATCCATCCTTCCTCCCCAGAATCCAGTGAAGTATTGCGCCTCTAACTGTCCACTTAGCCAGGAACGGTCTTCATCGTTTAAAGTCTCTTTTCCATTTAACTATCATTGTTTTTTTTACCATGCGTATAAATTCTTTGGTGCGTATACCGAATTTAAAATAATATCCTTAACTATAAATATTCCTCATCTATCGCTTCGGCTCAAATACTGCGTCAGTAACTGTTCTCTATCTTAAAATTGTATTTGTCGTTTGAGTCTTTCGTGGTAAAAATTTATGAAGATATTTACATGAAAAAATTACCTGGCACACAGTGATCATGTCATGAGCTGGGCGCTATCTAATCATTGTTTCCATTCATAGGCGTTGGAATTTTTACTCGAATTGAAGGTTTTATTTTTCATATTGGCATGGAATTTCAAAATTTTAATCATTATAATGGTTTTATTGCGCTAAAATTTGTTCGCATTCCAATCGATCGGCGTATTATTTTTATTCGCAGACTCCGAGTATTGCTGGATTCTGTAGTTACTTTATTAGTCTAATTAATTTGTAATCGGGTATTTTTGCTGTCGTCATTAATCATTTTTCGTGTGGCTTCATTGCAAAGATCGTTATTCTTGACACGCTTTGATGACATTTACTGCCCTTTAAAATGCTTTGATGCGTTAAGCTGATTTTTAATGAAGCCAAGGATTCTTTAAATCGGCCTGATTTGTTAAGACGGCTAGCTCCCATCGCGAAACGATTATCTTTTTTCCTAAAAAATTGGTACATCAGAATCTTCAGAACATAGTTAAGGTTTATAATAACTTCTTATTAATATTAATTTGGAAAATTCTAGAGAAGAATTTTAATTTTATTGTTGCATCAAAGTACACACAATATCTATAATTTATATTCATTTCCCTACTTTTGGAACTCTTCCAAGCAAGTGATTAACTCTACGAAAAGTTACCCTAGTTTATAAAGAGGTATTAATAGAAGATTGACTATTTTATCTATGGTCAATGAATAAAAGGCATGACATCGCAAACAATTCCTTCGTATATACATTGCTTGCCATTATTTTTATTTTGACTTAGGGCTGTGAGTGAATATTGGGAGCCTCAATCGTGGAAAACGGAAGTCAAGTTCTTGGGGTCGCTTTTCGCAGCCTCCAGCTTCTGCGCCGAGATGTTTGCTTTCAAACTCGTGATTCAGCCATCTTCCTGGTTCCGCCTCCTCGGTGTTTGTAGATGACTTGAAAGATGCCGCTCCATGTCTCTCATCGATAATTCTCGCTCTGCTCTCCAAAGACTCCCTCCTTGGCTTCTTGATGAGGCCGATCTAGAGAACCAATGGCAGCTTAGCCAACTCTTGCTACTTTCTTTTTCTTCTTACACAAAGTGCGGCGCGAGGAAAATCCCATGATCTTCCTTGGTATGCAAGAATAATTTATCCCACCGTCTTCATTATTTTGAAACTGTATTCTTTCCACCCGAGCGCATAGTATTATAACCATCGTAACTAGATGACATATTAGAATAGAATGATAGACCCTAATAATATTCTTTCTCTATCATTTATCTCTTTCATACAATTTCCCTGGTCTAAAGAAGTAAAATATCTACCGCCGAACATAATGAATACCAATCAGATAGTACGTTCAAAATGTTTTTTTGTGTCCACTGGTAACGGACTTTTTCTTGCATTCAAAATGACCAGTTTACAATTTTTCAAGATGCATCACACATTTAAATTGACAGCTAATACAACTGTTTTACTTCTCCTTCGAGATTCATATACGCATTTTCACTCCCAAATTTATATCTCGTGGTCTGTTATTGATCATAAAGAAATAGTTTACTTTTAATATGCATACAATTGTCCAGTTACGAATTACTACCTGAATTTTCTGTATTATAATCTGAGTATCTTATGTGATCTTTTCTTAAGAGACGTTAACCCTCTTACTTACTCCTTTTCATTCCATCATTTAGAAGTTATTTTTATTGAAAATTCCTCCCATCTAGTATACATCCTAGTATAATTCTCCCATCTAGCATAGTATTTAGATGGTGCGAATTTGTTCAGTTAATTACCCTTCGTTGATTGACCAAATATCATTGTATTATGTGTTTCAATCCTTTAATCAATGAGTTTTCTGCCAACATAGATTAGACTGTGTACTTGACTATTTCATACGAATGGACTTGGCATTTCCAGGCATATCATATTTATCGACTCCACAATCTTAGGCTGTACTTTATAGAATGTTGTCAAGCTGAAATGAGCATTTAAGTTGCAATTTGTAGGTTAAGATTATTTTAACCCAAGCATGCCATAATGCTATTGCTAACCACTGTCTAACTAGAGTCGCGCTCCACAATTCGTTTCCTTCACCCTGCTTAAGGGCGTGGTCTTAAAGGCCTTAACCTTTTGATGTCAAATAAATCTGAGTGTTAAGTAAAAATGGACTCCTCTTTGAAGGATGTAATTAGAAGATTTTATTTCCTCAAATTGGGTACGTTATCCGTTATATGCGATAATAAATAATAAATTTTCTCGTCATATCAAAGCAAGTTGCTGGAGTTGGACATATATGACATGGGAATATTCGTTAATAGCTAGATCAAGATGTTATTTTATCTCTCTCATTGGTTATTTTTATCCGCTATTTGACAGACATTTCAAATTGACTTAATTTGGCATAGGGCTAGGCCCAATCCTTCATCTACGGTTCCTAATTTCATAACAACTCTGCATGAATTTGCCTGTATCCTACTTCCACTGAGGTCTGCCCCTATCGCCTGTCAAATTCCCGCTCGCCCACCCCGCCCCACCCATCCGACCCACTTTCGAGACAACAGTAGCATCCCTCCCCCGGTCGTGTGTCTCCGTGGCGACGGCCGAGTCGCGCATCTAAACCGATACCGAGAGACGATTGTTGCCATCGGAGTCGCAATCCCCTGGAGGGCGAGGGGGGGACAGGACGCGGAAGGGGCTTGCTTCACGGTCACCAGCTGAACGGAAGGAATGTCAAGAGCTTTAACGAGTGAAGGCGCTCATCTCTCTCCAGCCGCAATATGTCACGCACACCACGGGAAGGAGGAACTTCCGTTCGTCACAGTCCTCCGAGAGATCCGTTGTGAGTTTGTATTTTTGACGATCCAAGTTTGGGAAAATCAGTATGCTAAACGCTAAGTGCCCTTCGCCTAACCCTGTGATTCGAATTTGGGAGAGCCTCAAAATTTATCTCGCTCTTGTATGTTTATCTTAAGTTTTCGCTGTAATACACAGGGCGTGAATTGTGCAATGCTTTTGTACACAATTGAATTGTATTCGTACACAATGTGTATGCATATGTTGGGCTATGGATACAGTACTTTCTTCTGAATTAGAGATATCTTTTTGGACGAAATTCCTCCCGTTTATATGCGTACATTCAGCTCTGTTGTCGCGTGCTCATTACAATGGCACACATATCACGTTGACTTATTTTTGTCTCCAAAGGCGTCCAAACGTGAAACTTTGGTATATTAGAGATCTTAGTATCGATCGCTGATTCCTCATTCCCATGTCATGGCGTACAGGAAATTCATTATACTTCCTACTGCATGGAAATAACTCGACTTCATACGGGGATTTTAGTGTCTGATACGTACTAAATCAGTAATTGAACTTAATCCAACGGTTAAATAGTTAAAATTCGAAGGTTAGTGTTATGCCTCTTAGCGTCTTTGACTCCGTTGTCTTAACAAAAATTGAATTCTCAGTATGTGCGGATAGTTGAACTAATGTTTGATTTTAATCAATTTTTATCGAATATCACTAATTTATGGTTATAATAATTAATGCGTTAGGCTGTTAATGATCCTTTGAGTCTGCATATGTTCTTTTGGTACTGTCTTAAAATATCATAGTTTAGTTTTCCCACACACATCTGGCCCCAAAATCTAATCCCATGAGTAACTGAGAAATAGTACAGATTTATGATATCATAAATTACTTTTGAGTGCTGGAAACACCATCATGAAGATTAATTTGCATGATTCATGGAGCTGTTTGAAGGTCACGAACGAAAAAAACCCTCTCGGGGAATGAATGTCCCCAAGGACCCTCACCGGGGATGCACGGGGAATCTTTAAATCACCGAATCCCTTCGCCCTTCCCGACGAGCCTTCCCTTCTAACACTGTCCCCAGCCTCCTTCCTTCTCCCGCCTCTCTTTCCCTCTTCATAGCTCTGCTCTCATCCGCGCCTCCCACTCACCAGGTCGCCCATCAGACTGACCCAGTTTCCTATGCGTGCGCCCTTCACAGGATTTTCCGTGTTCTCTGAAGGCGGGGGCAACCCTTTTTCCCCGTCTATTCGACCCGGGGGTGGGGACGGGGGGGGGGGGGGGGCTATGCATCCAACCTCCTCCCATGCCCCTGGAACTCCTGCCACCCGTCAACTCCTTGTGTCTCTCCTTCGCCGTCAACTCCAGGCGCACAAATTTTAAAGAGGGCTTTCGGACCGCCGCGCCCGTCTTGGCGGCGACACACACTCGCGGTGAAGGAAGCAGATTACGATCGGGCCCTCCTCCTCCTTTTTACAATATCCCGATTCATTTTTAGAACGTCCCGGGTACATTTTTACCCATGAATAATAATGAAGTGCCCGCCTTAGACCTAAATGTGCCGCATTATTTTGCGTGATATGTACTTTGATGGTTAGTTTTATGCCGCTTATCGTCTGTAATTTATTGTTGGCAGCCTTTATAAAAAAATATAATTCGAAGTATGTGCGAATTATGGTTAGTGTTCTGCATGCTCTGAATAAATTTGTACCTATTATTTGTATTTAATTTATTGTAGTTAAATGAAATGGGAATTTTCGTGATGATTTTAAGTGTCAGCGT
This sequence comes from Ischnura elegans, assembly GCF_921293095.1. Classification (NCBI taxonomy): domain Eukaryota; kingdom Metazoa; phylum Arthropoda; class Insecta; order Odonata; family Coenagrionidae; genus Ischnura; species Ischnura elegans. The sequence goes on along the minus strand of NC_060246.1, from coordinate 113,002,967 downwards.
TGAAAAGATATCTGTTCAAAAGTTATATAGAGCGCCATTTTTTTGTTGTGAGAGTTTGAGGTCATAAATTTGGCATGGTGTTTTTTCATTTTATTATCTCTCCTAGCTTGCACAGCAATACAGTGTTTCACTCCAGATGGGCAATGTCGAGTGAATATTTTACTTACATTTGCTTCAAATTTATGGACACATGGATACGTTTGGCTGAAGATATTCCACAGAAAGCTCTTCTTTGGGCAGGAATGAGCTCAAATTCGAATAAGAAAAGAAATGAAATGTGATAGCTTCATTAGCATCTCATTTCATATGTGACCGGTTATATTTGTAATAAATATGTACTAGTTTGTGATTTTCTTTTCCGCTCCATTGTCCGAGGCTCGTAATAATTAATTTAGTTCACTGTTTGTTGGCAGAACGTATGATTCGGGTGTTTCTTATAAAAAAGAGGGTTAGGAAGATTTTCCCCATTTTTCAAAAGAAATGAAAGTATTTGAGTTCTTTTAAAAACACTACCTTTACCGAGATAATCCCGTGGCTTTTTATCATTTATAGATTAATGTTTTTGTTATAATTAATGTAGGTTTTCTCTTTACTTAACATCACTACTGAAATTTTTTAAATTTGATTCTGTGAGTTTTAATTGAGCGTCTTGAAAGGCTACTCGGGATTCCCACCGCGCAATTGTTGATATTGCTGCCCTCATTTCGAGTATTGAATCAGATCCAATCTTCAGCCCTTGATGATTAAATATTTCCAACAATTACCCGTTCATCAATGCCAACAACTACCCGGAAGTAAACCGGAGTAGCCTTCCAAGACGCTATATGCCGGGAAAACAAGAGAGAATACCTCTTTAATTGATTAATACGTCGCAAAAAAAATACCGGCCGAACGGAAGTGATGCACCCGCTTACAACATTATCACTTTTTGGATAACAACATATTTTCCTTCGTGAAATAGTTCCCTCTCCTACAAACGACGACGAAGTAGGAACGAATGTTGGTGCTGTGGAGCATAGCACCGCATCGGCCACATTGGTGCTCATTGTGGTGGTTGGAATCGCTGTCTGAGAGGAAGTCGTAGAAGTCGACCAATCTCCCGCAGTCGTTGTAAGATGAGCCCTCTTTCTCCCTCTTTCTCTATCCGGGATCCGCTGCCGTAAAAATCGCAAGGAAGGAGGAAGCTAATTTGGGGTCTAGTCCGCGAGTGCCTTTTGTGGGAGAGCCGTGTCATCCGCCCCTCGCGACCTCGGGGCCAATATTGACCCTGCCGACCACTCCATCCGTCTGCTTCGGGGCAATGGTAAACTTCCGACGTGCTTCGGTCTGATGGCTGAGCCGGGATGGTTCCACCGTCTCAAACACTAATTGAAGGGTCTAAAAGTGGATTCCATCGCGGGCCTTGTTATCCTATCATATTGTTCCACTGTGGGAAAATTCTTCGGAATTAAATCCGGGAGCTGGCGAAAAGTAGTTCTGGATATGTTTGTTTTTTTAAATCCTTATCTTCTAAGAATGCTTCTCCGGATAAAAGAACCTAAATGAAATTCTAATTGTAATTCTAAAAAAAAACTAAATAACATTCTACATTATAGAGTTATATATTGAGGGTTGGAAAATAATAAATTACTATTGACCTCACTCTGCAATTTGTGTCGAAAAAGTACTCTTTTTAAGGATCTATGTTAATAGCGGCAAAGATAAATCAGTCAGCTCTCTCCTAGATCAAATTGCGTGACCTGTAGAATAATTAACCTTATTTGTATCAGCGTGTATGTAAATACTGCTGATAATTGTTGAAAGACATCAACATGAAAGTTAAGATGGCTTATCGTTGCCTGCGAAGTTTGTGAAGGTCTATAAAAATTAATGAGTGCCTAAAGAACGGAGTGCAAAAACCTTGAGAAAGGAACTGCTCTCCAAGTTTATTTAAGGATATTTCATAACTGCCTAATGGTTTTGTAGATAATTAAAAGTAAAAAATAGAAAACACAACTTCTGGGATTAATTATAAAAATGTATTTTTCCCGTGGTTAAATTGGTTTTACAATTGTCATCTTGAAATTCCCTCTGTTTATATTTTTTTCAGCACGAGGCTAAGTCTGAAAAATCCACTAACTCATTTAACCGAGCCTTATTTGCATTTTAGGACACGATGATAATAGTTCTCCGCCCTGATAACAAGGGTAAAGAGAAAATAATTGCATTTATTTTCTTAAACGTTGCTGATAACCCGCCTACAAGCTCTTTCTACTGTACCCTTTCCGTATGAGCAATATTTTGCGCCTACACATTCTAAAAATAAGGTTTCGACCTTGGCTAATTCTTTGAACCTTTTTATTTTGGCTTTCGATGAAATTAGTGCCATGACGTTGTCCTGCCTCTTTGCATGGATATTAGTTTTTTATTAGGGATATTTTTACCTCCTGCAATTTGGAATATGATTTAACCCATTCCAAGGAGTAAATTTTTTTTAAAGCTGTAAAGAAGTAATGATATCCTTTTTTGATATCCTGCATAGCTTGCTACTTCGCTACTTTATTTGTACCTCACTGCCAAATTTCTGAAGTATATTTATCCATGTACATATATTTGCTATACAGAATTCTCAAAATTTTGGAATTAAAAAGGATTTATCTTTTCTTAGTTTTATTCGCTTAGAAGTTTGGTCATCATTCCCTTCCTCACGTATTTGTATTCACCTACATACAGCACACTCAATTGTTTTTTTGTGTGTATGAAAAATTCGTTTTTAACTTTTTGTAATTTTAAAACCTAATCTTTGATTGATATGCTTCCTCTGGACTTTGATTTGAATCACCTCCTTCATCATTCATTTCTAAAGGCCGGTATTCAAAACCGTTGGAGATAATGACTGTCTAGGTATTGAAAATATCGGCTGCAGCCTTTTTAAGCAACAACATCCTGAGGGATTATCTCAACTGTGAACTTAAAAAATCGTAATTTCCCAACTCATGCTGCTCCTGTTAGAAAATCCAGGTCCTTTATTCGTCATATATGTCACTCATCATATATGTCAGGGTTATGGCTTCGTTTTCCTTAATATGATAGCTATTAGCTTTGTTGGCGGAGAACGCCTAACTACTTCCAATTTAATTCATTACTAAAAGTGATCAGGCGAAGAAACCGGGTATATTTTTCCCCAATGAGAGACGTTAGGAAGGAAATCAATACAAAGCAAGGAAGCCGACTGTCAATAACCATCCATCGTCTTTGCTGCAGAAGTGGTGTGTGAATCTCAATCTGAGAATTCGGAGAGTTGGCGAGGTGAGTGACCTTACCTGTTGACAACCCCTCCCCTCCTCCTCCGAAAAACTCAAGCCCACGTCATGCAAACTCCCCCTCTCTCTCTCTCCCACTGTCTTTCTGCTTGGCCACTTTCAAGAATCCGTCCCCTCCTCCCTCCACCTCCCCCCCCCCCTCCACCCCCACCCCCGCTATTTCACCTTTCCCTCTCCCCACCCCCAGCGCCAGCCGACCCGGACAAGCATCGATCTCTGACGTTCGCGGCAGCGGAGAACTGAGTATGCTTCTGCTGCCGCTGCTGCTGCTATATATCCCTCCATCGCATTGCTTCTTCTCCCAAGGTCCTCTCCTGCCACGCACACTCACCCCCACCCGTCCTGCTCGTAATCTTCCTTTCATCTCTGATTTATCTCCCTCATCTCTCATCCCCCGAACTCTGATATCACAATATATCCACTTGGCTTTAACCCCTCCATCCTTCCCCCCCTTGTATTTGTCCCTTTTTATTTCCCTCGCAGATGTTGATGAATTGCTTCCGCTCATCGCGCAAACCCGTCGCTCCCTCCGAGTCCGCGGTGGTTGGCTGCTTTAAAGAGGCCGAGAGGTTTCTTCGCGATCCCTCACCCAAAAAGTCAATTGTATTATCAGCCCCCCTATCAGCAAGCTTAACTATGTCGATTGCTTGGAGGGAATAATAAGAGATATTGTATGACACAATTGTAGTATGAAGTAAGCATCCAGTTTTACCTTTATTTTGAGGCAACCTTTTAAAATGTTTATCCTGAGTTAATGGTTTTGAGTACAAGTCAAATATTTTTTTTAGATTGTTAGAACAAGTTTGAAATTCTCAACACAAAAATATTTAATATCATCTAAGTTTAACCACTAATTCTTCACTCTTATCACCTCCTTTCTTAAGAAAATGCACGTGAATTAGCAGAAATTTTACAGTGAAAATTTTTATTCCCTTATTTGCTTAAAATTAAAGCATAAATAACGTTACGTTGGTGTGAATATTCTGTCAATTATTCTCATAACTTTCTGCGTTAATTCAAACGCCTTTGTATCTACTTCATGGGTACATTTTTTTGCGTATACCCTAAAAAAATTGTTCTAATTTTGTTTATCTTTTTTAACTGGGGTAAAAGTGCTATTAGATAATGCAAAAAAAACTACACGGGTAGTGACAGAGCAATTTTTGCTATAAAATATCACGTGCTTCGATAATGTTCATGTACACATTTGCTGGATGATATTGAGTTTTGGGACTATGTCTACGCATTCTCACGGTTAACATGAACTTTTTATTTGAGTTCCCTCTTGCTGCTACGGTCATGCATCTTCAGGGTAACATGCGAAACAAGCGAGCGAGGGAATTTGGTGCTTAATTTTTTCAAGCCAACTCGCAAGCGCACCCAAACTCCCCGTTTAACTTTCAGCTTAACATCCAAGTAGTTAGTCTGCCAGCCGATCCAACGGACAGCCATAATCCGCTTTGTCCCCTCCCATAGCAACCCCACCCGCTTTGGCAAGTCTCTCGGATGCAAGGCTCACGCAACGTCAACAAAGTGGCGGCGTTCGGCCAGGGTTAGGGTGGGAGGGCGGGCAGCAGGGATGAGGAGAGGCGGCGAACACGAATGCAATCGAGGAAGGAACACACTGCCTTTGCGGTCTCGAAATGCATCGCTGAGCGGAGCACGGGAACAATGTGCTCTTTCCCTCGTCATATTTGACCCCGTGCCAGTTGACCAACCGCGAGAGAAGTGATTAAACAGCGAGCAGTTGACAGCAGTTCAACTTTTTTATTTATCGACTCACCCCACCGCTTGCTCTTGCCTTTGATTTTCGGTTGCAGGGTTGGATCATTATCTGCGTGGCCTTTGATTTTTATGCTAATTTGCCTACTTATTATGGCTTCAGGTTCTTGAGTAAACAGGCTGAATTGTATTGGTATTAAAGTTTTACCCGGTGTCATCAATCTATCACCAGGATAATCCACCAGGATAACATCTCCTAGCTAAAATAATATTCACAAGTATACCACCAAGAGCTATTAAATAGTGACGCTTTCATTAAGTTTTATGGGATTCTGATCACTTCAAATAGTCACTAGCAGCTAATAACTCCATGAAAATTCACGAGTTATTTACATTAGTGCTATCACTTCGAAGTTTACCGAATATTGTCTTATTTTAGTCAAGATAACATTTATGCATACGAATTAGCATGGCTAAAGAATAGTGCACTCGAATACAATCGAAACTGTGCCTATCTTAATCCGAGGGTATGAATCTCTTCAATCATGGCGATATAAGCTCCTTCAAAACTATTTTTAATGAAACTTATTTTATGCTCAATTTAATTTTTCACTCAAATTTTGCCCCCAAATTTTTTTCTCAACGGATAACCTTGCATAGTATATCCCATCTGTATGTATTCTCACCTGGTTGAAACAAAGAAACTTTCAATTCCTCAATTAATCATTTATTTGAGCATTTTTAACGCATTTTGCACTTCTACCAAGCAGTACTATCCCAATTATTTAAACTTTTTTTACGAATCATGCAGTTTTACTGAGCAATACTATCCCAATACTGGCGTTAACGGGAGATATAATACGAATTAATTAACACGTGAAGCGGTCTCAAGCATGATTTCATCTTTTTTGGAGCGTATTTAAGTAAAGGTGGTGGTGGTCTCCGCAAATTTCACGTGGAACTGACCGCGACGTTAAGGAGCAGAGAGAGATATACGCCCGTCGCGTAGGGACGGTGGCTTCGGAAGGCCACGGACTGTTTCACTTCATCCGCGCGGCGCATTTAAAGGAACGTCACCTCAGATGAGCACCCGATACCCAGGCCGTCCCTTCGTTCCTCTTCGTGCATTCCGAGGCGTCTCTCTCTCTCTCCAGACGTTGTCGTCGGTGGCGTCGCCAGCGCGCCCACCTTGAGGATGTGGGTCAAGCGGGAACCTTAGGGCCACGTCCCTCGCCCGCTTGATCCCGCGACCAGAAAAATCCCTCTCACACCTTGGGTATTCCATTCCCCCATTCAGCAAATGGTGGCCTCGGCCCTCAGATCCCAGCCTTGCAATACCAGACCGTCTCCACACGCACGCTTCTGCTATCCCTTGAGGTTTTCCTTGCCCCTCAGATATGACGTTTAGATAAGAACCCTCGTGGTGTGTCCCAAAGCTTAACCTCAGCTCAAGCATGCATGGCCTCACACCACCGTACCTTCGTAGAAGAATCCACCACTTCGATGGGTTGAATACCAGAAGAGAAGGTAATTCGTGCAGATAAAATAACATCAATTGGTTAAGAATATAATCACACTCGTTTAAGATCTTTAGCGTCTCTCTATTTCTATTAACCTTTCCATTAACCAAAAGCTTATCGGTTATTGGCAGTCCTCTATATAACCATCTCACTCTTATCCCTTCCTTTATGTCTTGTGCTAAAGTCTGAGCAGCTAATTCACCCTTATCTTCTTTTTTTACTCGATAGAGATATTTTTAGAATACAAATTTCCCATTTCATTTGCTTTTCCTACTAATTATGTGATTTCATCTAAACCACCATCGTGTTGTTTACACAATATATCTTACCATCCTCATCGGTTCTCTTTTTATGGCCTGCCTTCTCATTTCTTGATAACTATGTCACCAGATCGAGAGGAAGTGATTAGGATAAGTGAGAAACTGAAAGAAATCGTTTCAGACACTCCAATTCTGGATATTAACTGCCAAGAAAATTGGATCGTATCGCCAAAATGTTCCACTTCGCTGCTTGCAAGTGAGCACTGTGAGATCCTGCATTGTATCTCCATCGTTGTTGGATTCCATTTAGGATAGGTAAAACCGCTTCATCGAATGCCATACCGGATTTTTCTAGAGCTAGGCCTATTTTTAGTTCCATTTGGGTCCTCGTATATAAAGACTTTTCTGGACGATATCTGAGAGATGGCATTATCAAAAACGTTCTTGATTTTAATTGTAAGTTACCAATTAATCCAACTACTTTTTTCCTAGTTTTTGTCACATTAGTCAGCATATTGTAAGAGTGACCACTGGAATGAATTTTGTAATATGCCACATACCAACAAGCTAGCCCAACTTTGCCGTTCAATTTGTACCAATGTGTATGAAATCAGTGAACTTCTTTCTCTTTTTGCTCTCAATTTATATCCACTGAAAATTTAACTATAATCACGTTACGTAAAAGCATATCTACCATAATTTAGCGTAATACAGCATTTGATACTGCATTCAAATTAAATTATCAAGCGATTTAACAGGGTTCATTAAAGTTTGCTGGCTATTTTTGCTGCGAAATGCTTTTGATATTTATTGCATTTCATACATATTTTTAAACTCTATTTTTTCACATTATAGCCTTTAAACTAAATAATGCTGCCAAAATTATTTTTATCTTGCTGAATAAGTGTGTGCGCTGTTTAATTTTCTTTAGTAAATGTTTTTTCAGTGAAGATAGTTTATATAATGCATTTTTATTCAAGTCAATTTGATTGGGCAGTCACATGGATAGACGATTTTTGGTCATAGTTTTGTTTCTATGAAGGAGATTGATAGAATAAAAGAATAATTTAGTTTGTTGAAGGAGAGAAGAGAAGCCCGGCGTCTATATTTACATTTCTATTTAATTGAGAGTAAGTGTACGCGAATTATTCTCTGACACTGGGTGGATTGTATGAGTTTAATTTAATCTTCTATACCTCGGCAAGGTTTGCTTTTTTTTGGATTGTGATAGTTATTCTAACCATCTATAAGATGATCTTACTTCCATAATTTTAAGATTTGGTTACATATGGCTTGAATTTATGGTAGCTTAAATTTCATTCTTTTTTATTTGACAGACGTAGCAGAAGCTGTATCATTATATCATTTTTTTAGTTTGACCGGCTAAGAAAAATAATAGGCTTTGTTACAGATTAGCTTTTATTAGTATGGTTACAACTGACTTACTTATTTTAATATAGCATTACTCATTCTTTGACGATTCATATACTTCCTTACGACTCTTATTCCATGTCCCAAGAAATAGAGTACTTAATGTAAAACCCGTTAAAATAACCACAATTTTCGCTATCAAATGTAGGTCTTAAAAGTCCCCGATTGAGTTCAGAATTCTTGAAAAACTCTCCCTTAGTTTTAATACTACGCCTTAAATCTCGAATCTCCTTCCCTCTGAAAACTTTTGAAAATAAAACGAGTCGAGGCACCGAAAATCCCGCGTTATTTATATCGCTCATAATTTTCGCCAACTTTCCCACTTTCCGTCGAATACAATTATTTTTTTTTCGAAGTAAAACTTGTAATGTGAGGACATGGGTCAAACAAGCGTCTGGATTATCATATTCTCGCTCGCCCGCCCCCTCCCTTTTCCCCCTCCCCCGCCCGACTTCCTCCCCCCTTCTCTCCCTCCCTCCCTGGGGCACCCGACACGCAGCCGAAATTGAAATGCGCAGGCCCTGCGAAACATTTAATCGGCGCGGTATGGCTATTGATTTCCTGATTCGTTCGCACTCCACGGCGTTGGAAGCCAGCCTCTCCCGCCCCTCCCCCCACACTTCCCTCCCTAACCCCTCCCTCCTCCCTCTTGTCTCACTCAGTCAACCCTTTCCACTCACTGTTCACCAGGGGAAGGGGAGGGGGGAAGGTAGGTACCAAACAACGCCACCCCGCCCACCGCTCACGAATGTCCACGCGGGAAGGGTTTGGATGCTGGAGAAGTGCGGGAGAGAGAGAGAAAGAAAGAAATTAATAGGCAACAGCAGAATCGGCGGCGGCACGGCCGTGTTTTGTCGCCTTAATTCCTCATTTACATCGGGGCGGTCCGTTTGCCAATCTCTGAAACGGAGCGATGTGCATCAGGGATACCTACCAATACCTTCACCTCGACCAATGTCTCGTCTCAAATGGCTTGCGAAGGGGTCGTTAATTCACATCCTCAATCGCAATTATTGATAGCAATTCAGTGAATTATAGAAAAACATAAGTTATGACTAAAAAAAGTCTTCCCCATACAGTCATTCTCTCGTAAGATTAAAATAAGAAAACGCGAAATTGTTTCCCATTTTTAGTGAAAGAGTGACGTCGTTAGAGTTTCTTCCTATTATCGCCATCAAGAAGACCCCTTCACTCAGCTCACAAGACTGTAAATAACAGCAAACCACATGAGACCCTTGCGCAAGGCCGAGAAGTAGCTGGAAGTGGACACACGGCTGGTATGATCAGGTGACATCATCAACTCATCTGCGAAAGGACTGAGGCCATTAACTTTTCGTCGCACGTAGCTTGATAAGTAGGCAATTTGATTGACAACCTGAAACAAACGGGTCCATTCTAATTTCATTTTATTTATTTTTTAATCTACAACATTCGGCAATTTAAAAAAATTGGTGAACCAACCGTTTTTAAGTACACAGCCTACAAGCTTGACAACGGCATCAGTTTATTTTGATATTTCGAATTGTATTCTTATATGCGTGACCTCATTCCAAATGATTTGATATTTGGATAAATATTTAATATAAAGCTTTATAAATTTATTTTGTACTAATTCATTAATTTAATTTTGCATTGCTAAACGTGAATAAGCACTCACAGGCAAATTTTTCCTTCATCCTACCAAACACTTCCTTTCGTCAGTCATTGCCGGTGATATTCGGCTCTGCACCCGTCTAATGACCGATTTATCTGGAATTAGAAGCTTTGCGTAAAATGGTACACAAGCTCGTTCTTACAGTGCATTCTGAGTTTGATACGAGATGAGTGCTTAGTGGTAAAGATTTATTTACCACAGTTATTTTGTAGAAACGTTTATCTGATTGCAAAGTTCTGGATAAAACTCAGTTTTCCATTTTATATAATGATGACATTATATAAATAATTTTACTTTTAAAGGAAATAGTTCTGTATCAGACGTCACAAAGTTAACGTAAAACAATAAATGATTGGTAACTTTTCTCCAATTTCAATTTACTTGCGACTCAACTATTAAAAACCTTTCAGCTCATTTTCTTGGAAACTGTCTTTTACGACAGAAATAGGCCTTGGCAAACTGCCAAGCAAAAAATTTGTAAATGCTCATAGCGATTGGTATTTTCACGTTAAATGCATTTTTCACTTAATTGATTCAAAGGCCATGCGTTCCTTTCATTGAGAGATGTAAAAAACTCAAAGCTTTATCTGTTGAGGAAATATTTCAAATCTCAGCTGCAAGAGAGAATATCAAACCAGGAACCGACCAGTTTTACGTTAAAGAACTAAAATATGTTCATTATTCTATATTCCACAATAAAATGCATGAATTTCTTCGGTCGTGTTGTTTATAAATATTTTTGTGGAATCAATTGATATAAAACTTCGAACAACTCGCCAATTCGTTCTATGTAAAAAAAATTGTGCACGGAGAGTTGATTGGGAATCATTTCAATGGATGAAGAGAGGTTCGGTGAGCAACGAAATCACTGGCCAGAGGATCCCGCCAATTCCTCTTTCACCACTCATTCAGTCAGTGTTTATTTTTCCAATCCGATCGTCGCCCAAGCCAATCTGTCCCCCGCCCTCCTACTCCGTCCCCCGCCCTCCCACACCCAATCGCTTCCCCCGTCAATATCCCTCCCTCCCTCCGCCTGTAATGGCCTCCCGCACTCTCCTCCGTTGTCATCGTCTGGGGACCATTTTTTCGCCGCTCCTACTTTCATTCCGGACCCGGAAATTTCCGGCCGCTCCCAGCGATACCACTCAGTTAATCTCGACGGTTTGCAAGGCCGTCCATTTTTTTCTCTATCTTTCCATTACTCCGATATCTAGATAGCAAAAATTACACGTCCCTATTATTTAGCCTCATCTGTCTCTCCTTCTCTTTTTCTCACTCCTATTCTATTCTATTTCCGCGTGATTGAAGTTTTCTGGGTCCAATCTCTCCCAGTCCTTCATCCATTACTCCACCACTATCTCTCTCTTCGTCAAATTCTCTTTTTGTAGTCCTATCGACCGCAACGAGGTGTCTGCTGCTCACTCTAATTGTGGCGTTGTATTCCTCTCCCACCCTAATCTTCGGTGAATAAATACCCTCCCGTATTCCCGTATTTAAGACAAAAGTAGCGCTCCATATGCATAGGTGCTATCCTTTTTGGGTACTGTCAGTGGAACTGTTCCATCGCAGCTTAAACGTCCTTAATACTCATGATTGCAAACCATGGAATACTATGCATCATATATCCTTGATATTTATTTTAAAATATAGCGTTTAGAAGGAAATTCTCTTTGGAGTAATGGCTGTTATAATAATCAGAATAAAGTAAACTTTATTTATTTCAATTACCGCCGAAAACAGTACATTGAGGCCTTTACATCGGGAGTTAAAGCAATCATCGACTGACGTTGACACATACCCATATCCTGGAAGAGGCAGGCAATCTATCCAGGTGGGACTCGAATCCGTGGCCTTCAGTTTGTTAGGCGAGGACTTATTCCCGTCGTCACCGAGTTCGACATGTAACTTGAGTAAAACGATGTTGAAATATAGGCGACAGTGAAGTAATATCGCCAGAAAGTATTGCTTGAATACATTTCCAGAATTGCAGTTTTACCACTGAAGTCATAAAACAAATGGACGTTTTACAAGGTATTAATTTTTACTCTACCAAATGAATTTAATTGTAAATTAGGGAGCAGTGTAGTCTACTTTCCGTTGTTCTATTAATAATAGCAATAAATTATAGTAATGATTGCTAATAAATTTCAATGCGTATATATACTGGCAATCAGCATAGTGTCACAATTCGTGCTAATTACCCTTTATGGATATTTATATTCCCTTTTCTGAAAAGAATCAAGGAGGGGGTTCACGAGGTTTTTCTTCAAATTCAGCCTATTTTTCACTTTAATCAATGTTGGAAAGGATGCTGACATCTGAAAAGAAGATTCGCGACCCTCAGCTATGCAACATGAATTACGCGAGTATCAATCTATGAATTCCTTATCGATATCTGTGCTAACGATTTACTGGAAATGACTAATACTGCATTAATACTATATACGTCATCCATATCCATCACATTTGGATATACTTCATTTCTGACGCGTTATGCTATTCTTCTCCGATAACTCTGAAATTACCCGTAAACTATAAATAAAATTCCATAAACTAGTCAAGATTTTTGAGACACAATTATCATGAGATCAAAGCCATCAGGTTATTTCTGCATTTACCTTTAGCAGAGCACTGGTTCAATGGCTTACCAAATTTATAACCATATCATTCATGATAGCGCACTCTACCCAAGGAATTAATATCTAATTGTAAGTACCGATAGGCTTAAATGAAAATTATGTATTTTCATTTTACAGGCATGCCTTTATGGTGGGATTTATCTCCATTCATACGTTATGGAACGTTGAAATTCGGTGAAAAGAACTACTAAATGAAATTGAGTAATGGAAACCATTGGCTTCTTAAGTCCTACTCCAAAATTCTGAATTCTTCTAATACTCTCACATTAGTGCATTCGGATGAAAATAAGTTCACAGTGTATGTGGTAACGAGTTCAGTCGACATTTACGTGCACCCGGTGCTAAGTTTTTAACTTAGATTTCCTCCTAATGATCCTTAAATTGTCTTCTTGAAATTTGAGTGCTTCAATGACGCTTTTTCCGCGGCCATTTAAATGACACTAAATTAAAGCCCCCGGGTAAAGAGATTCGACAACTTCGTTTTTTCCAACCCTCGCCCTCGTTGTTTTGCTCTTCCGATTGCCGTTACTCAAGGCAACTAGGCAGCGCTTAAAAGTTATTCCAATCTTAGCGGTACTTCTTCGAGTTTAACTTGCTTCGGAAACTCCATTGGACGCTACCTGACCGCCAGAGAGTCGTGTTTGATGGTGATACCGACCACTCTGATGACACATTCGAGAGCGCCACCAAGAGACCTAGAGTAAAGGGAGAACTTAGCACAACGAACTATATAGCTTTCACGCAACATACGTGAATATTTGGGGATGTCAGCGAGAGTGGTTGTTATACGAAGTTCTGATCGCTTGCTTTCCAGTTCCGTTTACGAGCGCATGTCGTCAGGTATGTCATTTTCGGGGGATTCACTTACTTACATTGCATCGCTATGGAAGTTTACGTGTGTTTGTGAAATCTACAAATAAACGAAACCCAAATTGAGCCGTGATAGCTTCATTGAGTTAACATTAAGGACTTCACAAGGTTTTTACCTGACCGCAAGTCTTCATGTTCCGTTTGCTAACGCACCTCGTTTCTCTTTTGTTGCAGGCGCGCGGTGGGCCACTCTTCGTCTCAGCCTCTCGCCCAACACCAAAGCTCTTCTGCGGGGGGCCTGTCGTCTGCAGGAGGGCCTTCAGGGGGCTCCAGCCAGCCCCTGCCGCCGCCTTCCCCACTGCCCACCGCGGGGGCGGCCGGCGGCGGAGGCGGGGGCCGGGAGGGGCAGCAGCCCCCGCCGCCCCCGTCCGCCTCCCCGTCCGCCCCCTCCCCGGCCCCATCGGAGCCATCGCCCGTCGCCCCAAGGGAGGCCTCCGCCTCCTCGGGGGCGGCGGCGGCGGCGGCGGCAGCAGCAGCGTCCGCCGCCGCCACGGCCTCCCCCTCGCCCTCGCCACCCGTCTCCGCCGCCTCCGCCCCCGACGCCCTGCAGCGCTCCCTCTCCGCCCCCATGAGGTCGCTCCAGCAACAGCAACTGCAGCAACACCACCAGGTGGCCGAGATGCGGGAGCAGGACTCGCCCACGCAGGGGCTCAGCCGATCCGTGTCCATGACGGAGGCCGTGAAAAAGTAAGCCACCACCATGCGCGCTCTCACTAAAGAGGACACGTTTCCCTCACCCTATTCTGTTCATATTTTGTTTTGCTTTTTGTGATTTCTTTAATTCCCTCTTGAAGTCATGTTGAAATCCCAGATTTTATTGGGTAGACCTTTGTCAGCGTTATTCTTTTATGTGAAAAAATCTGTGTCAAAATTTAAAAATTTGAGATTCAGGCAAATCAGAGTTCACCAGGGTCTATTTTATGCACCCTGGACATTTGAAGTTGAGATCAAACGTTTTGAAGTGAGTAAATCGTCAAAAAAGACCGGTCATTTGAGGACCCAGCCATTCTACTCGACCGGTTCTATTTTGTCTTTATTTTTACTTAAATTTCATTTAAAATCAAAATTTTTAGAGTGAATCTTTGCCAACATTTTCCTGTAAATAAAATCTATTAAAAAATGTTACTGACAATTGATACCGGGATTAATCTTTCAACTTTAAAATATATGCCTATGTTGATCAATTAGACCTTTATTTGCTGTAAAAGGCTGAAGATGATTGCATTAAATTTAAGTGGGTGATACGTTATTAAAATACTGGTCTAGAGTGAGTGACTGCGTCCTCATATATGCACGAAAGAGGGCAATCATCGAGGCATTAAAGTGGGAGACCAAAGCCTTACTTTTCCACTATATAAATTAGATCAAGTGAAATTTCCAATTCATGCTATTTCATTGAAACAAACTCATAATTTATTCTTTTTATCATGGTAAAAAAATACCCTCTGCGCGGCGGGTATACGTGTATACGGAGGGTACATGAGGGTGTGAACAGTGAGAAAGTAATGAAATGGAGGAGAATTGAGGGAATGAAGAGAATGTTGAATCGGTCAGTGGTGTGTAATATGGAATAAAAAAAGATCCAAGTGGCCGTATAATCGCCGTTGTACGGCCTATTGAGTCTTTTTTTCATATTGAATCTTTGAGGCTGTAGAGGTCATTTCCCCGTTTTCCGGTGAGTGCTGTGTCAAAGCGAAAGAGCATAACTGCTGACAAACGCACAAGAACGGTCAAAGGTTCCAAGCATTTTTATATGAATGAGGGAGGAATGGGTGGAGAAATATATATGATTTTGTTAGAAATCTCAAATTTTATGCAGCTTAGAATTGGTGATTTTCGTGAACATAAAACCGCTGATCATTTTCAGTGTTCGAAAACACGTTAATTTTCCGCAAAGTTTGAATTCCTGCAATCTTATAATGCATCGCCACCACCACCTTTAATTATTTATGTATATATTTTACCACGTCTTCAATATAGCCAGAGTGAAAGAATGGCAGCAAGGAAATTTCTACACGTATTCATAGTTAAGATTAATCTGATGAATGTTTTCCAGCTGATGAGGTAAATTATATCTCATTACATTTAAATCTATATTCTACATATTTCATTCCTTCCAATTCCATCATCTTTTTCGGATACTTTGGTAACAACAGAATTTAAACTATATTTGAAAAATTAGCTCCGCTTTCTTCCGAATATCAGTGCATAGGCAAGATTGCGTCTCACCACTAGGTAAAAAGCGGAACGTTAACTTTTGACCACTTGTTCTCAGCTTTCCAACTGCCCGATGATTGTCCTACTCCTTGTTAATTTTTGCATCACCGCGCCCAAAATATTGCATCAGCGGTCTGAAATGTCGTCCCGGCAAATTGGACCTATTGTAGGTAATGTCTAGTCGCTTTAAATTTTCAATTCTTTGCTTCATTGAGACAGATGGAGCCCTACCTATCCCAGGACAAAAATGCAGTCTTCTTTTCCCAATAGGGAGCATTTTACCATTTTTAGCATTCAAAGCATTTTTAGGGAGTAATTTTTTAGCACCGTCCGTGTCCTGCGGCAATGTGGTGCATTAGCGAATATTGCTTCAACTCCAGGTTTGCTTCTGGATCTACCATTGGTTCCATTAGCATATGAAAATTCTGCCCCGAAATATTACCTGCGAATAAAATCAATAGATTTCGGCGTGAATTAGTGAATTTGCTTCATTTTGAACATAATTTTTTATTAAAAAAAATTAATTTGAAAAAATTGTTTATAATTTAATGCGACCGGTATGATCGCGGTACTTTTTCAGACTTGGTGAAGCCCGTAGTATTAAGTTATATATGTGAAATATACAAATTTGTTCATTTTTATGGTAAGACTGTTTCTTTCCTGTATTAAATTAACCATATTTTATAAACTAAACCACCCCAGCAATGACGTACTTTTAAAATTTTCACTTAATCTTGTTTGGGACGAAATTTAGCATGGGTGTTTATAAGTTAACCAACCACGCGCTCTCATCATTTTTGTTCTGTAATTACCAGTTCAACTTGTGATATTGTAAATTCTTAACGGAGGAAATTCTCATCAACATCGATGTTTTTTTCGTTAAAAATGGTGATATCATGATTTCATTTTATTCGCGAGTGATTCTTAAATTTGTATGAAATTACATAATTATTGAGCAGATCAAAATTGTGTCAACTGGAATAATACAGTAGTAGACATGATTTTCGTCTCAAGATAATAGCAAGTTCATTTCCTTGCCATTTAAATTTTGAATTTAACATATATTATCTCATTTATATGAAAGTTCAACTTTTTAGAATAGAATAGAATATTTTTATTATGCTCTAGGTAAAACCTATGAGAGCAAAAAATGGAAAATACAGGAAATGTTCTAAATCTTAACAAAGGCATTTTGACAAGTAGTTGATATTTATACAAAAGATGTAAAATATTCAATACTAATAACACAGAAGTATATGTTTATATAACTAATATAATTTATATAACTAATAACACAGAAGTATATATTTTAGTGGCAGGCTCAGTGATCCCACTAATTAATTTTTTTGAAAAAATATCGCTAAGAATATACAAATATTCTAACCTTGATTGTCGCCATTTTCCGTGAGTAACTACCACTTACACCACCGAAATCATACGTGAATACTCCCATTTTCCTTGCGTGTGCGTATCTTTGATGCGACACCAGAGCATACATAAACTACGTCGCCTTGAATCCTAGTAGACTTTTTTAAAAAGCTAAGTATCTAAATCGGCGTCGTAGTCCATTCTTTTCTTTTTGCAAATTATCTGTTTTGACAATATTTATGAGGCTTCCCTAGGTAACCCTCTTCTTTAATTGATATGAGATCATCCATTATGTGACTAAATTTTTATATATTATTTTACTGGAACTAATGCGTAGGCTTCATTAAGGCTCTTCTTGATATATTTTTCGTTTAAAACCTCATGTCTTAGCCACCTTATCATCAGAAACATCTGTTCGATGGAATCTAATATCCCAAAGAAAATTTGTTTGCTCAAAACAAACGTACAATCGTGTCGTGGACATGCTGCGTTGCTTTGGAATCTGGAATTCCCAAATGCTTCCCGCTAGTAAACCACAGTTATGGGAAACTTTGAGCTCAGGAACTTGACTGGGAAAGTAGGTCGCATTTGGCTTACTCCCTATCTTCCGGGCACTAATTGACTTAAAGTTCATTGGTTCCAAACGGCCTCTCCTCTTTATTAGAACTCGATTTTTCCTTCGTTTGCTAAACTCTCGAGGAATATTCGGCGTTTTTGTATCATGGTTAAGTAGAGAGCTTTTTCCCTTCAAAATCCAAACGCAGATACCCCTTACACCAGTTCGAATGTCGCGCGTTTAAAATTCATCTACAAGGATAAATTCAAGATAAAAGATATTTTTGTATTCTCATGAGTTAAATTAAGAAGAAGAATAAATACTTGAAAATATATATCCGTGCTTTGAAGAGGAAATAAAAATTAATATCATGCTTAGGTGAGTGCGAGATGTCATGTTTTTCTCATGGATAACCTAGCAATGACCTATGAAAAGGACGAATTGACGTCAAATGAGCAATATTGGGCTCTTAAATCACCAGTAATAGTGACTATGCTTGCCTTAGATTACTGTAATACCGTAAGTTATTTAAGGTCATGGAATTAATCCAATTCGTCAAATTTATCAATGCTAATGTACAGGAAGAATTAATTCTTGAATTCACGGAGTGTAGCATGTAATAACTTTTATTTTTTTACTGAATTAGAGATAATCAGCGTTTTCGGAATAAATCAAACCTGAATTAGGTGATGTGATTATATATATTATTTTATTTCATTCTCGAGCAAGAAGGAAAATTAATATTGCCTCATTTTCACCTTTTTCTTCCTCTTTCAACAAGCTCCCTTTTCGATTTGAGCAATGAATATGAATGGAGATCTAAATCGTTTATCCATTGAACGTATTAATTGCGGAGGACTCGCCGAAGGCTCCCTTTTTCCCGTCTTTCGAATGACTGCAGCGCCAGTTGTTCCAGATTACTCTCCGTCCCAATTCGGTTTCGCTTTTCTTTCGGGTGCCACCCTGCCCCGCTCACCATTTCCCCACCACCTTCTCCCCTTTTCATCCGCTGTAATCGGCAGCGCCGCCCCGAGTAAATGCCTCCACCATATGGCTTAACAACTAGCTGAAGAGCGCGAAAGAACATTTTGGGTCCCATGGAAACCTCCTTCTCTTCACCCCCTCCCCTCCCTGAGACTCCTCTCCCGTTGCGCGGGGGCGGAGAGGAGGGAAGTTTTGACTCCTTTTAACTCTCGTCCCCTTTTTACGGTTCGGAGCGTCCGCCAATTTTTGAAGGTGAGGGGGGCGAGGGAGACCTGAATATGGACTCGGCAGCAAACAATAACTTTATCTGCGTGCTTTTTATTTCCTTGCCCCCTCACCCCGCGGTAATTTTCTCCTCCGAGAAATTCCAACGCCAACTCGCCCTCTTCTTCACCCCCCCACCCACACCCACCCCCACCCTCCTTCCTCTTTGTCCGCTCCTTCCGCTCGCCTCCTCAAAGTCTTGCACGTCTCTTTTTCAACTGCGATGCCTTCCGAGTTTAAGTATCCCTTCCCAACTTTTGGTTTTATTTTTTTGTTTTCAGAGCCGTCCTCTCTCGAAACGATAGAAACAGCATTCGGTGGAGAATCGAGGTTTTGGAATTATTTTTATTTTTTTAACGCCATAAACAGCTCATTAAGATAAAGGGAGCTCCCGGTAGAAAAAGCTTTAATTGCTTTTATTGGATATTAAATAGGTATGCAGGTCCAAGGGTTTGAGAAGAGATGATTATGAGGCTACTCCAGTGGAGAAGAACTGAGCAGCACTGGGAATTGGCCATTTTTATCTGAATTTCTCTAATCGTTTACTACCTTATTGCCAGGACAATGATATTAGCTGCTTCTTTCTTTTTCACGCCTTTTATTCTCTTCATCACCAGTTTTCTTAAAAACATTTTGAAGCATTGCGTGCATGCACCATGTGTTTCGAAGCATTGCATTTTTATCGTCTCTTGTGTCTTACATTCTGAGTCTGCTATCATCATTATCTTGTGATACTCAAATGTAGGCATTAGCGTATCCTTTGGCGTTAGGTTGCCATTTTATTTTCTGAAATTTAAAATGCATTAGTTTAAACTAAAAAAATCCATAGCTATTAAATAATGCTTTCATGGTAAATGTAATTTTTTCATAAAAATAAATTTCATGGTAAGGAAATCACATATATCTTCATTATTTAGGAGCAATCTTTTTTTATATATTGTGATAAATCCAATACACTTATAAGATAATAAAATAGTACTTCTACGGAACTAATCGATTTTATATTACTCATATTTTATTAGTTCAACTTTTTCATAATTCTAACATTCTTCTTCTTAACAACTTCTAACATTTTCCTATGACTTATTTTCCAAGGATATGCAATGATCTACAAAGTGAAATGGACGATAATATTGACAAATTTTGCAAGCAATATGCTGCAAAGTGAAACCGATGAAGATGAAACCCTTTCAAAACAGAGCCTTAAAAATGTTTATTGCTAATTCTCCTCTTACTAATTTAGTAAACAGCCGCATTTTCGTGTTTGACTGAATTTGATTATAAATAATAGTCGCTTCTTCACAAATCTTTAATTTTTAAGTCAAAAGTACATCGTATTCGTCGTAATCGTAAATGACCGCTCAAGGTCGAAACATGTCGTACCGTCAAAATAAATTAGTGGAAGAAAACGAAGTCGTTTTTTCATTTGTGTTTCGAAATTTTATTTAAATTTATACGTGGTTTTTATGGTGATGCAATTTTGATTGTATCTCTTCACAAAGCCTTTTCCCTGCATACCTATTTATTATTCAATAAGAGCAATTAAAGACCGAGGTCTCTGTAACCAGTGTCGCCGACTCCATGGGGCCTGAGGGGGCCCGAGCCCCCTCAAAAATTCGTTATGGGTGTGAGGAAAAAGTACGTCAGGCTTGTCGATTTTCCCCGGAGTGTCACTCTTCTAAAATGCTTAAAAAACTTAAAACTCACTACTTATAAAATTTCCCGGGGCAAGATCCCCGGTTTGGGGCCCCTCAATTTTTTTTATAAGTCGGCATCCCTGTCTGTAACTCAGTGTTTTCCAATGAATTCCTAATTCCATTCTTTCCTCTCCTCCCACAGCTACATCCGCAAGAGCACGGCGTCCTTCTTCGGCGTGGACGAGAGCTCGGAGGATGAGCAGGCGGCGCGGTGGATGGAGCGGCGGAAGCGACTCGCCCTCCGCCGCTACGGCGCCTTCCGCGAGGACAGCGCCGCGCCCGCCCAGCAGCAGCAGCCACAGCCGCAGCCGCCAGTCCAGCCGGCCCCGCACCACCATCAGCACCCGCAGGCCCCGCTACCGCACCCCTACCTCGCCCAAAACTACCGCCATCTCCTCCAGCAACATCAACAGCAGCAGATCCAGTCCGCTCAGTCCCAGCTAGCGCAGACATTATCCCGCCAAGAAAGTGCCTATGCCGCTCAAGAGGTGAGTACCTAACGGCAGATTCTCCTCCCTATTCCACTAGGCCTACGTTGTTTAGTTGAGGGATATATCACGCTTCATTCCAGTCTGCTGGCAAGTTGTATAATCCTTATGCCTACAGGAGAAAGTTTCGGAGAAGAAATTTCTCAAGATGGCATGTATATTTTCTCTATCTCTGTTTAATCGCAGTAGGTTACTTGGGCCTGCTCGGAGTAAGAATAATAAAATACTGAAGCTGCTGCTACAATGTTAGGCAAAACAAAAATTAATGAGTAAATTGGTTTAATGTATCGGAGTAGATGAAAAATCCCTAATGGGTACTTACTCGTTAGGTACTCATCTTTTTAGCGACATAGGCACTTTTTTAATTAAAATACTAATATGTAGGACCTAAATATGGAATTTCAGATATTGAAAAAGTAATTACTGAGTTCACTCAAAATGGTACTTGCCCTCAAGGTAAAATATATCCTGCAAAATGCCCTTTCTCTTACCAGGTATCAAATAATTACTCTTACCTATCATGTATGCATGTATATTATTCTTACTCTGAGCAGGTTCAGAGCAATATGATTATGTAGAGATACAGATAAGGTTCCATTTTCTCTATGCTTATTAAGTCTATATGAAGGAGAAATTAACTCTTCAACTTTGTTTTTCCGTACTTTCTTCCTCTATATATTTTTAAATGCGTATTTGATTTTTCTTCTCATATTTTTCACGAAAATAATCGACGATCCTCCTCATTGAGTCCTATTTGTATAAGATTGGTCATCTTGCTCAATAATCTCCCTATCGACGAGCATGCCGTTTCCCGAGTTTGCTCTATAAATGCACGTCATATAGATTATGTATTATAGGCGGTTATTTTTAACCCCTTTCGACACAGTTTGGCGTGAATTGTTCAAGGCTAAAATTTTCTTCATCATTGGAAAGACTGAGCAAATAATTTGAATCCATTGTGGAGTGGATCACTATAATT
Organism: Ischnura elegans; assembly: GCF_921293095.1. Lineage (NCBI taxonomy): Eukaryota > Metazoa > Arthropoda > Insecta > Odonata > Coenagrionidae > Ischnura > Ischnura elegans. Next base: position 112,981,016 of record NC_060246.1, on the reverse strand, counting down.
ATATAAATAGCATAAATCGTCTGACTTTATTTTCACGTATATATCCGTATTGTCGGCTGTAGGTGAATGCTTGTTACTTTATTAAACATTCAATTAAAACCATTCTAAAATGATTACCTTTAACAAGTCTTTACTTCCGCTAAGAAATATTTCTTTACCCTTTCACCGATTCCAAAAAGTAAGACCTTATACCTTGAACTATGTATGTAAACTATTTTTCAGTTTGACGCATCCCGTTCTATTTTTTTATTGCTTGTTATGCAGCTTTTAAAAAAACTGACTTGATCCTAGGCTGTTTTATCGAATTTCCCTCCGCCTCTCTCTTTACTCCTTTCGTAATGGTTTACTGGCAAATTTTCTGTTTAGCTTATTAGTCAAAACTTGACATACCTTGTGCTATAACTCTCTTTTTACTTTTAACTCTCAAACCTTTAAACAAGCATCAATGATGGTAAAAGTAGGTGTGAATTTAAACTGAAAGTAATTCTTCCTCCTTTTGTTTTCCAATTATCGCTTTCAATTATTCAGCTGTGGAAAATTTCCATCCGATGGAATAATTAAGCTCATTTTTACTCTAAAAAAACAACTGTTTTAGCGCTAAATGAGTATTAAATTCCATTTACTACACAATGTGGTTTTAATTCGTACTGCAATCATAATTGCCTTTTATACAGCTTGCATATTTGGAAAGTTTCCATCTCCTTGTGAATGATCTAATGTTGATCCGCAGAGTGTAGACGGATTCCATTGCCAAATTCATAATTGTAAATGCACTCCTCTAACCATCACGTAATCGCACGTACTTATTCCATCATTAATGCACGAAGCGAAATGATGCGTAACACCCGTCAATGCATTACTCATAATTAATTCCGATAGGAAAACCCATCAATGGGAAATATTTTCACTTACCTGCTCATCTCTCTAACTTCACCTCTTCAATTCGAATAAACACTTGGCTTTTGTTAATTTTACAATCCATTAAACATGACATTACGGTTCGACATTTTGGTTCAGGAACAAATCCAGTGACCCGCTTTGCGGAATCAATGATATTTTCTTCTTTATAAAGGCTGTAATTCCATAGTACCATTTTTCTGTTCAGTGTTTATTTTAAATTTTAAGAATATTTTCAGGAATGAAACCTCTTTGTATGTAATGATTTTTAAGTGAGTATCCGTATGCATTCTAAGCCTTTCGTTAAATTTACATTTCAAAAACTAATAGCGCGTTGCACTATCACCCAAATTAAGTAAACCATCGAACACTCATTTTCATAATTCCACCTAGATTGTAAAATCTTGATTGTTCTATTTTTGATAAATTTATTAAGGGTTTTTTTCTGATATCTGAAAATACAATTCCACACAAATTTTTCAATCTCCAGTCTACCAGTCATCTTCTAGGCCAGCCATTATACATGGGTATACAGCGTTTAGGTCCCAAAATCATTCTACCTAAACTAGTGATTACTAGAGCCTCGGAATTGGTCCACAGGACCGAAATTAATGGCTAATGAATGAGGATTTGCATTAACATGAGGCACGTATCAGTCTCAACGAATTGTTGATATGTTTTCTAAAATCATTTCCTGCTAGTTTATTTCGTTCGTATTTAATAATATATTACTATATGTTTTCCTTCCCATATTTCCATAGGCATAGGCTTGAGAGATTTTTATAAATTTTATCGGTAGAGGCCATTCAATTAGATTGTTTAGAATAATCCAAACGGCATATTTATATTGCATATAGCCAGTTTAAAAAGTATTAGAAGAAGGTTAAATGCCAGTAGGCGTTTTTTGGGAATAACTTCGTTTATTTGCACGCCCCACGTTCTTCCGGCAGCCCGGCGTGTCCGTGTTTTAATTGTAAAGCCCGTTCAGCTTTCGTAGACTGATGCTCAGCTCACAAAATGTCCTTTTATGCCGGCGATTGCTCATCCCGAAAACAGTTTCCTAGTCACGTATCCATTAACCCTTCCTGAGGCAAAGGTTTATGGAATGAAGTCTTCACCCTTGTGCGTTTATGCACACTTATCTTGATTTGCGCTATTCAACATACGTCCTCGATATTCCCGCGTCTTAATTCTCTGGAAATAAGAAGCTATATGTCGCATTAGGGAGGAAGCATTTATCATTTGCATCGGATAAATACTAAAGTGATTTTTAATTTCTATTTTTTATGAATGCTATATTGATTTTTTTAGTCTTCATAACCCTCCTGCTTCTATGCTTGAGATTTTCATATATTTTATATGCCGTATGTCTATCTTTTTATCTGTCTGTCTTTTCGCAATGGGTACTATGGTAGATGTTTACCACTACGTCACAAAGTTACCCACCCATGTGCCTGATTTCACATACGTACACATTGTCTTAAGTTTCGTGGACTACCATTCAGTTTGGACTTTCTTCACAATGTGCGTCGTTCTTAGAATGATTTGAATGTGACCTAGGGAGGACTTTTAGATGAGAATTCGGATGCAGATTAAGCCTTTTGTTATAGACCCTCCGAAACGGCTTTCAAATTCTGTGAAATACTCTTTCCTGCATCATGGAATAGGGGTTTGGAACGGTCTACCGAAGGTGGTTTTTTTAGCCCTTCTCGCTTAACCTAAAGACCTTTATGAGAAGGCTAAACAATATTCAATTGTAAGGGTCTTTTTCTTTTTTTCTCTGTTTATTATTATATTTATATTTTATACTTTTTATGTTTGCAACGTCATCTAATAACTTCGGTAAAACCAATCTACATAGTGGTCGACTCGACTTTATTTGTTAATAATAATAAAATTCACATTTTACATATAAATACCTCGTGTATCGCCGGCACTGCAATCAAGTGTGCAGTCTTACTTTTATATTCATTAGTGAATTCTTTTGTATTCATCAGGAAATTGTTAATCTTTCATACTTACATATACAGTTACCACATATTCTTCTATCTCGCATATACACATACTACATATTTTTCTATCTCACATATACACATACTGCATATTTTTCCATCATGCGCAGACAAAAATCCGACACACAAATACGTACGTTAGCAGTCGTTTTTTCCCTCGGTCGGTCGGTACCAGTAAGGACTGTAACTTTTTTTTATTTGCATCCTTGCCGAGTGCCAAAGTTCTCGCTCTCCGGTCTCTCGCTTCAAAGCGTTTCACGGCGAATCCCCCAAGGTAACGCTCCGAGGAGAACCACCGTAGAATTCCCGATTGTCGTCACCCACCACCCGCTCACATGGCCCTGAGTGAATGAAGAGCCTGGAATTCGCGCGAGTATTTCCCGGCGTTTTTCCACCGATCAATACGAACGAGCCCGTTTGGCGACCCTTTATACGGATCAGGACATGGAAACGCATTGGAGAAAGGGAGGCCGATTAACTCTCTCTGCCTTCCCGAGGTCCCTCCAACTTTCGACCTTTCCTCTTCTCACTTCATCATCTCCCCCCCTGCCTTCCTTCTCCACTTCACCGGCGGGAATGCAAACATCGGGAAGGGTTTTCCAGCTGAAGCCGAAGTTGTTGGGAGGGCGATGGGGAAAAGGTCATCCGAGGTGATGGAAGGAGAGGAGACGAGGTCTGAAAGTTGAGACGAGCTGGAAACAGTCGAGATGAACTGGTAACTGTGGTGACCGAGGGAGGGGGACACGCTCTCAACGGGCCAATCTCGGCGCAGAACAAGTGATCGTGGCGTGAGCGTACATTCAATCCTCCATCCCCTACGCTGCAAATAGGGTCCCCCCCTTCCCTTTCCAAAAGTATCTGACCGATTTTCTCCGATCGTAGGCCACAACTTCAGTGCGCTCTCGTCCCACATTCCGATAGGCGATTCCCAATAGGGATAGCAGAGATACCCCCATGGAACGTACCAAATAAAAGCGTAACTGGAGGGTCATGAAATGTAACTTGCGCTGCGAGTTAATCACGACCAGTTGGCCTGAACACTTCAACTACTGTTCAACTCTCTCGATCTTAGTGTCGGAGTCTTTTATTTTTCTCCTCCTAATCATCCAAACCTCACTATGCAATCCTCAACAAGCCTCTGGAGAGATGGCCCGTAAAACTTCTCACATGTGTGAATTTTTTTCTCCATGCTTTCATTAAATTTCATGGTGATATAGTAAAAATATCTGGTGACCAAACAAAGTTGAACTCAATAATTTTTATAGTCATGGATCAGGTGTTTTTTACTATTTATTTGCATACCATTTTTCAAGTGGCCAATTTTTCCATTTCTATGTATATGAGTTAGTTCTACTGTATTTAATTCATTTCTCAGCTCCACCAATTGCAACTAAATCTTCTCTAAATTAAACATAAAGTTTAAGGAAATGAGGAAGTCTTGATTAGACATGAAATTTTATGATGGTGTAAATGAGATAATATTTCATTTCTTCTTTAGCCAATTAAGTCAACGAACTATGCCATATATATATCATATGAACATACGTTTCTCTAATAAAATCTGGACGGCGAGTAATTAAAACTGCATTAGATCTATGAGATGTACGGTTTACAGATAACGCTCGCTTGGTTTCCGTTAAAAAAACTTCCTATTATCTTTGTCAGGCATTAGCAAAAAAGGTCAGTTTGTGGAAATAAATTCTTTGCCATTCACTAGTATAGAGTATCGGTATTCCCCGGTATCGTTAAGTTAAGAAAATCTAACATCACCTTTCACGTGAGTCTGACCTACTTTGTTTCTGCATTTATTAATGCATATTTATAAAATGATTCATGTCCAAATGAAAGTAATACTATTGGTTATTGACGTATCATGAATCGCACATGTGGGAGAAAGAGGCCTTGGCTCATGTAGAGCGAAGTGAGTCCCTCACGTAGCTATCTGCAACTGTGAATGTAGGATGTGACTCCTTATTGTCTCACTCAGTTAGTTAGTTAGTTACAGTGAGATGAGAATATAGGTTGGAGAACTGTGGCTGGTCCTAGTTGGAGAGCGCTCGTCCTGAATTTGTGTCGAGGAACATAGAACTCACCCTTCGAAAACTCACCGGTCATCATCGCCGCAACCCACCGTCAAAGTCTCCGAGGAGAGAGAGCCCCTCCTCCCCCTACCACCCCTGCCGATTCGAGGAGGCGAGCTGCGTGCGGTCGAAAGGATATCACTCGGCCGAGAGCGGTTTTCTAAAGTTTGCGCCCTAAAAGGCCCCCCTTCTCCTCTGAGAACTTCTCTCCTCAGGAATGAGTGATGAGGCATTAGAAGTGTGTCCCATGATCCCATTTGAGAAGAGTGGACGTAGTTGCAGAGCTGCGAAGGGCTAAGACTTCTTTCTCTGCATGGATCGAAGGCAGATTTTGACCACTTTGCAAAGAGAGGTTCAGGACGGATAGGGAAGGTGATTTACTGTCATATAAACCAAAAGAGGATTGACCCTGATCTGGAATGGTAAGGGTAAGGAACCCGTCATGCGTTGGTGGTCATTCAAACTTCAGAACTCGGATGAGGTCAACTTAGAGCGAACCCGCATTAATGTTTTGCATACCTTAATCTTCAAATAACTTATCAAGCTTTAGCAGTGCATGTAAAAGAAGTTAATAAATCATGTTGAAGAGAGTATTAGAAGAGAAAAAATATTGCATATGTTAGCATAAATACTGAGGGTGTATTAGCTTCTTGGAATTTCCTTTACGTAATATTTTAAATATCAAATGAAATCGATTCAAGGGGAGGGATTTCCCTTACATAAATTAGAATTTATTCATTTTCATGGCGATTATCACATAGAACTAGCTGTATTTTCCAAATTAATTACAAAACTAAGACCAAAGGCTGGACAATAACGTTTGCAACTAGAAAGGTATGAAACATTTCACTGAGACTCTTCAATTTGTCCCCTCGTTAACTTCAATTTGTTCTCGTCGTCATGGCGATGTAACTTCTGTCAAATCGAAAGTCCCAACTTTGTCACGTGATCGGGATTTCCCGAAATTTCGTCCGCAGATGGCATCCAATTTGTTTCTCGCGCGAAACATTCGTCCGAAACCACTCCAATCAACACGGTGGCTGTTCAGCCCTCAATTCCACACGGCGACGGCGCTGCACACTATACGTGTGGTTGAGCCGCGGCGAAATATTTATTGACCTTCGGTGGTGTCACCGCCCTAGTATTGGTCTTCTCGAAGCGGTGCATATATCTGGATATATGGATGCCTGTTTCTGATTGGCTCATGAATCATTTTCCACTCGTTAGGGACTTACGGCGACGTCCTTGTTTTAAGTGAGGCTATTCAAAACCACCCTGATATGATGAAAATTCTCCATTGATGCTCACGCGCGATTTTTTGCGGTGAAGATGAGAAATTTTTTTATTTAATTTTACTATACCGTACTTGAGGTTGAAAATTGTATGCAGATACCTATCAAATCCCGGCAGACTTGATATATGTGGACGCTTTTCTTAAATTTCATATTTTATGGATTAAATTTAATTTATACTGTTTTACTATCACGTAAGAACATAGGAAATTTATTACTATTATCGCTATTTATTAATATTTTAAATCATTTTTTCGTATTTTTTGTCGATGGAGTATTCCAGATTGAATTTAATTGGGATTGCAATCCATGTAACGCATACTTTGTATTGTATTTATAGTTCAAAGTGTGCGAATATAATGATCCAGGTCACATTTGTAGGTACCGTAAAAATCAATAGCCAAGCAGTCAATCTTTCAATAAGTTGGTATTAGACGCGTGGTACTTCAAACCAATCTTATATTGATTGGTATTAATCTGCTCAGTACTCCTGGGCTCTTCAGATTATGATTCGCTTCGAGTTCCAAATTGCAAAGGGACTTATTCCCTGTAAAAGCCTCCTGTGTTGAGGCCGTAAATCCCGTTACAGAACCGCGTTCTTTTGTTCCTTCGGAGGAAGATCTTCGGTTTGACCGGTTCCGGCGCAGGGTCTTTTGTATTTGTCCCAGGGCCAGTCAGGGAATTCTGCTATCCGTCGCAGCTCCGGAAACTTTGATTCCGCGACATCCTGGAAAAATGTCTTCGTCTCGGAACGAAGAGTCTCCTCCAGCGGCTCCATCCGCGCTAACGGCCATAAAGCTTCATTATGCGGTGTCCATCCGAGACAAAGGGCAACCCGAAGAGATTTTCTCTCTGCTACTTCCAGGATATGCTGAGCAGATTTGCTTGCAACACCAATCCATGCTGGTGCTGCGTATGAAGTAATGGTCCGGATTATAGCCTCATGAAGATACACTTTTCTATGTTGCGGGAGATTCACGTTTCCAAGCATTGATGATAACTGATGCCTCCGTACTCCCACGATGGCTGCTTTGCGGCTAAGATGGTATTGTGTGTTGTAAATTTTCATAGAATTTATCCGAGTTAGTTCTGATGCTGCTCCATAATTTTTCGAATGTTACCGGTCGAATTTCCAATTTAATGTCATTGAACGTGGATTATTTTATCGTGCTATAGAAAGATGGTTAGAAGAGGGGAACGGTTCGACCTGAAGACGCCGGTTGGAATACCGGAGAAACTGTCGTCACAAAGAAAATCCACGTGGTGTAACCCAGAAACATGGAGACATCGTCTAGACAACGCCGCGGAAAACTACGCATCAATACGATTGGAATTTTTTCAGAAATGATATTCAAATAATTATGAGAAAAAAACTGAGAGAACTATTTTAAAATCTATTTCACTCACGTTGATTTTTTTCATGCCTAATATCTTATTTATTCTCACAGTCGTTTGACCCCACTTCGTATATAATGTGATCATCAAATGAACAAGATGCTAATTTTAGAGAAATCTATTGAATCAGTACAAATAACGCACATGTGACCTTAGTCTCTATCAAACGGATGAAGTGCTGTGGTTTTGGAGGTCTCAAAATAGCTCAGGTTAAATTCCTCATGAGAATATTTTCTTCAATTTAGTTTTTAAACGTGGTGCTCAAGGTGAAAAGACATTAATAAATTAGTTCCATCTTATCAACATTTTTAGAATATTCGTGTAGTGCGCTTAATTTTGAATTGTAAATAAATCTTTTTATAGAAAATATACAGTTAATTTTCGTATTCTCACCATGATTATTTTCCTGCTCAAAATTGCTGCTGCATTTCTAAAGTGATAATTGCTTAAATTTAATGATAAAGTCATTGATAATTAATTTATTGAGCCAGAATTGTGAGCATTTGTCTTTTAAGCAGAACATTTAAAAACAATACTTGAATGATGCTAAGGCTTGAAATAACTTTCATTTTTGCGTTGAAATGAGAGTGAATTAGTTTTTCAATCCCTTTGTCCATCAAAAATTATACGTGCATTTTAGTAGTGTTTTGCTTACGTGACTGTTATAAATGTTTCGTGAAAACTTTTTCCTGTGTTTGGTTTACATTTCATTATAGAATCTGTCGGCATTAATGCAAATCATTCACCACTCGGGCTCGGAGTAAACGCCTTTTAAAATTAACGCGGTGGATAGAGGTGGGGTTAAACTCGATGAACTCATTATAACTCGATTTTCATTTGCGTTGATTTTTCGAATGACTCTCAGCTTTTTGTGTTGCTGCAGACTTTTGAACAGACAGACTTAATCAAATATGTTGTCACCATGATAATGAAGAAAGCCGTGTCTTGACTGCAGTGGTCTTAATTTGAAACTACGTGGCGCAATGCCGGCTTTCCTCCGTTGCCACGAAACAAACTAGGAATAACTGCTTTCTTCCTGATGAATCCATTATCCCTTAAAGCTATTATGTGCTATGACAATGTAGGTTGTCACACTCATTTCCCAGTTTATTTTGGGGCAAGGTAAATTAGAAAGACCAGGTATAAATCGACTGTGTAACATGAGTTTTCTCAGTAGATATCAACTGATTAAGTTATTTGATAGGATTTGTCGAAATCATATATATATATATTGAAACATTTTCCAGCCCTTTTTGCCTTCAAAATCGTTTTTAGACCTATTTTCAATTAAACTTCGCATATATGTTCCAATAAAGAAGCCACAAAAGTGTAAGTAATTTTTATAGTCTCATTTTAAGGTCATTATGATAGTATTTTTGCATTATTCAATTTAAGTGTCACCGGGTAGATTTTCAAATAATTTTAGAATGTACTGGGGGAATGTTACATGTGATAAAACGGTTCTAATACTACCATTGCGTTTTCCCAAAGGGATTGTAATTTTGGAAAAGTACTTAGGAAAAAATTGACAATTAATTCAATGAACAGATGAATCGCATTTTATAAAATATATTCCTTACGTACTGAGTGATCTATACATCTTACTCTTCGGCATAGACCGCATATGCGAAATAATTTTAAGCGCATCAGACGGTTTTAAAATTTTAACCCGTGGTGTTATGATTTTCTTGCTGTGTTTGTCATTGGCAGCTGGCGCATTATACATTTGGCCATGGCATTCTAGTAGGACGTGCGGTCAGGTACAAATTATATAGATGTGATTAAACGCGTTTGATTGAATGCTACGTATGGATTGACCATGAGGAATATCTGAATCTACGATTTCGGGCGTAAACACTTGGTCTAGCCGACCAAGATGTAATGAATGACCCAATTTTTCAAGTGAACTAGTTCGTGGTCTTAATCTCGGAAAGAATGTAATCTGAAATAGATTATGCAGATATAAGCTGCAAGTTAATCTCTGTTTTAGACATTATCATTTCGGTTGTGAAATGAAGTTCCTTGGTTCTCATCGTGTTTACTTGAATTTTAGTGATACTTTGGTTTTTTGTTTTTTTTAACACGCACCAATTTATGGATCCAAGTTACGAGTTTTCCTCTCGCTAGCAAGCGGTATTTCTAAGTTTTTCAGTAATAGGAGAAGAATTTTCTCTATTTCGCAGCTGCATTTTCTCATAAAGTGCAGCTTTTACCGTCCCAAGGCGGCCATAAAAATATTTAGGAGGTGATACATCAATGGTTCATAATGTATTTTCTTCAGTCGCTGATTTAGGAAAATCATCCCTTCTGTCGACTTTCGGACGCTCTTTAAAAACTTTAACCCGGAACACCGAACAGGCAATAAAATCCCTCAAGTTTCAAGTCGACCGGCATAAAGATATCCTCTTCTTTGCCGTCACCCGTAGCGCAAAGTTCAAAAGCGAAGTTATCTCAGATTTTTAAGGTACGAATGACGGCCGTATTGTCGATATGCCCACCGCCGACGTTTAAGAGTGTCATTCGCGTCTACTTGGGGACGGTGCGTGAGGAAGCAAAGTGTCGCACGAGATAGTTTTTGACGTGGAAGATGCGGGAACGGCAGCGGTGAACGGCACCACCCACGGAGAGGGAAGCGGGAGGGGGGAGTGGATGATCCGCAAGGGGTGCGGTGCTTGGAGGTGCCAACGGTGATGACGGAAGAGGAGGGAGGGGGGAAGGAGTCGAAAATGCAACGAGGCAAAAAGCTTTTAACCCTAATTGCTTTCTTCCCCTCTAGGTGGCTGCAACATCGCCATTAATGAATTAATGCATTCCCTCACCCGCTACCGAGAACCAACGAGGATACCTAGGTGCTTTGCAAGCTATGAAAATTTTGTGCACAAGGCGATATTTTTCCGGAGGCAGAGGGAAAATTTATTTCAGCTTTATTTCGGAGGATTTACAGTGCGTCAACGTTTTGTTTTTTTTCAATCAAGCGCGCTCGTCTTCGGAACCATTTTATCATATGCGGGGTCAGTAACTGCCGAGGGTAATTCACATCACTCAGGCTGTAGTAACTCATATTTTCAATACTCATATTTCCACTCCGGAACGTGGATATTACTTCCGCCACATACTTTTTCTTATATCAATGTGTTTCGTGAACATAAACGATGGGGTGTGTTTCCACAATTTCCTCTTCAGTTATCATTTCAATCGTGATATGGTGATTTTTTATGAGTGTTGAATCACTCTCTCAATGAACTCCATACTTTTCTACTCCATTTATATTGAAATGTATATTTTCCTCAATCTTTTCCGTTGTTTATGTATTACCGGATGTAAGCCAGTTTCCTTTACGTTCTATGCGCCGCATATTTTCTTTGATTATTAACACGAGAAAATTTTGTTCGAAACATGCATCCTTTGGTGGATGTTAATGTAATTTCTCGGGCATGTTTCGATTTATGTTTTCTATGTACATGCAAGCATTGATAGATTCCATTTGGTTCAATTCACCTCCAATTGATCGCTGCGAATTGATTACTCCTCACTCTGTATTTCTCAATTTTTTTAAATGAGGAGCTCTGTTCTGATTCTATTATGCAAATTTAATTGCTTGGCAGATTTGTTTTCCTCAGATTCACCAAATATTTTGTGAATGTGAATATCCTCCTATTCCATGGATTCAGTCACATAACTGTATCGTAACTGCGACTTTCGAATCCTTTTAGGGCCTTTTTTGTGATGCTCCAGCTGTGAAACAACCTCCATGTCCAATTCACTTTCAATGCCTGATGATTCTTTTTTATACAAATAAAATAACTTTTTATTCCATTCACATTATGAGCACATTTTTAACTCGGTGTTACACTTTCATTCTGACGAATACAGAGTTTTTCAAAAAGAATGTACGTATTTCGAATGCACATTATAACGTTTTAACTTTCCTCTTTAACTTCACAAATATGGTTAAAACACTTTTTATCACCTAAATGTAACGTTCCTCTTTACTCACTTCACAAATATGGTTTATACACTTTACAAACACTCAATCAGTTCTCGTAGCGAAACCCTCGGAAGCGAAGACCCGCACACCACAACTTTTACAACCATACTCCGATTCTCTGTCCCGCACCGTCAACAACAATTGATACATTATAGTTCTGCTGTCCAATACCGTCTGCTTCATTGTCTTTCTCCCATCAATTTGAGGGGTCACCTCACGGAAAATAACTGGGAAAAAGGGGAAAAAAAGGAAACTACACGGGTTAAATCAGAAAAACTCGCCGCCCTCTGGCGAGTATTTAATATGGTAAATACAACAAAAAGGTTTAGTGCTACGAAATAGAGGGGGGGTTAAGGAGGGGAAAGGTTCACACCAGGCACCGGGGATGACTGGGCGACAGCAGGGCCGCGCTGCAACGACCGGCACAAGTCAAGATGAGGAAAAACAGTGCACTCTCGTCCCCGGGAAGGCTTTATATAAGCCCCCCAAATTGCCGGTGGAGTCGGTGGGGGGGGGGGGGGGAGAAGCTGGCTCTACCGCCGTCGTCCAGGCACGAGCTTGTTTGACACCAGTCGCCTGGCCAGGCCCACCTCGAGCCAGCATGCACGGCTCAAATTGTCACATTGACATTCAACTCAAAATAACTGAAAATTAATGATTACAATATATCATTAAACTTTCAGACATACGAATATGAAAATCCACACAGATATTTACGAACCTCTTAAGTTTAGATTACACATGTTCAATATGCCCCCCATCAGCGATACGAACATTATCACGTCGATACTCCAATTCCTCCCATACTCGGGCAAGCATGTCCTTCGTCACTGATGTTATGGCAGTACGGATGCGGTCATTCACCTCTCCGAGGTGCAGAGAGAGAGAGTGGCGGTACATAAACGTTTTCTATTACGAAGAAGTCACTGGGTGCTGTTGTAGGCAGTTGTAACTCCCGACTGGTGCTACGAGTTGATTTTGAAGACTACGTTGGAAAGCAGTTTGAATTCGCGCAATATTTTCTTCAGAAACACAAGGGTGGCCAGGACTCTATCCTTTTCATACACATCCTTTACCTGTAAATAGTCGATACCATCTGTGAATGTTCCACCCATTAGAAGGGTCGATTGAGTACCTCAACCTGAATTTTTCTTTGCACTGCAATTACACAATTGCACTTCGCAAACTTGAGGACACAAAATTATTTCAGCTGCGGACTAGCTATTTCAGACATATGACGATTGCCAATCAAAACAGAAGAAAACTAACATCTAGCGGCTATTAAAATAAACTAGACCATGTATTCGTATCTCCATTAGCCGATCCGAGGCGCAACGATTGATAGTTTGGACAAAATAATACTTTGTAATATGTATATTCTTTTTGAAACACCCTATAGTTTAAAAGCAGTGATCCAATAGTTTGATTGAAGAACAATATTCCCTCAATGTGGTTTTTTTATATTTTAGGGCACTCAAAGTAAGTTTTATCAATTTTCTTTGCGACTTTAATTTGAAACGTTGAGTTTCGTGGCTATTTTAGCAATCAAACTATTCTTGGCATTTCTAAACATGAGATCATTCATCAATTTTTATATGTTTGGAAACCTAAACTACTTGATCATAATCAACCGAAGCTTTCATGAATATAACATTCTGACAAATCGGTAGTCTTAGCTCTTTTTTATGGAATTTCACTTTATGGCCTCTACCTTCGGGCCAATATTTCTTTACGTGTGTTTTTGTGTAGTAGGTACCGAACAATTCTAACTAAAGTGTGTACTGAAATAATATATGAACATCCAAAAATGACAGGTATTTCTTGTTATTTTGATGAAAAACATATTTCCTTATGCCATTTACTTGCAAAGGTGGGCTTATCCATTCTTCTAAATCTCTGAAACGCGCTCATTTTAACCTGAGCGTCATTTTATTCCTTAACTCTGTGAGTCTAAATGATTATGCGTAGTATCTTGAAATGCCTCTGCTCTCACAAAAAATACATCACCCGATGTTGAAAATAAATGCTCCGAAGTCATTATTCTCTGCCTTAAATTTAAAAAAGAAAAAAAATTGTATTTATGTCGCATCTTTTACAGTTATATGATCATTTATTGGTCGAATACATCTATCTCAGTTACTGTAATATTTCATTTTAATTTGGTAAGTTAATTTTACGCAAATGATGATTTGTGTGTGAATAAGCTTGCTTCTATTTTCATGTTTTTAATAGGTTTGATAGTGCTAATGACCTCAGTTGTCAGACCTTGTGGTTGCACCCAAATACTACACTATTGGTTGATTTGGTTGCGCCGACAAACATATCATATCACATGTTCCTCGAACTATCAAAGACTCGAGAAACATTTGATATCCGGATTCAGTCAAACTACGAGAATGAGGAGTATTTACCTCGAACTTCTCCCTTAAATTCTGAGATTAGCACATCGCGCTATGTGATTAAGCCCCCTTTACCATCTTCCTCCAGCCACTGGACAGTGCATGTATCCCACTGACGGCTTTTCTCCTCTCTTCTCCTGTTGCAGGGCCGTGCCGTCCGATCCGTGTCAGGACCGCGGCCCGACGTCCTGCCCTCGAGTGACGCTCCAGACGGCAGCGGCGTCGGTGGGGGAGGCGCCGAGGCGGACCACTTCGCCTCAGGCGAGCCCCGCTGGGCCGAGCCGCCCGTGCGCCGGAAAGAGTCCGTCGCGAGGATGACCATCGGGGGCATCGCTTACATCGTGTCGGTGAGTACATCTTAGTTTTAAGGTCGCGGTGACTTCAACGACCGTGCTTGCCACCACCCATGCCTTGTTTTATTTCGGCCCTTTCGGTAAGCGGGCACGGAAATTTGGCAACCGTGGGTAGGGCCAAAAAATGATACCAAATATCTGTTCCTATCATGTCATCATCACATGCTAGAGGATGAGTACTTCCTCTACCAAGGACATTCCCTTGTCCAGATCAAGGTCCTCTGATCGATGCGGCTGATGTTGAGTACTCTGTAGTGCTTTAGGCTGAATTACAATACCTATGCTTACTATGAAAGGGACGCTCTTGCAGCAGTGTTCTTGATGCATCGTGAGATAACTACCAAATCTTCCCCGTGTATGTATTAGAGGATTTCTGGAAAATGTTGCATTCCCATTGAAGCCAAAATAACTTTAATGATTCGACGAAATCACTGAGACCTTCTCCTTATTTTGGTTGGCTGTTACTAAGTAAGAATTAATGATTTTCACGGGAGCGCTAAGCATTACAATATTATACCTTAACAAATTATACCTTAGCAAACACTTAATCATACCAGTGATGTATACTTACGCGTGAAATGAAATATTTATTATTTTAACGAAAATTCATAATATTTACTATTGAGTAAAGTTATATTGTAGATCAGGTAATTGTAAGAGTAAAGAAGTGCGTGCTAAATAAGTAGCGAAGTAATCCAACGATAAGAAGTGGTCTTATATGCACAAGAGAGCCTGAGTTTAAGTAATTTTTAAGGCATGAGACCTAGAGAGATGGGATCAATTAAGGCCACCATCCAGTTTCCGCACTGGAGTATAAACCGACTTTAGCCTCAATCGTACTTCATTGGTTACCAATCTTTTGGGTTCAATTTAAAGTTTCAAGAATTAAATCAGGGTCTGTCAGCAAGTGTCAGAATTATCCCATCCCGAATTTGCACCCCAAATACAGTTTATAAAATTTCGCTGATCTTAGACAGCGCTATAGTGATAGTACTACAATTTATTTCTCAAAAATGTGCAGAAAGAGCTATTCAAAGTGACCACGTCAGAATAAATCTGTCGGATATTTTTCGCAGAAATAATATTGGATAGTATTCGTATTTTGCTGTTTATTTGAGCACCTTGTGTGTATAGAATTTAATTTATATACCTTGGTGTTGCAATGAAAGTCTTTAACGCCAATATATATAAAGGCTGTTGAATTCATTTGGTAGTTGGAAACATATAAATATTTATGAAAATTTATTTTTTGAAAGTGATAAATTTGTTGTGTCCAATTACCGAGATGGCTACTGATAATTTTCATCCATAGTTAGATATCGGGGGATTTAATCTTAAATGTGCGCGATAAAATGCGTGCAAACAAGCACGTATTGAATCTATTACATTTTATCGTGCACATTTAAGATTAAATGAGTAGTTAAATTAGTTTATTTGCTTTTTCTGATTCAGATTTTCAAATAATCAAATAGTTCATCATTGTTATGAGCCAGGAGAATATTTAGATTCTCTCTTACTGGCTAAGTTACGTCGAAAATATCAAATAATACTTCAGCCAAGCGATTTCCATCTTTTGAAGCTATTCAATTCCCTGAAGGTGGATGGGGATGCGAACATTTTTGAGTAAACGAATTAATTTATTTAAGATTTATTTTATTCTCCTGCCACTTAAATCGGTCGAACTTCACAAAATTTCACGATTCCCGGCCGAACTTCCCTTCAATAAAAAAACGTGGAAGAGAGGTATGAAAACAATAATCTAAAGTGAATGATGTTTCCACTTTTCCTTTAACCCCTAAGTGCAAGAATTGCTAAATGCCTGCAAAAGAAAATCTTTATAAAATATATCCAGTAACGCTTCAATTACCATATTTTAATAACTTTTTCTGCTATGTATAATTTTCAAGGAAACATTTAATATGTATCACATATGATACATGATGGCTATAGACAACTTTTGCATTAATAAGTATGTATCAACAGATTTGGCAATTTTCCGCAAAATGTTTTCATTTGACATACTAAACGGCGCCTGTAGCATTAATAATGATATGTATGGATACCATTCGAATAAATCCTCTTATACGTCTCTCATGCAGGGAGCTGACTTCCTTTAACATAATGAGAAGATGATCACCTATAACACCTACTGACTATTTCGAGAACCACACAGTATAACGACGAGGTGTGTCATATCTAATACACCATGCGTTCGAGCAAATAACCGGCAATGAGTGTATCTTGAGTGATATATGATAATGAGTGTATCGTATCATATATGATACAAAATGCAATGAAGGGATAATCAAGCTGAGACCATTTTTGTCCGAATTCATACCTAATTTGACTCTATTTATTCGCGGTTTTTCTATAACTGTATATTAAATAGCTTTTCAGGCTCAATCTAAGGGAATAACAGACGAGGACCGAGCAACATGATGGAGGTGGGAAAGAGAAAAGGATGAGAGAGATCCAGATGAAAGAAGCTCGCAATTCTCTTCGGGTAACCGGAATAAATAACCGGATCGTATAATTTGAGATGTTTCCGTTGGAAGCCAACAGCATACTGCAACGAGGTTCATCCGGCTCCCCTTTCGCCTTTTTGGCGAATAAATGCGATTAGTCAAATCAGGCGAACCGTAAATTCTTGGCCGTTTGATTCCGGATTGGAAGATGCTGAAAACGGCTTAAGCGATTTGAATACTCAGTCAGGAACTTTTTTTTTCCTCCTATTTTTTCTTCCTTGCGCTCGAATACTATGCATTTGAAATGAATCACTCCTCTCTGCCTCCTTGCAATTTAGTCCTTGGGAAGTATTTTCGTACTCATAAACTTTAAATGCAATGAATAAGAAATGAGCTTACATGCATTACCTCAGTTCCGGCCCAATCTTGCGTTCGTTCTCCTAGATGCGTTTTTTCGGCTAAAATCACCACGTATAACAACTAGCCGCGGTATAATTGCTCATTCAGCTTGTTCCCGTCTCGAGTTTGCATCGCTAATGAATTTTAGAAACACAAAATTGGAAGAAGGTATATTGCGCCTTAATTGCACTGGGCACGAGAGTGGAACGTACGCTATTCATTTCCACTGTAGATGCATTCCTGAGTTTCAACCAATTAAAAACGCTGTCGTCCTCGCAATTCTCCGAAAGCTCAAAAGTTTTGCGATAGTAATAAAGTTCACGTTTCCTTCGAAATAAGCCAAATTCTTGCTGAGGAGAATTTTTATGAATCAAGTTTCCACTTAATAAGTGCAACCTGGCCCATTTTTGCACAATTTAAAGCACAAATAACTGTCTATGACTACTATATGACCATTATATTGACTTCCCTTACTGACTGCAATTCGTTTTTTTTTATAACGGCTACATTTTGTCTGGGAAAACTTTGACCTTTTTACGGTATGATTTTTTTCACTTCCACTTTCCGTTAAAACATCAAAAATTGTGTTTCGTTTGTATATTTTCCTAGGTGCGTATGAGAGAGGGACTCAAGTGGACCAATAATTTCCGCTCGACTGGGATTTTGAGTGATGTATAAATCTTTGATTATCTCATAAATCTATTAATCCTTTATTGAATTCTGTTATTTAATCACGTATCATTGAAAAAATGAAAATATAGCAATCCACATTCTCATACTAAGAGAACAATATGGCTTAAACACGCTTCAAAACAACTTTTATTGCAAAAAAATGAGAAGTGTGCATGATCATGAAAATTGCTTTTAAATTGTTGAAATTCTCGATAAAAGTGAAAATTTCCCGCATTTTCGCGGGAATATCCCTGAATTGGAGTCATCACATTTACGAATTTTGTATATCCCTACTTATTACTTGTTTGTAACTCTTTTTCACTAAAGTTTATTGTTTGGTTATGCTCGCTGAATTGAGTAGCCCTGAGTCAAAATTTGCCTTTATCTCAAATATTAACGTCTTTCCCCCTTTTTCTCCAAATATTAATTTGAGATACACAGTAAATATTTGAAACGGTTTTCCTCCCTGAAAATTGTCGGGAGAGCGTAAAGATAGCATACACTTGAAACTGGTAATACGTCTAAAAATGTACAAAACTCGACCGACCACGCCGGCATTGTGCATCTTCATTATCGAGACTATTTTTCTGTGGATAAAATTGGCTGTGCATCAGTTTTTCACATTTTGAATTTCGTTGCTAATTTTTCATTTCGGTTTTTGATTTTTGAACGAGTTCATAAGTATAATAATTTAGTTCACGATTAGTAATTTTTTAACTCAGACACCTGCAAGCACAAGTTTCGATCTACTTGACTGTTTGTGCTAATGTTCCAACGTATGGCTGGCATACATTATTATAACTCGATACATGAATTTTCATAGCACTATATCTGTTAATACAGCGGATGAATATAAATTTACACCCCAGCGTGTTGAAATTTACTGTGCATTGCAAATTAAACTAAGTACATGATAATTGTACTCAAGAGTCAGTAAGTGTGGCATTCAGATATTTTTGTTAAGAAACGAAAATTAATGAATAAGGCCTTTATCATCACTTGGCTTTAGTTGTCGATAGATATAAGATAGTAGATCATGAGCGCTTTCCGAAATTTTCTCGTATTTTCTCACTGTGATTATAATGACCGGGTATTGTTAAATCGACTCGGAATGGAGAAATAGTCTCAGTCGTCTTTGTATTCTTCTCGAATGAAACAAAGCCCGAACTTTGACCACGTAGAGGCGGTCGCTCTTGACTAACTTAAATGTACCGGAACTAGCCACGGTGATATATTTACGAATTCACCCGCAATGCACAAATTGTGCGTGAAGATTGTATTCATAAAGTGTATTTGAATGAATAATCGACCGGCGAAATAATTGATTTGCTTTGCACTCTGGAGCGTGTCGCAATGTGGTCGAGCCAGTCGATCAGATTAAGTCGGCGAGCACCGAATTGAAAGCCTCCGACAATTCATCTCCCGTATCAAGAGAGAAGTCTCCCTGGTTAACTCAACCGGAGTTACACCACGACTATGAATTCCTCCTTTGATGGAGCACATCCGCGACTGTATGACAAAATAAGAAAGTCTCATTCAGCTTTCAGGGGATTCGTTTTTTTTTGTAAGATGGCTTTAAAGTTCAAGGGACTCACAAGTCTTTCTGTGCGAGCCAAAGGCGGGAATTAATTTTCCTGTTTGTGCTGTATGCGAATACTTGAGTGTCCATTGTACGGAATCGTGGATTTACATGGCTCCGGTGGACGTCAATTTCACTTAAGAGGCTTACATTTGTGATGCGCTCTGTACTACTTTCCGCTGTAGAGTTTCATGCATCAAAATTTTCAGTGGAATTTTAGACTTTTTACTTTCCAGGTGTGTTATATTTCTTTAGTCTATAAGCGGCCCATTTACATAGATACTTATTCCTTTCTTGGCGTTGGAGAATCACTTTGTTTTTTTAAAAAATGTAACTACGATTAATATCTATTTCCTTTGAAAAAAATAATATCCAGTTAATAATAAGGTATTTTGTGAGCCATTTTTTTTCATTTCATACCGTGATGTCTAAGTAATGATCACTCAGTTATTTCAACTCGATGATAGGTTTTGAATAGGTGAGAATGAAGGTAATCGTAGATTAAGTTTACACTAGCACACATACAGGGTAAGGGGCCAGTTTTCTTCTGGCCCAACTCGAAGTTTTCTTTTAAAGATTCACCTGAGAGTTAAACCCGTGAACCTTCAGTCAGTGGACTGCTCAGAGATCCGCTAAGTCAAAGGTCCGTGGTTTGATTCCCGGTCCATTGAAATATTTAATAAGGCATTTAAAGTGAAAAACAGTAAAAAAAAACAAAGTAAAAACAAAATAAAACGTCCAAGGTACTAGGCACCAAGGCACCAAAAAATGGTCATGGTACCAGGCTTGGAGCTGTCGGCAATTCACCTTTCGAGCTCTGCAAGCTCTGCTCTCTGTAGCTCCGCAAGCTTCCTGGTTCATTCATTAAGCACTACTTTACGATTGATGTGTGCTCTCTCGTTCAACATCTCTGCGATCAGATGTCAAAATAAGAAAGCCTCATTCAGCTTTCAAGGGATTAATTTTGGGCGATAAGTCATTTAAATTTTCTTGGAACCGTCGTCAGTCATTCCATGGATAGTTGGGAGCCTGGATGAATATTTTCTGCGTTCCTTTGAGCCGTGATTTGCGTCATCCCGTCCTTTCCCTCCTAGCAACCGCTCTTCAGGTCTTCCGCCCCAATCATGCGGCGCACAACCTACCTCCCTCCCTTCTCTCGTTCTAATAAAATGGCGCACAGCATAGGAGGGGTCGACGGAGGAGGAAATTAATCAGTGGCTGCCTTTATCCCCCTCCGCCCTCCTATCATAAAGTAGCAAATTTTCCTCAGCGTGGTGTCGCAGAGGGCGTGCCGGTGTCTCTACCCGTTGGGTCTACACGTCATTCGCAGGCCCGCCTGTGGTTGGGGCTTGTCCCAAAGAGTAATCACATCACATCGAGACTCAGATCTTTTTTTAATCGAACACCAACTCATGCTAAAAATAACGTCTCAAATTTTTGAAATTTAGTTCCAAGAAATTGAAAAAAATTTCTCTTCCAGGTCAACGTGGCCAAATATTTAAGTATAAAGACATAAATCATGATTAATTCTTATACAAAGCCTCAATACGTCAGTTATTTGCCGAGTTTTTTGCTTTAAGAGACTTTATTTGGTGCTCCACGAAGTCGTCATCGTTGGCAGTAGGAAGTCCGCAACACCTTTCCTTGTTTTTATCTATTTCTGTAGTAATTGTTCCGATTAGGGAAAGTTTCCCAGTCGCATCCGTAAGCGTCGTAGTAAAAAAAATAATAAGATGAATCAAAGGGATAGGGGAAGGACTAGATATGCCATCGCTCTCTTGCCAATTTTCACGAACTTTCATTTTTCTTAAGATTTCTGGACGAGTTATGATATCACCAAGTGACTTTTACATCTCGTTCACATATCCTCACAATTTTTTTACGATTATATCTACAGATTCATTGAAAAAACCGCAATCTTATTATATTTTATGTTTTTATAATTATTGTGTGGGTATTATTTATGACATAAATACAGCAATAGTATGTTTGGCGGGTTGCCTCCCTAATTCTAAGATTACTTCGTTGAGATCCATAATAGGTTTCATTAGTGATAACATTTTTAAAATTTAGCTCTACGCAATTAGGTCTTCGTGAGATTTTACTTCATGTTGAATTTCGCCTTAACAACTACCTAATACCCCAGACATTTTTCACATGGAAATGTCTTCATTATTTCAGGTACTCTCTAATTTTATTAATTGGGCATTAATTATCTTTAATTAGAGATAATTTCAACCTTCCCGTATGAGGAGTAGCATATTTTCACTGGAAAATTAAACGAAGGATTTAAGTAGCTCAAACAAGTGGGTAAAAACATAAGGATAATTTAAGCAAGTTATTTTACCATTTAACTCACGAAAACGTCAGCCATAATTAAATAGGCATTATATCTCATATTAGATTTTATTATTGTTAAAAATATCCAACAAATCTGTGTCAAGTCGAGATAAAATCTTGTTTGCCCATCGAGAAGCTCTCTTATCATCCTGTAGAATATTTCACCTCGTTATACGACTTTTAACAAAAAAAACCAACAGAGTATATTTTAATTGGAAAGTGCAGTTTTTTTAAGTGTGACGGCTTTTACTCATGTAAATGCAATTTTTTTATTTAAACAAACTTTTTGTGAAATTAATAGGCCAAATCATCCTTAATATAAGACATCACAACCTAATTCGGAGTGCAACATAAAATAAATTATACAGTGCTAAAACTTTTTATCGCCATAATTTGGCCTTACTTCCCTATCTAATAATAATTTAATTGGGAATGAAGCTCAAGTTGCCATTTGCACTTTTAATTGACCTTATTTTAAGTTGAATAACCTAATTTGCCATGAATTTTTAATGCTATGTATTTTGGAAGCCTATCATAATCATAACAAAAGTTGCATTTCATATATTGAAATTTCATTTCATGAATATTCGGGCTACATCACATTTCCCTGATACTAATTTATTGTGTATTGTAGACTTAGGATATCTCTCTCTTTTTTAGATTCTGGCGTAAAAAGAACAAGAAAAATCAAGCGTGTCGGAAATTATAGAAAGAAATTCTCTGATAGTCATATTCCATGGGTAATCTGGTTATCCCATGAAGTATGGCTGGATAAGAATCAGCAGACTTGGTTAATCCTAAAAAAAATACTTCTTACAATGCCTCAACTTGGGACTGTTAGCGAGCGGACTTCAATGTAAAATGCCTCTGATCCCCTGCAATCATTTTACTCTCGAACTGCTTCCGAGCTCTAGTACAATTCTTGGAGGAATGAGTACCCACTTTTAAAAAGCCTGGCCGCTTTAATATACTGGCTAATGTAGGTGGGAACTCTAATTTCCCTGCACCTCGGTTTCCATGTCTCGTATCTACTAAATATTATGAAAGAGTGAATGTAATTTCTAGTAAATATTTTAATGTTTTCTTTGCTTATTGCAATTTGCATCGTATTTTTGTGCATCGATGTTCCAATCTCCTTATAATCAGGAGATCGGCGGGAAATTTGTTTGTGTCTCATTTCGAAATGGAGCTGTAGATATCTGTGAATAATTTTACAATATTTCAAGCGCTAATGTGAATTTGTTACTCTAAAACCTCGTCAAAGACATTGCAACGTAGACAATTTTTCAAAACATTGAAATTTGAATTTTGCATTAGACTGGTATGAAAATGCAGAATTATCGATATTTGATGAAAAATATTTGTTTTTATATCAGGTTTAGTGGGAAATTTTCATATTCTTCAATGCGAAAATCCTGGCATCTTTAATTCACGTTGAAACGGAGGTGGAAAAAAATGCCTTCCCTTCTTCACGGTCTCCGTGCTTGTCTTTTTATTTGACGCAGCCTACCACTCACTCACTCACTCACTTCTCGAACGCGTCCGACAAAGGACAGAAAAGGTCTTGCGCCTCACAAGGGACCGCAGCCGGAGGTCTTCGAGGGCGCGCTTGATATGCCCGCCTCAAGAGTCGATGCATTATATTATCATCGTTCTTCCTTTGAGGTCGGACGCGCGCTGACTTTCTTCCTTCCTTCCTCGTTTCCCATACAAACACAAACACACACCTTGGCCGTACCCCCACCCCCTTTCCCTCCTTCCACCTACGTGATCCCCTACCCTCTCTCCTCCTCGTGTAGTCGGCCCTAGCTTCCAACTCTTCACCCACCCCTTTCAGAAGACCCCTCTTTTTCTTTTCCCCGGAGAGAGAGGGCTCCCCGTTAATGGGCTTCCGTTGTCACGCGTAATGAGCGGCCCTACCCCCTCACCCTCGCCATACACACCCCCATCCACCCCACCCCCCCCCCTGCATTCGCCCTGTTTTTCGCTGGTATGTCGTGCGGGAAAGGGTTTGTGTATGTCGGGCCTGGGATGGGCTGGGTGTGAGGAGGTTAGTTGGCAGGATTATGACGCAGCCGCTGCTACCACTGCTTGCCCGTCCGCTCGGCGTATTTGTGAACGTCAGTGGCGCATGTGTTGCGTTCTCCAGAAAGAGAAACGGCCTCGTGTGTTATTCGGGCGGGGGAGAGAGGTGACAACTACAGTGGAGTCCCGCGAACCCGGACTAATGTGAACTGACGGTTGTCTGGGTTTTTGAAATGTCCTAGTTATCGGGGAAGAAGTGAAAATAAGAAAAGGTGCGGGTTTTAAAATATTGCTACTGTATTAAACATTTATTTATTTTACAAAAATAATAAAAATCACAACTTTAATTTCAGCTGATAAAAAAACCTAAAGAAAAATATTCCAACAAAATTAATTAAAACCTTATACTTGGATGGATTCTTTTCGGGTATCACACCGGGTCAGACGGTCGACGTTGGCCGATATTTCTCTAGAATTCTTTCCTAGCATCCTCAGGGATCATGTAAGATGCCGCAGTTCTGTATGTTCGGGTATATGTATACGTACCTGCATCAACTCGATCGAGGTCGATTGTTGGAGTCTCAACCAATCAGTTGTGTCATTATTGTTGGATTTCAAATCTTACTAAGGGTGACGCCTCGGTCCCCGTTGATACTATTGTTGTTGAGCTGAATCTCAACTGCCTCCAGCCTTTTACCAACCTTTCTAAATGGGTTTGAGACTAGTAGGATCACCAAAGAAAAAATATGCCCGTGTATATGGTACCTGTACATTTTTTGGCTGTTCTTTCATGTCGTGTATCCTTAAATCATCTGCTCTGGCGTATTTACACGTAAAAATCACTACTTATTGTTGGGGCGTTAATTTTTTTCTTACGAGAGAAGTATCCAGTGCCATTAGCAATTTTCATCTCTCTTAATTCAGCAACATATTCTTAATTTTTTAGTAGAAGCTGCATGGATTGAGGAGGTATGTAAAGGGGGCAAAGTTTTTCATCACCCTCGTAATGAAAACTTCTCTCCTTGCGCCTTAAATCCCCTCAATTTATACCCGTAACTTTATTTCTCTGTTTTCATCTCTGTTTATTCTTTGTTGTCCACAAAGACTCTTCATAAAAATAACTCCGTCACCATGCTGATTATTTTGACTTTCTTCCTAGGTTTGCATAGCGAGGCGGTCTCGATACAAATAGTGAAATTTTGAAAATTTTCCGGAATTAGGAAGTTCTTAAGCCTACACAAGCTATCGATAACCTTATGTATTGTCGTTTTTATAAATTGTGGACCTATTGATTCCAGCATTTCTTCCAGCCTCCACTCTGGTTTAATGAACTCAAAACCTATACGGAGTAATGAATCTACTTTTAGGGATGCGTAACCCTTTACCGGTTTATTCAATGTATTTTGCTACTGTTTCGGTATCAATGGTAATGCATTTAGCCAAGTCACATTATATGAATCACTCTATGGTAATAAATGGAATTATTGGTGCATTTTAAGTTTTTTACCTCCCGAAACGGTGTGACATCTCAGGGAGGGAAGGTAGATATTAGAATAGGCATGGCTGTCACTCACCGCTGGTTCACTCCAAGCAAAATATGGCATTTCTAAGTCGATGGCTTAACACCCCATCCTATGAGCTGAGTAAAATAATTTTGCACTAAAAGTATCCAGGTGACGCTGTAATTCCTTCAGAGAAAATTTCCCAGCCCTGACTACCATCACGCTAAAACCAGCACTTAAAGTACACGCTGAAGCAATTCGACAACCCCTTTTAGCCATTCCTTTCGAGTCCTTTTCATTATTAATCATTCATTCACATCGTAAAGAAGGTGGAGTGTTTCTCCTCAATGTTTCTGTCTCCCCTTCGTGTCATGGTGTCATTTTTTTCCTTGTTCAAGCGTCGCCCCTACTTCGCGGTACTTGTTCCTCCGCAGGGCTGTAAAATATTTGTGTAGCTCGTCGTTGCTTTCACTTCAGCGACAGGGTCATGCCAAATTTTTGTTCGTAATTAAGTCGCAGTGAGAATTATTTCCGTGTCATCACATGTGCGCATGCGCATTATCCAAGAGAAGAGATATGCTGCCATCTGTGAGCCAACAAGAGGGTGGCTTCATGCTGGAAGGAAAAAAAGATTACTTCCTTGGAATAAAATCACGTTGTCTTATTTCAAGTGAGAGACAGAATATAGGAAACATTCTATGCTGCGGACGTAATATTTCTTAGAGGAGTAAAGATGTAGTGGAAGTTTTACAGTGATCGCATAGTGAATTTGGAATTAGCAAGAGGCACAAGAAAGTACACATTAAAGAGTTGCAAACTAAGATGTAGATTAGGCAAATTTTTGTGCCTGAGATGAGAGAAAAATGTTTAAAACACTCTGTTTTATATTGCCTGAAAGTTTCAGTATGATGGTGTAAGTTTTTATAAGTTATGCCTCAGCGATGTGTAAAAGAAAGCTTTAAGTTTCTTGTGTTTCTGTGCTCTTAAGCGTCATTTGATATCATCACCATCACTAGCCAACAATCCTAAGTTAGGTTTGACGCAGCTCTCCACTCAATTCTCCTATCAGTAAATCTTTTCACACCTTCGTATTTTTTTCTTTCACATCCTTCTTTACCCGTTCCATATATTCTGTTCGAGGTCTTCCTTTTCCGTTCTTGCCATCCACCTGTCCCTCAACGATTGTCTTCATCAGGCCAGTGGCGCAGCGAGGGGGGGTTTTGGGGGATAAACCCCCTCCAGAGCTCAGAGAAATTTTTAAGTTCAACCCATTTTACTTAATTGGATTGATATTACTAAAAGAATAGTGGAAGTATGAATAAAATATCACTCAGAAAGCCGTAAAACTCACCGTTTTTAACCAATTATCTTTATAATTCCTACTACTAATCTCGCACCTGCTGATTATCCTGATGGGTATACCATACCCCCACACACTCCGGTGTTAGTTGCACCTAAATCCCCCCCCCAGCCTTAATTCCTAGCTGCGCCCATGCATCAGGCCATCATGTCTCAAGATGTGGCCTTTAAGGTTGTTCCGTCTTCTTAATAAGGTTTTCATGAGGCTTCTCTTCTCTCCTACTCTTCTCAGGACTTCCTCATTGCTAACTCGGTCGATCCATTTGATTTTCATCATTCTTCTGTAGCACCACACTTCGAAGGCCTCTATCCTTGCTTTCTCCGCTGCTGTCATTGTTCAGCCTCACTTCCGTATAGGAGCAATTTACAGAAAAAATCATTTTCTGGATATTATCGTATTCGACAGACTTTGGGAAATAACCGTTGTATAGCGTCGAATAAACCTCAAAATATTACAACTTTCGCTGGTTGTCCCATATGATTAGAGTAATTTTTGGTTTTCCCTTCTTCATTTGTGGGAGTGGCCGGGGTTTCTTCTCCTTCGTCGCAAACCTCGTCAGAGCTAATTATCTTGTCTATGTTGTGTGTCAATATACTCGTATATCCGATCATTGGATTTGATCTGGAATATTCCCAATTGTTTCTCTTCTTACTGGAAAAATCTACCATAGCAGATTACGCTGTCCAAGGATATGGCGTAGATATCGAGAACCACTTTACTTGCAATAGATAGGCGAATATATATATTGAAGCGCAAAATAGGTGGAATCGTTAGTCCTGACCAAATCTCTGTTATAGGCGAAGAAGCGTTGGTCACTCTTACAACTGACATGGGAAACCCAAACATATACTCTTTTACATTCGGATGAATCTTTTTTTTTAACAGTGGCACCGCCATGGAGACAATATTTGAAGCTCTCAAAGTGGCATGATTCTCAAACAACTTTGTCCACCTTTTATTTCCAAATTAAGCTTGTCATACTGCAAAGAGATTTAGGCCTGATGTGTCGGCGCAATCCAATCAATTCGTAGTGTCGTACTGTCGCTATACCGTTTTGGCCCTCTCTACTTCCCTTCTAGGACTAGGGCGGAGTTTGGCGACCCCAATTATGTCACATACATATATCCTCTGATCCATTATATTGCTTCCAGGAGATTTCTCTTTCACATTTGGGCGAAGTTGATATTTCGACTTCCTAGTTCGTGCGACGCCGAGTCAATGTTGGAAGTTTTCCGTCCAATCTGTTCGCCACTCATTTCACCGAAGACCCTCAGGGATATGAGGGGGAGTTTCCAAACCTTCTTCCCCACGTCCCCCCCTTCCCCAGTCCGACCAATCGCTTTCCACCAGGAAGCGGTGACCGCCCTTCGCTTGTCTTCGACTGAGTGAGCGCTAGTGCCTTAACCAGTCGATCCGTGACCGTGGAAGCTCCGTCAAGTTTGGCGAGGTCATCGGACGTATTGAGTTAAAAGAATTGAAGTTAAAAGAGTATATAAATCCCACTCAACCAGTCGCGCTTTGTCTCTTTCCCCGATATACCACTAGTTTAAAACTTAAGCTATTAGCTGGAAGTTTACGGCCTTTTGCAGAAATTAATCAATGATCAACGATAGGATAGGCTGATGTGATGATACTACTTTTTATCAGAAATTGAGATTTCCAGGGTATAATTTATACCCTGAAATTAATCATTTTTCAGCGACAGGATATATTTATCTATAAATGCATTCATATCGTTGGATATCATTGGTAGAATACGTATGAAGTCTGGCAAACAGTCTTCATGTAATTCCCCGCCCCTGTGTACTGCGCAAAAACTACAGGGAAAAACATTGATAGCAAAGATTACCATCCCCGTGACAAGGGGCCATGCTAAGTAATTAAATGTCTTTATAGTTGGGATCTGCATTCCAATACAAATTCCCTCGGACAAAATTAACCTGTATCACAGAACATGGAAGTAGATATTACTGTTGAATTTTCTAAGGGGTAAAATGTTTATATTTGAGATATTTTGGCAAGTGTACTCTCCAGAAAATGAAATTTCTAGAAGATAGCATACATTTTGAACAAGTAATTAGTCAGGAAAAAAGAAGCCCGATTGAGCGAGAGTTATGCGTTCTACTGAGCTTTTGTGTGTTCAAGTTCATTATGTCTCGATTTCGGATGAGACTCGGAAGGGGCGAAAACATGTGCATTGCGAGTAGTGACGACAGCCATGAAACTTAAGTGTACGCTATCAGTATTTTTCTGCGAACTTCTCGGGGGAGATATGAATGTTTGCTGGTAATAAATAAACGATAGCAGAAAATTCGAAGGAGTTTTAAGAAGGGAGAGTTTAAGGAACTACTATACGTTATCTATCCGGGTTTCAGTGAAGCGGCGCGAGAAACTACTGATTAGATAGTTGCAAAAAAAGCCTGTAAATCATTTAGATTTTTGTACCTGAGATGCAGGCAAATGTTGGATAAACTTTGCTTCACGTGCTATGAAAATTTCAAGATGTTGGCGTAAGTTTTAAACAAGTTATGCCTCAGGAAATGAGAAAAATATCTGTCTAACTGAGCAGTTATGCGTTCTCTTAACGATT
Source organism: Ischnura elegans (assembly GCF_921293095.1). Lineage (NCBI taxonomy): Eukaryota > Metazoa > Arthropoda > Insecta > Odonata > Coenagrionidae > Ischnura > Ischnura elegans. The sequence goes on along the minus strand of NC_060246.1, from coordinate 112,951,667 downwards.
CCTCGCCGAGAAGAGAATTAGGTGAAAATATCGTGATGCATGAAAATGTACGAAACTCAAAACGCGTTAAAAAAATACAGGATGAAATTTCAAAATATACTGTTGTAACTTACTTTATCAACGGTAAGTCAAGAAAATCACTATCCCTGCCAGATATTTTTTTGGAAATTACCTTTTAATCTTCACAGTTACCGCTATATTTGAGCTTGTAGGTCTATTTTTGTATATACAATCAATAAAACAAATGTAATCTACATTATAAATTCACATGGTCAAAAAAATCTCGTATAGTGTGTGTCACAACTGTATTAAACACGCAAAAAGAAAGAACAAACCGTAGACGTACTTTCTTTTCTATGAGAAAATTATTGCTGGTGAAAAAATAGTATATTCCAGTATATTTTATGAGAGTGTTTTTGATCAAATACAGATGTTGAAGAAGGATTTGGTGCTTTCCCGGCGAATGCTGTTGATAAAATCTTCACGGGAAATCAAGACGCCCTGAAGACGATGGCAGAGAAGGCCATTGAAACGTTGGTAGCAATATCCATCCTTACCCGGCTGATTTCCCGTGTAGATTTTATCAAAATACAGATGTTGATATACCTTCGGAAAATGTGACCTTACGAGTGGTACCCACGGTTACTGTACCCGTTCGCGTCACAACAAATCATCTAGATAAATTACAAAATTTCAGTCTTACAAGGGAATGTATCCATGTGTCACCACCATATCGTAATCAAATTTCGCAGTGTGATAGAGGTTAAAATTTTACGTTAAATCTTTCCAAGGGGCCCTAGTTTTCTGGATATTATCAGTAAAAATCAATAGTAAAACGTCTGTTCTTCGTTAACCTCAAAACATGACTTTAATAAAATATGTCTCCATGTTCCTGGGCTTCACCGCGTGGATTTTTCTTTATGACGACAGTTTCTCCGGTATTCCAACCGGCGTCTTCAGGTCGAGACCTGAAGACGCCGGTTGGAATACCGGAGAAACTGTCGTCATAAAGAAAAATCCACGCGGTGAAGCCCAGGAACATGGAGACATCATCTAGACAATGCCGCGGAAAACTACGCATCAACTTTAATAAAATATGTTCAATTTTTAAACACGCTTTAACTTTTTTCCTCTTCTGAGCAATATCTTTAAAAATTCCTTTTATGTCTATATTTATCTACAACCATTCACAATCGAACACACAATTTAAATAATCCACAAAATCAGTTTGAAAAAGCTTGTCCTCAGTCTTCAAAAACACATGTAAATGGCTTGCAACAACAGAACGTCCATCATACTCCACTCCAAGCACACTGGCCAACGGACAGCTGGAGGCAAACCGTCAACTGACGATCTCCCGATACAATTTCCTGCGGGTAATTCACCATCGGACGACGATAACGTGCCAATTTCCCTTACCGCAACACCGCTTTCCGGTTCCTCAGTCTTAGCCGACGTTAGTTAACACGCATTCTACTCAAATGACCCACTACACTGCACTGATTCCAAACTACACAAAAGAGTATAATCATCAATTTTCAACTTTTTACTTACGAATATCACTGGTTTCCACCACTTAAATAATTGGACAGAAGTGAATTGCCGTTATTATATTATTCCGCGTGCCGCAGCCTTTATATTATAGAGGCGTGCATTTTCCTATCCTTATAACAACCTTTATAGGGTCTGCAATTTTTTCCTGCTACAAGTTGCCCTCTCACTCAGAGACGAGATATCCACTTTCACTTAGCCGTCGAGCTATGTCAAAATCAGCCAGAATTGTAATCTTTGTTTGAATGTAACCACACATAATCAACGAATTTTTGGCCATCGAATGGCAGTAATGAATGATGGCGTTCGATTATCAATAGTCGCCATGGTAGATGCAATCTGTTGTAGGACTGAACTCAATACAAATGACCTATGGTATGATGAGACCTCTCCCTGATTAAAGTAAAGAAATTGCGCATAGGGTCATCATGGAAAGGAAGTATTGCGTACCTTTAATATGCGTGGTAAATTATACAGCATTGAATTTTTTTCTCCCCTCGTATAAATGCAGTTTGACTGGAATGGGTAGTGTAAAATAGAGGGGCTCTGAATGAAAGTTAAAGTGCGTCAAATAAATAGTGCCGAGATATTCATGTTAGGGATTTGATGAAATTCCATGGAGGCATATTTCCATAAAAACAATAAAAAAATCCGCTTGTGACGCCGAAAATTAAGCTATTTTTATACTTTTCTCATTCCTGAATTTTTCTTATTAAAATTACGCGGTTTTTGGCTATTCTGGAAGGTACTAGACAGTCTTTTCAGCTTACATCAGCTGGTACTGTTCGTCATTTAATTGCGTTGATACCGTTGTTGCCAAATTTCCTCGATTTTCGATAATCCTTCCAAAACCGGAAATTTTTCCCCCTAAATAATAGATCCAAAACCGCACAGGCATGCATTGGTATCGGAGGTAAACAAAATATTGGTTTCCAGTAAATAATCCAACCATCGAAAAAACCTTTTGATTTTTTTAACGGTTTAAGCCCGAGACCGGATTAAATAGCGGTTTTTCTGTGATGAATTATTGAGCGTAATGACGTACTTTGGGTAATAATTGAACTTTCATTCTTATTTGCTCAACTTTTATCGTCATGTGACTTTATATCTTCTTTTTGAATTCATTTGATATTGATACATCACGTACAATTTTTCTCTTTTCCATGCCTTTTTTTGTTCTTTAGCGATGCCTGATGTCAACTTTATTCCAACCTTAGGGTAATTGAATTTAAATAAATAATTTCCATTGCTTGGTCTAATTATTAGAATTTCACGATAAATAGAATTTTAAGCAAAGGATGATTTCGTAAACATCGGCCGAAACTCGGGTATAAAATATTGAGACTTATGTGTGTGGAGTTGTCGTAGTAGAGAAATAAATTTTCTTGACCGGTATTAAATTTATTGAGACTGGTCCAGAAAAAAATGCATTTTTTTATTGTCTGGATTGGATAAGTGTATTTTAAGTGTATTAGCGACGAAGTAGGATGGTCTACATTTTGAGGAATATAAGTATACAAGTCAGTGGCGTAGCGAGGGGGGGGGTTTTGGGGGATAAACCCATCCCCCAGGGCTCTGAGAAATTTTAAGTTTAATCCATTTTACTTAATAGATTAGTATTACTTATAGAATAGTGTTAGAGTTAATCAAATATCTGTCATAAAGCGGTAAAACTAGTCATTTTGAACCATTAATCTTAAAAATTTTCTGGTGGAGGGCTCCCACTTACCCTGGCGGCCCCATACCCCAAAGTATTAATTGCGCCTAAAACCCCCCCTAGCCTTGATTCCTAGCTGCGCCCCTGATACAAGTTCCTCTGATGATGGAAATATTTGCTTGACTGCGCGGTGAACTTGGTTTATGACATGGAGTCCTTTTCCTAATGGCATGCTGTATTTTTTTCCTCCCCTTAGGCACTGACGAGCCATCGGCCACGGCAGACGTCGCGAAGCCGACAGTTGTCCCGCAGCTACGCCCCCGCCAGTCTCCACCTGTCGCACTCCACGGCTGCAGACTCCGGAGGGCCGGACGCCGAAGAGTTCGTGTCCATCGGCGACGACGAGGTGAGACAGCGAATGCATCAGTCCCCGTCCCGTTGAGGCTTCATTATTGCTGCCCCTATTGGGACATTTTAATCAGTTTATTAAAATGCCCGCCGCTCCGCGACAAGTGCAGAGCAATCCATTTATTCTCACTATTCACCATTTAATATTTGGGGAATAATATAATAAATAAAATGATATAGTATGCGTGGTATACATAAATGATTGGGAGAGGAATTCCATCGAAAATTTATGTATTTGACTGATTACATCATTACGTCGTTAAATTTATGTTGCCAGCCGTAGTTATATCTTATTTCTCCGTGGAATACGGATCGTTTTGCCTGTCAGCGACGCTGGTGGCGACTTTTTTGAACCCATTCACAAATGCGCTGTTGGTTACGATACAGTTAAAAATCCAATTGGAGTAACCTCTATGGCAATATTCGTGTTACTAATGAATGCTCGTCCAATGGTTTTGAGTTCCACTTTCAACTAACCGATGCTGATTTTTATGGTGTATTTCCCATCAATCCGAATTCACTATTATTAAATTCATTTGGGGCATGGGGTTAGTGTGGCAGCTAGAGTATTGGCCTCCCACCCTATGTGCCCGGGTTAAAATCCCGGCGGTGGCGGAGACTTTTCAGAGACGGCCCTGCTTGAGTGATTTTTGGAGGGCGATTCAAGTACAGCACGCCTTCCGTCGGATGGGACGCTAAGCCTTGGTCCCCGTGGCGTCTCCCGCTAAGAGTAGGCTAATAGCGACGTCCGCTCTTCCTTCCATAACCTACCTCGTGGCGCTAATGACCTCACAGGTCGGTCACCTTTTCCAAACACCATGTCTTAATGCAGTGGATAAATTGGGAAATCGATTTTAGAAGAAGCACTGCATGAAACAAGTGACTTTGTACTTGGAAATATTCTACTTCCATATTGGTAGGAAAATATATCAAGTCACTTGTTGAGCTCATGAAAAGTTAATGATGTCATCAAAGATGCGAGGGGGATCGAATGAAATGGAATGCTGCAGAGCGCTCATAATTATTGTGGTAAGTAGGTTGCCTAGGAATCAATTAGTGAGGAAGCTATTGAATTCCGCATAACTTCGGAAGAACCAGTGAAATTTTGATCTGAAATTACCGAATAGAGTTTGTTTTGGAGAATTTTCTGGCGTTACACTTGTCAGCTTCGCCCATTGGATAAAACATCCCTTTTTCTGCTTGCTCAATTATTTTAACCTTTGATTTTATTTTGATTAATTTAAGTTTGATTAACTAAATTTAAAGAACTTTTATTCAAATGCTCTTCATTATTAAATTAATTCACGGCTTTTGTTTCTTTCTAGTAGCATAACTGTGGTTTTCATAAGTTTCCAAGCACTTTACAGGCTTCCTGAGGTCTTTGGCGAGTAGGTATCTCTTTATGACTCTTGATTAGAATCAGAGTTGTTTTCTAGATTGGATTTTATTATCTTCGTGCTTACTGAAAACAGATGAAATATTAAATTAGGCTATTTCATTTTGAGCTTAACAATATTCTTCATTCCGAGATATTCATAGGGCTTTAAAGAGTTCCAAAATGAAGAAAACATTTGATAGGGAAATTAGCTGTCAACAACCTGTGCAGCCTTCTCCCAACCCTCTCTTCAAGTGACTCAATTTCTAGAGGCGAGAAAACGCGCCAGCGACTGTCAATTTTTCTTTTATTTTCCCCCGGCAATGTCCCACTTCCTCCGACCCCACTCAACCCCGTCGTGCAGATCACGGCGGTGATAAGGGTCACGCTAGAACACATTGCAGTCATGTCAGATTTAGAATAACTATCTTGGAGAAATGCTTCAAAAGTACATTGCATAAATTTCCTATGGGAATATTTTTGCTATTTATCTTTGTTTGTCCCTGGATTCTGATATTATTATTAATATTAGTGTAGTTTTGTCATGCGTGTAAAGAATTACGGTCGAGTCGGTGGAAAGGATGACCGATGAAACTAATTTCCGCTGAATTATCGCTAAATGGCTAATCATACCTTATTTTATCATTATTTTCATACGTTATCAATTATTAATCTTTAAAAAAATAGTGGAAAAATCTTGTCACTAATATGGCATACCTATTTTTACATTTTTGTTGCAGGAATTTTTTAAAATTTATTCCGATTACTCAAAGCATTTAACCATTGTTCTGAAGGCAACATAATGCCGAATTGGGCCAATCCTCGCCAGAGTAAATCAAGGAGATACCATACTAATTGATCGCCATTGTTTGCGTATCCTGCAACAACTTATTAATTTGTGATCGGATTTTGACCACTGGAAAAGTTAATGCTTTCCTCTTTCATTTGTGCCTTAGAAACCACTCAATAAGTGGGTATATTAACGTAGTGTATTAACGACCCAACGGTCTGCTTCATATCCACGATTGCACGATTTACGTATCGATGAATACTTCGCAAATCGGCGATTGCTTGCTTTCTGAAATTAATGTGAATTCTCAATACAAACACAAACAGCTCAATATGGTTACGCAGTAGCCATAAACTGAAGACAGTACTGATACGCTCAAATTCAATATGACTATGGGAAATAGAACACGCCAATAATTTTTTTATGGTTAGATTTTATTTGAACCGTTACACCTATCTATTTTCTTGGATGTTAAAAATGGGATGAATATTTTAATTCGGACTTAACTACATGAAAACATACTCGCCGAAAAGAGTCACACAATGCCATCGTCGGAATAAGCTAATCAGTGATATTTCCCGGCACGGTGAGGTTAGAGGGGAATGAGGGAATCACGTGATCTGGGATTTTTCCATTTCAATCATAGCCGCATGCGCAGAAACCCTTCTTTCCTCTCCTTATTTGCTCATTCGTTAGAGGACGCATCCGTCCTCTCGTATATTTTATTTCTGTAAAACTGACCCTTAAAACTTACGCTATCATGAGGGCATTTTCAGAGTACGTAGAGAAGACCATTTTCCACATTTTCCTCTTACTAGAATGAAAAAATGCGCTTGAGGAAATACTGATAATGAGGTAAAATTTTCAAATGTGAAACAACTGCAGTATGCAATATGTTCAGATAGCAATCAATCGCGGACACGCGGGATATTCTTCGACTCGTAAATCATCCGAGGCAGCATGTTAGAGTCTTATATAGCCCACGTTACCCACTTATGCACGTGAACGCCTAAGAACTTCCAGTTGATAACAAGGAGGAGAGGGTCAATTATAATTCTGATATTTATTATTATTACTCGACAAAATGGTATTGACGTTACCAACAGCACAATTTGGCGTGAGAAAGGGCGCGCGCGATAGTTCTTTCATCCCAAACCGCTGATCAAACAAACTCTCACAATAATCGATATTATATGTATGAATTTTTAAAGTGTAAAGTTATATTTATGGATACACCGTCAGAGGTGGATTGGGTGTTGAGAATCAATTAAAAATGCGGAGACGTGTTCTATGCGAGAACGAATTATGACAATGAACGAAGTCCTAGGTACAGTGAGGTCAATGGGAGATGATTTCTTAAGTTGGTGCATCTCTGCCTATCGATCGGTCGTATTTTGCCTTTATTGATGAAGTTAGAAAAAACATTCAATTTGGTTTTTTTGTTTAACTAAATAATCTGTAGAGTAAACCTTTGTCTACATTTTCCTGTTTCTCAAATATGTAAAAAAATGCAGCTGAGGAAATACCGAGGCAAATTATCAAATGTCAGGTAAATGCATAAAGCGATATTCTCCAAATACTCCGAAATTTTCGAAATGATAAGTAAATTCTTAAGCGGGAAATCAGTGAAAGAGGAAAATAAATTTTTCCTGGGGTCAACCTTGGATAACAATACGTGCAGGCAATGCAGGGAAATGTATTACATATCAGAGATTCATGGCACCACCATTATTTTCCCCTCTTTTTTATATAATGCATCTTCGGAAATTATTGCCACTTAATTTATTATAATTAGCATGAATTTTTTAAAAAGTATTTTTGTTCTGTCAATAATTTAATTCACATCAAGCTTTGCGTAAGTGATCACTCCCATAACCTCTTTAAAGGTCTCTGCCAGTGATATAGCCTGTAAATTTCCTAGCACTGCATAAAACAAATGAATTTGTACACAGTCACGCGCTACCTAGCCTGACTAGTATTGGCTAGCACGCCTGACCCGCAATTGGGAGATCCAGGTTTGAATCCCGGCAAAGCCAAATATTTTTAATGACGAATTTCATTCATAGTGTATGTAATTTCAAAATTAATGCATAAGGTCTCAAATGTCTCTGCATCTTCATGGCTATTCAATAGGGCTTGAGTGGAAAAAGAGGAAAATTATCCTGAAAACAATTCAACTAAACTAACTTATGCATCAATTCTTCAAGGTATCCTGCATTGTATATGCTCTATTTCTCGAATTTCGTGCAGGGATTCCGACTTACAAAAAATATTGGGGGGCCCTAACCGGGGATCTTACCCCGGGAAATTTTATAAGTAGTGAGTGTTAAGTTTTTTAAGCATTTTAGAAGATTTATGATCAACATTAGAACCCTGATGAATCGAATCTCGATATCTCGACACTCCGGGGAAATCGACAAGCCTGACACATTTTTTCCTCACACCCATGACGAATTTTTGAGGAGGCTCGAGCCCCCTCAGGCCCCATGGAGTCGGCGCCACGGATTCAGTGCTATAAGCTGTAAATTTCAAGGTTCGGAGCATAATTTTTAAGCGACTAATGCGTTACGAAAGAAGACCGTAGAGCGCGTCCAAGGTATGCGTCCTCTTTCGATGGCTCTGCGCAATAGGACTGCATAGAGGAGGCCCATTTCCATTCCCTAGAGGGGTGATTCTGGTGCCAATTCGGTCGCATTTTCATCGGTTTTCGAAAACGTCCGCGGCGCGGTGATGAGTGCGATGCGATCCTTTTTTCCAATGTTTTGCATTACAATGTGTGTAATTACGAGGAATAGCACTGAAATCTTATGAATTTGATTGATCACATCATTATATACATAAATTACGGTTGAAACCGCTAATTAACCCTTATTTCCCCGTGAAACTCGGATCAATGTGTACGTCAATGAATTTCATAGAACACATACATAAATTACGGTTAAACCACTAATTAAACCTTATTTCCCCGTAAAACTCGGACCAATTTCTACGTCAGCTACGCGAGTGGTGACTATTATAGACTCATTTAAATGCGCGGTGGTTGACAACACATTTAGGGGAAGACTTTAGGATCCTCTTTTGTAATATCCGTGGATCTGCATTTGAGTTGGATTTAGGCTCGCAAAATTTAGAGGTAGAATCAGCGGCAGGTGCTGCTAAGCAAAATTTGGAGGGTTGGGGTAGGATGGATATTGGGGGCGGAAGAGAATAGGATTGGCGGGAATGTATGGGGGGGGAGAGAGTAAGGTGGAGGAGGGGGTGGGATGGAGAATTTTCCGGGGAAAGAAGAAAAGAGTTGGGAGTTAATCTCGCTAATGGGCGTGTTTCAAATCCACCCCCAACCCCGTCACAAACACCCCCCCCCCCCACTCTTCTCCGCGCGTCACCCAAACTCACAAAATTCCCCTTTCTTCCTGCCTCCGCCCCCCCCCCCCCGTGATTGCGTCAGGGGGAGCTTTTTCCGACTGGTGGTGGTTGCTACAGTGGGTTGGGAACGAGAGAAGGGTGACTTAACCAGTGGTGGAAAATGTTCGCTTTGCTGCATCCTGATCCTCTCCTTAGCATTTGTGAGGCCTAAAAATATTCGTTTCCTTTCTTTTGCTTAAAAATATCGAAATCCCTCTTTGTGGTAAATATTTTGAAAAATGGTAAACGATTGCTCTCATTGAGGTTGGAGGTTTTTTTATGACGCCATGATTGCTGGAGGAGGATTGATACACAAGAGACTTGAAATAAGTTAGTATTTTTGTATTGTTTTAAGAATGATTTTCCTCATTTTTCCATTCTAGCCCTATTGAATGATCTTGAAGCGTCAGCATTATTTCCTTTCAATTCAAAGCTTTTACTCCTCATTTTTATCAAATGGAACTTTGGAAATTAATATCACGTAATTTGTTCCATTTTCATGATGTTTTTTTCTGTCGATGATTTAAAATGCATTTATTTACAGCGATCATTGTGTGAGGGATCACTGACTAAAAATTTGATGGCACACCTTCGAGATACCTAAAGCTTCCATTCAAAGTGTACTTATAATTATAATTTTTTTCTCTCGTGGAAAAAATACAGATACCCAAAATAACCCAAAAATTCCCTTTTTCTAATGGTCTTCCTCTGTCTGAGGGATTGACCTTGTCCAATAAAGTTAACAGTGAAAAAACTTCTGAGATCAATTATATTTTCTTGTTTTAATCTGTATGGGACAATGGTAATGGTGATGTTTAGTAATTGAGGCATAGCCTTAATTATAATAATGGATACAAGACTAAGAGACCTGCCTCAATCATCATCCAAATTCTAGAGTATATTTTTTGCTTGGTACTTGTTAAGTCTTAGCTTTTCTCAGCAATGTTTTTCCTTATAATTGATAAGAATCTTGATGCATTTGCTATCAATATTGTGCCAGTTTAAGTGATAAGCAAAGTACAAGGCTGCGTAGGGTGCCAAGCAAATGGGGATGATAAGCGCTGGTTTATAAGGTCTAAAAGTATCACATTCATTATGTAAGAGCAAGCACATTATATGTCCATGCTGATATTTAAATTTTGACCCTTATATCTAAAATATTTTTAATCTATTTAAAACTGTACCCAGAGAGAATCTGTGTACACTCTCAGGTTATTTTTGAGGGGGGCACAGAATATTGCTTGCTTACACTAGAAAAATGTTAGAACAGGACCCTGATTGGGACTAAGATTGAGATTTTTTTCATTACCTACATGATAATTAAATTGGTTCACCTGGTTTGATCATTCTAAGTCATGAGCTAGTCAACTTTAGAAACTATTTTCATGGCTTTTGTACTTATCTCACATGATTTAAATGCCATGACATAACAAACTCATATGATGAAATCAATTCCAATCAAATGTAATAAAATTGTCTGCATCAGATCAATTAGCAATATATGTGAAAATGATTGATTGGCCAATTCATGAAAAGAACAAATTTGCCTTGTGATAACTTGACGTGCAAAATCCTACATAATGCTATGTTTTCTGATGTTGGAAATTACTGATAATACTATTGTAACACCACAACTCCTTCCAATGGATACTTTCAAATCAGTGGCATATAGATGGATTTTTATCTTGAAAACTCTGAAAATTAAGGCATGATGACTTATAAGTTTTGGTGTCGATTCTTTTCCATTCTAGGTGTTCTTTGATAGACCAGTTAGTGCCCACACTGCTCATAGTGCAGACTTCACGGATGGTGGAGGGGCTGGTGGTAGTGCTGGAGTAGGACACCCTTCCTCAGAGGCTGGACCATCTGGAGGAACTGGAGTGACATCAACGTTTGCCTCTGATTCTACGAATAGGGACCAGATGGATAGGACGAGGGGGGATTTGTACACTCGGGAGAGGTAAGAAGCTGCTCTTGCTAGGAAACAACAGACTCAAGTGTAACTCTTTTGCTGCTTTGAGTATGATTGATTGATTGACTGATATAAACGATGGTATGCTATATAGCCATGAGCCTTAACACCTAAGTGGTCCAGTTTGCTATCCACCAATGAGTGATTTCCTGTAGAGCCCAATATCCTAGCTGAAGGATACCAGGTCTCTTATCTCCGTGGGCCCCAAAAAATGATGAACCTGTTGCAAGTCCTCATAATGGCGGGGCAGTCACATAGTAATTGGGAGATTGTTTCCTCCTCTTCCTCACACCATCTGCATGTGGACTAGTCAGTGATTCTATAGATATGCAAATGTCTCATCACAGGGTAGCTGCTTTGAATGAACTAAGTAATGTGATTAAATCCTTGACTGCTGCAGTTATTCTACATACATATTTAGTATATTCTCCTGACACCATAGAAAATAACTTGAGTACGGGTCATCTTAAGACGGCCCTGCCTTTGCTTTAGATGTGTTAGATATAGGTCTGGAGTGGTCATGTTAAAATTTAGAAGCAAAATCAGCAACAGGGACTGCTGAGAAAGAATTGGGGAGTGGGGATTTAATTTAAATGTAGGTATTTCTGGAGAATTTAACACATAATTCTCCGTACTTAAATTTTTTCACAAATAATTCCATTTCAATTCTGTTACATTTAACTTTTCCATACCAAATTAATGCTGTGAATCTTAATGAACTTACTAATATGAAGTTATGCACAAAAATTACTCTTCTTCATTTCATGTAATAATTATATGACCAGAGATATCCTTATTTACATAAACTTAGTGACCTAAATGACATTAGTGCCCAGTATGCCAAAGGATGTTCAAACTCATCAATCTGAAACATTTTATCATCTATCTTCTGGGAATTGCTCACTAAAATTCTTTCAATGCTCATAGTATGTACTGGTTACATGTTAAGTGTACTTTATAATATGCATGGAAAATGTTTTTTGCATAAGTAAAAAATGTATTGATTTTCGCACAAATTTCACTAATGCAAATTCAGTATTTTCAAAAATAAGATGTTAGCTTTCTGAGCCGGAGCATGGTAAATGCTTTGTTTACAATGGATAATTAAAGGTATTGATTGGACCTTCATCAATATTCCATACAAATAGATGGAATGCATTAAAAATATTTTCCAATGAAAGTGGCTTTATTTACACCAATTTTGGTGAAGTGAGTAGGCAGATTTATACAGACAGATATTTAATGGATAGATTCTGATTTTATGTTTCATTGGTATCAGTAAAAAATGTGCTCTTACATCTTTTTCTATCTGAAAATTCATATTTCCTTGTAAAATATTAATTTCTTTTGATAATTTTTTAGACTTGTATTTGCTCTTTAAATGAATTGTCTTGAGAAGAATGCATAGTCACTGAGCCTCACTCATAATTAATCAGGTGCAAACCTGAAAGCACTATCAGAAGTCATTCAAGTGATATAATGGATTGATGGTTTCAGGGGTGACTTTGTGAAAGCGATTCATTATGAAAAATGAAAAAGCACAAAGTTTATTCTTTTTCATTTTTCATGATATAATGGAATCAAAATTTATATATGATGTAGCCAGTAGTGGTATAGGACAAGGAGTTCAGAACTCCCCCATTTTTTTAATTTAATGGCATCCTCTTCAAGTGAATGAGCCATTATACATTCTCCCTTCAAATGAACCACCTCCTAAAAATATTTTTTTTATATAACCATGGGATGGCGAAATAATGAATAAATTATGTATTTACTTACTCATATCAGTTTGCAGATTAGGTAGAATTTTTGCTGAGCTTCATCAATGATGGTAGCAGCTAGTCTTTTTATGAAATATGTATTATAAAAAGAAAACTTTATTTTTTTTAAGGGGGGCAAGTTGGAGGAGAGGGACACCGGAACGCATGCCATCTGAGGCCCACGTGCTGGGGGCTGCACCATCAGCTTCGCAGTCAGCTGCCGAGGGAGCAGGGACTGCAGCGACAGGAACAGAATCATATGCTGAAGTCGGAATGTCACGAATTACAAGTTTTGTACTTGACCGTGCTCTAGACAATTCTGACAGGCGACAGTATGGCATGGGCGTAGTTGGGAGATTTTTTAGGTTTGTATAAGAGTATAAAACCCTATTTGTTTGCCACAACTTCATTTTTACAGAGTATTGAAGTTATCATAAATGAAATAGTTTTTGCAGGTTCCACTTATGTACTTATCTGCACTTATGTACTGTATCTTACCACATTACCCAAGGCATTTTGATGTTGTCATATCCTTTTTAAGTGTATTGCCTGGAAATATTCAAATGCATCATCATGGACACTTGAAAATGATGAGACAATATGAAAACACATTGTTTAGTGCTATATGATAAAGTTTACAATTCGAACCAGAACATCTTTCATTTATGATGGAATGGTTCCACCAAATCTCACCTAAAACAATCCGTTTCAAATTGAAGTTAAATTTAGTTCATTCATTCTGGGAAGATTTCTTGTGTCCTCTACAGGGTACCATTGAATCATTGTAATTGGCATTTCAAAGGTTCGAGTCTGCAATTGTCATCTGCGAAAAACTGGGTAAAACCTTGACTGGCCCTTAAACCATTAGAATGGTTGCAGATATCCTTGTAAACGCTGGTGACCTGTAGTTATTGTACACAATGGGAAACCTAAAAAATCTTTCTCCACACAATACATTGGGAGAACCTAAAATCCATCATAAATCCATTCATGCATCCATAGGTACCTTTTGGAGCTTAATCCATCGCATATGTATTTAAAATCATAAAAATACCTTTACAGCAAATGATTATCTAGGTTTCCTTTTGCATGGGTTTATGTCATACTATACTATCTGATATCCATCATGGAAGCATTTATTAAATTTTTTTTGGATTTATGTGTTTCTGTAAAATTTATAATTCATTGGTTCTTATATCCATTGCTTGCCCATGCATTATTAGCTAATGACTAGTGAAGCCTTATTTCCATACACAATATAGAATCATCATTAATTATTTGTTATTAATTAGAACCTCATTTCTGAATAAATGAATAAATAAGATTCTTTCAAGGATCAACATGAGTTAATAATTCAATTAACCTGTGATTTCAAAATAATTGCATCAAACACCGTGGGAAATGTAACCATTGCCTATATGTAATTTTTCAGGAGATCAGTGCGTCGTTCTGTTGTGGAAGATCGAAAAGTGAGAGAACAGTTAGATGACATGGAGGATCATCGACCCTTCTTTACTTATTGGGCAACCACTGTGCAAGTTCTTGTAATGATCATATCACTTGTCTGCTACGGCTTTGGACCGATCGGTTTTGACCTGCATCAACGCTCAAGTTTGGTAAGTGTGGTTTTATGATTAATTGAGAATTTCAAAGGCAAAAAATTATAGAAAAAGTTAGCTTGTAGAATTTCTACAATCATTGCTCTGTTTCCAATGTTTATCTTTTTTTATTGATGCATTTCCCTTCCTATTTGAAATCATTGGGAATGTGTATCCATGTGAATAGTCTCATGTGAGACATGAACAAAAAGTGTAGAATTGATTTTTTGTAATCATTTTTATTATTACATCATATTAATTATGAATCCTCTTTGATCTGAAAATTTTTAATTAACCATGTTTATCTTTTCAGGTTTTGGTAACTAGCCTTTCTCTGCAACAGGTTGATTACATGGAACCATCAAATTTTTGGATTGGACCAAGAGCAGTGAGTACATTTTACTGAAGGTCCCTCTTGTTAAACTATGATTAAGTGTTAAAGTGAGGGTTTTCCCTCTTCTCATACTAATTTCACTTCAGAGCAGTAGATGTTAATCTTTCAGTCTTGCTGAACAAATTGTTCCTTGCTCAGTTTCAGTGACATATTTTCAACCCCGGCTAACCGAAACAGACTGGCCATACAACACTTGTGCCAAGCTGATAGAAGTGACGTGTTAATGTGTTCTATTATTGCTTTTACTATGGTTAGAAAATGAAGAGAGGTTCACTGCTCTCAAGATAACTGAATGGTCTTTCCATATTTAGCATTGGCATCTATGCAGCAGACTCCCAATTATCCGGGTGCGGTTTATCCGCATTGCGAATTATCCGTGTATGAGCTCACACTTCGTTGATGTTTTCCACGATCATTATAAAAAGTAAAATTGGACACAAAAGTACCAGGATATTTGCATTTTACTGCCAGGCTACACCTGGCTTATTATTTCCTAACACAATTCCCTTTATAAAATGGAACTACGTATGTACATGTTTCCTTTTTTTTCGATTTCCATAGTTTTTAAGCCAATGTCTGCTTACTTTTCAGAAATATATATATGTAGTTGAAAAACCTTTCGTATGCTGTGAAACAGTAACCAAAGAATTGAATATGATGCTGAAAAATACCATTTTTCTCATTGGCCAATTATGCAAAAATTAGCAATACATACACACCCTTCCCATCATTCCCTTCCAATGCCACCTCCTCCTCTTTCCCTTCCTCATCCCCACCTCCACAGTAAAATGTGAAGAAATTTAAAGTTAACTCACTCATTGCCAATAATTCATCCATTCACCACTCCTTCCTGCTACAGATATAAACAATCATCCTGGCATAGATCCCTTGTATTTTGCATACTTTCTTCTCCTCAATGGAGAGGATCACCAGTGCAGTTACCCATTCCTGTGGCATGGTGTTCCATAGGAAGGTCGTAATCTGCGCAAACAACAATAAGCACATCCTGTTCGTAGCACTATCTGATGTCCAGCACACTGTTTAAGTGACATGCAAATCTATGTTTTCTACCAGATGAGAAGAATCCTTACAGGCAGTGAACTCTCCAGCTCACATCAACTGTATAGACTTGAACTCAGTCCAGAAAAATCACTTATGTAATTTGTTTTCAGAAAGGGTCTTATTTACAAATATTTGATGTTCTGCTGCACACAAGCATCATCCATTATTTTTTTACTCATAAAACCACCAGCTACTTATGAGAGGCAAAAGCTAAATTTTAGCCATAAACAGGAATTTTTGCATTCATTTTTTTTATGGGCTATTGGTTTGAATTTCTATCTTGAAGGGTATATTTAGGAGTTAGCTGAACCTCAAAAAAGTGCTTTAATCACAGCATTTTACACCATAATTAATTGAGGACTGTGTTGCCCATTAAATTTTTCAATGTAAGTGAATTCTTTAGTTACACAGAATGTTTGCCTGCATATTAGATCCAGTCAACTATCATTTTTTTCCATTTTGTATGTCTTTTAATTAAATAAATGCTCTGCAAGTAATTTTTTCTACCCCTCTGGCAACAATTCATCATGAGTCCTTCTATCGGTAATGATGGAGAATAGTTAAGAGTGCCCCTGCCATCCCCAATTAGGAATTCATTTGTATTTTCTGCTGTCAAAAAAAGCCCACTAACAGAAAGTGAGCAACATGCTTGGGATAGATGAAATCGAGATTTCTAGGCATTGATTCAATGGTGTAGTCAATGTATGGTCAGATTGATAGAATATTTTCAAACAATGTAGATTACCTCTACTTTTCCGCAGCAATCTGTACTTGGTGTCATCTTCTGCTAAGATGGGGTTACTTCTTTTTTACTGTATTAGAATAGGTGGTGAAAAGACTAATATTTTCCTTTTTCCTTTAAGGCGGACCTTATTCATTTAGGGGCAAAATTTGCTCCTTGTATGCGGAAGGATTACAAGGTAATGAAAGAAATTGAGAAAGCTAGAGAAAAAGAAAGAGAGACTGCTTGTTGCATAAGGAATGATGATTCAGGCTGTGTGCAGTCATCACAAGCAGATTGCTCAGTAAGTATATAATCTAATTTATACTATTATGAATGAAATTTGATATGATGAAGTTATGTTACATGATTCAATGCATATAACATTTATTCAGTTGCACAATTATCGATGATGATATCAACTCTTGTATGAAATAACCCATTCACTGCTAACCCCTTGCCAGGCACATTGCTGCACTCCGTGTGGCAAACTTTGTATTTCTCGGTGGTCAAAGAAGCTAGGGGGATGTGCTTCCCGTAACTCTTACTAAGTGTATTTCGTATTTAGTATGTATATGTTTGCACCAAGTAGCATTTTTTGAGTACAGAGCACCTATCACATCGATAGTTAGGTTTGAGTGAATAAGTTTGAGCAGACCTTATTGGTGCAATACTTGCAAGGTCAAGGGGCTCAAGGGGGTTGTGCTGCCATACTCCATGCTGTACAAATTTTATTTCTTTGTTATGCCATAATTGACTCATTTGAACTAGTTATCTTCATTTAAGTTCGCAAATCCATTTTTGAAAATATATGTATCTTTCTTATAATATACATTTTTATTACTCCACTGCTGCACCAGTTAAATTGCACAGTGTGTGGCTCACCCACTCATATCAACTCACAGGGTGCACCCACTCAGTGTTGCAGTGAGGGGATGTTTAGTGGGATAATACCCCACCAGAGCTTAGAGTAATTAAAATATATATTAATATGATAAACTTTGTAACTAATATTAGGAGGACAGATAACTCACAAGCATAACATCAAACTATAACTGATAACTATTCACAGAACAAAAGCTCTTTCGACTTTCTGTCCATTATTATTATCATAATTATAAAATACTTTGTTTAATCCATTTTACTTAATTGGATTAATACTACTTATAGATTAATGTAAGGATTAATTAAATGTCCCTCAGAAAGCCATAAAACTCACAAATTTGAACCATTTATCCTAAAAATTTTCTGGGGAGGGCCCCCGCACCTACCACTTACCCTGGCAGGTATTCCATACCCCCACAATCCCTAGTATTATTTGTGCCTCAAACCCCCCCTAGTCCTAGTATTTAATTCCTACCTGCACTCATGCACCCACTGGAGGGTTAATTCTACTTATCTGCTGTTTGAGCATCTTTGCTCACGAGCAGTGCTCACAAATAAGAGGATTTAATCCCTATAAATCTTAAGGGCCTCACTATTAATATCTGGAGTCAGACAAGATCGTGGCTTCATAGCTTATATGAATTTTTAAAATTGTTTTTTCCACTAGATCTAAAGAGACGTTGTTGGAATTGCTTAACCTCTCTAAGATACCATTAGGTGTTAAAAAAGGGATGAAAAAGTGAAATGGTGATGTTACTTCAATTTAGTCAAGTTGCACCTTGAAAATGCAGTGAGGCCCATACTCCATGCTGCATTAATTTTATGTCTTATTTATTCTTGGTATCTAGATAGTACAAAGTATATTTATTCAGCCGCAGTAGTGCTGACAGACAGGATACCAAGTAGAGAGGAATTTGTAGGCAAGCTAAGGGGACAGTGCAGGATAGGAGAGAGGTATAAGAGTTTAAAAAAGAACAGAAAATAAAGGAAAGAGCTGTGCAATGGGATGTGTGATCTGTCTCATGGAAGAGGAGTGAATGAGATGTAAGGAAGGAGAGAGCAATTAGGAGAAAAAATTACTATTCGTTTCAAAGAAAAGAATATGACTGTAATAGTGGACAATCAATACATATGAATTCAGTAGTATGTCAGTCAGTCAGTCTGGGTCCATTTCTTAATCAAGTCAGGAGCTATAGAAATGAGATTTAGAGCAGGGATAGCAAGTGAAAAGAAACGATTATGTTTTGTTTCAACCCAGAGCGAAACGAAAATATGAGGCCTGGGTTTGGTTTCATTACCGCATGAAATTAAAATCACCAAGGAGTTTAGTTTCGACCCAAGACAAAACTTCACTCCCAGGAAAAAAACTGAATTAATTGAAATACTGCTGCTCAGAGTAAAGTTTCAATCCCAGAAGTTGAGTGGAGGGCATAAGAGAGAATAGTTTCTACCCATTTCATGACAGAATACTTAGAGAGAGGTTAAAACATTGAGCTTTAAAATCTACTGGCCAGTGAGCATTCACCATTCTCCTGTTTGTGGTAAATATATGAGTGCCACATGCATTTAATGGAGGTAGCCCGAACTTCTACTCTATTCAACCGTAATTCATACTAGGTGTGTGGGTCAAAACTGAACTGTTCGAAGGTGAAGCACAAGGTCCCTCCGGTGCGAAACATAACCTGTGTTTCATATCGTCCCAGAGGTTTAGTTTAGTTTAGTTTCGACCCAAAGCAGTTTTGATTCCAATTGCATTTTGACGCTGGGTTTAGCTCCCCGGGCTTTATTCTTTTTCATTTCTTTTCTACATTTTGCTCCCTCGAACTATTGAAATGAAATTGAAATTTTACTGGTTTTGACTTTCGTTTGGTTTCAATTGCCATCCCTGGTTCAGAGCATTTATTATGTATTCTCCATCATCAGCTTGGTTGTGGTTTTTTTTTATTTTAGTGGAGAAAACTGCAAAAGAATGTGCTTTTTACGGTTAAAGCAAGGGTTTTTTTTCTTTTAAGGTATACCGCACGCATAACTTATCTGCATAAATGCGGCCTAAGTTTGAGGATAGAGTACTTAGCACATCAGTATGATGGATACGGTGCAGAAAAATTGTACACACAAAATATAAAAAGCAATGTAAAGAACCGATAGTCATGAAAACTGCTGCAAGTAAAGTTCGGTGTGTTTAGTGTGGATTCACTGTCTTCAAGTTATGGTTTTATTATTTTTTTTTAATCTAAGCAGTTTCGGAGGAGAGAAAAAAGCAACAAAAAAAGATTTTAATAGTGGGAGAAATAGAAGTGCATTTAAGTGGTATATTAAAATGGAATACTTGTGAGTTTTTACTTTGAATTAATTTTTGCATTCTATAGCCATTTTTTAATGAAAAGGGTTTTAATGTGATTTCAATCATGACCTCGGTGTATAATTAAATTGATGTTAATTTAGAGCCACTATGTAACCAAATGAAAAATAAATTTGTACAAAACACTGAATGAAAGACCGACAATCTCTAGTTGTGGTATGGTCATTGGGAATAGAGGTATCATGGTTACTCAGTTTGTAGTGGCAGATAGAATTTTGCTCTTGATACATGTGGTAAAAGTTTTTTAAGTATTCCATACTTCTCCAATGTGAACCTCATTATAGGCAGTCAGGCATTGAATACATAGAGGAAAAAATTTAAGTGTCCCTTACTCACAGTTCAGCCGGAGATTATTTCATCCTCTTATTGCTAACCGTAAAATTGAAACATTTTAGGATTGTCATCGTGTTGTGAATGTGTGAAACTATAAAAACTATTGTTAAGAATAATTGTAATAATTTTTCTTGATCTTTTAAGTATATTTATGACATTTTTATTTGATTTATTTTTAATTTATATTTATGTAATGATTATTTTTCCTACATTGCATTTATATTTGTATAACATGTATTGATGGTATCAGTGTATCTGAATATTATTCTAAGCAATTGCATATACCTGACATGGGTTCACATGTAAATTTAGTTTTAATTGGGTTCCGTCTTATTTTGTTACGTTATAATTTCCCTCCAGACAAAATTGTATGCTAATTAAATATACATTGTTCTAATGCTCATGTACTTTCTTTTTGTAACCGAATTGTTCTCTTTCTTTCAAACAACTGGTCCGAGGGTTGAGGCCTACGGTACGTCTGAGATATTCAGTATTTGTTAGCATGTGATGTAGATGGTCATTTCGATTTTGGTTATGTAAATTACTAAATGTGGCTTTGCATCACCAGAATTTGGTATGTTGCACGCCTGGATTACAAGTTTTTATGCATAATTTTTAATCCTGGTAAAAAAATGCCTGTACTGTATATCAAGCAGTAGTTGTGATAGACCTCAGAAGAAATATCATGCACCAACATTCCATTGGGCAATTAAGCTTGTAAAAATCTTGCTTGAATGGATTTCGTTTTCAGTTTTATCATGAGATTTTGAATACAGAAAGTAGAATTTTGCAAGGTATTTGACTTATTACTACACAATTAGAAGTATGCATGTTCCTCTCTCTGTTGATTTTTTGTTTGAGGAAAATGTTTTGGAATTATTGGTTGCTTACTTTTTTGCCTGTATTTAAATCCCTGCATTTGCCTGTTGATTTCTGTGGTACATAAAACTGCTGAACTTTAAAATGCTGACATAGAAAACATTGTTTTATTAATTCATGATGATATTTATGCTTTTTTACTCCTTCCCACTGAATTGAGTTTGCATGGTTTGAAGCAGCATGTAATTGCATTGGCAAGCATTGCAAATGATTTACCCTCTTGCAACCCTAAAAAACAGTACCTATGATGCATTGTTTTTTCACCTAGAAGACCATCTCCACATGGAAGAAATGGTCAGCTGGTGATTCTGGCCCTGGTGGGAGGATTTCAGGATCAGTTTGTGGATTAGATCCAAAGTAAGTCCAAGAGAAAATTAAGACTTGATATTATATATTCATTGAGAATATCACTGATTGGCATATAATGCTCACCTTTCATTCAATATTCACTCAGGTTTTGTGAGGCACCACCTTCCGTAGCACCATATGAATGGCCTGATGACATCACTAAGTGGCCCATATGCCGTAAAACAAGCTCTATACCGCAAAAGTTCAAATACAAGGACAAAGCTGCAGAACACATGGTTTGCGAAGTGATAGGTCACCCATGTTGCATAGGCATTCATGGGGAATGCCGAATTACTACGAGAGAATATTGTGACTTTGTACGGGGCCATTTCCATGAAGAAGCATCTCTCTGCTCCCAGGTGAGTCATTGTCTTAATGATACTTCTTGTTGTTTATGGTATAGTGCTATTTTCAATTTTATTGTCTTCATCTATATGTTATGCAAAAATATGTATCTTAGTGGTGTTAAATGAGTAATATATGCTTTCCATTCTATCAAAAATTTCCAACCAGTTCCCAAATAGATCTGAAATCGGTCAGGTGAGACCAAGTGGAATAGATACTCGATTGATATTTGTGATATGGAACTTCTGGGCATAAGAATAAAGTGGGGACAAGTTTTATACAAAACCTAACATAATTCTAGTGAAATACATTGAATCATTTTCATATTTACACCATCAAAAAAAATATTTGCACTTAATGAAACTGGAAAGGATGCAATGGCAACTCTTCATGCTTCTCCTTTCATGTTATTTCCATGCCTTCTATATCCCTTCTCTACTGGTTCCCCATCGAGACAATATGGAAATGACACATTCCATATAGTCTGGCGGCAGATCTCAAGGATTTTTAATCTAGATCATGGATATCAATTTCTCATCTTCCTTAATATGACAGTCCACCTTTAAAAATTTGCTAGAATTTGAAAATATTTAGCTGTCTCAGGTAGTTTTTGCCTCTTGTAATACTTAACTTATAGATGAAAGCTATGAAAAAGGAATTCTTATTTAAATTCAGTCCCTATTTTTGAACTTTGTCATATTATTGTCCGTGTGGTTACGTGGCCACTGCACATTTTCTATATGCTTGCATAGCATAGTCATCCTGTGGCATAAAATACTCTGAATTTCACTCTGTGTATTCAAATCTTTCAATGAAATTAATAATCAAGGAAAATTCTAACCTACGTAAATGACTGGTGATGTATGAGTGTGATTACATTCTGGTGGAAAGCTCTCTCACCAGTCAGAATTTATTTCAATAGATCCATCTATTGGAAGACCTGTCTCTGCATCATATTCTGATGCAAAATAATTAAATAATAATTTCTATAAAAAATGAGAGACTGGTCAATTGATTTTTCGTTGGAATATGATATTCAATTTATTTCCACACATGAGGAATTAAGTGTACAGTTTGGCATGTAGTTCAGTGTCATTATTATGGATTGAACTAAACGTGACTTTAATATCCTAGCAGGTTCCAGCTTTCTCTGGATTCAAATAAAAATAATTTTATATATTTGACCTAAAAATGTATTTTCAGGTTTCCTGCTTGGACAATGTTTGTGGGATGATTCCTTTTTACAACCCTGAAGTTCCTGACCAGTTTTATCGTCTGTGGACTTCCCTCTTTCTTCATGCTGGGTAAGTAATGCTCCATGCATTATTTATTAATTAGGTCGTAATGAAAAATGATATTCATGCACAATATTTATTTATGTCATCTCTAGATGATCTTATGACACCATAGTGATAACACCTCTTTATCCTAAAATAGACTATTGAATGATTTATCTAAAAATATGATCATTGTTTCATACAAATTTTAACATTATCTACCGTATTTTCCGGCGTATAAGACGACTGGGCGTATAAGACGACCCCCAACTTTTTTGTTAAAATATATAATTCGTGCTATACTCTCCGTATAAGACTACCCCTTTTCCAACGCACACTACCGGTAAATAAAAAACATCAGATTTGATTTCAATATAGAAATTTTTAATTAATATGCTTATGACATCATGGCATGACATGATAGCATGAAAACGGTCACTAATAAACATAAGTCAGTTCCTCATAAAACATATAAAACTAAAACAGTGCAAGTGGATTAAACTTTTCCTAAAGCAGTCTGATACAAGGAAGTTAACAAACGATAGAGAGAGCTCGCAAGTCACTGCGAGTCAGCAACGCAGTTTCCATTTAAAAACCTTTAAAATCCTCCTGTTCGTCATTTGATATCATCAGTACATCAATAACGTCTTGTTCTACATTTGTAAGGCAATCATCATATGGATCAAATTCCGTATCAGATGGTGTGGTCTCAGCTTCGACTTCCTCTTCATTTTGCCACAAGTAGTCGTCCTCCATACCATCTAACGAATTTGATATGCCACACTTTTTGAAAGACTTGATTACTGTTTTTGCATCAATGTCATTCCAGGCTTTTATAACAAATTTGCACAAAACATCCAACTGTGGAGCATGCATGTTTCCTCCTTTTGTGAATGACTTCTCACCACTAACCATCCACTCATTCCACTGTTCTCGAATGCGATCTTTAAACGGCTTGTTTAGGCACACATCCAGTGGCTGTACCAATGATGTCAATCCTGCAGGAATAACTGCTGAATCTGTATTTAGTCTCGCAAGCCTTTCCTTGGTGCTGGGAGTTAAATGAGCCCTGAACATATCCCACACCAGTAGGCTACGTTTTTTAATAAGTCCACCTGGTCGCCTGCTCCATACGTTATCAAGCCATAGCTTTACCCCTTCTTCATCCATCCAGCCTTTTTCATTCACATGTACAAAACAACCAACAGGGAACTTGAGTTTCGGCATTGTTTTTCTTTTAAAAATAATTGTCTTTAATTTTATAAAGTGAAAATGAAGCACCATCGTAGTGTTTCGGGGTGTGGTGCCCATATTTCGAATGGGAGGTAGTGTACTGCCTTTTGCTTCGTATGTCAGTGTTAAAGCCAGTTGTCTGATTTATATTCCGTGCTCACGCGCCTATTAATGCATTGCATTCACAACTGTCCTCTGCTGATTGTGTTGAAGTGCCTCCGACCGTTGGTTTAATTGTCTTGCTTGGTTCTCCCTTGGCCTCCTTTTAACATGGAAGTTCACAAAGCCTGGTATATTAGATCTCAGCACTGGGTTAGGGTTAGGGTTCTGCAAATGTGTGAAGTGTTTGTTCAGTGCGGCCACCCCTCCGCCACATTCGCGGCGTATAAGACGACCCCGACTTTTTAAAAAAGATTTTAGGTGCTAGAAAGTCGTCTTATACGCCGGAAAATACGGTAATTAAAAGTTTTAGTTTTTAATCTTTTTACTGAGGTGTACTTTAACTCTCACTTTCCTTGATATGAGTGTCATGTGCAAAAATGAGGGGGTCAACCCATTAGGAGCATGTTTAAAAATCCTTGTGGACTCTTCCTCAATATATGGAAATTTCCAGAATTTCCAACATTCGAGTCCCCTTTTTGAAATGTTCGGTGGGTTGCATAATTGTGGTTATTAAAGTCTGATTGTCCACTAATGGCGGGGCTACCTATATCAAGATATGGGCTCGTACAAATGAACATCCACTGGCATCCTTAAGTCAGGATGAATTTAGGACTCTTGGGTTCTCCAACTGGATTTTAAACCACTCTCTTCCTCACACTAGTATTTATTAGAAAATAAAAGTCAGATAGCAGATAGATACAGCTGCCTTCTGAGCAACAAAGCCACATGAAAGCATGTCTTAAATTAAAAAGTATTTCAATGGCTGGATTTAGCTTTAATTGATGTAAAGATTTTGTCGGCTAAAATACATTTCTTCATCTGTTTCTAGCTTGCTTCATCTGAAGATCACTCTTGTGGTACAGTATTTTCTAATGAGAGATTTGGAGAAGCTAGCTGGACCACTGAGGATAGGAATAATATACTTGGGTTCTGGAGTTGGTGGAAATCTTGCTAGTGCCATATTTACCCCATACCGTGCAGAGGTAAGTATAGTCAGTTTTTCCAAGTTTGATGATTCCACATTGCTTTTTATAAGTGTCTCATCCCATTTTCAGAGAAATATGAGATAGCATTCTATTGGACATTGCCAAAAATATAAATTGTCTTTCAATGGCTGCATTTTTGTGTAGATGAGGAATTAAACAATAATAATTAGTACATACTCATTATTCTAGAACTTTTTAAATCTGTAAATTTAAACATATTTTACCATTGTTTTCACTAATTCCTGAGCACGTAATAAGTATACCATGAGAATAATTTCAATGAAATGAACTAAACATTAGCATGAGGAAACTCAGATACAATGCTGATGATGAAAAGTTGATTTATTTTTCCATCTTTGGTGACTGTGTCTTTATATCTTTTGGTCACTGAGAAATATATTGTGGCATCAATTCAACATTATCATGTAGGCTAAAAAAGAAATGGAAGTGGATTTGGCATCATCTGAATGATGATGATGAATTTACTTCTCAATTCAGGCTTAGATGTGCTATAATAAGTTTTCATCCCCAAGTTATGGACTTATGAATGTTGGACGTATGGATGGGCTCTCTGGACTCCTTTTAAGAATGTGTAAATCTATTGATTTTTTAAGATTTCTTTCCTAAAACTGATCAGTAAATAGGCTACCGATACAACCTTGATTGGCTGTTCATCTATTTTCTTGGTCATAAATTTCTCCTATCTAACCATTCCATCAATATTATTTTTATCCTGGTTGTTTGAATTATGTAAATTATATTTTGACAAAATATTGCTAGAATTACTGTGTGTTCATTAGAATTTGAATTGTGTGACTTAGAAATTGAACTAATACTAAACAGGTCTGTAACTTGGGGACTACCTCTATTTGAAAAAAAATATAATTGAAATTAATTGGTAACATCTTTGTAATGATGAAATTGCATCCACACTGTTTGGGTTCATTCATCAGATATAATCGTGCAAATGGTCATGAAATGGAGCATGCTGAAACCAACATTGCTAGAGAATGGGAGAGATAGATAGAGAGAAAGCATTCCAAGAATGCTTCTTGCTGTATTTCACTAATATTCCCTGAGTTCTCTGAGAGCCACGTCAGCCTTAGAGATCCGAATGCCGGTGATCTGAGGCGAATTGGGGAACATGACAGCTGATTAGTCCTGTAGAGAAAAGCCCCTGGCAGGCCTTTATACCCACTGCTGCCCCAATGCTTCCCTTTCTTTCTTAAGGGGTTGCTTGAAGTGGTAAAGGCAGAAATCTAGTGAGCTGACCATTCAGCCAGGAATACGGAGATAGGGCAAATGGCCATGGTCAGCCTCCTCCTCAATGCCAGTGGCTCCAAACATGACCTAAGATGGCCATAGGGCTGGAACGAGGAGATTTTGCGTTTTGTGTTCGCTAGTAAGCCTCTAGCATCAGACTAGATGGCCATCCGTGCACCCATTTATTCACAAACAGAATGAATAGAATGAAACAGAATGTACAGAACAAATGGAATTCAAAGTACACATATACATATTTAAGAATCACTAAAAATTTATCCTTCAGGTCGGTCCAGCGGGTGCGCAGTTTGGCCTGCTGGCATGTTTGGTGGTGGAGGTCCTGCATGCATGGCCCCTGCTGCGCCACCCGGGGCGGGCGCTCATGCGCCTTCTGCTGGCCACTGCCACTCTGCTCCTCCTGGGTCTGCTCCCTTGGATTGACAACTACGCCCACCTCTTTGGATTCGTCTTTGGCTTCCTCCTCTCTTATGCTTTGCTGCCGTTTGTCTCGTTTGGCGGTGGTGGGAGCGGGATGCCGTTTGACCGGCGCCGCAAGGTGGCGCTCATTTGGGTGTGCCTGGTGTCCGCCACGCTCCTCTTCCTCCTCCTCGTGCTCCTCTTCTACGTGGTCCCCGTGTACGACTGCGAGGCGTGCCTGCTCTTCACCTGCCTCCCGCTCACGCGAGACTTCTGCGCTGAGCAGAACATCGACTTCAAGAGGGACTACCACACGTGACGACGGGGCGGGGGCGGGGGGAGCCACAGCCAAAGCAAGGAGCCAGTCGAGGACGACGACGACGACGATGGAGAGGGGGGGACCCTTGGGTTGTGGGGACCCGTGGGCCCTGTCGCACTGCCGCCCCCCCTCCTCCTCCTCCTGTCCACCACCCTGACGGCTCTCTCCCACCCCTTCCACCAGGAAGCAGCCACTTTTATAAGTGCACACAAGTGTCTCAAGCGGTTTGATAAACGTGAACAATTTGTGATAAATATTTACCCAAATCATTGGTATGTAGTGGGCATGTTGTGAGTGATGGAAATTTTTTAAGATTAGGCAAAATTAGGAGGACCCTTGATGAGGGACGCCTGATTTCATAGATAAAAGAAATATGCCACATTCCACTCGTATCTATTTGACTGTGCCAACTGTGAAGTACCTTGCTGTCGTAATGAAAGTCTTTTGGTAAAATTAATCAAGCCGATGTGTGAATATGTCTCCCAGTGAAAAGGAGTTTTGACCGTGAATTTCTATCATACAAAGCTGTGCTTCCTGAACTAGAAGGCTTTGTTGGAAAAAATCAAATGAGTTTTTTTTCTGAAGCACCCAGTGGTTGTTGAGAGGTGTGTATCTGTTTCTTTTAATGTTTTCTTCTGTGATCATGGTACATTGAAGTTTGAAATCATCTACTTGAAGCATGTTTTTATCTTCTCATCCAAAGAAAGACTGCATCATGAAGCATCAAATATTTCTAATGTTATTTATTTTCCATGTATTTTCTGCTGCCTCAAAGCAACACATTTTAGAAAGGCTACTCACCAGTTGCAAGGGTTTGTTTAATCCCCTGAGAGTTGGATTTGATTGTGCAACACCACTAAATATCTATTTTTTTCATTTTATTATAATTTTGAGATTATGACTCTTGCTATTTTGATATGCTTAAAGATGGGTTTTCTAAACTGCTCTCATGTTCATGAATCATTTCATTTACAAATTTTTGTAACTAAATATATCAGGCAGATTAGAAATATCAGTAAATATCCTGCCTGTTTTTTTATTTATTTTTCCCAGGGGGATACATTTATTTATACTATCTTTTTCAACTTTATTCATCATCAATGTTGTTTGCTTAGACAGAAGTGGTCTTGTGAAAACTGAGTGGTATTCAAACTTATGCATTAAGCATATATAATATTGCCGTTTGGATCAGAAGGAGTTGGTTCTTAATTATTTCATTTTTCTACACTTACACATTTTCTTTACTGCTCTGTGCTGTGGTATATAGAATGAACCTTTTTTGTCAAAGGATTTTGAATTAAAAGTTATTATTTTACATTATCAGTGTGTTCATCTTTTAAAAGTCCTCAAGGAATTGAAGCTTTTCTTGAAGAAGAACAATAAGCATGAAAAAATGAAACAATTTGAAATTGATTCACCAATTTATTTCTTTGCATCAAACTATTCAGCCACATAATGTCACAAGAATTTGAATTTCCATGATGATGTCATCGATATATACTATAGCAAATTAAGGTTAATTATGTATCAAATGCTACCAAACCGAGTGAATTTGAGAGCAGGAAGTAACCAATAAATTTGTATAAATGCTGCTACGTTGAATTGTGAAAATGAAATCCCCAAGGTGGGTTTTGAAAAGAAAGTGTTTCTATGCTACTTCATTTCCACGTACTCCATGATGATAGATAATACAGTTGCAAGTCCAATGGCTCTAAATATTTTCCATGTTATGGTGGTCGAATAATGTATACTTATGCTATGGAACTTAACTGCTGTAATAACTGGTTGTATATGGCTATTATTTATCAGCTGTGTAACTTAATCAAAGGCATCACCATTTTTATTGATTTGAATATACACTGTAAGGGAATTTCAATGAGCAAACACATTCAGTATACTTCCATGCATTAGTTAAAGAAAATTTTCAAGCACGCTAGCACGTGAAGAAGTAATTCATCAGCATATTGTTTCTCACCACTTAAATTCAAACAAGTGAAGAATCTAAAAATCTAATTTTAGATTTGCATTCTTGTATCATGGATGGAATTTTGATCTATTGCCTTTTATGTTTCAGGATTAATTCTCCTACTCCTTTAAATGAACTTTGCTGTCTTTAGAAACTGCATGAATGCATTGAATTGTTAAAAAGTATCAAGCCTAACTGAATATTGAGAATTTCATGGATTTTTCTTGTAGTTCAGTTTTTAAATGGCTGAATCTCTTTTCCTTGAACGTATTTGGCTTGATGCTAATTATGATGTTAAATTTAAATTTCTTTTCCAGATTATCATTTTGAGTAACTTTTGACAAGTGATGCTGATGGATAAATATTTGTCAAGTGTCAAAAATTCACATGACAAGGTAATGAATGTGTTTCCAGATTGAAATGTGCTGATAAATTTTTCATTTTGTTTTTGTGGACCAACTATGTGAAGTTATGTAAATGGAGGTGCCTTAACTATAACTGGACTTCTGATTAAAAGCCATCTCAGCGGAAGTTGAAGTATGTGAGCTGGAGGATGAAATAAAGAAAAACAAGCATTAGAAACTTCAGCAAATTGAGACTGAGTAGTTTGGTGCAAGAAGTCCCCAAGTTCAAGCCACTGTTTGCAAAATGTACCCAGACACAAGACAATTTTTCTTATTTCCCCTAGGCTAGCTTGGCATTTGAAAGGATGCTGTGCAAACAATCATCGATGTAATTAGCTGCCACCATCCTCCATGGGACTTCATTCTGTTGTATGGCAGTGAAGACATGGGGAAGATGGGGAGTATGCCATACATATATGATAATCAAGTGTAAAATACCAATAACTTGTGGACTTCATGCTCTGAGCTTTTTATAAGTGTTTGTACATATTTTTTCTCTTTCTTGTCAAGGGCATGTAATTCCTCCTTTCCATATTGTATGTTGAACTGATAATTGATTACATCTCTGCCAAAAGAGGAAAAAAAAACAAAAATAAAAAATGACTACGTACATTATATAAGGTGTATCAAGACTTATAGTAAAGGTTGGTGCAGATGTCTGTGTGTGAGTGAATGTGAGTGTTGGGGGGTGGTATTTTCTATTGACAAGATTCTTTTGATCATTCTAGTGGCCCCAAATATACGAGTGCTACGTGGTACATAAAAATAAAGTGATTGAGGTGGATTGTTCATCCCAAAAGTGGAGTGATCTTTACAATTATCACTCAATACCCACTCATCCTCAGTCAGGTCATCACTCCAATTATCAACTGATGAAGAGTCTGTTGACGAAGTTGAGTGTTTTTGCATGCCGGAAATTTAAGCCAGGAATGTATTCTGCTTTTGAATTTCCAGTAGCATTCACGAACTTTTAGTATTAAGACTTAAACATAAACAATATATTGTGATTTTTTTCTCCCCAGCCTAGATTTTTATATGAAAACGAATGGGGTAATTTTTGAGTAACGGTGAAATAAATGATTGCTACAAAAACTCTCTTGTTAATCACATGGAGGAAATAAAACAAAATATATGAATCCCTTAATTACAAGTGACTGTTTATTCCTATATGAAAGCTGTTTATCTTAAGTTAAGACTCATCAAATTTTAGCCACAGCATTTTAGTCACTTTATGTTTACTCCCATGGAAACATTTCTGGTGTTCTGGCTTTCGAGCTGTATTTTTAAAGTCACAAATTTGATATCACTGTGATATGGAGGCAGAAATTAATTTCGCCGAATGTTTCATGTTTATTGCTCTAGAAGTTAATGAATGATAAGGAGAATTGTGAGTATTTGTGTACTTGATCTCAGTTCTGAAATTATTTGCCCTGATAAATGATATTTGCGCTTCTACCAATCAGGAACGAGTAGGGAGCTCATGCAAGCAGGAGCTAATAGTACTAATGCAAGTGGACCATTTACATTATCTGTAGACTAATTTAATCATTGTTCATCTCAAAAGTTGAGTGATTATTACAGATTATCACTCAATACCTGCTCATTCTCAGTGACGCCAACACTCCAATTATCCACTGATAAAGAGTATGTTGATGCAGTTGAGTGTTTTTGCATCCTGGAAAAATTTTGTTGTGAGAAATTCAGTTTTCAGTATTACCTGATGGTTCATTTGCAATTTTACACCTCAATCAGAGTAATAATAGTATTGATGTATCATTTCATATCCATTCCTATTGCTCATCACTACCATATATGCTTGCTATCCCTTACTAATGAAATAGAATTCATGGTTTATAGCACATATTCTTCAAAAATGATAAAATTTCATCAGCAATGTCACATTAATCATTTACATCATTTATACCTTAGATATGAATGAAATATGTAATCTGTTCCATTTATGCAACATGAGGGCATACAGAAGCAGCAGATTTTCTTTCTCGCCTGTCTTGAGTTCCAGTCCTAGGTAGTAAACAAATATTAATCTTTCCACCCATAGAATGACTTCTTGATGGTAGCCATTACTCCCCATTGTTTTTTTTTACTTTTTTTCCAAGGTATAATTGCTACATCGCTAAATAGAGTGACTGTGGCTAAAGAGAGCCTTAAAATCAGAGTATTTCTGTTCTGGATGGTGATACAAAAAGCCAGCAAGTACTGCTCAGTAATCATGAAGGACCCAAACATGATAAGGTGTAAAAGGGGTAAGAACAATTTCAATTTTGGATACTTTCACTTTCCTGAATATCTTCCATTCAAAAACTATTTCAACCTCCTCCTGACCATATCACCAAGTCTATAACCTCCACTTTTTTCATTTTTGTTTTTTTTCATCCATATAAATTATTAACTCTTTCAACCCATTTAATTTAGTATTTAAAACTCCCATTCCTTAATTATTGTTTTTTTTCTTCCTCAATATTTTCCATCCCGATAATGGAGTACTTCCGCAGTGCACGATGGTGCAAAAGCACCTGCAAGTACCACTTAGTGAATAATGCCATGTGGTATACTCATCCAAATTTTGTGATTTTTCTATACATTGCTTACAATTCCAGAATAATTCATGATGGGTATTCCTGCTCAATTTCTTTAATATTTGGATATTTTTACTCTCTTGTGTTTTTTATATTTTGAATATTTTTTATTTAGGTAATAAAGGTAGGTATAAGTTGCCAATTTGAATATTTTTCGTTCAAATCAATCATCTACTCTTTCTGATTATTTCATCAAGTGTATAAACTTTCTCAATTCTTAGATTGCATTTTTTGACCCTCATTAACATTTTTATTCCAAATAAATGTTTACCCTTCCAGACCTTTTCACCAAATTTCACCAAATTTTCACCAACTTTCTTATTTTTGTTAGTTTAACTACCTGAATATTTTAATTCAAATCAATATTCTGCCATTTCTTATTATTACTCAGAATTCCTTCCAATTTTTATTCAGTATTATTCATAAGAATCAATTTTCAACCTTTCCCTTGGATCAAATTTTCATAATGCTGGATATCCAAATATAGTTCTACCCTTCAAAGGCAAGTCTATGAACAATTCTTTTGTTCATTAATGATAGTTTTACCTAAGATGATGCCCCCCCAGAAAAAAATTCCTTGATCCACCCTTGGCTGAAGTAGTACATGGTAAAAAAAAAAAAAAAGTCTTCGAGAAATATTAAAATTGGCAGTAATTTAATTATTTACCAAACTTCACTGACAAGGAAATATTATTATTTAGAAGTATTTCACACCTCTTGTGGAAATCAAGATATTCAACAAGGTTGCACTTCAGATGTAGAACACCATTTCATTATTCATTTCACTATTCCTGGTGATGGCCACCAAATTTGCAGTGTAATTATAAAGTGCCAAAATTTAATTTTATACCAATTTCATTGATGACCTCACAGTTAGGAGTTGCTTACACATAATTTTAAACCAAAACTAACTCTACTTAAGAAGTTATTCACTCTCAGTGCCCATGAAAAATCCCAAATTTGAACAATGCCACACTTGAAATCAAGTATGTATGTATGTAAGTAACATTTTTGACCTGACATATTTATTTTACACCAATGCTCTGTGGGAGGGAACCTCCACCTACTCCTCCTCCTGCCTTCGCCGCCTCCCTTCACCCTTTCCCAGTGACCGGCACAGAGGCACTATTCCGTTTGACGCCTTTTGTCGTTGCCTTTCCCGCTGAAGGGTTTGGGTGCACATACCCTGACACTTTGTCACCTTCGCCTTCTGTCCCCTTGGGTCTTTCCCAAGGAGCCAGGCCCCGCTCATGTGCACCTGTTCCTAGGTCAACGAACCACGAGTAGCGGCCTCAGGGCAACTCCCTGCGTCACTGATGCCCGGCAAGCACAATATTTAAGCGAGCATCGAAGATGCATCAGGGCCATTCCCGCCTACGCCTTTTCCTCACTTGCAACAGAACCCCTTGCTGGGTCGTTGAGGCGCTCCCTTTGGCCAATACACCCTTGCCGGTCGCTGACTCTGCACCTCGCCTTCCTCGGGAGACCCCCTCGTTGGGTCACCATCACCTTCCTCGGGAGACCTCATCGCCGGGTCACCATTCCCTGCATCGGGAGACCTCCTCGCCGGGTCACCGCTCTTCCTCGGGAGACCTCCAGTTGGGTCACCACTTCCTACCCTGGGAGACCTTCCAGATGGGTCACCACGCCCCCTCCCAGAGTGAGTATCCTCCCCCCCTTCTCCGCTACACCCCTCCCGCTAGGCCTCACGCTTTCATTTGATTCGTTTGATCACACCTTTTCCATCAAGCAATGAGCAGCAATAAAATGTGTTCGCTCCCTACATATGCGTACTTATTTCTTACGTGCTCCCCAACCTAATCACGGTGCGACTCGCCACCAGGATAGCTCACCAGATTTGCACCCATTTGGGAAATGCCCAGAATACAATTTTGCACTCATTGTCATTCACAGGGTGCGTTCCGAAAGTAATTGAATATATGATTTCGACATTACATTGACCTTCAGGATCATCATTTCCCACTTTCTCCACAACTAATACTTTATATGTGCTTGACTTAATATAATTATGTGCTCAATTTCATTTATGAGCTCAAAACCTTGATACCACTGTAGTAGTTATCCACCATATAATTTTAATAATAATTTAAAAAGTACATTCTGAGTCTGCTCAAAAATATTACATACTTTCAGTAGGAAAATACCAAATTTTGACAAGAAATTAAACAATACCTTTGGAAGGACAGTTTAAATACAATGGTATCAAAAAGGTGAAATTTTGTTACAGCAGGACCATACAATTCATTCGGAAACAAATTTTGAATGCACAGGAATAAAAATGGCAAATAATGATCCAGAAATAGTAAAATTTTAAACATCATTCAATGAACGCATTCAAAAATAAATTGGAATAGATGTTAAAGAGGTAAAAATTCAGAGATATTCTGAATTCAAAAGAAACTGTTTCATCTGTATAAGTATGAAGCATTATTATTTCTTGCTGTGCACTCAAATTTATACTTCTTTACCATAATTTTGCAGATTTATTTCAACAAAATAAATATATTATATCACAAAGTTAAATATCATGTATAATTATTTCGCTTATTTCCTACAGTACTTACAAAAATGTTGCTGACTTCAATTATTTTGCTTTTACATTCGTCCGGATTTCAAAACTGTTTTTAATATAAAAATTATGATAATTATAATGATATAATAATGATAATTTCCACTGCTTAGTTTAACAACATATATGTTTTCCATTCCTTTGTATTGAAAATGGTGTCATTGAATTGAAACTTATACTTCCATATGATCATTTTGCATTTTCATTTCATCGTTTTCAATATTTTTTTTCACATGACGCTTTCCTTCCATATTGATATTCAGAATTTTTCCTACACCAAATTCAGAAAAATGTAGATGAATATGTATTTTTACTTCTGCATCATCATTTTCCATTTTTATTCAATCGCTGTCAATATTTTTTTCACCTGTGAATTTTCTTCCGCGGTAAAATTTCGTATTTTTCATACATCACATTAGGGAAATGTTGAAAAAATTCTTTAATATCATTTTCCATTTTTATTCCAACACTTTTACAATTTTTTCATGTATAGTGTTCATTAAAATTATTATCATGCATTTTTCGATAACCATATTCAGACAATGTTGTTGACTATATTTTTTACACCTGCATCATTATTTTGCATTTTTATTACTTACCTTACAATATATTTTCCACATATGGTTTGGCATTTTTCCTACCTCGCATGCAAATAATTTTGTTGACTATATTTTTTACTTCTGTATCATCATTTTGCAATTGCATTACACTGCTATAAGCACTTTTTTTAACCTGAGGTTTTTATTCTGTGTTAATTTTTTCTCATTTTTCCTACACTACATTCAGAATATGATGTAGACTAAATATTTTACTTCGGCATCATAATTTTGCCTTTTTTAAATCGCTTTCAAAAAATTTTTTTCGCCTAAGGTTACTGTTCTGTATTTATTTTTTGAATCTTTTTCACTACCATATTACGAAACTGTTGTTGATATTTTTTACTTCTGTATATTAATTTTGCATTTTTACTCTATCGCATTCAATACTTTTTTCAGACGATGTTTCCAGATGTTTTCAGATGATTTACTTCCATGTTTATTTTATCGCATTTTTTATTCATCAAATGTTGTTTATTATAGTTTTACTTTTAAATTAGGAAAATGTGGTTGACCATATTTTTCTCTTCTGTATCATCATTTTTTCTTTTCATTCCATGGCTTTCATTACTTTTTCATTTTTTCACCTTTTTTCTCCCGGAACAATGAAGCCATCCACAGGTGAGTGATTGCTTATGGAGTGCAAGTGTTTCTACGGATCACTGGCTGCCTTTAAGGGCCCCCGCGCACTGGCAACTTTTACAAAGCAACTATTTAGTTGTTTTGTGGATGTTCAAATGAAACACACGAAATTGACTGTGGCCCCGCGCACGGGCAACTTTTTAGTTGCCGCAACTGCCGTGTGCTCCATAGGGACTTCCTCAAAGCAACTAAATAGTTGCTTTGTAAAAGTTGCCAGTACGCGGGAGCCCTAACAGGCCCATCCTGTGAAGATTCCCGGTTTTTTGTGGAGCAAGAATCCTTAGCGGAGGTCCCCACAGCCCCCACAAAGGATCTTGTTGTGTATGTTTGTGTGAGTGATTGTGTGAGTGTGTGTGTTTTTTGGGCTTTCCGGTTGAGAGGCTGGTGTTTGGTCCCTGCGGGGAATTTCTCCCCCTTCCCGCACACCAACGCAGTAAAATGTTTTCGACTTGCAAGGTGGACGAGCAGGGAGAATTATACGGCCAATTGAGAAATTCCTTTTCTTCTTTAACATTTCTTCGGTGTTTATTTTTTCGCATTTTTATGCACTACATTCAGAAATTTTCTTGATAATTTATTCTAGTTCTGTTTCATCATTTAGCATTTGCATCCATGGCTTAAAATTTTTTAGTTCTAATGCGTTTATTTATTTATTTATTTATTTATTTATTACACTACATTCATGAAATGTTTTTGACAATATTTTTTACTTCTGTGTCATCATTTTGCATTTTTAATTAACCGCTTTTAATACTTTTTCTCATTAAGTCTTTCTTGCGTATGTATTTTTTGCATTTTTTCCACATTAAATTCAGTAAATATTATTGAAAATATTTTTACTTTTATATATATTTTTTTTTTGTATTTTTATTAAATCACTTTCAATATTTTTTTTCACAAGAAGTATTTCTACCGTATTTCTTTTTTTATTTTTCCTACGCTAAATTTAAAAAATGTTTTTGTACATATTTTTAGTTCTATTTCATCATTTTGCATTTTTATATCATATCTTTTAATATATTTTACATAATCTTTTTCTTCCGTGTTTAGTTTTTGCATTTTTCCACCACCACATTTAGACTATTTTGTTGGCAATATTTTTTCATTCTGTAACAACATTTTTTATTTTTAGTACCTTTGCATTAAATATTTTTTAATTCATGTTTTTATTCCGTTTTCTTGCAAATGTCCTAAACTACAATTAGAAGATGTTGTTGAAAATTTTTTTCATCAATATCGTCCTTTCTTCTATTTATTCCATCGCGTTCAATGAAAACCTATTCACATAATGATTTTCATCCATTTTTTTTCAAATATTTACACTATATTCAGAAATTGTTATTAAAGATATTTTTTACGACTTCTGTATAGTCATTTTGCATTTTCAAACCCATGGCTTTCAATTTATTTAGTTCACATGCTGTTTTTCTTCCATGTTAATTTTCTCCATACTTAACTACACTACGTTCATAACATATAGACAACACTTTTTTCTTCTGTATCATCACTGTGCATTAAATTCCATAGCTCTCGGTACTTGTATTCACATGATGACTTTCTTAGGTAGGTATTTATTTTAGCATTTTTTCTACACTACATTCAGAATATGTTGTTGACAAAATTTTTTACTACTTAAGAATCTTTTTCCATTTTATTTTATTGTTTTCAAAACAAAATTCAATTCTAGTGTGTCATTTCGCATTCATCTTACTTCTTACTGAAATCGTTTTTATAGCAATAAAATTCATTTCTTGAGTGTCTAATCGCATTTTTGTTACTTCGCACAGAAAAAGTGTTAATAGCAATAAATTTGTTTCAAGGGTGTCATTTCGCATTTTTATTAGTTTGAAGTAAAATCGTGTTTATGGCAACAAAATTCAATGTTAGAGTGTCATTTCGCATTTCTCTTCCTTCGTAAAAAATCGTGTATATAGCAAAAAAATTCATTTCGCGAGTGTCATATCGCATTTTTTTATTACTATGCACTGATATCGTGTTTAAAGCAATAAAATTCAATTCTGGAGTGTGATTTCGCATTTTTCTTACTCCGTACTGGAATCAATTTTATAAAAATAACATTCAATTCTGGAGTGTCATTTCGTAATTTTCTTACTTCGCACTGAAGTAGTGTTTATAGCAATAAAATTAATTTCTGCAGTGTCATTTCGCAATCTTTAACTTCGTACTGAAATCGTATTTATAGCAATAAAATTGATTTCTTCAGTGTCATTTCGCATTTTTCTTACAACACTACACACTAAAATCGTGTTTATAGCAAATAAAATTCATTTCTTGTGTGTCTTTTCGCATGTTTATTAATTCGTACTTAAATCGTGTTAATAGCATTTAATTTCAAATCTGGAGTGTCATTTCCAATTTTTCTAACTAGGGACTAAATTCGTGTTCATAGCAATTAAATTATATTCTGGAGTGTCATTTCACAGTTTTTACTACACTCTAAAATCTTGTTTATACCAATAATATTCATTACTAGAGTGTCATTTCGTGTTTTTAAAAATTCGTATATTAATCAAATTTATAGCATTTACATTTTAATTCTGGACTGTCATCATAAAATTTTCTTACTACGCACTGATATCGTGTATTAACATTTTTCTTTTATTTTCTACTTCGTAAATCTTAAATATCGTAAATCTTAAATAATATGTTTATTCTTAGTAGCAAAATTCGGAATAATCAATTTCGCATTTTCATGTTATTAAACAATAAAATTATATTCTGGAGTGTGATTTCGCATTTTTATTAATTCGTACTGAAATTGTGTTTATAGGATTTAAATTCAATTCTGTCATTTCGCATTTTTCTTACTACGCACTAAAATCGTATTTATAGCAATAATATTCATTTCTAGAGTGTCATTTCGCATATTTATAAATCTGTACTGAAATCGTGTTTATAGCATTTGAATTCAAAACTGGAGTGTCATTTCGAAATTTTACAAAATACGCACTGAAATCATGTTGATAACAATAAAATTATATTCTGGAGTGTCATTTTGCATTTTTATAAATCCGTACTGAAATCGTGTTTATAGCATTTAAATACAATTCTGGTGTTCCATTTCAAATTTTTCTTACTAGGCACTAAAGTTGTGTTTATAGTAATAAAATTCAATTCTGGAAAGTCATTTCGCATTTTTTTTACTGCACACTAATATCGTGTTTATATCAATTAAAATTCATTTTTGGAATGCCATTTCGCATTTTTATAATCTCGCACTGAAATCGTGTTTATAACAACAAAATTAATTCATTTCGCATTTTTCTTGCATCGCACTGAAAAAGTGTTTATAGAATAAAATTCAATTCTGGAGTGTCATTTCGCATTATTCTTACTTTGTACTGAAATCGTGTTTATAGCAATGAAATTTATTTCTGTAACGTCAATTCGCATTTTTTTACATCGCACTGAAATCGAGATTAGAGCATTTACATTCAATTCTGGAGTGTCATTTCTCAATTTTATAACTTCGCACTGAAATCGTGTTTATAGCATTTAAATTAAATTCTGGAGTTTTATTTCGCATTTTTTGTACTACGCACTGAAATGGTATTTATAGAAATAAAATTCATTTC
Source organism: Ischnura elegans (assembly GCF_921293095.1). Classification (NCBI taxonomy): domain Eukaryota; kingdom Metazoa; phylum Arthropoda; class Insecta; order Odonata; family Coenagrionidae; genus Ischnura; species Ischnura elegans. The sequence continues at coordinate 112,911,774 of NC_060246.1, read as the reverse complement.
TGAAGTGTCATTTCGCATTTTTATGACATCGTACTGAAATGGTGTTTATAGCAATAAAATTAATTTCTTGAGTGTCATTTCGCTACTTTCTTACTACGCACTGAAATAGTGTTTATAGCATTAAATTCAGTTCTTGAGTGTCATTTCGCATTTTTCTTACTACGCACTAAAATCGTGTTTATAGCAATATTATTCATTTCTTGAGTGTCATTTTGCATATTTATAAAATCGTACTGAAATCGTGTTAATAGCATTTAAATTCAATTCTGGAGTGTCATTTTGCATTCCTGTGTGCATTTTTAAGTAAAACTATGAAATGGCGCTCCAGAAATGAATTTTATTGCTATTAACACGATTTCGGTGCGATACAAGATACATGAAAATGACAATCGAAAATTGATTTTTATTGCTGTAAACACGATTTCAGTGCGATGTAAGAAAAATATTAAATGACACTCCTGAATTTCATTTATTTGCTATAAACACGACTTATGTGAGATTTAAGAAAAATATGAAATATGATGTAAGAAAAATGCAAATACAAACTCCAGAATTGAATTTTAATGCTATGAACACGATTTCAGTGCGATGTAAGAAAAATTGGTAATGACACTCCAGTTTTGAATTTAATTGCTATAAACACGATTTCAGCGCTTTGTAAGAAAAATGGGAAATGACACTCCAGAATTGAAATTTATAGCTATTAACACGATTTCAGTGCGATGTAAGAAAATTGCGAAATGACGTTCCAGAATTGAATTTTATTGCTATAAACACGATTTCAGTGCGATGTAATAATAATACGAAATTTTATTGCTAAGAACACGATTTAAGTGCGATGTAAAAGAAATGTATAATGGCACTCCAGAAATGATTTTTATTTCTATAAACACCATTTCAGTGCGATGCAACAAAAATTAAAAAATGGCACTCAACAACTGTATTTTATTGCTATAAACACGATTTCATTTTTATGTATGAAAAATGCGAAATATAAATCCAGGATAAATTTTTACTGCTATAAACACGATTTCAGAGCGATTTTGAAAAATGCAAAATTACTCTCCTGAATTGGATTTTATAGCTATAAACACGATTTCAGTGCGATGCAAGAAAAATGCGGAATGACACTACGGAATTGAATTTTATTGCTATAAAGTAGATTTCAGTGCGAGATAAGAAAAATGCGAAATGACACTCCAGAAATGAATTTATTGCTATAAACACGACTACAGTGCGATGTAAGGAAAAATCAAAATGCCACTCCAGAATTGAATTTTACAGCATTTAACACGATTAAGATGCGGTGTAAGAAAAATGCGAAATGACACTATAGAATTACATACTATTGCAATGAACAAGATTTCAGTGCGAGGTAAGAAAAATTCGAAATCATGCAGGGGAAATTAAATTTTATTGCTAAAAAATCGATTTCAGTGCGATGTAAAAAAATGCGAATTGACGTTACAGAAATAAATTTCATTACTATAAACACGATTTCAATACAAAGTAAGAATAATGCGAAATGGCACTCCAGAATTGAATTTTATTCTAAAATCACTTTTTCAGTGCGATGCAAGAAAAATGCGAAATGACACTAGAGAATTTATTTTATTGTTATAAACACGATTTCAGTGTGAGGTAAGAAAAATACGAATTGACAATGAAGAATGGAATTTAATTGCTATAAACACTTATTCATTTCGATGTAAAAAAAATGCAAAATGGGTTTCCAGAAATTACATATATATGGTGTATACAGGATGTCAGTGCGTTTTAAGAAAATTTACCAAATGATACTCGGTAATTAAATTTTTTTTGCTATAAACACGATTTGTATGCGATACAAGAAAAATGCGAAATGTCATTCGAGAATTGAGTTTTATTGCTAAAAACACGAATCAGTGCGATGTAAGAAAGATGAAAAGTGACACTCATGAATTGAATTTTATTCTATAAACTCGATTTCAGTGCGATGCAAAAAAAACGCGAAATTTCACACCAGAATAATATGTTCGATTGATTGATTGCGAAAGAAAAATATTCAGAAAGAAAATTTTAAAATGTGACTTGGATATGGATATTCTTGATACAAACGCGAATTCACTAGCCGAAGTGAAAAAATTAAAAAAGTGACTTGGATGTGAATATTCTGGGATACCACTGCAATCGTGTACCGAATACTGAATATTGTACTCATAAAGAAAAAATTTAAAATTTGACATGGGTATGAATATTATTGTTACGAACGAGAATTCACTACTCAAATGAAAAAATTAAAAATGTGACAGCGATGTGAATAATCTTTTTGAAAACGCGAATTCAGTCCTCAGAGAGAGTATAGTGGAATATGTCAAAATGATATGAATATATTCTTGTTGCAAACGCGATTTTTGTACTCAGTAAGAAAATTTTAAAAATGAAACTTTGATATGAATAATCTTGATACAAACGCGAAATCACTAATACAAGTGAAAAAAAAATGTGATTGGGATATGAATATTCTTATTGCAAACGCGCTTTCTGTACTCAGAAAGAAAAAACTAAACAGTGACTTGGATATGAATATTCTTGATACAAACGCAAATTCAATACTCAAAGAGAAAAAATTAAAAAATTGATAAGGATATGAATTTTCTTCTTTTAATAGCGAATTAAAACCTCCGGAATAAAAAAATTAAAAATTGACATTGATATAAATATTCACATTACAAACGCAAATATACTACCCAAAGTGAAAAATTAAAAAAATCACTTGGATATGAATATTCAGTTTGCAAACGCGACTTCTGTACTCAGAAAGAAAAAATTTTAAAATTGTCTTTGACATTAATATTCTTGATACAAACGCGAATTCACTACCCAAAGTTAAAAAATGAAAAATATCACTTGGATATGAATATTCCGTTTGCAAACGCGATTTCTGTACTCAGAAAGAAAAAATTTCAAAATTGACTTTGCCATTAATATTCTTGATACAAACGCGAATTCACTACCCAAAGTTAAAAAATTAAAAATATCACTTGGATATGAATATTCCGTTTGCAAACGCGATTTCTGTACTCAGAAAGAAAAAATTTTAAAATTGACTTTGACATTAATCTTCTTGATACAAACGCGAATTCACTACCCAAACTTAAAAAATTAAAAATATCACTTGGATATGAATATTCCGTTTGCAAACGCGATTTCTGTACTCAGAAAGAAAAAAATTTAAAATTGACTTTGACATTAGTATTCTTGATACAAACGCGAATTCACTAGCCAAAGTTAAAAATTAAAAATATCACTTGTATATGAATATTCCGTTTGCAAACGCGATTTCTGTACTCGGAAAGAAAAAAATTTAAAATTGACTTTGACATTAATATTCTTGATACAAACGCGAATTCACTACCCAAAGTTAAAAAATTAAAAATATCACTTGGATATGAATATTCCGTTTCCAAACGCGATTTCTGTACTCAGAAAGAAAAAATTTTAAAATTGACTTTGACATTAATATTCTTGATACAAACGCGAAATCACTACCCAAAGTTAAAAAATTAAAAATATCACTTGGATATGAATATTCCGTTTGCAAACGCGATTTCTGTACTCAGGAAGAAAAAAATTTAAAATTGACTTTGACATTAATATTCTTGATACAAACGCGAAATCACTACCCAAAGTTAAAAAATTAAAAATATCACTTGGATATGAATATTCCGTTTGCAAACGCGATTTCTGTACTCAGAAAGAAAAAATTTTAAAATTGACTTTGACATTAATATTCTTGATACAAACGCGAATTCACTACCCAAAGTTAAAAAATTAAAAATATCACTTGGATATGAATATTCCGTTTCCAAACGCGATTTCTGTACTCAGAAAGAAAAAATTTTAAAATTGACTTTGACATTAATATTCTTGATACAAACGCGAAATCACTACCCAAAGTTAAAAAATTAAAAATATCACTTGGATATGAATATTCCGTTTGCAAACGCGATTTCTGTACTCAGGAAGAAAAAAATTTAAAATTGACTTTGACATTAATATTCTTGATACAAACGCGAATTCTCTACCCAAAGTTAAAAAATTAAAAATATCACTTGGATATGAATATTCCGTTTGCAAACGCGATTTCTGTACTCACAAAGAAAAAAATTTAAAATTGACTTTGACATTAATATTCTTGATACAAACGCGAATTCACTACCCAAAGTTAAAAAATTAAAAATATCACTTGGATATGAATATTCCGTTTGCAAACGCGATTTCTGTACTCAGAAAGAAAACATTTTAAAATTGACTTTGACATTAATATTCTTGATACAAACGCGAATTCACTACCCAAAGTTAAAAAATTAAAACTATCACTTCGATATGAATATTCCGTTTGCAAACGCGATTTCTGTACTCAGAAAGAAAAAATTTTAAAACACTTTGACATTAATATTCTTAATACAAACGCGAATTTACTACCCAATGTTAAAAAATTAAAAATATCACTTGGATATGAATATTCCGTTTGCAAACGCGATTTCTGTACTCATAAAGAAAAAAATTTAAAATTCACTTTGACATTAATATTCTTGATACAAACGCGAATTCACTACCCAAAGTTAAAAAATTAAAAATATCACTTGGATATGAATATTCCGTTTGCAAACGTGATTTCTGTACTCAGAAAGAAAAAATTTTAAAATTGACTTTGACATTAATATTCTTGATAAGAACGCGAATTCACCACCCGAAGTTAAAATATAAAAAATATCACCTGGATATGCATATTCCGTTTGCAAACGCGATTTCTGTACTCAGAAAGAATAATTTTAAAATTGATTTTGAAATTGATATTCTTGATACAAACGCGAATTCACTACCCAAAGTTAAAAAATTAAAAATATCACTTGGATATGGATATTCCGTTTGCAAACGCGATTTCTGTACTCAGAAAAAAAAATTTTTAAATTGACTTTGACATTAATATTCTTGATACAAACGCGAATTCACTACCCAAAGTTAAAAAATTAAAAATATCACTTGGATATGAATATTCCGTTTTCAAACGCGATTTCTGTACTCAGAAAGTAAAAATTTTAAAATTGACTTTGTCATTAATATTCTTGATACAAAAGCGAATTCACTACCCAAAGTTAAAAAATTAAAAATATCACTTGGATATGAATATTCCGTTTGCAAACGCGATATCTGTGCTCAAAAAGAAAAAATTTTAAAATTGACTTTGACATTAATATTCTTGATACAAACGCGAATTCACTACCCAAAGTTAAAAAATTAACAATATCACTTTGATATGAATATTCCGTTTGCAAACGCGATTTCTGTACTCAGAAAGAAAAAATTTTAAAAATGACTTTGACATTAATTTTCTTGATACAAACGCGAATTCACTACCCAAAGTTAAAAAATTAAAAATATCACTTGGATATGAATATTCCGTATGCAAACGCGATTTCTGTACTCAGAAAGAAAAAATTTTAAAATTGACTTTGACATTAATATTCTTGATACAAACGCGAATTCACTACCTAAAGTTAAAAAATTAAAAATATCACTTTGATATTAATATTCCGTTTGCAAACGCGATTTCTGTACTCAGAAAGAAAAATTTTTAAATTGACTTTGACATTAATATTCTTGATACAAACGCGAATTCACTACTCAAAGTGAAAAAATTAAAAATATCACTTGGATATAAATATTCCGTTTGCAAACGCGATTTCTGTACTCAGAAAGAAAAAATTTAAAATTGACTTTGACATTAATATTCTTGATACAAAAGTGAATTCACTACCCAAAGTTAAAAAATTAAAAATATCACTTGGATATGAATATTCCGTTTGCAAACGCGATTTCTGTACTCAGAAAGAAAATATTTTAAAATTGACTTTGACATTAATATTCTTGATACAAACGCGAATTCACTACCCAAAGTTAAAAAATTTAAAATATCACTTGGATATGAATATTCCGTTTGCAAACGCAATTTCTGTACTCAGAAAGAAAAAATTTTAAAATTGACTTTGACATTAATATTCGTGATACAAACGCAAATTCACTACCCAAAGTTAAAAAATTAAAAATATCACCTGGATATGAATATTCCGTTTGCAAACTCGATTTCTTTACTCAGAAAGAAAAAAATTTAAAATTGAGTTTGACATTAATATTCTTGATACAAACGCGAATTCACTACCCAAAGTTAAAAAATTAAAAATATCACTTGGATATGAATATTCCGTTTGCAAACGAGATTTCTGTACTCAGAAAGAAAAAAATTTAAAATTCACTTTGACATTAATATTCTTGATACAAACGCGAATTCACTACCCAAAGTTTAAAAATTAAAAATATCACTTGGATATGAATATTCCGTTTGCAAACGCGATTTCTGTACTCAGAAAGAAAAAAATTTAAAATTGACTTTGACATTAATATTCTTGATACAAACGCGAATTCACTACCCAAAGTTAAAAAATTTAAAATATCACTTGGATATGGATATTCCGTTTGCAAACGATTTCTGTACTCAGAAAAAAAAATTTTAAAATTGACTTGGACATTAAAATTCTTGATACAAACGCGAATTCACTACCCAAAGTTAAAAAATTAAAAATATCACTTGGATATGAATATTCCGTTTGCAAACGCGATTTCAGTACTCAGAAAGAAAATATTTTAAAATTGACTTTGACATTAATATTCTTGATACAAACGCGAATTCACTACCCAAAGTTAAAAAATTTAAAATATCACTTGGATATGAATATTCCGTTTGCAAACGCAATTTCTGTACTCAGAAAGAAAAAATTTTAAAATTGACTTTGACATTAATATTCGTGATACAAACGCAAATTCACTACCCAAAGTTAAAAAATTAAAAATATCACCTGGATATGAATATTCCGTTTGCAAACTCGATTTCTTTACTCAGAAAGAAAAAAATTTAAAATTGACTTTGACATTAATATTCTTGATACAAACGCGAATTCACTACCCAAAATTATAAAATTAAAAATATCACTTGGATATGAATATTCCGTTTGCAAACGAGATTTCTGTACTCAGAAAGAAAAAAATTTAAAATTCACTTTGACATTAATATTCTTGATACAAACGCGAATTCACTACCCAAAGTTTAAAAATTAAAAATATCACTTGGATATGAATATTCCGTTTGCAAACGCGATTTCTGTACTCAGAAAGAAAAAAATTTAAAATTGACTTTGACATTAATATTCTTGATACAAACGCGAATTCACTACCCAAAGTTAAAAAATTTAAAATATCACTTGGATATGGATATTCCGTTTGCAAACGATTTCTGTACTCAGAAAAAAAAAATTTTAAAATTGACTTGGACATTAAAATTCTTGATACAAACGCGAATTCACTACCCAAAGTTAAAAAATTAAAAATATCACTTGGATATGAATATTCCGTTTGCAAACGCGATTTCTGTACTCAGAAAGAAAAAAATTTAAAATTGACTTTGACATTAATATTCTTGATACAAACGCGAATTCACTACCCAAAGTTCAAAATTAAAAATATCACTTGGATATTAATATTCCGTTTGCAAACGCGATTTCTGTACTCGGAAAGAAAAATTTTTAAATTGACTTTGACAATAATATTCTTGATACAAACGCGAATTCACTACCCAAAGTTAAAAAATTAAAAATATCACTTGGATATGAATATTCCGTTTGCAAACGCTATTTCTGTACTCAGAAAGAAAAAATTTTAAAATTGACTTTGAAATTAATATTCTTGATACAAACGCGAATTTACTACCGAAAGTGAACAAATTAAAAATATCACTTGGATATGAATATTCCGTTTGCAAACGCGATTTCTGTACTCAGAAAGAAAAAATTTTAAAATTGACTTTGACATTAATATTCTTGATACAAACGCGAATTCACTACCTAAAGTTAAAAAATTAAAAATATCACTTGGATATGAATATTCCGTTTGCAAACGCGATTTCTGTACTCAGAAAGAAAACATTTTAAAATTGACTTTGACATTAATATTCTTGATACAAACGCGAATTCACTACCCAAAGTGAAAAAATTAAAACTATCACTTCGATATGAATATTCCGTTTGCAAACGCGATTTCTGTACTCAGAAAGAAAAAATTTTAAAACACTTTGACATTAATATTCTTAATACAAACGCGAATTTACTACCCAAAGTTAAAAAATTAAAAATATCACTTGGATATGAATATTCCGTTTGCAAACGCGATTTCTGTACTCATAAAGAAAAAAATTTAAAATTCACTTTGACATTAATATTCTTGATACAAACGCGAATTCACTACCCAAAGTTAAAAAATTAAAAATATCACTTGGATATGAATATTCCGTTTCCAAACGCGATTTCTGTACTCAGAAAGAAAAAATTTTAAAATTGACTATGACATTAATATTCTTGATACAAACGCGAATTCACTACACAAAGTGAAAAAATTAAAAATATTTCCTGGATATGAATATTCCGTTTGCAAACGCGATTTCTGTACTCAGAAAGAAAAAATTTTAAAATTGACTTTGACACCAATATTCTTGATACAAACGCGAATTCACCACCCAAAGTTAAATAATTAAAAATATCACTTGGATATGAATATTCCGTTTGCAAACGTGATTTCTGTACTCAGAAAGAAAAAATTTTAAAATTGACTTTGACATTAATATTCTTGATAAAAACGCGAATTCACTACCAAAAGTTAAAAAATTAACAATATCACTTTGATATGAATATTCCGTTTGCAAACGCGATTTCTGTACTCAGAAAGAAAAAATTTTAAAATTGACTTTGACATTAATATTCTTGATAAGAACGCGAATTCACCACCCGAAGTTAAAATATAAAAAATATCACCTGGATATGCATATTCCGTTTGCAAACGCGATTTCTGTACTCAGAAAGAATAATTTTAAAATTGATTTTGAAATTAATATTCTTGATACAAACGCGAATTCACTACCCAAAGTTAAAAAATTAAAAATATCACTTGGATATGGATATTCCGTTTGCAAACGCGATTTCTGTCCTCAGAAAAAAAAATTTTTAAATTGACTTTGACATTAATATTCTTGATACAAACGCGAATTCACTACCCAAAGTTAAAAAATTAAAAATATCACTTGGATATGAATATTCCGTTTTCAAACGCGATTTCTGTACTCAGAAAGTAAAAATTTTAAAATTGACTTTGACATTAATATTCTTGATACAAAAGCGAATTCACTACCCAAAGTTAAAAAATTAAAAATATCACTTGGATATGAATATTCCGTTTGCAAACGCGATATCTGTGCTCAGAAAGAAAAAATTTTAAAATTGACTTTGACATTAATATTCTTGATACAAACGCGAATTCACTACCCAAAGTTAAAAAATCAACAATATCACTTTGATATGAATATTCCGTTTGCAAACGCGATTTCTGTACTCAGAAAGAAAAAATTTTAAAAATGACTTTGACATTAATTTTCTTGATACAAACGCGAATTCACTACCCAAAGTTAAAAAATTAAAAATATCACTTGGATATGAATATTCCGTATGCAAACGCGATTTCTGTACTCAGAAAGAAAAAATTTTAAAATTGACTTTGACATTAATATTCTTGATACAAACGCGAATTCACTACCTAAAGTTAAAAAATTAACAATATCACTTTGATATTAATATTCCGTTTGCAAACGCGATTTCTGTACTCAGAAAGAAAAATTTTTAAATTGACTTTGACATTAATATTCTTGATACAAACGCGAATTCACTACTCAAAGTGAAAAAATTAAAAATATCACTTGGATATAAATATTCCGTTTGCAAACGCGATTTCTGTACTCAGAAAGAAAAAATTTAAAATTGACTTTGACATTAATATTCTTGATACAAAAGTGAATTCACTACCCAAAGTTAAAAAATTAAAAATATCACTTGGATATGAATATTCCGTTTGCAAACGCGATTTCTGTACTCAGAAAGAAAATATTTAAAAATTGACTTTGACATTAATATTCTTGATACAAACGCGAATTCACTACCCAAAGTTAAAAAATTAAAAATATCACTTGGATATGAATATTCCGTTTCCAAACGCGATTTCTGTACTCAGAAAGAAAAAATTTTAAAATTGACTATGACATTAATATTCTTGATACAAACGCGAATTCACTACCCAAAGTTAAAAAATTAAACATATAACTTCGATATGAATATTCCGTTTGCAAACGCGATTTCTGTACTTAGAAAGAAAAAATTTTAAAATTGACTTTGACATTAATATTCTTGATACAAACGCGAATTTACTACCCCAAAGTTAAAAAATTAACAATATCACTTGGATATGAATATTCCGTTTGCAAACGCGATTTCTGTACTCAGAAAGAAAATATTTTAAAATTGACTTTGACATTAATATTCTTGATAAAAACGCGAATTCACTACCAAAAGTTAAAAAATTAACAATATCACTTTGATATGAATATTCCGTTTGCAAACGCGATTTCTGTACTCAGAAAGAAAAAATTTTAAAATTGACTTTGACATTAATATTCTTGATAAGAACGCGAATTCACCACCCGAAGTTAAAATATAAAAAATATCACCTGGATATGCATATTCCGTTTGCAAACGCGATTTCTGTACTCAGAAAGAATAATTTTAAAATTGATTTTGAAATTAATATTCTTGATACAAACGCGAATTCACTACCCAAAGTTAAAAAATTAAAAATATCACTTGGATATGGATATTCCGTTTGCAAACGCGATTTCTGTACTCAGAAAAAAAAATTTTTAAATTGACTTTGACATTAATATTCTTGATACAAACGCGAATTCACTACCCAAAGTTAAAAAATTAAAAATATCACTTGGATATGAATATTCCGTTTTCAAACGCGATTTCTGTACTCAGAAAGTAAAAATTTTAAAATTGACTTTGACATTAATATTCTTGATACAAAAGCGAATTCACTACCCAAAGTTAAAAAATTAAAAATATCACTTGGATATGAATATTCCGTTTGCAAACGCGATATCTGTGCTCAGAAAGAAAAAATTTTAAAATTGACTTTGACATTAATATTCTTGATACAAACGCGAATTCACTACCAAAAGTTAAAAAATCAACAATATCACTTTGATATGAATATTCCGTTTGCAAACGCGATTTCTGTACTCAGAAAGAAAAAATTTTAAAAATGACTTTGACATTAATTTTCTTGATACAAACGCGAATTCACTACCCAAAGTTAAAAAATTAAAAATATCACTTGGATATGAATATTCCGTATGCAAACGCGATTTCTGTACTCAGAAAGAAAAAATTTTAAAATTGACTTTGACATTAATATTCTTGATACAAACGCGAATTCACTACCTAAAGTTAAAAAATTAAAAATATATCTTTGATATTAATATTCCGTTTGCAAACGCGATTTCTGTACTCAGAAAGAAAAATTTTTAAATTGACTTTGACATTAATATTCTTGATACAAACGCGAATTCACTACTCAAAGTGAAAAAATTAAAAATATCACTTGGATATAAATATTCCGTTTGCAAACGCGATTTCTGTACTCAGAAAGAAAAAATTTAAAATTGACTTTGACATTAATATTCTTGATACAAAAGTGAATTCACTACCCAAAGTTAAAAAATTAAAAATATCACTTGGATATGAATATTCCGTTTGCAAACGCGATTTCTGTACTCAGAAAGAAAATATTTTAAAATTGACTTTGACATTAATATTCTTGATACAAACGCGAATTCACTACCCAAAGTTAAAAAATTTAAAATATCACTTGGATATGAATATTCCGTTTGCAAACGCAATTTCTGTACTCAGAAAGAAAAAATTTTAAAATTGACTTTGACATTAATGTTCGTGATACAAACGCAAATTCACTACCCAAAGTTAAAAAATTAAAAATATCACTTGGATATGAATATTCCGTTTGCAAACTCGATTTCTTTACTCAGAAAGAAAAAAATTTAAAATTGACTTTGACATTAATATTCTTGATACAAACGCGAATTCACTACCCAAAGTTAAAAAATTAAAAATATCACTTGGATATGAATATTCCGTTTGCAAACGAGATTTCTGTACTCAGAAAGAAAAAAATTTAAAATTCACTTTGACATTAATATTCTTGATACAAACGCGAATTCACTACCCAAAGTTTAAAAATTAAAAATATCACTTGGATATGAATATTCCGTTTGCAAACGCGATTTCTGTACTCAGAAAGAAAAAATTTAAAATTGACTTTGACATTAATATTCTTGATACAAACGCGAATTCACTACTCAAAGTTAAAAAATTAAAAATATCACTTGGATATGAATATTCCGTTTGCAAACGAGATTTCTGTACTCAGAAAGAAAAAAATTTAAAATTCACTTTGACATTAATATTCTTGATACAAACGCGAATTCACTACCCAAAGTTAAAAAATTAAAAATATCACTTGGATATGAATATTCCGTTTGCAAACGAGATTTCTGTACTCAGAAAGAAAAAAATTTAAAATTCACTTTGACATTAATATTCTTGATACAAACGCGAATTCACTACCCAAAGTTAAAAAATTAAAAATATCACTTGGATATGAATATTCAGTTTGCAAACGCGATTTCTGTACTAAGAAAGAAAAAATTTTAAAATTGACTTTGACATTAATATTCTTGATACAAACGCGAATTCACTACTCAAAGTTAAAAAATTAAAAATATCACTTGGATATGAATATTCCGTTTACAAACGCGATTTCTCTACTCAGAAAGATAAAATTTTAAAATTGACTTTGACATTAATATTCTTGATACAAACTCGAATTCACTACCCAAAGTTAAAAAATTAAAAATATCACTTGGATATGAATATTCCGTTTGCAAACGCGATATTTGTACTCAGAAAGAAAAAATTTTAAAATTGACTTTGACATTAATATTCTTGATACAAACGCGAATTCACACCCAAAGTTAAAAAATTAAAAATATCACCTGGATATGAATATTCCGTTTGCAAACGCGATTTCTGTACTCAGAAAGAAAAAAATTTAAAATTGACTTTGACATTAATATTCTTGATACAAACGCGAATTCACTACCCAAAGTTAAAAAATTAAAAATATCACTTGGATATGAATATTCCGTTTGCAAACGCGATTTCTGTACTCAGAAAGAAAAATTTTTAAATTGACTTTGACATTTATATTCTTGATACAAACGCGAATTCACTACCCAAAGTGAAAAAATTAAAAATATCACTTGGATATAAATATTCCGTTTGCAAACGCGATTTCTGTACTCAGAAAGAAAAAATTTAAAATTGACTTTGACATTAATATTCTTGATACAAAAGTGAATTCACTTCCCAAAATTAAGAAATTAAAAATATCACTTGGATATGAATATTCCGTTTGCAAACGCGATTTCTGTACTCAGAAAGAAAAAATTTTAAAATTGACTTTGACATTAATATTCTTGATACAAACGCGAATTCACTACCCAAAGTTAAAAAATTAAAAAGTATCACTTGGATATGGATATTCCGTTTGCAAACGCGATTTCTGTACTCAGAAAAAAAAAATTTTAAAATTGACTTTGACATTAATATTCTTGATACAAACGCGACTTCACTACCCAAAGTTAAAAAATTAAAAATATCACTTGGATATGAATATTCCGTTTTCAAACGCGATTTCTGTACTCAGAAAGTAAAAATTTTAAAATTGACTTTGACATTAATATTCTTGATACAAACGCGAATTCACTACCCAAAGTTAAAAAATTAAAAATATCACTTGGATATGAATATTCCGTTTGCAAACGCGATTTCTGTACTCAGAAAGAAAAAAATTTAAAATTGACTTTGACATTAATATTCTTGATACAAACGCGAATTCACTACCCAAAGTTAAAAAATTAAAAATATCACTTGGATATTAATATTCCGTTTGCAAACGCGATTTCTGTACTCAGAAAGAAAAAATTTAAAATTGACTTTGACATTAATATTCTTGATACAAAAGTGAATTCACTACCCAAAGTTAAAAAATTAAAAATATCACTTGGATATGAATATTCCGTTTGCAAACGCGATTTCTGTACTCAGAAAGAAAATATTTTAAAATTGACTTTGACATTAATATTCTTGATACAAACGCGAATTCACTACCTAAAGTTAAAAAATTAAAAATATCACTTTGATATTAATATTCCGTTTGCAAACGCGATTTCTGTACTCAGAAAGAAAAATTTTTAAATTGACTTTGACATTAATATTTTTGATACAAACGCGAATTCACTACTCAAAGTGAAAAAATTAAAAATATCACTTGGATATAAATATTCCGTTTGCAAACGCGATTTCTGTACTCAGAAAGAAAATATTTTAAAATTGACTTTGACATTAATATTCTTGATACAAACGCGAATTCACTACCCAAAGTTAAAAAATTTAAAACATCACTTGGATATGAATATTCCGTTTGCAAACGCAATTTCTGTACTCAGAAAGAAAAAATTTTAAAATTGACTTTGACATTAATGTTCGTGATACAAACGCAAATTCACTACCCAAAGTTAAAAAATTAAAAATATCACTTGGATATGAATATTCCGTTTGCAAACGAGATTTCTGTACTCAGAAAGAAAAAAATTTAAAATTCACTTTGACATTAATATTCTTGATACAAACGCGAATTCACTACCCAAAGTTAAAAAATTAAAAATATCACTTGGATATGAATATTCCGTTTGCAAACGAGATTTCTGTACTCAGAAAGAAAAAAATTTAAAATTCACTTTGACATTAATATTCTTGATACAAACGCGAATTCACTACCCAAAGTTTAAAAATTAAAAATATCACTTGGATATGAATATTCCGTTTGCAAACGCGATTTCTGTACTCAGAAAGAAAAAATTTAAAATTGACTTTGACATTAATATTCTTGATACAAACGCGAATTCACTACTCAAAGTTAAAAAATTAAAAATATCACTTGGATATGAATATTCCGTTTGCAAACGAGATTTCTGTACTCAGAAAGAAAAAAATTTAAAATTCACTTTGACATTAATATTCTTGATACAAACGCGAATTCACTACCCAAAGTTAAAAAATTAAAAATATCACTTGGATATGAATATTCCGTTTGCAAACGAGATTTCTGTACTCAGAAAGAAAAAAATTTAAAATTCACTTTGACATTAATATTCTTGATACAAACGCGAATTCACTACCCAAAGTTAAAAAATTAAAAATATCACTTGGATATGAATATTCAGTTTGCAAACGCGATTTCTGTACTAAGAAAGAAAAAATTTTAAAATTGACTTTGACATTAATATTCTTGATACAAACGCGAATTCACTACTCAAAGTTAAAAAATTAAAAATATCACTTGGATATGAATATTCCGTTTACAAACGCGATTTCTCTACTCAGAAAGATAAAATTTTAAAATTGACTTTGACATTAATATTCTTGATACAAACGCGAATTCACTACCCAAAGTTAAAAAATTAAAAATATCACTTGGATATGAATATTCCGTTTGCAAACGCGATATTTGTTATCAGAAAGAAAAAATTTTAAAATTGACTTTGACATTAATATTCTTGATACAAACGCGAATTCACACCCAAAGTTAAAAAATTAAAAATATCACCTGGATATGAATATTCCGTTTGCAAACGCGATTTCTGTACTCAGAAAGAAAAAAATTTAAAATTGACTTTGACATTAATATTCTTGATACAAACGCGAATTCACTACCCAAAGCTAAAAAATTAAAAATATCACTTGCATATGAATATTCCGTTTGCAAACGCAATTTCTGTACTCAGAAAGAAAAATTTTTAAATTGACTTTGACATTAATATTCTTGATACAAACGTGAATTCACTACCCAAAGCTAAAAAATTAAAAATATCACTTGAATATGAATATTCCGTTTGCAAACGCAATTTCTGTACTCAGAAAGAAAAAATTTAAAATTGACTTTGACATTAATATTCTTGATACAAAAGTGAATTCACTTCCCAAAATTAAGAAATTAAAAATATCACTTGGATATGAATATTCCGTTTGCAAACGCGATTTCTGTACTCAGAAAGAAAAAATTTTAAAATTGACTTTGACATTAATATTCTTGATACAAACGCGAATTCACTACCCAAAGTTAAAAAATTAAAAAGTATCACTTGGATATGGATATTCCGTTTGCAAACGCGATTTCTGTACTCAGAAAAAAAAAATTTTAAAATTGACTTTGACATTAATATTCTTGATACAAACGCGACTTCACTACCCAAAGTTAAAAAATAAAAATATCACTTGGATATGAATATTCCGTTTTCAAACGCGATTTCTGTACTCAGAAAGTAAAAATTTTAAAATTGACTTTGACATTAATATTCTTGATACAAACGCGAATTCACTACCCAAAGTTAAAAAATTAAAAATATCACTTGGATATGAATATTCCGTTTGCAAACGCGATTTCTGTACTCAGAAAGAAAAAAATTTAAAATTGACTTTGACATTAATATTCTTGATACAAACGCGAATTCACTACCCAAAGCTAAAAAATTAAAAATATCACTTGGATATGAATATTCCGTTTGCAAACGCAATTTCTGTACTCAGAAAGAAAAATTTTTAAATTGACTTTGACATTAATATTCTTGATACAAACGTGAATTCACTACCCAAAGCTAAAAAATTAAAAATATCACTTGGATATGAATATTCCGTTTGCAAACGCGATTTCTGTACTCAGAAAGAAAAAAATTTAAAATTGACTTTGACATTAATATTCTTGATACAAACGCGAATTCACTACCCAAAGTTAAAAAATTAAAAATATCACTTGGATATTAATATTCCGTTTGCAAACGCGATTTCTGTACTCAGAAAGAAAAATTTTTAAATTGACTTTGACAATAATATTCTTGATACAAACGGGAATTCACTACCCAAAGTTAAAAAATTAAAAATATCACTTGGATATGAATATTCCGTTTGCAAACGCGATTTCTGTACTCAGAAAGAAAAAATTTTAAAATTGACTTTGAAATTAATATTCTTGATACAAACGCGAATTTACTACCAAAAGTGAACAAATTAAAAATATCACTTGGATATGAATATTCCGTTTGCAAACGCGATTTCTGTACTCAGAAAGAAAAAAATTTAAAATTCACTTTGACATTAATATTCTTGATACAAACGCGAATTCACTACCTAAAGTTAAAAAATTAAAAATATCACTTGGATATGAATATTCCGTTTGCAAACGCGATTTCTGTACTCAGAAAGAAAACATTTTAAAATTGACTTTGACATTAATATTCTTGATACAAACGCGAATTCACTACCCAAAGTTAAAAAATTAAAACTATCACTACGATATGAATTTTCCGTTTGCAAACGCGATTTCTGTACTCAGAAAGAAAAAATTTTAAAACACTTTGACATTAATATTCTTAATACAAACGCGAATTTACTACCCAAAGTTAAAAAATTAAAAATATCACTTCGATTGGAATATTCCGTTTGCAAACGCGATTTCTGTACTCATAAAGAAAAAAATTTAAAATTCACTTTGACATTAATATTCTTGATACAAACGCGAATTCACTACCCAAAGTTAAAAAATTAAAAATATCACTTGGATATGAATATTCCGTTTGCAAACGCGATTTCTGTACTCAGAAAGAAAAAATTTTAAAATTGACTTTGACATTAATATTCTTGATACAAACGCGAATTCACTACACAAAGTGAAAAAATTAAAAATATTTCCTGGATATGAATATTCCGTTTGCAAACGCGATTTCTGTACTCAGAAAGAAAAAATTTTAAAATTGACTTTGACACCAATATTCTTGATACAAACGCGAATTCACCACCCAAAGTTAAATAATTAAAAATATCACTTGGATATGAATATTCCGTTTGCAAACGCGATTTCTGTACTCAGAAAGAAAAAAATTTAAAATTGACTTTGACATTAATATTCTTGTACAAACGCGAATTCACTACCCAAAGTTAAAAAATAAAAAATATCACTTGGATATGAATATTCCGTATGCAAACGCGATTTCTGTACTCAGAAAGAAAATATTTTAAAATTGACTTTGACATTAATATTCTTGATAAAAACGCGAATTCACTACCAAAAGTTAAAAAATTAACAATATCACTTTGATATGAATATTCCGTTTGCAAACGCGATTTCTGTACTCAGAAAGAAAAAATTTTAAAATTGACTTTGACATTAATATTCTTGATAAGAACGCGAATTCACCACCCAAAGTTAAAATATAAAAAATATAACCTGGATATGCATATTCCGTTTGCAAACGCGATTTATGTACTCAGAAAGAATAATTTTAAAATTGATTTTGAAATTAATATTCTTGATACAAACGCGAATTCACTACCCAAAGTGAAAAAATTAAAAATATCACTTGGATATAAATATTCCGTTTGCAAACGCGATTTCTGTACTCAGAAAGAAAAAATTTAAAATTGACTTTGACATTAATATTCTTGATACAAAAGTGAATTCACTTCCCAAAATTAAGAAATTAAAAATATCACTTGGATATGAATATTCCGTTTGCAAACGCGATTTCTGTACTCAGAAAGAAAAAATTTTAAAATTGACTTTGACATTAATATTCTTGATACAAACGCGAATTCACTACCCAAAGTTAAAAAATTAAAAAGTATCACTTGGATATGGATATTCCGTTTGCAAACGCGATTTCTGTACTCAGAAAAAAAAAATTTTAAAATTGACTTTGACATTAATATTCTTGATACTAACGCGACTTCACTACCCAAAGTTAAAAAATAAAAATATCACTTGGATATGAATATTCCGTTTTCAAACGCGATTTCTGTACTCAGAAAGTAAAAATTTTAAAATTGACTTTGACATTAATATTCTTGATACAAACGCGAATTCACTACCCAAAATTAAAAAATTAAAAATATCACTTGGATATGAATATTCCGTTTGCAAACGCGATTTCTGTACTCTGAAAGAAAATAATTTAAAATTGACTTTGACATTAATATTCTTGATACAAACGCGAATTCACTACCCAAAGCTAAAAAATTAAAAATATCACTTGCATATGAATATTCCGTTTGTAAACGCAATTTCTGTACTCAGAAAGAAAAATTTTTAAATTGACTTTGACATTAATATTCTTGATACAAACGTGAATTCACTACCCAAAGCTAAAAAATTAAAAATATCACTTGGATATGAATATTCCGTTTGCAAACGCGATTTCTGTACTCAGAAAGAAAAAAATTTAAAATTGACTTTGACATTAATATTCTTGATACAAACGCGAATTCACTACCCAAAGTTAAAAAATTAAAAATATCACTTGGATATTAATATTCCGTTTGCAAACGCGATTTCTGTACTCAGAAAGAAAAATTTTTAAATTGACTTTGACAATAATATTCTTGATACAAACGGGAATTCACTACCCAAAGTTAAAAAATTAAAAATATCACTTGGATATGAATATTCCGTTTGCAAACGCGATTTCTGTACTCAGAAAGAAAAAATTTTAAAATTGACTTTGAAATTAATATTCTTGATACAAACGCGAATTTACTACCAAAAGTGAACAAATTAAAAATATCACTTGGATATGAATATTCCGTTTGCAAACGCGATTTCTGTACTCAGAAAGAAAAAAATTTAAAATTCACTTTGACATTAATATTCTTGATACAAACGCGAATTCACTACCTAAAGTTAAAAAATTAAAAATATCACTTGGATATGAATATTCCGTTTGCAAACGCGATTTCTGTACTCAGAAAGAAAACATTTTAAAATTGACTTTGACATTAATATTCTTGATACAAACGCGAATTCACTACCCAAAGTTAAAAAATTAAAACTATCACTACGATATGAATATTCCGTTTGCAAACGCGATTTCTGTACTCAGAAAGAAAAAATTTTAAAACACTTTGACATTAATATTCTTAATACAAACGCGAATTTACTACCCAAAGTTAAAAAATTAAAAATATCACTTCGATTGGAATATTCCGTTTGCAAACGCGATTTCTGTACTCATAAAGAAAAAAATTTAAAATTCACTTTGACAATAATATTCTTGATACAAACGCGAATTCACTACCCAAAGTTAAAAAATTAAAAATATCACTTGGATATGAATATTCCGTTTGCAAACGCGATTTCTGTACTCAGAAAGAAAAAATTTTAAAATTGACTTTGACATTAATATTCTTGATACAAACGCGAATTCACTACACAAAGTGAAAAAATTAAAAATATTTCCTGGATATGAATATTCCGTTTGCAAACGCGATTTCTGTACTCAGAAAGAAAAAATTTTAAAATTGACTTTGACACCAATATTCTTGATACAAACGCGAATTCACCACCCAAAGTTAAATAATTAAAAATATCACTTGGATATGAATATTCCGTTTGCAAACGCGATTTCTGTACTCAGAAAGAAAAAAATTTAAAATTGACTTTGACATTAATATTCTTGTACAAACGCGAATTCACTACCCAAAGTTAAAAAATAAAAAATATCACTTGGATATGAATATTCCGTTTGCAAACGCGATTTCTGTACTCAGAAAGAAAATATTTTAAAATTGACTTTGACATTAATATTCTTGATAAAAACGCGAATTCACTACCAAAAGTTAAAAAATTAACAATATCACTTTGATATGAATATTCCGTTTGCAAACGCGATTTCTGTACTCAGAAAGAATAATTTTAAAATTGATTTTGAAATTAATATTCTTGATACAAACGCGAATTCACTACCCAAAGTGAAAAAATTAAAAATATCACTTGGATATAAATATTCCGTTTGCAAACGCGATTTCTGTACTCAGAAAGAAAAAATTTAAAATTGACTTTGACATTAATATTCTTGATACAAAAGTGAATTCACTTCCCAAAATTAAAAAATTAAAAATATCACTTGGATATGAATATTCCGTTTGCAAACGCGATTTCTGTACTCAGAAAGAAAAAAATTTAAAATTGACTTTGACATTAATATTCTTGATACAAACGCGAATTCACTACCCAAAGTTAAAAAATTAAAAATATCACTTGGATATGGATATTCCGTTTGCAAACGCGATTTCTGTACCCTAGAAAAAAAAATTTTTAAATTGACTTTGACATTAATATTCTTGATACAAACGCGAATTCACTACCCAAAGTTAAAAAATTAAAAATATCACTTGGATATGAATATTCCGTTTTCAAACGCGATTTCTGTACTCAGAAAGTAAAAATTTTAAAATTGACTTTGACATTAATATTCTTGATACAAACGCGAATTCACTACCCAAAGTTAAAAAATTAAAAATATCACTTGGATATGAATATTCCGTTTGCAAACGCGATTTCTGTACTCAGAAAGAAAATATTTTAAAAATGACTTTGACATTAATTTTCTTGATACAAACGCGAATTCACTACCCAAAGTTAAAAAATTAAAAATATCACTTGGATATGAATATTACGTTTGCAAACGCGATTTCTGTACTCAGAAAGAAAAATTTAAAATTGACTTTGACATTAATATTCTTGATACAAACGCGAATTCACTACCCAAAGTGAAAAAATTAAAAATATCCCTTGGATATCAATATTCCGTTTGCAAACGCGATTTCTGTACTCAGAAAAAAAAAATTTTAAAATTGACTTTGACATTAATATTCTTGATACAAAAGTGAATTCACTACCCAAAGTGAAAAAAATAAAAATATCACTTGTATATGAATATTCCGTTTGCAAACGCGATATCTGTGCTCAGAAATAAAAAAATTTTAAAATTGACTTTGACATTAATACTCTTGATACAAACGCGAATTCACTACCCAAAGTTAAAAAATTAAAAATATCACTTGGATATGAATATTCCGTTTGCAAACGCGATTTCTGTACTCAGAAAGAAAAAATTTTAAAAATGACTTTGACATTAATTTTCTTGATACAAACGCGAATTCACTACCCAAAGTTAAAAAATTAAAAATATCACTTTGATATTAATATTCCGTTTGCAAACGCGATTTCTGTACTCAGAAAGAAAAATTTTTAAATTGACTTTGACATTAATATTCTTGATACAAACGCGAATTCACTACTCAAAGTGAAAAAATTAAAAATATCACTTGGATATAAATATTCCGTTTGCAAACGCGATTTCTGTACTCAGAAAGAAAAAAATTTAAAATTCACTTTGACATTAATATTCTTGATACAAACGCGAATTCACTACCCAAAATTAAAAAATTAAAAATATCACTTGGATATGAATATTCAGTTTGCAAACGCGATTTCTGTACTAAGAAAGAAAAAATTTTAAAATTGTCTTTGACATTAATATTCTTGATACAAACGCGAATTCACTACTCAAAGTTAAAAAATTAAAAATATCACTTGGATATGAATATTCCGTTTACAAACGCGATTTCTCTACTCAGAAAGATAAAATTTTAAAATTGACTTTGACATTAATATTCTTGATACAAACGCGAATTCACTACACAAAGTTAAAAAATTAAAAATATCACTTGGATATGAATATTCCGTTTGCAAACGCGATATTTGTACTCAGAAAGAAAAAATTTTAAAATTGACTTTGACATTAATATTCTTGATACAAACGCGAATTCACACCCAAAGTTAAAAAATTAAAAATATCACCTGGATATGAATATTCCGTTTGCAAACGCGATTTCTGTACTCAGAAAGAAAAAAATTTAAAATTGACTTTGACATTAATATTCTTGATACAAACGCGAATTCACTACCCAAAGTTAAAAAATTAAAAATATCACTTGGATATGAATATTCCGTTTGCTAACGCGATTTCTGTACTCAGAAAGAAAAATTTTTAAATTGACTTTGACATTTATATTCTTGATACAAACGCGAATTCACTACCCAAAGTGAAAAAATTAAAAATATCACTTGGATATAAATATTCCGTTTGCAAACGCGATTTCTGTACTCAGAAAGAAAAAATTTAAAATTGACTTTGACATTAATATTTTTGATACAAAAGTGAATTCACTTCCCAAAATTAAAAAATTAAAAATATCACTTGGATATGAATATTCCGTTTGCAAACGCGATTTCTGTACTCAGAAAAAAAAATTTTAAAATTGACTTTGACATTAATATTCTTGATACAAACGCGAATTCACTACCCAAAGTTAAAAAATTAAAAATATCACTTGGATATGAATATTCCGTTTTCAAACGCGATTTCTGTACTCAGAAAGTAAAAATTTTAAAATTGACTTTGACATTAATATTCTTGATACAAACGCGAATTCACTACCCAAAGTTAAAAAATTAAAAATATCACTTGGATATGAATATTCCGTTTGCAAACGCGATTTCTGTACTCAGAAAGAAAAAATTTTAAAAATGACTTTGACATTAATATTCTTGATACAAACGCGAATTCACTACCATAAGTGAAAAAATTAAAAATATCACTTGGATATAAATATTTCGTTTGCAAACGCGATTTCTGTACTCAGAAAAAAAAATTTTAAATTGACTTTGACATTAATATTCTTGATACAAAAGTGAATTCACTACCCAAAGTGAAAAAAATAAAAATATCACTTGTATATGAATATTCCGTTTGCAAACGCGATATCTGTGCTCAGAAAGAAAAAATTTTAAAATTGACTTTGACATTAATATTCTTGATACAAACGCGAATTCACTACCCAAAGTTAAAAAATTAAAAATATCACTTGGATATGAATATTCCGTTTGCAAACGCGATTTCTGTACTCAGAAAGAAAAAATTTTAAAAATGACTTTGACATTAATTTTCTTGATACAAACGCGAATTCACTACCCAAAGTTAAAAAATTAGAAATATCACTTGGATATGAATATTCCGTTTGCAAACGCGATTTCTGTACTCAGAAAGAAAAAATTTTAAAATTGACTTTGACATAAATATTCTTGATACAAACGCGAATTCACTACCTAAAGTTAAAAAATTAAAAATATCACTTGGATATGAATATTCCGTTTGCAAACGCGATTTCTGTACTCAGAAAGATAAAATTTTAAAATTGACTTTGACATTAATATTCTTGATACAAACGCGAATTCACTACACAAAGTTAAAAAATTAAAAATATCACTTGGATATGAATATTCCGTTTGCAAACGCGATATTTGTACTCAGAAAGAAAAAATTTTAAAATTGACTTTGACATTAATATTCTTGATACAAACGCGAATTCACACCCAAAGTTAAAAAATTAAAAATATCACCTGGATATGAATATTCCGTTTGCAAACGCGATTTCTGTACTCAGAAAGAAAAAAATTTAAAATTGACTTTGACATTAATATTCTTGATACAAACGCGAATTCACTACCCAAAGTTAAAAAATTAAAAATATCACTTGGATATGAATATTCCGTTTGCTAACGCGATTTCTGTACTCAGAAAGAAAAATTTTTAAATTGACTTTGACATTTATATTCTTGATACAAACGCGAATTCACTACCCAAAGTGAAAAAATTAAAAATATCACTTGGATATAAATATTCCGTTTGCAAACGCGATTTCTGTACTCAGAAAGAAAAAATTAAAAATTGACTTTGACATTAATATTCTTGATACAAAAGTGAATTCACTTCCCAAAATTAAAAAATTAAAAATATCACTTGGATATGAATATTCCGTTTGCAAACGCGATTTCTGTACTCAGAAAGAAAAAATTTTAAAATTGACTTTGACATTAATATTCTTGATACAAACGCGAATTCACTACCCAAAGTTAAAAAATTAAAAAGTACACTTGGATATGGATATTCCGTTTGCAAACGCGATTTCTGTACTCAGAAAAAAAAAATTTTAAAATTGACTTTGACATTAATATTCTTGATACAAACGCGAATTCACTACCCAAAGTTAAAAAATTAAATATATCACTTGGATATGAATATTCCGTTTTCAAACGCGATTTCTGAACTCAGAAAGTAAAAATTTTAAAATTGACTTTGACATTAATATTCTAGATACAAACGCGAATTCACTACCCAAAGTTAAAAAATTAAAAATATCACTTGGATATGAATATTCCGTTTGCAAACGCGATTTCTGTACTCAGAAAGAAAAAATTTTAAAAATGACTTTGACATTAATATTCTTGATACAAACGCGAATTCACTACCATAAGTGAAAAAAATAAAAATATCACTTGTATATGAATATTCCGTTTGCAAACGCGATATCTGTGCTCAGAAAGAAAAAATTTTAAAATTGACTTTGACATTAATATTCTTGAAACAAACGCGAATTCACTACCCAAAGTTAAAAAATTAAAAATATCACTTGGATATGAATATTCCGTTTGCAAACGCGATTTCTGTACTCAGAGAGAAAAAATTTTAAAAATGACTTTGACATTAATTTTCTTGATACAAACGCGAATTCACTACCCAAAGTTAAAAAATTAGAAATATCACTTGGATATGAATATTCCGTTTGCAAACGCGATTTCTGTACTCAGAAAGAAAAAATTTTAAAATTGACTTTGACATAAATATTCTTGATACAAACGCGAATTCACTACCTAAAGTTAAAAAATTAAAAATTTCACTTGGATATGAATATTCCGTTTGCAAACGCGATTTCTGTACTCAGAAAGAAAAATTTTTAAAATTGACTTTGACATTAATATTCTTGATACAAACGCGATTTCACTACCCAAAGTTAAAAAATTAAAAATATCACTTGGATATGAATATTCCGTTTGCAAACGCGATTTCTGTACTCAGAAGAAAAAATTTTAAAATTTACTTTGACATTAATACTCTTGAATCAAACGCGAATTCAATACCCAAAGTTAAAAAATTAAATATATCACTTGGATATGAATATTCCGTTTGCAAACGTGATTTCTGTACTCAGAAAGAAAAAATTATAAAATTGACTTTGACATTAATATTCTTGATACAAACGCGAATTCACTACCCAAAGTTAAAAAATTAAAAATATCACTTGGATATGAATATTCCGTTTGCAAACGCGATTTCTGTACTCAGAAAGAAAAAATTTTAAAATTGACTTTGACATTAATATTCTTGATACAAACGCGAATTCACTACCCAAAGTTAAAAAATTAAAAATATCACTTCGATATGAATATTCCGTTTGCAAACGCGATTTCTGTACTTAGAAAGAAAAAATTTTAAAATTGACTTTGACATTAATATTCTTGATACAAACGCGAATTTACTACCCCAAAGTTAAAAAATTAACAATATCACTTGGATATGAAAATTCCGTTTGCAAACGCGATTTCTGTACTCAGAAAGAAAAAATTTAAAATTGACTTTGACATTAATATTTTTGATACAAACGCGTATTCACTACCCAAAGTTAGAAAATTAAAAATATCACTTGGATATGAATATTCCGTTTGCAAACGCGATTTCTGTACTCAGAAAGAAAAAATTTTAAAATTGACTTTGACATTAATATTCTTGATACAAACGCGAATTCACTACTCAAAGTTAAAATATTAAAAATATCACTTGGATATGAATATTCCGTTTACAAACGCGATTTCTCTACTCAGAAAGATAAAATTTTAAAATTGACTTTGACATTAATATTCTTGATACAAACGCGAATTCACTACCCAAAGTTAAAGAATTAAAAATATCACTTGGATATGAATATTCCGTTTGCAAACGCGATATTTGTACTCAGAAAGAAAAAATTTTAAAATTGACTTTGACATTAATATTCTTGATACAAACGCGAATTCACACCCAAAGTTAAAAAATTAAAAATATCACCTGGATATGAATATTCCGTTTGCAAACGCGATTTCTGTACTCAGAAAGAAAAAAATTTAAAATTGACTTTGACATTAATATTCTTGATACAAACGCGAATTCACTACCCAAAGTTAAAAAATTAAAAATATCACTTGGATATGAATATTCCGTTTGCAAACGCGATTTCTGTACTCAGAAAGAAAAATTTTTAAATTGACTTTGACATTTATATTCTTGATACAAACGATAATTCACTACCCAAAGTGAAAAAATTAAAAATATCACTTGGATATAAATATTCCGTTTGCAAACGCGATTTCTGTACTCAGAAAGAAAAAATTTAAAATTGACTTTGACATTAATATTCTTGATACAAAAGTGAATTCACTTCCCAAAATTAAAAAATTAAAAATATCACTTGGATATGAATATTCCGTTTGCAAACGCGATTTCTGTACTCAGAAAGAAAAAATTTTAAAATTGACTTTGACATTAATATTCTTGATACAAACGCGAATTCACTACCCAAAGTTAAAAAATTAAAAATATCACTTGGATATGGATATTCCGTTTGCAAACGCGATTTCTGTACTCAGAAAAAAAAATTTTTAAATTGACTTTGACATTAATATTCTTGATACAAACGCGAATTCACTACCCAAAGTTAAAAAATTAAAAATATCACTTGGATATGAATATTCCGTTTTCAAACGCGATTTCTGTACTCAGAAAGTAAAAATTTAAAAATTGACTTTGACATTTATATTCTTGATACAAACGCGAATTCACTACCCAAAGTTAAAAAATTAAAAATTTCACTTGGATATGAATATTCCGTTTGCAAACGCGATTTCTGTACTCAGAAAGAAAAAATTTTAAAAATGACTTTGACATTAATTTTCTTGATACAAACGCGAATTCACTACCCAAAGTTAAAAAATTAAAAATATCACTTGGATATGAATATTCCGTTTGCAAACGCGATTTCTGTACTCAGAAAGAAAAATTTAAAATTGACTTTGACATTAATATTCTTGATACAAACGCGAATTCACTACCCAAAGTGAAAAAATTAAAAATATCACTTGGATATCAATATTCCGTTTGCAAACGCGATTTCTGTACTCAGAAAAAAAAATTTTAAAATTGACTTTGACATTAATATTCTTGATACAAAAGTGAATTCACTACCCAAAGTGAAAAAAATAAAAATATCACTTGTATATGAATATTCCGTTTGCAAACGCGATATCTGTGCTCAGAAAGAAAAAATTTTAAATTTGACTTTGACATTAATATTCTTGATACAAACGCGAATTCACTACCCAAAAATAAAAAATTAAAAATATCACTTGGATATGAATATTCCGTTTGCAAACGCGATTTCTGTACTCAGAAAGAAAAAATTTTAAAAATGACTTTGACATTAATTTTCTTGATACAAACGCGAATTCACAACCCAAAGTTAAAAAAATAAAAATATCACTTGGATATGAATATTCCGTTTGCAAACGCGATTTCTGTACTCAGAAAGAAAAAATTTTAAAATTGACTTTGACATTAATATTCTTGATACAAACGCGAATTCACTACCCAAATTTAAAAAATTAAAAATATCACTTTGATATTAATATTCCGTTTGCAAACGCGATTTCTGTACTCAGAAAGAAAAATTTTTAAATTGACTTTGACATTAATATTCTTGATACAAAGGCGAATTCACTACTCAAAGTGAAAAAATTAAAAATATCACTTGGATATAAATATTCCGTTTGCAAACGCGATTTCTGTACTCAGAAAGAAAAAATTTAAAATTGACTTTGACATTAATATTCTTGATACAAAAGTGAATTCACTACCCAAAGTTAAAAAATTAAAAATATCACTTGGATATGAATATTCCGTTTGCAAACGCGATTTCTGTACTCAGAAAGAAAATATTTTAAAATTGACTTTGACATTAATATTCTTGATACAAACGCGAATTCACTACCCAAAGTTAAAAAATTTAAAATATCACTTGGATATGAATATTCCGTTTGCAAACGCAATTTCTGTACTCAGAAAGAAAAAATTTTAAAATTGACTTTGACATTAATATTCGTGATACAAACGCAAATTCACTACCCAAAGTTAAAAAATTAAAAATATCACCTGTATATGAATATTCCGTTTGCAAACTCGATTTCTTTACTCAGAAAGAAAAAAATTTAAAATTGACTTTGACATTAATATTCTTGATACAAACGCGAATTCACTACCCAAAATTAAAAAAATTAAAATTATCACTTGGATATGAATATTCCGTTTGCAAACGAGATTTCTGTACTCAGAAAGAAAAAAATTTAAAATTCACTTTGACATTAATATTCTTGATACAAACGCGAATTCACTACCCAAAGTTTAAAAATTAAAAATATCACTTGGATATGAATATTCAGTTTGCAAACGCGATTTCTGTACTAAGAAAGAAAAAATTTTAAAATTGACTTTGACATTAATATTCTTGATATAACGCGAATTCACTACTCAAAGTTAAAAAATTAAAAATATCACTTGGATATGAATATTCCGTTTACAAACGCGATTTCTCTACTCAGAAAGATAAAATTTTAAAATTGACTTTGACATTAATATTCTTGATACAAACGCGAATTCACTACCCAAAGTTAAAAAATTAAAAATATCACTTGGAAAAGAATATTCCGTTTGCAAACGCGATATTTGTACTCAGAAAGAAAAAATTTTAAAATTGACTTTGACATTAATATTCTTGATACAAACGCGAATTCACACCCAAAGTTAAAAAATTAAAAACATCACCTGGATATGAATATTCCGTTTGCAAACGCGATTTCTGTACTCAGAAAGAAAAAAATTTAAAATTGACTTTGACATTAATATTCTTGATACAAACGCGAATTCACTACCCAAAGTTAAAAAATTAAAAATATCACTTGGATATGAATATTCCGTTTGCAAACGCGATTTCTGTACTCAGAAAGAAAAATTTTTAAATTGACTTTGACATTTATATTCTTGATACAAACGCGAATTCACTACCCAAAGTGAAAAAATTAAAAATATCACTTGGATATAAATATTCCGTTTGCAAACGCGATTTCTGTACTCAGAAAGAAAAAATTTAAAATTGACTTTGACATTAATATTCTTGATACAAAAGTGAATTCACTTCCCAAAATTAAAAAATTAAAAATATCACTTGGATATGAATATTCCGTTTGCAAACGCGATTTCTGTACTCAGAAAGAAAAAATTTTAAAATTGACTTTGACATTAATATTCTTGATACAAACGCGAATTCACTACCCAAAGTTAAAAAATTAAAAATATCACTTGGATATGGATATTCCGTTTGCGAACGCGATTTCTGTACTCAGAAAAAAAAAATTTTAAAATTGACTTTGACATTAATATTCTTGATACAAACGCGAATTCACTACCCAAAGTTAAAAAATTAAAAATATCACTTGGATATGTATATTCCGTTTTCAAACGCGATTTCTGTACTCAGAAAGTAAAAATTTTAAAATTGACTTTGACATTAATATTCTTGATACAAACGCGAATTCACTACCCAAAGTTAAAAAATTAAAAATATCACTTGGATATGAATATTCCGTTTGCAAACGCGATTTCTGTACTCAGAAAGAAAAAATTTTAAAAATGACTTTGACATTAATATTCTTGATACAAACACGAATTCACTACCCAAAGTGAAAAAATTAAAAATATCACTTGGATATAAATATTCCGTTTGCAAACGCGATTTCTGTACTCAGAAAAAAAAAATTTAAAATTGACTTTGACATTAATATTCTTGATACAAAAGTGAATTCACTACCCAAAGTGAAAAAAATAAAAATATCACTTGTATATGAATATTCCGTTTGCAAACGCGATATCTGTGCTCAGAAAGAAAAAATTTAAAATTGACTTAGACATTAATATTCTTGATACAAACGCGAATTCACTACCCAAAGTTAAAAAATTAAAAATATCACTTGGATATGAATATTCCGTTTGCAAACGCGATTTCTGTACTCAGAAAAAAAAAATTTTAAAATTGACTTTGACATTAATTTTCTTGATACAAACGCGAATTCACTACCCAAAGTTAAAAAATTAGAAATATCACTTGGATATGAATATTCCGTTTGCAAACGCGATTTCTGTACTCAGAAAGAAAAAACTTTAAAATTGACTTTGACATTAATATTCTTGATACAAACGCGAATTCACTACCCAAAGTTAAAAAATTAAAAATAATACTTGGATATGAATATTCCGTTTGCAAACGCGATTTCTGTACTCAGAAGAAAAAATTTTAAAATTTACTTTGACATTAATACTCTTGATACAAACGCGATTTCAATACCCAAAGTTAAAAAATTAAATATATCACTTGGATATGAATATTCCGCTTGCAAACGCGATATCTGTGCTCAGAAAGAAAAAATTTTAAAATTGACTTTGACATTAATATTCTTGATACAAACGCGAATTCACTACCCAAAAATAAAAAATTAAAAATATCACTTGGATATGAATATTCCGTTTGCAAACGCGATTTCTGTACTCAGAAAGAAAAAATTTTAAAAATGACTTTGACATTAATTTTCTTGATACAAACGCGAATTCACAACCCAAAGTTAAAAAATTAAAAATATCACTTGGATATGAATATTCCGTTTGCAAACGCGATTTCTGTACTCAGAAAGAAAAAATTTTAAAATTGACTTTGACATTAATATTCTTGATACAAACGCGAATTCTCTACCCAAATTTTAAAAAATTAAAAATATCACTTTGATATTAATATTCCGTTTGCAAACGCGATTTCTGTACTCAGAAAGAAAAATTTTTAAATTGACTTTGACATTAATATTCTTGATACAAAGGCGAATTCACTACTCAAAGTGAAAAAATTAAAAATTTCACTTGGATATAAATATTCCGTTTTCAAACGCGATTTCTGTACTCAGAAAGAAAAAATTTAAAATTGACTTTGACATTAATATTCTTGATACAAAAGTGAATTCACTACCCAAAGTTAAAAAATTAAAAATATCACTTGGATATGAATATTCCGTTTGCAAACGCGATTTCTGTACTCAGAAAGAAAATATTTTAAAATTGACTTTGACATTAATATTCTTGATACAAACGCGAATTCACTACCCAAAGTTAAAAAATTTAAAATATCACTTGGATATGAATATTCCGTTTGCAAACGCAATTTCTGTACTCAGAAAGAAAAAATTTTAAAATTGACTTTGACATTAATATTCGTGATACAAACGCAAATTCACTACCCAAAGTTAAAAAATTAAAAATATCACCTGGATATGAATATTCCGTTTGCAAACTCGATTTCTTTACTCAGAAAGAAAAAAATTTAAAATTGACTTTGACATTAATATTCTTGATACAAACGCGAATTCACTACCCAAAGTTAAAAAATTAAAAATATCACTTGGATATGAATATTCCGTTTGCAAACGAGATTTCTGTACTCAGAAAGAAAAAAATTTAAAATTCACTTTGACATTAATATTCTTGATACAAACGCGAATTCACTACCCAAAGTTTAAAAATTAAAAATATCACTTGGATATGAATATTCAGTTTGCAAACGCGATTTCTGTACTAAGACAGAAAAAATTTTAAAATTGACTTTGACATTAATATTCTTGATACAAACGCGAATTCACTACTCAAAGTTAAAAAATTAAAAATATCACTTGGATATGAATATTCCGTTTACAAACGCGATTTCTCTACTCAGAAAGATAAAATTTTAAAATTGACTTTGACATTAATATTCTTGATACAAACGCGAATTCACTACCCAAAGTTAAAAAATTAAAAATATCACTTGGATATGAATATTCCGTTTGCAAACGCGATTTCTGTACTCAGAAAGAAAAAATTTTAAAAATGACTTTGACATTAATATTCTTGATACAAACACGAATTCACTACCCAAAGTGAAAAAATTAAAAATATCACTTGGATATAAATATTCCGTTTGCAAACGCGATTTCTGTACTCAGAAAAAAAAAATTTAAAATTGACTTTGACATTAATATTCTTGATACAAAAGTGAATTCACTACCCAAAGTGAAAAAAATAAAAATATCACTTGTATATGAATATTCCGTTTGCAAACGCGATATCTGTGCTCAGAAAGAAAAAATTTAAAATTGACTTAGACATTAATATTCTTGATACAAACGCGAATTCACTACCCAAAGTTAAAAAATTAAAAATATCACTTGGATATGAATATTCCGTTTGCAAACGCGATTTCTGTACTCAGAAAAAAAAAATTTTAAAATTGACTTTGACATTAATTTTCTTGATACAAACGCGAATTCACTACCCAAAGTTAAAAAATTAGAAATATCACTTGGATATGAATATTCCGTTTGCAAACGCGATTTCTGTACTCAGAAAGAAAAAACTTTAAAATTGACTTTGACATTAATATTCTTGATACAAACGCGAATTCACTACCCAAAGTTAAAAAATTAAAAATAATACTTGGATATGAATATTCCGTTTGCAAACGCGATTTCTGTACTCAGAAGAAAAAATTTTAAAATTTACTTTGACATTAATACTCTTGATACAAACGCGATTTCAATACCCAAAGTTAAAAAATTAAATATATCACTTGGATATGAATATTCCGCTTGCAAACGCGATATCTGTGCTCAGAAAGAAAAAATTTTAAAATTGACTTTGACATTAATATTCTTGATACAAACGCGAATTCACTACCCAAAAATAAAAAATTAAAAATATCACTTGGATATGAATATTCCGTTTGCAAACGCGATTTCTGTACTCAGAAAGAAAAAATTTTAAAAATGACTTTGACATTAATTTTCTTGATACAAACGCGAATTCACAACCCAAAGTTAAAAAATTAAAAATATCACTTGGATATGAATATTCCGTTTGCAAACGCGATTTCTGTACTCAGAAAGAAAAAATTTTAAAATTGACTTTGACATTAATATTCTTGATACAAACGCGAATTCTCTACCCAAATTTTAAAAAATTAAAAATATCACTTTGATATTAATATTCCGTTTGCAAACGCGATTTCTGTACTCAGAAAGAAAAATTTTTAAATTGACTTTGACATTAATATTCTTGATACAAAGGCGAATTCACTACTCAAAGTGAAAAAATTAAAAATTTCACTTGGATATAAATATTCCGTTTGCAAACGCGATTTCTGTACTCAGAAAGAAAAAATTTAAAATTGACTTTGACATTAATATTCTTGATACAAAAGTAAATTCACTACCCAAAGTTAAAA
Source organism: Ischnura elegans (assembly GCF_921293095.1). Lineage (NCBI taxonomy): Eukaryota > Metazoa > Arthropoda > Insecta > Odonata > Coenagrionidae > Ischnura > Ischnura elegans. Next base: position 112,877,488 of record NC_060246.1, on the reverse strand, counting down.
AATTAAAAATATCACTTGGATATGAATATTCCGTTTGCAAACGCGATTTCTGTACTCAGAAAGAAAATATTTTAAAATTGACTTTGACATTAATATTCTTGATACAAACGCGAATTCACTACCCAAAGTTAAAAAATTTAAAATATCACTTGGATATGAATATTCCGTTTGCAAACGCAATTTCTGTACTCAGAAAGAAAAAATTTTAAAATTGACTTTGACATTAATATTCGTGATACAAACGCAAATTCACTACCCAAAGTTAAAAAATTAAAAATATCACCTGGATATGAATATTCCGTTTGCAAACTCGATTTCTTTACTCAGAAAGAAAAAAATTTAAAATTGACTTTGACATTAATATTCTTGATACAAACGCGAATTCACTACCCAAAGTTAAAAAATTAAAAATATCACTTGGATATGAATATTCCGTTTGCAAACGAGATTTCTGTACTCAGAAAGAAAAAAATTTAAAATTCACTTTGACATTAATATTCTTGATACAAACGCGAATTCACTACCCAAAGTTTAAAAATTAAAAATATCACTTGGATATGAATATTCAGTTTGCAAACGCGATTTCTGTACTAAGACAGAAAAAATTTTAAAATTGACTTTGACATTAATATTCTTGATACAAACGCGAATTCACTACTCAAAGTTAAAAAATTAAAAATATCACTTGGATATGAATATTCCGTTTACAAACGCGATTTCTCTACTCAGAAAGATAAAATTTTAAAATTGACTTTGACATTAATATTCTTGATACAAACGCGAATTCACTACCCAAAGTTAAAAAATTAAAAATATCACTTGGAAAAGAATATTCCGTTTGCAAACGCGATATTTGTACTCAGAAAGAAAAAATTTTAAAAATGACTTTGACATTAATATTCTTGATACAAACGCGAATTCACACCCAAAGTTAAAAAATTAAAAATATCACCTGGATATGAATATTCCGTTTGCAAACGCGATTTCTGTACTCAGAAAGAAAAAAATTTAAAATTGACTTTGACATTAATATTCTTGATACAAACGCGAATTCACTACCCAAAGTTAAAAAATTAAAAATATCACTTGGATATGAATATTCCGTTTGCAAACGCGATTTCTGTACTCAGAAAGAAAAATTTTTAAATTGACTTTGACATTTATATTCTTGATACAAACGCGAATTCACTACCCAAAGTGAAAAATTAAAAATATCACTTGGATATAAATATTCCGTTTGCAAACGCGATTTCTGTACTCAGAAAGAAAAAATTTAAAATTGACTTTGACATTAATATTCTTGATACAAAAGTGAATTCACTTCCTAAAATTAAAAAATTAAAAATATCACTTGGATATGAATATTCCGTTTGCAAACGCGATTTCTGTACTCAGAAAGAAAAAATTTTAAAATTGACTTTGACATTAATATTCTTGATACAAACGCGAATTCACTACCCAAAGTTAAAAAATTAAACATATAACTTCGATATGAATATTCCGTTTGCAAACGCGATTTCTGTACTTAGAAAGAAAAAATTTTAAAATTGACTTTGACATTAATATTCTTGATACAAACGCGAATTTACTACCCCAAAGTTAAAAAATTAACAATATCACTTGGATATGAATATTCCGTTTGCAAACGCGATTTCTGTACTCAGAAAGAAAAAATTTAAAATTGACTTTGACATTAATATTCTTGATACAAACGCGTATTCACTACCCAAAGTTAGAAAATTAAAAATATCACTTGGATATCAATATTCCGTTTGCAAACGCGATTTCTGTACTCAGAAAAAAAAATTTTAAAATTTACTTTGACATTAATATTCTTGATACAAAAGTGAATTCACTACCCAAAGTGAAAAAAATAAAAATATCACTTATATATGAATATTCCGTTTGCAAACGCGATATCTGTGCTCAGAAAGAAAAAATTTTTGAATTGACTTTGACATTAATATTCTTGATACAAACGCGAATTCACTACCCAAAAATAAAAAATTAAAAATATCACTTGGATATGAATATTCCGTTTGCAAACGCGATTTCTGTACTCAGAAAGAAAAAATTTTAAAAATGACTTTGACATTAATTTTCTTGATACAAACGCGAATTCACAACCCAAAGTTAAAAAATTAAAAATATCACTTGGATATGAATATTCCGTTTGCAAACGCGATTTCTGTACTCAGAAAGAAAAAATTTTAAAATTGACTTTGACATTAATATTCTTGATACAAACGCGAATTCACTACCCAAATTTATAAAATTAAAAATATCACTTTGATATTAATATTCCGTTTGCAAACGCGATTTCTGTACTCAGAAAGAAAAATTTTTAAATTGACTTTGACATTAATATTCTTGATACAAAGGCGAATTCACTACTCAAAGTGAAAAAATTAAAAATATCACTTGGATATAAATATTCCGTTTGCAAACGCGATTTCTGTACTCAGAAAGAAAAAATTTAAAATTGACTTTGACATTAATATTCTTGATACAAAAGTGAATTCACTACCCAAAGTTAAAAAATTAAAAATATCACTTGGATATGAATATTCCGTTTGCAAACGCGATTTCTGTACTCAGAAAGAAAATATTTTAAAATTGACTTTGACATTAATATTCTTGATACAAACGCGAATTCACTACCCAAAGTTAAAAAATTTAAAATATCACTTGGATATGAATATTCCGTTTGCAAACGCAATTTCTGTACTCAGAAAGAAAAAATTTTAAAATTGACTTTGACATTAATATTCGTGATACAAACGCAAATTCACTACCCAAAGTTAAAAAATTAAAAATATCACCTGGATATGAATATTCCGTTTGCAAACTCGATTTCTTTACTCAGAAAGAAAAAAATTTAAAATTGACTTTGACATCAATATTCTTGATACAAACGCGAATTCACTACCCAAAATTAAAAAATTAAAAATATCACTTGGATATGAATATTCCGTTTGCAAACGAGATTTCTGTACTCAGAAAGAAAAAAATTTAAAATTCACTTTGACATTAATATTCTTGATACAAACGCGAATTCACTACCCAAAGTTTAAAAATTAAAAATATCACTTGGATATGAATATTCAGTTTGCAAACGCGATTTCTGTACTAAGAAAGAAAAAATTTTAAAATTGACTTTGACATTAATATTCTTGATACAAACGCGAATTCACTACTCAAAGTTAAAAAATTAAAAATATCACTTGGATATGAATATTCCGTTTACAAACGCGATTTCTCTACTCAGAAAGATAAAATTTTAAAATTGACTTTGACATTAATATTCTTGATACAAACGCGAATTCACTACCCAAAGTTAAAAAATTAAAAATATCACTTGGAAAAGAATATTCCGTTTGCAAACGCGATATTTGTACTGAGAAAGAAAAAATTTTAAAATTGACTTTGACATTAATATTCTTGATACAAACGCGAATTCACACCCAAAGTTAAAAAATTAAAAATATCACCTGGATATGAATATTCCGTTTGCAAACGCGATTTCTGTACTCAGAAAGAAAAAAATTTAAAATTGACTTTGACATTAATATTCTTGATACAAACGCGAATTCACTACCCAAAGTTAAAAAATTAAAAATATCACTTGGATATGAATATTCCGTTTGCAAACGCGATTTCTGTACTCAGAAAGAAAAATTTTTAAATTGACTTTGACATTTATATTCTTGATACAAACGCGAATTCACTACCCAAAGTGAAAAAATAAAAATATCACTTGGATATAAATATTCCGTTTGCAAACGCGATTTCTGTACTCAGAAAGAAAAAATTTAAAATTGACTTTGACATTAATATTCTTGATACAAAAGTGAATTCACTTCCCAAAATTAAAAAATTAAAAATATCACTTGGATATGAATATTCCGTTTGCAAACGCGATTTCTGTACTCAGAAAGAAAAAATTTTAAAATTGACTTTGACATTAATATTCTTGATACAAACGCGAATTCACTACCCAAAGTTAAAAAATTAAAAATATCACTTGGATATGGATATTCCGTTTGCGAACGCGATTTCTGTACTCAGAAAAAAAAAATTTTTAAATTGACTTTGACATTAATATTCTTGATACAAACGCGAATTCACTACCCAAAGTTAAAAAATTAAAAATATCACTTGGATATGTATATTCCGTTTTCAAACGCGATTTCTGTACTCAGAAAGTAAAAATTTTAAAATTGACTTTGACATTAATATTCTTGATACAAACGCGAATTCACTACCCAAAGTTAAAAAATTAATAATATCACTTGGATATGAATATTCCGTTTGCAAACGCGATTTCTGTACTCAGAAAGAAAAAATTTTAAAAATGACTTTGACATTAATATTCTTGATACAAACGCGAATTCACTACCCAAAGTGAAAAAATTAAAAATATCACTTGGATATAAATATTCCGTTTGCAAACGCGATTTCTGTACTCAGAAAAAAAAAATTTAAAATTGACTTTGACATTAATATTCTTGATACAAAAGTGAATTCACTACCCAAAGTGAAAAAAATAAAAATATCACTTGTATATGAATATTCCGTTTGCAAACGCGATATCTGTGCTCAGAAAGAAAAAATTTTAAATTTGACTTTGACATTAATATTCTTGATACAAACGCGAATTCACTACCCAAAGTTAAAAAATTAAAAATATCACTTGGATATGAATATTCCGTTTGCAAACGCGATTTCTGTACTCAGAAAAAAAAATTTTAAAATTGACTTTGACATTAATTTTCTTGATACAAACGCGAATTCACTACCCAAAGTTAAAAAATTAGAAATATCACTTGGATATGAATATTCCGTTTGCAAACGCGATTTCTGTACTCAGAAAGAAAAAATTTTAAAATTGACTTTGACATTAATATTCTTGATACAAACGCGAATTCACTACCCAAAGTTAAAAAATTAAAAATAATACTTGGATATGAATATTCCGTTTGCAAACGCGATTTCTGTACTCAGAAAGAAAAATTTTTAAAATTGACTTTGACATTAATATTCTTGATACAAACGCGATTTCACTACCCAAAGTTAAAAAATTAAAAATATCACTTGGATATGTATATTCCGTTTTCAAACGCGATTTCTGTACTCAGAAAGTAAAAATTTTAAAATTGACTTTGACATTAATATTCTTGATACAAACGCGAATTCACTACCCAAAGTTAAAAAATTAATAATATCACTTGGATATGAATATTCCGTTTGCAAACGCGATTTCTGTACTCAGAAAGAAAAAATTTTAAAAATGACTTTGACATTAATATTCTTGATACAAACGCGAATTCACTACCCGAAGTGAAAAAATTAAAAATATCACTTGGATATAAATATTCCGTTTGCAAACGCGATTTCTGTACTCAGAAAAAAAAAATTTTAAATTGACTTTGACATTAATTTTCTTGATACAAAAGTGAATTCACTACCCAAAGTGAAAAAAAATAAAAATATCACTTGTATATGAATATTCCGTTTGCAAACGCGATATCTGTGCTCAGAAAGAAAAAATTTTAAAATTGACTTTGACATTAATATTCTTGATACAAACGCGAATTCACTACCCAAAGTTAAAAAATTAAAAATAATACTTGGATATGAATATTCCGTTTGCAAACGCGATTTCTGTACTCAGAAAGAAAAATTTTTAAAATTGACTTTGACATTAATATTCTTGATACAAACGCGATTTCACTACCCAAAGTTAAAAAATTAAAAATATCACTTGGATATGTATATTCCGTTTTCAAACGCGATTTCTGTACTCAGAAAGTAAAAATTTTAAAATTGACTTTGACATTAATATTCTTGATACAAACGCGAATTCACTACCCAATGTTAAACAATTAATAATATCACTTGGATATGAATATTCCGTTTGCAAACGCGATTTCTGTACTCAGAAAGAAAAAATTTTAAAAATGACTTTGACATTAATATTCTTGATACAAACGCGAATTCACTACCCAAAGTGAAAAAATTAAAAATATCACTTGGATATAAATATTCCGTTTGCAAACGCGATTTCTGTACTCAGAAAAAAAAAATTTAAAATTGACTTTGACATTAATATTCTTGATACAAAAGTGAATTCACTACCCAAAGTGAAAAAAATAAAAATATCACTTGTATATGAATATTCCGTTTGCAAACGCGATATCTGTGCTCAGAAAGTAAAAATTTTAAATTTGACTTTGACATTAATATTCTTGATACAAACGCGAATTCACTACCCAAAGTTAAAAAATTAAAAATATCACTTGGATATGAATATTCCGTTTGCAAACGCGATTTCTGTACTCAGAAAAAAAAAATTTTAAAATTGACTTTGACATTAATTTTCTTGATACAAACGCGAATTCACTACCCAAAGTTAAAAAATTAGAAATATCACTTGGATATGAATATTCCGTTTGCAAACGCGATTTCTGTACTCAGAAAGAAAAAATTTTAAAATTGACTTCGACATTAATATTCTTGATACAAACGCCAATTCACTACCCAAAGTTAAAAAATTAAACATATCACTTCGATATGAATATTCCGTTTGCAAACGCGATTTCTATACTTAGAAAGAAAAAATTTTAAAATTGACTTTGACATTAATATTCTTTATACAAACGCGAATTTACTACCCCAAAGTTAAAAAATTAACAATATCACTTGGATATGAATATTCCGTTTGCAAACGCGATTTCTGTACTCAGAAAGAAAAAATTTAAAATTGACTTTGACATTAATATTCTTGATACAAACGCGTATTCACTACCCAAAGTTAGAAAATTAAAAATATCACTTGGATATGAATATTCCGTTTGCAAACGCGATTTCTGTACTCAGAAAGAAAAAAATTTAAAATTCACTTTGACATTAATATTCTTGATACAAACGCGAATTCACTACCCAAAGTTAAAAAATTAAAAATATCACTTGGATATGAATATTCCGTTTGCAAACCCGATATTTGTACTCAGAAAGAAAAAATTTTAAAATTGACTTTGACATTAATATTCTTGATACAAACGCGAATTCACACCCAAAGTTAAAAAATTAAAAATATCACCTGGATATGAATATTCCGTTTGCAAACGCGATTTCTGTACTCAGAAAGAAAAAATTTTAAAATTGACTTTGACATTAATATTCTTGATACAAACGCGAATTCACTACCTAAAGTTAAAAAATTAAAAATATCACTTGGATATGAATATTCCGTTTGCAAACGCGATTTCTGTACTCAGAAAGAAAAATTTTTAAAATTGACTTTGACATTAATATTCTTGATACAAACGCGATTTCACTACCCAAAGTTAAAAAATTAAAAATATCACTTGGATATGAATATTCCGTTTGCAAACGCGATTTCTGTACTCAGAAGAAAAAATTTTAAAATTTACTTTGACATTAATACTCTTGATACAAACGCGAATTCAATACCCAAAGTTAAAAAATTAAATATATCACTTGGATATGAATATTCCGTTTGCAAACGCGATTTCTGTACTCAGAAAGAAAAAATTATAAAATTGACTTTGACATTAATATTCTTGATACAAACGCGAATTCACTACCCAAAGTTAAAAAATTAAAAATATCACTTGGATATGAATATTCCGTTTGCAAACGCGATTTCTGTACTCAGAAAGAAAAAATTTTAAAATTGACTTTGACATTAATATTCTTGATACAAACGCGAATTCACTACCCAAAGTTAAAAAATTAAAAATATCACTTCGATATGAATATTCCGTTTGCAAACGCGATTTCTGTACTTAGAAAGAAAAAATTTTAAAATTGACTTTGACATTAATATTCTTGATACAAACGCGAATTTACTACCCAAAGTTAAAAAATTAAAAATATCACTTGGATATGAATATTCCGTTTGCAAACGCGATTTCTGTACTCAGAAAGAAAAAATTTAAAATTGACTTTGACATTAATATTCTTGATACAAACGCGTATTCACTACCCAAAGTTAGAAAATTAAAAATATCACTTGGATATGAATATTCCGTTTGCAAACGCGATTTCTGTACTCAGAAAGAAAAAAATTTAAAATTCACTTTGACATTAATATTCTTGATACAAACGCGAATTCACTACCCAAAGTTAAAAAATTAAAAATATCACTTGGATATAAATATTCCGTTTGCAAACCCGATATTTGTACTCAGAAAGAAAAAAATTTTAAAATTGACTTTGACATTAATATTCTTGATACAAACGCGAATTCACACCCAAAGTTAAAAAATTAAAAATATCACCTGGATATGAATATTTCGTTTGCAAACGCGATTTCTGTACTCAGAAAGAAAAAATTATAAAATTGACTTTGACATTAATATTCTTGATACAAACGCGAATTCACTAACCAAAGTTAAAAAATTAAAAATATCACTTGGATATCAATATTCCGTTTGCAAACGCGATTTCTGTACTCAGAAAGAAAAATTTTTAAATTGACTTTGACATTAATATTCTTGATACAAACGCGAATTCACTACCCAAAGTGAAAAAATTAAAAATATCACTTGGATATAAATATTCCGTTTGCAAACGCGATTTCTGTACTCAGAAAGAAAAAATTTAAAATTGACTTTGACATTAATATTCTTGATACAAAAGTGAATTCACTTCCCAAAGTTAAAAAATTAAAAATATCACTTGATTTCTGTACTCAGAAAGAAAAAATTTTAAAATTGACTTTGACATTAATATTCTTGATACAAACGCGAATTCACAACCCAAAGTTAAAAAATTAAAAATATCACTTGGATATTAATATTCCGTTTGCAAACGCGATTTCTGTACTCAGAAAGAAAAATTTTTAAATTGACTTTGACATTAATATTCTTGATATAAACGCGAATTCACTACCCAAAGTGAAAAAATTAAAAATGTCACTTGGATATAAATATTCCGTTTGCAAACGCGATTTCTGTACTCAGAAAGAAAAAATTTAAAATTGACTTTGACATTAATATTCTTGATACAAAAGTGAATTCACTACCCAGAGTTAAAAAATTAAAAATATCACTTGGATATGAATATTCCGTTTGCAAACGCGATTTCTGTACTCAGAAAGAAAAAATTTTAAAATTGACTTTGACATTAATATTCTTGATACAAACGCGAATTCGCTACCCAAAGTTAAAAAATTTAAAATATCACTTGGATATGAATATTCCGTTTGCAAACGCGATTTCTGTACTCAGAAAGAAAAAATTTTAAAATTGACTTTGACATTAATATTCGTGATACAAACGCAAATTCACTACCCAAAGTTAAAAAATTAAAAATATCACCTGGATATGAATATTCCGTTTGCAAACGCGATTTCTTTACTCAGAAAGAAAAAAATTTAAAATTGACTTTGACATTAATATTCTTGATACAAACGCGATTTCACTACCCAAAGTTAAAAAATTAAAAATATCACTCTGATATGAATATTCCGTTTGCAAACGCGATTTCTGTACTCAGAAAGAAAAAAATTTAAAATTCACTTTGACATTAATATTCTTGATACAAACGCGAATTCACTACCCAAAGTTAAAAAATTAAAAATATCACTTGGATATGAATATTCCGTTAGAAACGAGATTTCTGTACTCAGAAAGAAAAAATTTAAAATTGACTTTGACATTAATATTCTTGATACAAACGCGAATTCACTACCCAAAGTTAAGAAATTAAAAATATCACTTGGATATGAATATTCAGTTTGCAAACGCGATTTCTGTACTAAGAAAGAAAAAATTTTAAAATTGACTTTGACATTAATATTCTTGATACAAACGCGAATTCACTACCCAAAGTTAAAAAATCAAAAATATCACTTGGATATGAATATTCCGTTTGCAAAAGCGATTTCTGTACTCAGAAAGAAAAAAATTTAAAATTGACTTTGACATTAATATGCTTGATACAAACGCGAATTCACTACCCAAAGTTAAGAAATTAAAAATATCACTTGGATATGAATATTCAGTTTGCAAACGCGATTTCTGTACTAAGAAAGAAAAAATTTTAAAATTGACTTTGACATTAATATTCTTGATACAAACGCGAATTCACTACCCAAAGTTAAAAAATCAAAAATATCACTTGGATATGAATATTCCGTTTGCAAAAGCGATTTCTGTACTCAGAAAGAAAAAATTTTAAAATTGACTTTGACATTAATATTCTTGATACAAACGCGAATTCACTACTCAAAGTTAAAAAATTAAAAATATCACTTGGATATGAATATTCCGTTTACAAACGCGATTTCTCTACTCAGAAAGATAAAATTTTAAAATTGACTTTGACATTAATATTCTTGATACAAACGCGAATTCACTACCCAAAGTTAAAAAATTAAAAATATCACTTGGATATGAATATTCCGTTTGCAAACGCGATATTTGTACTCAGAAAGAAAAAATTTTAAAATTGACTTTGACATTAATATTCTTGATACAAACGCGAATTCACACCCAAAGTTAAAAAATTAAAAATATCACCTGGATATGAATATTCCGTTTGCAAACGCGATTTCTGTACTCAGAAAGAAAAAAATTTAAAATTGACTTTGACATTAATATTCTTGATACAAACGCGAATTCACTACCCAAAATTAAAAAATTAAAAATATCACTTGGATATGAATATTCCGTTTGCAAACGCGATTTCTGTACTCAGAAAGAAAAAATGTAAAATTGACTTTGACATTAATATTCTTGATACAAATGTGAATTCACTTCCCCAAATTTAAAAATTTAAAATATCACTTGGATATGAATATTCCGTTTGCAAACGCGATTTCTGTACTCAGAAAGAAAAAATTTTAAAATTGACTTTGACATTAATATTCTTGATACAAACGCGAATTCACTACCCAAAGTTAAAAAATGAAAAATATCACTTGGATATGGATATTCCGTTTGCAAACGCGATTTCTGTACTCAGAAAAAAAAAATTTTAAAATTGACTTTGACATTAATATTCTTGATACAAACGCGAATTCACTACCCAAAATTAAAAAATTAAAAATATCACTTGGATATGAATATTCCGTTTTCAAACGCGATTTCTGTACTCAGAAAGAAAAAATTAAAAATTGACTTTGACATTAATATTCTTGATACAAACATGAATTCACTACCCAAAGTTAAAAAATTAAAAATATCACTTGGATATGAATATTCCGTTTGCAAACGCGAATTCTGTACTCAGAAAGAAAAAATTTTAAAATTGACTTTGACATTAATATTCTTGATACAAACGCGAATTCACTACCAAAAGTTAAAAAATTAAAAATATCACTTGGATATTAATATTCCGTTTGCAAACGCGATTTCTGTACTCAGAAAGAAAAATTTTTAAATTGACTTTGACATTAATATTCTTGATACAAACGCGAATTCACTACCCAAAGTGAAAAAATTAAAAATATCACTTGGATATAAATTTTCCGTTTGCAAACGCGATTTCTGTACTCAGAAAGAAAAAATTTAAAATTGACTTTGACATTAATATTCTTGATACAAAAGTGAATTCACTACCCAAAGTTAAAAAATTAAAAATATCACTTGGATATGAATATTCCGTTTGCAAACGCGATTTCTGTGCTCAGAAAGAAAAAATTTTAAAATTGACTTTGACATTAATATTCTTGATACAAACGCGAATTCACTACCCAAAGCTAAAAAATTAAAAATATCACTTGGATATGAATATTCCGTTTGCAAACGCAATTTCTGTACTCAGAAAGAAAAATTTTTAAATTGACTTTGACATTAATATTCTTGATACAAACGTGAATTCACTACCCAAAGCTAAAAAATTAAAAATATCACTTGAATATGAATATTCCGTTTGCAAACGCAATTTCTGTACTCAGAAAGTAAAAATTTAAAATTGACTTTGACATTAATATTCTTGATACAAACGCGAATTCACTACCCAAAGTTAAATAATTAAAAATATCACTTTGATATGAATAATCCGTTTGCAAAAGCGATTTCTGTACTCAGAAAGAAAAAATTTAAAATTGACTTTGACATTAATATTCTTGATACAAACGCGAATTCACTACCCAAAGTTAAAAAATTAAAAATATCACTTGGATTTGAATATTCAGTTTGCAAACGCGATTTCTGTACTCAGAAAGAAAATATTTTAAAATTGACTTTGACATTAATATTCTTGATACAAACGCGAATTCACTACCCAAAGTTAAAAAATCAAAAATATCACTTGGATATGAATATTCCGTTTGCAAACGCGATTTCTGTACTCAGAAAGAAAAAATTTTAAAATTGACTTTGACATTAATATTCTTGATACAAACGCGAATTCACTACCCAAAGTTAAAAAATTAAAAATATCACTTGGATATGAATATTCCGTTTGCAAACGCGATATTTGTACTCAGAAAGAAAAAATTTTAAAATTGACTTTGACATTAATATTCTTGATACAAACGCGAATTCACACCCAAAGTTAAAAAATTAAAAATATCACTTGGATATGAATATTCCGTTTGCAAACGCGATATTTGTACTCAGAAAGAAAAAATTTTAAAATTGACTTTGACATTAATATTCTTGATACAAACGCGAATTCACACCCAAAGTTAAAAAATTAAAAATATCACCTGGATATGAATATTCCGTTTGCAAACGCGATTTCTGTACTCAGAAAGAAAAAAATTTAAAATTGACTTTGACATTAATATTCTTGATACTAACGCGAATTCACTACCCAAAGTTAAAAAATTAAAAATATCACTTGGATATGAATATTCCGTTTGCAAACGCGATATTTGTACTCAGAAAGAAAAAATTTTAAAATTGACTTTGACATTAATATTCTTGATACAAACGCGAATTCACACCCAAAGTTAAAAAATTAAAAATATCACCTGGATATGAATATTCCGTTTGCAAACGCGATTTCTGTACTCAGAAAGAAAAAAATTTAAAATTGACTTTGACATTAATATTCTTGATACTAACGCGAATTCACTACCCAAAGTTAAAAAATTAAAAATATCACTTGGATATGAATATTCCGTTTGCAAACGCGATTTCTGTACTCAGAAAGAAAAATTTTTAAATTGACTTTGACATTAATATTCTTTGATACAAACGCGAATTCACTACCCAAAGTGAAAAAATTAAAAATATCACTTGGATATAAATATTCCGTTTGCAAACGCGATTTCTGTACTCAGAAAGAAAAAATTTAAAATTGACTTTGACATTAATATTCTTGAAACAAAAGTGAATTCACTTCCCAAAATTAAAAAATTAAAAATATCACTTGGATATGAATATTCCGTTTGCAAACGCGATTTCTGTACTCAGAAAGAAAAAATTTTAAAATTGACTTTGACATTAATATTCTTGATACAAACGCGAATTCACTACCCAAAGCTAAAAAATTAAAAATATCACTTGGATATGAATATTCCGTTTGCAAACGCGATTTCTGTACTCAGAAAAAAAAAATTTTAAAATTGACTTTGACATTAATATTCTTGATACAAACGCGAATTCACAACCCAAAGTTAAAAAATTAAAAATATCACTTGGATATGAATATTCCGTTTGCAAACGCGATTTCTGTACTCAGAAAGTAAAAATTTTAAAATTGACTTTGACATTAATATTCTTGATACAAACGCGAATTCACTACCCAAAAATAAAAAATTAAAAATATCACTTGGATATGAATATTCCGTTTGCAAACGCGATTTCTGTACTCAGAAAGAAAAAATTTTAAAATTGATTTTGACATTAATATTCTTGATACAAACGCGAATTCACTACCCAAAGTTAAAAAATTAAAAATATCACTTGGATATTAATATTCCGTTTGCAAACGCGATTTCTGTACTCAGAAAGAAAAATTTTTAAATTGACTTTGACATTAATATTCTTGATACAAACGCGAATTCACTACCCAAAGTGAAAAAATTAAAAATATCACTTGGATATAAATATTCCGTTTGCAAACGCGATTTCTGTACTCAGAAAGAAAAAATTTAAAATTGACTTTGACATTAATATTCTTGATACAAAAGTCAATTCCATACCCAAAGTTAAAAAATTATAAATATCACTTGGATATGAATATTCCGTTTGCAAACGCGATTTCTGTACTCAGAAAGAAAAAATTTTAAAATTGACTTTGACATTAATATTCTTGATACAAACGCGAATTCACTACCCAAAGTTAAAAAATGAAAAATATCACTTGGATATGGATATTCCGTTTGCAAACGCGATTTCTGTACTCAGAAAAAAAAAATTTTTAAATTGACTTTGACATTAATATTCTTGATACAAACGCGAATTCACTACCCAAAATTAAAAAATTAAAAATATCACTTGGATATGAATATTCCGTTTTCAAACGCGATTTCTGTACTCAGAAAGAAAAAATTAAAAATTGACTTTGACATTAATATTCTTGATACAAACATGAAATCACTACCCAAAGTTAAAAAATTAAAAATATCACTTGGATATGAATATTCCGTTTGCAAACGCGAATTCTGTACTCAGAAAGAAAAAATTTTAAAATTGACTTTGACATTAATATTCTTGATACAAACGCGAATTCACTACCAAAAGTTAAAAAATTAAAAATATCACTTGGATATTAATATTCCGTTTGCAAACGCGATTTCTGTACTCAGAAAGAAAAATTTTTAAATTGACTTTGACATTAATATTCTTGATACAAACGCGAATTCACTACCCAAAGTGAAAAAATTAAAAATATCACTTGGATATAAATATTCCGTTTGCAAACGCGATTTCTGTACTCAGAAAGAAAAAATTTAAAATTGACTTTGACATTAATATTCTTGATACAAAAGTGAATTCACTACCCAAAGTTAAAAAATTAAAAATATCACTTGGATATGAATATTCCGTTTGCAAACGCGATTTCTGTGCTCAGAAAGAAAAAATTTTAAAATTGACTTTGACATTAATATTCTTGATACAAACGCGAATTCACTACCCAAAGTTAAAAAATTAAAAATATCACTTGGATATTAATATTCCGTTTGCAAACGCGATTTCTGTACTCAGAAAGAAAAATTTTTAAATTGACTTTGACATTAATATTCTTGATACAAACGTGAATTCACTACCCAAAGCTAAAAAATTAAAAATATCACTTGAATATGAATATTCCGTTTGCAAACGCGATTTCTGTACTCAGAAAGTAAAAATTTAAAATTGACTTTGACATTAATATTCTTGATACAAACGCGAATTCACTACCCAAAGTTAAATAATTAAAAATATCACTTTGATATGAATAATCCGTTTGCAAAAGCGATTTCTGTACTCAGAAAGAAAAAATTTAAAATTGACTTTGACATTAATATTCTTGATACAAACGCGAATTCACTACCCAAAGTTAAAAAATTAAAAATATCACTTGGATTTGAATATTCAGTTTGCAAACGCGAATTCTGTACTCAGAAAAAAAATATTTTAAAATTGACTTTGACATTAATATTCTTGATACAAACGCGAATTCACTACCCAAAGTTAAAAAATCAAAAATATCACTTGGATATGAATATTCCGTTTGCAAACGCGATTTCTGTACTCAGAAAGAAAAAATTTTAAAATTGACTTTGACATTAATATTCTTGATACAAACGCGAATTCACTACTCAAAGTTAAAAAATTAAAAATATCACTTGGATATGAATATTCCGTTGACAAACGCGATTTCTCTACTCAGAAAGATAAAATTTTAAAATTGACTTTGACATTAATATTCTTGATACAAACGCGAATTCACTACCCAAAGTTAAAAAATTAAAAATATCACTTGGATATGAATATTCCGTTTGCAAACGCGATATTTGTACTCAGAAAGAAAAAATTTTAAAATTGACTTTGACATTAATATTCTTGATACAAACGCGAATTCACACCCAAAGTTAAAAAATTAAAAATATCACCTGGATATGAATATTCCGTTTGCAAACGCGATTTCTGTACTCAGAAAGAAAAAAATTTAAAATTGACTTTGACATTAATATTCTTGATACTAACGCGAATTCACTACCCAAAGTTAAAAAATTAAAAATATCACTTGGATATGAATATTCCGTTTGCAAACGCGATTTCTGTACTCAGAAAGAAAAATTTTTAAATTGACTTTGACATTAATATTCTTTGATACAAACGCGAATTCACTACCCAAAGTGAAAAAATTAAAAATATCACTTGGATATAAATATTCCGTTTGCAAACGCGATTTCTGTACTCAGAAAGAAAAAATTTAAAATTGACTTTGACATTAATATTCTTGAAACAAAAGTGAATTCACTTCCCAAAATTAAAAAATTAAAAATATCACTTGGATATGAATATTCCGTTTGCAAACGCGATTTCTGTACTCAGAAAGAAAAAATTTTAAAATTGACTTTGACATTAATATTCTTGATACAAACGCGAATTCACTACCCAAAGTTAAAAAATTAAAAATATCACTTGGATATGGATATTCTGTTTGCAAACGCGATTTCTGTACTCAGAAAAAAAAAATTTTAAAATTGACTTTGACATTAATATTCTTGATACAAACGCGAATTCACTACTCAAAGTTAAAAAATTAAAAATATCACTTGGATATGAATATTCCGTTTTCAAACGCGATTTCTGTACTCAGAAAGTAAAAATTTTAAAATTGACTTTGACATTAATATTCTTGATACAAACGCGAATTCACTACCCAAAAATAAAAAATTAAAAATATCACTTGGATATGAATATTCCGTTTGCAAACGCGATATTTGTACTCAGAAAGAAAAAATTTTAAAATTGATTTTGACATTAATATTCTTGATACAAACGCGAATTCACTACCCAAAGTTAAAAAATTAAAAATATCACTTGGATATTAATATTCCGTTTGCAAACGCGATTTCTGTACTCAGAAAGAAAAATTTTTAAATTGACTTTGACATTAATATTCTTGATACAAACGCGAATTCACTACCCAAAGTGAAAAAATTAAAAATATCACTTGGATATAAATATTCCGTTTGCAAACGCGATTTCTGTACTCAGAAAGAAAAAATTTAAAATTGACTTTGACATTAATATTCTTGATACAAAAGTCAATTCCATACCCAAAGTTAAAAAATTAAAAATATCACTTGGATATGAATATTCCGTTTGCAAACGCGATTTCTGTACTCAGAAAGAAAAAATTTTAAAATTGACTTTGACATTAATATTCGTGATACAAACACAAATTCACTACCCAAAGTTAAAAAATTAAAAATATCACCTGGATATGAATATTCCGTTTGCAAACTCGATTTCTTTACTCAGAAAGAAAAAAATTTAAAATTGACTTTGACATTAATATTCTTGATACAAACGCGAATTCACTACCCAACGTTAAAAAATTAAAAATATCACTTGGATATGAATATTCCGTTTGCAAACGCGATTTCTGTACTCAGAAAGAAAAAAATTTAAAATTCACTTTGACATTAATATTCTTGATACAAACGCGAATTCACTACCCAAAGTTAAAAAATTAAAAATATCACTTGGATATGAATATTCCGTTTGCAAACGCGATTTTTGTACTCAGAAAGAAAAAATTTTAAAATTGACTTTGACATTAATATTCCTGATACATACGCGAATTCACTACCCAAAGTTAAAAAATTAAAAATATCTCTTAGATATGAATATTCCGTTTGCAAACGCGATTTCTCTACTCAGAAAGTAAAAATTTAAAATTGACTTTGACATTAATATTCTTGATACAAACGCGAATTCACTACCCAAAGTTAAATAATTAAAAATATCACTTTGATATGAATAATCCGTTTGCAAACGCGATTTCTGTACTCAGTAAGAAAAAATTTAAAATTGACTTTGACATTAATATTCTTGATACAAACGCGAATTCACTACCCAAAGTTAAAAAATTAAAAATATCACTTGGATATGAATATTCCGTTTGCAAACGCGATTTTTGTACTCAGAAAGAAAAAATTTTAAAATTGACTTTGACATTAATATTCCTGATACAAACGCGAATTCACTACCCAAAGTTAAAAAATTAAAAATATCTCTTAGATATGAATATTCCGTTTGCAAACGCGATTTCTGTACTCAGAAAGTAAAAATTTAAAATTGACTTTGACATTAATATTCTTGATACAAACGCGAATTCACTACCCAAAGTTAAAAAATTAAAAATATCACTTGGATATGAATATTCAGTTTGCAAACGCGATTTCTGTACTCAGAAAGAAAAAATTTTAAAATTGACTTTGACATTAATATTCTTGATACAAACGCGAATTCACTACCCAAAGTTAAAAAATTAAAAATATCACTTGGATAAGAATATTCCGTTTGCAAACGCGATTTCTGTACTCAGAAAGAAAAAATTTTAAAATTGACTTTGACATTAATATTCTTGATACAAACGCGAATTCACTACTCAAAGTTAAAAAATTAAAAATATCACTTGGATATGAATATTCCGTTTACAAACGCGATTTCTCTACTCAGATAGATAAAATTTTAAAATTGACTTTGACATTAATATTCTAGATACAAACGCGAATTCACTACCCAAAGTTAAAAAATTAAAAATATCACTTGGATATGAATATTCCGTTTTCAAACGCGATTTCTGTACTCAGAAAGTAAAAATTTTAAAATTGACTTTGACATTAATATTCTTGATACAAAAGCGAATTCACTACCCAAAGTTAAAAAATTAAAAATATCACTTGGATATGAATATTCCGTTTGCAAACGCGATATCTGTGCTCAGAAAGAAAAAATTTTAAAATTGACTTTGACATTAATATTCTTGATACAAACGCGAATTCACTACCAAAAGTTAAAAAATCAACAATATCACTTTGATATGAATATTCCGTTTGCAAACGCGATTTCTGTACTCAGAAAGAAAAAATTTTAAAAATGACTTTGACATTAATTTTCTTGATACAAACGCGAATTCACTACCCAAAGTTAAAAAATTAAAAATATCACTTGGATATGAATATTCCGTATGCAAACGCGATTTCTGTACTCAGAAAGAAAAAATTTTAAAATTGACTTTGACATTAATATTCTTGATACAAACGCGAATTCACTACCTAAAGTTAAAAAATTAAAAATATATCTTTGATATTAATATTCCGTTTGCAAACGCGATTTCTGTACTCAGAAAGAAAAATTTTTAAATTGACTTTGACATTAATATTCTTGATACAAACGCGAATTCACTACTCAAAGTGAAAAAATTAAAAATATCACTTGGATATAAATATTCCGTTTGCAAACGCGATTTCTGTACTCAGAAAGAAAAAATTTAAAATTGACTTTGACATTAATATTCTTGATACAAAAGTGAATTCACTACCCAAAGTTAAAAAATTAAAAATATCACTTGGATATGAATATTCCGTTTGCAAACGCGATTTCTGTACTCAGAAAGAAAATATTTTAAAATTGACTTTGACATTAATATTCTTGATACAAACGCGAATTCACTACCCAAAGTTAAAAAATTTAAAATATCACTTGGATATGAATATTCCGTTTGCAAACGCAATTTCTGTACTCAGAAAGAAAAAATTTTAAAATTGACTTTGACATTAATGTTCGTGATACAAACGCAAATTCACTACCCAAAGTTAAAAAATTAAAAATATCACTTGGATATGAATATTCCGTTTGCAAACTCGATTTCTTTACTCAGAAAGAAAAAAATTTAAAATTGACTTTGACATTAATATTCTTGATACAAACGCGAATTCACTACCCAAAGTTAAAAAATTAAAAATATCACTTGGATATGAATATTCCGTTTGCAAACGAGATTTCTGTACTCAGAAAGAAAAAAATTTAAAATTCACTTTGACATTAATATTCTTGATACAAACGCGAATTCACTACCCAAAGTTTAAAAATTAAAAATATCACTTGGATATGAATATTCCGTTTGCAAACGCGATTTCTGTACTCAGAAAGAAAAAATTTAAAATTGACTTTGACATTAATATTCTTGATACAAACGCGAATTCACTACTCAAAGTTAAAAAATTAAAAATATCACTTGGATATGAATATTCCGTTTGCAAACGAGATTTCTGTACTCAGAAAGAAAAAAATTTAAAATTCACTTTGACATTAATATTCTTGATACAAACGCGAATTCACTACCCAAAGTTAAAAAATTAAAAATATCACTTGGATATGAATATTCCGTTTGCAAACGAGATTTCTGTACTCAGAAAGAAAAAAATTTAAAATTCACTTTGACATTAATATTCTTGATACAAACGCGAATTCACTACCCAAAGTTAAAAAATTAAAAATATCACTTGGATATGAATATTCAGTTTGCAAACGCGATTTCTGTACTAAGAAAGAAAAAATTTTAAAATTGACTTTGACATTAATATTCTTGATACAAACGCGAATTCACTACTCAAAGTTAAAAAATTAAAAATATCACTTGGATATGAATATTCCGTTTACAAACGCGATTTCTCTACTCAGAAAGATAAAATTTTAAAATTGACTTTGACATTAATATTCTTGATACAAACTCGAATTCACTACCCAAAGTTAAAAAATTAAAAATATCACTTGGATATGAATATTCCGTTTGCAAACGCGATATTTGTACTCAGAAAGAAAAAATTTTAAAATTGACTTTGACATTAATATTCTTGATACAAACGCGAATTCACACCCAAAGTTAAAAAATTAAAAATATCACCTGGATATGAATATTCCGTTTGCAAACGCGATTTCTGTACTCAGAAAGAAAAAAATTTAAAATTGACTTTGACATTAATATTCTTGATACAAACGCGAATTCACTACCCAAAGTTAAAAAATTAAAAATATCACTTGGATATGAATATTCCGTTTGCAAACGCGATTTCTGTACTCAGAAAGAAAAATTTTTTAAATTGACTTTGACATTTATATTCTTGATACAAACGCGAATTCACTACCCAAAGTGAAAAAATTAAAAATATCACTTGGATATAAATATTCCGTTTGCAAACGCGATTTCTGTACTCAGAAAGAAAAAATTTAAAATTGACTTTGACATTAATATTCTTGATACAAAAGTGAATTCACTTCCCAAAATTAAGAAATTAAAAATATCACTTGGATATGAATATTCCGTTTGCAAACGCGATTTCTGTACTCAGAAAGAAAAAATTTTAAAATTGACTTTGACATTAATATTCTTGATACAAACGCGAATTCACTACCCAAAGTTAAAAAATTAAAAAGTATCACTTGGATATGGATATTCCGTTTGCAAACGCGATTTCTGTACTCAGAAAAAAAAAATTTTAAAATTGACTTTGACATTAATATTCTTGATACAAACGCGACTTCACTACCCAAAGTTAAAAAATTAAAAATATCACTTGGATATGAATATTCCGTTTTCAAACGCGATTTCTGTACTCAGAAAGTAAAAATTTTAAAATTGACTTTGACATTAATATTCTTGATACAAACGCGAATTCACTACCCAAAGTTAAAAAATTAAAAATATCACTTGGATATGAATATTCCGTTTGCAAACGCGATTTCTGTACTCAGAAAGAAAAAAATTTAAAATTGACTTTGACATTAATATTCTTGATACAAACGCGAATTCACTACCCAAAGTTAAAAAATTAAAAATATCACTTGGATATTAATATTCCGTTTGCAAACGCGATTTCTGTACTCAGAAAGAAAAAATTTAAAATTGACTTTGACATTAATATTCTTGATACAAAAGTGAATTCACTACCCAAAGTTAAAAAATTAAAAATATCACTTGGATATGAATATTCCGTTTGCAAACGCGATTTCTGTACTCAGAAAGAAAATATTTTAAAATTGACTTTGACATTAATATTCTTGATACAAACGCGAATTCACTACCTAAAGTTAAAAAATTAAAAATATCACTTTGATATTAATATTCCGTTTGCAAACGCGATTTCTGTACTCAGAAAGAAAAATTTTTAAATTGACTTTGACATTAATATTTTTGATACAAACGCGAATTCACTACTCAAAGTGAAAAAATTAAAAATATCACTTGGATATAAATATTCCGTTTGCAAACGCGATTTCTGTACTCAGAAAGAAAATATTTTAAAATTGACTTTGACATTAATATTCTTGATACAAACGCGAATTCACTACCCAAAGTTAAAAAATTTAAAACATCACTTGGATATGAATATTCCGTTTGCAAACGCAATTTCTGTACTCAGAAAGAAAAAATTTTAAAATTGACTTTGACATTAATGTTCGTGATACAAACGCAAATTCACTACCCAAAGTTAAAAAATTAAAAATATCACTTGGATATGAATATTCCGTTTGCAAACGAGATTTCTGTACTCAGAAAGAAAAAAATTTAAAATTCACTTTGACATTAATATTCTTGATACAAACGCGAATTCACTACCCAAAGTTAAAAAATTAAAAATATCACTTGGATATGAATATTCCGTTTGCAAACGAGATTTCTGTACTCAGAAAGAAAAAAATTTAAAATTCACTTTGACATTAATATTCTTGATACAAACGCGAATTCACTACCCAAAGTTTAAAAATTAAAAATATCACTTGGATATGAATATTCCGTTTGCAAACGCGATTTCTGTACTCAGAAAGAAAAAATTTAAAATTGACTTTGACATTAATATTCTTGATACAAACGCGAATTCACTACTCAAAGTTAAAAAATTAAAAATATCACTTGGATATGAATATTCCGTTTGCAAACGAGATTTCTGTACTCAGAAAGAAAAAAATTTAAAATTCACTTTGACATTAATATTCTTGATACAAACGCGAATTCACTACCCAAAGTTAAAAAATTAAAAATATCACTTGGATATGAATATTCCGTTTGCAAACGAGATTTCTGTACTCAGAAAGAAAAAAATTTAAAATTCACTTTGACATTAATATTCTTGATACAAACGCGAATTCACTACCCAAAGTTAAAAAATTAAAAATATCACTTGGATATGAATATTCAGTTTGCAAACGCGATTTCTGTACTAAGAAAGAAAAAATTTTAAAATTGACTTTGACATTAATATTCTTGATACAAACGCGAATTCACTACTCAAAGTTAAAAAATTAAAAATATCACTTGGATATGAATATTCCGTTTACAAACGCGATTTCTCTACTCAGAAAGATAAAATTTTAAAATTGACTTTGACATTAATATTCTTGATACAAACGCGAATTCACTACCCAAAGTTAAAAAATTAAAAATATCACTTGGATATGAATATTCCGTTTGCAAACGCGATATTTGTTATCAGAAAGAAAAAATTTTAAAATTGACTTTGACATTAATATTCTTGATACAAACGCGAATTCACACCCAAAGTTAAAAAATTAAAAATATCACCTGGATATGAATATTCCGTTTGCAAACGCAATTTCTGTACTCAGAAAGAAAAAAATTTAAAATTGACTTTGACATTAATATTCTTGATACAAACGCGAATTCACTACCCAAAGCTAAAAAATTAAAAATATCACTTGCATATGAATATTCCGTTTGCAAACGCAATTTCTGTACTCAGAAAGAAAAATTTTTAAATTGACTTTGACATTAATATTCTTGATACAAACGTGAATTCACTACCCAAAGCTAAAAAATTAAAAATATCACTTGAATATGAATATTCCGTTTGCAAACGCGATTTCTGTACTCAGAAAGAAAAAATTTAAAATTGACTTTGACATTAATATTCTTGATACAAAAGTGAATTCACTTCCCAAAATTAAGAAATTAAAAATATCACTTGGATATGAATATTCCGTTTGCAAACGCGATTTCTGTACTCAGAAAGAAAAAATTTTAAAATTGACTTTGACATTAATATTCTTGATACAAACGCGAATTCACTACCCAAAGTTAAAAAATTAAAAAGTATCACTTGGATATGGATATTCCGTTTGCAAACGCGATTTCTGTACTCAGAAAAAAAAAATTTTAAAATTGACTTTGACATTAATATTCTTGATACAAACGCGACTTCACTACCCAAAGTTAAAAAATAAAAATATCACTTGGATATGAATATTCCGTTTTCAAACGCGATTTCTGTACTCAGAAAGTAAAAATTTTAAAATTGACTTTGACATTAATATTCTTGATACAAACGCGAATTCACTACCCAAAGTTAAAAAATTAAAAATATCACTTGGATATGAATATTCCGTTTGCAAACGCGATTTCTGTACTCAGAAAGAAAAAAATTTAAAATTGACTTTGACATTAATATTCTTGATACAAACGCGAATTCACTACCCAAAGTTAAAAAATTAAAAATATCACTTGGATATGAATATTCCGTTTGCAAACGCGATTTCTGTACTCAGAAAGAAAAATTTTTAAATTGACTTTGACAATAATATTCTTGATACAAACGGGAATTCACTACCCAAAGTTAAAAAATTAAAAATATCACTTGGATATGAATATTCCGTTTGCAAACGCGATTTCTGTACTCAGAAAGAAAAAAATTTAAAATTGACTTTGACATTAATATTCTTGATACAAACGCGAATTCACTACCCAAAGTTAAAAAATTAAAAATATCACTTGGATATTAATATTCCGTTTGCAAACGCGATTTCTGTACTCAGAAAGAAAAATTTTTAAATTGACTTTGACAATAATATTCTTGATACAAACGGGAATTCACTACCCAAAGTTAAAAAATTAAAAATATCACTTGGATATGAATATTCCGTTTGCAAACGCGATTTCTGTACTCAGAAAGAAAAAATTTTAAAATTGACTTTGAAATTAATATTCTTGATACAAACGCGAATTTACTACCAAAAGTGAACAAATTAAAAATATCACTTGGATATGAATATTCCGTTTGCAAACGCGATTTCTGTACTCAGAAAGAAAAAAATTTAAAATTCACTTTGACATTAATATTCTTGATACAAACGCGAATTCACTACCTAAAGTTAAAAAATTAAAAATATCACTTGGATATGAATATTCCGTTTGCAAACGCGATTTCTGTACTCAGAAAGAAAACATTTTAAAATTGACTTTGACATTAATATTCTTGATACAAACGCGAATTCACTACCCAAAGTTAAAAAATTAAAACTATCACTACGATATGAATTTTCCGTTTGCAAACGCGATTTCTGTACTCAGAAAGAAAAAATTTTAAAACACTTTGACATTAATATTCTTAATACAAACGCGAATTTACTACCCAAAGTTAAAAAATTAAAAATATCACTTCGATTGGAATATTCCGTTTGCAAACGCGATTTCTGTACTCATAAAGAAAAAAATTTAAAATTCACTTTGACATTAATATTCTTGATACAAACGCGAATTCACTACCCAAAGTTAAAAAATTAAAAATATCACTTGGATATGAATATTCCGTTTGCAAACGCGATTTCTGTACTCAGAAAGAAAAAATTTTAAAATTGACTTTGACATTAATATTCTTGATACAAACGCGAATTCACTACACAAAGTGAAAAAATTAAAAATATTTCCTGGATATGAATATTCCGTTTGCAAACGCGATTTCTGTACTCAGAAAGAAAAAATTTTAAAATTGACTTTGACACCAATATTCTTGATACAAACGCGAATTCACCACCCAAAGTTAAATAATTAAAAATATCACTTGGATATGAATATTCCGTTTGCAAACGCGATTTCTGTACTCAGAAAGAAAAAAATTTAAAATTGACTTTGACATTAATATTCTTGTACAAACGCGAATTCACTACCCAAAGTTAAAAAATAAAAAATATCACTTGGATATGAATATTCCGTATGCAAACGCGATTTCTGTACTCAGAAAGAAAATATTTTAAAATTGACTTTGACATTAATATTCTTGATAAAAACGCGAATTCACTACCAAAAGTTAAAAAATTAACAATATCACTTTGATATGAATATTCCGTTTGCAAACGCGATTTCTGTACTCAGAAAGAAAAAATTTTAAAATTGACTTTGACATTAATATTCTTGATAAGAACGCGAATTCACCACCCAAAGTTAAAATATAAAAAATATAACCTGGATATGCATATTCCGTTTGCAAACGCGATTTCTGTACTCAGAAAGAAAAAATTTAAAATTGATTTTGAAATTAATATTCTTGATACAAACGCGAATTCACTACCCAAAGTTAAAAAATTAAAAAGTATCACTTGGATATGGATATTCCGTTTGCAAACGCGATTTCTGTACTCAGAAAAAAAAAATTTTAAAATTGACTTTGACATTAATATTCTTGATACTAACGCGACTTCACTACCCAAAGTTAAAAAATAAAAATATCACTTGGATATGAATATTCCGTTTTCAAACGCGATTTCTGTACTCAGAAAGTAAAAATTTTAAAATTGACTTTGACATTAATATTCTTGATACAAACGCGAATTCACTACCCAAAATTAAAAAATTAAAAATATCACTTGGATATGAATATTCCGTTTGCAAACGCGATTTCTGTACTCTGAAAGAAAATAATTTAAAATTGACTTTGACATTAATATTCTTGATACAAACGCGAATTCACTACCCAAAGCTAAAAAATTAAAAATATCACTTGCATATGAATATTCCGTTTGCAAACGCGATTTCTGTACTCAGAAAGAAAAATTTTTAAATTGACTTTGACAATAATATTCTTGATACAAACGGGAATTCACTACCCAAAGTTAAAAAATTAAAAATATCACTTGGATATGAATATTCCGTTTGCAAACGCGATTTCTGTACTCAGAAAGAAAAAAATTTAAAATTGACTTTGACATTAATATTCTTGATACAAACGCGAATTCACTACCCAAAGTTAAAAAATTAAAAATATCACTTGGATATGAATATTCCGTTTGCAAACGCGATTTCTGTACTCAGAAAGAAAAATTTTTAAATTGACTTTGACAATAATATTCTTGATACAAACGGGAATTCACTACCCAAAGTTAAAAAATTAAAAATATCACTTGGATATGAATATTCCGTTTGCAAACGCGATTTCTGTACTCAGAAAGAAAAAATTTTAAAATTGACTTTGAAATTAATATTCTTGATACAAACGCGAATTTACTACCAAAAGTGAACAAATTAAAAATATCACTTGGATATGAATATTCCGTTTGCAAACGCGATTTCTGTACTCAGAAAGAAAAAAATTTAAAATTCACTTTGACATTAATATTCTTGATACAAACGCGAATTCACTACCTAAAGTTAAAAAATTAAAAATATCACTTGGATATGAATATTCCGTTTGCAAACGCGATTTCTGTACTCAGAAAGAAAACATTTTAAAATTGACTTTGACATTAATATTCTTGATACAAACGCGAATTCACTACCCAAAGTTAAAAAATTAAAACTATCACTACGATATGAATATTCCGTTTGCAAACGCGATTTCTGTACTCAGAAAGAAAAAATTTTAAAACACTTTGACATTAATATTCTTAATACAAACGCGAATTTACTACCCAAAGTTAAAAAATTAAAAATATCACTTCGATTGGAATATTCCGTTTGCAAACGCGATTTCTGTACTCATAAAGAAAAAAATTTAAAATTCACTTTGACAATAATATTCTTGATACAAACGCGAATTCACTACCCAAAGTTAAAAAATTAAAAATATCACTTGGATATGAATATTCCGTTTGCAAACGCGATTTCTGTACTCAGAAAGAAAAAATTTTAAAATTGACTTTGACATTAATATTCTTGATACAAACGCGAATTCACTACACAAAGTGAAAAAATTAAAAATATTTCCTGGATATGAATATTCCGTTTGCAAACGCGATTTCTGTACTCAGAAAGAAAAAATTTTAAAATTGACTTTGACACCAATATTCTTGATACAAACGCGAATTCACCACCCAAAGTTAAATAATTAAAAATATCACTTGGATATGAATATTCCGTTTGCAAACGCGATTTCTGTACTCAGAAAGAAAAAAATTTAAAATTGACTTTGACATTAATATTCTTGTACAAACGCGAATTCACTACCCAAAGTTAAAAAATAAAAAATATCACTTGGATATGAATATTCCGTTTGCAAACGCGATTTCTGTACTCAGAAAGAAAATATTTTAAAATTGACTTTGACATTAATATTCTTGATAAAAACGCGAATTCACTACCAAAAGTTAAAAAATTAACAATATCACTTTGATATGAATATTCCGTTTGCAAACGCGATTTCTGTACTCAGAAAGAATAATTTTAAAATTGATTTTGAAATTAATATTCTTGATACAAACGCGAATTCACTACCCAAAGTGAAAAAATTAAAAATATCACTTGGATATAAATATTCCGTTTGCAAACGCGATTTCTGTACTCAGAAAGGAAAAAATTTAAAATTGACTTTGACATTAATATTCTTGATACAAAAGTGAATTCACTTCCCAAAATTAAAAAATTAAAAATATCACTTGGATATGAATATTCCGTTTGCAAACGCGATTTCTGTACTCAGAAAGAAAAAAATTTAAAATTGACTTTGACATTAATATTCTTGATACAAACGCGAATTCACTACCCAAAGTTAAAAAATTAAAAATATCACTTGGATATGGATATTCCGTTTGCAAACGCGATTTCTGTACCCTAGAAAAAAAAAATTTTTAAATTGACTTTGACATTAATATTCTTGATACAAACGCGGAATTCACTACCCAAAGTTAAAAAATTAAAAATATCACTTGGATATGAATATTCCGTTTTCAAACGCGATTTCTGTACTCAGAAAGTAAAAATTTTAAAATTGACTTTGACATTAATATTCTTGATACAAACGCGAATTCACTACCCAAAGTTAAAAAATTAAAAATATCACTTGGATATGAATATTCCGTTTGCAAACGCGATTTCTGTACTCAGAAAGAAAATATTTTAAAAATGACTTTGACATTAATTTTCTTGATACAAACGCGAATTCACTACCCAAAGTTAAAAAATTAAAAATATCACTTGGATATGAATATTACGTTTGCAAACGCGATTTCTGTACTCAGAAAGAAAAATTTAAAATTGACTTTGACATTAATATTCTTGATACAAACGCGAATTCACTACCCAAAGTGAAAAAATTAAAAATATCCCTTGGATATCAATATTCCGTTTGCAAACGCGATTTCTGTACTCAGAAAAAAAAAATTTTAAAATTGACTTTGACATTAATATTCTTGATACAAAAGTGAATTCACTACCCAAAGTGAAAAAAATAAAAATATCACTTGTATATGAATATTCCGTTTGCAAACGCGATATCTGTGCTCAGAAATAAAAAAATTTTAAAATTGACTTTGACATTAATACTCTTGATACAAACGCGAATTCACTACCCAAAGTTAAAAAATTAAAAATATCACTTGGATATGAATATTCCGTTTGCAAACGCGATTTCTGTACTCAGAAAGAAAAAATTTTAAAAATGACTTTGACATTAATTTTCTTGATACAAACGCGAATTCACTACCCAAAGTTAAAAAATTAAAAATATCACTTTGATATTAATATTCCGTTTGCAAACGCGATTTCTGTACTCAGAAAGAAAAATTTTTAAATTGACTTTGACATTAATATTCTTGATACAAACGCGAATTCACTACTCAAAGTGAAAAAATTAAAAATATCACTTGGATATAAATATTCCGTTTGCAAACGCGATTTCTGTACTCAGAAAGAAAAAAATTTAAAATTCACTTTGACATTAATATTCTTGATACAAACGCGGAATTCACTACCCAAAATTAAAAAATTAAAAATATCACTTGGATATGAATATTCAGTTTGCAAACGCGATTTCTGTACTAAGAAAGAAAAAATTTTAAAATTGTCTTTGACATTAATATTCTTGATACAAACGCGAATTCACTACTCAAAGTTAAAAAATTAAAAATATCACTTGGATATGAATATTCCGTTTACAAACGCGATTTCTCTACTCAGAAAGATAAAATTTTAAAATTGACTTTGACATTAATATTCTTGATACAAACGCGAATTCACTACACAAAGTTAAAAAATTAAAAATATCACTTGGATATGAATATTCCGTTTGCAAACGCGATATTTGTACTCAGAAAGAAAAAATTTTAAAATTGACTTTGACATTAATATTCTTGATACAAACGCGAATTCACACCCAAAGTTAAAAAATTAAAAATATCACCTGGATATGAATATTCCGTTTGCAAACGCGATTTCTGTACTCAGAAAGAAAAAAATTTAAAATTGACTTTGACATTAATATTCTTGATACAAACGCGAATTCACTACCCAAAGTTAAAAAATTAAAAATATCACTTGGATATGAATATTCCGTTTGCTAACGCGATTTCTGTACTCAGAAAGAAAAATTTTTAAATTGACTTTGACATTTATATTCTTGATACAAACGCGAATTCACTACCCAAAGTGAAAAAATTAAAAATATCACTTGGATATAAATATTCCGTTTGCAAACGCGATTTCTGTACTCAGAAAGAAAAAATTTAAAATTGACTTTGACATTAATATTTTTGATACAAAAGTGAATTCACTTCCCAAAATTAAAAAATTAAAAATATCACTTGGATATGAATATTCCGTTTGCAAACGCGATTTCTGTACTCAGAAAAAAAAATTTTAAAATTGACTTTGACATTAATATTCTTGATACAAACGCGAATTCACTACCCAAAGTTAAAAAATTAAAAATATCACTTGGATATGAATATTCCGTTTTCAAACGCGATTTCTGTACTCAGAAAGTAAAAATTTTTAAAATTGACTTTGACATTAATATTCTTGATACAAACGCGAATTCACTACCCAAAGTTAAAAAATTAAAAATATCACTTGGATATGAATATTCCGTTTGCAAACGCGATTTCTGTACTCAGAAAGAAAAAATTTTAAAAATGACTTTGACATTAATATTCTTGATACAAACGCGAATTCACTACCATAAGTGAAAAAATTAAAAATATCACTTGGATATAAATATTTCGTTTGCAAACGCGATTTCTGTACTCAGAAAAAAAAATTTTAAATTGACTTTGACATTAATATTCTTGATACAAAAGTGAATTCACTACCCAAAGTGAAAAAAATAAAAATATCACTTGTATATGAATATTCCGTTTGCAAACGCGATATCTGTGCTCAGAAAGAAAAAATTTTAAAATTGACTTTGACATTAATATTCTTGATACAAACGCGAATTCACTACCCAAAGTTAAAAAATTAAAAATATCACTTGGATATGAATATTCCGTTTGCAAACGCGATTTCTGTACTCAGAAAGAAAAAATTTTAAAAATGACTTTGACATTAATTTTCTTGATACAAACGCGAATTCACTACCCAAAGTTAAAAAATTAGAAATATCACTTGGATATGAATATTCCGTTTGCAAACGCGATTTCTGTACTCAGAAAGAAAAAATTTTAAAATTGACTTTGACATAAATATTCTTGATACAAACGCGAATTCACTACCTAAAGTTAAAAAATTAAAAATATCACTTGGATATGAATATTCCGTTTGCAAACGCGATTTCTGTACTCAGAAAGATAAAATTTTAAAATTGACTTTGACATTAATATTCTTGATACAAACGCGAATTCACTACACAAAGTTAAAAAATTAAAAATATCACTTGGATATGAATATTCCGTTTGCAAACGCGATATTTGTACTCAGAAAGAAAAAATTTTAAAATTGACTTTGACATTAATATTCTTGATACAAACGCGAATTCACACCCAAAGTTAAAAAATTAAAAATATCACCTGGATATGAATATTCCGTTTGCAAACGCGATTTCTGTACTCAGAAAGAAAAAAATTTAAAATTGACTTTGACATTAATATTCTTGATACAAACGCGAATTCACTACCCAAAGTTAAAAAATTAAAAATATCACTTGGATATGAATATTCCGTTTGCTAACGCGATTTCTGTACTCAGAAAGAAAAATTTTTAAATTGACTTTGACATTTATATTCTTGATACAAACGCGAATTCACTACCCAAAGTGAAAAAATTAAAAATATCACTTGGATATAAATATTCCGTTTGCAAACGCGATTTCTGTACTCAGAAAGAAAAAATTAAAAATTGACTTTGACATTAATATTCTTGATACAAAAGTGAATTCACTTCCCAAAATTAAAAAATTAAAAATATCACTTGGATATGAATATTCCGTTTGCAAACGCGATTTCTGTACTCAGAAAGAAAAAATTTTAAAATTGACTTTGACATTAATATTCTTGATACAAACGCGAATTCACTACCCAAAGTTAAAAAATTAAAAAGTACACTTGGATATGGATATTCCGTTTGCAAACGCGATTTCTGTACTCAGAAAAAAAAAATTTTAAAATTGACTTTGACATTAATATTCTTGATACAAACGCGAATTCACTACCCAAAGTTAAAAAATTAAATATATCACTTGGATATGAATATTCCGTTTTCAAACGCGATTTCTGAACTCAGAAAGTAAAAATTTTAAAATTGACTTTGACATTAATATTCTAGATACAAACGCGAATTCACTACCCAAAGTTAAAAAATTAAAAATATCACTTGGATATGAATATTCCGTTTGCAAACGCGATTTCTGTACTCAGAAAGAAAAAATTTTAAAAATGACTTTGACATTAATATTCTTGATACAAACGCGAATTCACTACCATAAGTGAAAAAAATAAAAATATCACTTGTATATGAATATTCCGTTTGCAAACGCGATATCTGTGCTCAGAAAGAAAAAATTTTAAAATTGACTTTGACATTAATATTCTTGATACAAACGCGAATTCACTACCCAAAGTTAAAAAATTAAAAATATCACTTGGATATGAATATTCCGTTTGCAAACGCGATTTCTGTACTCAGAGAGAAAAAATTTTAAAAATGACTTTGACATTAATTTTCTTGATACAAACGCGAATTCACTACCCAAAGTTAAAAAATTAGAAATATCACTTGGATATGAATATTCCGTTTGCAAACGCGATTTCTGTACTCAGAAAGAAAAAATTTTAAAATTGACTTTGACATAAATATTCTTGATACAAACGCGAATTCACTACCTAAAGTTAAAAAATTAAAAATTTCACTTGGATATGAATATTCCGTTTGCAAACGCGATTTCTGTACTCAGAAAGAAAAATTTTTAAAATTGACTTTGACATTAATATTCTTGATACAAACGCGATTTCACTACCCAAAGTTAAAAAATTAAAAATATCACTTGGATATGAATATTCCGTTTGCAAACGCGATTTCTGTACTCAGAAGAAAAAATTTTAAAATTTACTTTGACATTAATACTCTTGAATCAAACGCGAATTCAATACCCAAAGTTAAAAAATTAAATATATCACTTGGATATGAATATTCCGTTTGCAAACGTGATTTCTGTACTCAGAAAGAAAAAATTATAAAATTGACTTTGACATTAATATTCTTGATACAAACGCGAATTCACTACCCAAAGTTAAAAAATTAAAAATATCACTTGGATATGAATATTCCGTTTGCAAACGCGATTTCTGTACTCAGAAAGAAAAAATTTTAAAATTGACTTTGACATTAATATTCTTGATACAAACGCGAATTCACTACCCAAAGTTAAAAAATTAAAAATATCACTTCGATATGAATATTCCGTTTGCAAACGCGATTTCTGTACTTAGAAAGAAAAAATTTTAAAATTGACTTTGACATTAATATTCTTGATACAAACGCGAATTTACTACCCCAAAGTTAAAAAATTAACAATATCACTTGGATATGAAAATTCCGTTTGCAAACGCGATTTCTGTACTCAGAAAGAAAAAATTTAAAATTGACTTTGACATTAATATTTTTGATACAAACGCGTATTCACTACCCAAAGTTAGAAAATTAAAAATATCACTTGGATATGAATATTCCGTTTGCAAACGCGATTTCTGTACTCAGAAAGAAAAAATTTTAAAATTGACTTTGACATTAATATTCTTGATACAAACGCGAATTCACTACTCAAAGTTAAAATATTAAAAATATCACTTGGATATGAATATTCCGTTTACAAACGCGATTTCTCTACTCAGAAAGATAAAATTTTAAAATTGACTTTGACATTAATATTCTTGATACAAACGCGAATTCACTACCCAAAGTTAAAGAATTAAAAATATCACTTGGATATGAATATTCCGTTTGCAAACGCGATATTTGTACTCAGAAAGAAAAAATTTTAAAATTGACTTTGACATTAATATTCTTGATACAAACGCGAATTCACACCCAAAGTTAAAAAATTAAAAATATCACCTGGATATGAATATTCCGTTTGCAAACGCGATTTCTGTACTCAGAAAGAAAAAAATTTAAAATTGACTTTGACATTAATATTCTTGATACAAACGCGAATTCACTACCCAAAGTTAAAAAATTAAAAATATCACTTGGATATGAATATTCCGTTTGCAAACGCGATTTCTGTACTCAGAAAGAAAAATTTTTAAATTGACTTTGACATTTATATTCTTGATACAAACGATAATTCACTACCCAAAGTGAAAAAATTAAAAATATCACTTGGATATAAATATTCCGTTTGCAAACGCGATTTCTGTACTCAGAAAGAAAAAATTTAAAATTGACTTTGACATTAATATTCTTGATACAAAAGTGAATTCACTTCCCAAAATTAAAAAATTAAAAATATCACTTGGATATGAATATTCCGTTTGCAAACGCGATTTCTGTACTCAGAAAGAAAAAATTTTAAAATTGACTTTGACATTAATATTCTTGATACAAACGCGAATTCACTACCCAAAGTTAAAAAATTAAAAATATCACTTGGATATGGATATTCCGTTTGCAAACGCGATTTCTGTACTCAGAAAAAAAAATTTTTAAATTGACTTTGACATTAATATTCTTGATACAAACGCGAATTCACTACCCAAAGTTAAAAAATTAAAAATATCACTTGGATATGAATATTCCGTTTTCAAACGCGATTTCTGTACTCAGAAAGTAAAAATTTAAAAATTGACTTTGACATTTATATTCTTGATACAAACGCGAATTCACTACCCAAAGTTAAAAAATTAAAAATTTCACTTGGATATGAATATTCCGTTTGCAAACGCGATTTCTGTACTCAGAAAGAAAAAATTTTAAAAATGACTTTGACATTAATTTTCTTGATACAAACGCGAATTCACTACCCAAAGTTAAAAAATTAAAAATATCACTTGGATATGAATATTCCGTTTGCAAACGCGATTTCTGTACTCAGAAAGAAAAATTTAAAATTGACTTTGACATTAATATTCTTGATACAAACGCGAATTCACTACCCAAAGTGAAAAAATTAAAAATATCACTTGGATATCAATATTCCGTTTGCAAACGCGATTTCTGTACTCAGAAAAAAAAATTTTAAAATTGACTTTGACATTAATATTCTTGATACAAAAGTGAATTCACTACCCAAAGTGAAAAAAATAAAAATATCACTTGTATATGAATATTCCGTTTGCAAACGCGATATCTGTGCTCAGAAAGAAAAAATTTTAAATTTGACTTTGACATTAATATTCTTGATACAAACGCGAATTCACTACCCAAAAATAAAAAATTAAAAATATCACTTGGATATGAATATTCCGTTTGCAAACGCGATTTCTGTACTCAGAAAGAAAAAATTTTAAAAATGACTTTGACATTAATTTTCTTGATACAAACGCGAATTCACAACCCAAAGTTAAAAAAATAAAAATATCACTTGGATATGAATATTCCGTTTGCAAACGCGATTTCTGTACTCAGAAAGAAAAAATTTTAAAATTGACTTTGACATTAATATTCTTGATACAAACGCGAATTCACTACCCAAATTTAAAAAATTAAAAATATCACTTTGATATTAATATTCCGTTTGCAAACGCGATTTCTGTACTCAGAAAGAAAAATTTTTAAATTGACTTTGACATTAATATTCTTGATACAAAGGCGAATTCACTACTCAAAGTGAAAAAATTAAAAATATCACTTGGATATAAATATTCCGTTTGCAAACGCGATTTCTGTACTCAGAAAGAAAAAATTTAAAATTGACTTTGACATTAATATTCTTGATACAAAAGTGAATTCACTACCCAAAGTTAAAAAATTAAAAATATCACTTGGATATGAATATTCCGTTTGCAAACGCGATTTCTGTACTCAGAAAGAAAATATTTTAAAATTGACTTTGACATTAATATTCTTGATACAAACGCGAATTCACTACCCAAAGTTAAAAAATTTAAAATATCACTTGGATATGAATATTCCGTTTGCAAACGCAATTTCTGTACTCAGAAAGAAAAAATTTTAAAATTGACTTTGACATTAATATTCGTGATACAAACGCAAATTCACTACCCAAAGTTAAAAAATTAAAAATATCACCTGTATATGAATATTCCGTTTGCAAACTCGATTTCTTTACTCAGAAAGAAAAAAATTTAAAATTGACTTTGACATTAATATTCTTGATACAAACGCGAATTCACTACCCAAAGTTAAAAAATTAAAATTATCACTTGGATATGAATATTCCGTTTGCAAACGAGATTTCTGTACTCAGAAAGAAAAAAATTTAAAATTCACTTTGACATTAATATTCTTGATACAAACGCGAATTCACTACCCAAAGTTTAAAAATTAAAAATATCACTTGGATATGAATATTCAGTTTGCAAACGCGATTTCTGTACTAAGAAAGAAAAAATTTTAAAATTGACTTTGACATTAATATTCTTGATATAACGCGAATTCACTACTCAAAGTTAAAAAATTAAAAATATCACTTGGATATGAATATTCCGTTTACAAACGCGATTTCTCTACTCAGAAAGATAAAATTTTAAAATTGACTTTGACATTAATATTCTTGATACAAACGCGAATTCACTACCCAAAGTTAAAAAATTAAAAATATCACTTGGAAAAGAATATTCCGTTTGCAAACGCGATATTTGTACTCAGAAAGAAAAAATTTTAAAATTGACTTTGACATTAATATTCTTGATACAAACGCGAATTCACACCCAAAGTTAAAAAATTAAAAACATCACCTGGATATGAATATTCCGTTTGCAAACGCGATTTCTGTACTCAGAAAGAAAAAAATTTAAAATTGACTTTGACATTAATATTCTTGATACAAACGCGAATTCACTACCCAAAGTTAAAAAATTAAAAATATCACTTGGATATGAATATTCCGTTTGCAAACGCGATTTCTGTACTCAGAAAGAAAAATTTTTAAATTGACTTTGACATTTATATTCTTGATACAAACGCGAATTCACTACCCAAAGTGAAAAAATTAAAAATATCACTTGGATATAAATATTCCGTTTGCAAACGCGATTTCTGTACTCAGAAAGAAAAAATTTAAAATTGACTTTGACATTAATATTCTTGATACAAAAGTGAATTCACTTCCCAAAATTAAAAAATTAAAAATATCACTTGGATATGAATATTCCGTTTGCAAACGCGATTTCTGTACTCAGAAAGAAAAAATTTTAAAATTGACTTTGACATTAATATTCTTGATACAAACGCGAATTCACTACCCAAAGTTAAAAAATTAAAAATATCACTTGGATATGGATATTCCGTTTGCGAACGCGATTTCTGTACTCAGAAAAAAAAAATTTTAAAATTGACTTTGACATTAATATTCTTGATACAAACGCGAATTCACTACCCAAAGTTAAAAAATTAAAAATATCACTTGGATATGTATATTCCGTTTTCAAACGCGATTTCTGTACTCAGAAAGTAAAAATTTTAAAATTGACTTTGACATTAATATTCTTGATACAAACGCGAATTCACTACCCAAAGTTAAAAAATTAAAAATATCACTTGGATATGAATATTCCGTTTGCAAACGCGATTTCTGTACTCAGAAAGAAAAAATTTTAAAAATGACTTTGACATTAATATTCTTGATACAAACACGAATTCACTACCCAAAGTGAAAAAATTAAAAATATCACTTGGATATAAATATTCCGTTTGCAAACGCGATTTCTGTACTCAGAAAAAAAAAATTTAAAATTGACTTTGACATTAATATTCTTGATACAAAAGTGAATTCACTACCCAAAGTGAAAAAAATAAAAATATCACTTGTATATGAATATTCCGTTTGCAAACGCGATATCTGTGCTCAGAAAGAAAAAATTTAAAATTGACTTAGACATTAATATTCTTGATACAAACGCGAATTCACTACCCAAAGTTAAAAAATTAAAAATATCACTTGGATATGAATATTCCGTTTGCAAACGCGATTTCTGTACTCAGAAAAAAAAAATTTTAAAATTGACTTTGACATTAATTTTCTTGATACAAACGCGAATTCACTACCCAAAGTTAAAAAATTAGAAATATCACTTGGATATGAATATTCCGTTTGCAAACGCGATTTCTGTACTCAGAAAGAAAAAACTTTAAAATTGACTTTGACATTAATATTCTTGATACAAACGCGAATTCACTACCCAAAGTTAAAAAATTAAAAATAATACTTGGATATGAATATTCCGTTTGCAAACGCGATTTCTGTACTCAGAAGAAAAAATTTTAAAATTTACTTTGACATTAATACTCTTGATACAAACGCGATTTCAATACCCAAAGTTAAAAAATTAAATATATCACTTGGATATGAATATTCCGCTTGCAAACGCGATATCTGTGCTCAGAAAGAAAAAATTTTAAAATTGACTTTGACATTAATATTCTTGATACAAACGCGAATTCACTACCCAAAAATAAAAAATTAAAAATATCACTTGGATATGAATATTCCGTTTGCAAACGCGATTTCTGTACTCAGAAAGAAAAAATTTTAAAAATGA
The DNA here is from genome assembly GCF_921293095.1 of Ischnura elegans. Classification (NCBI taxonomy): domain Eukaryota; kingdom Metazoa; phylum Arthropoda; class Insecta; order Odonata; family Coenagrionidae; genus Ischnura; species Ischnura elegans. Next base: position 112,838,402 of record NC_060246.1, on the reverse strand, counting down.
CTTTGACATTAATTTTCTTGATACAAACGCGAATTCACAACCCAAAGTTAAAAAATTAAAAATATCACTTGGATATGAATATTCCGTTTGCAAACGCGATTTCTGTACTCAGAAAGAAAAAATTTTAAAATTGACTTTGACATTAATATTCTTGATACAAACGCGAATTCTCTACCCAAATTTTAAAAAATTAAAAATATCACTTTGATATTAATATTCCGTTTGCAAACGCGATTTCTGTACTCAGAAAGAAAAATTTTTAAATTGACTTTGACATTAATATTCTTGATACAAAGGCGAATTCACTACTCAAAGTGAAAAAATTAAAAATTTCACTTGGATATAAATATTCCGTTTTCAAACGCGATTTCTGTACTCAGAAAGAAAAAATTTAAAATTGACTTTGACATTAATATTCTTGATACAAAAGTGAATTCACTACCCAAAGTTAAAAAATTAAAAATATCACTTGGATATGAATATTCCGTTTGCAAACGCGATTTCTGTACTCAGAAAGAAAATATTTTAAAATTGACTTTGACATTAATATTCTTGATACAAACGCGAATTCACTACCCAAAGTTAAAAAATTTAAAATATCACTTGGATATGAATATTCCGTTTGCAAACGCAATTTCTGTACTCAGAAAGAAAAAATTTTAAAATTGACTTTGACATTAATATTCGTGATACAAACGCAAATTCACTACCCAAAGTTAAAAAATTAAAAATATCACCTGGATATGAATATTCCGTTTGCAAACTCGATTTCTTTACTCAGAAAGAAAAAAATTTAAAATTGACTTTGACATTAATATTCTTGATACAAACGCGAATTCACTACCCAAAGTTAAAAAATTAAAAATATCACTTGGATATGAATATTCCGTTTGCAAACGAGATTTCTGTACTCAGAAAGAAAAAAATTTAAAATTCACTTTGACATTAATATTCTTGATACAAACGCGAATTCACTACCCAAAGTTTAAAAATTAAAAATATCACTTGGATATGAATATTCAGTTTGCAAACGCGATTTCTGTACTAAGACAGAAAAAATTTTAAAATTGACTTTGACATTAATATTCTTGATACAAACGCGAATTCACTACTCAAAGTTAAAAAATTAAAAATATCACTTGGATATGAATATTCCGTTTACAAACGCGATTTCTCTACTCAGAAAGATAAAATTTTAAAATTGACTTTGACATTAATATTCTTGATACAAACGCGAATTCACTACCCAAAGTTAAAAAATTAAAAATATCACTTGGATATGAATATTCCGTTTGCAAACGCGATTTCTGTACTCAGAAAGAAAAAATTTTAAAAATGACTTTGACATTAATATTCTTGATACAAACACGAATTCACTACCCAAAGTGAAAAAATTAAAAATATCACTTGGATATAAATATTCCGTTTGCAAACGCGATTTCTGTACTCAGAAAAAAAAAATTTAAAATTGACTTTGACATTAATATTCTTGATACAAAAGTGAATTCACTACCCAAAGTGAAAAAAATAAAAATATCACTTGTATATGAATATTCCGTTTGCAAACGCGATATCTGTGCTCAGAAAGAAAAAATTTAAAATTGACTTAGACATTAATATTCTTGATACAAACGCGAATTCACTACCCAAAGTTAAAAAATTAAAAATATCACTTGGATATGAATATTCCGTTTGCAAACGCGATTTCTGTACTCAGAAAAAAAAAATTTTAAAATTGACTTTGACATTAATTTTCTTGATACAAACGCGAATTCACTACCCAAAGTTAAAAAATTAGAAATATCACTTGGATATGAATATTCCGTTTGCAAACGCGATTTCTGTACTCAGAAAGAAAAAACTTTAAAATTGACTTTGACATTAATATTCTTGATACAAACGCGAATTCACTACCCAAAGTTAAAAAATTAAAAATAATACTTGGATATGAATATTCCGTTTGCAAACGCGATTTCTGTACTCAGAAGAAAAAATTTTAAAATTTACTTTGACATTAATACTCTTGATACAAACGCGATTTCAATACCCAAAGTTAAAAAATTAAATATATCACTTGGATATGAATATTCCGCTTGCAAACGCGATATCTGTGCTCAGAAAGAAAAAATTTTAAAATTGACTTTGACATTAATATTCTTGATACAAACGCGAATTCACTACCCAAAAATAAAAAATTAAAAATATCACTTGGATATGAATATTCCGTTTGCAAACGCGATTTCTGTACTCAGAAAGAAAAAATTTTAAAAATGACTTTGACATTAATTTTCTTGATACAAACGCGAATTCACAACCCAAAGTTAAAAAATTAAAAATATCACTTGGATATGAATATTCCGTTTGCAAACGCGATTTCTGTACTCAGAAAGAAAAAATTTTAAAATTGACTTTGACATTAATATTCTTGATACAAACGCGAATTCTCTACCCAAATTTTAAAAAATTAAAAATATCACTTTGATATTAATATTCCGTTTGCAAACGCGATTTCTGTACTCAGAAAGAAAAATTTTTAAATTGACTTTGACATTAATATTCTTGATACAAAGGCGAATTCACTACTCAAAGTGAAAAAATTAAAAATTTCACTTGGATATAAATATTCCGTTTGCAAACGCGATTTCTGTACTCAGAAAGAAAAAATTTAAAATTGACTTTGACATTAATATTCTTGATACAAAAGTAAATTCACTACCCAAAGTTAAAAAATTAAAAATATCACTTGGATATGAATATTCCGTTTGCAAACGCGATTTCTGTACTCAGAAAGAAAATATTTTAAAATTGACTTTGACATTAATATTCTTGATACAAACGCGAATTCACTACCCAAAGTTAAAAAATTTAAAATATCACTTGGATATGAATATTCCGTTTGCAAACGCAATTTCTGTACTCAGAAAGAAAAAATTTTAAAATTGACTTTGACATTAATATTCGTGATACAAACGCAAATTCACTACCCAAAGTTAAAAAATTAAAAATATCACCTGGATATGAATATTCCGTTTGCAAACTCGATTTCTTTACTCAGAAAGAAAAAAATTTAAAATTGACTTTGACATTAATATTCTTGATACAAACGCGAATTCACTACCCAAAGTTAAAAAATTAAAAATATCACTTGGATATGAATATTCCGTTTGCAAACGAGATTTCTGTACTCAGAAAGAAAAAAATTTAAAATTCACTTTGACATTAATATTCTTGATACAAACGCGAATTCACTACCCAAAGTTTAAAAATTAAAAATATCACTTGGATATGAATATTCAGTTTGCAAACGCGATTTCTGTACTAAGACAGAAAAAATTTTAAAATTGACTTTGACATTAATATTCTTGATACAAACGCGAATTCACTACTCAAAGTTAAAAAATTAAAAATATCACTTGGATATGAATATTCCGTTTACAAACGCGATTTCTCTACTCAGAAAGATAAAATTTTAAAATTGACTTTGACATTAATATTCTTGATACAAACGCGAATTCACTACCCAAAGTTAAAAAATTAAAAATATCACTTGGAAAAGAATATTCCGTTTGCAAACGCGATATTTGTACTCAGAAAGAAAAAATTTTAAAAATGACTTTGACATTAATATTCTTGATACAAACGCGAATTCACACCCAAAGTTAAAAAATTAAAAATATCACCTGGATATGAATATTCCGTTTGCAAACGCGATTTCTGTACTCAGAAAGAAAAAAATTTAAAATTGACTTTGACATTAATATTCTTGATACAAACGCGAATTCACTACCCAAAGTTAAAAAATTAAAAATATCACTTGGATATGAATATTCCGTTTGCAAACGCGATTTCTGTACTCAGAAAGAAAAATTTTTAAATTGACTTTGACATTTATATTCTTGATACAAACGCGAATTCACTACCCAAAGTGAAAAATTAAAAATATCACTTGGATATAAATATTCCGTTTGCAAACGCGATTTCTGTACTCAGAAAGAAAAAATTTAAAATTGACTTTGACATTAATATTCTTGATACAAAAGTGAATTCACTTCCTAAAATTAAAAAATTAAAAATATCACTTGGATATGAATATTCCGTTTGCAAACGCGATTTCTGTACTCAGAAAGAAAAAATTTTAAAATTGACTTTGACATTAATATTCTTGATACAAACGCGAATTCACTACCCAAAGTTAAAAAATTAAACATATAACTTCGATATGAATATTCCGTTTGCAAACGCGATTTCTGTACTTAGAAAGAAAAAATTTTAAAATTGACTTTGACATTAATATTCTTGATACAAACGCGAATTTACTACCCCAAAGTTAAAAAATTAACAATATCACTTGGATATGAATATTCCGTTTGCAAACGCGATTTCTGTACTCAGAAAGAAAAAATTTAAAATTGACTTTGACATTAATATTCTTGATACAAACGCGTATTCACTACCCAAAGTTAGAAAATTAAAAATATCACTTGGATATCAATATTCCGTTTGCAAACGCGATTTCTGTACTCAGAAAAAAAAATTTTAAAATTTACTTTGACATTAATATTCTTGATACAAAAGTGAATTCACTACCCAAAGTGAAAAAAATAAAAATATCACTTATATATGAATATTCCGTTTGCAAACGCGATATCTGTGCTCAGAAAGAAAAAATTTTTGAATTGACTTTGACATTAATATTCTTGATACAAACGCGAATTCACTACCCAAAAATAAAAAATTAAAAATATCACTTGGATATGAATATTCCGTTTGCAAACGCGATTTCTGTACTCAGAAAGAAAAAATTTTAAAAATGACTTTGACATTAATTTTCTTGATACAAACGCGAATTCACAACCCAAAGTTAAAAAATTAAAAATATCACTTGGATATGAATATTCCGTTTGCAAACGCGATTTCTGTACTCAGAAAGAAAAAATTTTAAAATTGACTTTGACATTAATATTCTTGATACAAACGCGAATTCACTACCCAAATTTATAAAATTAAAAATATCACTTTGATATTAATATTCCGTTTGCAAACGCGATTTCTGTACTCAGAAAGAAAAATTTTTAAATTGACTTTGACATTAATATTCTTGATACAAAGGCGAATTCACTACTCAAAGTGAAAAAATTAAAAATATCACTTGGATATAAATATTCCGTTTGCAAACGCGATTTCTGTACTCAGAAAGAAAAAATTTAAAATTGACTTTGACATTAATATTCTTGATACAAAAGTGAATTCACTACCCAAAGTTAAAAAATTAAAAATATCACTTGGATATGAATATTCCGTTTGCAAACGCGATTTCTGTACTCAGAAAGAAAATATTTTAAAATTGACTTTGACATTAATATTCTTGATACAAACGCGAATTCACTACCCAAAGTTAAAAAATTTAAAATATCACTTGGATATGAATATTCCGTTTGCAAACGCAATTTCTGTACTCAGAAAGAAAAAATTTTAAAATTGACTTTGACATTAATATTCGTGATACAAACGCAAATTCACTACCCAAAGTTAAAAAATTAAAAATATCACCTGGATATGAATATTCCGTTTGCAAACTCGATTTCTTTACTCAGAAAGAAAAAAATTTAAAATTGACTTTGACATCAATATTCTTGATACAAACGCGAATTCACTACCCAAAATTAAAAAATTAAAAATATCACTTGGATATGAATATTCCGTTTGCAAACGAGATTTCTGTACTCAGAAAGAAAAAAATTTAAAATTCACTTTGACATTAATATTCTTGATACAAACGCGAATTCACTACCCAAAGTTTAAAAATTAAAAATATCACTTGGATATGAATATTCAGTTTGCAAACGCGATTTCTGTACTAAGAAAGAAAAAATTTTAAAATTGACTTTGACATTAATATTCTTGATACAAACGCGAATTCACTACTCAAAGTTAAAAAATTAAAAATATCACTTGGATATGAATATTCCGTTTACAAACGCGATTTCTCTACTCAGAAAGATAAAATTTTAAAATTGACTTTGACATTAATATTCTTGATACAAACGCGAATTCACTACCCAAAGTTAAAAAATTAAAAATATCACTTGGAAAAGAATATTCCGTTTGCAAACGCGATATTTGTACTGAGAAAGAAAAAATTTTAAAATTGACTTTGACATTAATATTCTTGATACAAACGCGAATTCACACCCAAAGTTAAAAAATTAAAAATATCACCTGGATATGAATATTCCGTTTGCAAACGCGATTTCTGTACTCAGAAAGAAAAAAATTTAAAATTGACTTTGACATTAATATTCTTGATACAAACGCGAATTCACTACCCAAAGTTAAAAAATTAAAAATATCACTTGGATATGAATATTCCGTTTGCAAACGCGATTTCTGTACTCAGAAAGAAAAATTTTTAAATTGACTTTGACATTTATATTCTTGATACAAACGCGAATTCACTACCCAAAGTGAAAAAATAAAAATATCACTTGGATATAAATATTCCGTTTGCAAACGCGATTTCTGTACTCAGAAAGAAAAAATTTAAAATTGACTTTGACATTAATATTCTTGATACAAAAGTGAATTCACTTCCCAAAATTAAAAAATTAAAAATATCACTTGGATATGAATATTCCGTTTGCAAACGCGATTTCTGTACTCAGAAAGAAAAAATTTTAAAATTGACTTTGACATTAATATTCTTGATACAAACGCGAATTCACTACCCAAAGTTAAAAAATTAAAAATATCACTTGGATATGGATATTCCGTTTGCGAACGCGATTTCTGTACTCAGAAAAAAAAAATTTTTAAATTGACTTTGACATTAATATTCTTGATACAAACGCGAATTCACTACCCAAAGTTAAAAAATTAAAAATATCACTTGGATATGTATATTCCGTTTTCAAACGCGATTTCTGTACTCAGAAAGTAAAAATTTTAAAATTGACTTTGACATTAATATTCTTGATACAAACGCGAATTCACTACCCAAAGTTAAAAAATTAATAATATCACTTGGATATGAATATTCCGTTTGCAAACGCGATTTCTGTACTCAGAAAGAAAAAATTTTAAAAATGACTTTGACATTAATATTCTTGATACAAACGCGAATTCACTACCCAAAGTGAAAAAATTAAAAATATCACTTGGATATAAATATTCCGTTTGCAAACGCGATTTCTGTACTCAGAAAAAAAAAATTTAAAATTGACTTTGACATTAATATTCTTGATACAAAAGTGAATTCACTACCCAAAGTGAAAAAAATAAAAATATCACTTGTATATGAATATTCCGTTTGCAAACGCGATATCTGTGCTCAGAAAGAAAAAATTTTAAATTTGACTTTGACATTAATATTCTTGATACAAACGCGAATTCACTACCCAAAGTTAAAAAATTAAAAATATCACTTGGATATGAATATTCCGTTTGCAAACGCGATTTCTGTACTCAGAAAAAAAAATTTTAAAATTGACTTTGACATTAATTTTCTTGATACAAACGCGAATTCACTACCCAAAGTTAAAAAATTAGAAATATCACTTGGATATGAATATTCCGTTTGCAAACGCGATTTCTGTACTCAGAAAGAAAAAATTTTAAAATTGACTTTGACATTAATATTCTTGATACAAACGCGAATTCACTACCCAAAGTTAAAAAATTAAAAATAATACTTGGATATGAATATTCCGTTTGCAAACGCGATTTCTGTACTCAGAAAGAAAAATTTTTAAAATTGACTTTGACATTAATATTCTTGATACAAACGCGATTTCACTACCCAAAGTTAAAAAATTAAAAATATCACTTGGATATGTATATTCCGTTTTCAAACGCGATTTCTGTACTCAGAAAGTAAAAATTTTAAAATTGACTTTGACATTAATATTCTTGATACAAACGCGAATTCACTACCCAAAGTTAAAAAATTAATAATATCACTTGGATATGAATATTCCGTTTGCAAACGCGATTTCTGTACTCAGAAAGAAAAAATTTTAAAAATGACTTTGACATTAATATTCTTGATACAAACGCGAATTCACTACCCGAAGTGAAAAAATTAAAAATATCACTTGGATATAAATATTCCGTTTGCAAACGCGATTTCTGTACTCAGAAAAAAAAAATTTTAAATTGACTTTGACATTAATTTTCTTGATACAAAAGTGAATTCACTACCCAAAGTGAAAAAAAATAAAAATATCACTTGTATATGAATATTCCGTTTGCAAACGCGATATCTGTGCTCAGAAAGAAAAAATTTTAAAATTGACTTTGACATTAATATTCTTGATACAAACGCGAATTCACTACCCAAAGTTAAAAAATTAAAAATAATACTTGGATATGAATATTCCGTTTGCAAACGCGATTTCTGTACTCAGAAAGAAAAATTTTTAAAATTGACTTTGACATTAATATTCTTGATACAAACGCGATTTCACTACCCAAAGTTAAAAAATTAAAAATATCACTTGGATATGTATATTCCGTTTTCAAACGCGATTTCTGTACTCAGAAAGTAAAAATTTTAAAATTGACTTTGACATTAATATTCTTGATACAAACGCGAATTCACTACCCAATGTTAAACAATTAATAATATCACTTGGATATGAATATTCCGTTTGCAAACGCGATTTCTGTACTCAGAAAGAAAAAATTTTAAAAATGACTTTGACATTAATATTCTTGATACAAACGCGAATTCACTACCCAAAGTGAAAAAATTAAAAATATCACTTGGATATAAATATTCCGTTTGCAAACGCGATTTCTGTACTCAGAAAAAAAAAATTTAAAATTGACTTTGACATTAATATTCTTGATACAAAAGTGAATTCACTACCCAAAGTGAAAAAAATAAAAATATCACTTGTATATGAATATTCCGTTTGCAAACGCGATATCTGTGCTCAGAAAGTAAAAATTTTAAATTTGACTTTGACATTAATATTCTTGATACAAACGCGAATTCACTACCCAAAGTTAAAAAATTAAAAATATCACTTGGATATGAATATTCCGTTTGCAAACGCGATTTCTGTACTCAGAAAAAAAAAATTTTAAAATTGACTTTGACATTAATTTTCTTGATACAAACGCGAATTCACTACCCAAAGTTAAAAAATTAGAAATATCACTTGGATATGAATATTCCGTTTGCAAACGCGATTTCTGTACTCAGAAAGAAAAAATTTTAAAATTGACTTTGACATTAATATTCTTGATACAAACGCGAATTCACTACCCAAAGTTAAAAAATTAAACATATCACTTCGATATGAATATTCCGTTTGCAAACGCGATTTCTATACTTAGAAAGAAAAAATTTTAAAATTGACTTTGACATTAATATTCTTTATACAAACGCGAATTTACTACCCCAAAGTTAAAAAATTAACAATATCACTTGGATATGAATATTCCGTTTGCAAACGCGATTTCTGTACTCAGAAAGAAAAAATTTAAAATTGACTTTGACATTAATATTCTTGATACAAACGCGTATTCACTACCCAAAGTTAGAAAATTAAAAATATCACTTGGATATGAATATTCCGTTTGCAAACGCGATTTCTGTACTCAGAAAGAAAAAAATTTAAAATTCACTTTGACATTAATATTCTTGATACAAACGCGAATTCACTACCCAAAGTTAAAAAATTAAAAATATCACTTGGATATGAATATTCCGTTTGCAAACCCGATATTTGTACTCAGAAAGAAAAAATTTTAAAATTGACTTTGACATTAATATTCTTGATACAAACGCGAATTCACACCCAAAGTTAAAAAATTAAAAATATCACCTGGATATGAATATTCCGTTTGCAAACGCGATTTCTGTACTCAGAAAGAAAAAATTTTAAAATTGACTTTGACATTAATATTCTTGATACAAACGCGAATTCACTACCTAAAGTTAAAAAATTAAAAATATCACTTGGATATGAATATTCCGTTTGCAAACGCGATTTCTGTACTCAGAAAGAAAAATTTTTAAAATTGACTTTGACATTAATATTCTTGATACAAACGCGATTTCACTACCCAAAGTTAAAAAATTAAAAATATCACTTGGATATGAATATTCCGTTTGCAAACGCGATTTCTGTACTCAGAAGAAAAAATTTTAAAATTTACTTTGACATTAATACTCTTGATACAAACGCGAATTCAATACCCAAAGTTAAAAAATTAAATATATCACTTGGATATGAATATTCCGTTTGCAAACGCGATTTCTGTACTCAGAAAGAAAAAATTATAAAATTGACTTTGACATTAATATTCTTGATACAAACGCGAATTCACTACCCAAAGTTAAAAAATTAAAAATATCACTTGGATATGAATATTCCGTTTGCAAACGCGATTTCTGTACTCAGAAAGAAAAAATTTTAAAATTGACTTTGACATTAATATTCTTGATACAAACGCGAATTCACTACCCAAAGTTAAAAAATTAAAAATATCACTTCGATATGAATATTCCGTTTGCAAACGCGATTTCTGTACTTAGAAAGAAAAAATTTTAAAATTGACTTTGACATTAATATTCTTGATACAAACGCGAATTTACTACCCAAAGTTAAAAAATTAAAAATATCACTTGGATATGAATATTCCGTTTGCAAACGCGATTTCTGTACTCAGAAAGAAAAAATTTAAAATTGACTTTGACATTAATATTCTTGATACAAACGCGTATTCACTACCCAAAGTTAGAAAATTAAAAATATCACTTGGATATGAATATTCCGTTTGCAAACGCGATTTCTGTACTCAGAAAGAAAAAAATTTAAAATTCACTTTGACATTAATATTCTTGATACAAACGCGAATTCACTACCCAAAGTTAAAAAATTAAAAATATCACTTGGATATAAATATTCCGTTTGCAAACCCGATATTTGTACTCAGAAAGAAAAAAATTTTAAAATTGACTTTGACATTAATATTCTTGATACAAACGCGAATTCACACCCAAAGTTAAAAAATTAAAAATATCACCTGGATATGAATATTTCGTTTGCAAACGCGATTTCTGTACTCAGAAAGAAAAAATTATAAAATTGACTTTGACATTAATATTCTTGATACAAACGCGAATTCACTAACCAAAGTTAAAAAATTAAAAATATCACTTGGATATCAATATTCCGTTTGCAAACGCGATTTCTGTACTCAGAAAGAAAAATTTTTAAATTGACTTTGACATTAATATTCTTGATACAAACGCGAATTCACTACCCAAAGTGAAAAAATTAAAAATATCACTTGGATATAAATATTCCGTTTGCAAACGCGATTTCTGTACTCAGAAAGAAAAAATTTAAAATTGACTTTGACATTAATATTCTTGATACAAAAGTGAATTCACTTCCCAAAGTTAAAAAATTAAAAATATCACTTGATTTCTGTACTCAGAAAGAAAAAATTTTAAAATTGACTTTGACATTAATATTCTTGATACAAACGCGAATTCACAACCCAAAGTTAAAAAATTAAAAATATCACTTGGATATTAATATTCCGTTTGCAAACGCGATTTCTGTACTCAGAAAGAAAAATTTTTAAATTGACTTTGACATTAATATTCTTGATATAAACGCGAATTCACTACCCAAAGTGAAAAAATTAAAAATGTCACTTGGATATAAATATTCCGTTTGCAAACGCGATTTCTGTACTCAGAAAGAAAAAATTTAAAATTGACTTTGACATTAATATTCTTGATACAAAAGTGAATTCACTACCCAGAGTTAAAAAATTAAAAATATCACTTGGATATGAATATTCCGTTTGCAAACGCGATTTCTGTACTCAGAAAGAAAAAATTTTAAAATTGACTTTGACATTAATATTCTTGATACAAACGCGAATTCGCTACCCAAAGTTAAAAAATTTAAAATATCACTTGGATATGAATATTCCGTTTGCAAACGCGATTTCTGTACTCAGAAAGAAAAAATTTTAAAATTGACTTTGACATTAATATTCGTGATACAAACGCAAATTCACTACCCAAAGTTAAAAAATTAAAAATATCACCTGGATATGAATATTCCGTTTGCAAACGCGATTTCTTTACTCAGAAAGAAAAAAATTTAAAATTGACTTTGACATTAATATTCTTGATACAAACGCGATTTCACTACCCAAAGTTAAAAAATTAAAAATATCACTCTGATATGAATATTCCGTTTGCAAACGCGATTTCTGTACTCAGAAAGAAAAAAATTTAAAATTCACTTTGACATTAATATTCTTGATACAAACGCGAATTCACTACCCAAAGTTAAAAAATTAAAAATATCACTTGGATATGAATATTCCGTTAGAAACGAGATTTCTGTACTCAGAAAGAAAAAATTTAAAATTGACTTTGACATTAATATTCTTGATACAAACGCGAATTCACTACCCAAAGTTAAGAAATTAAAAATATCACTTGGATATGAATATTCAGTTTGCAAACGCGATTTCTGTACTAAGAAAGAAAAAATTTTAAAATTGACTTTGACATTAATATTCTTGATACAAACGCGAATTCACTACCCAAAGTTAAAAAATCAAAAATATCACTTGGATATGAATATTCCGTTTGCAAAAGCGATTTCTGTACTCAGAAAGAAAAAAATTTAAAATTGACTTTGACATTAATATGCTTGATACAAACGCGAATTCACTACCCAAAGTTAAGAAATTAAAAATATCACTTGGATATGAATATTCAGTTTGCAAACGCGATTTCTGTACTAAGAAAGAAAAAATTTTAAAATTGACTTTGACATTAATATTCTTGATACAAACGCGAATTCACTACCCAAAGTTAAAAAATCAAAAATATCACTTGGATATGAATATTCCGTTTGCAAAAGCGATTTCTGTACTCAGAAAGAAAAAATTTTAAAATTGACTTTGACATTAATATTCTTGATACAAACGCGAATTCACTACTCAAAGTTAAAAAATTAAAAATATCACTTGGATATGAATATTCCGTTTACAAACGCGATTTCTCTACTCAGAAAGATAAAATTTTAAAATTGACTTTGACATTAATATTCTTGATACAAACGCGAATTCACTACCCAAAGTTAAAAAATTAAAAATATCACTTGGATATGAATATTCCGTTTGCAAACGCGATATTTGTACTCAGAAAGAAAAAATTTTAAAATTGACTTTGACATTAATATTCTTGATACAAACGCGAATTCACACCCAAAGTTAAAAAATTAAAAATATCACCTGGATATGAATATTCCGTTTGCAAACGCGATTTCTGTACTCAGAAAGAAAAAAATTTAAAATTGACTTTGACATTAATATTCTTGATACAAACGCGAATTCACTACCCAAAGTTAAAAAATTAAAAATATCACTTGGATATGAATATTCCGTTTGCAAACGCGATTTCTGTACTCAGAAAGAAAAAATGTAAAATTGACTTTGACATTAATATTCTTGATACAAATGTGAATTCACTTCCCCAAATTTAAAAATTTAAAATATCACTTGGATATGAATATTCCGTTTGCAAACGCGATTTCTGTACTCAGAAAGAAAAAATTTTAAAATTGACTTTGACATTAATATTCTTGATACAAACGCGAATTCACTACCCAAAGTTAAAAAATGAAAAATATCACTTGGATATGGATATTCCGTTTGCAAACGCGATTTCTGTACTCAGAAAAAAAAAATTTTAAAATTGACTTTGACATTAATATTCTTGATACAAACGCGAATTCACTACCCAAAATTAAAAAATTAAAAATATCACTTGGATATGAATATTCCGTTTTCAAACGCGATTTCTGTACTCAGAAAGAAAAAATTAAAAATTGACTTTGACATTAATATTCTTGATACAAACATGAATTCACTACCCAAAGTTAAAAAATTAAAAATATCACTTGGATATGAATATTCCGTTTGCAAACGCGAATTCTGTACTCAGAAAGAAAAAATTTTAAAATTGACTTTGACATTAATATTCTTGATACAAACGCGAATTCACTACCAAAAGTTAAAAAATTAAAAATATCACTTGGATATTAATATTCCGTTTGCAAACGCGATTTCTGTACTCAGAAAGAAAAATTTTTAAATTGACTTTGACATTAATATTCTTGATACAAACGCGAATTCACTACCCAAAGTGAAAAAATTAAAAATATCACTTGGATATAAATTTTCCGTTTGCAAACGCGATTTCTGTACTCAGAAAGAAAAAATTTAAAATTGACTTTGACATTAATATTCTTGATACAAAAGTGAATTCACTACCCAAAGTTAAAAAATTAAAAATATCACTTGGATATGAATATTCCGTTTGCAAACGCGATTTCTGTGCTCAGAAAGAAAAAATTTTAAAATTGACTTTGACATTAATATTCTTGATACAAACGCGAATTCACTACCCAAAGTTAAAAAATTAAAAATATCACTTGGATATTAATATTCCGTTTGCAAACGCAATTTCTGTACTCAGAAAGAAAAATTTTTAAATTGACTTTGACATTAATATTCTTGATACAAACGTGAATTCACTACCCAAAGCTAAAAAATTAAAAATATCACTTGAATATGAATATTCCGTTTGCAAACGCAATTTCTGTACTCAGAAAGTAAAAATTTAAAATTGACTTTGACATTAATATTCTTGATACAAACGCGAATTCACTACCCAAAGTTAAATAATTAAAAATATCACTTTGATATGAATAATCCGTTTGCAAAAGCGATTTCTGTACTCAGAAAGAAAAAATTTAAAATTGACTTTGACATTAATATTCTTGATACAAACGCGAATTCACTACCCAAAGTTAAAAAATTAAAAATATCACTTGGATTTGAATATTCAGTTTGCAAACGCGATTTCTGTACTCAGAAAGAAAATATTTTAAAATTGACTTTGACATTAATATTCTTGATACAAACGCGAATTCACTACCCAAAGTTAAAAAATCAAAAATATCACTTGGATATGAATATTCCGTTTGCAAACGCGATTTCTGTACTCAGAAAGAAAAAATTTTAAAATTGACTTTGACATTAATATTCTTGATACAAACGCGAATTCACTACCCAAAGTTAAAAAATTAAAAATATCACTTGGATATGAATATTCCGTTTGCAAACGCGATATTTGTACTCAGAAAGAAAAAATTTTAAAATTGACTTTGACATTAATATTCTTGATACAAACGCGAATTCACACCCAAAGTTAAAAAATTAAAAATATCACTTGGATATGAATATTCCGTTTGCAAACGCGATATTTGTACTCAGAAAGAAAAAATTTTAAAATTGACTTTGACATTAATATTCTTGATACAAACGCGAATTCACACCCAAAGTTAAAAAATTAAAAATATCACCTGGATATGAATATTCCGTTTGCAAACGCGATTTCTGTACTCAGAAAGAAAAAAATTTAAAATTGACTTTGACATTAATATTCTTGATACTAACGCGAATTCACTACCCAAAGTTAAAAAATTAAAAATATCACTTGGATATGAATATTCCGTTTGCAAACGCGATATTTGTACTCAGAAAGAAAAAATTTTAAAATTGACTTTGACATTAATATTCTTGATACAAACGCGAATTCACACCCAAAGTTAAAAAATTAAAAATATCACCTGGATATGAATATTCCGTTTGCAAACGCGATTTCTGTACTCAGAAAGAAAAAAATTTAAAATTGACTTTGACATTAATATTCTTGATACTAACGCGAATTCACTACCCAAAGTTAAAAAATTAAAAATATCACTTGGATATGAATATTCCGTTTGCAAACGCGATTTCTGTACTCAGAAAGAAAAATTTTTAAATTGACTTTGACATTAATATTCTTTGATACAAACGCGAATTCACTACCCAAAGTGAAAAAATTAAAAATATCACTTGGATATAAATATTCCGTTTGCAAACGCGATTTCTGTACTCAGAAAGAAAAAATTTAAAATTGACTTTGACATTAATATTCTTGAAACAAAAGTGAATTCACTTCCCAAAATTAAAAAATTAAAAATATCACTTGGATATGAATATTCCGTTTGCAAACGCGATTTCTGTACTCAGAAAGAAAAAATTTTAAAATTGACTTTGACATTAATATTCTTGATACAAACGCGAATTCACTACCCAAAGTTAAAAAATAAAAAATATCACTTGGATATGAATATTCCGTTTGCAAACGCGATTTCTGTACTCAGAAAAAAAAAATTTTAAAATTGACTTTGACATTAATATTCTTGATACAAACGCGAATTCACTACTCAAAGTTAAAAAATTAAAAATATCACTTGGATATGAATATTCCGTTTTCAAACGCGATTTCTGTACTCAGAAAGTAAAAATTTTAAAATTGACTTTGACATTAATATTCTTGATACAAACGCGAATTCACTACCCAAAAATAAAAAATTAAAAATATCACTTGGATATGAATATTCCGTTTGCAAACGCGATTTCTGTACTCAGAAAGAAAAAATTTTAAAATTGATTTTGACATTAATATTCTTGATACAAACGCGAATTCACTACCCAAAGTTAAAAAATTAAAAATATCACTTGGATATTAATATTCCGTTTGCAAACGCGATTTCTGTACTCAGAAAGAAAAATTTTTAAATTGACTTTGACATTAATATTCTTGATACAAACGCGAATTCACTACCCAAAGTGAAAAAATTAAAAATATCACTTGGATATAAATATTCCGTTTGCAAACGCGATTTCTGTACTCAGAAAGAAAAAATTTAAAATTGACTTTGACATTAATATTCTTGATACAAAAGTCAATTCCATACCCAAAGTTAAAAAATTATAAATATCACTTGGATATGAATATTCCGTTTGCAAACGCGATTTCTGTACTCAGAAAGAAAAAATTTTAAAATTGACTTTGACATTAATATTCTTGATACAAACGCGAATTCACTACCCAAAGTTAAAAAATGAAAAATATCACTTGGATATGGATATTCCGTTTGCAAACGCGATTTCTGTACTCAGAAAAAAAAAATTTTTAAATTGACTTTGACATTAATATTCTTGATACAAACGCGAATTCACTACCCAAAATTAAAAAATTAAAAATATCACTTGGATATGAATATTCCGTTTTCAAACGCGATTTCTGTACTCAGAAAGAAAAAATTAAAAATTGACTTTGACATTAATATTCTTGATACAAACATGAAATCACTACCCAAAGTTAAAAAATTAAAAATATCACTTGGATATGAATATTCCGTTTGCAAACGCGAATTCTGTACTCAGAAAGAAAAAATTTTAAAATTGACTTTGACATTAATATTCTTGATACAAACGCGAATTCACTACCAAAAGTTAAAAAATTAAAAATATCACTTGGATATTAATATTCCGTTTGCAAACGCGATTTCTGTACTCAGAAAGAAAAATTTTTAAATTGACTTTGACATTAATATTCTTGATACAAACGCGAATTCACTACCCAAAGTGAAAAAATTAAAAATATCACTTGGATATAAATATTCCGTTTGCAAACGCGATTTCTGTACTCAGAAAGAAAAAATTTAAAATTGACTTTGACATTAATATTCTTGATACAAAAGTGAATTCACTACCCAAAGTTAAAAAATTAAAAATATCACTTGGATATGAATATTCCGTTTGCAAACGCGATTTCTGTGCTCAGAAAGAAAAAATTTTAAAATTGACTTTGACATTAATATTCTTGATACAAACGCGAATTCACTACCCAAAGTTAAAAAATTAAAAATATCACTTGGATATTAATATTCCGTTTGCAAACGCAATTTCTGTACTCAGAAAGAAAAATTTTTAAATTGACTTTGACATTAATATTCTTGATACAAACGTGAATTCACTACCCAAAGCTAAAAAATTAAAAATATCACTTGAATATGAATATTCCGTTTGCAAACGCAATTTCTGTACTCAGAAAGTAAAAATTTAAAATTGACTTTGACATTAATATTCTTGATACAAACGCGAATTCACTACCCAAAGTTAAATAATTAAAAATATCACTTTGATATGAATAATCCGTTTGCAAAAGCGATTTCTGTACTCAGAAAGAAAAAATTTAAAATTGACTTTGACATTAATATTCTTGATACAAACGCGAATTCACTACCCAAAGTTAAAAAATTAAAAATATCACTTGGATTTGAATATTCAGTTTGCAAACGCGAATTCTGTACTCAGAAAAAAAATATTTTAAAATTGACTTTGACATTAATATTCTTGATACAAACGCGAATTCACTACCCAAAGTTAAAAAATCAAAAATATCACTTGGATATGAATATTCCGTTTGCAAACGCGATTTCTGTACTCAGAAAGAAAAAATTTTAAAATTGACTTTGACATTAATATTCTTGATACAAACGCGAATTCACTACTCAAAGTTAAAAAATTAAAAATATCACTTGGATATGAATATTCCGTTGACAAACGCGATTTCTCTACTCAGAAAGATAAAATTTTAAAATTGACTTTGACATTAATATTCTTGATACAAACGCGAATTCACTACCCAAAGTTAAAAAATTAAAAATATCACTTGGATATGAATATTCCGTTTGCAAACGCGATATTTGTACTCAGAAAGAAAAAATTTTAAAATTGACTTTGACATTAATATTCTTGATACAAACGCGAATTCACACCCAAAGTTAAAAAATTAAAAATATCACCTGGATATGAATATTCCGTTTGCAAACGCGATTTCTGTACTCAGAAAGAAAAAAATTTAAAATTGACTTTGACATTAATATTCTTGATACTAACGCGAATTCACTACCCAAAGTTAAAAAATTAAAAATATCACTTGGATATGAATATTCCGTTTGCAAACGCGATTTCTGTACTCAGAAAGAAAAATTTTTAAATTGACTTTGACATTAATATTCTTTGATACAAACGCGAATTCACTACCCAAAGTGAAAAAATTAAAAATATCACTTGGATATAAATATTCCGTTTGCAAACGCGATTTCTGTACTCAGAAAGAAAAAATTTAAAATTGACTTTGACATTAATATTCTTGAAACAAAAGTGAATTCACTTCCCAAAATTAAAAAATTAAAAATATCACTTGGATATGAATATTCCGTTTGCAAACGCGATTTCTGTACTCAGAAAGAAAAAATTTTAAAATTGACTTTGACATTAATATTCTTGATACAAACGCGAATTCACTACCCAAAGTTAAAAAATTAAAAATATCACTTGGATATGGATATTCTGTTTGCAAACGCGATTTCTGTACTCAGAAAAAAAAAATTTTAAAATTGACTTTGACATTAATATTCTTGATACAAACGCGAATTCACTACTCAAAGTTAAAAAATTAAAAATATCACTTGGATATGAATATTCCGTTTTCAAACGCGATTTCTGTACTCAGAAAGTAAAAATTTTAAAATTGACTTTGACATTAATATTCTTGATACAAACGCGAATTCACTACCCAAAAATAAAAAATTAAAAATATCACTTGGATATGAATATTCCGTTTGCAAACGCGATATTTGTACTCAGAAAGAAAAAATTTTAAAATTGATTTTGACATTAATATTCTTGATACAAACGCGAATTCACTACCCAAAGTTAAAAAATTAAAAATATCACTTGGATATTAATATTCCGTTTGCAAACGCGATTTCTGTACTCAGAAAGAAAAATTTTTAAATTGACTTTGACATTAATATTCTTGATACAAACGCGAATTCACTACCCAAAGTGAAAAAATTAAAAATATCACTTGGATATAAATATTCCGTTTGCAAACGCGATTTCTGTACTCAGAAAGAAAAAATTTAAAATTGACTTTGACATTAATATTCTTGATACAAAAGTCAATTCCATACCCAAAGTTAAAAAATTAAAAATATCACTTGGATATGAATATTCCGTTTGCAAACGCGATTTCTGTACTCAGAAAGAAAAAATTTTAAAATTGACTTTGACATTAATATTCGTGATACAAACACAAATTCACTACCCAAAGTTAAAAAATTAAAAATATCACCTGGATATGAATATTCCGTTTGCAAACTCGATTTCTTTACTCAGAAAGAAAAAAATTTAAAATTGACTTTGACATTAATATTCTTGATACAAACGCGAATTCACTACCCAACGTTAAAAAATTAAAAATATCACTTGGATATGAATATTCCGTTTGCAAACGCGATTTCTGTACTCAGAAAGAAAAAAATTTAAAATTCACTTTGACATTAATATTCTTGATACAAACGCGAATTCACTACCCAAAGTTAAAAAATTAAAAATATCACTTGGATATGAATATTCCGTTTGCAAACGCGATTTTTGTACTCAGAAAGAAAAAATTTTAAAATTGACTTTGACATTAATATTCCTGATACATACGCGAATTCACTACCCAAAGTTAAAAAATTAAAAATATCTCTTAGATATGAATATTCCGTTTGCAAACGCGATTTCTCTACTCAGAAAGTAAAAATTTAAAATTGACTTTGACATTAATATTCTTGATACAAACGCGAATTCACTACCCAAAGTTAAATAATTAAAAATATCACTTTGATATGAATAATCCGTTTGCAAACGCGATTTCTGTACTCAGTAAGAAAAAATTTAAAATTGACTTTGACATTAATATTCTTGATACAAACGCGAATTCACTACCCAAAGTTAAAAAATTAAAAATATCACTTGGATATGAATATTCCGTTTGCAAACGCGATTTTTGTACTCAGAAAGAAAAAATTTTAAAATTGACTTTGACATTAATATTCCTGATACAAACGCGAATTCACTACCCAAAGTTAAAAAATTAAAAATATCTCTTAGATATGAATATTCCGTTTGCAAACGCGATTTCTGTACTCAGAAAGTAAAAATTTAAAATTGACTTTGACATTAATATTCTTGATACAAACGCGAATTCACTACCCAAAGTTAAAAAATTAAAAATATCACTTGGATATGAATATTCAGTTTGCAAACGCGATTTCTGTACTCAGAAAGAAAAAATTTTAAAATTGACTTTGACATTAATATTCTTGATACAAACGCGAATTCACTACCCAAAGTTAAAAAATTAAAAATATCACTTGGATAAGAATATTCCGTTTGCAAACGCGATTTCTGTACTCAGAAAGAAAAAATTTTAAAATTGACTTTGACATTAATATTCTTGATACAAACGCGAATTCACTACTCAAAGTTAAAAAATTAAAAATATCACTTGGATATGAATATTCCGTTTACAAACGCGATTTCTCTACTCAGATAGATAAAATTTTAAAATTGACTTTGACATTAATATTCTAGATACAAACGCGAATTCACTACCCAAAGTTAAAAAATTAAAAATATCACTTGGATATGAATATTCCGTTTGCAAACGCGATATTTGTACTCAGAAAGAAAAAATTTTAAAATTGACTTTGACATTAATATTCTTGATACAAACACGAATTCACACCCAAAGTTAAAAAATTAAAAATATCACCTGGATATGAATATTCCGTTTGCAAACGCGATTTCTGTACTCAGAAAGAAAAAAATTTAAAATTGACTTTGACATTAATATTCTTGATACAAACGCGAATTCACTACCCAAAGTTAAAAAATTAAAAATATCACTTGGATATGAATATTCCGTTTGCAAACGCGATTTCTGTACTCAGAAAGAAAAATTTTTAAATTGACTTTGACATTAATATTCTTGATACAAACGCGAATTCACTACCCAAAGTGAAAAAATTAAAAATATCACTTGGATATAAATACTCCGTTTGCAAACGCGATTTCTGTACTCAGAAAGAAAAAATTTAAAATTGACTTTGACATTAATATTCTTGATACAAACGCAAATTCACTACCCAAAGTTAAAAAATTAAAAATATCACTTGGATATGGATATTCCGTTTGCAAACGCGATGTCTGTACTCAGAAAAAAAAATTTTAAAATTGACTTTGACATTATTATTCTTGATACAAACGCGAATTCACTATCCAAAGTTAAAAAATTAAAAATATCACTTGGATATGAATATTCCGTTTTCAAACGCGATTTCTGTACTCAGAAAGTAAAAATTTTAAAATTGACTTTGACATTAATATTCTTGATACAAACGCGAATTCACTACCCAAAGTTAAAAAATTAAAAATATCACTTGGATATGAATACTCCGTTTGCAAACGCGATTTCTGTACTCAGAAAGAAAACATTTTAAAATTGACTTTGACATTAATATTCTTGATACAAACGCGAATTCACTACCCAAACTTAAAAAATTAAAAATATCACTTGGATATTAATATTCCGTTTGCAAACGCGATTTCTGTACTCAGAAAGAAAAATTTTTAAATTGACTTTGACATTAATATTCTTGATACAAACGCGAATTCACTACCCAAAGTGAAAAAATTAAAAATATCACTTGGATATAAATATTCCGTTTGCATACGCGATTTCTGTACTCAGAAAGAAAAAATTTAAAATTGACTTTGACATTAATATTCTTGATACAAAAGTGAATTCACTACCCAAAGTTAAAAAATTAAAAATATCACTTTGATATGAATATTCCGTTTGCAAACGCGATTTCTGTACTCAGAAAGAAAAAATTTTAAAATTGACTTTGACATTAATATTCTTGATACAAACGCGAATTCACTACCCAAAATTAAAAAAATTTAAAATATCACTTGGATATGAATATTCCGTTTGCAAACGCGATTTATGTACTCAGAAAGAGAAAATTTTAAAATTGACTTTGACTTTAATATTCGTGATACAAACGCAAATTCACTACCCAAAGTTAAATAATTAAAAATATCACTTGGATATGAATATTCCGTTTGCAAACGCAATTTTTATACTCAGAAAGAAAAAATTTTAAAACTGACTTTGACATTAATATTCCTGATACAAACGCGAATTCACTACCCAAAGTTAAAAAATTAAAAATATCACTTGGATATGAATATTCCGTTTGCAAACGCGATTTCTGTACTCAGAAAGTAAAAATTTAAAATTGACTTTGACATTAATATTCTTGATACAAACGCGAATTCACTACCCAAAGTTAAATAATTAAAAATATCACTTTGATATGAATAATCCGTTTGCAAACGCGATTTCTGTACTCAGAAAGAAAAAATTTAAAATTGACTTTGACATTAATATTCTTGATACAAACGCGAATTCACTACCCAAAGTTAAAAAATAAAAAATATCACTTGGATATGAATATTCCGTTTGCAAACGCGATTTCTGTACTCAGAAAGAAAAAATTTTAAAATTGACTTTGACATTAATATTCTTGATACAAACGCGAATTCACTACCCAAAGTTAAAAAATTAAAAATATCACTTGGATATGAATATTCCGTTTGCAAACGCGATTTCTGTACTCAGAAAGAAAAAATTTTAAAATTGACTTTGACATTAATATTCTTGATACAAACGCGAATTCACTACTCAAAGTTAAAAAATTAAAAATATCACTTGGATATGAATATTCCGTTTACAAACGCGATTTTTGTACTCAGAAAGAAAAAATTTTAAAATTGACTTTGACATTAATATTCTTGTTACAAACGCGAATTCACTAGTCGAGGCAAAAAAAGTTAAAAAAAAAGGGACTTGGATGTGAATATTCTAGTTGCAAACGCGATTTTAGTATTCAGAAAGAAAAAATTAAAAATGTGGCTTTAATGTGTATTTTCTTGTTGCAGACGCGATTTCAGTTCTCTTAATTTAAAAATTAAAAATGTGAATTGGATATAATAATTCTTGTAATAATTTTATTTTTTAATTTCTGAGAACTAAAATCGCGTTTGCACCAAGAATATTCATATCCAAGTAACAGTTTTAATTTTTTCACATTCTGTAGTGAATTAACATTGTATTTAGAAATATAGAAATAGTTATACCATTGTAAAAGAAATTGAGTTTGCAACAAGAAGAATCATATCATAATTACATTTTAATTTTTTTTTGTGAGGAATGAAATCGCGTTTGCAACAATATTACTGTTAAAAACGCCCTTTCTGTACACAGTTAGAATAAATTTAAAATGTGGCTTTGATATGAATATACTTGATACAAACGCGACTTCACTAATCAAAGAAAATAATTAAAAATGTGTATAGGATATGAATAAATGTGACTTGGACATAAATATTATTGTTACAAACGCGAATTCACTAATCAAGGTGAAACAATTAAAAATGTGACTGGTATGTTAATATTCTAGTTGCAAACGCGATTTCAGTACTCAGAGAGAAATAATTAAAAATGTGGCTTGGATGTGTAAATTCTTGTTGCAGACGCGATTTCATTACTCGGAAAGTAAATATTAAAAATGAGGCTTGGATGTGTAAATTCTTGTTGCAGACGCGATTTCAGTACTCGGAAAGTATATATTAAAAATGTGGCTTGGTTGTGTAAATTCTTATTGATGACGGGATTTCAGTTCTCAGAAATTAAAAATTAAAAATGTGAATTGGATAAATATATTCTTATAATAATGTTAATTCAATACTCAAGCGAAAAAATTATGACTGTAATTCGTGAATTCAGTAATCAAAGTGTAAAATTTATAATTTGATTAGGATATGAATATTCTTGTTGCGAACATGATTTCTGCAGTCGGAAAGAAAAAATTAAAAATATGACTTGCGTATAAATATTATTGTTACAAACGCGAATTCACTATTCAAATGGAAAAATTAAAAATGTGACTGGGACGTGAATATTCATTTTGCAAACGCGAATTCAGTCCTCAGAAAAAAAAAGTTAAAATTGTTACTGTGATATGAATATTCTTGTTGCAAACGCCTTTTTTGTACTCAGTAAGAAAAAATTAAAAATGTGATTAGGGTATGAATATTCTTTTTGCAAACGATATTTCTGAAAACAGAAAGAAAAAAAATTTGACTTGGGTATGAATATTATTGTTACAAACGTGAAATCACTAATTAAAGTGAAAAAATTAAAAATGTGACTGGGATGTAAATATTCATTTTGCAAACACGAATTTGGTTCTCAGAAAGAAAAAAGGTAATAATTTGACTTGGATGTGAATTGTCTATTTGCAAACGCGATTTCAGTACGCGGAAAGTAAAAATTAAAAATGTGGCTTGGATATGATTATTCTTGTTACAAACGAAAATTCACCGGTCGAAGTGAAAAAGTTATACAACGCGACTTAGATGTGAATATTCTTATTGCAAACGCGATTTCAATCCTCAGAAAAAAAAATTAAAAAATTGACTTACTAGTAGATATGATTATCCTTGATAGAAACGCGAATTCACTACCAAAAGTAAAAGACTTTAAAATAATGCTTACATATGTATTTCTATTGTCAAATCATGTTTTCAGTACTGAAAATGATAAAATTAAAAATGTAACTTGGATACGAATATTGTTTTACAAACGCGAATTCACCATTCAATGTGAAAAGATTAAAATATTACTTGGATATGAATTTAGTACTCAGAAATTTTTTTTTTTAATTACATGGATATGAAAATTCTTGTTACAAACGCGATTTCAGAACTCAGAAAGAATAAATTAAAAATGTTGCTTGGATATGAATATTCTTGAGGTAAACGCAATTTCTGTACCCATAAAGAAGAAAATTAAAAATTGCCTTTGACATGAATATTCTTGATACAAACGCAAATTCAATACACAATGTGAAAAAATCAATAACATGATTAGAATATGATTATTATTTATTCATACGCGATTAATGTACGTTAAAGAATCTAAATTATAACTTAATTATAAATATATTTGTTACAAACGCGAATTCACTAGTCGAAGCGAAAAAAGTTAAAAATGTGTCTTGAATGTGAGTATTCAAGTTGCAAACGCGATTTCAGTACTCGGAAAGTAAAAAATAAAATACCATTGTAATAGAAATGGAGTTAGCAACAAGAATAATCATATCTAAATTACATTTTTAATTTTTTTTATAAGCACCAAATTGAATATTCACATCCCAGTCACATTTTTAATTTTTTTCATTTGAATAGTGAATTCGCGTTTGTAACAATAATATTCATACGGAAGTCAAATTTTTAATTTTTTCTTTCCGAGTGCAGAAATCGTGTTCGCAACAAGAATATTCATATCCTAATCAAATTTTAAATTTTTTCACTTTGATTACTAAATTTCCGTTTGTTTCAAGATACCAAAGTCACATTATTGATTTTTTCTTTCTAAGTACTGAAATCGCGTTTGCGAAAAGAATATTCACATCCAAGTCATATTTTTAATTTTTTCGCTTGATTATTGAATTCGCGTTTTTAACAATAATATTGTTGGAAACTCGATTTCAGTCCTCATCAAAAAAAATTCAAAATGCAACTAAGATATGATTATTTTTGTTCCAAACTCCATTTCTATTACAATGGTATTACTATTTCTTTATTTCAAAATACAATGTTTATTCACCACAGAGTGTGAAAAAATTAAAACTGTTACTTGGATATGAATATTCTTAAAGAATTTAAAATGTTACTTGGATATGAATTTCTATTGTCCAATCGCAATTTCAGTACTGAAAATGATAAAATTAAAAATGTTGCTTGGATATGAATATTCTCGAGGCAAACGCGTTCTCAGTACTCAGAAAGAAAAAATTAAAAATGTGACATGGATATGAATATTCTTGATACAAACGCAAATTCACTACTCAAAGTGAACAAATTAAAAATGTGATAAGGATATGAATTTTCTTGTTTTAATTGCGAATTGAAACCTCCGGAAGACAAAAAATTAAAAATTGACATTGATATGAATATTCACATTACAAA
The DNA here is from genome assembly GCF_921293095.1 of Ischnura elegans. NCBI lineage: Eukaryota > Metazoa > Arthropoda > Insecta > Odonata > Coenagrionidae > Ischnura > Ischnura elegans. Next base: position 112,811,516 of record NC_060246.1, on the reverse strand, counting down.
CGTAAATATACTACCCAAAGTGAAAAAATAAAAATTTCACTTGTATATGAATATTCCGTTTGCAAACGCGATTTCTGTACTCATAAAGAAAATAATTAAAAATTGATTTTGACACGAATATTCTTGATACAAACGCGAATTCACTTCCCAAAGTTAAAAAATTAAAAATATCACTTTTACATGAATATTTCGTTTGCATGCGTAATTGCTGTACTCAGAAAGAAAAAAATTAAACGAAACTTTGATATGACTATTCTGAATACAAACGCAAATTCAATACAAATGTGAAAAAATCAATAATATGAATAGAATATGATTATTATTTGTCCATACGCGATTAATGTACATTAAAAAATTTTAAATATGACTTTATTATAAATATTCTTGTTATAAACGCGAATTCAATAGTCGAGGCGAAAAAAGTTAAAAATGTGACTTTGATGTGAATATTCTAGTTGCAAACGCGATTTCAGTACTCGTAAAGTAAAAATTAAAAATGTGGCTTGGATGTGTAATTTCCTTTTGCAGACGGAATTTCATTTCTCAGAAATTAAAAATTAAAAATGTGAATAGGATATAAATATTCTTATAATAATTTTAATTTATTATTTCTGAGAACTAAAATCGCGTTTGCAACTAGAGTTTTCATATACAAGTAATTTTTTTTATTTTTTTTCTGAGTACATAATTCGCGATGGAACCAAGAATACTCATATCCAAGTAATATTTTAATTTTTTCTCATTGAATGGTGAATTCGCGTTTGTAAAAAAAATATTCATATCCAAGAAACATTTTTAATTTTATCATTTTCAGTACTGAAATTGCGATTAGACAATAGAATTTCATATCCAAGTAACATTTTAAATTCTTTTACTTTTGGTAGTGAATTAGCGTTTGTAACAAGAATAATCTTATCCTAGTCACATTATTAACTTTTTTCTTTCTGACGACCAAATTCGCGTCTGCAAAAAGAATATTCACATCCCAGTCACATTTTTAATTTTTTCACTTTGATTTGTGAATTCGCGTATGTAACAATAATATTCATACCCAAGTCAAATTTTTTTTCTTTCTGTGTTCAGAAATCGCGTTCACAAAAAGAATATTCATATCCTAATCAAATTTTTAATATTTTAACTTTGATTAGTGAATTCGCGTTTGTATCAAGTATATTCCTATCAAAGCCACATTTTTAATTTATTCTGACTGAGTACAAAAAAGGCGTTTGCAACAAGTCACAGTCGCATTTTTATTTTTTTTCTTCCTGAGGACTGAATGCGCGTTTGCAAAATGAAAGTTCACATCCCAGTCACATTTTTAATTTTTTCATTTGAATAGTGAATTCGCGTTTGTAACAGTGATATTCATACGCAAGTGAAATTTTTAATATTTGCTTTTCGAGTGCAGAAATCGTGTTCGCAACAAGAATATTCATATCCTAATAAAATTTTAAATTTTTTCACTTTGAATACTGAATTCACGTTTGTTTCAGGGTTATTCATACCAAAGTAACATTTTAATTTTTTTTTTCTGATGACTGAAATCGCGATTGGACAATAGAATTTCATATCCAAGTAACATTTTAAATTCTTTTACTTTTGGTAGTGAATTTGCGTTGGCAAAAAGAATATTCACATCCAAGTCATATTTTTAATTTTTTCGCTTGAGTAATGAATTCGCATTTTTAACAAGAATATTGTTGCAAACGTGATTTCGGTCCTCACAAAAAAAATTGAAGATGTAACTAAGATATGAAAATTCTTGTTGGAAACTCCATTTCTATTACAATGGTATTACCATTTCATTATTTCTAAATACAATCTTAATTCACTACAGAGTGTGAAAAAAAATATAATTTGTACTTGAATACGAATATTCATGGTGCAAACGGAATTTTTGTTCTCAGAAATAAAAAATTAAAAATTATTATATGAATATTCATATCCAATTCACATTTTTAATTTTTAATTTCTGAGAACTGAAATTTCGTCTGCAACAAGAATTTACACATCCAAGCCACATTTTTAATTTTTACTTTCCGAGTACTGAAATCGCGTTTGCAACTAGATAATTCACATCCAGGTCAAATTATTACCTTTTTTCTTTCCGAGGGTCAAATTCGCGTTTGCAAAAAGAATATTTACATCCCAGTAACATTTATTATTTTTTCACTTTGATTAGTGAATTCGCGTTTGTAACAATAATATTCATACGCGAAATTGGTCCTCAGAAAGAAAAAAGTTAATAATGTGACTCAGATACGAATATTCTTGTTGCCAACGTGGTTTATATACTCAGTAAGAATAAATTAAAAATCTGACTAGGATGCGATTATTCTTGTTGCCAACGCAAATTCAATACCAAAAGTAAAATAATTTAAAATGTTACTTGGATATGAAATTCTATTGTCCAATCGCGATTTCAGTACTGAAAATGATAAAACTAAAAATGTTTATTGGATATGAATATTCTTTTTCCAAACGCGAATTCACATTTCAATGTGAAAAAATTAAAATATTACTTGGATATGAGTATTCTTGTTGCAATCGCGAATTATGTACTCAGAAAAAAAATTTTAAAAATTATTCGTTTATGTAAATTCTTGTTGCAAACGTGATTTCAGTACTCAGAAAGAAAAAATTCAAAATGTGACTTGGATATTAATATTCTTGATACAAACGCAAATTCACTACTCGAAGTGAAAAAGTTAAAAATGTGATAAGGATATGAATTTTTTTGTTTTAATAGCGAATTAAAACCTCCGGAATAAAAAAATTAAAAATTGACTTTTATATAAATATTCACGTTACAAACGTAAATATACTACCCAAAGTGAAAAAATTAAAAATATCACTTGGATATGAATATTCCGTTTGCAAACGCGATTTCTGTACCCAGAAAGAAAAACTTTAAAAATTGGCTTTGACATAAATATTCTTGATACAAACGCGATTACACTACCCAATGTTAAAAAATGAAAAATATCACTTTGATATGATTTTCCGTTTGCAAACGTGATTTCTGTACTTAGAAAGAAAAAAATTAAAAATGTGGCTTGGATGTGTAAATTCTTGTTGCAGACGGGATTTCAGTTCTCAGAAATAAAAATTTAAAAATATTAATTGGATATAAATATTCTCATAATAATTTTAATTTTTTATATCTGAGAACTAAAATTGCGTTTTACCAAGAATATTCATATTCAAGTACAAATTTTAATTTTTTCATACTCTGTAATGAATTAACATTGTATTTAAAAATAAAGAAATAGTAATACCATTGTTATAGAAATGGAGTTTGCAACAAGAATAATCATATCTTAGTTATAATTTTAATTTTTTTTATAAGTACTGAAATCTTGTTTGCAACAATATTCTTGTTAAAAACGGCAATTCGATACTCAAGCGAAAAAATTAAGAATATGACTTACATGTGAATATTCTTTTGGCAATCGCGATTTCAGTCATCAGAAGAAAAAAAATAAAATGTTACTAGGATATGAATATTCTTGTTGCGAACACGATTTCTGCAGTTGGAAAGAAAAAATTAAAAATTTGACTTGCGTATGAAAATTATTGTTACAAACGCGAATTCACTATTCAAATGAAAAAATTAAAAATGTGACTGGGATGTGAATATTCAATTTGGTCCTTATAAAAGAAAATTAAAAATGTAATTAAGATATGATTATTCTTGTTGCTAACTCCATTTCTATTACAATGGTATTACTTTTTTTCTAAATACAATGTTGATTCACTAAAGAGTGCGAAATAATTAAAATTGTTACTAAGATATGAATATTCTTGGTGCAAACGCGACTTTTGTTCTCAGAAATAAAAAATTATTATTATTATTAGAATATTTATATCCAATTCACATTTTTAAATTTTAATTTCTGAGAACTGAAACCCCGTCTGCAACAAGAATTTAAAATATATAAGACTCATTTTTAATTTTTACTTTCCGAGTACTGAAATCGCGTTTGCAACTAGATTATTCACATCCAAGTCACATTTTTGACTTTTTTCCCCTCGACTAGTGAATTCGCGTTTGTAAGAAGAATATTCATAATTAAGTCATATTTTAAATTTTCTCTTACTGAGTACATAAACCACGTTGTCAACAAGAGTATTTATATCTAAGTTACATTATTAACTTTTTTCATTCTGAGGACCAAATTCGCGTTTGCAAAAAGAATATTTACATCCCAGTCACATTTTTATTTTTTTCACTTTGATTAGTGAATTCGCGTTTGTAACAATAATATTCATACGCGAATTTGGTCCTCAGAAAGAAAAAAGGTAATAATGTGACTCATATACGAATACTCTTGTTGCCAACGCTTATTCACTACCAAAAGTAAAACAATTTGAAATGTTACTTGGATATGAATTTCTATTGTCCAATCGCGATTTCAGTACTGAAAATGATAAAATTAAAAATGTTTCTTGGATATGAATATTCTTTTATACAAACGCGAATTCACCATTCAATGAGAAAAAATTAAAATATTACTTGTATATGAAAATTCTTGTTGCAAACGCGATTTCACTACTCAGAAAGAATAAATTAAAAATGTGAATTGGATATAAATATTCTTGGATATTCTTGAGGCAAACGCGTTCTCAGTCCTCAGGAAGAAAAAAGTTAAAAATATGACTGTGAAATGAATATTCTTGTTGCAAACGCCTTTTTTGTACTCAGTAAGAAATAATTAAAAATGTGGCTTTGATATGAATATACATGATACAAACGCGAATTCACTAATTAAAGTAAAAAAATAAAAAATGTGATTAGGATATGAAAGAAACACGATTTCTGAACTCAGAAAGAAAAAAAAAGTGACTTGGGTATGAATATTATTCTTACAAACGTGAATTCACTAATGAAAGTGAAATAATTAATAATGTGACTGGGATGTGAATATTCATTTTGCAAACGCGCATTCAGTCCTCAGGAAGAAAAAAGTTAAAAATGTGACTGTGATATGAATATTCTTGTTGCAAACGCCTTTTTTGTACTCAGTAAGAGAAAAATAAAAATGTGGCTTTGATATAAATATACTTGATACAAACGCGAATTCCCTAATCGAAATAAAAAAAATTAAAAATGTGATTAGCATATGAATATTCTTGCTGCAAACGCGATTTCTGAACTCAGATAGAAAATAAAATGTGACGCGAATTCACTAATCAAAGTGAAAAAATTAAAAATGTGACTGTGATGTGAATATTCTTTTTGCAAACGCGAATTAGTTCCTCAGTAAGAAAAAAGTTAATAATGTGACTTAGATATGAATACTCTTGTGACCAACGCGGTTTATATACTCAGTAAGAAAAAATTTAAAATGTGACTTGGATATGATTCTACTTGATAGAAACGCAAATTCACTACCAAAATTGAAAGAATTTGAAATGGTACTTGGATATGAATATCTATGTTCCAATCGCGATTTCAGTACTGAAAATGATAAAATTAAAAATGTTACGTAGATATGAATATTTTTTTAACATCGCGAATTCACCATTCAATGTGAAAAAATTAAAATACTACTTGGGTATGAGTATTCTTGTTGCAAACCCGATTTTTGTGCTCAGAAAACAAAATTTTTAGAATTACTTGGATATGAAAATTCTTGTTACAAACGCGATTTCAGGACTCGGATATAAAAAATAAAAAGGTTGCTTGGATATGAAAATTCTTGAGGCAAACGCGTTTTCAGTACTCAGAAAGAAAAAATTAAAAATGAGACTTGGATAGGAATATTCTTGTTACAAACACGGATTCACTACTCAAAGGAAAAAATTAAAAATGTTGCTTAGTTGTGAATATTATTTTTGCAAACGCGATTTCAGGCCTCAGAAAGAAAAAAATTAAAGATGTGACTTAGATATGAATATTCTTGCTGCAAAGGCGATTTTAGTCACCAGAAAGAAAAAAACTAAAAATGTGGCTTTGATATGATTATTATTGTTATAAACGCGAACTCAATACCAATACTGAAAAATTTAAAAGTTATACCTGGATATGAATTTTTTTTTCCAAACGCGATTTCAGTACCGAAAGTGGAAAAATTAATAATGCTAATTGGATATGAATATTCTTGTTATAAACGCGAATTTACTGCACAAAATGAAAAAATTAAAAATGTTACTTTGATATCCATTTTTTTTGCAAACGCCATTTATCTACTCAATGTAAAAAAATTAAAAATGTTACTTGGATGCAATTATTCCTGATACAAACGCGAATATAGTACTAAAATAAAAAAATTTAAAATGTGTGCTGGATGTGAATATTTTTTTTGCAAACGTGATTTCAGTCCTCGGAAAGAAGAAAATTGAGACTTAGATATGAATAGTTTAGTTACAAATACGATTTCAGTACTGAAAGTGAAATAATTAATAATGATACTTGGATATGAATATTATTGTTACAAACGCGAATTTACTACCCAAAATGAAAAAATTAGAAATGCTACTTCGATATATTTTTTTTGTTGCATTTTTTGTACTCAATGTTAAAAAATTAAAAATGTTACTTGGATATAAATATTCTTGCTAATAACGCGAATTCACTACTAGAGTGAAATTTTTAAAAATGTCACCTGGATGTGAATATTCTTTTTGCAAACGCGATATCAGTCCTCAGAAAGAAGAAAACTAAAAATGTGACTTTGATATGAATATTTTTGCTCCAAATACGATTTAAGTACTGAAATGAAAAAATTAATAATGTCACTTGGATATGAATATCATTGTTAGTAACGTGAATTTACTTCTCTATGTGAAAAAATTGAAAATATTACTTGGATATGAATGTTCTTGGTGCAAACGCGTTTTCAGTACTCAGAAAGAAAGAAGTAAATAGTGACTTCGATATTAATATTCTTAATACAAACGCAAATATACTACTCAAAGTGAAAAAATTAAAAATTTGATTAGGATATGAATTTTCTTGTTTCAATAGCGAATAAAGTCCTCCGAAATATAAAAATTAAAAATTGACTTTGATATGAATATTCATGTTATGAAAGCAAACTTACTACCCTAAGTGAAAAAATTAAAAATATCACTTTGATATGAATATTCCGTTTACAAACGCGATTTCTGCACAAAATTTTAAATGTGACTTTTAATGAATATTCTTCATAATAACGCGAATACACTATTGAAAGTGAATCAATTTTAAATGTGATTAGGATATAATTATTCTTTGTTGAAACGCGATTTATGTACATTAAAATAATTTCAAATGTAATTTGATTATAAATATTCTTATTACAAACGCGAATTCACTAGTCGAAGTGAAAAAAACTTAAAAATGTGACCTGGATGTAAATATTCTAATTGCAAACGCGATTTATGTCCCTAGAAATTAAAAAGTAATAATATCACTTTTTTTATTTCTGAGAATTAAAATCGCGTTTGCACCAAAAATAACCATATCCAAGTAACAATTTTAATTTTTTGACTCTCTGATAGTTTAATTTAGAAATTAAGAAATAGTAACAACATTGTAATAGAAATCGCGTTTGCAACATAAATTATCATATCTAAGTCACATTTTTAATTTTTTCTTTCTTAGTACAGGTATCGCGTTTTCAACATGAATATTCATATCAAATCGCATTTTTAATTTTTTCACTTCGATTAGTGAAATCGCGTTTGCAACATAAATTATCATATCTAAGTCACATTTTTAATTTTTTCTTTCTTAGTACAGATATCGCGTTTTCAACATGAATATTCATATCAAATCGCATTTTTAATTTTTTCACTTCGATTAGTGAATTCGCGTTTGCATCAAGAATATTCATATAAAAGTCATATTTTTAATTTTTACTTTCTGAGTACTAAAATCGGGTTTGCAACAAGAATATTCATATCCTAATAAAAAATTTTATTTTTTCACTCTCTGTATTGAATACGCTTTGCATCAAGACTCTTAATATCCAAGTCACATTCACAATTTTTCCACATCGATTAGTGAAATCGTGTTTATATCAAGTATACTTATGCTATTATATGCTCACAAAAAAATATTTTAAGATTTGACTCGGATATGAATATGCTTCATAGAATGCGAATTCACTACTAAACCGAAAAATTTAAAAATGTGACTTGGTTGTGAATATTCTTGTTGCAAACGCGATTTCAGTTCTCAGAAAGAAAAAAAAAGAAAAAATTTTATTTGGATATGAATATTCTTGTTGCAAACGCGAATTCGCTTCTCAAAGAGAAAATATTAAAAATATAATTAAGATATGAATATATTTGTGTTCAAAACGATATTTCTGTACTCAGAAAGAAAAAATTAAAAAGGTGACTTGGTTATGAAAATTCTTGTTACAAACGCGAATTCATACTCAATGTGAAAAAATTAAAAATTTTACTTGGATATGAATATTGTTAAAACAGGAATTCACTACTCAAACTGAAAATTTAAAAATGTGACTGGATGTTATTATTCTTGTTGCAAACGTGATTTAAGTACTCAGAAAGATAAAAATAAAAAATGAGTCTTGGATATGAATATTCTTGTTGCAAACACGAATTCACTACTCAATGTGAAAAAATTAAAAATTTTACTTGGATATAAATATTCTTGTGCAAACGCGATTTCAGTATACAGAAATAAAAAAATAAAAATGTCACTTGGATAGAAAAATTCTTGCAAAAAAGCGAATTAACTACAAAAAACTGAAAAAATTAAAAATGTTACACCGATATGAATAATCTTGGTGCAAACGCGATTTCAGTACTCAGAAATTAAAAATGTCACTTGGATAGAAACATTCTTGCTACACACGCGAATGAACTACAAAAAACTGAAAAAATTAAAATTGTTACATGGATATTAATATTCTTGGTGCAAAGTTGATTTCAGTACTCAGAAAGAAAAAATTATAAATGTGACATATATATGAATATACTTGTTGCAAACGCGTTTTTAGTACTCTGAGAGAATAAATTAAAAATGCGACTTGGATATGAATATTCTTGATACAAACACGAATTCTCTATTCAAAATGAAAAAATTAAAAATGTGACTTGGATATAAATATTCTTGATGCAAACGCGGATCCACTACTCAAGTTATAAACTAAAAAATGTGACTTAGATATACAACCGCGAATTCACTACCCAAAATGAAAAATTTTTAAATATTACATTGATATAAATATTTAAGTGGCAAACGCGATTTTTGTACAAAAAGTGAAAAAATTAAAAATTGAAGGTCATGAATATTCTTGAAAAATTAATATTCTAGTTGGGAATCCGATTTCAGTTCTCAGAAAGATAAATTTTTAAAGCGACTTGGATAAAAAGATTCCTCATAGAAAGCGAATTCACAACTCAAACTGAAAACTTTTAAAATGTCACTCGGTTGTGAATATTCTTGTTGAAAACGCAATTTCAGTTCTCAGAAAGAAAAAAATTAAAAATTTTACTTGGATATGAATATTCTTGTTATAAACGCGATGTCACTACACAAAATGAAAATATTAAAAACACGATTAGGATATGAATATATATTTGTGCTCCAAACGATATTTCTGTTCCAAGAATGAAAAAATTAAAAAGGTGACTCTGATATGAAAATTCTTGTTACAATCGCTAATTCACTACTGAAACTGAAGACTTAAAAAATGACACTTGGTTGTGAATATTCTTGTTGCAAACGTCATTTCAGTACTAAGAAAGAGAAAAACTAAAAATGTGACTTGGATATGAACATTCTAGTTTAAAACGCGAATTCAATACTCAATGTGAAAAAATTAAAAATTTTACTTGGATATGTTGTGTAAACGCGATTTCAGTACTCAGAAGTAAAAAATTTTAAATGTCACTTGAAAAGAAACATTCTTGCTATAAACACGAATTAATTATTCAAACTGAAAAAATTTAAAATGTTACATGGATATCAATATCCTTGGTGTAAAGTCGATTTCAGCACTCATAAAGACAAAATTAAAAATGTTACTCAGATATGAATATTCTTGTTGAAAGTCCGATTTCAGTACTCAGAAAGACAAAATTAAAAATGTTACTTAGATATGAATATTCTTGTTGAAAGTCCGATTTCAGTACTCAGAAAGCAAAAATTTTTTAAGTGATTTGGATATGAATATTCTAGATACAAACGCAAATTCACTATTTAAAGTGAAATAATTAAAACTGATTAGGATATGAATGTTCTTGTTACAAACGCGAAATCACTTCTCAAGTGAAAGAATAAAAATTTGACTTGGATGTGACTATTCTTTTTCCATTCGCGATTTCAGTCATCAGAAAGAGAAAAGTTTGAAATGTGACTTGCATATGAATATTCTTGTTGGAAAGGCGATTACTGTACTCAGAAAATAAAAATAAAAAATGAACTAAAATAAAAAAATTTATTTAGATATAAATATTCTTTTTGCAAACGCGATTTCAGTTCTCAGAAAGAAAAAAAAACTAAAAATTTTATTTTGATATGAATATTCTTGTTATGAACGCGAATTCATTGCTCAAAGTGAAAATATTAATAATATGATAAGGATATGAATATACATGTGTTCCAAACGATATTTCTGTACTCAGAAAGAAAACATTAAAAATGTGACTTACATATGAATATTCTTGTTGCAAACGCAATTTCTTTACTCAGAAAAAAAAATTAAAAATATAAATTGGATATGATTATTCTTGTTGAAAACGCGATTTCTGACTGAGAAAGAAAAAAATTATTTATGTTGCTAGGATATAAAAATTCTTGTTACAAACGCGAATTCACGAGTCAAAAAGAAAAAAATTTAAAATGTGACATTAATATGAATATATTTGTTGCATATGCAATTTCTATACTCAAAGTGGAAAAAATTAAAAATGTGACTTGGATATGAATATTCGTTTGGCAAACGCGATTTAAGTCCATCGACTGAAAAAATTAAAAATCTGCCTTGACTATGAATATTTTTGTTACAACCGCGAATTTACTACCCAAAGTGAATAATTTTAAAAAGGTTACTTTGATCTGAATATTTTAGTTGCAAACGCAATTTCAGTACTCTAAGTGAAAAAATTAAAAATGTTGCTTGGATATGAATATTCTTGTTGAAACCCCGATTTCAATACTCAGAAAGAAAATATTGAAGAAGTGACTTGGATATGAAAATTCTTCATAGAACCGAATTCACTACTAAACTGAAAAATTTTAAGATGTTACTTGGTTGTGAATACTCTTGTTGCAAACGCGATTTCAGTTCTCAGAAAAAAATTTAAAAATTTTACTTTGATGTGAATATTCTTGTTATATACGCGAAATTTATTACTCAAAGCCAAAATATTAATAATATGATTAAGATATGAATATATTTGTGTTCCAAACGATATTTCTGTACTCGGAAAGAAAAAATAAAAAAAGGTGACATTGATATGAAAAATCTTGCTACAAACGCGAATTCACTGCTCAAAGTGAAAATATTAAAAATATGATTAGGATATGAATATATTTGTGTTCCAAACGATATTTCTGTACTCAGACAGAAAAAATTGAAAATGTGACTTGGATATTAATATTCTTTTTGCAAACGCGATTGCTGTACTCAGAAAGAGAAAAATTAAAAATGTGCCTTAGATATGAACATATTGGTTTTTTATACCGCGAATTAACTTTCCAAAGTAAAAATATCAAAAACGTCAGGCAAATATGAATATTCATGTTACAAACGTGAATTCACTACTCCATGTGAAAAATTTAAAATATTACTTGGATATAAATATTCTTGTGCCAACGTGATTTCAGTAATCAGAAATAAAAAATTTTAAATGCCATTTGGATAGAATGATTCTTGCTACAAACACGAATTAACTACTCAAACAGGAAAAATTTAAAATATTACATGGTTATATATATTCTTGGTGCAAAGTCGGTTTCAGTACTCAGAAAAAAAATTAAAAATGTGATTTGGATATGAATATTCTTGATACAAATGCGAATTCACTCTACAAAGTGAAATAATTAAAAATGTGAATAGGATATGAATATTCTTGTTACAAACGCGATTTCTGTACTCAGAAAGAAAAAATTCAAGGTGTTACTTGGATTTGAATATTCTTGTTACAAACGCGAATTCACTACTCAATGTGAAAAAATTAAAAATATCACTTGCATATTAATATTCTTGTTGAAAACCCGATTACAATACTAAGAAAGAAAAAAATAAAGATGTGACTTGGAATAAAATGAATATTCTTCATAAAAAGCGAATTCACTGCTCAAACTGAAGAATTAAAAAATGTTACTTGACTGTGAATATTCTTGTGCAATTGCGATTTCAGTTCCCAGAAAAAAAAATTCACTACTAAAAGTGAAAATAATAAAAATATGATTAGGATATGAATATATTTGTGTTCCAAAAGATATTTCTGTACGTGGAAAGGAAAAATAAAAAAGGTGACTTGGATTTGAAAATTCTTTTTGCAAACGCGATTTAAGTCCACCGACTGAAAAAATTAAAAATCTGACTTGGATATGAATATTCTTGTTACAACCGCGAATTTACTACCCAAAGTAAAAAATTTAAATATATTACTTTGATATGAATATTTTAATTGCAAACGCGATTTTTATACTCAAAGTGAAGAAATTAAAAATGTTAATTGATATAAATATTCTTGTTACCAAAGCGAAATCACTACTACAGTGAAAGAATCAAAATTTGACTTGGATGTGAATATTCTTTTTGCAAACGCGATTTCAGTCATCAGAAAAAGAAAAGTTTGTAATGTGACATGCATATGAATATTCTTGTTGCAAAGGCGATTTCTGGAAATTAAAAATGAAACTAGGATATGAACACTCTTGTTGAAATCGCGATTTCAGTTCTCAGAAAGAGTCAAATAAAACATTTTATTTAAATATGAATATTTTTGTTAAAAACGCGAATTCACTACTCAAGTGAAAAATTTAAAAACTTCACTTGGATGTGAATATTCAAGTTGCAAACGCGAGTTCATTCCTCAGAAAAAAATTAAAAATTGTGACTTAGATATGATTATTCTTTAATGAATTAAAAATTTTACTTGGATATGAATTTTTTTGTTACAAACAAGAATTCAGTCCTCAGAAAAAAAAATTAAAAATGTGACTTATATTTGATTATTATTGTAAGAAAAGCGAATTCACTACACAATTTGAATGAATTAAAAATGTTACTTGGATGAGTGAAGTGTTAAAATTGAAAATGTTTCTTGAATATGAATGTACTTGATAAAACGGAATTCCACTACTCAAGGTGAAAAAGTTAAAAATGTTACTTTGATATGGATATTTTTGTTCAAACGCGATTTCACTATTCAAAGTGAACGGAATTTAAAATGTGATTTAGATAAGAATCATCTTGTTGCCAACGCCATTTCTGTACTCAGAAAGTAAAAATTAAAAATCGGTCTTGATTATGAATATTCTTGTTACAAACGCGAATTCACTTCTCATTTGAAAAAATTAACAATGTTACTTTGATTTAATTGTTCTTTTTGCAAACGCAACTTCAGTCCTCAGAAAGAAAAAAATTTAAAAAGTGGCTATGATATAAATATTCTTGTTGCAAACGCGAATTCACTATTCAAAAAGATAAAATTAAAAATGTGATTTTTAATATGAATACATATTCTTGTTACAAACGCGAATTCACGACGCAATGTGAAAAAATTAAAAATATTATTTGGATATGAATATTCTTGCTGCAAACGTGATTTCTGTACTCAGAAATAAAATATTAAAAATGTCACTTGGATAGAAACATTCTTGCTACAAATGCGAATTAACTACTCAAACTGAAAAAAATAAAAAATGTTACATGGATATGAATATTCTTGGTGCAAAATCGCTTTCAGTACTCAGAAAGAAAAAATTCAAAATTTTTATTAGATAAAATATTCTTGTTGAAAACACGATTTCAGTACCTACTCAGAAAGAAAAAATTAAAAAAATATGGCTACGATATAAATATTCTTGTTGCTGGCTCGAATTCACTACTCAAAGATATAAAATTAAAAATGTGACTTTAAATATGTTGTTGGTATTTGTTGCAAACGCAATTTCTATACTCAAGGTAAAAAAATTAAAAATGTGACTTGGATATGATTATACTTGATACAAACGCGAATTCACTGTACAAAGTGAAATAATTAAAAATGTGAATAGGATATTAATGTTCTTGTTACAAACGCGATTTCTGTACTCAGAAAGAAAAAATTCAAGGTGTTACTTGGATTTGAATATTCGTGTTACAAACGCTAAATCACTACTCAAATGAAAGAATAAAAATTTAACTTTCATATGAATATTCTTGTTGCAAAGGCGATTTCTGTACTCAGAAAGTAAAAATAAAAACGAACCAAAATAAAAAATCTTACTTAGATATGAATATTTTTGTTACAAACCAGAATTCAGTCATCAGAAAAAAAATTAAAAATGTGACTGATATTTGATTAAACTTGTAAGAAAATCGAATTCACTACAGAGAATGAATTAATTAAAAATGTTACTTGGATATAAATTCTTTCGTTCCAAACGCGATATCAGTAGTCAAAAAGAAAAAATTAAAAATTTGACTTCATATGAATATTCTTGATACAAACGCGAAATCACTACTCAAAGTGAACGAATTAAAAATGTGATTAAGATATGAATCTTCAAAGTTTCAAACGCAATTTCTGTGCTCAGAAATTAAAAATTAAGAATCTGAATTGAAAATGAATATTCTTGTTACCAACGCGAATTCATCACTCAGAAAGAAAAAATTAAAAAGGTGACTTGGATATGAAAATTCTTGTTACAAACGCGAATTCACAACTCAAACTGTAATTTTTTTTAAATGTGACTTGGTTGTAAATATTCATGTTGTAAACGTGATTTTAGCACTCGGGAAGAGAAAAATTAAAAATGTGACTATATATGAATATTCTTGATACAAAGGCGAATTCACTACTCAAAGTGAAAAACTTAAAAATGTGACTTGGATATGAATATTCTTTTTGCAAATGCGATGACAGCTTCAGAAAAAAACTATGACTTGGATATGAATACTCTTGTTACCAACGCGAATTCAATACTGAAATTGAAAAAATTAAAAATGTGACTTTGATATGAATTGTCTTGTTACAAACTCGAATGACTTCTCAAAGTGAAAAAATTAAAAATGTGACTTCGATATGAATATTCATGTTGAAAACGCGAATTATGTACTCCGAAAGAAAGAATTAAAAATGTAACTCAGATGTGAATATTCCTCTTGCAAACGCGTTTTTAGTACTCAGAAAGAAAAAATCAAAAATGTGACTTGGATATGAATTTTCTTGATACAAACACTAATTTACTACTCAAAGTGAGAAAATTAATAATGTTACTTAGATATGAAAATTCTTCTTGCTAACGCGATTTCAGTACTGAGAAATAAAATATTAAAGACGTGACATGGATAGAAATATTCTTGTTACAATCGCGAATTCAGAACTAAAAATGAAAAAATTAAAAATGTTACTTGGATACGAATATTCTTCTTACAAACGCGTATTCACTATTCAAAGTGAAAAAGTTTAAAATGTTACTTGGGAATGAATATTCATGTTGCAAACTCACTGAGAAACTTTTTCGTGCGCAGGATTACAAAATGATGATACTGAAGTAAATTATTAGAAACATAAATTAAAATTGTTACTTAATTATGAATATTCTTGTTGCAAACGCGATTTCAGTACACAAAGTGAAAAAATTAAAAATGTTACTTGGATATGAATATCGTTGTTACAAACGCTAATTCACTACTCAAAGTGAAAAAATTAAAAATATTACTTGGATATGAAAGTTCCTCTCGCTAACGCGATTTCAGTACTCTGAAATAAAAAATTATAAACGTGACATGGATAGAAATATTCTTGTTACAAACGCAAACTCAAACTCAAAGTGAAATAATTAAAAATGTTAATTGGATATGAATATTCTTGGTGCAATCGTGATTTCAGTCCTCAGAAAGAAAAAAATTAAATTTTTCTTTGGGTATGAATATTTTTGTTACAAACGGGAATTCACTTCTCATAGTGAAAAAATTAAAAATGTGACTTTGATATGCATATTTGTCTTGCAAATGCGATTTCAGTACTCAGAAAAAAAATTAAAAATGTGGCTTGCATGTGAATATTCTTGATACAAAGTGAATTCACTACTCAAAGTGAAAAAATTAAAAATGTGATTAGGATATGAATATTCTTGTTTCAAACGAAATTTTTCTGCAGTCAGAAAGAAAAAATTAAAAATGTCACTTGGATATGAACTTGCGAACTGGATTTCAGTACTCAGAATGAATAAATTAAAAATGTGACTTTGGTATGAATATTCTTGTTACCAACTATGCATGAAATTCTTCTAAAAAAAGCGAAAATTCGAACATAAATAGTTCATGAGAAACTTTTTCGTGCGCAGGAATACAAAATGATGATACTGAAGTAAATGTTTTCTCAATAACACATATTGAAAACGCTGAAATATTAACACGAAAACATAAGACGGAAGTGAAAATTATTGTCATCTACAGACAGAAATACTTTTTGGGGAAAATGCGAATTTTTAATGCAAATTGTATGGAAAGTACAGTTTGATTATGCAAAAATAAATATGGGAAATGATGATACGGAAGTAAGCCTAAACAACGACAAAATTTGAATACGCTGCGACAAAAGTGCTCTTTTGTTTCAGAGGTTAAAAATTCTTCTAAAAACATATTTTGAATTCGCAAGAAGGAAAATGGGAATTAATGTTTCAGACTTGAAAATTCTAGTCACCGAAATATTTTTATAGCGTTGTATGAAAAATTCAAAATTACGATACAACGCTAAAATCATGCGGAAATAAAATCATATTGCGAAGTAATAAAAGTGCGAAATTGGAAGGGAATAATAATGCAATACGATATGGAGTCTTTTGTTAAAAGCACATTTTAAATCCACGGGGATATAAATTTTGGAATTGTGACACGCCTGTAAAAAAATTATTTTTTGTATCATAATTATCATACAACGCATCAAAAATATACCATTTATCTATTTCATTTCAACTGATCCATTAAAGTCTGACAGTTTTAGAAATTCGGGATTTTTCACAGGAAGTGAGTGATATTAAACTTCCAATCTCACGTTTAGAAATTGCCACACCACAAAAGAGTTCACATTAATTGTTGACATGGTACAAACATTTCCACCGATTATCACCAAATTTTCATCTTAGAACCACGCGTAGTAAAATATCATACCAAGTGTCATCGATGAGCGCAAAATTCTTTGTAAGTCATTCACGATGTCTTCCCGTGAAAAAATATGATGTATTTTAGGGTGAAATAAATTAAAATTTTGTTATTTTTTCTAGAAATAGTTAGAAAGAGATATAAAGAAAAGTGTGCTCATCAGTGAAATTTGCAATAAAACTTTATCTGCTTGAGGTCTATTATCGGTGAAAATTTCATTGGAAAAATGCCATACACACTGTAAATGTGTACTTTGAAACTCATTTGAAGTGTGACAGTTTCAAATTTTGGAATTTTTCACAAGAATTGTGTGAATAAAGTCTATATAATAGCATCGAGGAGTCAGCGAGGCGGATGCAGAAGTTAGAAAGAGTTGGAGGCAGGCAGTTGGCGACGATAAATACCATTTAGGGTATAAATGGCCATGGGAGTGAAGTGAGAGAGGGAACATCATCTAGAATAGCCTCATCAATGAAACATCGTATAGAATTATATTCCGGCCAGTTCTAACTTCGGTGCAACTTTGGTGAGCTCCAGTGGAAGACTTCCGTGTCAACTGTAAATGTGAAAGTTCTAATTTCTCATGAGAGTTGCTCATTTGAAAAGTGGTATTTCCGAAAATTGGGATTTTTCACTGAAAAAGACTGCGTGTAAAATCCAAATAATAGTGCCCATGTAAAAAAAAACTTTATATAAAAAAATAACTTCGGTGCAATTTTCATGAGCGTCAGAGGAAACGACCATGTTAACAATAAAAGTGGGATATTTTGAAGTGTGGCATTTTCGAAATTTGTGTGGATTCATGGTAAGTAATAGTGAGTAATTTATAAATGAAAAATTGTGAAATTAGTTTTAAAATTATATTCCGGCAGTTTTAACATCGCACAGTGGGCGGAAATCGGATAAACCGGACAAAATTACAAAATGGCATTTTTGAGTTATAGACTTGAAACTTCGCAGGTATACTAAAAAATGATTGAAGTTTATGGATATGTACTATATTTGGCATTGATCTTACCCGTTACTGTGATACAGAGGCTCAAACGTGAGGAAATTTCCATAAAAACGCCCGTATTCAATTCTCTCTGAAAATCTTCCAAAGTACGTAGATGGTGAAGTTATGGATGGATTCTTGCGGAAGAAAAGACCACATACTCTGTTGGCATAGGGTTTTTTCTTTAATTTCCCGTAATGTTAAAGAATATTAGCGAAAAATCCTTTCCGTGCAGTTACAAAATGGAGGATACTGTTTTTCAACAAAGTTTTACATTTAGGTAGAGTTTCAAATGGGTTTTTGGCAAAGTCACGCGGAGTAACTTATATGAGAGCATTCTTTGAAGATTTGTTGAGGTGTTTATGCAGTTATCTTTGAAATAAGTTTGCGTCGCCCGAAATCACATTGATTTTTCGATCGCACGGCAGGGTTCGTCTCGATTGGTAGGGTTGAGTAGGTTTGGGTAGGTTTGGGTAGGTTTGGGTAGCCTTGCGTAGGCTTGGGTTGGGTTGGGTCGGGTCGGGTCGGGTTGGGTTGGGATGGTTTTGGTCGGATATGTGTCAGTTTAGGTTGTGTATGGTTGTGTTCGATTTGTTTTGTTGGCTGGGTTTGGTTGGGTTGGGTTGTGTTGGGTGTGATTGGGCCGGTTTTGTGTCGTTTTAGCTTGGTTTGATTGGGGTTCTGTATGTTTTGGTTGGGTTAGGTTGAGTTCAGTTGGTTTGGGATGGGTTTATGTCGGTTTAGGTTGGTTTGGGTTTGGTTTGTTTGGGTTACGTTTATGTCGGTTTAGGTTGGTGTGGTTTGGGTTTGTTTGGGTTTGGTACGGTTCGGTAAGTTTTTTTTGGCTGGGTATTTTTAGGTCAGGATGGGTTGGGCAGGTTGTGAGGGTATGGTTGTTTACATTATCCTTATTTAAAACATTTTTAAATTAAAACAGTATTATTGAGAAATGTTGTGAAAAAACCCATATTACAGTCATCAACATTTTTTGATGCCTTGTAGGATGAAGCATTATTTTAGTACATAGGTTAAAATTATCCTGTCAAATAAACCTTTTAATGCACAGGTATGGAAATGGGAAATTGTGACCCAATTATGTCAAAAGAAAATTAGGAATAGCTAGTAATAAAAATGCTATGTAATGATTAACATCTAAAATTTATTGTAAACAAAGATTCAGGATTCTCAAGATTAAAAATGGGAAATGATAAAAGAAAATTATGAACTTTAAGAACCAAACACATTTGAGTCTGCAGGAGGGAAAGGTTAATAAATGACTTCGGAGTCTTGAACATATTTTAATTCACTGTAGGAAAATTGCAAATTTTTGATTCAGTAGGTAAACTTTATATTGAAATAATATTTTTAATTTAGATTTAAAATAATGATGTAGTTACACAAAATTTTAATCAAAACCCGTTTTGAAAATGGGAAGCAAAAACGTCATTGTCAACAAAATATTTTTTTGCTGAATGGGAAAATGTGATATTTCAATAAAATTCTAAAAATAATACTGCTAAAAAAACACTCTCTGAGGCCTGATTTACAACTGCTTAACTTTTGGTATCAGTGGCGCAGCGAGTTTTTGGGGTTAAACCCCCCCCAGAGCTCAGATAAATATTTAAATTTAATCTATTTTACTTATTACATTGATATTACCATAGAGTAAGTATATATAGAGAGCTCACCACACGTACAAAATTCGTATACGTTTTTGGCGTAATTCTAGAACAATTAACCAGATGGCTATGAACAATTTTGGCATTTTTTTAATTTGCTCGTTCCACATGTCTAAAAATATATTCTGAAGCAGAAAGGGTTGCTACGTTTAGTGGATACAATAATTATTCGATTTTGTGTATAACAATTGTTATAAAAAATATTTTCTCGAATTTCGGCTAGTTACTTGACTTTTCCGAGTTTATATTCCTAATCCATTTTCCGGCAGACTGTTCTTAGCATAAAGTTGAAACTTGCAGGAAATGTTTATAGCAGATTTTTTTCCGTACTGGTAAACTTTAATTTGTTCATAACTCAGTTTCAACGTTGTTATGTGTGTTTATATATCTTTCGGACGAAAAATCTGGAATTTTGCAGGGTAAAAATCAATCGCCTGCTAACTTTTGTATCTTACGATATAGGTCCATATATATATGCTGCGTATGAAATTTGTAAAAATCTATAAATTTATTTTTGGTGAAAGAATTGTAACTTTATCTCGATTACAAGGGGAGTTATGAATTTTTAATGAACGCACCTCGTCAGGCTTTCCTTACTGGCCTGGGTCTACGTTGAAAGCTCCCGTCTCCCAAGGAGATCGTATTGCCATCAGATAGGTTGGCGAGGTGAGCTGCTGTTTTGACGAGGAAGAGATTTTCCGTGAGGGAAGATTTTTTCGCTTCAAGAGACAATATAAATCTTATTGATGTTCATCGCTTCGTTGAACGATCAATGTATCAAATGAAATACATTTCGCGAATATACTTACTCTATGATATTGCTAATATAATAGTGTAAGGATTAATAAAATATCCCTCAGAAAGCCATAAAACTCACCATTTTGAACCTTTTATCTTAAAATTCCGCAATTTATTGATCTCGCACCTCCCACTTATCCTGGTGGGTTTTCCATACCACCGCGCACAGGTATTAGTTGCACCTAAATCCCCCCCAGCCTTAATTCTATCTGCGCCCCTGTCTGGTATCACTATTTTTGAGGCGCTACTTTTACTTCATATCCAATTTGAACTTGTACAACTCTGCACCCACTTCTAAGGGAATTTTTGGTTTAGTGAGGTGAATAATTTTATAATTTTTCATTTGAATACATTTTTTTAACTAATCTGGACAACTTTTCCAATAATAAATATTCAGGAAGTGAAAAATATCAAAATATGAAGATACACTCAGGTTAGATAGGGAGGAAATATGATTCAGATGAGGGGTATTGGGGAAGGTTAACTATCCTAAATAAAATATAAGGGAATAAAAAATGTCTGTTAAATCAATATAAATGAAAATTATTCAGGAAGGAAATGCTACTCAAAAATTATAATTTGCAGGTTAACTGGTTGGTAAAATGGCCAATAGGCTGAAAAAACTATTTGGATGAAAAATATTGAGGTATTACCCAAAAATGAAAACATTGGAAAGCAAACACTTGGTATAGTTCTTAGATTCTTTCTTCATGAATTTACATTTTTTATCATCCTACAAAATTTAGATAATAATAATTGTAAATATTTTAAAATTACTTTGAATACATAGAAAAAAATTTGTTTGTGACATCAATAACAACATTAAATAACATATCAGATATTTGAAGTTGCAAAACAACATTGAATGATTGAATTGGAGACATATTGAGAGAGTATTTCAAATTCATTTTTTAAAAATAAAGTCTCTCAAATAAGGGTTTTAAAATATTTTTACATCTCTTCAAAATATAATCAAAATTAGTTTACAATATTCTTAACTCTGTAACACACTATGAATTATTATTTGAACACTTAATTTGACATATTTTTCAATTTTTTCATTAATAATGTGATTTTCATTAATAATAAGAGAGATGAAAATGAATGTTACAAATGGAATTCATTACGCCATTTCGTAATATGGCACAATTTGGTTCAAAATGTTAGATGAGATCCGTACAAACCAACCTTTTTCAGGGTAGACTACACATGTTATAGGCAATCCTAGAAAAAGATGTTGAAATTATATAGAACAGGGAGCAATCAGAATGTGCTTTTCCATGATCAGAGCTTCCCATTAAATTTTTGGAGCCATATCAGTGTGTTCAGTCAACAAACATTAGAGCTATCTATGTGTCACTGCAATATGGGCGTTTTCACAGATAAACTGAGTAAATAAGTTAGGGAGTCATTGCTTGAAGATAAGAGGTGTAGTCGGGGAAAAGACAGCAGAAAATCCGGCTGGTATTTGAATAACAAGTAAGAAATAATATTATAAATAGTAGGATTTTTTTAACAAATACATAAAGCCAAATATCTAAGAACTTTACTCTAAAAGATGGATAAATTGCACATTAGTATCAGCAGTAAGCATTCCATGTCTCTGCATACAATCCACGGAATTTTATCTGTTCTCCCTGTCATCATCAATTAACATACACCTTATTTACTTTTCTCAATAATTCTCAAAAAATGAACAGTAAAATTGATATAAAATTTTGAAGGAAGAATCGAAAAATTGGATAAAATATATCAGATATATTTTTGCAAGTGTTGCTTCATAAATGTCAGTAGTCACCCATGGCCATCCTTAAACCTCTTGTCATTGACTGCCCAATCAGCAAATGAAATGAATCATAACTTTGGTCTCAACCACATTCCTAAATCCTCTCCACATTCCTCTCTCCATACATCAGTGCACTGTTTGATGTCCAGATAGCTATCTATATATGACTATATCGATACCTGAAATTTTGATCAAAATGTCAAAGTTTTGTGATAAAACTGTGAAATGTGGAAAAATGCTAGAAGAAATCATGAGGCTGCACAAAAGTTGACAGAATCGAGACAGTATTCACATAAAACCTTGTCCAACTACGTCATTGTCCTGTTTGGGATAAATATGGTAAGACTTCATCTGAGAAAAATCATCAAGTTACATAAAAATTAAAAGTGTAGAAGCTAAAACTGACATCTCTTCTTTATTTCAGTCTAAACATATCAAGACCAATCTCATTATTTTTATACTTCTTGGGATTATTGATACATTTATTTATGGAGCTCTTCAAGTAAGTGCATTTCACTATTGAAAAGGTATTTTTTAAATTATTACCAAATAGCAATATTTTATAAATTATCATTATTTTATGAAATGCACATAATTTATTAAGGAAAAATAGCTGTCATATTGAGTAACAGAAACTTTTCACTTTCAATAATTTCTGTATTTAAACTTCATTCACTGGTAATAATCCATATTCTTTGAAATGAATGCATTCCCAGATCCAGAAATCACTATTATCCCAACAGGCAAGCTCATATATATGAATTAATCATAATTACTGCGTAATCTCAATTGAACAACCTTCAGCTGTACGACTCTCTAGGCTGTACAATGACAGTGGATTCCCCAACGCACATACATACATTTCTATAAGAAGAACCTTCAGTAATATGACTATCCCAGAGGTACAACTTAAAAAGCCTAACCTTGCTAATATAGTTGCTAAAATGTAAATTTATCTTATGTGTAATATTTCTAAACCTGCCGCGTGAACGGCGGTGAAATTTACAACAATTTCCATGAGAAAAAATTCCCCTGGACCGGGAATCGAACCACGGACCTTTGGCTTTCCGGGCCACTGCGCAAACCACTACGCTATCCAGGTTCTTTAATTCTCTTGTATTCTTAAACGGAAAGCCAAAGGTCCGTGGTTCGATTCCCGGTCCAGGGGAATTTTTTCTCATGGCAATTGTTGTATAAATTTATCTTAGTTGAACAACAATGCTAATCTAATGTCAGATATGTCACACATCCTCAAGAGAAGGTGAACTGTCACAAGACTAACATCAAATCAAATTTCTTCATTCAATGATTATTTTTAAAAGCCTATCCTAAAGTTGAATTTCATCAAATAGTTTTACTTTATCATGATCAAAATTTACTTATGTAAAGTAGATTACATTGATTTTGTCGAAAAGCATAAGATAAGGTATATTTTCTGCAGTTTTGTCAAAGAAAAGCACTTATGTTTCTTTTATTAATATTTATTTTTATGAGTATAGGATGTCTTCTATTTTTTTATTCAGTGGATTTATATCTTAACATCTGAAAATGGAATAATATTCTTTATCTCTTCAGTTTATCTCGAAATTAAGAATGATGGGCTTCCTAAAGCAACTTTCACAACAACTTGTCACTTTTACGACATTTTTTTTATTTGGATCTGGAGCATCCTACAGCTGAGGTACCAGTGCATGGCAGAAGTGCACACATATGCATATATATTCAATGTTTTCTGAATTAAGATTGAAAACGTTTCATTGTCAATTTTCAGACTTCAATCTTAACTCACAGACAAGTTAATATTGATTCCTTTACACTCACCAGCAGGCTCCACTCTACATGCTCTCTATTCTGCATACACTCCACATGCTCATGACTTAGAAACCTGTTTTTCCAAAAATTATTTGAATTTCTCTAATCATTTCAGGAAAATATAGCCTTCCGTTTAGAGAATGATACCCTTTATCCAGAAATCACTATAGTAATGGATATGAGTGATGGAGCAAAAATAGTGAGTATTTTGACTTAACTTGAAATGAATTTGGATAGTCAATATTTCCAGATAGCCTTTCCAGATTCCTTTCAATATTTCATAGTGCAGACCCAGCTAGCACATTATAAGTCGTTGAGATAAGGGGAAAGGAAGAAATTAGGAAGGCGCTTATCAAGTAAGCTTGTTATGGGTTTCTTACGGCCAGGCCGACAAACATCCAGTCGAGTAATGACAAAACGGATGCCAAACTTTCAGCACTTCTGTAGATACTGTTTTTATCCCATCATTTCAGAGTATTCATTAAGGCATTTATGTATAAGAATAATGTCTTTATTCTTGGCGCTTCAATACCATAAGGAGAAATAACATCATATGGCCATAATTTAAAAATCATTCACATTTTTTAAATGATGACGAAACGACAGTCATAAGTAAAACACATAATTTCACAAGAATAGCGAGGTAGAATAATATAAAAATGCCAAAAGGAATCTCTAATAGATATATGGCATTCATCGGGTTATCAGACCAGAAATTAAAATTCATGAATGTTAGATTGTGTGGACCTTGAATAATTTCAGTTTTTTTCATTTACCGACCAGCTAAGTTTTTCTACATTTTTAATTTTCCGCAGATTCCCAAATCTTTAAGATATATGTAAAATTTGCATTTACAATTTACTTTTAGTCTTGATGACAACTAATACATTTTCTTCATTACTTTTCAGAATGGTATGGATCAGCACATAGTAGAAACAGTGAAAAGGTGGTTAAAATACACCATATTTGAAGGAGATTCTGTGGCCGTGGCTCAAATTGGGTAATTACTGTTATACATACATAGTTTACTCATATAGGTATAGAAGATTCTGATTAATGGGACCACTCTAGTCACCCAGTCAAGAAAGAAAATGCAGCCATGATATGGCCAAACTTTTGCTTACCTGTGTCAGTCATGGCAATGGCTCAATACATGAAAGCCCTATTATGGCCTCGTTCTCGTTAGCCACGATCCCTGTACCAGCCTAAGCTCTGCTGGAGTGAGACCACACTAGTACAGTTGCTCCAACGTCAGCTGTAATGATCACATGCATGAACATCAAAATATGCTTTTTGGAATACAGCAGACTACCAATTATCTGGCTGCGGTTTATCCGAGTTGTGGATTATCCATGCATCATTTTCACTCTCGCTCAATTTTTTCCCCGATCTATAAGAAAAAAATAAAATCGGACGCAAAATCATTGGAATTAATGCGAGGACACACCATTATTAATTCCATTAAAATCCCCTTCGTAAAACGGAAGCGACCGCACGCTAGCTGCATTCACAGGAGCACCGTGTCCCTGTTTTCCAAGCCTCACAGTGCACGACCACCCACCGTGATCACGGATACACGTCCCGCAGCAGTTGCAAACTGGGCAACTTGTGCGAGACACAACTAGGTGGTGTGGTGCCTGGAAGTGTTGTTTCCGACGTCGAGCAGTGGTTTTGAAGCATTCCTGCAAACCACTTTTCTGTATCCTTGATCACACAGCCATGGATGCGTGGTTTCCGAAACCAGGCCTTACATGGAGCATTAATACCATGCTATCGCTGCTAAAAAGATCACAAACTAACAAAGATACCTCTCAATGAGTCCTGGAAGCACTCTAAAATAACAGAATAACGTCATAAATAATAATATATTGTTTGTTATAAGTAAATTATGAAAACTACAAGACATTTATGAGAATATTTGGATTATCCGTGTATTTCGATTATTCGTGCCGTCTCTCCCCATCATTAGTCCGAATAATCAGGAGTGTACTGCACACATATAAGTACAGAAAATTAACAGAAATATCATTATTATGTTACAATATTTTCACTATAATCACATACGAGGAACAATGAGCTTAAAATTCCTTTCATTTATTCACTGATATTTTGGCAACTTCTGGCCAGACATCTTCCAGTTCTACTGCTACAGATACCACTGATACAATATTACATGAGGCATGAGTTAGACTAGAGATCAAGTGCTTTGAACAGCAGTAAATGAAAAGAGAGTGGAGTTATGAAGCTATTTAATTCTTTTTGCACAGTTCAAAAGTGCTAGTTTAAATTAAAATGTTCACAAAAAATGGAATAAGATAGCTCTACAAGCATATTTTTCACAAGTTTTTGCAGTAGAAAATACAAATCTTACAAAAGTCTAATGGAAATATCTTTTTGTTAGCAAACTTTGTCCAACTGAACCCTTGTTATGAAAATTTACATCATTAGAATCAGTCATATGTACTCAAGGACGGATTCAGAATTTTTTAGGAGAGGGGGGGGCACCAGGATCCGACAGGCAAACAATCTTCACATATTTGGAATAAAAAACCACATGCAACAATTACTCTATGAAATGTACTCTTACTTTTAATATAAAAGTTATTAATACGTAAATATTTATAAATTTATATTAAAATATAATATTTATTAATATTTTTTTTTTATCTCATCAATTTTTAAGCATCTGGGGGGCTCGTCCTCCCTGGCCTAAATCCGCCTATGTATATATACTTATGGGTTAAAATGACATTACCGCGGTTACTATAATATTAATGTGCAGTTAAATCCATAAATCCTTCCATTATAACTAGAAATATTATTTGTACCAGTTTATATTATTTTTATTTGTATTATTTTTAGAGAGGCTGTAGCCACACTACATATATGATATTTTAAGTTTGGCGTAGGGACCTAACCAACTTACTTGGGACATGGATAGAACAACATTATAGAATGAGCCCGAGTTCTCCCAATCATATATGACATGAAACTATTGGCCATCTATTGGTGATACATATTCACCAACTACACTCCATAATGATGCGAATCTTTAAACATGGTTCGTACAAACTTTCTATTCAGCATGGTGTCATGGTGCCAGAATGCACCGTACTGCTGGTCCGGCACTGGCTAACAAAAGACATAATAGTCAAATTATATTTTTATCAATTATTTGACACAAAATTTCTAATGTACACATCTATAACCAAAACAAAAAATTGTAATAAAATGTAAATAATAACTTGTGTAAAAAAAACACGCAGAGTAATATGTATTTCACTTCCAAAAAAAAGTTTAGTGAAGTGCATTCCGGCACTGCTAATTTTGCCATTACCTCACTGTTTCCATTTTCAATTTCACTTACTTTTCTTGGCTTGCAAGACCACATTAATACATATACATTATCCATTTTCCTTTTGTTGTATCAACAGCAAAGCAGTCATGCATATGGATTTTATAGAAAAATGCCGCAAAGTGTCCCGTGAAATAAAGTCAAGTAGCACCAAGTAGTAAAAGGTAGTGAGAATGATAGAAAAAATACACTTAAAAGGCAAATACTTAAATCCCACAAAGTGCAATTGGGCCCTATCAGTTTCAATCAACTGGTATCTAATTTCAATTTCAGCAAAAAATTTTAAATATTTATCATGAAGAAATTCAATCAATGATTTTTTTTCAATTTCCAGGGCTTCTAATTTCATTCACCTACCTATGATGACTGTGGGAGAGATGACCCAACGAAGTGCTCTAGCATCAAGAATCAAGCCTATTGTTCACGGTGAAAGCAACCCAATGAAAGGCATCCATCTAGCTGAAAAGGTTTAATTGTAGTCGAGTTTCACCTCACTTAGTCAGTAATTCTCATAATCTTTGTTGTTTACATTTCCTTCCTAGAAATGACCAAAATAGGGTTGGAAAATTTGAACAGAAAAAAGTAATATTAATAGTAATGATCAAATTATGTTCTTAAGCTTTCCCTGCACACTGCGTCATTAAAGGCTATTCACATTTCACATTGTGTAAGCTCAATGAACTTTCTTCTTAGAACTTGTCTTAGGACTGTAAACTTTTTCAGTCTCACGTGACAATGCATCCTCAGGTAAGTGGCATATTGAAGGGGGAGTCCGATCCCTTCCCCACCCTACCCCACCCCCTTCCCAAAATATAAAAACAAACATATGTACTTTGCTTCATAAAAGAAAACACAATATTTTAAAAATCATGAATTTACAAAAGATTTCTTAGAAAAATGAGGTTTTTTTGATAATGAAAAGTATTAAAATAGTTTAAAACCCTCTACCCTGTTTTTAAAAAATTTCCCCCTGATTTTTGACCCTCCCGAAACGAAATTCTGGCAACGTCACAGCCTCGGAGATAATGGTTTGATGGTGGAAATGGCCAGTATTTACACAGTATCAAGTCCATCATGAGTTGTACAGCAGGTTTCCATCTTTCCTTGGCCAGCTGAATACTCCCCTGCACCACTTTCTAAGCACTACTGAATCAGGGTCCTTCCAAACTTTATCCTTCATTTTCAGTTTGATTTTTTTTATTTCCCTGACTTTCTATCAATGTCACCACACTCTTTTAGATGGAATTGGTAGAAATATGCAGGAAGACATATTGTGAAATAAAGTCAAGCAGTAGAAGTAGCAGAAAAAAGTCATGTAGTGCAAATTTGCCACCGCCAGTTGCGGTGCAGCTGCAGCCATGGAAGGGCAACGAAACGTCCACCTCATTGCTTGAATCCAGCAATACTTCTCGCATTCAACCCTGATTTTCTTCTTTATTCCGCATGTATGGAGTTTTTCCCTGACCATGACCTAACTTCCCTGAAATTTATTCGACTTAACCTACCAACCCTGATTGAGCAAATTTTGTTTGGTCTTCTATTCAATTGTTATTAGATCTATTCCATAATTATTAATTTCTAGGTCTTATATTCTAGTCTATTAGATATTGAATTTTAAATCATAATTTGCTTTTTTATTTTAATATCATCATTACAGGAATTTCAGAAGGAAGGTGGTCTAATTATTTCATTAAGCTATAAAGATTGGGAAGAAGTGTACATCGGAGCAAATGAAAGAAGAACACTGCTTAATGTATGGCAAAAAAAATTGAAAATTGTCCACATTGTTCTCCAGTGAGTACCTTTTCATACTAGATTAGAAAACAAATAAAAGTTTAGTATTGTCCAGAAGCAGTAGCACAGCAATGCCTCAGATGCTAATTAAAGTGATTACTGAACCTGGTTAACTTAATTACTTATCTAAAAGTTTTTTCATATGAAGTAGAAAGTTTACATGCCAAAAATTAATTACATATAATGCTGAAAAATAAATTACTTAGAGGTATATTTCAATCCAGCTGCAATGACAGTGGTGAAATTTGCATTAACTTGCAAGGAATAAAATTCGTTTGGACCAGAAATCACATTTGCCACTTTTCTACCATTGGAACTATCAAGATGTAGAGTGGAGTTTAGCTGGCTAAAGAAGATATGGTGGTATATGCTCCCACATTAAAAAAGCTATGTTCTAATTTGTAGGGTGAGGCACATAGGGGTCTACATGCCTTGTGTCCCTTTCGTAGAGATCCACGCACTAGTATATAAATGACAGACCCTAGAGACATCTGCTGACAATGAGATATACCTACATAGACTAAATGAGTGCCAAATCTCAAGCTCTCCCCCAGTCAACAACTCCCAAGATCCATATTTTCAATGTGGCAGAAAGTGCAAAGAGAAGGGGTTGAAAGTGTGTTATGCCGGCTGCCTTCCAATTGAGAGGACGAGAAAAGTCCTTTGATTGTGTCCTCGCAATTGGTCCTAACAATCCTGATTGTGTCCTAACAATCGTATTACGTAGACCATAAATGAAAAGCTTCTAAAGAAAATATCAAGTTACAGGAGAGTGATATAATCGTGTTTCACCCTTCCCTCTTTCTCCCCCACTGACCTTTTTCTGACTACCTGCTTCAAAGTTCCCCATTTCTGGAGGTCAACTGCTGCATGAGTACCGTGGGATAGTTACACTAGCGCATTTCCCAAGATCCGCTATCCCCCTCCATTCAGCACTAGCCCCCCCTCTGAGGCTTTCCACTTCTCTGAAATAAATAAAAAGGTCCCAGCTCGTGCAGGGATCATATTACGAAGACCTTAGCTTCAAAAAAAATATCAAGTTACACAAGAACAATAGAAATTTCTAACGTTAAAGTGTTTTGCGCCCCCCCTTTTCTCACCCACTGACCTTTTTCAGCCTACCTGCTTCAAAGTTCCCAGTTTCAGGAGGTCAACTGCTGCATGAATCACCTATTAGCCCAAAAGGTGTCTAACAATGACTTTCGGCAATTGATATTACACCTTTATTGGATTGAAATATTAATAATGTGCGCGTAATATAAAAAAGAAGAAGCGACGCATTTCTGACTTTATTTAAGCATTTTACGCGAGGAAATAAATGTCAGAATACGACGGAGACTTAGCATTCTGGCAAAACTCGATATGTGCAGCAGAGCTTCTCGGAAGTTGATGCAGTATTTTTTTCCGAAAACATATATCAAGTTACAATTTATGAGTTGTGCTATAAATCTCTATTGTTACAGGCACAGACAAAGTGATATTTTCTCAGGATATTTGGTTTCTCCCTGATAGCAATTCGAATTCATTTTCTTATCTCCTGAGAACTTCCAAAGATGGAATGAAAATAATTGAAGAAAATCCGGTGGAGAAGCGCGTGTATTTTGCAAAACGCCTCAGATTGTCCACTAGCACAGTGACAGCAGGAGTGGGTGTAAAGTGAGCTACCTGTTGAACATAAGAAGTTGGATGAAGCCGAGTATCAGATGGGTGCGCCGCTGAAATGGCATTTGGTAGATAAGAATGCATATATCAGACAGAAATTCATCGTAGCAGTGTAAATGCCGAGACGGCATGCAATCATTTTTCACGAGGTGGTGAGTCCCCTTAGAATATTTGAAAGAGATGTTAGTTTAATCAACTATACATATGCCCAAATGTTTCGATAAAATTAAAATATTCCATTAATCAGCCAAATTCCTGTTCGAATCCTTTAAAGGAAATCAAAATTACTCCCCAAAATCTTGTGTTTCCTGCTGCATAGGCAACCGAGTCAAACATTCCCGCATTCATCGTTTAGGTATTCGAGGTATTCGAAATTCGAGGTATACGAATATTCGAGCAATGATTTAATATTCGAATTCGATAATCGAGTTCGAGAAATCTGCTATTCGACCCATCTCTAGAATTCATCCTTTAGCTGTGGGAGCGTCAAAATTTTGATTCCACTGAGTGCGGGACAGGAGCAGGGAAGATATTTTTCCATCGACCCCATAGTGGGCCTTCATAATCCAGGACTCCCCACCCTACCCCCTGCCGACAGACCACGAATATAATATGTCCTTGGTAATTACTCAGGGACGGAAGACCCACCACCGATAGTATAAGAAAGAGAGACCAATGCATTCAAATAAGTTTCCCCGGCTAATGGACAACAGCAAGATAAATTCCAAGGAAATACAAAGACTCGTTAAAATTTTTTCCATCATGAATGAGCGGTGGAGAGCAGGGAGCTCTCTCTCTCAGGAAGGGATAATTCAGGTAGCGCTCCCCGCGGTGAGGGTACGCAGTCCTTGAAAGACGCCTTCGTGCTCTCTGCCACTAGGTAAGGCCAAGTTCAAGCAACCGCGGAAAGGACAGCAATAAAATCTTAAGGAAAGGCTACCATTGGTAAGAAAATCTGGTCAAATGTTGAAAAACGTTTTCCCCACACTCACCATGCAGACCGTTTAAAAACGTTCCCGCAGCCTCAGGGATAACCATAGACTAGCCAGCTGTATACCTTTCCAGAGTCACCAGGAAAAGCACATTGAAAAGCAAAAATTCCATGAAAGAAAAATCAATTGCTTTGATTGAAAGCCAACAAAACTCTACCGATCAACAAGATGCCTTGATTGCTCAAGTGGTGTTTACATTTGGTGTACATTTGGGAGTTGCACAGTGTATCACTTTGGAGAGTTTTCATTTGTATTTTTGGAGTGAACTCCTCATTTTGCATAAACACTGGGTAAATATTGCAAAAATTAAATTGGTTTGCCATAATGCAGTCAACCATAGCATTTTACAATAATGGTACATATATCCTGGTGTTTGGGACAATGCAGTATCATAAAGGCCTGTTTACACGGTACATTAACCCGTACGAGTTAATGTCTGAATGCAAGAATGAACACGAAAATGTAACCACTTGACTTGCACTTGCATGCACATAAAATAGAGACTGCTCTAATTTGGTTCATGCATTCGTACCTGTTCCGTTCCGGTTCACAAAAAGCATTCATGCAAACAGACATTAACTCATACGTGTTAATGCATTGTGTAAACAGGCCTTAAGTTACAAAATTTAAAAGCCAGTCCTGTCCAAATCTTCAAATAAAGACAATAGTGACAAGTAGACCCACTTATACCTCAAATAACTCCTTTATCTAAAGACTGGTCCATCAGCTGCAGCTTGGTGGATGCACTTGGAAGCTTTAAGCTCAGCTGCAAGAAAATTTTCCAATAAAGATAAATACATAATTTCTGCATCAAATGATAATTTGGCTAAAGAGGCTTGGTTCTTTAAATTTACGTAGTTATTGCAGAGAAAACTCACCTGCTTCCTACAAAAATCTCACTATCGCATATTATATCCATTTGAAATATTTGCAGAAAAGATGCCTGTCATCATGGATACTGTGATTTGAAAGCTCATGGTCAATATCTGCAAGTCAGTGAGGATTCTCTAAGTATTCAGCATGAAATTCGTATCATCAGTATTGATACAGCCTTAGAGGAAGTGATAGCTACCTTCTTTTCTACCTGGAGTCATAGTAATGTGTCTACCACAACGGCAAGTACCAAAAATTGCATAGTATGGATAAAACTTAATTCAGACAAGACTTAAAAAGATCCAACCAACTTTGACTTTAAATGCACCTATCTATGTAAGTTCATTCACCTGAAAATTAAAGAAAGAATTAAAGTTGGATGATAAAAAATTGAAACCAGTTTATTGAACTCATACCTGAGACAGAATGTTTACACGTACGTCTGTATTTCTTTCAGATATTACAGAAAGAATTACTAATTGACTACAAAGCAGAAGAGGGAACCAGTATCCCCATTACTGTTTCTTCCAGTGATCAATTTAGAAGATTAGAAATATCAGTACATTTCCTATTTGGATTGCACGGGTGTCAACTCAGACATAACTTTCCACAGTGCAATGACGAAAAGAAGGGAAGAGACGAAGAACTGAACACTTTATGGATCTCATATCCGTGCAATGTGGTATGTTTTGCTCTACATGCTTGCTTTCAAATTTCCCATTCAGCCAGGTCCCCCCTCCCCGAAATGCAGAAAATCAACATGTTGTGTACCGACGTATGTATTTTCATGCCGGGGAACGACATATGTACCTGGGTGTCAATTTGGGAGAACTGCTTTAGGTTTAAACATGGTTAAAAAGCTATTGTTCAAAATATAACTTGACCCAATTTAACATAACAATATGTCTGTCCATAATAGGTAACGAGCAGCAACTGATAACATGTAAGTTAGTTAGCTCTAAGTTAGTATGCACTCATATTTAATTAATAAAATTAAGGACTTCCATGAATATATGGCCATTGATTCATCTAGTGAGAAACACATCCCACTGATGCATTAAAATCATGCATATAGAAATGGATATATCTTGGTTTGCCCTTTGTGCACTACTGCACCATCATCCAATTGTTATGAAATGTGGAAAATACATACACAAACGTAGTTTTTCTCCAGTACCTTTCTTTGGGATAAAAGACTATGATTTTTTAAAGGTATGGTTGGAGATACATATATGAAGCATATAATTTTTCCGTAAATTTGCTTTTACAACTCGTATTTTCCTTAAAATAATTTTTTTTAGCTGGAAAACTAACATTTTACATTAATATCAATGACAAAATATTTCCTTGACAACCAGCCTTGATAATAGTAGATAGTGATGGTGACTATGATTAGTAATGGCGATATGAGTTCAGATGTCACGGTATTTTTAGTTGGTTTGCATTGAGAGTTTGAGTGAAAGTTAATGCAAGTATTACCGTATTTCTCCAAATATAGTCCCCCTCTGAATATGGTCCCCCCCCCCTAATTTTGAGGCTTCCGTTTCGGGAAAAGTTTAAAAAATGCCTTTGAATATAGCCCCCCCTTTACTTTTGCCATAGGCATTTTTGGAAAAAAGGGGAACTATATTCAGACATGTACGGTACTTTTTCAATATTTACTGATTTTTACAAATACACTGGGGCAAAAAATATAAGATGGGTAGTAGAATATGGCATCAGGAGAGTTTTGATACTTATTAGATAAAAATGATCAGAATGCTCTAAAAATAAAACATAATATACTACATGCATATTAATTTTTTTCTTCCAACAGAATAGCACAAAAAATTTATACATTAAATGCCCAAACAGCATTGAGGAACAATATACCCCATATGCTTTCGTAAGGGTGGCTGAGACATTTGAAGCAAATGTAAATATGCAAAATTTAAAGTTCAGCTGCTTCGCCTGCCAGGATAAAAATGCTGAAGGACTGAGTAGCAATACATTGGAACACAAAAATAGTAAGTCAAAAAAACACTTGAATTAGGCACTCATTGTTTCTTCATTAAAAGTAGAAAGAGTGAATTAATAATTCTTTCCTGTAATTTATAGTAAATAAGAACCTTGCTTTTCATTGGGCTTGACTTACGATGGACTTGGCATATGATCTGTGCTAATTTTGCACCCCATTTTATAAATTTAAAATTTTTCCGATTTCGTTTCCACTTGCACAAAAAGTCATCAATTAAGTAATTCTACACCTCCTTAGCTCATGACACTCATTTTTTGCCAAAGTAACATTATACGTGCTGATGCTCCTGATTGAACTGATTTCTTGCGTGGAAATAATGCTGATTCTACAAGCGATGGAATTTGCTAAATAACTGGTCCTTCAGAACAACTATGTACCATTTTAAGGCAAGTGTCTTCTGTATTGCACTAATGAATTCAACATAATTGGAAAATTAATGGTGGGTAAAAGACTTATTGGTTACAATTTTTGGCCAAACAGTCATAGGAAGCAACAGTGGGAGGAGAGACCAACAGTAAAAATTATTCTGATGCATTAGATATAAACATGCTGCTGTCTTAAGTGTAGTACACACCCGAGGGGTACCACATACAATGACAATAATGAGAAGTGGAGCACACCAATAAGTAACGGAAACGAGGGGGCGTCAATTAAGCATACAAGGCTTTAGAGGGAAAATTAAGTTAAATCTCGTTCAATCTCACACGGAGAAGAGGGCAAACTCAGTAAATATCTACTGATATTTTTCAGTGAGACACTTGCACAGGTTCTATTAAGTATTTCAATGTTTTATCATTGAATTTTCTAAGTTTGGGTCTAGACTAAGCTCTCAACAATCGTTAAAAAAATGCATAAGGAAAATATTTTTTTGCAATAAATGCATCATAATCAAGCCCAGATTAATGTCTTTACACCCCTAATATAGTTCCTAACTTAGCATTTTATTTTTCAATTTTTCTCACTATGATTCTAGACTAAGCTCTCAATAAATGTAAAAAAATGCTGAAACAAATTAAATTTTTTGCGATAAATGCAACATAATCAAGCCCATTTTAATGTCTTTACACACCTAATATAGCTCCTAACTTAGCATTTTATTGTTCAATTTTTCTCACTATGATTCTAGACTAAGCTCTCAATAAATGTAAAAAAAATGCTGAAACAAATTAAATTTTTTGCTATAAATGCCACATAATTAAGCCCAGATTTATGTATTTACACTCCTAGCATAGTTTCTACCTTAGTATTTTATTGTTCATTAATAAACGTTAAAAAAATGCATAACCTTCTGTCAGGAAAGCGAATAATATTTGAATTGCAGAGTTCAGGCGCCACGTGCCTGACAGGCACAGATATGAAAAAACATTATTAACTCTTAGCATGGCTCAGTAGTACACCTTTAAAGTTTAAAGCACCATTATTAGTGTAAATGGACACTTGGTAACAAACTAACATAGTTCCTAACAAGATTGTGGGGTCTCAAATTTTGCGTAAACCCCATGGACACCCCCCAAAAAAGTCAACCCTCAACTTGGGAGGCAGTCAAGGGAAAGAAAATGCCTTGCATGTGACAATTTCACATGCACGTGACTCAATCAGGGGTGAGCTCTACTTACACCTGCACAAACTAACCTTCAGGCTGAATGACTAAGTAAATGATGGTTAATGAGACAGATTTTTTCTTGACCTAGAAAACAACTTACAAAACAAATGCCTCACTGGAAAAAGTTTGCAAAAATCATTTAGAAAGAGTGTGCATTCCTTAAATTTCTGCAATCTCAATCAAAGAAGAAAAAAAAATTCATTAGCTGTTCGCTACAAAATGTAGACGATCAGCATGCCATTTAGACAGTAATATTCACTGTTCAGTAATCAGCTATCTCTTCACATGTTACTTTTGCTGATCAGTGAGAATGTCTACAGTCAGTTATCACTAGGCAAAATGTGAGTAAAGCAATGTAAAATAGGGGAGTTTCACAGCCTATTAGGTAGAGTAGGTATTTTGCAAATGAGCTGGGTAGAATTATATAAGTAACCTTTGGAAAACATGCTTATGGCTTAAAGTCTCTGATTTTGAGATCAATACTCACTTATCCAATCAAATTAATCCTATATTTGGGTAGAAGCACCCTTTACAAAATTAACTTAAGAGTACATGAAACTAAAATCCAAATTGAATTCCTACTCTTTCACAGGTTTGTGTGAAAAGGGAGACAACCACTTGAGCTGGAATACCAATGGACCACATCCAGTAATAATCATGTCACAGATAAAAGAAAATAATGAGTCATTAGAAAATGTCACAATTATGTAAGTAAGGTGTAATTTTAGGCATGAAAAGTACATTTGCTCACAGAAATTTAATCTTGGAACATGATATCAAATATATACATAATGATGTACCTACACCTATACGAGTCCTTTCACTATGAAATTGATTCCAAGCCTATCACTTAATATTCGATACACGTGGATATTCAATTCATATTTCAGCACACATCTTTTACACTCATTTAAATCAATGTATTTCAATGTCTAAAAAATAATTACATCCGGTAATTGCTTCCTTTTGATTAACTATATGTATACAAATTCCAATTGAAAATTGAAAAATCCCTGTTATTTCACATAACTTTTTGAAATACATATTCTTCTCACATAACATGTACTCATAAAACAAATTCTCATTAATGCCTTCTAATCCATCTCCAACATTCTAAACTACCTCCTCTATACAACCATGATTTTGTACTTATCAGGTTTGGAAAAAAGAAAAAAATCATCCAGAACAACATGTGAACAAATAGAAGAAAATATAATGCAAAAATTTAATTGCTAAAGTGACTTATCACACCCCTAAATACAATAAATTAGGCATGAAAAAATTAGCCTGTACACCATACTGTATAAGCACGTGTAAGAGATGCATGCCTACGTTGAGCATCAAAGCTAAAGAAAAAAATTTTGCTGCTTTTTTTTATCCTGTCTCGCGGTGTTGCAGACGTATACCTGGACTTTTGACAGTTATTAAGATTTCCTCTTTCAATACAAAACATTTCCGTGGCATTTATTCAGCTAAATTTGCACAATATGTATGGCGCTCGGAGATATGTAGGTATTCACTTGTAGTCTTAACCTTATGATGCTTACTAGGGATGGTCAGATCGGATACCTCGGATCCAAATGTCCACGGATAATGCCCTTCGCCTTATACTCCGGATCCAAATTCGTTGAAGAAATTGAATCCAAAATTTTTAATCAATTCTTTCATGAGTGCAACGTCCCATAAGAGGGAGTAGAAAGAGTTCCGATCCTCTCTTCGCACATGCCATTGCGGTACAATGCATGTCCTACTCACAAACAATTTTTTTCAAAAGCTCTCATCGGAGTGTTGCAATAGAATTGCAACTGTGGAAAATTTTAAGGTAAAACACGACAGGCACATAGCATGAACCTTCCCAAGAGATTGAACGACAACCGGGGGAATCTCAGCACCATAGGATAATAACCACATCGTAGATTTCACGGAACCACACTTGGCCCTCCATCAGCCAATGCCTCTGACGTTTTTTTTCCTTCCCAAGACCCCATAGACCATAAATCACTTGCCTCAAAGGAAAAAATCAAGTTACAAGGGAACAATGGAAACGTGTTTCATCCCAGCCCCATCTCACCAAATGATCTTTTTCGGTCAACCAGGTTCATTTCTCCCAGTTTCTGGAGGCCAAATGTTAGGTGAGTCACCAACTGAGCTCGAAGATATCTCGATAGCTTTCAGCAATTGTATGAATCGCACGAAGTTCAAAAAAGAATGGGACCTAACGCAACACATATCTGACAGCTTTTAAGTTTTATAAGCTCTAATTTATTGGCCCAAAGATTTATAGTCACAACAAGGCTACTAATATTCAACAAAGCCCACATAGGACCATTTCATAGCATGAGCGCATTCAAACAAGACGAGACGGACTAGAAACTTTAGGCAACGCAAACTGCATATATCACATTGCTACCCCTTAGCCCCTTTGCCTTGAAGGCTATGATGTCACATGCAGGATCGGACGTGTTTCTTCTCTTATTCCTTCACTTGTAGCCTCGTTGCTTGAAAGACAAGAGGGAGCGTGCTCCTTCCCCTCGACCTCTCCTTCTGCGCTCTTCACTTTCCGATTTCTTCTATTCACCATTTAGTCCAACAATGTACATATTTGTTCGAATTTTTTAAATCGCAGGTTTTGACGCCAATATAATTTTCAGTTGCAATAATCCTCATAATAGCGTCTGAAAATGATTTTTGAAAAATAAGGTCCTTAGCATAATGGAAATTACTCGGCAAGACAGATTTTGACTATTAACCAAGTATTGTCCTTCAAAACTACGCGTTTCTCTACGTTTGATACGCGATTACTATTTGCAGTATTAATGCTGCGGGATGCCCACTCGTGGTAGTAAATTTAGCGTGCCCTTTGGAGCGAAAAACCCCGCACAATCTTTTTCATGTTCACCTCTGAGGTACCGACGTGACGGCGCGATGCTTACCAGTAAGAAAAGCAAACAGGAGCATTTTAAAAATACGTCACTGAGGGAGAAACTCCCCTGCCCTCCGCTTGTTTTTGACCTAGGGTTTCAGATGAGCGACTCACGCTGAAAACCAAGACCACTCAGTTCCCCTTAGACTTGCGACCGGTGAAGGTGAGGGGGGAAGATAAGAAGTTTGTGTATGAGACGCACCCCCATTTTCGGCGGAAATTTCTGGGAAAAAAGGCACACATGCCCATACGGTATTTGGATGCAACAGGTTATGATTTGGTATTATATGTGTTGTAGTTGTTATTCGCATTATATGGAGTATCAAATGAAAATTTCAAGAAATTCTATGATTAACTCAACATTATTAAATATAAATAGTTTTAAAGTAAATATATTATATAAATAGTGCAAAAGCCTTTTTACTGCTACACCCCTATAATAGAAATAAATCAAACATTATAGGATTACAGCGGAAGATATCAGTTATCAAAGGAATACTTCCAAGCACCAGAGAGAGGTCATAAAACTCCACGATGGAGGATGGGGAGCTGATGGCGTAAACAGAGATAGCATATACTCTGGATACTTTTACCCAACTGGAGATTTTTACAATCATTGCCGGAATAACTCAACACCATGTAACATTTCCCTTGAGTGCTCTGTAATTGGCTATGGACTCCAACATGAAAAATTCCAAATGCAGATCAGAGGACCACCATTCCAGGTGAGTGACTCACAGATTCCTTGAAAAGAGTTCCCCTTCACACAAAGGCTTCATTCACCAATTTTATTTAGCCCTCTAAAAATCTCCCTAAAACCATTTGCTTATATTTTTACACAATACTTACTTGTTTTAAGACATGTAAACAGTAGTTTTATGCAAATACCTTAAAACAGAGATACCGTATTTGTCTGAATATAGTCCCCCCTTTTTTTCCAAAAATGCCCATGGTTAAAGTAAAGGGGGGACTATATTCAAACCCATTTTTTGATTTTTTTTCCTGAAACTCAAGCCTCAAAATTACGGGGGGGGGGGGGGGGGGGGACTATATTCGGAGAAATACGGTATTTATGTCATGTATGGGTGGTTACCTAATCAACCACTGTTCATTCCATGCAACTGCTCTCTGATCTTAAGGACATGTGTAGCGAGAATGAACAGACAAAAAAAATTGTAACGGTTGGGATCAAGGTGATTGCTCAAGCAATCAGTGAGCTATAAAGGGTTAATTGCAGAGAGTAATACATTTTTAAAATTAGAGGACCCATATTTTTCTGTTTTCCCCATCATCGTCAACTTCTACAGCTATTTATGATAAAAAAATTTCCTCCCAATTAACCTATCAGAGATAAGCTGATGGCATGATAAACTCATACATAGTATGTGGTTCACTAATTTTTAGTTACACTCTTCAGCATTGTACTGCAATCTTATGACGATCATTGTAGTTTACACTCTTCTGAGCACCAACTTTACTCAATGAAAGTTTCTCTCCAAATGAGTAAATGAACCAGAACTTTAATGACATCACCGTCATAGGAAAAGTGGGCGCCAACTTTTGAGTTTCTTATACTTTAAACGTGTGAAAATACGAACAAATGGGCCTTTCTTTTCGTCATTACCAATCTTTCCCACTCATCAGATGAATTCTGTTTATGAATTTCAATTTTGTGTCTGAGAACACAACCACTCTTGGAGATTGAAATTCTATCAATTTCAAGAGAACAAAAGAGTTAATTTTTGCCATATCACTCAAGTCAGTATAATTCTGTCATAAAAAAAATGGCAGAAAGTAATTCATAATAAAAATTGGAGCATTTTTTTCTATATTGCCTCTCTACTAATTTAAAATGGAGCTAACATTATTGAAGATTCAATCCTTTTAGATAACCTAGATGATTCAAATTATCTACTCGGAGCATTTTTCTACAAATAAAGGAACTCAACCAAATCATCCGTGGGAGTGAAGTGCTATAAGAGTTGGATAGTAGATACCCAAATATGCATTTACATACCGTATTTGATGGCATATAAACACACTTTTTTTCCTAAATTTGGTCTCAAAAAAGTTACCTGCATCTTATATGCGAAGGACACAGGTTAACTTTCAATACTGAATGCTATTTACAGCCTGGATAAAGGTCTAGTCACACAAAACTTTTTCTACATCTGACATGCCTAATTATTTCACCAGGTTCAACTAAATTTTTGCCAACAAAAATATAACTCAAAAGAGAGAACTGGGATGGTTTCCTTCCGACACTGCACTGTTCTAGTCAAAAAAATAAAACTAGCAGCGCTTGAACGAGAGACGACACATTATTCCAAGAAGGTGATACTAGCGATGATGGATACAGTGGTGATGACGATATTCTCGTTTTCGATGCTGATGATAGTGAAAAGGATTTTTACGGTTTTGAAAGTGATTTAAGTCTCATTTAATGATAGGCAATGTTTTCCTTGAATCTGTGTTTTTTGTTGTTTTTGATTTATTTTGTATTATGTCTGATTGCTTGCTGTTCACTTATTTATTCATTATTGAAATCTACATATTATGCTCAAAATAGCTTCCCATTCGTTAAATTTTCCTAAATAAAAATATATTTGGTAATTGCATTCACTGTTTGTTTGGCTTTTATGAAAAGTGAGAACTAAAAGAAACCACATTTTAAGTTATTGTGGTACTGTGCTGTCGCGCGGACTATTGAAACTTTTTTCCTTGAATGTGGCCTTCTAAATAAGGGTGCGTCTTATATGCCGTCAAATACGGTACTTCATTCTCTAATTTCAAAAATCATAAATTTTGAGACATAAATAATTGATGTCTACATTAATAAAAATTGCAGTTTCAGAAATTCGATGAGGCATATCCTCCTGATAAAATAAGAGATCTGAAAGGAAAACAGGAAGGAACCTCTTCTAATTTATACATAACCTGGACGGCACCAGGAAGATCTCTTGAGAAAGGAAAAGGTATTATGTACTATCATTAATATTAGTACTTCTAACTACTTTCTTGTAGAGCGAAAAAGTTTCTACTTGTCACCCTGATCTGAAAGAAAAAAATTAGAAATCTGACCATTATTCACATAGTACGTGTACGAAAGGTTGCAGCAAATGTTTGTGTCTTTTATGCAAATTTAAATTTTAAGCATTAGCATAAAAAAACATGCCTTGAATTATATAGGACATTCTATTTCTCCAATAAATTGTCCCAGAGTCATGATTTTATTTTTAAGTTAAAACTTCATGTAAACTTTGCTTATAATGATAAAATGCCCTTTCCTATTATTATTATGCTATATTCAAAGATTTAAAAATGGTGAATTTCATTTCCTCAAATACTCCACTCTGGCATTATAGCAAACTTTTATTTTACACTCGAAACACATCTACCTAAATTTTCCAAAACTAATAATTTAGAAAAAATTCATTGATGGATTTTTATTTAATATTTAAGCATTTTCATTTTTCTCCCATGCGTCCTGGCTCCCCCATTACAAATAAAAATGATAGGTGTATGTTATAAGTCAATGGATGTGGTAACAGCCCCAGATCATAGTAACATGACCTATTGCTTTAATGATAAAGAATAAATACCACCAACATTTGCTACCTTAATTATTCATAACATGCATTTGAATAGCCATTCACAAGAACCGAACTGAACTTTAGGATAAGGCAACCAGCTCATACGACTTAATTATCAAGTTTACTCGTGTCATAATGGTTACATGAGAAATAAATCAAGCATGCAAAATTATATGTTATTTAATCAAATATCAATTTAAAGATCACAATGAGTGATCCTGGAGTGAGATGTACTTTTTTTCTTTCAGTGATCACATCATAAATAAGTCTTATAAAGATGAGATATTATTTTAAGAAATGTCAATTTAAAGATCCTAATAAATGATATCAATGTAAAAAGTAATTTTCTTAAGTCTAGATATAATCCACTTAGCTTGGTGAGAAGTTAAATTTTTTCCAACGATAGGAATCGCGCTTTTGTTAATTTTTATTTTCTTCAAGCTATATTTCATAAAAATTTTGGTTGCAATATGCTTATAAGACTATGATATGACATTAAAATATATTAAGTATTTTATCTTCACACAGTTGCATAAGTGTCAATATACGAGAGGAAAGAGAGACTCTAGTGTGAGGTCCCTCACTCGTTACTCCAGTGCCAGACCTAAGATTCCCATCATTCAAGTATTCCTTTCACAAGTAGAAAAGCAAATGTGTGCATCTGATGATGCAAAGTTCACTCCATGTCTCTCCCCTCTCCCCCTCCCACCAACAGTATCTGGGCTTGAGTGGCGGGCACCCTTGAGCCCTGCCCTCTCACTGGTAAAAATATTTGTAGTTAACCAATATAAAAGCTAAGTTAAGCATTTAACATAAAAGATGACAAAAATGGTGTGCCACTAGAAAATAACTAATGAAAATTCCAAATATTGTGACATTGTAGACCTGAAAAAAAATCTAAACCTAAACGTAAAATTTTGGATTCATTGATTCGTGAATAATGATTTCAATTATTTCCAGTTTCAGAATATGTATTCCAGATTAAAAATAATTGCACAGACAACTCATCGATCACAAATGGATACTTGGAGGATGAAATATCTGAACATAGAGACATCATAACCCTTCACTTTAATTTATCTTCCTCACCAAGGAACCCAACAAGTTATACATTGGATTTAAAGGACATTATGAACAAAATGGGCGAATCGT
The DNA here is from genome assembly GCF_921293095.1 of Ischnura elegans. Classification (NCBI taxonomy): domain Eukaryota; kingdom Metazoa; phylum Arthropoda; class Insecta; order Odonata; family Coenagrionidae; genus Ischnura; species Ischnura elegans. Next base: position 112,767,195 of record NC_060246.1, on the reverse strand, counting down.
CACAACCTAAAGTATGTTATGTCATTGAAGCAAAAGGAGAATCTCAAATGAAAACACAGTCTAACTGTGTATGTACCATGTTTAAATATGACGTTAACACTTCATATGTGACATACGTCATCCTCATTTCATTATCTGTGCTGGCAATTTGCTTAAGCATTTGCATTTGGTATTGGAGGAGAAGAAGAATCAGAAAATATTATGCCGTAAATGGAAATGGAGTAGAAATACCTCTGAATGTCCACCCAACTCAAGAAGATTTTCCTGCTCTGGAGAATAAATCCTGAAATTTCACTTTATATGCAACCTTTCCATTGACTATCGATGCGAGGGTCTAGTTTTTGAATTTTGTCTCCCGTACAGCCTCCTTATTTCTGACCTATTACATTGGAATAACTATGTTTAGTAAATTTAAAATGAATAAAAATGAAAAAAATACATACAATGAAAGAATAATGAATTTGAGCAATGAACAGTTGATTTTCATTTATTGACAAAAATTGATGGCAGAGTTATCTACAAAATTATTAATATCAAAGCAAGCTTGCCATGGATATTTTCTATTCAGATAGTATATTCACTGACATTTTACTAAAATTACAGATATTTAAGTTACCACTTTTAATAATTTGTACCATGTCAAGGTTCAAACTGTTTGCATTTAACACAAATGGTGGACTTTAGTAAAAAAAAACTTAAATTAAAATACAGATGATGCAAATTTTATACAATTTCCAGAAATTTTAATGACCGTTACTGAACACCATCGTAGTAACTTAACAGATAATACTGTATCACAGGCACATTAATGGATAGGAAAGAAAACTTGTAATGCACATATCACTCCGAAAAATACTCATATTCTTAAAAACTTAATGAATAAATGATGACAACAATTGAACCAATGTCTCACAATCAGAATAAAACAGTGAGATTGTGACTACATAACTATTTTAAATCACAAGCCTTGATCCCAATCACTAAAGTCGTTGGGACTTTATCAGCCTTACTAATACAATGAAAGGTAACCTTTAAGTCTTTCCACTACACACACAAATTCCATCACAGATTTACCTGTAGATTAGTTTCTTTGTCATCGACGAGCATGTTTTTCATCTCACAACAGATTTTTTGTCATAGCTGACGCATGAAATTTGCAATTGGTGTTAAGGGTACAATGTGGGATCCAACATTTGCTCAACAACAGAAATCATCACTTTCAATCACTTTCAGTCAAAATGGATGTTATTAGGACCAATCAACCCTTCATTTCATTGTTTCTTTAAGTATCTACAACATTATTAGTAAGAGCTCTTACTAAGACCACTGGACGTTTGGAAAAGTCCATTTTACTAACTTTCTTATTATACATTAGCACAAAGGGCCCAGATTTAATAATATCCACCTGGAATCGGTACACTTAGATGTAAAGCGAAGGTAATTCATGTAAAAATTGTTCACTTCTTCCTAAAGATGAAAAACCATTTGCCATCCTTGAGCTGAAGTTAAACTGCCCAGACTTTCAATTTAGGCAATGACTCTATTTGCATCCTGGGATAAACAGAGCTAGTTTACGTATGGAGAAGAACAACTTTTATTCTGAAGGGATGGAGACAACTTTCACGAGATTTATCACTGGCATGGTTATCAAATGTAGGCACCGCAATACATTTTAATAATTCATGTGATTGTTAAGGAGAATTAAGACATTTAATTTTGAAAGTAACTGGTATAAAAATTCCAAATGCAGCTTTAAAGAAATTTGCTGTAGTTCCGATATCAGGATTCCCACATGCACATCCAAAATTTAAAAATATTCAGTGTAATCATTTAAACTAGAAAAAAAGAGCAGCCTGCATTTATCATGCTTTCAATAACACACAACCAAAAGGCTAAAAAGAGGAACCAGAGTAGAAGGTGTAGCTTGCATTTCTTTCAAAAGAAACAACAAATGACAAATCTAATGCTACATAATGCTTGGATTAGCTGATGAAAGTCTTACACATGGAAATAGGTAATTACTAGCATGAAATTTGCCCCTTGCAATGGTAGAATCACTCAGACTCTCTCAAACTCATTCTGCCTGCTTGACGTAAGGAATAATATGAGGCATTGAAATTCTCTTTGCCTCCGAAAAAAACAAGCAAATATCAAAATGTAAAAAAGGACAGAGATCTTGGTAAGGTGAGCGCTTACTATGGCATTCTGTTACGGCACTATTGCTCTTCCAGCAAGATTAAGACCTTTAAGATCTAATTAATATCATCACCGAGACAAAATTTAGATTTAAACTACTATAAAAGGACAGCCACTCAAATGCTTCATAGCATGCAGTGAATTTTTTAAATTAATGAGAGCACAGATGACAATAAGAGAGTGTTAACGTGTTTAAACAGGTTGAATATTATTTTTTATTGGAAAAGCATTGATTTTCATTGAATATTGAAAAATATTAAATGATAATCTCATTAGATGAATAAATTAAGTAATATTTATAGAGCAGATATGTATACTGAAATCTATACGGACATCTCAAACTTTCCTGTTTCGATGCTGCAATGAATAAGTTCTCAAAAGTTTGGGTACAACACTATTGAAAATATGTAACTGAATTTAAGGGACACATTAGTTGAAATTTTGAAATTGGCATAAATTTGAAACAAGGGTTTCTTTTCATCCAATAACATAATAAATTTAGCCTTTTAAATTAAATTGCACGTACATCAATGCCATTTCAGGAGTTAAGGGGAAAGAAAATGATGATCTAGTAAATAATAGCTAAATATGTACCAGCAAAACAAAAAATAGATGAATTTACTAAGTCAATTCAGTAAGTAACTCCAAAAATTGTATTCACTATTCACTTATAGAAATCAGAAAATTTATGCAGAAAAAATACATGTTCCAAGCAAAGAAATAGCAATTCTTAGCACTGAATAGTTATTAAAAGACCACTGTACACATTTTTATACCAATAATCCTTTGGTATGTGCGTTATTAATGTAAGTATGCATGTAGACACCATAGTATTGGTTTTCACATTATTTTCAGGAAACCAGAGATTCACCTGAAACCCTGAGTTCAGAAACTTTTAACACTTTCCAGACTTATCTGTATCTAATCAGTGTTGCTGGTTATATAACTTTGTTGATATAAGTCACTTATCACTTACAAAACTGAAAAAAATAATGTCATACAAAAAAAATCATGCAAACTGCATTAAACATTTTCACTTCAGCAACGTACACTTTAATATTTCACCAGGAAATAATTTTCAACTTCCCATCAAGTTTTCAAACATCTATCAGACCAAGGCATGGCAGTTATAAAGTCAGTACAAAGAAATGGATAACTACTCATTCAACAAATCAGACACCCAACTCTACATCATCAACAAAATAGTAATTACGAAACAACTGTGACTAATGTATATTTTCATGCACTGCTTCACTTGCCAAAATATTTCTGAGTATTTCAAAGTGTACACTGCACAAGGTATATCCATAAAAAGACTTAAAAGTCTAAATAACAGCTCACACAGCTATTAAACCTTTCAAAAGTAGAGTGGATTGAGCATGTGAATGGAGAAGAATATTTTAAACCCATTTGCACAATAAACAGTGAGCAGTCAGCTCTGCCATTCACACCGGGTGCATCTAAAAAAAAATTACTCTTACTTAAGAGATGAGTTAAAAACCTCTTAACAGTATTGCTAGCTGTGAGAAACATGATACAAGGCACTCGATCACTTACACCCTTTGCCTCTCGCAAAGTTTCTTTCCATTGCACGCCTTCATATTTCTCCGCACAAACTAATTAGAGAATACAACAATGTTAGATAGCTTGCTTGGGCACCAAACTCCTAATATATATTCACACTCTTCCTGTGCCCAGAATTCCTTCCTGGAATCTTTACAAGGCAATGCACCCCCCCCCCTCCTATCACTCACTTCATAATGTTACTTTATAAGTCAACGTTGAGTGTTTCAACTTTTATAAAAAGTTATTTAGCCAAAAGTAGGGATGGGTTGGTTCAGTTCTTCAGTTCTCAGTTCAAACAGATTTCAGCTTAGGACCAAAATTCGGAATAGAATCAAAATAGGAATTGGTGCAGAAATAATCAGTGACCCACGCAGTTAGAAAAGTTTTCCACAACATAATTTGCATATATGTACCTTTAATAGAGTAATGTTTCGGATTAATCCACTTTTGATACATTTTGATGAAGTATTTTAGACATATTTCATAATTCCCCATCAAAATGCATTGATAGCTTCTGAAAATTAGGCAATTACAATGAAATACTAGATTAATTACAGGAATTGAGAACCGATGAAATGAACCAAACTCTAAGAACCGACAAAAGAATGAAACCAACCCATCCTTAGCCAAAAGCTTTGATTACAGAGATGCAACACATAATCTACTATACCAATAGTATAAAATATACACATTAAACTCACCACTAACTAAGCATCAGAGTGAATTCAATTAGAGGGTCATTGTTGAGGAAAACATCAAAAGGGAGGCATATGATGACTATCCTACAAAGTATCACCTGGTGTAATCTTCTCCATACACCTGTAAGTGTATGCCAGCAATATCGATGGAAAATTACTAATTAAAAGGTTAGGCTAGAGGAGGAAAATATTAGGAGACTTGGAAGGGAAAATTTTTCACTCCCACATCCACTGATAAACCTATTTAAATCACAGTCTGTTTGGTTTCATATTCACTTCACTTCCCCTTCGACCAAGATCACACGGAAAACACTGACACAGCCTCATATCTGCCAGCACACCATACTCTTCTTCATCATCACACTCTTCTTCTCCACTGCTTGATGCAGAGCGTCCTATCTTTGTACCTCGAACTCGCTCGATAACAGGCAGGATCACCAGGAGCAAGCCAGACACGGCAATGAAAAAACCAGCCAGGTAGAATGAGATGTCGTAGCTCCCTGAGATGTCATACAGCCATCCTACAGAGATAGAAGAAACAGCCAGTAGACTCACCCCCTCAATGCCCATCACTTTCAGGAAGCAAATCTGAATTAAGAGCTTACATTGTTCAATGAAATGACGAACATAAAATTATCCCCTTCTTTCATGACAGTTTTAAAAGATGCATTCTTTTCTTTATGCCCTTTCTCTTATGCCATTACCACCAGCTTTCTCATTACACCTCCCCAACAGATTACTCAACGATCCTTCAATTGCAACAGTAATTGCAACAGTCCTTCAACCTCCCTGTGGTCTTAATAATGATGCAACAGACATCAAAACTAGATGACCATAATAAAAGCCTCTAGGAATTGTGAGAAGTGTTTTAATAATGTTTAGACGCTTAAAAACCTCCATTGTACATATCAATCCTGCCGTATAAATTGTGGAGAAATAAACATACATTGTCATGGGAAAAATTTCCCCAAGGTTGAGAAACAAACCACAGACCGTTGGCTTTCAGGGCCTATCATCAGACCACAATGGCATCCAGGTTCCTTGATTCCAAAGCCTACTTTTATAATTCATGATGCTAGATGTAAGGCTCTTGCAGTCTATCAAGGATGGCTACTCACGAGAATATGTACTTCCAAGAAGCAACTACCAGTAGTGAGCCCCATACCACCACTAAAGCCCTGCTTAGCTATAAATATGGCATGAACAGCAGTGAAATTTTAATAAAATGCCATGGGAATCAAGGAACTTGTCTGCACAGTACACCAGTGCTGGAGGGATCACACCAGACATCCTCCACTCAGAGGTAAATGGGAGGAGACTCGATACCCTGGAAATTGTTTGGATAATCAAGCAATTCAGAAACTATGTGCCCCTGGCAAATGAACAAATGCTACCCTCCTACATTCTCCATTCTCCAAAACATAATTTTCAACAACACTGAAAATCATGAGTCCTCATACCCCTCTACCACCATCTACACTAAAACCCGCAGTCACATTTCTATCTTTGAGCTATTAACATATTCCTGGTGAATGTTATCATCTCATTAAAACTCATAGAAATTTCCAGCATCAACAATAGCCTTAACCTATGGACTACAATCAAAAAAATTGCCATAAATATACCACTGAAATATACAGTGGTATATAATATGCCCCAACTAATCCTTCCATTCTCTCACCATCTGCACAACAATTTCACTCTCACCTCGCTCTTATCCCTGACTGCACACGATTTTTGCATTAATATCAATATAACTACGAACAGTCACTTGAAGATGCAACTATGTACACATGTTATGAATCCCAGGTTATGCACATGACAGGTAAATATGGAACCTTAAAAAGAGTGGTACTTCACAAAAATATGAAATATTTTCCACTGCCACATTTAATTTAAACAAGAATTAAGACAAACTCACCAGCCAAAGGAGGTCCAACCAGATTTGCAATACCCTGCACCAGCAGCAGTAATCCATATGCGTTGGTGAAACGCTCCAGAGAAATCAGCTCCACGAGGATGATTGAGGTGAGAGAGTAATTAGCTGCTATAAAAAGACCAAACACGCCAGAAACAATCGAGAGAGCATGGTAGCTGGACAGGAGAGGAACAAGCGCCACAAAAAAACCGCACAAACCCATACAAGCAGCATACAACAGTCCCGCATTCACCCACGTCTTATCTCCAGCCCATCCCAAAATTACCTGTAAATCAAACAGAGAAAGTGCATTAGACAGGCATTAAAAATAACACAGAGAGTTTGGATTTTTATTCGTCAACTTCAGATCAACTCACCTCTCCAACCATGTTGACTATTCCTATGATACTGATGAGATATGAAGCATCACCTTCACTGAAACCCAGTTCTCCAGCACAGTCGGCAAGATATACATAGGGTACATCATACCAAAAGTATAGGAGGAAGTTAGAAGCAGCAAACAACAAGAAACGAACATCAGCAAAATGTGAGAAATCTACCATGTCAGCCAGTACTTCCCACAGGTCCCAGAGCCCTGAAAACCACTGAGATAACATACAGAAATGAGATTAGTGATTCTATCTTCATACATAGTTTTACCAAATGTCATATGCATAGTCATCCTAATTAACTGGGGTAACAATTGATACCCATTCATTAGCCCTAGAGGGTTACGAATATTCAAAAAGTGTTATCTAATGATAACTTTACACAGATATTGTAAAGATATTAATGCATGCTGGCAGCTTCGAAAAAAAAAGATACTATTTATATGCAGTGCAATTATAATGTTCACGTATAGTTGGTTTATGGCTATTTAAAAAGAATAATATATAATGCTGACATTATTGAGATGTCATTCACAAAGCATATCGATACCTCCAATGCATAAACACTCAACAATCGCCACCGCCAACCGCTGCTCATACTAGATGAGTGGATTTCATTCGGTGGGCAATTTTTGAGCATTTGTGCAGTGGAGGTATCGATATGCACATTGTTCCCCTGAAACAGGTTAGAATTGTATATTTTTTGTTTTGAGCACCACTTATGTTTGATTTTCAAACCATTCAAACTAGGGATGTGAAAGTACTTAATTTCAAGTCGAGTCAAGTTGTTGCAACACAACATAAGTGCTTTGAGTACGATTACAAATGCTGAGTTGAGTCAAGAGGTTACGAATAAGCTCAACAGATTCCGGCTTCAATTGGTGGAAGTAAGACATATCTTTTATTTATTTAAATCAAGTGCTTCCGTTTACAGAACAGTCGAGGTCAATAGGTTCAGAAATCTGCCACTAAGAAGCGCCATCATCAAACTCAAGTAAGAATTGTTTATAAAGTTGATAATACCTAAATATATTAAGATAATTTTCTTGGTCTGGGGGTTTAAGCAAGCTTTACACCTACCAGTCAACTACTATTACAGTCGACATGGCTAACTAATACATTTTCAGCAACAGCCGACCCTCTTCCAACCCCGTGAAATATTCAGGGTAATCTGCTACATAGCTCATACTTTATTATAGGATACTTTACTACCCTTTCCCTATTTTCTTTACTCAAACACCGAGAGAATATGAAAATATTACGTAAGGATTCAATAGAGTACCATGCCTTTGTAGGTAGTCTTCAGAGCAAGACAATGAAAAGTGAAAGCTGTAAAGTTATTGTTGATACAAATACACACTGAATTACCAGCAGTTACTCAAAAAATAGACTAATAAAAAAAGTCCATGCAACTCAACTCGATATTCGCTGAGTAGTTACAACTCAACACGATATTCAACTCTTCATCAAAAAATACTAATTTGCACATTCTTCATTCAACTACATACTTTCAATTGATGGCCCACTGAAGTGATTAGAAAATTACATGAATCAAACCACAATTACTTCCATGAATCAAGATTTTTTGGACTGTTGCCAGACTTATTTCATGATCACTCTTCTGAGATGCAACTAATCTCAACCTAGTATGGATTCAGTTTTTTGTTTACATCACCAAAAATCCAAAACAAAAGAGTGAGATAATGTTCATCAAGTGATATTTTATTTTCCAAACATGTGAATATGAATGCTAAATTTAAGTTCACCAGATATTGTTTTCATTCCCAAGCAATCCCTGATGGGTATGGCCAGTTACAGTCATGGTTGCCTTTAAGTACATGACGTTGTCATTAATTACTTTTATCAAAGTCACTTGGGCTACAAGTTTTGGAAACTTAGTATTTAATCTATTTCTCGTACATCCAAAAAACAAATAAATGAAGAAACCACCAAAACTGCGATCTTCATGATCTAAAGGATCAAATATCCGAATACTTTCACAGTCAATGACTTACAGTTTTTAGCCTGTGTATGACTACAGAAGTGAAATACAATATTCTTGGATAAATATTGGATACTGAATGGACATCAATGTTGGATATTACAGATATTGTGAACATATTTTATGCATATCAATTGCAACTTAAGCTGTATATCTATACGTTTAAAGGAGAAAAATATGTCACAACAAAAGCATTTAACAAAATTCTTGCAATAGTTGTGAAAGCAATGGATTCCAAAAAAATAAATATGAATAAAAATAAAACAAGAAAATAATTAACCAATGAAACTTAAATTCTCAGAAATGCCGCATCCCACAAAAATATTTGCTAATAATGTTTTTAAAAAATTTCAATGCAACAACAGAAGGAAACAAAACCATCCCAGCAGTTACATAGTTACAGGAAAATAATAAAATAATGACAATGATAACCTATTTCAAAATGGAAGATTGCAAAACAACAAATCGTAAAAATTATTCTGAACATACCTCAAATTTTTCTTTTGCAATTGTTGTCATTGAATTCCTATAAATGTCAGGGCAAGATGAAGCACGTAAACGATAACGACTGATGTTCAGCATAGCCCCTCGGTACGTTAAAGAGTGCCTGTAATGCAAAATTGTGGTCAACAAATGCCTAAGAACATTGAGTGGGCAAGACTGAAGACACTTGTATGTACTATGTTTGAGTCCACCGTTATTGGAGGAAAAAAATAGAGAAGAATTTGGAGTAAAATTCAGTTTTTCCTCTGGCAGCCTTACATCCAAATAATTGTGGATAGCACACAAACTTTTTTAGTAAAGGAAATTGGATAAATGGGTGAGGGTTAAGAAAATATGTACTTTATAAGGGCTTGGGTGTAGCTCCCTTCCATTCAAGAAATTATTAATTCTTTATGTCAAAACCTTATCCAAGGGTGGATCCAGGATTTTTTCCTGGGGGGCACCAGGGTCTAACAGGTAAACTATCCTATCATATTTGGGATTAAAAACTATATGCAACAATTAATCCTAGAATTATACTCTTAATTTTAATACCAAATTTATTAATAAGTGAATATTTATAGCTTTTATATTAAAATATAAAAATCTGATATATGTATTTAAAATCTTGTCTATTTTTGAAGCATCTGGGGAGGGGCACGTGCCCCCTAAAGCCGCCAAGTCCTTATGCAATGATCATTCTGTTTCTGTGGAACCTCAACTTTTTTTTAAATAGCCACCCATCTATGGACAGCAACCTGTACAGCTCAATTTAATACTCTCGCAATAGCATTGGGCACAATCAGAGGTAGAGATCACTCAGAACTCTACTACAACGGCTTTGGAATTTCCCATGAATACGACCACAAAATAGCAGCTCAGTGAGGGCATTCAGTCATTTCTCAGAGCAGTCATTTCTCAGAGCAGTCTTTTCAGCCACCTGATCAGTAGTGAATGATCGCTAAGAGCTCAAATAGTAGCTCTAGGTTTTTTGTGGATTCAAAAGACTCCCTGTAGTGCTCAGCTGACCTTTTTCTAATAAAAGATGTTCACAATCAGCGGTGGTTCGATCCCTGACTGAGGTAGAACTCTCAATGCTCACTCCACATGAATGCACCCATTTATGAATGAAATCAAATTTTGAAAACTCTATTCAGATTATATTTACAGTGTTATTTTTACATAGAGAGAGTCAATATTTAGCATAGTTGAAAGATAAAAAGTACTGTCATGGATAACGCACTAACCTGTGAACACGAAGATCTTTTAGATATGCAGTGGGCACCCGTCGCTGACTGCTGTTGTGATGCTGCCGACGGACCCAGAGGAAAGCATCACCGCCAGATGGTCCGTTGGCTGTGGGGCCGTGTGCAGCATTCAACAAGGGCACTCTGGTGGATGATAGGATGGGGGGTGGGTGGGGTGGTGGAGACCGGAGGATCCTTCCGTGAGTGTGATGTACAACTCCTCCCTCGACAGGTTCACTAGGAGGAGACACGAGCACCTCCTTGCCCTCCGGAACAGGCACCCGCGTTGGTGCCTCAAAGTGAAGCCGTGCCGAGTCGCTGAAGCTTCTCGAGATGAGGAGGCTGGGGTAGTTCCTGAGGATGACACTGTACACGTGCTGACGGTTGCTGAGCATCTCGAGGGCTTCCAGTGGCACAGCCTCGCCATTCTTGACAAACGTTGGCAGGCTGACAAGGGAACTACAGAGGCGGACGCCATCTTCTTCCGTTGGTGCCCCTGACCCAGCACCAGTCGGGCCACCATTTGGACCAACACCAAACACATCTCCTGCACCATTGATACCATCACCTATAAACATAAGAACCATAACATGTAAAACTGTAATAGCAACGGCTTGTAGTAGTTGAGCAGGACCACCCTGACTGAAGCACCCAGGTACCTTAAATGAGACTGTCATTCACTCTGGGAAGCTTTCCCTTGGAAGCACCTTAATCCTCACCCTTCAGAAATAACTTGGGATGGCCTTTGAGGGGAAACTCCCGCAACAGACCGCATGCAGTATACATAATTTGAAAATTATGGACTTAGCAACTTGCAATGTCTAATTTATCACCATGTAATACATCCACTCAAAAGTAAAATATGTAATAGGAAGACATAGCCAGAATTAAAAATCCATTTTCAATATTTCCAACCAAAAAGATATGGATGAAAAACATACATGCCAATTTTCAGAGCCCATTTTCGATTTTTACGCAAGAAAACATATGTACAACATAAGCATCAGTCCCAGCAGATTTGTTTGATACAAAGAATATCCTTGGGTCAAGTCCTGACAAGATTTTTGATGAGGCTGTTTTTGAGGTAAAGAGTCCAATGGCAGTCCAATAAAAACAAGAGTTATTATCATATGGTCAGAGTTGAGTGACAAAGTAATGTGTCAGTTTCAGCTGGCAATGCTCCTATCAAAGAAGCAGATAGGGTATTTATACATATCATATCCTGAGTCCAAAAAGAATCTATATTTTGAACTTCACAGGATTGACTTCAGCTTGAAATAACCATGGAAAAAGTTATGGCAGCCCCACACATCCCCCCCCCCCCCCCCAATTGGCTGGATGCTCGTCAATTGATTTTGCAGATGATAGAGTAGTGGAGACCCATCACACATAAAATCAAGGAAGTACGGCAGAAGAGAGAAAAATACCCCTCTGGAGCCATATAACCAAATAGGGAGTATGTATAAATGCAACAAAATACACCTGGCACCGTGTACAGTGCCATCCTGAGGAGGTTGGTGGAGTTAGTGGAGCCATCAAAATGTCAGTAGGAGATGACATGACCTGGCAGAAAACCCACAAATAATTTACCCAAGGAGCCGAGTGATGCAGGCATTAAACTCACCTGCCCATGGTCCGTGTGGCCAGTCGTCAAGCGTAGGTGAGGCATCGCCAGCCGTACGCCCTGAGCATGAGTCGCTCGAAGCGTTGTTGTTGCTTGAGAAGCGAGCCTTGCGCTTCTTGTTAGGACCCTTAGACTTGGGCTCTGGCTTGCCACCATTGGGCAGTGGCAGGTCCCTCATGAGGGCCCCACACACAGCCATGTGGAGGAAGAGGCCAGCGAGCAGCATGGTGGTGCCGCGCCAGCCATATTCCTCAATGAGCACGTGGGTGAGTGGTGCCATGACGAAGGTGCCGATGCCAGAGCCACAGACGGAGAGGCCAGTGGCAAAGGAGCGGCGGCGCTCAAAGTAGTAGGCGACAATGACCACAGCAGCCACATAGCACATGGACAGTCCAAAGCCAGCGATGATACCAAAGGTTAGGAAGAGTGGCTCCATTGTGTTCACATAGCTAGAGATGAAGAAGCCAAAGGCTGCAATGATGGAGCCTACGATGGTCACCTGCAAGCAAAAATATAATATATAGTAATAAAGTTTAGCTCTGAAGGGGCTAAAAGTATAGTTTTCCAACAAAAATAAATAAAGATTTAAGCTGGCTCAGGGTCCATAGCAATAGAAAAGATCCACACTGCTTGACACAAAATTTTAAGTATGTGCATTCAAGTAATATATATATACATATAAATTCAGTGGTAAGGAAAGAAAGGGATAGGAACATGGAACAGAAAAAGGACGAGGACAATGGTGCTGTGGTAGATGGAAAAAGCCAGAAATCAGAGGGTAAAAATGCGGCCTGACTGGGACTCGAACCCAGAACCTCCTGGTTTCCGGCCAGGTGCTCTACCAGTTGCGCTACCAGGACGCTTAGATTTACCATGATTTCGGCGGGGGTTTATATACAGTAAACTCCCTTTGCTTTGGCCCGCAAGAGTAACCAATAGATGGCACTGGGGCAGCTCACCACTCACCAACAGAAGGAATGGACGAGGACACAAGGATGAAAGGAAAGATACACACTCACACGATAGCAGGAAAGAGACAGGAACATGCGTTTCGGGGCACGCTGAGCCCAAGTGAAATAAGCCAATATGGCCGATACACTACTTCATTCATTCACACGGCGCCTTAAGCGCAAACATACATATAAATTCAGTGGTAAGGAAAGAAAGGGATAGGAACATGGAACAGAAAAAGGACGAGGACAATGGTGCTGTGGTAGATGGAAAAAGCCAGAAATCAGAGGGTAAAAATGCGGCCTGACTGGGACTCGAACCCAGAACCTCCTGGTTTCCGGCCAGGTGCTCTACCAGTTGCGCTACCAGGACGCTTAGATTTACCATGATTATATATATATATATATAATACATACATCAGACCTGATTAGCTGTATGCAACACCAGCATAGATCAATTAGGTTAGCAAAAACACCCATGAAAAAATATTGATAATCTACAATGTATTTTAAAATCATAATGGTGGAAGAAAAACTGCAAAAATTAAAGTCTATATAAAAAAGGGCATTAAACAATAGGCCAATAACAAAGGAAATAGAAGAAACTTAATAAATTGTTAGGACAATTTAGGATAGATAATTAATAAATAATTTTGCAACACTTAAAATTATCCCTAGAACAGACATAGAATGATAGAACACTGACTTGAGATATAGGAACGGGTAGATTATGATATTAGGGAGAAATGAAGTTTCTAATGGGAAAATTCATTCCATTACTAATGACAAAGCCCACAAAAATCGCTGCTTGTTAACTTGAGCATGAAGGCATTGAGAGGACAGTCATTGGAACTTAGTCTCTTTCATCAATATACTCTAACGAATACATAGGAGAATATCTGGTGAGACGGTTACCTTGCGACATCCGAAGCGGTCCGTGAGGAAGGACGCGATGGGTCCTGAGAGCAGAGGCATCGCCATGAAGAGCGATCCGATCCAGGCCGTCTTGCTCTTGCCCTGGCGAAAGTACCGCAGCAGCTCAACGTAGAGCACGCCGAACGAGAAGGTGATCCCGTCGGCGATGAGGTTGACAAAGAACGATGCGAACACCACCACCCAGCCCCAGCCCCCGTCAGGGGGCACTGCGCCCCCGCCCGCCGCCCCACCGCCCGCCGACGACTCCTCCGAGGAGGCGGAGCTCACGGAGGGGCCGCAGCGGGCCCTCTTGTGCAGGCCCCCGTTGGCCAGGGGCCTCTCCGCCCCCGACCCCGCCGTGAACTGCACGTGCAGACTGGCGCTGCTGCTACTGCTGCCGGCCGAACTGACCTCCTCGTTCTTGACTTCTGGAGGGTCTCGGGTTGTCGGGGAGGCCGCCACTGCAGCGGGCGACAGCGCTGTCGGAGGAGGTGCGACGACCGTGGGTCCCACCGCCTCCTCATCGTCGGGGGCACTTGCATTGGTGCTTTTAGGCCCATCGTGGTCTACAGAGGTCTCGTCCTCGGGTCCGTCCGCATTGGCGTCCATTCGAGCCGCGTGATTGGCCGGCGGCGACGGCGGTGGAGGCGGAAGTGTCGCTGGAGGCGGCGGCCGGGCATCAAGGTGGTGGCCGTGGGGGCCGGCCTGTTTCGGCGGTCAGGGGCGGCGGGGCAGGGCCTTCGGCGGCGGCGGCTGCGGCTGTGCGCCTGGCGGCTGGTGCTCGGGTGGAGTGGCGGGTCGAGCGCGTCAACGCTGCAGGAGGGGTCGCTGCGATCCACGGCCATGCGGGGACACCGAGGGGGAACTCTGCGAACAAAGGGGGGAGAGAGATGGTAAAAATATGGTTTTTTGATACCGACCACAATAGATAGGTCATTCCACGGTGACTCGGACTGCAGTTAACCCTGGACCACTAAGATTTTGGTGAAAATTGGTATACAGTTTATACTACTCAAATAAAAATCACTTTTTTGAAGCGTTTTTACGAAAATCGAAAAAACGACTGAATAACTGTATTTTCAAAACGGCGATTTTTCTAATTTATTTATTTCAAACATGAAATATTCGGCGTCACACTTTTCGGGAAGTAATCAACGTAACCAATTGCTGAAGGACTTCAAAAACGTAGCTGAAATATGGGTACATTTTTTGATTTTTGATACATTTTATTGTAAAACAACAAAAAATTTAATACGTTAATGTTTTTAATTTTTAATATTTCGAATTACTTTTATCTTATTATTTACTTATCAATGGCGTTTATTTATAAAATTGTGTACATAATTCCATTAATATTGTGCCAAAAATTTGGGAAGGTGCTGTTCCATTTTTTGGAACATCTCGAAGTTATGCCCGCTTGGAGTGCATTTGAAGACGAATGAGACAAAGAGATTCCTCTTTTCCCTCTTTTTTGCCTCTTAACTTCTGAATTTATGCAACCAAAAGACAACTCGATAATTATCAGCAGTTAGTGGATTCATAGAAATTCATTGGCTGGTAATAAAAGGTTTTTTAAAAGGTGAGCCGAAGCGCCAGGAGACAGAAATTTTTTAACATGTGTAAATTATCTTATAAAATTCACTTGTGGGATGCCACTCAATTAAACTTTGGAACGGTGAGAAACATGTACCAAGGTAACGAAATAAAAGTTTCGGCCGATAATAAGAATTCTTTTTAAAGGGTATTTCATAAAAGTTAATTCGCAATTTTTTCAAACATATATGTTTCACAATAATAGGGAATAGGATTATATCCATTTAATTTATATTAAATGCCAGAGCCAGTTTTTATCTTTACAGAGATAAAAACCTCTTCCCTATGACAAATGGGAGCAGAGGTATTAGTAATACCCTGATTAAAGATATTTTTTTAAATTTTATCGTTTATAAATCTAAATGCCTTGAATCATTTCATAATTAATATCACAGTAATCAGAAGTCGGAACACCAAGATTTTTAACTCATTATAAACATAAATATATTTTAAGGCATAGAATATAAAACATTAAATCTCTATTCTTTTGAAATATGAATCACAAAATTTTAAAAATATATATTTTTTAAACTTTCCTGTTTCTCTCCCTCTCACTTGTTCCACTCTTTTTTTCCACGCATTTGAAGGCGCAAGCTTTTGCGAGGACTATGAGGACGGCACTCCAAGGGACACTTGGAAAGAATGCGTAGTTTCGCAAGCAACTCGGCAAAAAATTGTCCATAGCCTAATTAAAAACCAAGTAACTAAGTTTCTGTGATTAAATCCGGACCCAACTGTTAAGAATCTAGAATAAGGTAAAGAGTGAGATAATGATGCGCATTGCATCCCATAACTTTTAATGTTTACTCACAGAAAGCTATCGATAAAATCAAAGAAAAGGCTTCAGGAGTCAGTATCCACGGGGAATGAAATAGTATGTTGCGGTTTTTTGGTGAAGTCATAGCCGAATCAGATAAGTATTTGAAGAATATCAATAAATATAGGAAGGATAATGCCCAGTTGTCTGCTGAAAATTACGCAAAATAGAACTAGAATATATCAGGGTAAGCAGTAAATAAATTTCGTTAAGTAATGATTTCAGTTTATTCCCTCGTGCATTTCGGCTCGCTCTGCCGTGAGCGACGCGAGCAACGAATTTTCCAAATCTATTGAAATGCGCCGCAGGTGACAATAAATCCAGTGGTTGACAGGAGAATCCTCAATCGAATTATCCGTAGCTTAAACTTTTGCGAGGACCATATAATGAGGGCTGAAATCAACTGGATGTTACGTAAAAATATTTTTTTTTCGTTACTAAGGCAGCCAAAATTAAAGTGTTAGGTATCACTCACGGCAGTCCAACTCGTCTCGGTCCCAACGGCCGGGAGCACACACAAAAACACAAGCAGCCTGGACAGACAGACGACTTGAAATGACACTCTGGTCGTCGTCACCTCACAGGTCGAAGGACTTCACGAGGAAGCCACACAAGGCCCCCTTCGCCACCAACCTATCCCACCCTCTTGGCGATCATCCCCCGTAACTCAGACCACAAAACCTAAGACTTGCCTAAGACAACCAAATTCTCCTAATATGATGTTCCAATTTCCTTATATGTTAAGCTGGGTTCATACGTCGAATATGACCACTACAAGAGTCGAAGGCTCGTCTCGTTCGTGTTGGCTGGGACTGTTGTGAAGAACGAATGGATTGAGGCCTTGAGGTTTATTAGAGTTTATAGTAATCTATTAGAGAAGCTGAAGCAGTTCAACTTTAAATGCAGGTAGAGTCGATGACTATGGATACATCGCAATCAACAATTACGCAGACAAATAATATTATTACTCTTAGATTTTTTTCGATGCATCGGTAATTAGGGATGAAAGGTGCGCCAAAAATTAATTCGTCTCACAGAGAAGAGGAGATGAAAATGTTTCTCCTTCGCATATGCCACTTCATTTTTCTACTTATGTCACCATGAGGCGCAATACACTATTGGGACACTTCTATGCAACGAATAGTTGAGAGATATCGTCCTAGAGCCACTGCTATAATAGTCTACTTCGATGTGTAAAAACGGGTTTAGCTGTGTAATGAAAAACTCGAAACGACTCCCATCTTTTCTTATTCAGGAAAGGCGAAAATGGGGTCCTTCACTGGCACCCAAAATCTTATTTCACTGTAGGAATTCGGTGGATGGAAGGGAAAGAGAAGTTACGATGAAGAACAAATCTTCCTGCAATTTGCAATTCTCTATTAAATTTCAAATTAAAATATGCTAAAGTTTCATACCACTTTTCATGAGTTGGTGACGTCATTCGTTCTGATATTTCTAGCTCTTTCAAAGATAATCGCTCACAGCACTGTAAAATACAACTAACCACGTGAGGACGAGGAGAGGGGAAAACGGTGGCGTACGCAGCAACAGTTCGTGACGCCATCAACTTAACTGCGGAAAGTTAGAGGATGCAGTTTGGAATAACTCGAGAGGTAGAGGACCAATCGAGAAACGAAAAAATGCGAGTCTCTTCATTTTTTTATTCTATTACATACGACGGGAAAAATAGTTTGGTGGACGAGCCCAACCTCAGATTAGTTATCCAAATTTCCGTAGTTGTTATTGATTCAAACAGCAGCTAGCTTACAAGCCTCTCCAAGCCTACAAGCAAACTCTGCCGCTTCCCGCAATCACGGAAGGCGAACATTGTTGCAAGTTTCAAAATGTTTTTTACTTTCGACCGCTTTCCAATAAAAAAAACGATTGCCATATCGATACCTCCACTGCATAAACGCAAAAACAATGGCCCACCGAATCAAATCCGCGAATGATGAAGAGAAACGTTTTTCTTCATGCTTTCCAAGTACCTTAAAATATCGCTCTGAGGTGAGGTTATGATGAAACGAGCAATAATTAGGGGCGGGATGACCAGGAAGGGCGGGTTTCCCACCGAGGCCCCTTTGCCCCGCCGGGCCCCACGGCAGAAGGTCCCAGACGGCCACGCACCTTCCACTTTGATAGAAACGTACGACGCAAATACTCCAACGCAGTTTTTTTTAGACATACCCAATCACTCACGCCTCATACCGAACGTAAGAGTGCCTTTTAATTCCACATACAAGAGGCCTATGGGCGGAGCTTTGGGGGTTAAAGGTTAGGGGAGCCTGCCCCTCCCAACTTAAATGCTAATTTGTTCCAAAACAGTACGAAATATGTGCATTCAAGTACTGTGACAACTAAACCATCAAAATTTTAAAGTATTTTTAGTCTTAGGTAGTAATTAAAATGCTCTTTTCAGAGGCTAATTTAAACAAATTCTTCACTTAGGCGCTATGGAATACCCCTTTTTCACAGACGTTTGTTCCATAGTCCCTAAAACCCCGGCAGGATTGCAGTTCCCCCCCTCCTCCCGCCCCCCAACATAAAACTCTAAACTTCGCCCATAAGGTAGCCTCCTTCAAGGACGTAGCCAAATTATTATTTTTAGGCAAAAATTTCGGGGGAGGAGAGGCGGGGTCAATGTGGAGGGGAGGATCGAATCCCTCCCACTTCGGAATGGGGAGGGAGTATTCGATTAGAGGGTACAGTTAGGACCGTGACTCCCGTCTGTCATGCACGTGCCAGCTCAGGGACAGACACCTCAAAGATTTCTCACCTGATCCTATATTCTAGAAGCTCGCCTCTCTTATCGTCTCTTATCTCACTCCCGTGTCACGGAGGCATTAGACTAGACTTAAAGTCTTCGCAGAACAAGAGAGGGAAAGATAAGGGCAGTCGGCGGTCGCGTGGGCGATTCCACTACAACAATGGCTGACTGAGCGACAGAAGTGCCCACTAGGGTGCCTCTTGGATAGTAGTAGCAGGATTTATTAGGGTGTTTTCACGTAAAAGGTTATTTCGCACCGCCGCCTCCTCATTGCTACCTTAGGCCGCTTTATAGAAAGCATTAGCTATATCCATAAACTATCCCCATGGAGCACTTGGCATGACATTTCAATGCGTGAAGTGTCGCGTCCATAGAACAAATTATCGCGGCAACTGGTAAAAATAAGCGCGAAAACAAGCGTGCGGTTTGGTCGATTTTTTAACTAACGTCAATATTAGTGTAAAACCACGAATATTATAAAAGAGGATCCTCACGACGCGACGCGTCGTCGTCTAAAAGCGTTGTCATCGACCGCGCATTTAAATGGGTTTACAGAAGTCACCACTAGTGCCGCTGACGGACGAATTGATCCGACTTTCAAGGGGAACTAAGGTTTAAATTGGGGTGTTAACCGAAATTTATATGCATGATGATATCTTATATCAAATTCATAACTTTTCAATGCTATTCCTCGCAGTTACAAACATAACAATGAAAAATATTGGAAGTGGATCGCATTGCACTAATCACCGCGCCGCGGACATTGTTGAAAACCGATTAAAATGACCGAAGGGGCAACAGAAATCAGCGTTATAAGGGATGGATTTGGGCCTCCTTTAAGCAGACCCCTTGCCTAAAACTTAGGAACGAGAATTGCCTTCACAGTCATTTTTCTTCATACGTCTTGCACCCGTGTTTTGTTAGTTTTAACCAAGAACCGTGGACGAAGACACCTCAGACTAAAAAATAACGAGGAAATACCATAAAATTTGAGGAGTCAACTCCTGATAAGAGGTCGATTGAGCGATCACTCCCATGTAACTCACCTTGTATGCGAAGGTTTGCTGTTTTAGTACAACAGAAGAATGATAGATGGCGTGGAGAACGAGATTTATTTTCAACATCGAAGCTGTGAAGCTGATTTTTTTGGTGATCCTAATTTATATTTGTTGTAATTTTTTAACCTGTCTTAATTCTAGTGTAGACAGCGTTTTTGTTTACTGGGTTCTTCTTAATAGCTATTTTATCAGCGGGGGAAATAGTTATAGCCAATCTGCACCGAATTCACAGTATCAATTTTTTTCAAACGTTAGTACCAACTTGAAGCATACACTTTCTAAATTTCTACAAAAAACAACTGAATAATCCCTTTGTTAATCAGATTGGCCAAAAAGTTTTGGGAAGAGGCACATTATTTTTTATGAAAATAGGCTTAAAAATTAAACACGCCACTTTTATACCACATTTCATGCCTTCCTTCCTCATGCCATTCATTCCTTCTAACATGACGGTAAAAGTGCATGGTCCAACAAAACCCAGAGCTGTTCCACAAACTTTTTATTACTATACGTCAACTAATTTCGACGTTATACCATCATCATCAAGGATTAACTTTTTTGATTTTTTTGTTTTGTTTTGATAATGACGGTATAGACGTCGAAACTAGTTGAAAGCTAATAATAAAAAGTTTGTGGAACAGTTATTGGGTTTTGTTTCACCATGAACATTTCATCGTCCCACCAAGTAACGCCCAAATCAGTTGATTTTATGGCGGTAAAAGTTAAATTTTAAAAAATTCCACATAAGCCAGTCAGACGGGAAAAAGACGAGATGAACCACTGCTGGCTGAAAGATTTTCACTTATTCTCTCATATGTTCTCTTGATTATTAGGCCCAGCTACAGCATAATTAACTTCCCCACCTCTTTGGCTTAACTAAAAATATTCTGCTGTGATTTCTACGTTATTGACAAGATAAAGCGCTTCCATAGGGTTATATAACATAAAAATAGAGAAAAGTTCTTTAGTGTGCGGCGGGTTACCTAAGGCATGTTACATAACAACGTTAAGCTAGGGAGGCGTAGTATAAATGTAATTAAAATCGATTAAGATTTGGCAAAGACTTGTACACTAAGATTTTGACACCAATACCTATTTAACACAAGAAATTTCTCTTCATTCAAAACAACGGTCAATCAGACTGAAGAAAATAAACATTGTTGATGTGTTCCTACTGTAAAGAATGTCCTAGCATGTATACGGCAATTCTATTTCATTTACACATAAAACCATTTATTTTAGCGTGGCGAGAATTTAACGTACGTGTACACTGTAAAGCAAAATCTCGCTGCAGTTCCACTACTCTAGCGAGACTTAATCTAGACACTGTATGCACTGGTGAGAGATTTTACTCCACCGAGACTCTCTGGAGGAGTTGTAGGGCAGCTCTAGCGAGACTTAGTTAGTCTGGAGACTGAACACACTGACACGAAATTTACTCTCGCGAGAGTGCTACCGCGAGACTGCCATCGACGTCCTCCTATCTCTTCCATTTCCAAATTTTCTGCAATCTTCTCCAATGGCACGGCTTTTTTGAGCCTATCCCGAAATTCCTTACTCGCAGTATTCCAAAGATCTGGGTCTCGGATCTTCTCTCGGATCGGAAGAAATGCTCTCGGATCTTCAACAGGGTGAGTTCCTCCTATGCTATAGACGTTTCGACGAGGGACTCGCAGTATTCCTGAT
Source organism: Ischnura elegans (assembly GCF_921293095.1). Lineage (NCBI taxonomy): Eukaryota > Metazoa > Arthropoda > Insecta > Odonata > Coenagrionidae > Ischnura > Ischnura elegans. The sequence continues at coordinate 112,745,286 of NC_060246.1, read as the reverse complement.
GAAGACCAAAGAGTCGCCGGTCGAAACGTCTGCAGTAATCAGGCAATTCACGTGGTGAGAGCGACTCGAGAGCATTTCATTCGACTGAGACTCCGGGAAAGCACCAGATCATTCCTCTGCATAACTTTCGAACGGCTGAATTGAATAAGAGTTCAGTTTTTCCCCGCTTTTTATCAATTTCTTGAAGACAGAATTGATTTCCTCACGCGAGAGAAAATACTCTACCCGGCAACCTTGATAGAGCGGGAGCAGTAGAGCGAGACACTCTACCTTTCTGTTCAAACTCCCCCCCCTTCAGCGTGAGAGTAGCTCTACCACTAGAGTTGAGAGTCGCACTAGCTAGAGTGCTGGTGGTGGCTTTCGGGAAATGCTGCGTAGGTAACATTATTTGCTCGACGTTTAACTCCTCCTACTGGGAGCTTTTTCAAGAGAATGGGAGGGAAAACGTTCTCGTCCCGAGCTTATATAGGTTTCGGTAACCCATTGTTGACCCGATTTGAATTTTCACGGAAGGTGATAGCCGTTGGTCATTAGATTGGGCCAGGAACCCTCTCCATATGCGGCTGAGGTTATATCCATTCTCTCTATTATTACTATTAGCTAGAGTGCTCTCAGAAATTTTTACAAGGTAGACTTTTCTGGTAGACTGCTCTCGCTAGAGCAAATCTATCTAAAAACTCTAATATGTACACGTACCTTAAGTTAAAGGTATCAGCGCTACTTGCCAGGAAATGCGATACTAGTCTCTCGTTTGAAATACCGTCATTGGATAGGCCCAATCGATACCAGACTAAATACTCATGGACCTTCGTGAAGGCTAATCAGGATATGCACCGGTATTAATCGTTGAAATATCACCAACGGAAGACAAGGTGACCCTAATGACGATGCAGGAGTCGTCCGTTGAAACGTTGGGGATACATAATGATTAAAATCGGTGGAAATCGCGAGAAGTTTTTATGAAATAATTCTCCAGGAGAGAATGACATCAAATTTTACCAATGAATCTATCATTCGATTTTGTTATCAGACATTATTAGACATTTAACAATTTCTCAATGAGTAACACTTTGCATACTCTCAAAAGTTTTATTTCACGCTCATATTCAATTGAAAGAATCACAAAAGGTCGGCAACTTTCCTAAAGCTCCACGCTCCGAATGAATCTTATCTTCCATGATGCCGTGCACGTGTCAAATGAGCCAACTACTGAAGGCAGGACAATAAATTATCCGGAATTGCACGACAATAAATTAGACGAGGGGAATTTGAGAGATAATTTCACAAGCACCTGGGACATGGGGATAACGGTGTAAAAATAACTACCCATGCCGCCAGGGGATTCACACTATAGACCATTATAAGTCCTAAGGGTAAATAATAAATGATTAAAGCGAATTCAGCAATTATGAACGGGTATTGATTTTCCACGTCAGGGTGAGAGCCACGAGAGACTCGAAGGCTACGGCTAGCCTTAGATTGCCTGAGCAATTAGGTATGTCGATGGCTAAGTTCTAACAACAGGTATCTCAAAAATAGCAAATTTTCAGGTGAGCAAAGAAAAGATTAATTTTTTGTACTTTACGCTGAAATTAAAAACCAAAAGTTCATAAAACTGAAAAATAAGCATTCATTTACAAACAAATAGTTGTTTTTTGCTTGTATTTTATTTTTTTAAATGTCATTGCACTTTGTTTAAGACACCTGCCGCAAACCGGCCGAATCTGAGACACGTGTTGTTAGAACTTAGCCATCGATATATATCTTTCACAGAGACACGGAGAACGTCGTGTTAAAACCCCACTATATTTCCAGGTCCGACAGAGAAGATAAATTACGAGAGATATTTTGCCGAGCGGTTAAGTATGGGAATAAACTTTCCTACACACAATAAAGTACTTTCGTAAATGCGAGTCGGAAATTCGTTAGAGCATTTCCTATTTACTAAGGGCTTGTGTCCTAACACCACCCGCCACATGCCTCTTGAGGCGGCTTGCGAGGTAGTATGTAGATGCAGATGTCGTCCCACGTGGCGGCGGGGTAAAGTCCTTTTCTGCTTGTCCTGGGATCGCGGGTTCGAGTCCCACCTGAGTACGTGATTCACCACACAGGATACGGGTGGGTATATAATTCTGTTGGTCTACTCTCTGAAAAATCAAAACAAAGGCCACCCCCTGAGAGAATACAGGAGAAAGACGGACCGAGGAACAGGTCCGTCGCTTTTAATAATGATTATTTTCCACTACCCTTTGATTTCCAAAGTCCATTTTATTGTCAATCACCCACTAATTCACAGATGAAATCTTTCTAGACAGTATTTTCTAGGAATATTAAAACTCGTTTCCCTAGTGATAGCTCGTGTCGACACAATGATACCCTTCCTTCTTATACTACCCCTACCATGGAAGGGTCTTCGGGATCATAATCGCAGCTGCACACAGTGGTTCCAAATCGAAAAAAGCTGGCCAAAATTTATAACGTCGTTATTTTACCCTACTAAATACCATTATCTCTTCTTATAGATTATGATGGCTAAAATCTGATTGTGGGATAATTTTTATATTTTCTCTTTATTTCAACATTTCATCGAGCTGTAGGTAACTATTTGTACAATTTTTTTAAAGTATGAAAACTGAAGTCATAGATATTGGCAAACATTTGCTTTTTTAAAGAGAACATTAAGAAATATCATTTTTAAGGCACTTAAAATTAAATTTTGGCTAAAAGCCACGATAGACTTGGATCATAAAACTGAAGGGATTCGAATCATTTCACTATCACTATCATTTTCATTTTACACAAAAGTAAATGAAAATCATAGACCGCTGTCGTCACATCAGACTAATTGTCGCTTTGCGAAGATATTCGAATCAAATATTTTTTTACTATCCGCATAGCCGGCGATCTAACAAAATGGAAAGGACTACTATAAATATAGAAATTCTTCTCCGAATCTGCATCAGGTTATTGTCTTCATTTCCGCCAAATACTCATGGAGAGACCGATTAATAATTGCTCAACATATTTTATCATTAACTGTATAAACTTATAACGCATACTATAAATTTACTAAAATCTCGTCTTCCTAATACTAGATTATGAAAATTTATTTTACAAGTTCAACCGATTCAAGCGTGCTACAGTGGAAGTTCGACATATTGAAATGAAAGGTAGTTGCACTTTTCAATCATAATTTAATTCGTAAGACGCGTTTCGGTTCATCTACTATCGGCTCGTATAGTCATCGGCTCACAGAGATCTTACATCATCTTGTATCGGCTCATATTGCCATCGGCTCTCAGAGCAATCAGTTTTTGTACCAGATGATGGCTCTGTGAGCCGAAGCGCGTCGTACAAATTTATTGTTAACGTCGCAATTGCAGAAAAGTGCAACTACCTTTCATTTCAATTTATTTTATGTTGACTGAAATTAAGGGCATCACAGAGGTTAATGAAAATATTTATAAATATCACCTGCATTTTTTACAGAAATACAAGAAAATCATCGACCGATTTAGTCACATCTGACTAATTGTCGCTTTGCGAAGATATTAGAATAAGAATATTTTTTTTTACTTCAACTGTTTAGAGTCCGTACTTTTTAGTTCCGAACCGGGCCAAAATCGATCGACTGTGAATATTTTATTACATTGCTTCAAGTAGGCTATTGCCTGGTGGCAGCATTAGATGTTTACACAAGAATAAAAAATGTACCTCTCTAATACAAAGTTGAGAAACAGAATAGACGCCTATGGTAAAAAATAATACATTAATTCTAATATCAATCTACTAAGAATTTAACATTGTCCCAATAAACCAATTTCAAACAATCTATTAAATACATAAATTCTAATATAATACCGCTAACAAATGAACATTGACCCAATAACCCAATTCCACAATCTCCCTATTAAACCACTATGTAATTAACCAATTAGTGATGAACACTTATTCCTAAAAAAATTCGCATTTTCGGGGAAGATCTTAAAAATAACTGGCAACTCGCCCGGATCCGCTCATACTCGACAGTTGGCTGTGGACTGGAGGCGAGTGAACACGGCCGCACTCGGTTATCTTGAGGATAAATAGAGTGCAAATTCGATTCCACCGCGAAAGTTGGCGAGTTAAGAAGGCGCTTTGCAGAGATTTACACCTCGTAGGTTGAACTTTTTTTTGCACCTGATTAAAGAGAGATATAAAAAGGGCGGACGGAGTAGGAGTCTTCAAAAGATGTCGCGGCGCCGTCTTCAGTTTTTCCTTCCCATTTCTACCTCTTCTCAGGTGAACGGTGAAATAGTCTCTCAGTTAACTCCCGCGAAATCGAGGCAGGATTCCATTCCAAATACCAGCTCTCTGGACTGTCTATAACTCATAGGGTGGTCCTCCCTCCCTCTAGTGACAGTATCTTTAAATACAATTTTGTTTTCTCGGGTGAGAGAGACCATTTTCTCAAACATTTTGGTCCGACGTACCTCCTCATCAAAAAATGATGCTGTTGCCATGACCGTGGCCTGTATTTAAATTTGTATCGCACTTGTGGTCTCTTCCCATTGATTGGCGCCGATTTTCGCCCTCCTTTGCCTTAATAGTTTTCAGCACTGGCCCCCAAGTGTTGCTCAGCTCCTATCCGGCGTCTGTGCTGGAATGCCAGATTTCCAATCGGATTTCAATAGTCTCTTTAGATATTCTGTCGCAATTATTGGATGTACGGCAGAGTATTTCCGCTTCATCAAAATGGATGTCTCTTTTACATACCACGGGCCTCCTCTATGCATCCCACGGGGACTGCATAGAGGAGGCCCAGTTCCATCCCATTGAAGGCTGATTTCTGTTGCCACTTCGGTCGCATTTTAATCTATTTTCAATAATGCCCGCGGCGCGGTGATGAGTGCAATGCAATCCACTTCTTTCCCATATTTTGAAGGATAGGGTTTGCGATTGCGAGGAGTACAATTGAAATATTATGAATTTGAAAGACCGCATCATCGTGTAGATGAATTTCGGTTAACACCCACAATTATACCTTATTTCCACATGAAATTCGGATCACTTTATCCATCAGCGACGCGCGTGGCGACTATTGTAAACCCATTTAAATGCGCGACGGGTGACAACACATTCAGAGGCTCCTCTTTTGAAATATTCGTGCACCATCCAATGCTCGTCAACGGCCGACTCGGTAGGCAAAGCTAGACGTTAAAGGTGACCATGTTCTTTGAGCCGCGTTTTAATGGTGCGGCCTGACTCCCCAAATCCACACCTTCCCACAACCACAGGGCACACGGTACGCTCCAGGGTGTCTTTTTATGCTTCGTTTGCGGTAACTCGATTCGTATCAATGACGGCGCGAGATTCTCTCTTTCCAAACCTTCCAAACTTTTTTGAGAAAGGGCGTCATTGACACTGATGATCGACATTATTCCAATCGGTTTTTATCCTGGACGGTTGATTACCTTCTGAGACTATTCTTCCCCGCATCCTTCTTGATCAGTCCTAGATACTCGTCCCTGGGTCTACCTCTGAGTATTCATAAATTTTCTTCCATTATTCTTACCACGTAACTGCTGTCTCTCATCCCGTGGACAATCCTTCGGGTTATTCCATGGCGTATAAAGCTCAACAGTACTTTCTTCTCATATTCTTATATTTGCCTCTTCCTTTCCCTTCTTTTCTTCTTTCCCCACCATCAAACGAATTATTTTTGGGTCAGAGTGAACGAGCCCATAACCTTACGATACGTAATGAAATGAAGACGTATCCCTCAATTAAAGCGGACCTGGGACAGACATATCCGGATGGATAATGCAATCGCGCTAACGCACCTTATGCTGCACGCAAAAGCGCGGACACTCGTACTAGACTCAAAAGATAAACGGGCGGAAGGGATGAGACGTAGGGGGGAAAGGGGTGGGGGGCTTGATTGCGTAAGGGAAAGAATTAGAAGAGGAAGAGTTTCGGGGGCGCCTGTTGCCAGGCAGAGGGCGGTGGAGGAGGGGGGTAGGGTGGCGCCTCGCAGCGGACAAGGAGGGCGACTAAAGGGCGAAGACGCGACAGACACGATTATCGAGTGACCACGAATCGCCTCAAAAAGGGGCATGGTCCATCCATCGAGGGAAGTGAACAAATAGAGAGCGGAGTAACCGATTAATCACTTGATTTCTATAACTCATTTTCAGACCAATGACACATTAGACGACCGCAAGAGCGTATGATTTAAGAGGTAAAACCCAATACTTTTTTTAATGCAGAAGTTGTTACAAGTGCATCGCGAGCACGATGGGCTCACTTAAAGAGAATTCGAAAAAATTCTGTGGACGAGTTGCACGATACCAAGAGAAATACATAAAAGGGAATTTTATGCGCTAATCCTGGACAGCTTTGAGTAATCGCTACATTACATTAATCGTCACTTTTACAAGCAGAGAGCTACACATTCGTAGATGCGTCCAATCGGTTTGAAGTTTCATCGGCGTACAGGTAAGAGGCATCAGTAATTTCCGATGACTTCGATTGATGTCACCGGGTAAATATTTTCGAGACTATCACCGAAGAGTAGTAATCATAAGTCACCATTCTGTATCACTGAAGCCGTGGCCCCCCACTTGATGAAGTATTTAATAAGCAATTATTTTGTAAAATAAATTCTGGCTTGTCAAGATTATGTGCACCACTATTTTTTAATTTAACATTCCTTACCGACAATCACTGGGGATGCACTAGCTGAAAATTATGTCGTGTTCATTTTTTTCATGCGCTATACAAACGTGTTTTGTTAGTTCTGAGTATCGTGCAGGAAGACAACTCGGACAGCACAATTACGTGGACATAATATGGAATATGGAAGTTTACTCCGAAAAAGAAATCAATGTGACTAAGAAAGAGCACCAATTAATTTCAAAACCTTAAAGATTGGCAGTTTGCTGTTAACGTCCTGCAGGAGAATGTTAACGCAGGGGACGTCCAGTCCACGGTTATTTTTTTCTACTGCGATGCTAATTTCTTGGTTATTCCTAATTTTAATTCATCGCTAATTTTTTCCATACACCAGCCGATACAGACCACGACAAAAAGACTGGACAAAGGCGAGAACTACGTGTCCTTTTGATATCGCAACGCCAGGTCAATGAGTGACGGGAGTCCTTTCTTACGAGGGTCGTTCAATAAATCCTTGAAATTTCCGAAAGATTGCTCTCTTAGGATAATAAATTAATTTTTTCGAGTAAGCAGCACTCGTGGCTAGTCAGGTGATCGAGTTTCATCTGCATCAATCCTATAGTTCCATTGTTTTGTCGACTGCAGTAAACAATTTTCATTTGTTTATAAAAATGGATAGGAGTAAAAAATGATATACTTGCAGAGCATTAAAGGGCTATATTGAAAAAAAAAACTGACGCAAAATAATTTTTTTCTACCTTTTTCTTTATAGTACAGGCCACGGGTTGCCAACCAATTTTCTAGCGGACTACTATGAGTAGTGTACAAACTGTACTAAAAAAATAGAAATGGAAGGCTTATCAGAGAAAAAAAGTTGTGAATGAGCAATACGATTGAGGCTGTTGCTTCCCGTTTGTCAGCTGTCTTTGGAGGGGAATCCTCTGCCCTCAAGGCCAGTAGCGACGGCGGCGATGACCCCAATCCCCCTCGGCACTTGCCGGGAATCATCCCGCGCGCGTCATCCTCGACGAAAAAACAAGAGACGCACGTGCCAGCGAAGTGGGCGATGCCGACACGACATCCCCTCCCCAACAATGTGCGTGACGTCCTCTGTGGTTTTCGACTGTAAACAGGTCTGCATGAAATAAATTGCTCGTTCCAATCGGATAAGTTTACGCTCACAGGCGAGCCAAAGTGCTCAGGTGTTATCTCTGCTCCCACGAGGAGGACAGGAGAAGATTCTCCCGTCAGACACTATATGTGTCGTCACCCATCGCATTTAAAAGGATTTCCAAAAGTCACCAAGTTGACGGTATAACGATACGAATTCAATTGTGATAATATACTTACATTCGTGACGATAGGAGCTCAAAATTATAAATTTTCAATGCCGCTCCTCGCGAACGGAAATATGCTCGTAAATCATGCGAATCGCTAGGCACTCCAGCCCGCTCTGCGTGTTTATCCGACAGCCGATGAAAAAACACACATTCGAGGATTTTACTGATATATTTGACGGTTTGCCACCAAATCTAATTTACGGAGTAGTAGGGTACATACGTTTAAATTATAAAACAAGAGTTTAGCTAGATTCTGAGATGGATTATTATCAACATCAATTCGACATCGACAAAGATCAACAAAAAATGAAATTATATAAATAATATCAATGTTATTTGAATTAAATTTAACACATTATCAATCCAACGCGAACTACTGGGCTAACAAAATCGATAAGGGAGCATGGAAGGGGGGATCTAAACCCCCAAACACCCCGCGGACAAGGCCTGCGGTAGTTTCTGGTCACTCCGCCAGTTCTTTCAATTTTTGCTGAGCTCGGCTCTTATGCTGCTGTTTCACCTGCAACCCGGAAGTTGAAGACCCGGTGGATACGACCACGCATGTTGACAAAGCACTTTTAGCTTTGTGATCACAAGAAAACGTCTCATGACGATGATTTTATATTCTCTCCAGCCCCACGAAACGCTTATTTTATTTACGAATTATAAATCCTTGAAGCGTTTGTCATCCTGTACAATCGCCCACGTGGTCCACTGCAACGAGCTTCAAGTGGGGTTAAGTGGAATGTTAATGACTCCATCTTTCCTCATCGATGATTTGTTTCCCTGTCGAAACAAGCGGAGTGGATCCAGTATCGTCATGCATCATAGTGTTCACTGAAGCGAGGAATACTTCGGCGCGATCTCAGAGTAATTGCCGACGGAGCTTCACCGGAGCTATACGGCTGGATACTTAAACTAGGAGGACGCTCAGTGAAGAGTGACAGAGCAATCGGTCATTTTCTGATTGCATTAAGTTCTCGTTCAGCACAGCTCAGAGGGGTAAATCTGTGCTTCCCAATGAGAATAGCCACATTCGAAGAGCTATCAGATCTTCAAATGAACCGCTCATTGATTCATATCGTGCTCTAAGCAACGACAATGACACCTTGGAAGCGAGACATTTTTCTCGCGCCTTAGATGGTCGCCGATTGAACTTCCAAACTATGCCAGCGACATTTTAACTTTGTCCGCAAGCAAAGAGTCAGAAAATCTCTCACATTTACCTTTATTCCGAGTTGAGTAAAGCCGCTTTCAATTATTTTAAACCAGCAAATGCTCGTATCATATTTTCAACTCCATAACTACAAGTCAAATCGTTTGAACAACGCTTTGGCAGTTGAAAGAAAATCCAAAGTAAACACTTCGATTTTGTAATAATCATTTCATTAGAATCAATGATTGCTCAATCGTGAAACCGGATCAAAGCAAATGGAAGAAATAATTCATTATTTCATTCCTACCGTGAAAATTATTCATCACGATAGCTAAAAAATTTACGCTCGAGAAAAAAAATGATGAAATTTCGTTATTCTCTAGTGCATAGACCATATCAAGATGGTATCAAGATTGCGATTAGAAAAATACACGAAGGAAATTGGGCCATTATGACAAAATGTCACCCCCAGACCTGGATAACAAAGGAGTGGTGACCCAATTTTGCAGAATAAAAATGATAAATTTGTGTTGACTGGGAAATTCACGATTCTTCAAAAAACAAGATGTATGAAATCCATTAAAAACGATAGCATTGCTGGCGTCAAGATGCTTGTGTGTGTGCTCCCTTGCCTGCCATTGGACGGAACCAACTTCGCGTTTGTGTTTTATTTCGTTTGCCTCTTGTTGGTGGTAACGAGAGAGAGCAGATTGTTGAGGAAGCTCACGTGCATTTTTGAGTTAACTTGTAAATTTAATTTAAATTTACAATAAAGTCCACTAATTTTCTTTGACCTTGATTTTTTCTTAGTTTTTTTTCCAACTCCTTAAGTGCAAAAACAGCATTATTGAAAACGCTTTCGGCATGAGTCATGTAACATCTGGTGATACGATAACTGCCATTTAATATCTGGTGACTACGCCATAGGAAATGATACACTCTGGAGTGGTCATGAAAGTAATTTATGGATCACTTGAACGGAACAGACGAGATCATTGATGGGACAATGGACATAGCATAGACCAACGGTTAAACTCGGCACGCGGCCAAAGAAATAAAAGACAATGCTTGAACAAAAGATGACACTGAACTATGATCTCTCCATAGCTAACGCAACACACAAAAGCTTATTAACCACGATGGTTTCGAAGCACAGTCTAAGGGATGAGCACCGCATCACGAATTGAATAGGTTTGAGCTGGAAGTGGGGATGAAATACTGGGACGAGGAAATGGCGAACTGGTCCCATTAAAACGAAAGGAAGTGACGTAGTACGGAAATTGCGACTGTCCATCATAGTGATTTGACGATGGGACAATGACATGGACGAGATATCTCAGTAGGTCACCCTCGGAAGTGAATGAAGGCCGTCGCAGAAGCCAGATATTGACAACGACCCGAACGAAATCAGAGCCGATAGAACTCCGTTCATAAAGTTGGTACTCCACCACCGCGCGATAAAGCGCCGAGTTTTTAGATCGGATGAACTGGGAATCGAAAAAAAATGACAATTCATCGACGCGCTAGCAAGGAAGATAGGTATCTTCCATTCAGAAAAAAGGCCATTCATAAGATTCCAACGTTCATCCAACAATCGCGGTGACAGAGTACCATTTCACATCACTTGCGTCACCAACTCACCCAGCTCCAAACAATCGCCATGTTGGGAATGGTTGGGAAGGACCTCGAATATCGCGATCCATTTAAGTGCAAGGGATATAATTCATCTAAGGAAACTACATAATTGAGGCCCAACTCTGTTCCGAAAGAGCTTGATTTATGTTGCAACTTACTGTCTGAAAAAAGAAAGTCAACATGGTTCGCATAGCTCCTCGGTCGTCAAGCATCTTCGAAACAAAACAGCCCATTACAAGGCAGTAAAAATAATAAGGGGTCTGTTCATTTCTACGCTTTATTTATTAGTTTAAAAAAAATCATCGGCTCTAGGTATTTCTTGTATGCAAGTATTTATTTTTAAAATATACCCTTTTCGAGCGTAAAATCAAGTTAGCCAACTTGAATAAAGTATACCGGGACTAGCCGCGGTGATAACTTTTACGGGAGTCACCCGCAATGCACAATCGTGCGAAAGATCCACAGAGAAAAGCTAAAGGCTAAAGCACTCGACCGGGGGGATCCGGGTTCGAATCCCGGTCAAGGCGAATGATTTTTTTCTATTTGGATCTTTAGAGAACTTGGTTTTTCACTAAGTTTTCGTTCCGTTAACTTGAAATTTTTTATGATTAGTGAGCCACGATGAGGTGGAAGTTATAAATATTAGTTGAATAAGATATTGCAATATTTCTACTGTATTTATTTTTGCACGACGGTTTCGTTGTTACAACAAAGTTTTCAATTATATCGTTGTAACAACGAAACGCGACGTGGGGAAATAAATCCAGTGAAAATATTTCAATATCTATTTTAACTAAAATTGCAATTTTTAATAAGAAAGCCAGTCCCATTATCGTTCACAGGATACAAATTGTTTGCAAAACTGCAATAGAAGAACTCGTAAACAACGCAACCTCTTCTCAAGCTAACTTCGTAGTAGCCGGGCATAATGGTATATTTTTTACCGGAATTAAAAACTAATAAATTCGAAAGTTCATATCGATACGAATAAAAATTTCAGTTGACAGCCCCGATTATAGTTTTTTATACCCCCGTGAAATACGGATCGTTACGCCATCAGCGACGCGGGCGGTAACTTTTGTGATCACATGCGCGGAAGGTGACAGCACATGTAGTACCTGGAGAATACTCTCCCGTAATATCCGTTAATGCAGCCATTAAATCTGTTTCTCGTTTTTCGCAAGTTCTAAAGGGTTGTTTTCGGAGAGGATGAAAGGAGTATATAAGAACAATATCCGGCCGCCACGCGCCAATATCAACCCTCTCTCCCAATCTTCCCTAAAGATACAGCCCTCACTCCATCCATCCCCTTCCCATTCTCGCATTCCTTCGCCAGCGCCGTTTCTTAAGAGTTTGGCAGCGTTTCAATAGGCCCGAATTGTAACTGTGAGTAATCTATTTCTTGTTTACGTTTTATGTTTTGGGCTGCTGTTACAAATCCATTTGAAATTTAGAACAATTGTTTGAATAATATGATATGAACTCAAAGAGTTCAAATCCTCGTTCCGCTTACTATTTTAACATGGATACTGGAGAAAATATATATATTTTTGCGGGAGAGCATCTGCTGGGATTTGAGTGTACATTGGCGAGTACATATTTGAGGTAAAGGTTCAATCCTAAATCATTTGATCCGTTGGGTTCAAATTCAAAATAATATTTATGTATTAGCAAAAATTTGCCCATCACTGAGTTAAATTCGAATGAAAATAGTATTAACTTTCAGAGACAAAAACACGATTTAACATTAATATCAGTAGTTGTCAAGGATATATGCTTTAGTTGATTTCGCAAAAAAATCATGAACTTAAGGTTAATGAGAAAAGTAAAATAAAGTTCATCGAAATCATCAGAAACTTTACTAACCAATTCATCTATCAACAAATGCGATTTCTTTTAATGACATCTATGCTTGTAAAAATACGTCCATTTAAGGTCCTTTTCATTTCTGAAAACACGTTAAAGTCTGGACAATGTAAGGAATTGCTTTTGGCCAAAAATCCTCGAACAGGCAATGAAGTGTGAGCCGAATATAGTCGAGCTCAAATAAAACACGTCTAACGTTAGCAGCCGGCACAGACAAAGAAAAAAATAATACGGCACACAATTTTTTCATACATCAGGGGCATGTTTACCAAAATAGTAAAAAAATTAGTTCCTGTTATATTCTGAACACACCTCGTACCATCATCAAAACGTTTTGCTAACTTTGAGAGCTGATAAAGGGAGTATGCCCAACTTAGTATGCCATGCATAAAGCACAAACAGAAATGCCTACAAACAACAGAGCTGTGTCTGGACAATGTAAGACATTGTTTTTGGCCAAGTACCGCGAGAATAAATTGGTAGATAAGTACATATTTTTCTTTCATTTGTTAGAATGAACTTCCACAAATTTGAGCCGGAGACTATAGAGATTAGAAATGCCTACAATCGGTTTTATGTACACGTATGATAACAGCATTATTAATATATTTATTTGGGACCGTTGAGCGTGGTCGCGTGATAGAGCAAAGTGATTGCGCACCTGCCCGAGGTGGTCTGACACAATGGCTTCCGCTTTGAATGCCTTGGGCCCACGCACTTGGCGCACGCCCGCACGCGGAATGGCACGCACGCATGTATCCACCGTCTCTGGGATGGCGCCAAACTTCCCAACTATCCTATCCGCCAGGTGGAGTTTAATAGCAGGCAATTTTTCCGAAAACGCACAGTCATCGGGTGATTTCAAAGAACTCCCGAAACATTCCACCCTTATAGTATGATGAGCTCCAGACGGGAGGGTTAAAAATACGGCTATCGTAATACTGTTTTCCACGCACGTAAAACACTAGGGAGGCATCTAACGGGAGATGCAGAATTCCGCCTTTGTTTTTCGGCATAAAGGCAATACTCCAGCGATGATGGTTAGACCACATCAAGAGCACTAAAAGAGATATGTTTCCAGCAATGAGCTGTATCTACAACACTCCCCGGAACGAAACCATGCTGTTGGATAAAAGAGACTGCGTGCAGTGGATTAATTCTGTCCCGCAGGGGCTTTACCTATGTTACCAATGGGGTGGTTTCCTCTTATTTTTTTATTGCCTAAATCGACTCCTGGAGTATGTATTTCATGCTTTTATATTTTTAAATGCACCTTGGTGCAAGGCTATGAGCGCCAGCACGATGCAGGCTGCTAGCAAGTAGCAAAGTACCCAGCAGGCAGGTACCGTTTGGCTTAAATAAGGATTATTAATACCTTAACAAACGAAGGAAACTTTCCGACCATAGGCAGTTTTAATAGGTGATTATTAAGAGATGTTTTCCTGAGCTCTGTGCCTCATGCATGCATTGGTAATCTCAGACGATATAAAACTCCCATCTACTCGTATATCATTTAGGTCCCTGTGACGTCAAGTGGAGTGGCATCGCATGGGCACCAATCTGGCCTTTTTCAAATGAGGTTAAAATTGACCATTGCCACTGGATTGGATGGACCATGGGATTTCTAAAACGAAATTATTTGTATATTATGAAAATGCTAATGGTGGGTAACGAATCGCAATCAATCCTTTCTGATGAAGGAAACTACCCTATTAGGTCGCATATTGGTCAGTTTTCAAAAAAAGTAAATCCTCAACGAAGCAATGATTACGGAGCGATCCACTAATTATCAATACTTTTCCGATCATGGGACCGATGGAGTGGCGGTGAAGTACAGCCCTCGACAGCCACACAAAATTCCTCGCTCGAGTTCCGCCTGGGCACGATACCCCAAGCCAGAGCAAGGATGTCAGTGATCGTCAATCGTTGTATTTAGTACCCCCGATGTAAAGGCCAAATAGTGCTGTTTTCGGGGTGATGAATGCAATAACATAAGAGTATTTGCACTCGCAATTCGTGGGTAACATTATTGAAAAGTTGTACAATTTCCTTACATTATACCATAACGAAAATTAACTTCGGCTGACAACTAATTATAGCTTATTTCCTCATGATATCGGATGATGCTACCCCAGTGATGCGAATGGCGTCTTTTGTCAATCCATTAAAATGGCAAGTGGGTGACAACACATCCAGTGGCCGGCAAGAGAATCCTCTAATGTAACATTCGCGATTCTTAACGTCTTTGATTAATTTCATCCCGAAGGCAAAAAATATAGGGGAGAAGGAACAGCATCAACCATAAAGTAAAGCCACTGCAAATTGAATTTCATGCAGGCGCAAGCGTAGTCACGTACTTAGTCAAAAGTTATGAAATTGCTAGGTAGTAACATTATTAATATAAATTTCTATTAAGATCTCTAATAACAGCTTATTTCTCCGAGAAGTCGGTTCGTTCTGCCGTAAGCGGTTTTTTTAAACCCATTTTAATGTGCGGTGGGAGCCATTAAGTAGCGGAAAAGAGAATCCTCGACTGTAAGTTTCGTATTTACGACCCTCATATTGTCTATCCGGGTTTTAATTTTATTTCGTCTCGCGTATCAATATTTTATTATCGGGAATGAAAGTATTGAATTGGACTGGCTTGAAGACAGATTAAATAAAACATGAGTGCTACGCATGTAGCAATGCAGGTGGCCACGCAGTAACCATAGCTCAGGCCTACGATTAAAACCCCAACTTTAGTATTATAATGAGAAATGAATAGAAGTTAGAAAATCAAATACTTTTTAATAGAATATACTGAAATCCCAATACACCAATATCTTTTTTACAGCTATACGTACAGCGTAAATGGAAGTTTATATCGAGGCAAATATTACGTAAACAAACGCTATGGCTGAAATGGGCAAATTTGACCTATCAAAGATCATGTGATCTGGAATTATGCCATTTCAATCTTGGTTGGATGCGTAAAAGCCAATAAAACTCTCTTGCTTATATTTAATCAATGGTTTGAATTATTCAACGATTTATACAAGTGGTTATACCTGGCTGGAACAATGGGGACTAAATGAACATGATATGATGAAAATGACCGTTCAATGGACCTATCAAAGATCACGTGATCTGGGCTATTGCTATTTCAATTTTGGTAGCATAAGGGTAGCATGGTATATACGTCATCAAGCATCGTATTTTTAGACAAAAGGTAAAAAGTCTCAACATCAAACAGTTGCATATTTTAGGATTTACACGTTAAGCTTTGGTATATTGTTACTGCACAATCCCAACAAACGAAATTATCTGTTAATGGAAGTTTTGCACTTCTCAATAGAGTCAGTATCCTTTGAAAAAGACTATCAAATATAATTAAAAATAAAAAAATATGATTGATTGGCTAAAATATATAAGACTGATAGTAATATAAGGCCGACGAAAAACGGCGAAAAAATTGAAAAGCTTGGTTTCGTGACAATTAAAATTAACGACATCAGTTACGTTCAAGAGCAATAATAACACAGAAATAATAAAATACAGTGAGGATGAGGATGCTACAGCACTCTCGGCAGGTAATTGATAAATTAAATATGTTAAGAAGTACACCCATGGGTAATTGAATACATTAACTTCAGTATTTTGAGTCACATTCTTACCGTCTTAAACTCTAACGAGGAGCTTCGTGAAAATCTCAGCAATATACGGAAAATCTTACCTGAAAAGCAAGAGGAAACATAAATTACTTTAGGATAGATGGATAATGGTAGCTTACCATTTGATTTCAACTAAACATATCCTAAGAAATGCAAATACGATTTCCAAATAAAATATAAATATGAATCTCCGAAATATGGTTTTCGGATGACTTAGTCAACAAAAATGGGGAAGGAATGTTTTAAACCGTCAGAAGTCACGTTAAGAGTTTTATTTCTTATTTAAATTGGTATTCGGACTCGTATATTCGAAAAAAATGCAAATTGTACAATACAGTTATTTACTTCAATAGTTTATGAAGTAACTTTGTGGGATTTCGAACTCATGGATAGATAGATTAAAACTTAGTGAATAACAATGGGAATAAACTTTAAATCTCGCAAAGCTAATCCGTCCATATGCAACTTGCTCTTTCCAAATTAATCAATACTCGACGCGACGCGACATCGCGACGTCCTTTCCGCCAATAAATTCCCCACAGTGAACCAATATATAACCCAACTAGGCAGCAATTTTTAGTTCCAGCTCGGAGCAACTGATAACACTTTACTTATAGACACTTGGAAATAGGATTCTATGCTTCAAAATACGAGCATAATGCCTAATTAAGTAACTAATAGTCCTTTCTATTCAATTCTACTCATTTAGTTACAATAATTTAATATGCTTATCGAGTTTCGCATAGCAATAAAAATACAAAAGAAAATACAGGATTATCAAAATTGCTACTTGCAACAATAAAATAAATAATAGCAAATAATAAAAAATAGAAAAAATAAAGAAATGAATTGTGTTGTGTAAAATAATCTGTATGAAATTGGTCAAAAAATGTTCTAAATCACATTTTCAATGTTAAATTTTGATTTTCTGGCAGCGCAAACAACACACTGCACACACAACACAGGAAAATGCCCAAAATAACTATTACAAGGTAAGCTGACTGGTTTTGGTGAACATTGGTTTACAGGCAAAGCGCCTAAACGTGCCTTCGGCGCGGCCATTAATGAGGGAGACAAAAGTTTATTTGGTTAACTCCGACCGGTTACAACACTCACGCGTCATCCTCGGAAAACAAGTTGAAGAAAGAAAAATGAGAAACAAGTTACACCTCCTTTCGAGAATGACGGATGAATGTTGAAACAGGTCGGTGTTTACAAAATAAAATGTTTTGGAGGACTTACAATGTTTCAATCTATTTATTTATCCATTGACAAATAGACCTGAATATCAAAAAAGTGCTCAAAGTAAATATTTTGCGCTTCTCACGCAACACATCAACACGAAACTGCGAAATTAGGAGCGAATGGCAATAGGGTGGTTTCCTATTATTTCTTTATTGCCTAAATCGAAAGATTATTACTCCTGGAGTACGTATTTCACGCTTTTAGATTTTTACATGACGATATCTATTTTTCGCGATTAAATGAAAAGTGAAAATTTTCAAGCGCGCGAAAATGCGACGCGTAAGTATGAATGCCGGGAAATCTCTCCGTGTGACGTATTTCTGGTTCCCGCTGCCGCCCTGTGAGGTGACCTTGATGCGAGTTGAGCGCTGATACGACGCAGGCTGCTAGCGGGTAGCTGAGTACCCTGCTGGCTGGTAGCGCTTGGCTTAAATAAGGATTATAAATACCTTATCAAGCGAAGAAAACTTACCGACCTTAGCCAGTTTTAATAAGTGATTATTAAGACATGTTTCCCTGAGCTCTGCGCCTCATGCATGCATTGGTAACCTCAGACGATGTATAACTCCTATCTTCTCGTATAGAAACTAGGTCCCTGTGACGTCACGTGGAGTGGCATCGCATGGGCGCCAATCTGGCCCTTTTCAAATGAGGATAAAAATGGACCATTGCCATTCGTCTAAACCGGTATTTCTAAAACGAAATAATTTGTATATTATGAATACAGTAATGGTGGGTAACGAATCGCAATCAATGCCTTTCGTTTTCTTTGATGAAGGAAGCTACCCTATTCCAATTTACGGATATTTCTATTTAAAACACACGCAATAATTTAAATTAAAACAGCACATTCATATACACACAGGAGCCGTCGGAGAAAACGGATATGGAGGCTGGCAGAATAAGAAAATGGGTAACAGAAATGAAATGCTCGTGCTTAAATGGAGTCGTCAACTAGAACCCGAAAATATATTTATTTTTTTAATTCGGCGAATGGAATGGAAAGACAAGTTTCAAAGCAAAGAACCTCTCCAAGAAGTAATTCTCTAATACTTTAATTACGATAACGCGAAAGTTTCCACCAACTTTTCATGACTTGTTAACGTCATTATAGTATTGGTTCATTATCTCGTTGAGAGAGAACTTTTTATTGATGGAGACAATGCCTCACAAGAGTGTAAACAACAACGAATCACAAGAGACCCGTGCACAAGACTCAGGAGTCACTGAAACGCGGCGACTCGCTCGGAATGAGCTCATGACGTCATCCACTCATCTGCGAAAGGGTTAAGGGCGGTGGAATTTCGTCGCAAAGTAGAAGTCTGCTTCGGATCGAAAGACGGAAAAATACCGGTCTCTTAAATATTGAAACTCTATCATAACCTACGATAATGTAAAATTTGTGATAGACCCAATTGGAACAAATAATTAAGTCGAAAAATATCATGCACTCTTAAATATTAGGGCAATTTTTCACGAAGCCAAGACTCAGAAATCATTGGTTTTACTAACGCTCTCCTCATATAGGGCGAAGACGACTAGAGAAAACGCGATATTTAACTCTAAATGGTCGAAAAATCATTTTCCATTCGGCGCATTTTATCTTAGGCAGCCACTCAATCTTATGTCACAGAAGGAGATATTTACTGAACCAATGATTTAATCGCTTATCGCTTTTAAAGCGTATCTCACTTGACCAGATCAATTCGCGGAGTCGATCATCAATTCATTTGATACATCTTGTTTAAAATGTGTCACATGTAGTAGCGATAACGGAAACCACGATTGCTAATGGATACTAAGTAACAAGATCTCTCAGGCTTCACAGCGGGATAGGTTCTTCATTTCTCCCTCGAAACATCCAGAGTGTATAATGTGATCCTAATGAATCCTTCATCTTGCCGGCCTCGGTGGCGGCGGGGTAACGTCTTCGCCTGCCAAACAAGAGGTCGCGGGTTCGAGTCCCGCCTGGGTAGGTTACCCCGGTCCAGGGCATGGTTGTTTGTGTATGTTTACTGTTACATACGTTGAACACCCCGGTGTAAAATGGCCAATGAGAGCTGTATCCGGTGGTTTTAGAATAAAATAAAAAAATAAAAAATAAATAAAATACTGTGCTCAGGTACCGCCGATTATTTTATTGTCCCAGTTGGAGGTGTCAACGGTGTTCTTTTAGCTTCGTCTCCGGAAATCGGCCTGTTTCTTCATTCCATTACTGGCCATACTCGCAGCGCACGGCGCAGACTCCAGGTGCCCTAAGTGCAGTCGGACCTTCGTGACGAGCCTATCACGACTCTAACAGAATAGATGAATCAAAGGAATCTAAAAGTTATGAGAACCCAAAGTGCCTGGAATTTAAAAAAAATATAAGCAGACTGGATACAAGAAAAATAGATTTACCAGATATGTCTGCGAAAATTGTGTCTCGATCATGCACATTTCCTGTGTAGTGCGTGCTTGCATAATAATTTTGATTGATAATGTTGTCTTATAATGCCCTTTCTATGCTAATATTAACACTGCAGTTTTACGAGTCAACAAATCAATAACAAGTACTGGTACTCTATTTTATATCCCACGCGATATGAATTAATAATTAAATATTCTATCAGACGTAAATAGGCTTGATTTTAATGATATGGACCGTTTAACTATTATAAATTTGATTTAATCGAAGAAAATAAGAAAAATGATCGACTTTCATAGGTTGAGACCTAAAGAAGAAAATATAGCCTAACATAGAGCGAGTGCTCGCGTTCCGATGACGGGCGAGAGACCTGCAGGGTTTATAACTGATTTCTCAATCTTGTCGGTGAAAGGTGGACAGAGGCGATGCCAAAATCTTCCTTAGACAGACATCACACAATGGATGTTATTTTCAAGCTTTATATTCTCATCCAAAGCCTCAATAAATATTATTGTAACGCCAAGATTGAAGAGCAGAATACATGAGTAGGTTCTACATTGCACCCTTAGAGGAATTTTCCACTCTCCAAGGAAGCACGCAAACCTTAACACTGA
Source organism: Ischnura elegans (assembly GCF_921293095.1). Classification (NCBI taxonomy): domain Eukaryota; kingdom Metazoa; phylum Arthropoda; class Insecta; order Odonata; family Coenagrionidae; genus Ischnura; species Ischnura elegans. Next base: position 112,724,716 of record NC_060246.1, on the reverse strand, counting down.
CGAGTTTGCAGGAGTAGCCTAGACTTCAGGGATCTCAAATGTCCTAGGGCGAGCATAAATACGGGTAGGAATAGGGAGAGTTCAATTTAGTAGGCAGAGCAATTTGGACAATCTCTCTTTCATATTTTAACATAGTCACTATTTATAAATCTGATGGAAATTTGGCAGTAATTTGGGAACCTAGATTTATGCTTCAAATTTGGATGTTAAATTCAGCATCAATTCCAAAGAATAAAATTACTGAAATTGGCTGGAGAATTAAAGAATTTTATGAGCGCAGTGGTCGGCGGATTGGCTCGAAAATCAAAAGATCTACGATCCCATTTCCAGCACAGGAAATGGATTTTTTTCTCTTCGGCACTGGTTGTGAGCCTCAAGATTTGTTCCCGCGGCCTTAAAAGGGCTGCTTTCGAAATCGAAGACGAGAGGAGAGAAATATTATAGAGTCACTTTCGGAGGCCGCATGGCATGGCAACAGCGAAGCGCGCTCAATTTGCAGAGGCGGCGCCGGCGCCTTTCACAACGGAAGTGCCGGCCGCTCCGCAGCGCCGCTACTTCTGCTTCTAACGGGAACCTCTCCATAGACGACACAGCGTCGCCTTTGCCAAATATCGCCAGTGTACACACTTGGGTACGGAGGAAATCCAGGGCGAAGACGGCCAGTTAGAGAAGAATGAATGTCCTTGTAGACAAGGAATTGAGAAAAACAGATATAGGAGACCTATCGTCGGAGAAGCAAATTCCTAGAGGAAACAAAAAAATGGTGAGGCCCATAGAAAAAGAAGCGCAGGTCAGTGTGTCAATGTTTACAGAGGAAATACTCTAACTGTGTCCTTTTATGTTTTTACGGCTAGGAATAACGCTGCCCATCGACGAATGATGAATCCAAAAAGGTACAGGCTTAGACTGTCGGCGGACTGCCGGCGGAACTGTCGTGATCAGACAATAAATAACGCGGTAGAACCCGGAAAACATTATCATATTTCAAGGAAGATTTGAGATCGCACAGTTAGAACCTGAAAAACAGGGAATCCAATATAGGACAAAGAGCGTCTCCAACCAAATGCAAGAAGCACTTGCTCAATACTAAGTGTGCTGAAAGCGGATTAAGATGCGAAAAGCTTGAGACTATAGGCCAAGAGCCAAAACGCTAGAAGAAAATTGAGTTATTTTAGAGCTGGCGAGATTGTGAGCGACTAGGGGAATACCTTATCACTGGAAATGTGGTCGAACAGCATGTTATAATAATAAATAACAAAGCTATCCAACTTTCGCAATCTTGGTGTTATTTCTCAACAGTTTCAATACATCAGCTTCATAAGCAGAACGGCTGATGCCGTTAAACTGATTGTTTCACACACAAAAGACCACTTACAGAGTCAGAATAATAGGATAGGTATAAAAGGGAGGTTCTAACACGGATTTTAAAGTCATCCATCCTATGGTGAAATGGTCGGTTGAGGCTGACACGTGGAAAAAATACGTGGGGGAGTTAGTTGGTTTTAACAGTTTGTGACATTTTTATAACCTCGGGTTACATCGAACCAACATTTATTTCAAGACCTTTATTTAGAAAATGGGTGTATTTTCAGGTCTACTAAAGACAGTTCTGAGCCAATTTCCACTTCATGTTTCAAAATGTAATGGACCATTTGATGCTTCCATGATTATCGTGATTGAGATGAAAATATACACATATCTTCATATGAAAAATATTCAAGTTTCATTTTTTTTCCTAAAATGACGTTGGGCTTGATAAGTTTTACTTAAAGAGAAATGGAGACGGGGAGGCAAATTTGGTCTCTTAAATTTCAAGCTAAAGGATGGCTGATGGACATTCAAAATCAATACAATTCAAATACAAACGATAGCTTTGTTATTTACTATTAAAACAGGTAATATCATTTTGACACCGCCATATGTCTACAATGGCGAAGAAATAATTGAGGGAGGTACGCTAGTGAATAGATGGCCACGAAGCAGCCAAAGCGATTCAGGCTCCAAAATTAAAAGAAGACCGTGATATAAACTTAGCAACACTCAATACAATCCGAAAAACAAAATAAATTAAATCTGGCATCAAATGCCCACTAAATTTACACCCGAGAGGTACGCAGAGGAGACTCAGATTGAACCACTATTCTTGGCCGAACGTAAGAATGAGTAACAGCAAATGCGAAGGGATAATATTATTTTAGGACCAATAAATAGGCCAGATAAAACGGGATGGAAGTGGAAAGAAATAACAACAAATTAGAGACAATAAGCGATAGAATACGTGAGAGTCAAAGGTGTGTTCAGAAAATAACGAGAATTTTCTAATTTCGCGGGTTTAAAAGGTCCGATTATGGATTATTTTTATTATTATTTTATTATTACATGACAAATTGAGTATGATAAAACCTTCAGCAATTTTTTTATTGTGCCTATGGCAGCCACTAAAGTTAGACGTGTTTTATGGGCTCGGCGATTTTCGCACGTTAAAAGAAATCAAATAATGAATCAAAGAATGATTGCTAACCAAAGAACTATCAGCAAATGACGTGTAACAAAATGTGCGGAACGTCAACTAAGGCCAAGGATTGGTCAAGAATTTACGAGTGGTATACGCGTATCCAAGATGGCCGAGCAGACGTTGAAGATGACGAACATAATAAGGCACATCAACAACCGATGAAAACGAGGAAAATGTGAAAGAAATAGTTTTAAGCATGTTATCTACTTAATACCTGATGAAGACTATTTTGAATGCGACAACATTAATGTTGACGACAAAAGGAATATTTTTTTTACCAAAAATTTCCGTTATTTTCTGAAGACACCTCGTAAGTGTAGCACTTCATTCAACTAAACAAAGAACATATATGCCTTAAGAGGACTCCTCTCTGCGTCTCGTCCAGTGGTACTTCGTATTTTTATTGGTGAATTACTCCTTTGAAATTCACGCTATCGTCTTGAAATTTTCAGACAATAGTGTAGTACATACTTGCAAATAATTTCTGTTTTCAATCATAAAAATATTGTATATGGGAGAATACATACCTAACATTTTAAAATTTGAAATGCAGGGAAATGTTAACCACGGTCTTCATTATATACCCTGCAAAATTTAAGATGATAGCATTAGTTTTAAGCTAGTAATTCGTCAACAAAAATGACAACTCAAGCAGGAGGTATGCGTCCTCTTAATCATACATGATACTTCCATGATCCGGCGGAGGCGCAAGAAGGTAATTACCCCGTGACCTCAATTGACCTCACGCGGTTTCAATTCCGAGCAGCTGCGGAAGCGGAATGCGATCTATCTCGAATGGTCGCCGTGTGGTGCGCTGCTGTCGACAAGAGGCTTTCGTCTGGATACATGCATCGACATGGAAGTCTTTAGAATACGCGACATTCGAGGGCTTAATGGCGTAGAGTATTCAAATTTCACTCAATGTCATAAGTCTACAGGCTCTGATACGCAACACATTACACTCAGTAATGAAATAATCACTGACTTTGCATTCCCAAAAGAAAGATAAATACGTAATAATGGATTACGCAGGAAATGGAGTTTTAAGAATATTTAGAAGTACATAAGTACAATTTCAGAAAATTTTATCAGAATTTCATCAGCAATGTAGAAAAATCAGAATAAAAAAATTAAATTTCATAAGAATATTCTGCTATAACGGTCATACTAAGGGGTGATTAGTTAAGGTTTATTCTTTATCATTGCTTAAATGTTTACCAATCTGAGAGCGATAGTAGCTATACTGTCTTTAATTCAAGAGCATAGACATGAAAGGGTTATTATTAAATATATCGATTAAGATAAAACAATTGAGTCATGCAATGCTATCCCGGACAGGAGATGACGATTGAATTCTCAGGCTTTGTGAAAACGAGTTATAATGTTTTCCTCCTCAAATTAAAAAAAACTCCGATCGAATGAAAATAAATTGTTTTTTCGAAAATAAAAAAGGCAGCTGAAAAGCAGGTATTGTAAAAATACAGATCGCACTCACACAACACAAAAAAAGGAGCTGCTTGCTTCAATACCACCGGAAATATGCATCTCCCTAAAGCGATAACGCCATCATTTTTTCCGCCCCTTCCGAGCGATAGCTCTAGCGATCGCTCCAATGACGGCGGAAAAATGACCGTTTCACGCAACCATTTCCCGAAGGGATGGAAATCACGTCCCTTTTTCCATCGCTGGTAACGTCTTTCAGCAATTCATAACGCACGGCCGCTAACAGCGATAGTAACGCCAGTGGCGTGTAACTTGGGTGAGAAAACATACACACGGTTGTCTCTAAACATCATTCTAATGGTTCCATCTATTCTGCTTCATCACAACGAAACAGTCTCCTGAATTTATCACAATGTTAAGCAATACAGGTTTTTAAGTAACTCCTGCCTTTTTCCACCGACTCTCGTTAAGGAAGGCGCGAGGCAAAAAAGTAAGGCAGCGAGGGGCGCATGACCTTTCAGTTGACTGTGAATGCGGCCTGCTAGCGACCAGCTCGCCGTCAGGGGCGTGAAGCGCGGCAGTAGCTCGCGGAAAAATATTCATTCCTGGAAAACTGTTGAGCGGACGTTAAATGGAGCGAATTTTGACCCTGAAGCAATGCAAAATTGTGCGTTACCCCTGAAAATTATGTAACTTCAGAAAATCGGGAAAATGTAATGTTATTGCATTTATGATCTTTGAGCGACCTCTAAATATTCAACAACTGAGCTGAAAGTTTTAGGATATCCATTCTGCACCCCATTGCATACTTTAAGAGGTAGAAATAAAAAATCCGGGAAAAAAATAAAAAAATAAGCAACACCCTAAACGCCACCCTTGGTTTTCAATTGAATAGAAATTCATGCGGAAATGATACTACAATTGATTAAGGAAAATGACGGAATAAGGGATGGAAAAAGAGACGGAGGGAATAACCGTGTGATACAGGAAATGATAGGTTGAGCTATCACTCTTGAAACTGAAAACCTATTGCTAGAGATAATCCTGAAAACATATGACTCTGACGGATGGAAAAAAAGATCAAGTGATTCAGCCTGATGTCACAGCAATCGCCTCGAGGTAGACATGCCTCCAAGTATCTGTGATCGCAACAAAGCAATCGGTGCTCTCTTTTCAAATGTATTTAGATACTTAACGAGTCCAAACTAACAAATCGAAACATATGCATTCCACTGGCGATTCCTTGTACACGACCATGGCCTCGTACACATCCAGAAATGAGGGTGCAAGGAGTCGTCGGTGGAATAAGATAAGCTAGGAATCGCGACTATTAACTAATAGCTGTAACCCTGTGAGCCACCTCCAGGGTTTTGGCAGGAGTGATCAACCACCAGCAAGCAGCATGCAATAAGGCCCTCACACGCACACCACACGGTCATAAAATAATTACGCATAAGAACAAAAAATACGTTCACATTCGTGCAAAGGCAAAACTTGGCAAGGGTTAGTAATTCCAATAGTAAATCCATGCAAGGTGAGAACGATGGAAAAATAAAAACATTCAATTAACATAAAGCAATTATAATGTTTCCTGGAAACCTATTGCAGGAGCTACCTATAACTCTGAGGGAAAGAAAAAATGATCCAGTCATTTTGGCTTAGCCGTCGACTGCAACGGCAGTCAACTTAGACGCGAACATTACGCATCCGCTGTCATGTCCAGACATCCCTACCTAGCCAATCAGCCAACGACGCTTCCCTGGGGAACATTGAACGGGCAAGTTCCACACGAGTTCAACACGATTGCAAGAGAGACTATGAGTGGGTAAAGGGCAGGGGGAGGAGGGGGAGGAGAGAGAGCTCGTCTCACTAAGTCGATTAGTAAGCGAAGACCGCAATCGATATCCACTCTCACGGCGATGAGGCTGGTTCACACGCGGAAGAGACCACTCTTCGACAGCTTCGAGAGAATCGACACCAATCGAATCCATTGGTAACTTTCAGTCCATCGCACCACCGGCTCGTCCCTCGCTTCGGACTATCCAGCAAACTCATTTCTTGAAACCCAACTTCTCCCAGAGAACAAACTTTTCTCTTTCGAACGGAGTAAGGCCCGAGAGCAGAGGAAATACGACGTTCTGAATTCAAGTTCGGACACAAAGACGTGACGAGTTGCACCTCGCGTGCATGACAGGAAAGAATGATAAGATAAAGAAAATAAAAGAGAGAAGCCTCGCAGGCAAGTGTAGCTGAATTTTCCCTGGTTACATGCGAACATAAAATACGTGTACCTACTGAAATACCGTCATTTTTTCGCCCTCCTATTTTAATTGCGAAGAGGTACCATTCCATTTGGTTTTAATTCTAATTTTTCATCATTTAATCACGAAGTTAAATTACACGAAATCTGAAATTTTTATAACATGGTTCACTTCCATTTTAAAATAAAAAAATGTATGAAAGCCTTATGAGATACACATAAAATTCCGAAAAATTGGCAGAAATTAAAACTGCTCCATGTAAAGACCAAAGAAGTCTATAAAATCACTCACAGAAAATTACACACGAGTCATTCTGCCCAAGTCCAAAATTCTCCTCAACTCGATCTCTTCCTATTTCTTTCAAATATAGTGCGCTATGCTCGCATCACTTGGAGAGGGGATGTATCGGCATTCCATTGATAACAGTTAAGCGAGTTTATGAGAGTGTCGACGCATATTACTCTCGTCTTACCATAGGCTACTTGCAAGAGATACTTCCACTTTTATCGACTAATTACCATTCCGTCAAGTAGCGCCACTTAAAGTTGCTATGGACACTTGTTTTTAGTAAGTTTCGTCAAGTTAATTCCAGTCAATTTGGTTAGAACGACGCCTAAGAGTGACAGAGTAATTTTCAACCACTTAAAATCTTCCTCAATGGCATCACTCAATATCTTCCGCTGGAGCTTCATAATTTTGGTCGTTCGTTTCCCGAGGAAGCGGACGAAAATAAAAACGAGTGACGGAGTAATTTTTAACCACTTTAAAACGGTTCGCTCGACACACGTTTACCAAAAGCGACCTGAATACATGTTTTAAGGGGAGGGAGTCTCCCTTAGACACAGAGGCGAATGAGGAGTTGAAAGAGTGCCTCGCTCAAAAGAATAAAAAATGAAAGAGAGACGGGAAAAGGGTTTCCGGGCGAGGGACAATATTTGCAGCGCCCATCCGACGGAAAGGCAAACAAACAAAACACGCGGGTCGCCCGCGCGCGCGCCACTCACAATTCAACCAGCATCCCCTGCGCCGGACAACCGCGACGCAGACACAAAGTGCCACATAGGATTACAAGGTATCCTATATACTTTCTTGAGTATACTTCCTTCAGCTTACTTTTATGAGCCAAGAATGTACCTTATTCAATATTGCATTAACCTAGAATTGAATAATGTACTAATATTGCGATTGAAAAGTATATGAAACCAATGTGTGGATTGATAACTTGTGATGAGGTCGATTCAATACATCAGAACCAGGCGAGACTTTTGGAATACCTCATTATTCCACTTTTTTTTCAAGGAAATACACAACTTTATATTTGAATAGTATGAGAACTTTCCTAACTATGCTAAAATACGCAAATTTCAAACGCTAAGTTCAAGCAACTGCCCCTGAATTAGGTCACAAGGTCCACGAGGTATGCAATTCCTTATTCCCAAGCCATGCCCCATTGGCCACTCGCCCGACTTACCCCCCCGGAAAGCAATGTAAAACATTCGCCACTGGCATCATTTACGCTAACCCAAAGGCGAGTTCAACTCCATGCAATCCCATTCCAACGAAATGATCGTTGGATTTCTCCACTCATAGAAAATTCCTCCAATTTCGTTGATAAATCAAGTAATGGCTTCGCTGGTAGCCGTTGTCCCCAAGGCAACGCAGGTTTTTTCCTAACGGCGGCAGCGCCTCCTTCCTTTTTCCTTCCCATTCCATCCCCTCCCCGGGTGACTGGGCGTATCGATTAAAACATTGGGTCCCGGCCCCGGTGTGTTGTATCCTTCAAAGGGCCCCCCCTAGTGCTCTCATAAAATTGCATGCAGTCCCGACCAAGACGCAAGTACGGATATTAACCAGGGATGGAATTCAGCATGAAAAAATCATTTGCCTTAGCCGGGATTAGAACCCCGATTGCCAGTCAGGTATGCTGCCAGTTACACCACCAAGCCATCTCCTTCCACGGCGAATCGCAGAGAAGGTTCAGTCTGTGTTGATGTCTCAAATCCACACTGAGGCACGGAAGACGGACATCGTGCTTACTATGCCACTGTCGGAGAAAATAAACCCTATTCTGTCTATATTCCGCAGCGAACGTTTTCCAAAGAACAACATAAAACAAGTAACTAAGTACGCAGTCATGGCCACATCAATGGCCGCGCTAAAAGCGCGTTTCCGGAAGCTGTTCCGGTGAGTCCAAAACTCGCCCCAACTAGCCAGTTTACAAAGGTAGATGATAAAAATGGAGAATTTGTATCATTGTCGGTGTAAAGTGATGTTTGTGAGAAATAGAAGATTAAATCTAATGAGTTTTTGCAAATTCAGAATTAATTGAGCAGAATACACGGTTGTAGTTGATCAGTAGGATAGATTTCCTGGTACTGTCCGCGTAGTCATTTTGATGGCGAAGTTTCATCTACTGAGTTATAGGCGTCCTCAGGTCATGCTGAAGGGGAGAGTGCTTCTAGAGAGAGCTCTCCACTTCAGCCTGACCTGAGGACGCCTACAACACAGTAGGTGGAACGTCGCCATCAAAATAACAACGTGGACAGAACCTACCCAACGGCGAACCTGAACGCCGCGAAAGCCTACATCAGAAGTTTTTAGTTGAGAATTGAAATTTTATTTTTTTTATTTTTGTACCAATCTGGTGATTTTATTTTATTTATTTTTCTCATTTTTTGCCATTTTCTTTTGAACTGCTTCTTCAAATTTCATAGAGTTTTTGTAAATGTTTTCTTGTTTTTGACACTTTTCTAACAAATTTTTAAAAATCGAAAGCAATGACATTACTAATAAATAATCTACGATTAGAAGATGGTTAATACATACGAAAGACTCATAAAAGAGTTACTTCAGGAGGCAGTATTTATGTCTGCACGGGTGCTAAGTTATACTCACCATAAATTTATGTAACTGGTGTTTCTATAACTTTATATAACTTTGCATCCGTGCAAGTGAATGAGTGCGAAGTTACTTGTTCCATGCAGTACTTGGCAAGTTTGGATATTTGGTAAAAAAAAATGTATGGTAAAGTAAAATGAAAAATAAAAACGAACTGGGATTCCCATTTTATCCTCTATCGCCGTAAATTCATGGAAGGCTAAGAAAGATTTTACCCTTTCCTGTCCAATTATATAGGTATACTCTTCTCAGGCTTTCCACCGGTTGATGTAGTCCATTTTATGAAACGTTTCAGCCATCGTGTGTGGTGAATGGTGTTCGAGTAACATTAATGTGTTTACAAAAAAAAGAAAGAAAAGGTGCGTGTTGGAGTGATTGGACTACAACGTTTCACTTTGCATAGTCATTAATCGTCCGGGGGTAAAACGAAGTCCCAATATTACCCGTTCGGCAAAATGTCTCTTATATTTCACTGCTTTTGTCGGCAGAAGTTACTATAACTCCACATCTAAAGATAGTTGACGAATGATATACACGAAGTGGCGCAATTGAGCCATTAACGGAGTTTGAAATCGTTGATCTATGTTGATATACTATTTTATTGCATAATTACACGGTACAAGGCAATAAGGCACCAGGCTTTCCGTTTCCCCTTCGAATATCAACAATCGCGAATTGAGAACGGATTTCGTAGTTCAACTGTTTCTCCACGAATCATTCTTACAAGGATTCGACAGTAGATACCTTCCCACCTGTTCCCATTAAGTTACGCGGGTAGCACTACCAGCGTAGGATATTATACCATAGTTGCCTTTCATGTGCGTTCCATAACCTAAAATTACGCTGGTTAAGAGTAACCGTCGTCAAAAAGATAATCATGGGAACAAGGTATAAGGCTGTATAGAACGTAGCCTCCGAGTCTCTAGCGACTCCTGTAAATCCTCCTATCGGCCTTTCATGTAAAAGCTGTGTAACACTCTGTTTGCTCGTAGCAGTTTATGGCCAATCGCGCAGCTTTCTTCGGTATTTTATAAAGTAACCGCATTAAATCCCTCTGCTCTGGATCTCATATGTTCGCTCTCAGCGTATTGGGGATGAGGAGGGGATAAAATGTATGGAAGGGACGACAACTGAGCAGGTAGAAGCTAAAAACATCCGTGATAGAAGGATGGGCAAACGAGGGAGTGGGAGTAAGATAAGAAGATAGAACAAAAGGTTATTTGGTTTGGAGAAAGATAGAAAGAAGGTTTTTTTTTAAGAATACAAGAGAGAACGCTGATTTTGGAGCGGAGACAGGACGGGGCAATCTGCTAAACGCAGCATGGAAACTTACCTTAAACGGTGGAATACTTCAATAATAAACTTGGCATTGAAACGCTTGATAGTCGGGACAAGGTTATCGTAAGAGGGCTTCGAAAAAAAACATGAGAGATTGCGGGGAAACAGGCCGGGCTAATTCGCAAAACACTTCATATAAACCTTCATTAACCTCTGGAGTAATTTATTAATAATAGAGTAAACTAATATGATACTTAGCTTAGCTGGTCCACGCGGTAAAAAGAAACTAAAATATGGACTGTCACGAGAACCACGAACAAAAATACTGATGTAATTATAGAAACCCATAGCTGAAAAAAGGGCTGTCTGTTTATTGCAGGAGAAAACGCCTCTAAGTTGGCTGAGTGACGCGTCTTTCGCAAATGACAGCGTTATTTTCGAACGAACGTCGTCTTTGCAAAGCGTCATCGAAATAAATACACACCAAAATGGGGCGCTTTCAAACCAACCATGTGGTCTGTTCCGATGAGAGTAAGGAGGGGAAGCTACAGGGCAAATGTGTTCCACGGCGAGGCCAAACCCATCCGTTGAGCCGGACCTAACGATAGCCAGAACTTTACTGCAGTGGACCAACATTCGGCCACATGCCGGCGCTGTGTATCGCCTATTAGTTTTAACTTTTTTGCATTAAATTGAATTGATGATTTAGGGAAATATTTCTTACTGTATATTAGTATTACCCTTCTTCATTTTTAACTGTATGTTAGCTACATCCAGCTACTATAAACATCGGTTGAAATGAAATCTAAATTAGTTTATTACAGAGAAAAATATGACATTTTTCAGCTAAAAATGAGATTTCCGATAAACATATAATGCCTGTGAGAAAATTTATTGAAGGGATAAAAAAATTCGTTCAGACATCCCGTAAAAAATTACAGCCCAATAAAAATAAGTGAAAGAAAGTATCAAAAAAAATAATCTGCTGAAACAAATACTTAGCCAATGGACCACCAGGAGAAGAGCCCTTGGGGGCCCTGAAGGCCAGCAACAGCAAATTAGATGGTACACAAAACTTCTCCTAGTAAAATTGTATACATTTGCTATCTCTCATGCTGGTCGCTGATATGAAACTCTACCCCTTTATGATATGCCTATTTGTAAGCGAACCTATCGAAACTCGCACGCCTGTTTTACTGCAAAACATACATACCAGCATACGAGGCATACTAGTATGTATGTTTCGCGAATTAAGTTTTCATCCCAAGCATTAATACGATAATCGCGCGTACTCCAATAAGATGAATACAATCAGAACATTTCTTTGCGAAGGGAATCAATGCGTGCTTGTTTTGAAGACTGCTTCTTCGAATCAGATTACAGCACTATGTGACATGGAAACACGGAATTTTAAGAAAGACATGAGAATAGATATCAAGTGATAGACAAGTGACATAAACTCATGATTTCGGATAAACCAATATTCACTTTTAATCGTAAACTTTTTAGTACCAAATGGGTATGTTTAGAAATTTTTCTTGTGATTGTATTACTTCAGAAAATGTCGATTGTAATTGTGTGTACATTAAAAAAAACTATTTTTAACCGTTTTTCGATAAGTCATCTATTTCTCCAACTATTCTTCGCGAAAAATAGACGACCTTAACCCTTTTCCGGATAAGTAGATGGCATCAACTCGCTGTCGAGCAGGTCGCCCAAGGGGATATAACCGGCAGTTTCGCGGAAGCTTCATTCATGTTTCCAAATCGGTAGCTTTTTAATCGCTTTTTAAGAATGTCCGCAACGCGACGATGCACGCGAAGCGATCCATTTATCCTCAATAGTAGCCATATATAATCTTTGAACTCGAGAGGAATAACGATTAAAAAGATGAATGAGATAAATCATACATTTCTTTTTATATTTCCACATGCCACGAAAACAACTTGTAATGGCCTTAGCATCAAGGATTCCAACAATTAACAACAGTAACAGCACAAATGCCCATTCCCTGGATGGAAGTGACTTAAATAGCCGTGACTTGATCCCGCGACCTTCGGATTAGCAGGCGGGGACTTTAGACCGCCGCCAACGAGGCCGTCGAATATAATCCCAAAAATAAATTTGGATAAACAGCTCTAAATATAGCTGCATTTCTCCGTCAAATTCGGATCGACCTGCCGTCAGTGACGAGGATGGCGACTTTTGGAAATTCATTTAAATGCGTGGTAAGAGACATCATGTCTAGTGGCTGACGAAAGAGTTCTCTATTGTTAAATTTGTGATTGCTATCATGAAAAAAAAAGAGCGCGACCGCGAGGGAGTCTTTTCCACCCGTCACGTAACGCGGCCGTTCCCTCGAAGTGTCTCCGGGATCCAAGTGGGTCTGGGCGGAATTTTGAAGGGCTTCTACGACCACGTCAATATCGCAAATCAAGTTCCTTAAAGATGGCGGGCTGAGCGATATCGACGGCCAAAAAATAAATGTACGAAAGAGGTCCTCGATAAAACATTGGAGAATAATTTAGGTCATGGGAGATGAAATGATTCCGCGACACTGATTGAAGGAAAAATTCAACTCACAACGTCTAAGGGTGTTGTTCCCACAGTCGAGGCATATAATGCAGTGAAGACGAGGAATGGCGAAGCTTACCTGCGAAAGATAAAAAGGAAAAATTAATACCCAACATTATCCAAAAATATGCATAAAATACTTCCATAAAATTATTAAATCAAAAATCAACTCAACAATGCAGAAATTGGTACTCAAAGTCCCATGAACGAGAGGATTTTATGTTCTCGGTCTATCCCATCCACAACGTAAAAATTCGTACCCATAAAAACTACTAAGCACTTAACGGGTAAGACTGGGGAGAAATTCGCTGCTTTCTTCCGATTTCTGCGGTTTCTGATAGAATTTACCAAACAGATAAGCCTAGGAGGGAACGAATTAAACCTTGTCGAGTTTCAGAATTGCGGTCAGCGCTAACAAATGGAAGCATTTCTTCGAATCTTGTGCTACACTCATACAGGCCATTGCATAATGTGAGGCTCAATGCAAATGTCGAACATTAAACAGCCTTCACTACTGTACAGCGGTACACACTACACTAAAAGCCGCCTCAATAGGCTTGTAGGGTTAACCAGCCGTTAACAAACAATAAAAAAGGAAGGGAGATGCGCGTACTGATTACCACCAAGCATTTATTTAAGTCAGATATTTTTCTCGTGGGGAAAACACATTCCTGGACCCATCCGTGCCGCTAAAATATCTCCCTTAATTTATGGTTTCCGTCGGGACTAGAGATATGTATAGTGGGATTCTAAGATGATGTTCACTACGTCGCGTCGCTCTGTTTTTAGTTGCCCAAGCAACCTAGGCATTACAAGTAGCTTCCAACCCCATGATTCGTATAAATGCTATGTAACGATATCTGAATGGTAATTAATTAACACAACAAGGACACCAAGCAAAATATGCACTGAAAATACAATTATAATGAAGATAAGCATCTCATACCAACACAGAAAAATAATTAAGTGAACGCATTACTCCTGCCTTGAACACGAAAATTTTAAATTAGTATTTGATCGGAGGTCAGCCTTTTATTTACTGCATATAGGTAAACATGGAAAATGGTTTACGCTACACCCATACCACGAAAATACCAAATTTCGACGGCCGAATAGTTGTTAAATGAAAGAATTCCCTATGGCAGTAGTTTTTATTAATACCTTGTGATATACCCTGAAAAGTTCAGTATAATAGCCTAAGTTTCAAACGAGCAATATGCTAAAAAGAAAGACAAACTACGACCAGAGGAGAAGGAGAGATAAAACCTTAATAATTAATGAATCATTCATGCCAACTTAAGACATAACAACAGAATCTTCTGGGGAAGATGGCACAGAGTCAGGCATGGAAGCGTCGGCTCAGGAATTGACCTAATGGAAAGTCCATGGAGACTTAAATGTGGGTTTATTACAGCATAATTATTTTTACTGTCGGCAATCATTGCCGATCAAGTTTTTAACTCATTCATCATGGGGTTTTCACCAAATATCGGCCAAATCATAGCAAATGGGACCTATTGAGTTTTTAACCAGCCAATTAAAGGTGAAATACCAATGTAGGTTAAAAAATAATACCTAGGTAGACATAGACTACATTGAGGAGGCCCCAGTTCGTCCGGTCGCAGCTTTATCCTTTGTCCTGGCGTGTTCAATATGGTTCCAAAAATTTCCGCAGCGCTGCAATCAGCGCAGAGCGATCTATTTCCTCCCCGTTTTCGCAAAAGAATATAATCTCTTTTTCACTTATTCTTTCCCCGGGAAAGCACTGCCGTCAGCGCCGTAAGTCCATTGTAAATCCATTTAAATGCGCGGTGAGTGACAGCACATTAAGCGGCCGGCAGGAAAATCCTCAAACGCAATATTCGTGGCTCAATTCACGCCGCATCTCCCAAACATGAATGGTATAAAAGAGGATTCTCGGTCGGTCAGTCACCAGATGTACTGGCGCCTAACGAGCGTGAACATGAGTTTATATAAGTTGTTACTCGCGCCGCTGGCTGCAGAGCGATCCTAAGATCAGAAGACCGATAACCAGGGCTGTCAACCGAATTTATATTCTTGATTATATAATAAGGAGCGCGGTGGCCTTGTAGGTAGAGAGCTTGGCTCCTGATCGAGGAGTCCCGGGTTCAAATGCCGGGTGAATCCTTTGGATACCCTTAAAAATAATCTTCAAAAAGCGAGGTGACTCAGGGAAAGGAACTGATACTCTACCCTGAGTGTGTAAAAGCCACACGCCTGTTGCTTAATCTTAGACCCCCTAGCCTCGGGTTTACTCCACATAATATTTACATTCCTCGAGAGAATATAAAGTCACGTATAAGGCTTTTGCAAACCCTACTTTTCTGGGAATCCTTCATTGACGTCCAGCTCATCCCCCTTATCAATATCAGCATTCATTTCAATATGATTTACCCTACTCCTATTCATTCCTCAGCTTATCGCCAATTAATGGAAATTTTCATAAGTCTAATTTTAGTAAGGAATAAAAGTACTTTTAATAATAAAATAACATTTGATAAAATCACTTCACTTAACTTAGCACCTCACCGATCCAAACCGACCTCCGGGTTTAATCACTGACTAATTGAGTGACATGATGTAATCTATCGAATTAATAACTTATAATTCCTCGCCATTGCAAGACTGTTGCAACTATTAAAAATGAATGTAGCGCCCCGCAATCATAGCTCCAGTGTGGACACAGGGAACATAATGGATGCCCCTTTATGAAATCCCATTGTCCCTGAAGATGTCCCGCGCGTGTCATAAACGATTGGGCAAATAATTGAAGCTGTAGAATAAATTATGGCACTATAATTATCACTGACGATAAAGGTTAGCTCAATTTTGGCCGAGTAGCATAAAAATAGAGTCTATTCTGATTAAATATCTGGTATTCTCTTGACAAATTAATTGGATTAAAGTTCTTTCGGGTTTACAGCCGGTTGAGAGAATCCATCTTTTACGACGCTGCTAGGTCTGTCACGCCCCTAGTTCTTGGGGAATAATTCATGTATCAATAATAGATCCACATTTCAATGAATCATTCCGTGAGGATGAAGAATGTGACGAGCCTCAAAAACGTGGGACAAGATGAATTCTTGAAATTCTGGCTGGGAACCCGTGAGAACTTTATTTAAAGACCATACAGATCTGATATACATGTAGATATAACGCAGAGGCAGGCAGCTAGATTTGTAAAAAAAACATTATAATAAACATAATAGTGTAACTGAATTAATTAGGATTTGAGTATGGCACAAACCCGATCGATGAGAAAAATTTAGGTCACATATTTAGTGGAAATTTCAAGTAGAATGTTTTTTGCTGGATTTTTAATATATTTTGAGAGAGCCCAATTATTACTATGGTAAAAATTACCAAATGAATAAGATCAGAGAGATTAACTACAGAAAACCCCATAGATTTAAGATGTCGTTTTTTTCCGCATGCGATAAGGGACTTGCGATAGATTAGATCTAGGATAGCTTGGCTCGCACTAGGTAAAATAGACTCAGCTAATAGTTCTCGGTGGCGGCGGGGATAAGTCCTCGCCTACAATTCCGAAGGTCGCGGGTTCGAGTCCCGCCTGGATAGGTTTCCCCTTCCAGGACACGGGTGTGTTTGTTCGTCCGTTGTTGAATGTTTTAACTCACGATGTAAAGGCCACATTGTGCTGTTTTGAGTAATTGATATAAATAAATAAATAAATAAATAATGTATTTGTGAATACTATCAGCACGATTTTTTTTGGAACGTTGTAACTTATACATGAATCACTTACAACGCAAACTTAACGTTTCTCTATAACTAACTGGTACTGTCGCCGTCAAAATGATGTGCCGCTGTACTTTGCGAATTTATATCTGGGCTTAAATGCATGCTATAATAGATAACATTTTCGTTTATTAACAATATAATATGCATTCGAATAATACGTAAAATCCATTTTAGCAATCTGCATTGATGCGTGCAACTTATTGTGGAAGACGAATGCCGTAGAAGTAGTATTTTTCCCTAGGTTGAGTTACAAAGTTCATTAAGTTGACAAAATGGCTAATTCTACGGTACGCGGAGTCATTTATTGCACTGGCGTGTCTACCTTTATAATTTTTTTATAAAACAAAAGATAAATCAGAATTAAGAATAACAATTTCTTTAAAATCACGTATTATTCATTATTGTAGCATGCACTGAAGCGCAGGTATAAATTTGCAAAATAAAACGCCACATAAATTTGACTCCGACAGTAGTTTTATTTCGTGTCCTTAGTACACTCCCAGTTTCTGGTCTAACCGAGTTTGGTTGTTCAGAGATGTTTCGTCAGTGTCCGGCGAAAGAGATCGTTTCTGACTAGGAAGAGTTCTTCATGCATGGAGTAGAATCACCCCGTGCCACGACCCCAGGGGGTGGCTTGCACGGTACCTCGTAGATGTGAAACTATATTCTCTCCATTCGCATTCACTTACACACGCAGAAGTACAAATCTTCGCCCTTCACTCTCCAACCCCCGTCCTCCCAGCCGTATCTCTCTCTCCTTTCCGCAGATCGATCCCGGCGTAGGAGTGCTTCCCTTCCTTCCTTCTTCCTTCCGCCTTTTCCACGCATTCCCTGTCCCGCCCTCCGAGCGACGCGCGTCCCGGAAAACGACGCTTGCCACTCCCAGCCGCTCCTTCAGCGTTCACACCAACTTTCCTTTTCCCTAACTGTTCCCTGATTTCCAGACCGAATTTTTTCATTTCCCTGCCCTTACATCAATTCGCAAATCTGCCTTATGTACGTATTTTATAGAAAAAATTAGCAGCATATACTCAGATATTAATTTGATCAGAATTAGTATTGGGGTACTGGGTTGGTGTTGGTGGCCAGATAACTGGCTTCTAATCCCGTGGGTCTGAGTTCAAATCCTGGGGGCGGAGGCGGAGATTTTTAAAAGACTGTCCGATTCCCTACCAAAAAACCAACCAACACACCAACAAGCAAACCAAGTGGATCCCCTAATGGAAATAGATTTCTTTAAAATAAAACTCTTCATTTTATTCCACTACCATTTTTTTAGTTGATAAAGTGGGGATTAAGTTAAATTGTAAGGATAAGTGAGATACTGTCTCATTTGCGGGTAGGATTCAACATTCACATAGGTTTTGAAACCAATTAGGCCAATACGAAATAATTATCTGTATTTGACTTGTACTTTGTGCCTGGGCTTTAAATGGAGCCTCCAGCGGCGTGGTCGCCGCCGCACGCTGAAAAATATTTTAGAACGCCACCGCCACAGAAATTTTGCTGTATGCACACATTTCTACTCCACACTGATACATCATTTCCAACCACGGTTTCGACTCGTACGTCATTATCAAGGTTGCCAAGGTTGTGAGTTTTCTACACGTACATATATATAGGTAAAGAAGTATAAACAAGCAGGACGAAGTCTGCCGGGTGCTGCCTAGCAATAGATAAATTATTTTTCGTACGTTTTTAATCCATCCCCGGGGCGCAGAAATGTGTGCGTTTGGTCTCTGGAAACACGAGCATACCCTCTCGCTCCTTCTCTCTCTTTTTCCCTCAACCCAGTGACCTCGTGTGCGGGCACACTTCAAGCCTTTTCCCCCAAGCTGCGCCACGGCGCTCGGCGCGGGCAGCCAGTGAGGGTGTGTTGCTGTGGCGGTGCGGACTCAAACAAAAAAAGGGGTGCGGCGCGGCGGGGCACGGATGCAGCACTCCTGACCCCGATACATACTACCGCCAGCTCCGGCTGCGGCACCGCACCCACTCCCTTACGTCCCCCGCACCACTAACGTGGGGGATTGGTGGAGGGGGGAGGGGACGGCGCGCGCACTGAATCCCCAAGCTAACTTACAGGGGGGGGGGGCTAAGGGGTGGAGTTATTAGATCCCCATGCTTGCTTGCCAGTCAAAAGAGCCCCTGCAACCTTATGACACACACTGTGGGCTGAAATCGAAAAAAAGCAATGCAAAAAAAATCAAAATTTCGACTTTTGCCTTACGAACCTGGAATTAAATATCCTCATTTTAGACAGCCCCGGGCATCTATAGCAAATTTTAATTATTTTTGCAGAAGAATGAGATCATTTTTTACGTCCCGCCGAAAATAAATAAAAATCTACGAAATCTGCTGCGCGCCATTTTCACTAAATATTTCAACTTTTGCTTACCAAGCATCGGGATATAGCTATTAATTTGCTACCTTTAAGGATATTCAATAATATTATAGTTCTTTTGGATGCTTCAGAGCTAGGTTTATTGGTGGTTTACTCTTTTTTCAATAACTTTAAGACTAATTTAAAATATCGCTGTTTATCACTAAATTTTAAAATTTACTAGGATATGAATACCTATCACCACCTGGTTGACATGATAATTACCCCAGGAGTTTGTAAGAAGTCTTTATTATTAGACGGAAAAGACATCGTATGGCACTCCTTACAAGGCGACCCGTTCCTAGCTCTTCTTGTTAAGGGCAGAAGTTTTTATAAAAGCACATAGGCATTATCACAATATCTTGATGTCAAAAGTTAATGCAATGGCTGGCACTTTACTACCTCCTCCATGAGATGTCTGCCTCAAATATTCCCCACAAGTCAGCGAATTTAACATCGTGAAATATCCTAGACGGATACTTCCGTGCCCGATTGAATAATGGGCCATAAATGAGAAATGAGTTATCATTTCAAAATTGCCAACTGCTTTTTCACAATTGTGAAAATGTTTCCAGAAACTATCTCCAAAAAAGAAGGAGTGGAGATTTTAATTTGGGCCCACTTTGTGTCAGCTAATTCTCGAGCTATTAGCGACGAAAAAACGACGGCCTTACGCCTTTCCGAGATAATTTGATCGCGTCACCTTCTTCTGTCGACCGGTTCACTACTGTTTCATACCAGCTGAAAAATACCCACTAAGTAGATATTCATTAGAGCATCCTTAAGCTGAATACGAGCACAGTTTTAAGAATCACTTGAGCTGCGTGCATTTACATTTGAAAAACATTCATTTTTCAAATATCAAATCATTATTTCAAAATGAATAATTTCAGCCACAACCGATACGCCAGATTGATACAAAGAATGCGATTTATTTTCTGAATAATAAAAAAACGAATTAGCATAAAAATACCATGACGAGCAAAGGTAACCTACTAGGAGCCTATTAGCATTTCATGGGGGTTTTCACTCAACTCAATTGAAGTATTTTAATACCAGAGTACCGACTTGCCACAAAATTGACATAGTCCAAATCACATGCGATACATACCCCTTAGGAGTAAACATAGTTATCACACGTACCCCACGACAATCAGACTCAGAGGAGGTAAAGTGTATAATGTTAATGAAAATTCAATTTTTTCCACACAAATTATTACTGAAAATATTGTAAATGACATATCTGATAAAAAAATAATGAAAAAAATAAAAAAAGTAACTAATAATAATAAATAAGTAAAATAATGACATGCATTCGTGCAAGTAGAGACTTTTCGAGAGACTTTTCTCTTTCAATATTAGCGACCGCTTATACGACCTCTTCCCCAAAACTGAGGGCCATTTTTCCGCGCCCTACTTACGAGCGAGATACGACCTCCAACCGAGAGCTCTCAATCCCGAAACTCGAACGACGTCGCGGATTCATTTTACGAGGACGACAACAACGCCAACCGCGAGACTATTTGCAACAGGTGTGAATCATTAAAAGCGTGATAATCACCGAGCCGATATTCGGAGGCCAATTCCGAAACCGTAAGAGCGCAAACAGAGAGGAGGCGAATGGATGTGAATAAACGTCCATTCGTTTGCATTAACAGCTCTCCACGTCTGGTTCCGACATTGGAGATGAACTACTCTCGGCAAACTAGCCCCAAATTGATAATATTTGCTCGACACTGTTTGCCGAAAAAGTCCCAAAGAAAATAAAATAATATTTCGTCGGATCGTACTCAAATCAATCACTGACTCTCATCGTGTTTGCGTTGCCGGGAGCGACACCTGGCAAATCTTCCAAAAAGAGAAAGATATTTGCTAGCCGGGTTGAGGTTATTCAAGCGAGGAGGAAATATCAATAAGACCTCTCACGTCCAACTCTTCTCACTGTTCCCAATCTTTCTGTACTATCAAATGGAGGCCTTAGGCCACAAATATTATAATATTAAATTATCAACTCCGCCACTGGGTGTGTTAACAGCCACCGCGCATTTAAATGGTTTTGCAAAAGTCGCCACTCACGACGCTGAAGCTTTAGCGATTAAAATTTTACAAGATATAAACCATAAAATTGGCTGCATTGCAATAAAATTTGGATGCTATCCGATACCAGGATATAATGGGCGATTTCATAAGCTCCAATAATCAAGTTAACTCGGTTTCGAGTTCAATTGATGACGTTGGACAAAAATCACAATTTATGACAAATCACAAATAATGTATAACAGAGAAGACATATAACTATTACCTCAGAGTTAATTACTTCGACCGTACGGTTAATTTTGGAAATTCGACGATAAATGTTTAACCCAGGCGATGACCGCTAGATGCCTCCTCCGTTGCAGGTATTTCGTAAATTGTTAGATAAAATAGCTGTCCTTCGTCATAGAGTCAACTTGAAATCAAGCTAACTTGATCATTTGAGATTTTGAACACGGCATGTGTAATTCACGGAATGTATGACTTTTCAATACTACTCCCCGCGAGTGCAAAGACTATGACAAACATAGGGAGTAATTGGATCAGCGCTCATCCCTGCAGCGGACATTTTTGAAAACTGATTAAAATCGACCGTAGAGGCGGCATCATTCAAGCTTATATGGGACGGACTAGAACCTCCTCTTTGTATTCATCTTGCAGTAGGCAATAAAGCGAGCTTAATAAGGCGCCTCTCTCCTGCTTAACCGATCATAAATTGTATATATTCTTAAGTATTGCTCGTAACTTAGGCTATCGCTTTGAAATCTTAAGCACATATATATTCGCCCTTTTATATATAACATTTAACATGTCTTAAATATGGGAAAATCACCGTGGTAGAAAAAATGCTTTTACATCTGATAAATGGGTACCACGGGAGACCCAGAAATAACAGCATAACTTCAATAAAAAATTATAAATAAACTTACTAACAAATTTCCTTTGACGACCTTCATAATACTCCCTGCCAGATGCACAAGTCAATTCTTCTCTCAACTCATATAACGTCGATTGCCCTTGGCGAAACCGTTTTTACCGGCTCCACATCATCCAACTGCTTCTTTTGGGTCTATGTATCGGTTTTAGTTCCTCAGCCGAAAAGTTCCACTAGCCGATTTATCGTCTTTGTCAAAGCTATAAGGTTGTTCTTCAAATGAATAATTATGCAGCAATTAATATTTTGAATAAAAATCAATAAGAATTATTGATATTCAATACAATAATGGTTAAATATAAAAAAACAATGATGTTTATCAAACGTTGATATAAAAGACATGTTTTTCCGGAGGTGTCATAAATTATATTTAAATACCCCTGGGATTTCTCGCTGGTACCTCTCCAAGCGGGTGGAACTAAAAAGGTACAAATTAATACTTCATGCAGCAATCAATGTTTAGAATTAAGATATATAATGAAATTAACAAATTAATACACGGGTAAAATATAAAAAATAGAACAATATACCACACATTGAAGATATTGATATCACAGAAATTTTGAACTATAGATATCTCATCGCCTAATAGAGAAAGTCAGACTGAGTTAAAACACAAAATTTCACTTCCTCGTTACAGGCAAATTGTGACAATGGTTCACTCTATCCCTGCGGAAAAATCCAAAACAATGTCTAACGTTTTATAAAAGTAATATTTTATGGAAAAGAAGAGTTGAGGGGGGAGCTAAAGAGCTCTTTAAGGTCGCCCACCACATTTCGTCTCTCCTGAGAGCATATTTTCAACCAAAATGATACTGGCGAAGGAATAGTTCACAAAAATGAAGAAATTATTTCAACGGATTTTATGATCCGTATTTAGACATTTCAAAAATGTTTAAGCATTTTTATCTCCACAACCGGCACTGATGAAAATAAAAGCGTACATAATTTTTTTCTGAGCAGTTGCAATAGCCTGCAGATCTTGCTCAACCACACAATTAATCACAGTAAATATTTTATTCATGTAATTGTGATATGTTCCCTCAAAAAATTAGAATGCTTGATTAATATTAGAGTTCGACTATCCCAAGATGGCACTAAGGCATCTCAACTACGACAAATGGCGGATTAAGTGGAGGTGGGGGGTATAATTTCTGGAAAAATTGAAAAGATAGTACCACCTAAACAAACAATGTATAAAATATCGATGAATACCTAAAAGTCACTTGCCTGCGCATATCAAACCTCACTCGCAAGGCATAATCCCAATGCGTAGCGGCAAATAATGAATCCGCCGAAAACAACGCCTACATCCGCCCATGTGATAATGCGTTGAAGTGATACATATTAAAAGTAGCAGTTCTGCTGTACCATTGATCATTGGATCAAATACTGAGCTGGTATTGAAGATGAACAGCGTAGAGAAGACTAATAATTGGTAAAGATCTCACGGGTTTCAAAACGGGTTAGGTTCTCTATTTCTTTTTCCAGCGTTTCGAAGAGCGACTCGTCAATCATCTTCAAGGAATCCAAGTCCTGTGCTGTTAATCTTTTAATAATTTCGAGTAATTACGGGAGGAGGTATTCCAAAAGGTAATCCCCTCATCTTAATACGTCACTGCATTATCTAGAGGTATCCCAAACGGGTGGGCAAATAATGCGCTTTCATCGCTCCAATTGCTGCGAAATCAACTATAAGAGCGGGAACGGAGACGGGCACGGTACGGGTCCTTGAGGAACAGTCGATAACACGGAGTCATTCACAGCAGACTCTCAGCGTCGCAGTCAATGGAGGAGTCTCCTCACTGGATGGCCACTCCCGCCCCTCCTAATCCCTCCTTCCCCCTCCCCTCTCCATTCTCTCATTCAGCGAATTCCCAGAAGGAATGAAGAGCGATCGACGCGCCCCAAGTGGCGAAACGGAAAGTGGGGCACCACCCAAAAACTTCGATCGCGTAAACAATAGATGCGTTGCAAAAAAGCAAAATGTTGGTCCCAACAAAAAAAAACTTTTACATTGCTGAGATTGCTCTGGACCGCTAGCGTCAAACAACTCGTAAATAGCGCTGAGCATGCGCAGTTTGCAAAAAAAACAGCTGAAAACTATGCTATGAATGGCTCCTCAGGCGAACACAAAAACAGTGTTCGGTCAGAGGTCAGGATTGATGCTGGTACCAAGGTACTCAATGGTAAAGTGCAAGAGTAAAGGGCCTAAATGTTTACTCATATATAATCTAAGCTCAAAAGAGCGCTAGAGTTGGCTGGCTACGCGGTGTCCAACATTTGACGACGACATTGATACCCTCAAATCAAATTTCAGCAAAGGAAATGGAAAAAGAGGGCGAATGAATTATTATACAATCGATTTAATCATAATTATTAGCTTTTTTTCCTATTATGATATCAAAACAATGGAAAAAAAATTTCCAGTAAATAAATAACATTTAAATAAAAGCTATCGTCGGAATTGAGACAATCACGGCCATCAAGTGATTTGGAATTTTGCCATTTCTACCTCGACCGAATTTGCAGAAGCCGAAAATCATTTATGCTTATTACTTACTCTTAGCACAAGGTAAGTAGGTTCACAAAGCAGAAAACTTTCGATCCTAATCACCGATAAAGAACGGAAATAACTGGATGGATAACCTCGCACAGATAGAAGAAGCTTGCGTGAACAAATCACGACCCCTCGACCGTTAATGTTTCGTTTGGAATTTTTTTATGTACTTATTGGTACTTTAAAACTCAAGCTATCACGTTGAAAATTTCTAGGTGTGTTAAGTAGACCCACGCAAGAATCAGCCTGTATCACGTCATGCCTCCTGTTAAGTTTCACAGCGCTTAAAATAAGAGTTGTACCTAGAAAGAAATTAATCATTTTAGGCAACAAAGCTAAAAAAGAAAACTTAATGTAACACGAGCGAGATTAAATAAACTGTGGCGCAAGATATTTTTTATTGCGCTCAAATGCCTGCCACTGAAAAGAGAGCAATTTTTAGTTTTCGTTTAGTTTTTTTTTCTATTGTTGGTGGTGACCTGGGAATGCAATTATTGGAGAAGCTCATTTGCCTTTGTCTAAGCAACTCGTACATTCAATTTGACCTTACAAAAAAGTCCATTAATTTTCTTTGGAGTTATTTTTTCTAATGAACGTCACCCTAAAAAAATCAGTTAACTCGGTTGACTCTAACCGGATTCGAAATCTCACAATGGGATAGTTCACTATTATTTATTTTTCGATTATAGTAGAGCTTGGAAAAATCAAGAGACCAGTGGAATTTTCTTTTTCGATCCATCCCTTACTTATCGAGCGTTGCGGGACAAAAATAAAAAAACGTCGACCATAACCCTTTCGAGGATCAGTTGATGACGACACGGCCTCATGCCGAGCGTGTCACCAGTTCGCAGCTAATCCGCATCCTTGTGCGTGGGCCTCGCGTGGCTCGTTGTTGCTTGCAATAGCGATTCTTTTCTTTTATTGTCAATAGCGATAGAGTATTACAAAAATGTGAACTCCGTATTTTCCGTTCTTCTTATAACTTATCGAGGGACAACTTATCTAGCTATTCTCGACGGAAAATCGACGGTCTTAACACTTTCGCTGATAAGTTGATGACGTCACCAAAGTCTGCCTAGCATATCACCGACCAACTTTCCTCTCCGCACTGACCTCGCGTACTTCGCTGATGTTTACATTTTTGTGAGCGATGCTTTCCTTCAATATAAAGCTAAGAAGCAAAATAAAGCTATGCTCGCTGTATGAGGTAACGAGCCGAAACTCTGATAACGCCACCAACTCATGGAACGCGGGCGGAAACTTTCGCTTTACCCTACTCCAAACTAACGCAGCAATGGCTGAACGGGGAACATTTTCCCCAAAAATTATCCTTCCAGGTAAACATCCTCGATGCCGATAAATATCATACTAGTTACACCATCGCGCCATCATCTACACATACGAAATTTTGATGAAAGAGTTTACTAATTTTAAAAATTAAATACTTGGCCAATTTTCGTAGCGAGGCATGAGAGGATAATGATCCAGCACGGATCACGTGGAGCAAAATAAAGCATGAGAGTGCATGTCTGCAGGGGAAGCATTTGATCCAAAAACACCTCTAGCTGGAATAAATTTAGCACTTTTGGCTGCACAATCTCCTCTATTTCCAAATCATTCATGCGCGCGAGAGAGCCATCATGGAGGGATGGTTTCATTTTACACCGCATCACGACAGCACCGCTTACATGCATACATATATATATTCGCTAGGCGTCCCCTCTTAAAATCCTACTCAGCTATTTTCGATTACAGCAGAGGGGACATAGAGTATCTGGGTCAGAGTCGGCCGGCTAGAAAATCCGATGACCGTCAGGGCGAAAGGGGCAGGTTGTGTGACGGCCGTAATATAAGGGTTGGAAATCGTTGGAGCGGGCCATTTGAATATCGGAGAGTCCTTCAGAGGGACCCGTGACGCAACCGCTGCCTCATCGGCGTTCCCAGGGACAGACCCTGCCCCTTTACCCTTCCCCCATGGTGACCGCCCCCTCCAAACACCCTTAACAGCGGGATCAATATCAAAAAAAGTGTCCGAATTAAAATACGCCCTCGCGCACCGAACGTTTATCACGCCAAAATACAATATCGACATAAGCTCGCTGTTACGGACCCAAATCGGAAAGGACTTGACCCGGCGTGGTAGGGCGAAGAAAATATCTCTTGAGCCTCACATATAAAAGTCTGTCTAATATCGACTTTTTTTAAACTATTTTTTAACACTTAATTAAATAATTTATATTTATCACCCAAATAAAAATATGTTTTGCAGATTTTTGGAGATGCATATTATAAATAAACAACTTCGGGAGTAAGACATTATAGCCTCATCATTGTTAAAATTATAGACTGACCTAACAGAATTTTTTTTCCATGCATTCATACATGAAATGGATACAACATTCAAACAGCGCACAGTGGTCCCAAATCGAAAAAAGCTGGCCAAAATTAATTACGCTATTGTTATTATGTATATATTTGACCTAAAGGTCTATTCTTATTGTTTTTGACCCGCTTATTCTGAATTTATAACTATTTTTTATGTATTTGCAATAATTTTATTGTTATTTCACATTTTGTTTAAACAATTAATGTTTTTAACATTGGAATTTGAGATTATACCTGGTGATAGTAAATAAAAATTATACATATCATAAAACAGAATTAGTCATTTAAAACATACATAAATGCATATAAAATGACTGCATTGTTTATTTTTGGACAAATTTTGAACAACTGATTTTGAATGAACCAAGAGAATATTTTCTACTTTCTCATATGTTTGATCGTATTTGATACGAAAAATAAGTTAATATTAATTGGAAATTTATATTATAAGTATATTATTAGTATTATTGTACTACATTAATTGTTTAAAAATTATAATATCTAATTCTAATTAAGTAGACAATTTTATAGTTCCTTGTAACGTGCCAATGGATTTGGAAGCAATTTTAAACGAGGTTCCTTATTTCACAAGTTTCAACGGAGGCATTATTACAATCATTGAAATGTTATAAACAATATTTCATAACTCCTATAACTCAAGTTAAACGCCAAATTTATTGATACGCTTGCAATAGGCTCTTTACGCAGTGAGGCATCAATTTAACGAGCACATGATTTGGTACGAAAAATTAAATGAGATTTTCCATTAATTTGGGCTTTTTTAATTATCAAAAAATAAGCTAACATTTCTCCTTATCTTTCTCAGTCATTGTTACGAAAAAAAATTAAATACATTCATAATCACTATCCGACAAATCCTCATCACAGTCGTCATCCACTCAATTCTTCCAGGATTAATAAACTCTTTACCTCGACTGGTAATTGAAGTAATTTCCTTCTTTGAGCCTTAGAAACACTAGATATCATTGCATCTGAAGTTAGGAGTAAGCTTTTAATCAGGTCTTCATTCGTTGCTATCCAGGAAAATTTCCTTGCATGGTGCTCCCTGAATCTTCTTATGTCCTTATTCCTCGCCTCCATTGCCCTCTCGGACAAGTGGACAATAGGAAGGGCAGCTTCTTTAGATGTCCGTCGGAGGAGCAAGTACTGATGTTTCGTGAAATTACCAGAAACGATCATGGAAAGGGCTTCTTCGTGGGAGATTTTACTTTGCCTCACACCCTTGGCTCTCCATTTTGATAACACTCGCCGCGCTCTTGAGAGAGTGGTTGTTGTCATCTCATTTATTATTTTCGCCACGAACTCATCACCTTTGCTTCGATAACTCATGGATGCTCTACTGGCGATGTGCTAGCTCTAAGATCCTCCGTTTTCCTTCTCTAGGCCCTTTCACTGGAATTCTCAAATTTTTTTTTGGTCGACCAATTTCAATAAACCTGATGAACCTTCAAAAGTAGCAATTTTGACGAACATATTGAATTAAGTACAATGAATATCACTCTAAATTCATCACAAATTCCACATTAAATACTTACTGGATGTAATGTGCTGACATTTAAATAAAGGCGGAGGAAATTTCAACTTCTCATTTCGGCAATCAGCGAACTTTCTTCTAAAAAACCTGTCATTTCTTTTTCTTTCCTTCCACCGGCGAAGATAATTTGAGAGAAAAAACACTTCTCCGCAATTTTTTTAGGATAACTTTGAATTAACGTCCTCATCTAACTCTAACTTGTTGCTGCAGCAATCCAATAAGTATTGGTTTTTAAATGATACGGACCCTTTTCCACTTTCAAGAAATTTTTCATGCATCTCAAGACGCGTGAAAATTTTCAGAGTTATCGAACTAAAACACTATGGGCACTCTTCTTCAACCCCACAAGTCTTCTTTAAAAAGTTCGAGGATACTCGACTTTTTCAAGACTCGATCTTCACGCTTGAGGAAACTAACTTTCACGTCTTTCGTTTGGCAAAATCCGACTAAAACTGAGTTTTGGCGGGAAAATTTCGGGCAAGCGATGTCTAGAAGTAATTTGGGAGTTCCACAGTGTGAGGTTCGCGATGCTATTATCTCCGTTTTCTAGGAAATATCACATTTGAAGGGTGAAAAGGCTTACTCCGTTCATCCCCGGTGGCCAAAGTGCAATTCATAACAAGTGTACAGAGAGCGGTGGTTGTGTTTTCCCAATGGGCGCAATAAATAGCCTCTGGCCTTTTCGGCAGTCGTTTGCCCTGCATGCGGTTGAGGAGGCCGCTAAGGAGGCGACAGAGGGACAATGTGCCGCGTGAGGGCAAAAACTAATCTGTCTAACGGAAGGAAAGGTTGGAGTAGCATTTGAGGGATTCCTTTTTTGTTTTGAATGCATTCAAGTTTTTGAGGATTACTATAAGCATAGCTGCGAACTTTCGATCCATAAATATATCCTTCCGCTCGAGTCCTTAAGCAATTTTTATGAGAGCATGGGCACGCGCAAATAAAAGGTAAGGTCAAGTGGAAACTATTAATGATAAAATGTTCTACGTATGGCAAGAGAATTTTATTCATAGGGTAAATATTTTTTGTAGAAATAAAATATCCAACAATGTTGAATAACACCCATAAATACTGGATTTCCTCGAGCCCTACCACGCGCCAGCCAGGCCGCCGCCCGCGTCAGCGCATTGCATCATTATAGTTAAATCAATGCTGAGGTCGGAGTAGCAACTAGTAGCAAAAATTTTGTTCACTACTGCGTTGCATATACTTTTCCCTTTGTATTGGTGCAAAAGACACCGTGCATTCACGTGCCTTTCTAAACGATATTGTACATTTTATTTGAAAATTCGGGTAAAAAACACTAAAAGTTACAAAATATATATAAAATAGTAAACATAGTAAAATCCGAATAAAATTTATGTCCCACTATGTAATAATGTTTATATTTGTAGATAAAAATGTTTTTTGGCCAAATATATCGCGTAAAGGTTGTCCTGCATGACGCTGAACTCCATCAAAATCGACCGATTTCACGCAACTGTGATTTTTACGGTGAATGCTCCATGTTTGACGGATCACTGCAGCCGCTCTGATGAACAAAAATACTAACTTAGTAGTGTAATTTGTAGACCATATCCTGTAGAATCCGAATATAAGGTCCAAAAATTCCTTGAAAATTTTCGAAAAAACGACTTTTGGCCAGCTTTTTTCGATTTGGGACCACTGTGCAGCGTTTCTTTTGCCTCCCCTGCGATACTGTCCTCCTTCATGGTCACCTCGTATGGTGGATAGTATGTCACCTCGACAAAATAGATTTGTTTCCAAAGTCTAGATACTTTTGCTACAAGGTTAAGTTCCTCGACCCTTTTTTTCAAATTATTTTTTGCCTTCATCGTCTTGATTTTAAATATATTCCAAGAAATGAATTTGGTCCTTTTTTAGCTACCGCTTTTAAAGTATCATCTTCCCTCCCTCAAGAAATTACTCAATAGCCTTAGTCCAGAGAAAAATTATAATTTCTGGTTCATTTCATTATCTTTTATTGTATCACGAAAATTTCTTAATTTTGTTGGAACTGAAGTTACAAACGTCCACGCTCTAGGACCAGAGATAAGAGGATAAAGTTATTTAAAACATATGTATGGGCGGTAGCAATCTACGGATCAGAAACCTGAACGTTTAAAAAAGCTGATCAGAAAACACTTGACGCTTTGGAGACCTGGTTCTAGTAGCGGGTGGTGAAATCAACTGGACGGGTATGGTGAGAAACGAGGATAGGTATCGGAGAACAATAAAGGAAAGGAAGTTGTGGAGCACCATACGTCAACTAACGGCACGTTAGATGGGTCATAATACACTGCCATAATGTGAGGAATATACTTGGGGAAAAATGGAGGGAGAAGTACCTAGAGGGAGGTCAAGAAATTAAAAGTAAAAGTAGTAGATAAAGAAGGACAAGAGGAAAGAGAATACTAGGGAGCTGAAGGAAATAGCCAGGGAGAAGGAAAAATGAAGGCTAGAGTATATACCAAAATTATAATTGCAGTACGAATAGAACAGGATGAATTGGGAATATTATTTTTCTTCCTTCACGGTAATGAGACTTGCCTCAGAGAAAAATAACTTTAAAGGAAATTTTAATGATCATTTCTGAGCATTTATTTTCTTTTTTTTTAAGCGTTGGAATTGAATTCAGTGGGACAAAAACGCTAATTTCCTTGTCTCTTTCTTCAAACATTTTTTACATTGACGTTTTCATTTTAAATATATATTTAATAAAATGAGTTCGGTCAATTATTTAGCTAGCGCATTTGAAATATTATCTTCCCCACCTCACTTGATAGCTTAGTCCAGAGAAAAAAATAGTGATCATATCTGGATCATTTCATTATATTTTATTGTACATGACGTAGACAGCCTAATTTTTAGGGAGCTGAAATGACGTACACTCAAACTAGATTTATTTTTCCTCCGTCACGGTAATGAGGCAAGCGCCAGAAAAAAAACATAAAAGGAAATTAATGATCATTTCTGGATATATATACTTTCTATTTTTTTAAGTTGAAATTTTAATTCAGTGGGACCATAAATTACCCTTAAAATACACATTCCATTAACTGCATATTTAAAAAGAGGAAATAAGAATCAAAACATATTCAAATTAAATATTTTTCGAATAATTAAAGAACCGCAGATTTTTTTGGAGTGGTGCCAAGAATTAAACGTTGCAGCTCTTACCTGAACGCTCCGACGCTCGCTGAACAAGCAAAGGAGCCTAAAAAATTTCCGTGCTTTCAAAACGTGGATCAACGAAGGAAAGAGCTTTTTCTAAAATTCTATTTCCCAGGGATTTATAGCCATTAATTCCAATTGTGAACAAAGTTTTCCATATTGTATTCTGATTCATTAGTCCCACGAGATGTCGTAGCTCCTGCTGTCGTAATAAGTCAAAATGACGATACGCGGCTCCAAGGGGACAATAATGTGTGTTTATTGTTTTCATTACGGTGCACAGTGGGGCCAAACCCCACTTTAAGTGGACAAAAGTCCAAAAATGAAAGTTTGAAATGGGGTTTTTTAAATATTAGGTTGGGTAATAGGATGCTTGAACTGCATAACAGTGTATTTCACGGGTTGGTATGTGTGCACCTTTGTGTAGAAATAAGTGCCAAAGTGAGAGAAAAGCGAAGCACTGGTCCCGGAGTCGCAGACGCCTAAATAGACGGTCTATTTTAAACTATGATTACAGTACACTGGCCCTTTTGATTATATTTAAATCAATCAAGCAATCAATTGGAATAAGTATGGAGAATATAAATTTGCTTTTACTATTTATATTTTGGAGAAAATAGCCGTGGAGAAATTAATTATTATGAATGGAACGTCGTTGATTTTTCACGATGAAAAGTTTTATTTAATTAGAGAAAAGTTATATAATCGGACGGAATCGTAACGTGATTTTTAGATATATTATTCATTGAAGACTGAGCTAAATAATGTATAAGAAATCAACTGCTAGCGAGTTGCAAAAAGAGTTTTATGATAAAAGATTAGCTATGCATGACAAGCCGAAAGGGAATCCATCCGGCCGCTATGGCTGCATAGCAACGGGTAAACTATAATATAAACAGTGTCCATTAAGATATTATTATTATTTTGTAATAAATTAAATTTGATTGCATTATATATTTTGTCTACTCATAGATAGAAGCGGTGAAGTTTTCTACACAAGGACAGACCTTTTTAAATTGTAGAGAGGCCATTCCCGAGGCTCCCACCCTGTCGTGAATGAAGTGCTCCAAAAGGCTATTTCCGTTCAACTGAGGTGTACTTATTCGATTCCGGAATGCCAATTTAGTACTTTTTCACTCTCGACGCGCAATTAACCATATTCTACTGTATTTTATTTTTGAAAGTTGTAACTACCTCTTCAATATAGTATTTTCTTTCTTTTTGCATTGGAAAATGGTACATGCAAACTTAAGAGAAAATCTTTATTTTTCTATTAAGCATGATGGTTTTTTCAAAG
The DNA here is from genome assembly GCF_921293095.1 of Ischnura elegans. Classification (NCBI taxonomy): domain Eukaryota; kingdom Metazoa; phylum Arthropoda; class Insecta; order Odonata; family Coenagrionidae; genus Ischnura; species Ischnura elegans. Next base: position 112,691,645 of record NC_060246.1, on the reverse strand, counting down.
ATATTGATAAAATATTTATATATAATCTATTTTTACAACTAATCAAGTTACATTTAAAATTCTAAAAGTTATGAAATTGAAAAAAAAATTTAAAATCTAAAATATTGAAAACTTAACATTAAATCGGTCTCTAAAACATGTGTATGAATATTTTAGGGTAGTTAGTAAAAGTTTTTGACTTTTGTCCGTCTAAAGTGGGGTTTGGACCTACTGTGCGTTGAGCCGAAAAATTACGCATACTTAAACATTAAAGTTTCCCTGAGCAAGGAAGTTGCCTGTTCATATCAGTGTCTCAGATCCGAACTTATTCAAAAATTGATAATATTAAAACAGCTACCCGAGAACTTAAGTTTAAACTGTGCAAAAATTGAGGCTGAATTTGGTGGCAAATACCTACGAAGAATAAATCACTAACCGTTGCCCATTTTGGCAATGACCAAAGATGGTTTTAACCTCCAGAATTATATTAAACGGATTTCAAAAATTTTCAAAAGAATATAGTGGTTTTGTTATGCGTTAGAATCAGCAACAAATGTCGAGTGCACGCAACTCGCATACCACCCACAATATCTGGCTCCGTGAGGCATCACATCTCATTTTCCCTTTTGGAAGCCGAATTTGATTTGAATTAAGTACTTCTTTCTATATAAACCCTTTATAAATTTCAGAATAATCCTCAAATAAAAATATCATATACAACGAATATCAAAAATCTAAAATCAAATTAATAACGAGTATTTTCAAAACTTGGATTAGTTTCTAAATACGTGCTTGTCCAAATGTAAGTGAAATTTTTGTTAACGAAAGTTATTGGATGAGCAGCTTTAATTAGAGAGATTTAGATTCACTGACAAATAGTTTTTAAAAACTTTTAATACATATTTTAGTCTTTGCTTTGCAGTGGGTGCCTCACACGATTCAACATTGGTATATATATATTATTCATGTCGTTGGTTTCCACTGGACGCTGCATGCGGCAGAAACAGATTTTTCCACAACACCCGCCAAATCGAGAGGTTTCCTCAAGTTCTCCATCCAGGAGAGTAAAATTCCTCTAGTATTCGAGGTTTTACTGGTTATCCACGTTAGAGGGTAACCTGTGTAACTCAATAACAGCTGTGTATACACTCACTTGATAATAGAATTAATTATCCTTAATGAATGGTTACTAAAATTTTTTTATCATATTTCATTTCCAATGATTGCTTATTGTTAGTGTTGCCACAGCGTGATCGAGAAAAGAGGCCCTTCCCCTTTTTCCGCTGCGTTCGCGCCATTGCGGCAGCCAAGAGAACTAGTCCCTGCCGAGAGCCGCAATAGAGGAGAGGTCGATGCGCGCATTTGAAATGGATCCCCCACGCCCCTCAAAGCCCCGCCCCTTCCCAAAGGGGATGCGAAATGGAGGGATTGAACCTCCACCACGTCCTTGATACTAATGCCCTGCATCCAGAACTTCCGGACCACGATAGTCAGGAGATAAGAGGGTATATCGACTACCGTCTTGCGTTGCGTGTCTTTTAACACGCGAACAATTTATTACCTAATATTCCTTAGTTGCCCCTTAAACAGTAAAACTTGGACCAAGCAAGGGTGGTTGACATCTAGTAACGATATGACCAACCTTACATTCAAACCTTAGATACGGACAACCTACCAAGGCGAAACTCGAACCGCGATCTTCGGTTTGGCAGGCAGACTTCACCCCGCCGACACACAGCCCGGCAATGGTTAGAAAACACACAAGTTCCTATTTTACGATCCCACAGAAACGATAAATACTGCCAAACGGAGAGGTAGAGTAATTCGTTCTTGCCTCAACACAATAAGGAACTTTAGAAATTGCAGCGTGGAAAACAGTACCCAAATCACTGTAAAGCGATTTCATTTTATTTTTCTGTAAACGGTTGGTATTCCAACACCCCCATCTTATATCACATACGCCTATTGAGACTGATTTAGGGTTGATTTTAGTGGTAGGGGGTGGGAAAGCCAAAGACGCATTACGATAATCCAGAATGATTTTTTATTGGGTGGAAACTCGATGATATTTTTGAGGGATGATTTATATGATGCACTACCGAATGCCTAGCCCTACGGCCAAGCGTTTCTCATACATACTTCTTAGTTTCGCTGGAACTAACGAAATGATCTGATGAATGCACGGGTTAATATTATGAATAACAGACACTTTGTTACTTCCACAATATATTTTTTTAATTCCGACCAATTTCGGCTGTTAAAACATTATCGAGTACAAATATTTTCTGTACTCGATAATGTTACTGTACCTGATACTGTACTGGTAATGTACTTGATAAAATATTTTCTGTACTTTATAATCGTGTAACTGCCGAAACCGGTCGGAATTAAAAAAAAATATTATGGAAGTAACAAAGGGTATGTTATCGATAATATGGAGCCCTTCCACCATGTACAAGCTTACAATGCATGCATGTGTTAATTAAGACAATGTATTTTCCCAAACCTTAAAGAAACACGAAATAAATTGAGCTACTCAAGGAACTGCGGATGGGATAATATCTCGTACGAAGTAACGTAAACAAAAACCTTTACGTGCTAACCCCCAAACATCACATGTTTCGTATCTAGCTTCCACTACACAAAGAAAAAAATTAGAGAAATTAGTAAATTTGGACATGGAACCTAGCAGATGAGAATGAAATCTGTTATATGGGAAGCAGAATTACTAGCGACGGAAAGAAATTATCAATAGAATACCCAAGCGAAGAGATCAATCTACAAAAAGAAAGATCTATTGGTAGAAAAAAATGTTAACATAGAAATAAGGAAACGATTTATAATAACTTATATTTTGAGTTTACTATGAATAATTGTAACATGGAAAAAAATATATGGATCAGGTAGAGAAGGGATCATAAATATAAGAAGAAATGCGAAAGTTGTGAAAATGTTAGCTGACAGAAGAATGAAGTGATGAGGTGTGTCCAACCAGTCTAAATACTGCTGATCGGTGATGATGATGATGATGATGAAACCTGGTAATTTTATTTTCATTATTTTAACTTAATTTGTCAAAAACCACAGAAAAAACTATAATTGAACAGCGATGCGAATTAACACCGGCGCGCATAGAAAGAGAAAGAGCTCAAAGTGACATTAATGCTTTGAGTAACAACACGTCAACTCACTCGAGAGAAATCAATATTCCCCCTCGCCGGGGAATCACATTCTGTGACTCAATGGACTTTCCCATGCATGGCACAGTAAACACCAACTTTAAATCCGTTATTGGATAAAGTGCGACCTAGAAGGATTTATCAGGCAACGGAGACATTCAAAATGAAAATTGTGCAGTCAGTTGTTTTGCCTCTCTTTCCCGCGTCGGTTTCAGTGACACGACTCTAAAATCATTGACTGAGGACCACCCTCTGTGTAGCAAAATCCATGCGTCTTTGTTTCACCTGGTTACGTAATCCGTTTCCCTACGATTAAGAGGAAATTAGCTCTTAGATAACGTATATTTTTAGCAAAAACAACAAAGCATAAAATGTTATTCTGTAAGGAAGCCAACGATCTGGTGCATGAGATTACGAATATACAGCGAATACCAAACAGAAAGTAACCTATTCGTATGCCAATGATTTTAAGCTGTTAAAAATAAGTACCGAAGCCAAAAACTCTAACCTTTAATACAAACTTAATTAAACGAAGATGCTACTTGAATTGAATTTTTTTAACGAATACAGGTCATTCCCTCGTCTGCTGAATGTTTATATAATAAAATGTTGGCACTCATGAAATCCCATTATGGGCTTCTAAATTCTAATAAATAATATCGAGTAAAATAATTAAGAGTTACTAACTTGAGTATAATCGTAATCATTCATTTCTGTAATTGATAATTGAACACCAGTGTAGCACTTAAGTTATTAAAAAAATATAAGATTAGTACCGCACATTAAAATGCATTTTTATCCAGGAGGTTTTCCACCGGGGGATTCTGGCCAACGGATACTTGGAAGCCACTTTTCGTTGCTCTGGAGGATCTAATAGCGAAGATGCTTCCAGCACGGAATCAATTAGAAAATATAATCGAATTTTCGGCCTAACTGCTCACTGGAATGGCTTATTACACATTAACAGACAGACCTAAGGATGTACATTGAATGTAAATAAAATTACTATCAAGCATTGAATGACTAGCATCCATTAAATAAAATACAATAAATGCTTCCCACGAATGAATTATAGTAGAAGGTCCAAGGAGCGTCTGCATCGGACGACAGAAAAAAGAAATACGTCATGCGAAGTCTTCACGGCGATCGTGGCTAATTCTCTCGAAAATTTTTATTGCTTAGTTTGACAATTTTATTAGCATTTATGCTCAAATTTCTATAAAATATAATTAATTGAATTTATTTACTGTAGTCATATCGATTTGGCACATTCTTCCGTCGGTATAATAAGTTTTTTTCCAATCTTTAGCTTGCTACACGATAGCGACTTGGGAAGGAGAGTGAATTCAAATCATGAATGCGTTTCAAAAGGTTAATATTCACCACAAATACACAATTGGTTTCAAAGATCGCATGATACTCATGCAATGATAATTTCCACTAAGAGGCATCAATATCAGAAGCTGTTTATTTCACAAAATTCCTCCGTCTCCCATATATTTACTCGATAAAAGGATAGCCTACCTAACGAGAGTAGGCTGAATAGCATCAGTTACCCACAATAATCATATACATGATTAAAATGAATCATTAAGTACACCGCACAGTTAAGAACATAAATAATACTTAATGATCTGTTAGCCTTAGTTAACAACATAAAAATTCATATTATGAACAAAAATATTGATTAACTACATTTTTTAAAGCATAAAAACGGCTGAAATGGTTAAAATAGTTTTCACCTCCGATTCGCTCATATGTGAATCCTACGCACGAACAGCGAGAAATGGCATCAAAGGGAGAAATGGCTCGAACGGTAGAAATCGGCGCACCCTCTGGCAACCTCTTCTAATGCAGTGCCTCTAATTTGTCCCGCGCTCTGCACCTCCTGGATGGTCGAAGTTAGGCTTACATATTTGCACACGTGTCATGCGGGTCACGAAACACGCGCCGCCCCGCTCTGTATGCGTCCTTTAAAAGGTCAAGCAAACGCAAAATAAAATACAGAAACCATTTAGTATTGACTCGGTTGGTTTCAAAACTTACGTCAATGTTGAATCCAGTCCATAAATATAACTTTATCAACTAAAATAATGGCTGTGGAAAAAAAAGGATTTTTATTTAAAGAAATATATTTCCATACGGGAATGGTTTGGTGGCCTATTTCGGCTTCCCGGACTGTGGATCCAGGTTCACCACCAACACGGTTGTGGGAGACATTTTTCAGAGACTGCCCGATTCCTTCTTGGGTGCTTAGGGGAGGGCATTTCAAGTACAGAACTCCGCCCGTCGGATGGAACGTTAAACCGTGGTCCCCTTGGCGCCTTTCATCAATACCAACGCCAACTTTTCAAAACAAGTTAAACGCGATAAATATTTTATTATTTGCGAAAAATTTCATTATAAACACACCATTTTAAAGATAATTTTATCCCCGTTTTTTATATATTTTTATACACGCGAAATATTCAAAGATAAGGATTTAACATTATAATTACAAACTCCGCGTACCCTAAAATTAGTTTTTTAAAGTACATATTTGCTTTTAACTCGTGTAGGTAATTGTTAGGAGAAAAACATTTCTTTGAAAATCACTTACCCTTCTAGCTCACTTTTTATATCGTAAGTGCAAACAAAAACAATAACATCTACCACACATACGGTAGTCAGAGAATTGAGGGCAGCAGGAAAGGCAATTGAAGATGCGACGCGCCCACTTTTCCGCCAGATTTCTGCCTCAACTAAGAATGAATGACCGAGACAATGCGATGAACAACACTGATTATTATCATCATTCGCATTGGCGACCCAGATAGATGGGGTGACAGAGGTACGCAACCAGCAACGAGGGGAGGGGTCATAAGGTCAAGGAGCGGAAGGTGGAGGAGCAGAGTCCGTCGTTGGCAAAAGCGGACGTGGGAGATGAGCAGTAAGATGGTTCCCAGGAGGAAAGGGTGGCATGCCGGCCTCCACTTAAAGACTCAACCCCTTCTGCCAATCTGCAGACAGACAAAAGACGGAGGAAGGAAGCGAGGTTGTGATTGGGGTCGGATGATCCGAGGGAGCACGGGAGTTAGGAGACACAGGACTTAAACTTAAGATCAGCTCGAGACAACGCCGCAAGAGGAAGGCGAGGCTAACCCGAGCTCACGGAATGGGGTCGTTCGATCAACACCCGAAATGGTCAAGAGCTCGTTCTTCAAATTCATTTTGTTGTCGATACTGAAGGATTTTAAAAATAAATACATAAGTATTATTCCGATTTTCGATCCTTCGCCTATTTCTCGATGTATTCGCGACGAAAAATTAACTTCTTTCTCAGATAAGTTGATGACGTCTCCAACTGCTGCTGAACGGGTCACCGCTTCGCAGCTATTCCTAGACCTCGCGCGGTTAATTGTTGATTGAGATTCTAGTGAGCTATTTCTTCCCTCGATGACTGGTTCTTCCTAAACATGATTATTACCCTGAAATCTAATGGAACCACCGACTGACAACAAGAGGGTGAGAAAATTCGGCTTGTTTTCTTTACCCCTGCGAGGAAATGGATTGAGTTGGGATTATTTTCTTCATCTCAAAATTATCTTTACTTTCCGTGTCCGAACTCTTCTCGTGCATTGCGTTTTCGGGTCTTGACCTCGTGTGATAAAAATAATCGGATAATTTGAACCAAAGTTTTTTTGTCATTATAAAATTCTACGTTTCCATTGGTTGTTTTATTTATCAAACACACAGTGTAAAAAGTTTATACAAAAATAAATAAAATACAAGTGCCAGGAGAATAAAGAGAACCGACAGGGTTATTCGAATAGCTAATTTGAGTGATTTTTTAGATTTCAATGAGCAGTTTCAAGGAAAAAATACACTGAATAAATAATAGAACAATATATCAACATGAAATTTCATTAGTTGTGAAATTCTCACTTTTTGCAGTATTTTTTATCGTAAAATTGCTACTCTTAATAACCATTATATAGTTTTTGAGATAGCGTCATAATCCATTTCCAGGGATGCGATTCCCTAAAATTTTCCGGGTGAGAACCCCCAAATCCCCGAGTGAGGAGGGCTCTATCACGAGCCCCAGCCGAGGGCCCCCAATAACTGCAAACCGCCCCTGAGTATAAACAATAAGGAGCCACGCGCAGTCCATGCGAATTACACCGCACTTCGCCGTGAAACTCGGGTCGCTTTGCTAGCCAGCGACGCGATTGGCGATTCTGCAAGCCCATTTAAATGCGCGGAGACCGACTGTCAAATCCTCTACTGTAATACTCGTGATTTTACCTTTTAATTATTTTCTCAGGAGCTAATTTTTAATAGTCGAGAAACAGGCCTAACTTGAACGTTGCCTACTACGGTTACCCTGAATTTCAAATTGATAGCGTCAGTTTTACGCGAGTTATCTGTCGCCAAAATATACTTACCGAAAGGAAGCTATGTCTTCTAAAGGCTGAATTTCCCCTGTGGCGAAGTGGTGGAGGAACGACAGGGCATAGCTTTTCCGATCGGGCTCGCAGATAAGCGCAACGGGAGAGAGGAGCTTGGACTGCAGCGGTGCGCCGGAGGCATGCATCCGAGCGTTGAGGCAAATGCAGTCTGCTATCATCCCTCCCTATCCTTTCGGCAAGCCTTCTTATTCAGTACTCATTGGGGAGAGAAGAGGCCGTTATTGGGGAGGAGGACAAGGTTTAGCGAAGAAAATTAGGGCGAATATTCACATTACACGGCGCTGCTTGCAGGGAAAGGAGAATTTTGGACAGTGGACCTGAAATGTATCCCATGAATGGACCAAAATCTTTCAAAAATAGGGCATTTCTCCAGAGCTATTTTTTTATTTATTTCACTTATTACCATACCACCGAAAACAACGCTATCTGGCCTTTACATCGCGGTTTTCACAGCATTTAACCATTAAAGGTACACAAACATCCATACCTTGGATATGGTAAACTTTTCTAGGCGGGAGTTGAACCTTCGACCTTCGGTTTAGCATGCTCCATGACACGTAACCCCATTAAAGGACACACTTTCCGAAAAGAAGCTGGGCGGGAATCTGCCTCAAGTTCGTTATTACGCCGAGGGATCGCAACAAATAACCAATCAGAAATAACTACCTAGTCTATCCGCCAAAGATGAAATTTCTTTTCCATCACACCATTAATTAGCATATCTTACGCTAATAGAGGGTGAGATTCGTAGAAATCCCGCGAGCGTTATTTACATACGCAATTTCCCACAGCGCATTTTGTTATCAAGAAAAGGAATCGTCCACATGGTCTTAATTGGACGCTTCTAGTTTTCATTATATTATGGGCTCAAATGGAGCAATGCGCCCCTTTCTCGAGTAAACGGCGAATGACACTAGGTGCTAATTACGTCATGAAATAAATTTCAAAATTTTATACTACGACAGCAACACTACTAAGCTCTTTCGCGACCAATATGATAAGGACACAACATTTAAAAATGTTTTTCGATGTATCATTGTTTGGGAAAGCAGCTTTTCTCAAGAGTACAAGAGTAAAAAGAGACATACGTGGCCGGCTGGAAATTTTCGTGGATCGAGGTGTGCATAAGGTGAGTATAAATGCAATCCATACAACCTGGAGTGTATAAAGGCCGTTTTACACGGGGCACGGAATTCTGCAGTTTAGAACTGCATTAACTTCTAAGATGGCGTGGAATTGCGCGAATGCATGAAAGAAATTAGAGAGTGCTATTTTTCCATCTCATGTCCACGCATTCACGCATGTGTTCAAGCAATTCACCGCTGTATACGACGCAATTTTGACTGCGCCTTCGTACACACGTCAGATTGTGCAAGTGCATGCCCCGTGTTATACGGACTTAAAATCCTTCCGTAGGAATTTTCATGATATTTCCTTAATTTACAATTCCTTAAATGGCAAGTTCCGATCCTCAGAAATACTGCCTTTCTTTTCACTCCACATTCCCACCCGCTCCTTCCGTAATAACCACCTACTACACCAACCTAAATTCCGTCTTTCTCTCTCTCTCTCTCTCTCTCTCTCTCAGAGATCACTTTTTTACAGCCTCCCTACCTCTTTCAATACCATATCGACTACTCACCCTTCCCTGGATCTTTCAATGCCCATCAGATCATTCAAGAGGCAGCTGCGAAAAGCCATCTTCTGAATCCCTTATTTCTTTTTTTATATCGTTTTTTTAGATTTTTGTGTAGTTTATATTTTAAATAAGTCATGAGTCGCAATGGGGAAGTGGCGTCGCCGGTGGAGGGTGGGGAAGGCAGAGGGGAGGGGGTTGGAGGGAGAAAAGGGGACGGGAGGGCGAAAACCACATGGTCCCAGCCTCTCTTCTTCCCCAGCTCGCACCAAAGGGGCCAATACCCATGCACACTCCTCTCCCCAGCGGGCCCGGCCGGCGGCGGCGCGGCGCCTGCTGTCTCCGGGATGCGCGCCCTCGGCCTTGCCCTACTTACGTCCGTCCCATTTGGATCGCAGCGTACGTATTCCGCGACATGGGAGGACAATGGGAGCGTTGAGCGAACGAAAAGACGGGAGGGACGATGTGAGTTGGTGGACCACAAGAAGAGCATGCTAATCTGTAATAAGGACACAATGAAGGACCTCTTAAGAAGCCTACCGGAAAGAATCACCAAGCCAAAAATGTACTGTGGACGATAGGAAGTTTTGGCTACCGCGCATATGCTCCAACAACTAGCCATTTAGTCTGGGGGTTAGGGGACTCAGGCCACTTTAGTCCTCTCCCCCCGAAATTTATTTGTGACCTCATGGAGACTGCCCACTACGCACACGCTCAGGAGACAACTAACCATGAACCTATGGCCCTTGTTTTAGCTACAATGCATAGAAATGCATACATTTTGAATGCAACTTGGTTTGATTGGAAGGGATACGGATTTTTTTAAATCCAACGGGTTTACAACAGTCGCCAAATTTTAACGCTGACGGTAGGGCGACCCCAATTCCTCAGAGAAATATGCTAAATAGTAGTCGTAAAGTGAATTCTACCGGCATTATTTTCAGACGAAGAGACAATTAAAAGAGCATCAGTGCATATGAATGGTGCTTCTTTATAGTGAGGCAGTAGGAGTGCGTACATAGGGACAAACTACGACCAATTGGACGTATTAATTTGTATAACTTTTTTTATATATTTTATGTATAATACTGAAATTTATTATTCTTCATATATTTTATGAAAACCTGTGTTCTTCTGCACTAATTTCACGTTTTAATGTTCTTAATTCAAGCCGCATAACAAAAAAGAAATACATTTAAGGTCCAGGATGGATTTGTCGTACGATCTGAGCTGATTTTGCGCGCGCATTTTCAAATTTTAAATTTCAATGATTCTGCTTCATCTCCCGCGTAACGACATCAATAAATTCTAGGACATATTTGCAAACGAAACATGCTATATAGTGAGACCACGAAGTTGTATCATTTGGCCGTTAACAAGTTAGCCAATCGGTGAAGACCTTGGATGCCGGTTGGATAGAGTGGAGTGAGGTACCGGAGGGAACCCTTTCGAAACAAATATAGTGGCCTATGTTTACACCAAGTGATTGGGTACACATCGAAAAGTCTTCATTTATTTATTGAGAATACGAGAATGTATCTAAGAAATTTACGTCCATATTCTTTTATACATTCACTAAATTGCAGAGGAAAACAAATTTGCATACTTCTGCTACCTTTTCATGACTGCTTTCCGATTGACATGCACTGCAGACGCCGGATTTTGGAATGGGATTTCTATTCAATTTCACGATTATTGAAAGTATTTTTTTTTTCTCTTTATCTACAACGATTGCTCGTTTATTAAAATTCGTATTCATTGGTATAGCGGGAATATCCCTTCCTAAAAGTCTTAGTTTTCCTGGGGCGTCCCATGGCCGCGTCCAACTGCCACGGCCGGCCGCCACTGACTCATTGTACGTGCTACACATTGTAGTGGTTTCTTCGGGGAGGCTCAAAACTTTTTCCGTAATTTGGGGAACAAAAATCCCACCCTGGATCCATCACTATCCTAAAACGTAATTAAGTGAGCATTCCATCAGTTCTAGCTCGCACAAAGGCCGTGGAGTTCTCTGTAGTATCGCAAAGGGACGTACCCTCTACCGTGTCACCCTTTCATCCACACGTCCGGTGTTGGCCAATGAGCAGGCGAGAGCAGGAATTGAAGGCGGGAGGATCCAAATAGTACTCTTGTGGGACAAGCCGCGATGTCCACGGATTGGTCCATCACGGTCGCCCTTGCTCCGTGGCGCGGGCAGACGGCATTTCCGTCAGATTGTCTCTCACTCAAACGCGCCCTTCCACACGCTGGGATTGCATCAGGTGCGGCACTAAGGGTCCATGGCGAAAAAAGGCGAGTGAGGAATGTCGTGCGCAGACCCGCGGCTCGTGTCTGCGGACGACTGTGACATCTTCACCCAAGATGACAAACTCATGGGGAAATATCACTCCGCTCCTCTCATCTTCAGCTTCGGACTGCCCAGGGGAAATAGTTTTTCCACAATACTTTCGCAATGAAAAAATAAACTTTTATACTTCGCAAGATAATTCTTTTTAGCCTAACCGGTATCAGCACTCCCGTGCCATTTCAAGGGGCGTCTCCAACCTTTAAGTTCCTTAAGAAAGGTACTTAATGAGAAAGGCTGAAACCCATTCGGCAAATAAAATTGCAGTGGAAAAGTGTCCAGTTCATTTTTTAGCATTTAGGATCTCCACAAAGAGACGGCAGAGGTAGCCTATACGCTGACCTACCGATTTAACAACAATGAAACTACAAGGCAATTAGGCCCTAAATGGGAAAATAAACATATGATTAGTAATAACATGCAAAAGTTGCCACTCAGCGGTGATAAAAATCTTCTTTCAGCACCTAATTCTAAGAGCCATTTTATCACACCTCTCCACAAGGCTTCACCCCCTCCATCCATTTTATGTCAGAATCCATCTCTACCCCCGTGTAAATATACACAAGAACAATGAACTTGAAGGCGTCACATAAAAACCGTAAGTCTAGCATTGACACAACTGGAAGTCTGAATACTGTCGGCATTACCATGAGATCCGAGGGAATGTTACACAACGTCAGAAAAACATTTTTATGGTCCAGAGATGTTTATTTACCGACCCAGATTTCGAAAATAAATTCCACTTTCACTGGAAGAAATTATCTTGAAAGAAAGCTTTGAAAAAAATGATCCAACGCCTGATATGACTTCTACTCGAGTCCCAAATTTAAGGGGAAATAAAATTTACTTATAAATAGAGATGCGCCATCATAACAGGCGCGATCGCCAATTTCTTTTGATAGTGACATAGTTAGCAATAGTTAGTTAGTTAGCTAGCCAGAGTTATTAAAAATGAAGAGTCCCGCATTTTTCCGTTTTTCCATCCGTAACCTGCTTCTCGAGGTATTCGCGACGAAAAACCGAAGGCACTAATCCTTTCTCAGACAATTTTGCAGACTATCCGAGCTCCAGTCTAGCGGTTCACCACTTCATGAATACTAAAAAGGTCCTCCCATCGGCATCGGGTGGTTAGAGGTTATTTGCACTATTCCTTCCTACAACGAGCAGTTCTTCGTGGACCTTGTCTTGACCCTGACGTGGACGTCAATAATCTGCAACTCTAATTTAAAATGTAAACATATGCTAAGCCTAACTACGTAAGGGCATTTCCTTTTTTTTTAACGACTTTTGTCCTAACACACCCCCCCAAATGCCTATTTGAGGCGTCTTGAGAGGCAGTATGTAGATGTAATGAAGTCAACAGCTAACGATAGGAAGGCGTTGACTTTCGAGTATTGTTTTAAACTAACGAGAGAATGGCTGACTGAGGAGATTTGTTTTCGACCTAACACTTACGTCCATCCACCGAATACATTTAATAAATTGCAATTTAGGATACAAGTAGCCGGCCCCATTGGGGAAGGGTGGGCACGCCCAGGATTTCCCAAAATCCGTCAACGCTGTCACCGACATTCTCGCGAGCACAGATATGCGAGCGAACAATGGACGGACGGCGCGCGAGTGTGGCGCCCCGGGCGGAACTCGGAAGCGCCGTCGCATTGTGCAACTGTCGTTCCACTCGCATGACGGCGCGGCGGTGGTCACGGACCGCACTCGTCGGCGTCGCTTGGGCAACGAGCGGCCTTTGGAACGTCTGTCGATTGCACCACTTTGTGACCGCTCGCCTGGGCAATGGATTGAGTACGAGGGGAAAGACTTTTGTTTGAGGACACAATCGGAGGGGTATGTGGAGCGTATGCGAGTACCCCGAATCGTGAAACGGAAGTCAGTGTGGTGAGGTCGAGCGCTGTGCTGGTGGCGGTCGTATAGCAAAAACATGCCGTACTATTGATTGTCGAACATTGCTTTACCTCCATTACGACCGGTCGTTTTTTGCCTTCTTTGGTGACCGATACAACATCATCATTACATTAGTCAATACTATATCAGTACTAAATCAATAGTCAATACTATATCAGTACTAAATCAATAGTCAATACTAGACAATAATCCTAGGGTACCTATATGAAGTGAAACACTTTGCACTTTCCACATAAAAATTTATTAAACTACAATCGACATGTTTCGCTGCACTACATAAGACTGACGACTGATCAGCGAAACATGTCGACTGTAGTTTAATAAATTTTTATGTGGAAAGTGCACAGTGTGTCACTTCATACCTCATAATGGATCTCCACAAAGTATCTGCCTCATCCATCCCATTCAATAATCCTAGGATTGGTTTTAGGCAGTACTCCATTCCTCTCTCCTATCCGCTAAATTTTCATAGTGACGGATTTCTTCTCTTTTAAATCCTTTATATCCTGTCCTACGTAACTCATTCGAGGCCGTCCCTTGCCCTTTTTCCCTCCCATTGTACTTCTATGATCATAAGGCAAGCATGCCTTATGATGTCACCAACTAAGTAATCCCGTCTTCTTAAGGTTTTTAGAAGATTTCACTTTTCTCCCGCTCTCGTTAGTACTTCCTCATTGCTTACTCGGTCGATCCATTTTATCTTCATCATTCTCCGGTGGCATCACATTTAAAACGCTTCCAATCTTGACTTCTCTGCACCAGTCAGCGTCCAAACCACGCTCCCATTGAGAAATATTCTCCATGGTGGTAAAATTTCAAATATTTTACATACTTAATAAAGTTGACAAGGCTTTCCCCTATTCCACTATGAAAATAAACCACACATATTAAGTTGAGTCAAATAAGACGAAAAGTGGCAAGCCACAATTAATCCCTGCCTTCCCACTGCAGCGGCTCTCCTTTGCAAAACTCTTGCAAGCCCCCTGTGAGCATTTCTCGCAATTTGCCCATGATTCTCGCGATTGCGCCATGATTCTCATCAAACCGGTAGCACAGAAATGTCAACCAGGGTGCAGAACACGCAAGTGGGCACTGGTGGTAATATGTTTTAAGTTGCAAACAATCAACGCGCCATAAAATAAATACAAAATACGGCTGGTTGATTGAGGGTGATCCGGCCCCTTGTATACCAGCTTTTGAGGCGTAATCCCGCGGCGTCGAAACGCTGCCCGTACCACCGCATCACAAATGGTACATCGCATTCTAGGATTTCCCAGTATTCCACTCAATCCATTCATGCTCGCAGAGTAACTGATCCCACGAAAAGAATGAGAACCCATTCAATGAATCGCTACTCGAAATAATATTTTGAAGTAGCGCTCGGAACGACAACGGGAAAAAACCAAGAGATACTGATGAAATATCGATCAGGAAGGTAAAACAAAGGAAAACATTAAGTCGAAATAAAATACGAGGAAGTGTACCTATGGATGAATAGATGAAAAAATAGGAGGTGGTGATGAAATTCCGGTCTGATACAATTTCTGTGGAACAGTTAAAATATAATTGAAAATGAAGTTCTTTTTCAGTATTTCCGCACCAAATTCAAGTTCATTTCAATTATTCATAATAAGTAGAATGAACCTTTTGATTATTGGCGAGTTAACTTCATGGAACTTGCTCACGGATAAAGCCATAAGAAAAAGTTGCGTTTGCTGTTGATAACCAGAAGGAAGAACCGAATAAAGCCGAGTGGAATAGACCAAGTTACGAGTACATAAATTTTTAAGTAGACCTTTTAAAATTGACTCGTATCTCAATTAAACAAAACAACTGAAAAAATTATAAACCGCCATAAAGTAAAATATTCGAATTTGTGATATAAGGTAATATTGCAAACGGTCTACTTTGCACGCCCTGAAAATACGTGATGGCAAGGTATTTACAGACCAAATTATTGCAGCCCATTACCCCCGATTTTTTCTGTTCTACGGCACACAGTGGGCTACAATCGAATAAACTGGCAATATAATGTTAAGGGCTGCATATAAAAAAATCAGGGTACAACACCTACTTTCCCTCTTCTCACCTTTCAAAGCTTATTTAACAAAATTGATACAATTTTAAGAGGGGTAATAACCTTAAAATTTGTTTTATGGGTACATCATAGTTACTACTTCATATTTGGATGAATCCTCCGATGCATGTGGCGAGAGGAATAAATATAATATAAAACTTAAAAGAAAAATAAGCATGACATCTCTAGGAACGACCAAGAGAGGCAACATATTATATAACATGAAAGGGATATTAAATTATTTAAATGACAACAGAGCATAAGATTTTGATTTCTTTGTAGCCCTGAATGTGGAATTTATTAAATTCCGAATCGTTCCCAAAGAATGATTTTTAACAACCAAAACTGATATTTGAAATTTACATGTAAATCAAAGAGGTCGAGAAGGAATATACTGAAAGTTCTAAGGCGCGAGGGACCTTTTTGATTCCAATAGCACGTGTACGTTGTCTATCCTTAGTACGCGCCTCATTTACTTTGTGTGAAAAATCTAAAAGAAACTGGGCCAGTGCCGTAGAAACAGAAAAATATCGGGGTGAGGGGGTGCAAAAATTTTGGTTCGCACACACAGTATCATCACGTAAGTTCAGGGCATGTATAGTAGACCGACCTACACTCGATATTTTTAATTGCTATACTAGGAACTTTTTTCCCGATCATACGAGGACCATTAGTCAAAATTCTCTTTCTCAACCCTTTCAATCCGCTACATTCCTTTCATCACCTATCAAACTTTCCTCTGATCCACGATACGCAAAGCACAATGAAGGCGTTCAGTAAGTCCAAAAATAGCAATTCATAAAAAGGATTAATTCGGTTGATGCAGGAGAAAGATAAATTAGAGCGAGAAAAAAATCTCACCCATTCAGCTATTCTATCGCAAGATAGAAAAAAATAAAGCGCGAACGTTGACGATCACTTTTCACGAGTAGGTCCTCGATTAAAAAAATATAATGAATAACTTAGGTCACGGGAGATGAAATGAATCCGCGAGGCTGATTGAAAAAATAATTAAACTTACAATGTCGGAGGGTGTTCCCACAGTCAGGGTATACAATGCAGTGAAGGGTAGGAATGGCGAAGCTTACCTGCGAAAGAGAGAAAAAGAAATAAAAAATTAATACTCAACGATTACACCCAGGCAATGCATGAAAGACTAAATAAACTATTTAATAAAAAAACAAATTGGAGTTAGTAACAGGGTCGCCCATCTCAGACAAGAAATCCCTAATCCATAAAATTCGTTACCTAGATGATTGAGAAAGATACGTAAAGACGAAAAACATATTTCTCATAGTCACTCTCTCACAATTTAAAAACAAAAAAACGGTGATTTATTTAGTGTCACTCACCTAGGCCTATCCCTCATACTTACAAATAACATTTACCCACGTATTACAAATATTGGGAAGATACAATGTAGCACTTGGAATATAGTACCTGGCTAAAATAACATATTCACAATCACCTTTAAAAACTGAAAAGAAACCAAATGACATACCAATATTAACACAAAATATTCAATAAGCATTTGTCAAATGAGAAACAGAGAAAGTTATTCAATGGATTACGGGAATTTACTTTGATTCGCAGAAAATAAAATGGGCATACATTTCAGTTTCTTTTGCACCAATGTTATCACAAAATTAAAAAAGCAATTTAACTCCCTAAGTTGAATTTGAATTTAATTTGAATTTGAATTTAATACTCCAACCTTGAATGTACACTTTTTTTAACAGGACAACGCAAATGGAGCTTTAGGTAGCTTCAATGGTTAAAAAAAACCAGCATGGGAGCTACCATCTTAAAAACTAATTTCACGGCAGACCAGAAAACAAAAAGAAAGTATATATAATTTTTTGAAACATTATCACTATGAAACATCAGGGTTCAATGCCGTTTTGTGGGCACCACCCCAACATATCAAACCGTAAATTAACTTAGTGCCAACCAAAGCGTTGTACAATATTACTTGAAAATAGTAAGGACACTTATGTCGAATAAAATAAAGCTTCGATACATAATATCGTAAGACTCTTATTAAATCATTTATATGGTGATACCATTTCAAGTATTTATCAAATGTTACTCCTAAATATTTTACGCTGCTGACCTGCTCAATTATTAGACAACTACAGTTCTGCTTTAGGCAGTCTACATTATGGTAATATAATTTAACATTGATTGCATAGCAGTTGCTAGGATCAAAATACATAAATTTGGTTTTTTCACTTAGTTCAAGCCCATTATAATCAAACCATTTACGTATAAAGTACAAGTCTTTTGAACGTCATTTGCAATGCTTATTTGGTCGTAACCACTGTAACTTAAGGCGACATCATCAGCAAAAGCTGGACATACATTTCAGTTTCTTTTGCACCAATGTTATCACAAAATTAAAAAAGCAATTTAACTCCCTAAGTTTTTAAATTACATAAAAATAATAATGTAAATCAAAGAAAATTTTATGATGGGTGTATCCCAGAGATTTTACATGGAATAATTACAAATCAAACATTTGTACTACCTCTACCTCACACCTGTTTTACTTTGTACTCAGTCATGTGTGGGCCACCTGGGCCGATCGCGTGAATTGGTGACACCATTTTACTTACGCATCGTCTACTTTCATCTCTTTCAGCGTCGATTCCCAGAATGAAAAGACCATAGCGACTAATTATAAATCCGAAGCGAAGCAACGTGCCAAATAAAGCACTAAAAAAGAACAGATACAGGCAAGGATAGGCATTCATTAATACACGCACCCAAGCGTGCACGCTCACGTAATACCATTCGAGCGGAATAACAAGCAGCGGAAAATTATATCAAAGCCAAACGTGAGAGAAGGAAAAAGAAGATAAATCATGCATGATTTCATTCAATCCGTTTGAATCCTTCTAGCAGAATTAAAGGAGTCAAAAAAACCTTATAATTAGAGTTGGGCACAGTGAATTGCCTCTCTTTCAATTACTTCCCCGCAAGAGTCCCAGATTCATCCGCTGGAACTCCAATACGTTGATCTCACCCGTGAGTTTCATCCAGCGTACACTGCTATCCATAAAAAAAATCCAAAACATAACCGACATGAATTATAGGCAAAAGGGCTGAATTAAGTTCGATATGGTATGGTATATGGAGGAGGGGACAGACAGCTAAGGTTATCGGCGCCATGGGGGAAGAGTAGGAAAGCATAGGTGGACGGAAACCCGGCGTCGGTATCAGCCTGGTCTTAACGTTGGGCGCCAAGGGGAACTCAGCTTAACGTCCCATTCGACGGACGGAGTGTTGCGCTTGAGATGCCCTCCACACCACACTCAAACATGGATCGTCGAGTCTCTGATACTTCTCTGCCACTGCCGGGATTTGAACCCGGGCCCGAGGAATATGAAGCCAAAACAGGAGTCCGATCCCCAAATTTAATTTGGCCGAGTAGGAATCCACTTTGCTAGTCAACCTTAAAAAACAAATACCTTATGACACCATCAGTCATTCCATTATCGCCAAAAACAACCATGAAAAATACTCCTGAAACTTCAAGAGCGAAAATTCCACAGCGAAATAATCAGTTGCCTTTACCGGGATTCAACCCTGTTTCTCCCGAATCTGCACCAGGTATTCACTCACATGAACTAATAAGCCATTTTCTTCCTCTTTGGAGTTTTCTTTTGCTTTAGAAGGCACGGTGGCTATGCTGGTAGACATACAATGTCACACGGCCGATTGCTTCTTGCGCATGGACCCACTGTCCCGAGACAAGGCAAATGATTTGCACTTACGGGTGACTCCATAAAAATACGCCACTGGCTAGTCCGCGATCAATTCCTTTGATAATTTCGAAAAATTTGATTTTCCTTTTTTCCGGTTACATCGCGTACAATATTGCCATTGAATACAGTTTCGCCAGTGTTCCTTCTGGCTTCTTCAGGTCAAAGGTGCTGCTTTGCCCTTTTTCTAGGTCTCATAGAGAGAGAGAAACACAAGTTTAATCGAGTTTTTCCACTTCATTCCGCCTGATGAAACTCTATGAAAATGTGGCCTTCTCTCTATGTCCTAATTTAGCCGCTTGGCTCGCTTCGGCGGCTAGTGTTCCCGGCTGGCGGCTGGCTGAGACCATCTCGGAGAAGAACTGCAGTTCCAACGAAGCCCTGCCACGTAGGATCTAGCGCCATTCTATCTTCTCGAAAGACAGTGTAGCCGAGAAAATTCCATTTTCTGTGAAGTTGTAGCTGGGTATCGCTGATGAACGCAGCGTCTACTTTGTGTCCTTGCCGGAAGGACAACAGCTCCGGGGTATTTCAGGAAATTCTCGAGCCAAACGCTTTTACCCGAGGTTGACACAAGAAGTTATCGAGATTGCCAAACCTAAAAAAAACAAGACAAGAGCCGAGAGACGGCGTAGCCTTTCCACCAATCATGGAAGAGAGCACTCAGAGAGGCAACCTATCAGCGGACAGTTACACAAGGAAGGTGGTAAAGAAGGGCTATATAAGGACCTTGGACCTGATGCCAGGATTATCGCTGGCGACACTGTAGTCAACGGAAATACTAGACGCGGAGTAACCAGGAAAATAGGGATAAAAACATTAAAAATCTACAACGTCTCGGATTCAACTGCTGAAGAAGACACTCAAAATGAAGGCCACATTACCATTACCATGAGATGATTTGATTTCCCAATCGTTCCTTTCCCTTGCGTATTCTATGCATTTTATTCCCAACTTCCTGCGCATACACTGTCAATAAGGGCGAGTATTTGGGAAAGCGAGGAGGTTAGGAATCCCAAGTAAATATTTTGAATAGGATCAGGGAAACAGGAGAGAGAGAGAGAGAGAGAGGAAAAAAACATTGGAAAAAAAGAGTCGGAAGATAAAAAAAAAGAAATATCGGGCATTCTGCCGATGGAGTGAGTTCATCCAGCAGGCTGTCACCCCACCATGCAGTGCTCCGTCGCATTGAGCCTTTTCGGACGGACGGAGGCGGAAGTAGGCCAAAGCCGATGGTAACGCCCTTGCAACGACGACAATCGATGACATAAAAGGGATTCTCTTCCCCCCCCCCCCCCATCCTCGTCTCTCAACTGCCCTTGTAATGATTCCTATGATTCGCCTTTTGGAATACTCGCTATATTGAGAGAGAGATGACTGGCTACAATACGCCCGCTTGACACGTCGAGATAGACTGTTATAGCAGTGGCTATATTCGATGACAGGTACCTACTCTAAATTTCTAAGTTCCAATTGAGGTTGGAGTGAAGATACCTCCGAAAACCGGTGTTTCGATCAACTTAGTCAATAATCATGAGTTTTCACCGAATTTTTTTATTTTATTTATTCTCATACCACCAAATACAGCTCATATTGGACATTTTTACTTCGGGTAGATATTCAAATTTAACAACTACACGTGAACGAACTACCACGCCCTCATAGAGAGGGGCAACCTACCCAGGCGGGACCCAAACCCGCGACCTCTTCTTTGGCAGGCGATGACTTTTGCAACATACAGGTGAAAATAGAAGTTTATAATGCTTTTGAAACAATATACGCATGGGCGTACCTACTGCCCCCCCCCCCCCCCAGAAGCAAAAATAGTGAATGTCTTCAAGGAAAATAATATTTTTTCAAACAAATAATTTTAAAAACTAATAAAGAGCTAATACAGTTTCCTCAAAATGTTGATTCTATTCACCTTTTCCATGCTTTAATCTTACCTACAACTTGAACAACAATGGCTTGCCCCCCCCCCCCCCCTAGTTTGGATCCTGGGTACGCCCTTAAATATACATTTAACATTTTATAAATCTATTCGTAATGATATAACATATCCAATTCAAAACTTTTTTATTCTAGCACACACATATGCTATGCAGCAAAATTTGATATGAAATGGATCGCCCTCCACTTAGCACCGCGCCCCGGACATTTTTGAAATCCGATTGAAAAGCGAGTGAGAAACGGGAGGATAAATAAAGTTTCTACGGCACGGACTGAAGCATTCTCGACGTGATCCCGCGGGAAATATGGATGAACATCTCCAACTTTCTGAGGTTCCCATGTGAAGTTTCATCCCGATATTCTTTCTTGTCTGCACATGGAATGGACAAGTGCAATCAGTGCCGCGGGGTGGGAAAGGGCGAAAGGTGGCGCAGAATACAGAATACGTATGCATTCATACTGCGGGATGCACGAATACAATAGAAGACGTGTGTTGTCACCCACCGTGCTTTTATATTGGTTTACAAAAGTCGCCACTGGCGTCGCTAAAGGAAGAGCGATCCGAATTTTGCGGGGAAACGGGCTTTTTTACGGGCTGTAAACAGAAATTTATACAATAGATGATTTAAAATACCGAACTCACAGCTTTTCAATACAATTCCTCACGAGAGTTACCACTAAATTGACTACATTAAGAACACATGGATCACCCCGCGCTTATCGCGGAAATTTTCGTAAACAGATTAAGAAGCGAAGGAAGAGAATTATGCTTCTACGAGACGGACTTGGGCGGGCCAAGTTGCGCCTCCTCAATGTGATCCCGTTTTTCCAAAGTTTTCGAGGAACCAACGCAAAATTCCTTTTTGTTTCACACGAGATTCATTCTCGTCCGCGCGCACATGGGATGGATGAGTGGAATCAGCGCCGCGGGGCGGCAGAAGGTGGCGCTGATGCATGCAGGCGATGCAGGCTATAAGCATGCATGCTCCGATCGAGAGAGGTGGAAGTTTTTAAGTGCCACTTCACTCCTCTGCTCATTGATTGGAGTGCATTAGAGGAGGTCGCGCCCTTGGAACATTCTCTCTACAAAACCCCTGCCTCTCTCTCTCCATCTCGCACACCACTTCCTCCACACCCCGTCCGAGGTAGACACCATCGCGAACCACACCTCCAGGGCGCCTCTGATTGGTGGAATTGATAAGGGAGAAAATGAGGGAGGGGGGAGAGAGGGAATGGATGGAATAAGGTATGGGATACGACTCGGTGCACTTAAAAGGCTTATCCGATCAAGCTCCCCACTTCCAAGCGGTAAACAGCGACTTAAAAGGGCATATCGATTGACACGCCGCCCGTCTTTCGCGTGCCCGGCAAGGTCACGGCCGGCTAAGCCCTTAAGGCGAGGGTCGAACACTATAAAGTCCCTCTACCGCTATTATAGGGCCAGCTGCTGGCACGATTGAGCATATAGATTTTCTTTATGACCGCATCCTTTGCTGCTACGGCGCATGCTCGACTACTTATTTACCCATGATTGACATTAAAATTGGAATGGGTGCTCATGGTTCTAAGTCCCTATAAACGTGGAAAAAATACTAAACGTTAAATTACATAAATAATACAATGAACAAGGAATTTTATAAAAATAATTTCAAGGCAACAGAAGTTCCAGGTATGTTACGGAGCAACACATAAAACACAAATATAAAGCAGTATTTAATAATTGAGATGATATTCAGCAACTAACAATACCGCAAATTTTCAGAGATTTAAGATCACAACTAATGGATTGAGCAGGTAACGAAGCCGTTGAAGTTTCCATTCAGGGGTAAATGATAAACATCGTTTATCATTTTTGGTGTCAATGCTCCTTTTATAATTTTTTTATTTTCCCGAAGGCTTTTTTATCATGATATCCATATTTTACAATAAAATTCTTACATTTTCAGTGACGAAATTTGAAAATCCGTTGAGAGGGGAAAAATAAATGAAATTTCATTAAAAAATATGAAGTCAAAAGAGGGACTGCATCCTCCAAACCCCCTGCCGACGCCATATTCTGCCCTCCCATCCCCCACCCCCCTCCTTGCACCCCAAAAGGTGCGCTCAATTGAACGCCGTGCCGCGCGCCTCTTAATTAAGGCCGCTGCGGAAGAGCGCGCACGAGTCACCGACGCCCGAGTCCCCTCCACTCCTCGCCGCTCAACGCACACTCAAACACCGCGCAGGCAGAGAGGGAAGGGTTGGACGCCAAGCACAGAAAATTAAGGTAGAAACGTAATGCAATTCATATGCGACCTCCTCCAAATTCGCTTTAAAAAATATGGCACAGCACAATTCGAAAGCTCACGGCATAATTCATTAAATAGGGTGTCCATTGAGTCGCAACGGAAAAATCCCCGAGATTTTCAAGTTTTCCAGAGGATTTATTTTTTTCCGACTCATTCCAACAAACAAGGATTTTTGGGATAATATTGATTATGGAGTAGAAATTACTGACGTAGAGGGAGGTAAAGATTGGACGAAAGGCGTGAGTCACAGAAAATTACGGTTGAGACGTAACGTTTAATTCATATGCGAACTCCTAATTCGCTTTAAAATTATGGCACAGTCCAGCGCGAAAGCTGACGGCATACTACATCACAGGGTGTCAATCGTGTTGCCATCGAAAAAATCCTCGAGAGTTTCAGGCTTCCTAGGGGGTTTCTTCTTTCCCTACCCGTTAATACACATAAGGAATTTTGGGTATTGCTCGTTGGAAATAAATTAATGACGTAGAGAGGAGGGAAGGATTGGATGCGGTCCGTTAAAAAAGGTAGGAACTCAATTCCGCTAACATTCGACCTCATTTAAATTCGCTTTAAAAAAAATAGCACAATCTACGACACAATTCATCACAGGGTTTCCACTGTGTAGCAATCAAAACATTCCCGGAGATTTTCATGTTCAAGGATATTTCTTTTTTTCGACTCGTTCCAATACAAGGATTTTTGGGATAATATTGCTTTTATCTAACTATCCCATGAGAGTGATCTAAAGGGGTAACTGGCAATCTTTAACCGTACGCCAATTTAAGCTAACGTTCCCAGATTATGAAGGATTCAGAAATTTCTTAGTACCAGGAAAGAAAAAATCATTAACCTGGACCAGGATTACAACCCGTCTCTCCCGTAAAACTCCACAGAGGAATAAGATACCCCGGTAATTCAAGTGGTAGTTCAACAGCTGGTGCGAATTCGAGAAAACTGAGTTCCAATTCAGGGTAAGGTAAATGATTTTCGCCAGGTGGTGATGAGGTCAATGGCTGCCACAGACCTCATCACCCGGACGAAAACGAATAACTCTACCTCAGAAGAAAACACCCTTCGTATTGAATATACGATAAAATAATTGCTGCACAATAAAGTTCTTCTGAATAGAGCCGTCCAATAGTTGGTAGCAATACAATTTTTTAACAAGCTCCATCCTTCGAGCGGGAATTTATCCTTAGCGTCCCCAGGATAAGAGACTTTCCAACGATTTCCCTGTACTTTTCAACCATTTCACCCATCTTTCCGTCTCGAGATCATCTTTCCAGCTCCCAGGAAACGTCGCCTTGAGGCCCTGCCGTCCGCAGTAATGCACTCGCGAGAAAAGGAGCGGATAATAATTATGGCGTCTGCGCGTAACACACAGGGGGGGATAGGCGTTGATTGGTGGAGGTGGGAGGAGGGAGGGAGCGCCTCACTCCCGGCAGCCGGCACATAGAGAGAAAAAGAGCGACCTTGGGGCTGGAAGCGCATATCATGCGGAAAAGGGTAAAACTGCGCGTGGGCGGCGCAAAATGCAACCAAACACACACACACAGTCGTCCGGGCGAAGGAGCAGAGCATTGGAAAAAAAAGGGGGCGAGTGGGTTGGTTGGTGGAGGAATGAGCATGGAGGAACATTCAGCATAAATGGGGAGGGATTGGGATTTCCTACACAGACACTAGATGAGCGAAGGTTCCAAGAGTTGTCACAGAGTACGCGAGGAGAATTGGGAGATGGTGGTTCTGCAGGTGGCGCTGCGAGTTCTACTGCCTTCAAAAAAAATGAAGACACCCAGGTTTGAGAGGCTGTACCGTCCAAACGCCAACTCGGACGATTTTTCTATGGGGCGTTTTGAAATTCCGTGTTCATGTGTGCCGTCCAAGGACTATACAAGCTTAGAAGACCTACATCCCTGAAGAAATTGTCGACATAATACCTGCTGCGTTGGCAAGAATCATGACAAACGACAACAATCTGTTTTCTCAGAATACAGAGAATGTGGGACGTCTTATGTCTGAATTCGTCTTCAATACCACGTAAAAAGATAAAAAATTCTGATTCGTACAATGAGTTTCATTAAGTTTTGAAAAAAGGTAGTTACGTACTAGCCAGTACAATCGAAATTAGAACGAGGACCGTAAGGCCACTCAAAAAGGAGGAAATCAAATAAAATTCGCTACGGCCAATTAAGACTAGCTATGAATATGAAGGGATACCATCTAAAGCGTGATAAAGAGTAAGTGGTATGGTAATCAGAAGACATTCGTTGAAGTGAAAAACTTTTTGTAAAAATTACTTGTCAAAAAAGGATAATTTAAGAAACGAGGTAGTTCACTAAAAACGCCTTAATTGTCGTATTCAAATGATCTTATTTCTCCTTCAACAAATCGATGCACTGTCTGGAATATTTCATTAACCTTAGGAAAATAAAGATGGTGCCCCAAAGAACAGGAAAAAAAGGGTCATTAGGCGCACATTACGCCAAAGAAGGAAAGTCCCCGCAGATGATTTAAGGGCGATATAATTATTAAGATCTCCAGATTAAGTATGATTTAAATGAGCGCAATAGCGTTTAAGCAAATATTAAGGGAATCATTTAAAGTTTTCCTGACGTATAAATAGCAGATAATCTCAAAATCTTCACCAGTATGGAAAAGATGACTTTTAAGATGTTTTTATCTCTAATGATTTATTTTTCCAGGTTTATAACAAGTATACAAAAATAAAT
Source organism: Ischnura elegans (assembly GCF_921293095.1). Lineage (NCBI taxonomy): Eukaryota > Metazoa > Arthropoda > Insecta > Odonata > Coenagrionidae > Ischnura > Ischnura elegans. Next base: position 112,665,331 of record NC_060246.1, on the reverse strand, counting down.
TTTTTTGAAATTATTTTTTGAATACCAATTACCAGAGTAAATACTAAACAACTCAAACATAGTGGAAGTATTTAAGAAATTATCGGAATGACATTCTGATATGCATATCACATATAAATTAATTTCGTAGATTTCTTGGAATAAACTAATTTAACAGTAGTGGATAAACTGGAAACAGAATCAGGAGTAATCAAGAAGAGCTCTGGTATAGTATCTTATACACTTCATTTCTCCTCTTCCAACTCAATGTAATGGTTGAAAATCTCCTATTTATTCTAGGGCATAAAGTCAATTTCTCACCACACCTAATATCTGCCATATAATTACGTTGCAGTAAATAATATTATTTCTTTATTACTTCTGACGAGACTGAACATTAAAATTATATTTGAGACGTGCCTTAATAAGAACTGTGGATCGTATAAGCAATAAATCTCACGAATTCATTTAAATATAAATATGGCATCTGAATTTTATACAAAGAGGATATAAATTTTAGTAACACTGGCACTCATGATGTCAAAAAATTAATAAATTAATTAATAAAATTCGCCATTTGGAGCCTTCCGCATTTTCTGAATGGAATATTTTTCTTACCTCATGCACATTTTCATGAATGACTTCGCACCTATTAGCATGTTTTTCCCCTCAAAAGAGAACAGAAACTTTAAACTTCCACTCTGACATGATACTAAACATAATATCCCATTTTTAGCTGTCAAGTTCACTTTTTTCAGAAAATTGTAACATGCGCAAACTAATTTTCATATTTCTACGGAACATTTGTCAGTCAAGCACAAAATAAGTACCACAAGCAATGAGTATCTGATTAGATAAAGGTAAATACCTTCCTTTTACCTCGGTGAGAGCAGATGGCAGGTAATTCCAAGAAACAAAACACACCACATGAACAAAGGGTAAGCGAGGCCCATGAGAAAATGTCAGGGCCGCTGAGATGGGACTTGGCGAAGCAACTGCAATTCCGTGACGTCATGCCAACTCCAGCACCACCACACAGGGAAGGAGGGGGGGGGAATGAAGAGGAGGGGAAATATGTAGATAAGTGACGTCACGGGGAACGGGGTAAGGCTATTTGTGTGGAAACGGAGGGGGGGTGGGAATAATGGGAGGGTGGGAGCGGGGAGTCGTCGCGGAGCGGTGCATTCCACAAGCAAGGGATGTTTCCACAGGCCTCGGATCACGTATTTTTACAATTAAATGGAATGTTTTTTCGGAGTAGATACATATAACCGAAATCAGAACAATATGTTTCACGAAAAAAAGAAATAATTCTACATATTCCCTTTCTTTGACTTTAAAGGTCGCGCTGAAAAACTATTGTTGTTCTCCGTGCACTTTTCTCAACAGAAGGGAGAACAACAATGGATACATACGGCTTAATCCAAGGTTTCCAAAATAATATCCTTTGCGAAGTGCTTTTGAGAGAAAATATATGCTGCGCCGAAAACCTCTAAGAGTTTAATACTCTACAGTATACAAGTCCCACAGAAATGCATTTAATAACGGATTCTGTTGAAAAGAACGGGGTATTTCACTAATAACCCGACCCGACCTAACTAGACCCGAACTCGCTATTCATTCAAAGGATTCAGCGCTCTCTTTTTTCCGCCTCCCCCAACTTCTTAGTTCCCTTCCTCCGAATGTTGATCCCTTTTCTCTATCCCCGAAAGTCTTCAAAAACTAGGCTATATCTCACCATTATCATCATCAACAGCATCACTTCTTATGCATTTTTTTCACCGATTGAATAGGAAGGAAGTGAAACATAATGAAGGAAAAAAAAATCTTAGCCCTTCAGCCATTCTCACGGCAGTTTAAAGCAAGAAAATACGAAATTTACCGCCCACTTTTGTGATTTGATGATGTAATTAAAATTTCTGGTTCAACAGCTCGTTGTGGGAGAAACTTTGATTGAGGAAAGTAATCGCTTACAGAAGTGAAAACGACAACGAACGACGCCCAACGAGTCCCACACCCAAACCTTTAGAATAGCCGCCGCAAATTTCTCAAAAAGTATGCGACGGATTTAACAACGGTAAAATAATGGTCCAATGATTTTCTTCAAACCCTACTATTAATCGCCTCTAAAAAATTATGAACGATCCCATGAGGATCGGAAATGACACAATCCACCGACCATAGTACACCCATTCCCGCACCAGCTGCACCCAACATCCCAGCGTCATTATTCCACCGACCCCTCCAAATCTTCAACTCCCTGATCTCGCAATCACCCTTCCGTGACCTCATCGCCGTTAACTCTTTTTTTTTACAATCTCTCCACCTTTAACAACGCGCGCTTGATATCCCTCCCCTACCCTCTCTCCACACTCAAAATTTTCTAGACAATTTTTAATTTCTAAATCTTATTTTTTATTCCGTTCTTTCCCATAATTTAGTTGTTTTCATTGTCAATTCAATGTAAAACGCCTCTGTGCCGTTTTACGTCGTTGCCCTCTGCCGTTTCCTGTGACTTTTTTTTGTTAATAAGTAAATACAAATGGGTTAAGACCGTCGAATTTTTGCCACGAAGAGCTCGATTAGTTAGCGAAGGACAGAGAAATGGATGCACACGTGAGTAATTATTTTTTAAACTCCATAAGAATCTAAAATTTAAAAAAATTATCAACGAGCTCATTCGGTATAAGAACTGACCCATCCTTGCTCTACAAGTACACCCACACTCGTTTGCGCCCCCGCTGCACACACAATATGCAACCGAATAATATCTCCCTTTCCCTGACATCATGGGGGGCATGTGTTTCTCTGCCTCTCTCTCTCTGGGAAGATGATGGCACGTGGCACGCAGCGTTTGTTTCGTGGAGACCTTGAACTTGAAACGCAGCCCCGTGACAGCTGTTGCACATTCTCCCTCCCACCCCTTTCCACACTCATCTCGCACTCATTCGCATCTGCATTAAAAGCTTCGGGAAACTTCGGTCGCATTTAATCCTAATTCCACTAATGGGAAGATAATGGAGGGAGGTGGTAATAGTTTCATTTTCTCCGTCATAAGCGCAAAAGCGCTAGGTTTTTTAACTCTCGGGAGACATATATGATTTCCCTAAGTAGACTGTCGAGGTACATATTTCCTCACACGATACTGGTGCACTAACTACACGATTGTAATTTATGCGCATTTAAATGTCACCATTTTGGTTTATAGATTTTTGCAGCGAATAGAAGCACAAGTATAAACCACTTTTGGATTTACTGTTCTACGGAATGAGATTCAAATGTTCAACGTTTTTTTCCTCCTCCTAAGGGCTACGTCTCCCGACGATGTTCCCACCAGAAGGAACGAAAGGTTGAGCATTAGAAGTTCATTCCACGCAGAAGTAAACCCGAAAATTTTTATACTTGATGTAATCATCATTAAATGTCACGTCTCTATCTTTTAGGATTGCATTTTTAAAGTAATATACACGCATGTTCTAGCGCAGAGAGCTCTACATCTTTACTGACGATAGCGCAATCTTTTGTTACGTCTTACACCCACTCCGCGCCCATATTTGTATTTCTATTCAAATACTCTTCTAGTAGAGATGGATGATTTATGACCTGGGATTTTTGTATTTCAAACGTGGTCAACAGAGCAGAAGGCGAAAATCGCTCTGATTAATATTTACTACGATATTTTCCCACCCATCCCCACCTGCCTCCCACCTGCTCGCTTTGATGCGCTCGCCCACTGCACCGGTCTTCGCGCACCATTGCCGCACCACCGAGCTCGGGAAAGCTTCCCTCGCCACGCGAGGGGGACTTCTCCCGGGAGAGGGGAAGTCTGATTTACACGTCGAAGCTGCCTACGTACTATAGTGTTAGTTCAAGTAAGATACTTCGCAATTATCTACTAGCTAGGTTTAGGGGGATAGGGAAGGTGTAGTGGCCAGAGAGCTAGTATCCCACCCAATGGGTCCGGGTTCAAATGCCGGCGGTGGCGTAGACAAATCAGAGACCGCCGGATCCCTCCTCGGGTGCTCAGTGGAGGGCATTTCAATAGAGTAGTTTCCTTCATCACAGAAAACGAAATGCATTGATTGCGATTAGTTACCCACCATTAGTGTATTCGTAATATACAAATCATTTGGTTTTAGAAATCCCAGTTTAGACGAATGGCAATGGTCAATTTTAACCGTATTTGAAAAAGGCTAGATTGGCGCCCATGCGATTCCACTTCACGTGACGTCACAGGGACCTAGTTTCTATACGAGTAGATAAGAGTTTTACGCTGTCTGAGGCTACTAATGCATGCATGAGGCACAGAGCTCAGGGAAACATCTCTTAATAATCACACATTAAAATTAGTTAAGTTCGGAAAGCTTCCTTCGTTTGATAGGGGAATAATAATCCTTATTTGAGCCAAGCGCTACCTGCTAGCAGCCAGCGCCGTATCAGCGCTCAAGCCTCGCCCCAAGGTCACCTCACAGGACGACAGCTGAAACCAGAAATACGTCACACGGACTTTTCCCATCATTCCTACTTATCCGTCGCGCTCTTAAAATTTTCACTTTTCGTTTAATCTCGAAAAATAGATATCGTCATTCGAAAATCAAAGAGCATGCATGCGCACTCCAGGATTAATAATCTTTCGATTTAGGCAATAAAAAAATTATAGGAAACCACCCTATTGAATCACTCCACCCGTCAGTTGGGACGTGAAGCTGCGGTTCTCTTGGTGCCTTTCGACTGGTGCAGGCGTGTCTGCTCCCGACGCCTGGTTTCTCGCCGTCCTTCCTCCCTTACCCTTCCTTTATGACGCTAATGATCTAGCTGTCGGTAGCCTCATCCTTATACCATTATGATGAAGTTTAGGTCACCCTTGGAAATGGGATTTAATGGAATTGATACTAATGTAATACGCCTCGTTTAACAATTGATAACGCTATTCCTGAAAATCGGTCGATATTCGAGGTGATATCATGAAAATATTAATCATGCCTGTATTGAAATGACCGTCAATTTACAGGGATGTCATAAAATTCCCAAATTCAAACTCCCTGACTATTACCGACAAAAATCTCCCTTTCCCTTTATTATCAATTCCAGACACTCACGATTAAGGCTGGAATGAAAGCCGCATTCATGGTGTGGAATCACCCCGAGTCACATACCCTATTAATACCGAAACCTCGTAGACTTTGATGGACGTGATGACTATACTCCGACTTCTCAGGCGAATTCCATTTCCCCTAAATTTCCTGACCAATAACAACCCAGGATTTATCATTATTGAAACTAGTACACTTGATTCTTACATTTAATTCTGTTGGTAAGCACAGCAAATAAGTCCTTCAGTTCAAAAGAATTCGAAGAACGAATTTATTCGGAAGAAATGCTTTCAATCACTTTTAATTGCGGGATCCGGGCTAAAAAGAAGTGATGTAGAGGAATTAGCGAGAAGGTAGCTTCCATGAGAACGAGCGGATGACTCGCTTGAGCGGACTTAACGCCCGAGGGCGCGCCATTACATGATGAAATCTCTCCCGTTACAGTTCCGAAGTTCATTTAAAATCGATGATGGAATCCGCGCTTCGGGATTCCATCAAACCCTTGCCTCAACCTGCATCTACTGCTGCAAGGCACAAAGAATAAAATGCAGAGGATCAGTATCACGGTGAGTGGGTACCGAGTGCAACATTCCAAGCAAAGAGACAGGTCGACTGATGAGGGCTACTTCGAGCCCTGCAAAGGATGAGAATCAATATTTTAAGCACGTCCCATATTCCACACCAATCTTTCTCATAGTTTCAGAGAGAGCCGCGGACAAAGATCGGTTCGCATTCATGGAGTGTCGGGTAAGTTCACAGTGGTGTGAAAATGCAGCTGTTCACTCAGGTCCAAAGCGTGATTCATCTGAGGAATTCGTAAAAAAGGGACAAATAGGTAAGTTACAATTGACAAAATCTTACCAATCAGCATTTCTCTGTTAATAATAGTTATATAAGACATTGAATTTAGTGGAAACATTGTAATATCTTATTTAACTAATAAAAATAACTTTCACCACATCGAACCACATACTTATCATTTTTAAATCTTAACCAAAATTATTGAAAATATCGAATCTGCCAAGCCAACGATGGTAAAATTCACTATAATTGCAGGGGGGAAATTATTTATGGACCGGATATTGAACCACGTACGGTCCGGTCAAAACTCGGTGGCCCCAGAACGCGCAGAACGACGAGGGGAGAGCAAGTGTCTCCATTGGAGGAACGTCGGAGCGGAGGAAAAGCATTTAGGACTGAGTCAAGCATGGACCATTAATTGATTCCAGGCCCAAAATAAATAATGGCAATGTTACCCTACACCCTCGTGTGACGGTACTTCTACAAAATAGACTCGTCCATGCCCTAAACCGATGTCCGCGCAGGTGCCACCGGGTTTTGAAAGGGTTATGCCTTTGGCTTTCCGGGTAACTGCGTACACCACTAATTGTAAGCTATACCCGGATCACTGATTTCCATTCGGCGAAAAGCCAAAGGTTAGTGGTTCGATTCGCGGTCCAGGGTATTTCTTTCACTGAAAATAGATCCCACTGTAAAAAAAAAACTCGCTCCAGTCCGAAGGTAGATGGCAAAGAGGCACAGGCCAAAGAGGCACTCCTAGTGACAGCGATGCAGAAGGGGATGATTGGCGGTGCACGGGGGGTGGGCTCAGAGAGGGAAACATCCAGAAGATCGCAAAGCACACGTGCGTCACACAAAACGTGAATAAAAAAACCTCCTCTCCGCCATTTTGGTGACATTTCTGCAGCATAACGGCAGGAGAAAGACAAGGATCAGCGACAGCGAAGTAATTTTCGAAATGCTCCCCTTTTACTTTTTTTTCGTTTCCATAGTCACAGTCGGCGAACTGGAAACAAGTGAAGGCGAAAAGGCGAAGGGGTTGGGAGGGGTGAGCATTCCATACGGGAAGAGACCTTGGCAAAGCAGCTGCACGGACGCGATTCGCCTAGAAACGGCGATGTTGAACACGCTTATTCTTTTTTTCCTAAAAATCTTTTTATTTTAAATAAAAAGAAACGTGAATGTGTTCTCACCTGCCGCCCACGCTCCCACATTCAACCGTCCGATTATTATTCGTGCCGCCATCTCACTCCATTTGACCATCTCCCATCATTCCTTGGAACGCTCGTATCTCCCGCCATTGTCACATAGATCCTTCTAACGCTCTTCAAAGTGACGGGCAACAAACGGTAAAGACTGGCAAATCACAAAAAGGGCTCGGCCGACGAGCATTTTCTCAATTACCACCGCATCACAATACGGTGCATTATATCATAACTTAAAAAAATAATACCTACTTCATGGAAGATGACACTCGGGATGCAGTGTATATGCAATGCATTGGTAGAGTCTGACGTCACTACAGCCAGTTACCATGTTGATCGCGAACTTTTAAAAAATCATGGCATTTTCTGCCATTATGAATTCTTAAATAGTGATTTTCTGTTTTCTATGGAATTTTTAAGCCATCTCATTCAGAAATGTGAAACGTCACCGGGCCAGTGCAAGCTGTATCGTTTATTCTAGGCATGAGATGCGTTCGAAGGAACCGAACCATTATGCAAAAACAATCGTTTCAGTTCAAGCCATAGCGAAACCGATTGTACCGATCCGGCCATTTCTGAGTTTTTTTTTGCGCAATGAACAGGTACACTGATTGCACATAAGTAAAGCACTTCCACGGCTCCACACCCGTGTCGCGTCATTGTATAAAAAGCGAATGGCAGTGGCGCACAGTATTTTGTAAAAAAAAAGTGGAAGAGAGTGGCGGGGAAGACGAGATGGGCCAAAGGAGGAGGAGGCAACGGGGATGGGGAGGCTTGGAGTAGGGACAAATGGCAAGTTTTGGAGAAGACTAGGGAAAGGAGAGTTATGTTGGATATTGCCCGAAAAACCCCAAGGAGGTGACAGGGATGAGTTAGGGTGCCTTGGCGTGGCGTTGACGTTACAGCTAGTGAGGCAATCAGATCCAGTCTTGAGAATTGATGAAGTCATGTCGCCAGCCCCTGGCGTCGTCGCAGGAAAATCCGTTCGTGTTAGAATTTTCTGCGCGAAGGCGGCAATGTGGATTTTGCATTGGGGTTTGCCTAGTGGAAGCGTAGGTATATAAAATGTGCCCAAGAAGTTTGAGGGGGTGTAAATAATGGAATTTGTTTAATTGGTTTACTTTATTCTGAAGTAGTAAGCATAAATATTTAGTCTTTTTTTCTGAAATAAATTCACACTAGCCTTAGAATTGATTACAATATGGGAGGAGTGCACATTCCGATGGCTTTTCGTCAGTACTATAACTTAAATACAGCATGGATGCTCATCTCTGGGGGTTATGCTTTCTTAATTACCAATAAGTAATACATAATAGTATCTTCAGGGTCTATTTAGTTCTTTCCAAGAATCACGTGATCAGGCAAGGCAATCACAAGTGCGCAGCAACTAAAACTTCCTCTACCCTTAATACCACGACGACTCTGGCCCATTTGTGCAATTTTTTCCAGTCATTAATTACGTCAACAGATCATCTTCAAATTTATGCACAAAACCTGACCAGAAGACGCAAAATGGGGGCTTCAACCGTTTCGTCGGTGAAATGTACGGGCAACGGAGGTGCGGGAATTGCAGCGATTCATCGACTACGTGCCCTCGTTATATACGATTTATCGAGCAGGAATACAAGGCCACGAGAAGGCACGAAGTAGAACTTGTAACAGAAATAAATCGCGTGCGACGGATATCGGTTAGGTTTGGGACGCGTCGTTACGATGAAGCTATTTCCCGAGTAGAAGCAGCAGGGGGAATTGGTTTCAAAATTTCATGCCACTGACTGGAGGAATGCCATTTTTTTAGGCATACAGCATTAAAAATTCCGTTATTTTTTCATAAGAATTTAAAATGAGTGGAGAGCTGACTCAAACCAGTCCTAGGATTGTTGAACAGTGATGATGATGAGGAATTTAAGCTATGAGACACTATAATATTAGCGATTCTTTTAATTTTGAGCCAACATTACTCCAAAATGAGAGTGACAATAGGCCTGACTTTACGACGCAGTTAATGAATAATCCTCCTGCCCAAGCCTAAATTTTAATCATTGAACACGAAAGGCAGAAAAAAGCAGGAAGGTATAAATTTAACTACACTTTAACAGCCTTAAATGAAAAATTTACATCTATCGAATTCCATAATTTACAACCACCCATAGCTACAATGAAATAATTACCAGAAATCGTGGGCGGTATGCAACTTAAGCGTGGCATGCACTCCGTGAAGTTTCTCATCCAATGACGGCGTTGTATCTTATTAAGCCTGTTAACTCAGACTCTATTAGAAGCATCTATTTTCCTGAAGACAACCATAAAATTTCGAGCTACATAGCCACGAAATTTAATGTGGAATATTTTCATGTGATATTAAAAATTTTAATGTGATGCTAATTTTTAGGGAAAATAATTTTATACGTTTTACCTTCGATATTAAATGCCAATTATTATTTATCTATTAATCTTGAATACTATATAAAATGCAACTTATTATTTAAATATTCATATTGACCTCGAACTCCTACGTCTAAACCAGAATCGATTCATCATCAAAATTTGCAGTGGGCTGAAATAGAGAAAAAGGTGGACAGAACTAGAAAATTACATTTTTAAGGACTTAAAACTTCGAAAAAACATTCTAAAATGCTTGGTTATCAACAAAGAGGATGCCAACTGCAATGCAAAATCGCCAATTTTTCTCTAGATAGACACACTTCCTGACAAACAGCGGTTTTCAGTTTCTACGAAATTTTACAGATTATATAGCTGCTGACAACAGCAAAAATTTTTAAGGGAAAAAATATTGTATCATTCATTTATTTAATACTTTTTCGTTATATACACTTGGTTGAATAGATTTCAAACTAAGTTTGGGTCCCCTAACGGTTGAAAAATGACTGGAGTGAACTGAAAGAGATTTTCACGCAAAACGCAATAAAACTATAGCATTAAAAAATACGCACGTCATTAAATTTATTTCACTGATTTTTTTCAAAAGTTATGAAAACATACCTGAAAAAAAATTAAAAATACGCTAGCAAAACCGAATACCATTGCTGATTTTTTGGCCAGTGATCGGCTGCACGCGTTAAACAATGGTGTCAGTCATTAATGTGATACTGATTATTTACTTTGACTTATTTTCAGAAATTTTTAACTGAGTCAGACAGCTATTACTCTACAAATAGCAGGCGTCAATGTAACGCGATTTTTCATAAAAGGTAAAATATAGTAATGGAGGCAAAAAATGTGTATCTAGGGAAGTTAATATAGATGATTAATATCGTTCATTTCATTCATTCGTTGTGAATCGCATAAAAATAGTAAACTTCTAAAGGAAAATTATGTGGATTAAACTTTTTTCGAATGGTTTAAAAGGGAAAAAAGTGATCCGTTCCGTAAAGGGACCAGTAGGGCATATAAACACGGATGGAGACAGCAGGCTTTGTCATTTGCGCTCATTCCTCCAGCGGATGGATTCCAAGGGCGAGCGATCCATTTGAAGTGCAAGGACAAGCAAAAACGGGGAGGGATGACAAAGATGACAGAAGAAGTGACAGATACGACGTACATTAAATGGGATTTTTCACTCAGCCCGTTAAGAAATTGGGCTCTTTCTACATTTTTTTTAATTGCCGATTCCAATAGAGTTTAAAATATAAAGAGTTTTCTGTTTCTCCATCAGTCACCTACATATCGATCGATTCCCGGCGATAAATCGACGGCCTTCACCCTTTTGCAAATAATTCAATGACATCACGACATCTAACTGAGCGGTTCACGACTGAAACGCTAATGCTCGATCTCGCCCGTCAGCCGAACGTAATCCATTATAGTTTAAACTCTTAAGAACGATCCCTTCACCCGTGAGCGGTTCTCCATGAGTTTATGGATCGGATATCTAATGACGTCAACCACTCACGAAAAGTGGGAGGCAATGTGCGCCATTTTATTAACTTATGAGAGAAAGGCTGGATGAGGAATAAGTACTTGTTTTCTCCACGGGATCATATTTTTCCCTATCAAAACCGAATTCTTTTCAAAAATACCGATTCAGGAACTGAGTGAAAAAAGCCGTTCACTAAAAGAATTCGGTAAACGGAAGGGAGATATAACTTACGGCGAAAACAATCTTCTAATTTAAGCCGCTCGCTCTTAAGTGTAAAATAATAAAACGCAGAAAGTTGTCACCCATTTTCATGAGTAGTTGACGTTGCTTCAAGTATTCAACCGGGTTATTTGCTTCACTGTTGTATACGTTTCGACCGGTCGCCATCGAGAATACCGCGATGACTTTATTTTGGTTTCGATTGCTCCCCTTGTTTCGCCGGCATAGACCGCGCCGCAGTCACATGGTATTCCGTGCACTAGGGGGTCTTCAGAGCCGTCGAATTCTTTCCTTTAACTAGGTGGTGCCTTTAGTCAAATTTACGGAGAGTATATCATAGACCTTAATCATCTGCATATCAAATACGTAAATTACACTGCATTATGCTTACAATTTGTTAAACCATGAACTTTTTGAAATCGTGATGCAGAAAAAGAAAATTCACTTTTTGCGCTCCACACTTTCGCGATTGAGATTTAGGATAACAGAAATGGAAAACATCAAGGACGCCTCAAAATTACCGTGTGATACAGAAAATTATGGGTTACGCAAACGTTTTCGCCGTCATTGAAAATCATAGCTCAAATCATGACTGGAATTGTCCGTGAAAAATGACGGTTTGATTCATGCCTAACCTAGCATCCTATTTTCTCACTCCCATCCTTCCGTTTCCAAGCTACGGCGCCCACATGGGTAATAAGGAGGGGGAAGGTAATTAGGGGTGGGGAGAAGTCGCGGAATGCGATAAAGCGACACGGGCGCCGCCTGCTCTGCGGCTGCCGCCCGCTCCCCCCACCCAACCCCACTAACGAGGCTTAAGATGAATTGTTGCAAGGTCGGCAGATATACATCCCCCTATAGTGCACTCCCCCAGGGATCAGTACGACATATAAATATGTCACCCTAAACAGCTAGGCCTAATCAATGAATCCGAGCGCGTGCAGCGAAACAACAGATAGGTTGGGTCCAAAGGTCGATAGATACGACAATTTGATAAGCGAGTTATACGGGCTCAATGTAACAACTAGTGTTAGAGCCACTATCAGAGCACTCATTTCAAACTTATGACACTTTCAAGGCTATCTATTTCCAGGTTAATTAAAAAAAAGCCAAAAGAAACCCGATGGAACGTGGTAAGTGCAAGCAAAAACAATGAGAACTGAAAACCACATTAAGACATGTAGTAATAGGTGTCATCCCTCCCAAATGAACGATCTTCTTTGGTGACTACTCATTTAAAATTCATGTTATAATTTTTGAAATTTTCAGATCGTATAAAGTAAACCCTGAGTAGCGTTTGCCTGCACTAGAAATTTGAAATATATACCTTAATTATCTTGTAAGAGGAAACATTTTTGCCTTTTATGTACTGGAAAATGTTGGCAATGGTTTACTCTGCTTGTCCCGAAAATATCAACATGATAGTGAAATTCTGAATCACACGATCACTGTTGCAGCCGTTCCGAGCGATCGCTCCAATGATGGAAGCAAAAATGACCGTTTCCAGCGATCATTTTTCCTGATGGCTCCATGCATGGAAATCCCATGCCTTTTTTCCATCACTAGGCACATCCCTTTCCCGTCAATGACACCAACGCCGGAAACTTCTTTCAGCAAATCAAAAAGCACGGCCGCTAACAGCAATTGTGACGCCACGCTTGGCTTTTAATTGAATGGCTGTTGTGAATAGGGAAAGGGACGGAATAAGCGATGGAAAAAGACTCCCCCAGATAGCGGAATGACCGTGTGATTCTGAAGGTTATGGGTCGAGCGATCACTCTCTTGGTCCCTGAAAACCTATCGCTGGAGCCACTATCACTCTAAAGTACGGAGAAAATGTTCGCATGATCAAGGTTAAAGTTTTAAATTCGTCAACAAAGTAAACGAAATACGACCAGTTGAGAGGGAGTTATGCGCCCTTTTTAATGGTCACTTTCGCCACTGCCGTAAAAATATCACAATACAAATGGCTGTAGCCGGGTAAATCAAAGGCTAACGATTAAGCTGATCGCAAATTAAACGATTACCAAACAGGAATCAAAATAATACTGGAGATAACAAAATGGACTCCATGGAAAAACTGAGGGCCTAGAATTTTAAAAAGTTAAAGATAACTAGTAAACGTGATGTCAAAATAATTATCCTACTCAGGTTTTAAACCACTGATAGATGAATTTTACTGAACCAGCCTCATATACTTCCTCACAAGTAAATGCCTTATTAATCGATCAATATATTCTTTTACAGTATGGGTGAACTGTTTGATATATTACGTAACAGTTGAACTTCGCTGAGTCGAAAAAATATTTCTTAGTTTTATCGAAATATTCCGGAAATATTTCAATTCGAATTATGGAAATGTGGACGTACAATTTAACGCATACTACTGGTTAGATATCGCATTGGTATTAAACGTACGCTAGTGGGGTCAGAAAATTTCTTCCTATTAAATTATAGAATAAAAAAGTCCCCTTTATACACTTTACCATCCCAATGAAGGCAGTTGATCCCAGTATCTATCTACACCACTGACATCACGCTGCTTTATATTCGCAACTGAAACGATTTATGAAACGATTTTAAGGAAGTTGTGCCGTGTCCCGCATGCGAAGCGTGACTCACTAGGTTTGCGACGGTAGGGCAAGAACAAGATCCTAAGGACACCTCATTACAAAGCTTTGATATCAAGATCAATGCAATTCTCAAGCAACGCATCCATTATTTACATAATCGAAGAGCAAATCACCTGCAAGCGATTCCCGACGTAAATTTTCGGATATAATCATGATCTCGATGCGCTGGCGTAAGCGAGTTGCTGCTATTGACTAAACAGCAGTCGCTTACGACAAACTTAGAAAGTATTTGCCGTCAAATTAAAGCCCGATGTTAGTTTTTGCGAAAGTTACCAGAATAATAATAGCCAAGTGAATCCACAGAAATGATCATAAATATATGCGGCCAAACTAGCAACGCATCTACTGTTTACATAATGATCACTGAAAAATTCGCAAAACAGATGAAGTACATAGCGCACCATTGGAAAAGCGAGGCCCGGATAAACACCCTGGAGGTGGCCTTCAGGATACACGCTATGCAGATGTATATTTTTCACGGCCGGGATTTCCACCCGAAGCGCAATTACAGAAAACACCGTCTTTCTGTAATTGCTCCGCCGAGCCCGAAGTGATATTTCCCAGCGTTCTTTGCAAGGCTCTCTTCCATCCCCCTACCCTTCTTCCCTGCCTTTGCAATCTTCTGATCGATGGAAAACTCCAAGAAGCGAAGTGCGAGCGGAAAATCTGGGTCTAAAAAAACACAGCGAGCACTGAAAAAAACGAGGCCCAACATTTCCCCATTTTTTTCTGAGCCCATTCACAGGCATCGGGAGCAGGAAGTAGAGCACGCGGTTTTCCGATGATTACGTTATCGTGAGTCAACGGAATCATTTTCCCTCCACCATAGGGCATATTCCACCGTATACTCTGCGGATTCACGTAGAGGAAGTATAGCTACAGGGAAAAAAAACAAACGGCATTTCTTTTATAAGAGACCATAGAATATATGGCTGGTAAAAAAATCGTATAAATGATACAATACTCTATCGGGTTCATAGGATATTTTCCCGATAGAAAAACATATTCAACGTAAAAAAAATAACGGTGGTACTTTTACTATAGTTAAATACACATTTTTTAACATTAAAAAATAAAATTTCTACATTTTACTTCACACAGCGCAAAAAAGAGCCCCTGGCCTTCGATGGCCAAGTTCACTGGGATACGTACTGGGAATGCAAGCCAGAATAAGGGGATTTTCCATAATTAACGGCATTTTCCATGACCAAGGTTATACTTAATGCAATTATTATATTTAATACGAAGACGCAGTTTAAAAATATGTTGCGATAAAAGTAGGGCGGTTTTGCCCCAATATATTGTTTTTTTCTCAATACATATCGTATACTTTTTCTTGCATTGGCATATCAATAGAGTTTAAGATATTAAATTTATGTTAATTGATACACATATCGATGGCTAAGTTCAAACGACACATATATCAAAAATAGCAACTTTTAAGGAGAGTAAAAGAAACGATTCATTTTTTTAATTGTACCTAAACTGAAATTAAAAACCAAAAATTCATAAAACTGAAAAAGAAGCATACATTTGCAACCAAAGAGTTCTTTTTTGCTTCAATTTTATTTTTTAAATGTCATTACACTTTTTTTAAGACACCTTCCTCAAACCGGCCAAATTTTGAGATACGTGTTGTTAGAACTTAGCCATCGATATGCAGTTTGAAATACAAGAATTTACCCTTCTTAACCGTAAAATTCAAGTTAAAAATAGGGCGATTTCTCATTTTTACCTCGATACATACAGTACTTTTTATTCTTTGACAGCGCAATAGCATTTTACAAATAAAATTATTTTATCATCCTTGCATGCGACACATATCCCAGGAGTTAATGGCTAAAGGCATTGAATTTCCATGCTAAGGGCAAGGCCTTGAATATGAGAAAAATCTCCTCCCGACTCCAAATCCAAACACAAATGACGTCACGACGAGACTTCAACCACGACCGTTGGCAGCCAAGGTGCCTGGGATACGTTTGCAGAATGTACGACATATATACCGTGGTTTTTCATAGCTAATAGTTTTTTACTTGTAAAAAAGTCAGAACTTTATTCCAATTTTTTATGACAACTGAGACGCATTTGGAAAAGAGAAGCATTTCATCCTCCTTCAATGTAGAATGTACCATAAATGAAGGGCCGTTTTCCACAATTCGGTTTTCTTTACAGATTTGGAATACTTTTTTCGTTGATGCCGCTAGAATTTGAGGATAAAAAAATAATTTTATCGTCTCCTTCAATGCGTCCCACCAAGGAGTATTTGCACTTAAAAATCAGTCAACATAATGTTATAATTTTTTTCGAGTAATCAAGTGAAAAACTGTTTCATCTTAATTTTGTGACTCTTTTCGATTTTAACGGGAAACCCATTACAGTGAAGCGGTACCAAACTTTTGTCCACTGCCTTCCTCGTCATTATCTAAGCCTTCCTCCGTTGCTGCGCCCTATGATTTTCATCAACAGGTAAAAAAGTCCGCAAATACCCGCTTCCGTAGTTCTTTAATTTCCTTTTACACCTATTGCGGCTGCAGCGATTTTATCGAATCAAATTTGGATGACGTTACAAATTTAGCCAAATATGGGCATTGTTTGGAAGTTCCATTAGTCACCACCAATAGCACGAGAGTAAAAGCTCACAAGAGGAAATGTTTCCAAACACTCCCAAATAGAGATAGAGATCACTTAAACGACTCAATTCCAAAAGAACGGTTGATTATCAACATTCAATAGCATTCTAGGAGGAAAATAATCCTTCCATCCTCTCCTTCGATGCGTCGCCCTTAGGAGTATTTACACTAAAAGATTAGTCAAAACAATTTTATGACTTTACCATATAATCACGTGAAAAAACCGTTTAATCTCCATTAGGTGAGTCTTTACGAATAAAATATGAAAATTTGTCAGGAAAATCATTGCAGTGAAGCTTTAATGACTCTCAAAATGTATTGTCCACTGTCTTCCTCGTCATTATTTTTCTCTTCCTCCAGTGCTCCGTTTGAACGAAAGAATTGAACGATTCATTTGAAGATCCCTCAACGCTTCAACTCTCCAAACGTGGTCATTTTCATTCGGAAATACAGAATAATCCCCCGAGATAGGGGTAATTTGCGCAGATCGGACAGTCGCGTGCAATGAAATCGGACGTTCTTAACTGCCAGTGAAATTCGAACGATTTATTTGAAAATCCAGCAATTCTCCCAATGTCACTATTTTCATTCCGAAATACGGACTAAACATAAGGTAGAATTAGCGCAGATAGGGCACTCGCGTTAAAGACATTTTTTGTTTATTTTCGGAAAATGGACCTTCTTAACTGTCGCATTACTATTTGTGGAATGTAATAGGAAGGTGAAATATGCGCAGTACGGATGAGCCGAGGAAAGGAAGGGCGTAGGTAGGGGGCCTTTATCGATCTTGATGAGGTGTGCGAGGCGTGCCTCACGGGGCCACGGGGGACGTGATGTCGGGAAATGGGGAAGGTATATACACACACTGATCCCACGAGTTGGGTAGCCGGGTGAACAGGAAGCAAAGGGATAGGGCGTAATGAAGGAAGGACACACGTGCACAGCACGCGATCCACGGGGGATGAACAATCCAAAACGGGGGATGTCCGGGTATTAACGGCAACACATCGACGATTTCAAAAACGAAAAAAAAAACAACGTATCGTCACCTGAGTGATGTGATTGCGCAAAATTTTACACTTTTATACATGTAGCAGGCTGTTTACGACTGTCGTCATTTTACTGCACTCAGGTTTCATTTATCTCTGTCATGACAATCCTCTTCTCTCATTCCTCTTGTTACCATTTCTCTCTGTATTCCCTGTCTCTAATTCGCTCTTTGTGTTCCTTTTTTCAGTTATTTTTTTCTGGAGGTCTCATCCAAATTTTGCTTGGGCCACCAGTTGTCATCCATCCTAATAACATGACCAACCAGACAAGATGCTTTCCTTCTACCTGGTCGACGTTTTCTTATTCCATCATCGAAACTAACGGTTTCCGATTATCTTCATTATTGTATCATTTCTAACTTTACGAAGTCCACTCTTTCTGCAACCACTTCTCCCATTTATATCTTTTTCTTTAATTCCTCACATCTATGCTCCACATTTTATCACACTTGTTAACCATTGTTTTATACATTCTTGCTTTTGATTAAAAATAAGTCACATACGGGTGTATGCCGCGTACATACGCCGCATATGCCGCGTACGCGGCATACACCCGTATGTGACTTATTTTTAATCATCATGAGCCGCGAAAGCTTCAATCAAGAAATTCTTGCTTTTGTTATATATTTTAAGTTTTAAAACAATTTTAAAATTCTGTGAAGTCGAAAATGCAATGCAAATAAAATAGATGGCACTTCTATGGCCGTGTAGCCGTTGATTACAAGAATTCCTCAAGGCTATACTTTTAATGGGCAAGGAATGAGAATAAGTAATGGTAAGACAAAGAAGTGATAAAAATACGAAGAACACGATGAACAAAGGGCTGAGAGAAAATTGGAAGAAAACTCTCCGTAAAACTGAGTGCAGCAAAAACTCGTTCCTCAGAGCAAATCCTGGAGGTGTTGTGTGGGAGCGTGCATGTGAATTTTCAAATTTGTTTTTTTAAGAGTGTGGTCACTAGCGAAAGAGAAACCTTCGCAAACCCGAGTGTTTATCCATATGAAAACGCGTTTCGATAATCACATCATAATCAAGTACACAGTGCTGCATACAAAATATTGCACAAAAAATTTCATCTTTGTTATTTACTTATGCTCCCTTTGCTACAGCTACTATTATTGCTAATAGAAAATGCAAACAACTACCAATAAATCATCCAGGGTATTTAATAAATAATAATATTTAAATACACTCAGAAAATCAATGGTCATACCGGAACACAACATTATCTACTATCTTAAATTACAGCATGAAATAAAACTTACTGACGAAAATAAAATCGCTTAACTAAGTTCGAGATGTGGGGTAATAAGGGTCAAACGTTATGAGCCAAATAAGACCGCATCCTTAAGAATTTTTTTTATTTTTGAAGAGTTTCACAGCGTTTCCGTCCTAATGAAGATTTTTATTTGGAAAATTTTGGATTTTCCCTGTCATGACCGTTTAACACAACGTCCACATAAAACTTAACTACAATGTTTATTAATAGAAATCAAACTTTATGCTTCACGACCCCTTATTATATATATATATTTTTTTTAGATCACATCTCGTGATCTAAAAAAAATATATATATTAATAGAAATGACTGATAACAGATGTTCTGTTATTTATGACACTTACAGTATATATAACAATCAATAAAGAGGAGAAAACAAACCACACTATTTGTAGTGGAAATAGAGCACGCGTTGAAGAGTTCTCTTAAACTCATCATCACTACATCATTACAGAAAAAAATGAACGTGACTTCGACGCATCACAGCAGTCGAGGCACTAATTTATTCGCACTCACCAATATTCAAATCCAATTTGGCAGTTATAACCCCTCAGATTTATATTAATCACCACTCACCTGAAATGGAAGAGAAAATACAAATAAGAAACGATTTTTTCATAAATACAATCATTTGGAAAGAAATTATGGAGCATTCAGAACATCACTTGCTGTTCGTAAAATGAAACAATATGCCCAATAAAAATATATTTTCGCAAATCGCTCCTCATTGTTAATAAATGAATGCACAAACCAGGGGCTTGGGGGGTGGTCGGGCAGCGCCCCACCTGGACAACTTGAACTGCAAGCATTTTATAATAAATTTTAATAACTTTATATTCATTATGCCCCCAGTACCGTATACTAGTTGCCTGGCCTGTCTCCCTCCCCTGGCCAATAATCCTGCCTAAGACTTCGACGATTTCGGTGGACCGGAACGGAACATGTTCGAATGCATGACCAACATTAGAAAAATGTTCTATTATCTGTTCACACATACGCACAAGCTGGATGATTACGCGGTACATTTTTTTACGTTCACTCTCGCGTTCATATATTTACGCATTACCTATTGCGGGTTAAAGAACCGCGCAATCGGGCCTTTAAGTAGGAGAGGGAGGCAGGGAGGAAGAGGAGGAGGGGATGGAGTGACGAGTTTGATTACGGAACCAACTTATCATTCGCGGAGGGGATTATTAGAAGAAGAGGAAGGTGGACTTGGAGGAGGGAGAGGAGTGCAAGGTCATGGAAACGGGAAGACCAGGAGTGGGGAAGTGTGATTCATAAATCATCGATCGATAATAGGCGTTATCGCCTCGTCGAGTGCTCTCGAGAATTCCCCGTGCATTTCCCATCCTTAGGCGGTCTTTTCCAAGTCCGAGATCTATGGTATCAAATCACTAGTGGACCCTGCATTTCACTACGCAACAAACTAATATGCATGTGAAAGCTTTTTCCGAAAATGCAGGTAATCTTTACGTATTTCAACCTCCTGAATATCAATATACCTGCTAGAGCAATTGAGAATAGATATCTTTCAGAATGAGACGGAGAACATCATATAAAAATCCCACAAAATTTTCAGGTCTAAAAAAAGGTAAATTAAAAGAGATATTTTCCCAAACAGATAGGTATGGGAATACGTTTTTCCCCCGAACAATAAAGGACTCTAATCACGATCTTCTACGAGACGGTCAAGGGCCTGATCTACGTCGTCCCTTAGGGTGGACTTGTATCTGGTAGAAAATGCTTGACTATCTTGGAAGAGAACATATTTTCCAACAGCTCACGTTGGTTGTAATTCATTTAGCCACTAATTAGTTATAGTTTGAATATTGGAGCAATGGTTTTGATCAACCTACAGTCTTTGCGTAGATTTAGGCCTTCAAGTGCGCGGAACTTAAACCCCCTTAGTTCTGCGCATCTGAATGCCTGAATCTGCGCAAGAACTAAGTGATTTTAAGTAATATTCTGATTAAATGTATTAGGAGAATAACTAAAATAAGAGTAGGGGAGATTGAACACATGGCAGGCATGGAATAGCCAACATTCGTCTCAAAGTAGAAACGGAATTCCGAGCTGCAATGAACAATTAAAACACCTCGAGGGGCTCGACCACGGGAAGAAAGGGAGTGGGTCCACTCTATCCCTAACTACGACCAATTACCTTGACTCTTGCGAAGAATTTCACGGTAAATTATTGATGAAATCACGTTTTCAGGCGTTTAACGCGTTGTTTGTTGCATGAGGACCAAGCAGGTAGCCTAAAATTTGCTTTGGAGGGTATGCGGGTTGCTTACACACTTACATTTTTTTTGACGAGTTCTACGCATAGGAAACCGTAAATTTCATTAAAATAAACCTAAAATTTCGTTTAAGTGATGCTAGAATTTGTTTTCCAGTTATTATCGAAACGGCCGTAGTGATTATTAATAGGACTACGTAGGCACTTGTTTCCGAGATCTTCCTCAATGTTCGGAAAAAAATATTTAAACTTTATGACTCTGGCAACAGTTGGTAGTCAATACTATCCAATAATTAGTTTTTCGGATAAAAAAAATTCGTATCTAAGATCTTTATATCAGTCCACAACTTTTAGCAGTTGAGAGAAAGTCAGAGGATATGTGTCCGTGGACTAGTTGTCTCTCTCGGTTATGTATAGCGGGCAGTTGATACAAGGGGAATATTTCGGGGGGCTGAATCACCCTAATTCTTGGCTACGTACATGATGAGGATGACAGTGATCATAATTGAATTATTCCACCGGTTAAAGTAAGTTTCCATGGGGTATTTAAGAAGTACTCTGGCAGCCTTCCCTCCCTTCATAGACATTCCTCTAAAATTCACAATAAGGTTATTATATCCCTTATATTCTACCTGAAGATCCTAATCTCTTCCTTACTTTGCCTCATTAACCCAACATTCAACCCTCTTTACACCGTCTTCGACATCCCCTCCCCGCTCAATACCCGCTTCATCCATACCTTATGTCTCCTTCGTACCTCATTTAGAAACTGCCTCTCCTCACCCACCATATCCATTGTCCAGCACTTCGTCGTTCACGACAGTGATTAGAAGTAATATACATACGACTGAATTTAATTTCCAATATTAGAAGCCCAACTCGAATACCTGGGATATTTTCAACCATATACGACGCAACACTTGTAATTGACAGCCTCGAGAACGTTTAAAAGATCGACAGCAACTTAATACCGAAAATATTTTATTCTTCTAACCGGAATATACAGGCGTGTTTGCCGGCGAAACTGTCGTCCTCAGACAGAAAACAATAATGTGAAACGCCGGAAAAATGCGTATACGACCATGACGACTGTTCAGAGTTACTTGTCAGCTGTATCTACTTGCATGCCTTCTATGTCGAGGTGAAAATATATAAATATTTAAATATAACAAGGGAACAAGACGAGACGATATAAAAATTCCAACAGTGTCTAGGATTCTTCTCAGAATCTGCCGCAAATACTTTTGCGTCTTTCAGCTGAAATTGAATCTAGTCACGTTTACGATGAATAAGTAGCTGAATCACCAATGCGCCAAGGACAAATGCCTACGCCTAACGCGAGGACTGATAGTAAATGCAGCAGTATATATGGAGATAGGGAAACGCTGATCAAGTAAAATGTCGCAATTCGTGTTTGAACGGCGCATTGAGTACTCACGAAGAGATGTGCTCATCTACTTCCTCTGTTTTGAAGGAATGAAAGAATACTATTAAGAATGAATTCGATAGTGAAAATTAATGACAAAAAATCGATAATGTCATATTTTCACGCTTAATGTCACATTTTCATGCGTGTGTTAGCAAACAGATCGACAAAAAAACTTTATTTCAAAAAAATCGTTTTTATAGACACGTATTCGTTGATAAGATGATCAGATCTGTAAAAACGAAATAATATATAATTCATTTTTTCCAAAATTCGAATGAAGTACATAAGCCTTACCAATCACCAAAAAAAATGTATACACTACTGAATAAGAGACAAAGAGCAATAAAGTTGAAACAATTCAAACTGTAATTAAGCTTGCTGTTTGGTCAGTATTTTCAGCATACCAATTTGCCAGAGTTTTAGAAGCCAATTATAATTACCTAATAACAATAAGCGTAATTTCATTCATTATTTCTCCAGGTTATACCACATGAAGGTTATATTTAAGTTATCTCGAAATAGGGATGTTCATTCTTATCATAAATCGCTATATATAAAATAATTTCGTTGATGGAAGGTAACAGATCTCCCCGATTTAGCTCCTACCTCGTCGACTTACAATAAGAAAACGGAAAATTTGCCCCTTTAAATGAGTTGGTGAAGTCACAAGAGATTGTTTGAGATTACTTGATCAGGAATAACCTTTGACTAACGAAAGGAATAGCTCAAAAGAGTGTAAAAATGACGAAACACGACTATTCAAAAGACTGAGCTTCTATCAAAGCTTATCAGCTACTCATCACGCTCCGCACCATCCGCCTATCAATAATACGAGGCTAAGTAAAATCAATAATGCTATAGGCATATCGACGGTAAAGTACAGTAAGCATGTGAAGTAACCACCATTACATAAAAGCGTATTTGAAAATAACCAAACAGAAGCTCAAACCCATTCAGTAAAATTTACTTTTTCGGTCAATTAGTATTACGAAAAATATTCTTTATCCATTCAATCATTACAGAGATTATTTTTATATTCGATAATTCTCCAGCTTACCACGGAAAGGTAAAATACTCCAAAGCAGAAAATCCAGAAGAATACCTAGCGAAAAAGCTAACAACTCATGTCTTTATGACGCATCCCATTAGTCATAATCGAAGTAGCGGATACCGAAAAAACTCAGGGGGAGGGGCGCGAAAGATATCTTGAGGTACCTTTACTATTATCGTAATTCATTATTATTGGTGGAAGTGCAGATTGCTGCAGACGCTCATGCGTCTTTGTCGAGTCGAAGTGTAATTTTAATTTACATTTACAATACATTCCAAAATTTTCTTTTGAATTGATTTTTTTCTTAGCTTATGGCTACTCCTTTATCGCGAAAACAGTTACTACGTTAATAACTTTCACCCCACTGATAGTAACCCAAAAACACTTTATTCCATCCACGGAGACGAGAGGCTTCCCATCCTACTCCACTCGGGCAACAATTCACAGTCTTGATCTAATGATGAGCATAAGCGGGACAAACAGAGGCAGATGTGTGGCGACGACCCATTTCAAGAAGACGATCCCATTGCCATGCAGAGATAACCCGTGGAGGGAGGGAGGGCAGTGACCGATACAGAACGGATGGATTACCAGGGGGTTAGAAAAAAGAAACATCTGCCTCCGTTCATTCCATTCATCGAAGCCCTAAAGCAAGAAGAGAACAAAGTCAACCGATTCAGGCGTTACTGAGTGGCAATTCGACAAATTAAATGAAAATTTAACTGTGCTTTTCTATTCCTTCTTGCTTCGCTACCTATTCAACCCTATCTATTTCTAATAACGTGGTTGCCTTTCTTTCACCCTGCCCATTCTATTCTTTTCCCCCCTGTGCATCCGCGTTTCCCTGTTGTTTTCCCTTAAGTACACTTCTACAGCTATTACAACAGAACTCATTCTACCACTGGTTTGTCCGTATCTTCTTGGTAGTCCTATTTCTCGCTGTCCCCCCACTGTACGCCTGCTTTCAACCCCTTCCTCAGGCTTGTCAAACTCTCAAATACCTCTTCCTCAAAGGTACGAATATTACAAAAGAGGATCCTCAAGTCGGTCTCTAAACGTCTTGTCAGCCACATCGCATTTAAATGGGCTTACAAAAGTCGCCACTCGCGTCGCTGACGGGCGAATTGATCCTAGTCTCACGGGGAAATAAGTTAAGGTATAATTAGGGGGATTCTCCGAAATCTATACGCATGATGATGTGATCTATCAATTTCATTACTTTCAATGCTATTCCTAGCATTTTCAAACATTATACCGCAAAATATTGTGAAAAAGTGGATCGCATTGCACTCATCACCGCGCCGCGGACATTTTTGAAAGCCGAGTAAAATGCGACCGAAGTGGCAACAGAATTCAACCTTCTAAGGGATAGAATCGGGCCTCCTCTATGCTGTCACCTTGCTCAAAGGTATAAATGCTATGTCCTCATGTACCGTGATGTCTTGCGCCAGATGATGGCTCTGTGAGCCGTTACCATTAAAATAATTGTGCTCAAGTGCAACTACTTTTTATTTTAACATTTTAAACAAGAAGATAATATACAGGCTCCACAACCTCGCCCTTCCTCCGACTACCTGAATTAGCCCCATATAAAAAAATTTATTTTAGCGAATGTTAAATGAAGAATTTTTAAAAATCTATTAAATTCAAATACCTTACCTTGAAGTATGCTAAAATTCCGTCAAAATTTCTAACAAAAATAGGGTTATCATTGACTTCATTATTTGTCAGGACAGTCATAACCACGCGTTTTACAATTGAAACGCGTAATGAGCCAAATGTATCCTTATATATTGTTCGTTAAAAATTGTAAGAACAGCCATATTTCTGACATGGTCAGAGTATTTGAAAAGGTTCTTGGCCTAATCGGCCCCCTTTTCTTCATTATATACATAATTGACTCCCGAATTAGTATAAAATACGTTTATTTGCTGACGACTCTGTCATCTACAGCAACATTAGTGATCACTCTGACTTTGAAAGTCTTTCATGATATCAGCTGGTGTCCTAACACCCACGCCACACGCCATTTGATTACAAGGTGGTATGTAGTTGTGAAAATGGATATCGGTTAACATCCCAAATTGCTGGTTATTTTCCGTGGAATTCGGGCAGCTATATTGCCAGTGACGCGAGCGACGATTTTATTAAATCCGCTTAAATGCGTGGTATGTGACCTAGCTTCGCAGTGGCCGATTGGAGAATCCTCTATTCTAACATCCGTGAGCATATCGATCGAAGGAACGTGCTCAATGCCATTGATGAGTTGAGTGCAAAGCCCCTGATGGTGCGGACAATGGCCGATCAAGGCACATAAGTCATAATGCGGAAAATTTATAATTGAATCCAAAGAGATAAGATAACAACAGGAGAAGATTGATAAGGTGTTCACACTCTCAAGGCAACGAGAGACACATGGCTTTTTTCTGAACGCCGGACCAATAGCGAGATGGCCACGCAGTGAAGACAAGTTATTAATTTTATGAAAGATTTATAATCTAGAGTAATACGAAAAATATTTTCTATCTGCTCTATCCTTGGCGCGTAAACAACTACAGACTTGAGGGCGCACGAGCGATGATGCAAGAAAGAAATGGTAAACTGCACGCCATAAACCAGCAGTGGTAGCAGAAGTCTTTTGACCCCACGCTAAAACGTTATAAAAAAACTAACTCTAACAATTCATTGCATAGAAACAAAAATCCCATCCTTGTACCTATAGAATAATTCCCAGACGTTTCATCTAACTTGCGCGCAACTGCTTTCCGAGTTCAGTTGGACCCCGATAGAAAGTCCACCCGATTTTAACGTTTCCCCGGATACGATGACTTTCTCGAGGGTTAAATTACGTCGATTTCCCATATTTTGAAGTTTGTTTATAACGTTATCAGCGAAAATATCGAAGTTTTTTTGGCAAATTCGGAGATATTTCTGCTATATTCAGAGTTTTTCTGACAAAATGAAGGTAATCATAACGATACTTTCATGCTATCAAGTCGACCAGATTCCTTATTTATCCTATACAAAAATGTTTTCCCTCGTATAGCCCGACTTCATCAAAATTCATACAAAATTTGATCTGTTATCATAATACCATGGTCTATAAGTGAAAACATTTATTACTAGACATTACATATTTGTAGAAAATTAATTTTTCGGAAAAAAATATCTTTACCAAATGTCGCCTTATACTCTGAATCAATCCATACCCGCTTATTATGTATCCGAAAAATAATACTGCTCCGAAGTTATAACCTAAGTTCACGCTATTTCGGGAGAGTGCATCAAAAACACATTTGAAACCAAACCTTATTCGAAGGCAGGAAAACCACGAATGACTCGCTTATATTCGAGATAGAGATAAGGAAGGGCCTAGTAACCAATGCTGTATCTCTCTCACTTCCAAATCTGGTATGGCCTTGGACGAAATCACCTCCAAATGAAAATGGGTCATTTTGATTGCTAAAGTTTTCGGCAGAAAAAGAGAATGCTCAAATGAAAGATAGGCACTAAAGCGTCAAGCTATGTCTCTTCGCCGAACACATCTTTACTCTGGTTTCAAGACATATGTGGGTTGGAAAGATAATATTTGATTTACAAAGATCTATCAGCCAATTTCATCACAATAAGTCATAGCAGGATATTAATATAATAGCGTAAAACCCAAGTAATAAGCCGAAATAGTGCTGGACAACCACGCTATCCCAGGGCTAAAATAATTTAGGAGCAGCACAACCTGAAGACACTTGTGAGCAAGAAGGTGAATTGAAATTATTCGTAATGGTGTTTGCTAAATAAGGTTTAAAATTACGTCGTATGATTGTAATAATTTCATTATTAACTAACTAAACCATTTTGTGACTGCTTTGGCTCACTTCATGATATACCGGGGAAAATACCGTTTTAAACATTTCCGTTATTCAACGTTTCTCTCCGTGATCTTTACCACGGGTGAACAATTAAAGTATAAAATATACTCAATAGCTCTCCACAAAATATTTACATACTGTTTCAACGTTTATTTCATCTTCCACTCCTTTAGATATTCTCATCATGCTGACAACCTCGGCCGTCACTAACAGTAAGGGTATTGTAAGTGGAAGTCCATAATAATGAAAAAATAAAATTTGAACTTTGCCACAATAACTTTACTTCATAACTTCATCCACGAACATAACCATCGTCATTCGCCATGGACTATCAAGAATCAATGCCGGGTATCAGAATTTCCAGCCACGAATCATATAAGTCAATTGAAATCAAATGTAAAATAAAGTTAAAATGGAAAAGAACAAATTCTCTACCTAGATACTCTAACGCAAAATCTTCTGATGATATGGAACGTATCGATTTACGATATAATTCTTTAAAAAATAAATCTACTCTCCGCTATATCAAGGACCTCTGATGGCCAAGGCCGGGGTGCAACCGTTTCTAAGAGCCCCGCGGATTCAATGAAATCACTCTGATAAATGGGAGGATTCACGTTCATAGAGCACGGGTGCAATTGCTTTCAACTGAGAGAACATTAAAACTATTATCATCGCACACATACGCTCAATTGTCCCTTAAGCACACTCTTCCTCCTGGATAGGATGGCGATGAGGGGATGGGGAGCTCCACTATCCCGTAAGAGTGCTGGTGGGGGTTTAGAGCGAGGCGCAAGGTCGCTGCCAAGGGTATTAAGTCGACCTTGGTGGAGCGGAGAGCTAGGCGACACGACGTTACTGCCACCGCCACGGGAGCACGGACATGCAGACACTTTTAAAAAAAACCCTAACTCTCCTAGAGAGAACTCTAACGGGAGTCAAAGCATTAAGAGGGACTGAAGAACGACCGCGGAGGAGACGTCTCGTAGAAGCTAGACTTCGGTCTTTTTCTTCTCGGTTCTCAAAAATGACCGAAGCGTGGCGGCGAGGACAGAGCGATGAAAATTAATTCTGAATACTTGCATAGGGTAATTGCACTCGCGAAGAATAAAATTTAAAATTTAGCAATTTTTATGAATCATCTCCAAATAAAAATTCGACAAACAGCCATAATTACAAATTACTTTCCTGAGTAAATACAATCACAAATATTACAATACAGCATTGTCCCAACAGCCTTCTGATGGGTGTAACCCAATGATCGTGTAAATAGAATTACTTAAGTCGCCAATGGCGTCCCTGAAGAGCAAAGAGATCCGAATTTTGCGGATAAATGTGCCATAATTGTTAACCGAAATTTTCTATCACGATGAAGTGATCAATCGAAGACGTAACTTTTAAATGTGATTTATTTCTCGCGACTGCAAATAGTCTACAACCGCTATTCACGGCGAAAGATTTCATTCGCATGATCATTCAGCACGATCATTAACCGTGTATGACGGAACAATTCGCGAATGAACGAACCTTCATGCGCATGATCATACAGTGAAATTTAAAACATGTTCTATTTTGCCCGCATGATCCTGTGAATGATCACGTGATCATTCAGCATGATCATTCGCACGATCATTCACCGTGTATAGCGGCCTTAAGAACAAATGGATCGCTCCGCACTCATCGCCGCGCTGCGGATATTTGTGAAAACCGATTAAAATGCGCTCAAAACGGCAACAAAAATTAAGCTTTTACGGGACAGACTGGGAAGTCATCGATGTAGTCCCTTGTTCACGGGTATAGAAGATATAACTAGGGCTGTTAACTAACAATTGTATTCATGGCGACAAGATTTAACGAATTCAAAATTCTTTAAAGCCATTCCTCACACAAGTGCAAAGACTCTAACGCAAGATGTAGCAAATTGTTCATATTTCGGAAACACACAGTCATTTTTAATTAATGTTCCGTACATAATTGTATTATAAATAATAGAGATATTTTATAAATTGCCCGCACACATGATTTCTAGTCTATTACAAATACTGAGAGGAAATTGTGGAAGTGATCTGAAATTATTATAGCTTTTCGCGAAAAATTTGGTAGCTTTATGTATTGCAAATAATAAAAATAAGTGGTTTGCTCAAAATTCATCGACCCGCTGTGAACATTTTTGACAGGAGTGGAGAAGTATGAAGAAGGCGAAGTTAATGGAAAGGAGGAGGAAGGACGAAGTGCTGGACATGGTGGGTTAGGAGAGGCAGCTTCTAGATGATATACGAAATAAACAGAGGAGATAGAAGGCAATGGATGGAGCGAGTACTGAGGGGGGATGGTATATTGAAAACAGAGTTGGAGGATATAATGCTGGGTAAAGGGGGGATAGGAAGGAAGAGATTACGGTTTTTAGATAGAATTAAAGGGAGCAGGCCTTTCTATAAATTTAATAGGGAAGTCCATGAAAGGAGGGGAGACTGCCAGAATACTTCTTAAATACTACATGGAAAACTACCTTGGTCGGTAGACTACTTTAATGATAACGGAAAAGGAAACAAAAATCAAGTTTTCACGCAATGGACTTCTGGGGCTTCTTCCATGCAGTTCCCTTGGAAACGACTAACATTTGGAGAGAGACAAAGGAAAGCATTCTTCAGAAGAGAGGTCGTAAAAATAAGGGATGGCGCAAAAATTTCCGCTCATTGCCAAGGAGACGAGAGATCGCGGGTTTTATTTATTCTCTGAGGAGGGAGGGAGGGAGGAGGGTTGCAACACAGGATGTTTAGGCACAAGCGAAGCGAGTGGTCCACTCAGTACGTCCACGCCACTCCTTAGCCCCTTGAGAAGGCTTTTTAAAACTCAATGGGGTACATTCACGGTCGCCACGTCTATTCCTGTGGGCGCTTATAAAAATGATAGTTCTCTCAGACACACCCTCACATGTACAACACACCACTGCAGATAATCTCTCGACCGCCACGACGAAAGTATCCAAGCCGAGAACCGAGGCGAGGACGATTAGCAGACAGAGACGAGGGGACTCACGAGGAAACGGCTTGAAAGCCGGGATCTGCGCCACTCGACGAAAGTCTTTCGAAATGCATGACGACTAAAACCACACTTAAAACTCATTAATCCGACAATTTAAGGTTTTCCAGAAATATCAATGAATTGAAGGTACTAATGCTTTTCCAGTGAATGGTACGGGTGAATTCTTCCGGGTTTCTCAACCGGGTTAGTTTCTGAATGAATAATTCCGACCAACGTCGAACGCCGACACCCATCAAGCATAATAAATTGGAAACCCGAAAGTAATTCACAAGGAGATTGGTCGATCATTTAAATTTTTTTGCAGATTATAAGTTGTCAATGAATTTCGCATCGACGAAAAGGTTTTTGCTCTTGCACAGATGACGGGATTTTTTCATCTCATTACAAATAAATAAAGATAGATTTTTCCTTGTACTGAGGTTACTGGTTGATACCACGGAAATTACAATTGAGGATTCTCCATTCGGTCATAAGTGTGCTCCAACTCATCGCGAATTTAAATGAGTTCAATAACGTTGCTGCTGACGATTTTGACGATGCTCGCGATTCTGACGACAGAACGAGCCGAATTTCACGTGAAAATGAACTATTATCAGAGCTTCTGATCCAAATTTACATTCGCGATTTTATAATATCGAATCCATAAGCTTACAATGCTATTCCTCGCGAGTGCAAATGCCCTATTTCAAACACATATTGGGAAAAATGCGTCGATCTGCGTCTATCAATGCTCTGTGTAGAGTGAAGAATAAGCTATAGCGACGCGGCAGCATTAATATAGCCTTCAAGTGAGTTGGAGAGTCTTCATGCGAGTCCTGGCAAACGCGAAAAAATTTACCATACATGAAATCGTAGAGCAACCAAGAATGAATCAGTGATGACTAATCTACGGTAATTCTACGGTTTATTTTAATCGGCGTAAGGGTGAATACATGTCATTTGGGTTGCATCGCATTCAGGATAAAACTGCCTAGATAGCACACATGTTTGATAAAGTGGAAATTCGATCAATTGGGCATAAATAATTCTTGGAAGCAATGAAAAAATATTTATTAAATATATTTATCAACAAAAATTTGCTCGAGTTGGTCAATATCTGTTTTCAATCAATTCCAGATCAGTTGTTGAGGCACTAGCACATTGACTGCTATTAAATAAATCGTAAAAACTTAATATAAAAGTCATTCATAGGCCTTTTATCAACAGAAAAAAATATTTAAATGCGCTTTAAATTGCGCTAAAATTTTAATCATCATCATCACTGGTCAACAATCCTAGGATTGGTTTGACGCAGCTCTCCACTCAGTTCTCCTATCAGCTAATCTTTTCACTCCTACGTATTTCTTCTCTTTCACATCTCTCTTTACTTGTTCCATATATTTTGTTCGAGGTCTTCCTTTTCCATTCTTGCCTTCCACCTGTCCTTCGACGATTGTTTTCATCAGGCCATCATGTCTCAAGATGTGGCCTATAAATAGATTAAATCAATATGATGCGGGGAAAAAGAGTAAATTAGAGGCAAATCTCCTACATGCACTCCTAAAAGGGAAATAACAGTGCATACACATTTTTTTAAAGCACAGTAATACAAACAAAAACGCGATTTTAAATAGTTTTGAAAAACATTTAAATGGATATTAACTGGATATACGAAGAAAAAATTAACGGAACGAAATTGACTTCCGTTTCAGCGTAAAGTGTATAAACTCAAGCTATCTTGGTTTTTTTTAGAAAACAGTTGATATTGGCCTAATATGAAAGAAACTTAATGAAATATTAAAAACTGGTTAATAATTAAATAAGGTGCATTTTCTAACATCTTTTCATATCCATTATACGACTGCATGAGTACAATCGAGACTGGAGGACCCAAAAACTTCGATTTTCAGAGAAAATAATACAGAAAAGGCTACAAAATTTCGATTTTCTGCCGGCGAGATTAATCTGAGACCCAAACTCGGTCTCAATATTTTATCAAGGACGCGCAGCGTCACAAAAATGCCGGGAGCGACGTGAGAAATTATCCCACGGAGTTTGCGCGCTATCAATTCCGAAAGGGGAAAAAATCTCCTAGAGAGTCGAGATATCAAAGTTAACATTGGATGCTCCAGGGAAAATACGAGACGCCAATCTCTGCTCGAATGCCAGCTATTCGAAGATGACGAATAGGAATGTGCCCGCGGTATTTACTTGAATAAAAGGAGAGAGTTATCTATCTTCGGACTGCGTAATTAATTACAATGATACTTATAACCCACTATATACACGCTCCCTAAATAATCAGACTGTTACTTTCGATAACAATCATCGAAGTTATCAAATATTTGCTTTACATTCCGAAATGGGAGCAGAAAATATATTTTCCTGGGGAATTCGAATATAAAATACACGGAAAAAATACGTAATACGCAAAAAAAATCTCAATCTTCGCTAGAGTACTCGTCTGGCTGATATCAACTCTAAAGAAAGGGTTTTTTTTTCGACATATTTCTCTCACACCAGTTTGAAGGGACATGTGCCATTTCCAAGGATGTTCCACAAACTTTCCTTCTTGCAAGATTTAATTCGCTTTTAAACATTCTTCAAAAGAAGTCAAAATGATGTTATTACGTTGAAAATAGGGAAGGTGAACGAAAACGAACATCAAACTTCTTCCTTTATTATTTCTTCCTCGGTATGGACAAAATTTACGAAAGAGATCCGTCGAAATTAATTTTAAGATACCAGCACTACGGTAAAAAATTAGAAAGTAACAACCTTGACACAGAATCCCTTCTAAATGTCGGAATCCGTCACTAAAAATACTTACACAAAAAATATCATCGGATATTTCCGTTAACGTCATGGCGATGAGAGTAACGAAAGGAGGGTGCTAAAAATCAACGTAAAATCCCACCTTTACAATGACCCAAAGGATCCTTCACATGACTGCCAATTTAACTATCTCAAAATAAAAAAACCTCAGGTGCCGTATCGGACAGGTGTCGCTTCCACCGCATTCCCGATTTCACTCAAGAAGGATTATACACAGGAGGCATCAGTCGCTCCCGTAGAAGCTTGGTACACGTTGCCTCTTACTTCTTTTATAAAAAACAAAAATCTGAATGACCTTATTGCTTTCGTTTTAATATTTTTTTACTTATGATATTTGGTACTTTTGAGTTATAACATTTGGAGAGAGTTTCTTCCAATAGGGTGGTTTCCTATTATTTTTTTATTGCCTAAATCGAAAGATTATTACTCCTGGAGTACGTATTTTGCGCTTTTAGATTTTTAAATGACGATATCTATTTTTCGCGATTAAATGAAAAGTGAAAATTTTCAAGCGCGCAAAAACGCGACGCGTAAGTAGGAAAGTCCGTGCGACGCATTTCTGGTTCCCCCTCTCTCCTTGTGAAGTGACCTTGATCGAGGCTCTGAGCGCTGATAGGACGCAGGATGCTAGCGGATAGCTGAGTACCTTGCTGAATGGTAGCGCTTGGCTTAAAGGTTTATTAATACCTTATCAAACGAAGAAAACTTTCCGACCTTAGCCAGTTTTAATAGGTGATTATTAAGACATGTTTCCCTGAGCTCTGTGCCTCATGCATGCATTGGTAACCTCAGACGATGTATAACTCCTATCCTCTCGTGTAGAAACTAGGTCCCTGTGACGTCACGCGGAGTGGAATCGCATGGGCGCCAATCTGGCCTTTTTCAAATGAGGATAAAATTTGACCCTTGCCATTCGTCTAAACCGGTATTTCTAAAACCAAATAATTTGTGTATTATGAATACACTAATGGTGGGTAACGAATCGCAATCCATGCCTATCGTTTTCTTTGATGAAGGAAACTACCCTATTAAGATTTTGCAAATCGATATATTTGTAAGGAAATATTGCCAGAGCGCATTTCCATCTTTCTTATAAATTCTCGCAGCGGGGCTATGGATGTAAAGCGATCTATTCAATCTCAGTATTAATATTATCGATTCGATATATTGTATCTTCACGAATCTAAATTTAGGCCCCCGTCACAACTTATTTCGCCGTGACACTTGGATCGCTTTCCCGTCAGGGACGCGAGTTACGACTT
Organism: Ischnura elegans; assembly: GCF_921293095.1. NCBI lineage: Eukaryota > Metazoa > Arthropoda > Insecta > Odonata > Coenagrionidae > Ischnura > Ischnura elegans. The sequence continues at coordinate 112,630,851 of NC_060246.1, read as the reverse complement.
CTGTAAATACATTAAAAAGCACGATTGGTGACAGCACATCTAGTGACCTACTAGAGAATTACTATACTCGTGTTTTCGCTATTCAAAGCACAATTTGAAGGGTCAGTGCGAGAAGCTACGACGCACATTAACCGCTCTACTGACCAAACCTTGAACGCTGCCTTGCCCCAAAAAGGTTGGCCTTTGACCGAGGAAGTTTACCTTGCCATGAAAACTTCATCGGCCGAAGTCCGAAAATAAGAATATAAAACTTTACCATCGGCCGCCCATACACGGGAGCTACATAAGGACAGGACCAAAGAAAGTAACATTCACGTTCCGAAGATATCGTGTCAAAGCGAGCAAATTTTACGCATCACAGACATGGCATTACTAACCAACTTCATTTTTTCCATGGTATGACCAACGTGAGCATCTCAACCCAATCCAGAGCAAAATACGGTCTATAACTATCATTTACCCTTGACTTTGGGTAATATTCAAAAATTTTAACTGGATCGAATCGGTAAATTTTAAAGCAACAACTGGCGACTCCTGGAACCAGGGTGAGTGAAGACGTTACGGATATATATAGGCGGCACATTGGAAGCAATTACGATGATTGATTTCTGATATGATTAATGAAAATTTTAAATTCATAGACTTTTCTTTATGACCGAGAAACTCACGAAGACTTCAACACAGCCTCTTCGAAGAGGAAAAACTTGTTGGTGATACAGTTGCAGATGCAGCATGATCACTGTGAATTTAACGGTCCCGATTGAATTGCGCACGCGTGGATAGATAGATTTTTTAGCATGTGAGACAGTAACAGCTATTTAAGAACAGAATGCAAATGACCTCAGTTGTCGAGGCACCCTAAAACAAAATACAAAAAAATTAAGAACAGAAATGGTAGTTAGCAAGAACGGTTAAAGTTGACGAAAGTCCAGGATGATCTTAATAAATGAGGTTATTGACATCCAGAACTTTTCAAAGCAATCGGATAGAGCAATGGTAAAACAGGCGGCGGAGGATGCAAGAACAGGGGAGAAATGATCGAATTGCAATAATCAATACGGTAATGCAATAGAAGAGCAAGGTCATAGATATATAGGTACTCAGACGAAACTTCTGAGAATGGAAATGAATAACAACATTTACACTAACTGTAACTTTTTCAAAAGATTGTCTCCATTTTCCTCCCTTTTCACGCACATTTTTTCTTGCGGCGAGTGAAGTTATCCGTTCGGTTACTCCAAGAGTTAAAATCTAGAAAAATTTATTTTGCTCGACAGCGGGTACATATACCGGCTTAATTCGCCCAACAGAAGATTTAGTTATTTGATCACTCAATGAGAGCTTCAACCAGAAAAAAGGTTTGAATAGGTGAGGGTGGGACATAAACCGAAGTATTATGCCACAGACTAGAGAAATTTACACATTCACAGTAGGGAGGGGTTGTTAAGTTTACATACTTTATCTTTCATTCGCTTAAAATGGCATTTTCAACAATGAAATAGAATTATTCTTCAATACATTTCCTAGTTTTATTAATTCTCCGAATAAAGTGATTCTTTTCTTTATCTCCAGTGCTTTAAAATGTGATTTCATACGTACATAATTACCTCATGGGCTATAAACAGCCAAAAATTATAACAGAGAAGGCTAATGTATCCTCATTGAAGTACGATTTTTGTTGCTTCTTCGGGCGCATTTTAATGGGTTTTCAAAAATGTAGGCAATATTGGAGCTAAGTGGAGCATTATTCTCGATATTTCATTTATACTACATTACAAACTCCAGTCATGGCACTGAGTACCTATGTATTTGATAGATCTCATCATTATAAGGCATAAATTTCGGTCAAGAGCTCTAATTATGGCTAATTTCCCCCAGAAAATTGGATCGCTATGCTCGGCAGCGACGCGTGTGACGACTTCTGTAGATTCTTTTAATTATCGGCAGGTGACTACGCATTGAGAGACTGACCAGATAAATCTCTATTGTAATATTCTTGATGACATTATTAATATTAGGAGTTCATGGCGGGGCGAAAATCTACAAATTATTTAGACAAGGCGAGGGCGAAAGTGAGCGATGAAGAGGCAAGGTGACTCGCCCTGTCATCCAAGGGTGGAGGTGGAGATTGGGGCTTTCGTCTTTCCTTCTGAGACGCGAAGAAGAGGGGGAATGTTTTCCTCTCCGGATGCCTCCTCCTCCTCCCCTTTCAAAGGGCGGAGAGTCCTTCACGCGTCCAGCCAACCCTCCCCTCTCCCAACAACAGAGAAGAGTCGACGACTGCGGCCTCAACGTGGGCTGCCCCAATGCGACCAAGGACGCTCACCGGCCGCTCTCTCAGCTGATCCGACCAAGGAAGGCGGAAAACGAACGCGTCTCAAAAGAGCAACAGCTGGAGCGGACAAAGAAACACGCTCCACGCATTCCAACACGCCCGGCACACAGCATTGCCAAAGGTTCGACGCTTTTTTTTGCTGCCATTTTCAACTCATCATTATATATAAACCGATCGGGTTTCAACACAGAAGTGGGGAAATCATTCTTACTCAGATGACGGCAATGCAACTGTGTTGGAACCCGGGTTGGTTAAGAAATGAAAGGGGTGGATACAAAGTAAGTTATATTTCACAGTGAAAGTTAAAAAAAAAAATTCACAAAATAAATACTGAAACGATAGATAATTCTCAACATTAGTTTTGTATTATTATACTCATTTTTATAATTTGATACAATATCTTCTTGAACACTGATAAAAGTTTACTCAATTTCGTCTAGTTTACTTGGAGGCGTCTCATCGATAGAAAATGTTAAAGAAAACTTTTACTAATGTCATTAGGTTTTATTAGCCCCATCGTTGGCTGGCCAGCAGGTTGACCTGATGATGTGGATAACCAAAATCGAAAATCAGGTCGTGTGTTGTAAAACCTTGCAGCTCAAGTACAAGAATTTCCTTTTTATTTTATAGCAACATTTTTGTCAGGGGTTCTACGAAAGGGGAACATGTAATTGCTCATGTCCTGAGATGTTTTTTTACCTATCTTTTTCACAAAATCTCTAAAAAGATTGAATTACAATTACCCCTCTTCTTCAAAAGCTATCCACGACATGCTGATATGCACTCCCCAACGTCGCACTGAAATTCATTTATCGGCGGCAGACTGTAAATCTTTAAAAGGAGATACATGATATTTTAATCACTTTCCTTGGCTTGTAAGTGCGTCGAGTGCCGATGATCGCAAAAAATACGAAGATTTTTATCACGACTCTTGTGGTAAACATCGTAAAAGAAAGCAAGCGTAAAAAGTCTTGTCTTAAAATACAATGGCCACACCAGCCATTTGAACAAACGAAAAACAGAAGCCACTGCCAACAATATAAGTGAGCCAAATTTCAAAATGCTCTCTCTTACCTTGCAAAACAAAAAACGATATATAGTACCGAGGAAAATATTTTGAAAAATTACGGAATCCTTAAAAGGAGATGCAATAACAAACGTACAGAAGGTACAATTCGCGTAAATATTCAATAAAGGTAAACAGCGATGTACACAATGGATTTCAATGATTAAAACAAGGAAGTTAACGATTCTATTTGGCATTTAAATATTTATTTCTCTCCTAAAGCATAAACCGCTTGCCTACATTCTAATATAGACATTAAGAAAGAGGGCTTCTTGAAGAGTTTCTCGGAAAGTAAAGTAAGTACAGCGAACGAATCGAAAGAATTAAAAGTAGCAAATAAGTTGAACCTGAAAAAAGCAGAAATATATCGGTGCAAATTGATTAGCCTCAGATGAAGATAGCGGAAAGCTGGGTTTAACCAACTGACTTTTATGTACGAGAAATTCAAAAGAACTGTATAAAGTTAATGAAAATAATCTGGCAAAGATTGCCTACTACTAAGAAATCAGTCGCCTCAAAAGGAACAACGAGCACTGATTATCCCACATTGTCTTCCAATTAGTAACGTTCACTCAAATGCTAACACGCTTTATCACTTGAATGGTGCTCGTAATATTAATCCATTCATCTAGTGCTGAAAAATGTGTGTTTAACTGCCCCGAGCCTTCTTCATACTAGATATGCAAGCACCGACTCGATTTCGACCTCGAGCAGACATGCATTGTCGTTGCCAATACATTTCCACGAGCACAAAGAACTACGAGACCACCAAGGACAGGATAAAAATGTAAAACAGAGAACGACACAATATGCTTGGAAAATCACACAGTATGAATTTGTCACTATACCAGAAGGAAGATTTCGAACGATCCCTGAACTCGTAATTGTGTAAAGTAGAAGGAGAAGTAATAATGGACTTGTTCACTAGTTTTAAATTTATCATTATGATAGTCCTAAAAATAAATACCTGTATTTTTTTCAATCCATCGCCTACTTCTCGAGATATTCACAGCGAAAGACGGCCTTTCGACCACCGGCAATTACAAACGAATTTTATTTTTGAAAAAAAAAAATGCTTGAAATATTCCAAAAATTTCTTCTTGAAGCGTCCACGGCAATCGCACGCATAAAGCGGAAATTGGTTTCTATTACAAAATTCAGGGCTCCCACACTCACTAAATTATAAAATTCACGGTTTTTCCCAGTTTTCACGGTCTAAATGTCTTCAAATTCACGGTCCGTTAACGAGCCATTTTAGTCGGATATATTTGATCACATAACAATCACCAGCCGCACGTCAACTAAAAACTTACTAAACGCAACAGACGCTGTGAATGCAAACGCAGCAATGAAGTTAATATCTCTTATGAAATCACCTATCGTTAGCAAAATTCAGGGCCGGATAAAGGTTGTGAGTGGGTAAATGGAAGTAGTAGGGTGGCAGGAAGGTATCTGATTTTTCGCCAGGGTTTAATGACACTTTGGTTACCGGTCTTCCAATCACAGGTTTTAGGTCGAAGTGTCGTCCCGGCAAACAGCCCAATATTTGCGCTTCGAATACAGGTGTGCAGATAAATGCAAAGACAGTGTCTGCGAGTGACTACAGACCTTGAAACATGATCGACATATCGATCATTCTTTCTATCGGTCAATCGTAGTTTTACAATTAAGTTTGAGAGATTTTTAAGGTTTTACGACGAAATTCGCGGCTTTTTCCAGGTTTTACTCGCGGTAGACAAAATTCACGGCTATTTCACGGTTTTAAGGTTTTCACAGTTGAGTGGAAACCCTGAGTGGAAACCCTGAAAATTATTCTCAGCAGCGATTTTTTTGGCAATTTTGATTTAATTTACCAGTGATAATGTTTTTATCATAGTTTCATCAAAAGATCGAGCGCTATTGGCATGTGTTCTTCACGCAGTGATTCTATGTCAGCCGGCACAGCAACTTTAAGGTTATATTTTGGCTTCTGGTAAAAATGTAATATGTACCAGCGTAAGTCATTTCCAACTGATGACCAATCCCTCACACAACCAAGCACTCGGAGCGTATCTAGTTTGCAAGTGAACGAGTACCTGCAATTTCCTACCGGTACGTTCGCCAGAAGGGATTGCGCTTTTAAAAAAATTGCCCCTAAACCAACGTGAAATGCACAAATGAGAAAACGAAAAACAAAGAGGAAACGGAAAACAAGACTTTTTGTAAAATTTTTGATGCAACTGTCCATTGTATTCTATCATGCAATTTCCATGTATTTTATCTCAATTGGTCCCTTCAATATCCACCGCACAACACGCGAAAAGATGAAAATCACCGTAGCAAAACATCCACCAAAAATTGTCTAAAATATCAGTAATTGAACTGCTTCACGTATCCCTATGGGTGAGTGTTTTCGCTTTCCCACATCGCCCGAGAAGAGAGTGGGACGAGAATGAAAGGCACTTGCTGTCCCAAGGAGAGAGAAAGGGAAAGAGCAGCACAAACAACACACGCACAGGTGTCAGCGGTCGACCGTGATGCCTCAAGCGACAAAGGCTTTCATTCAACCCACCAGCAGCGGTCTGCAGCCGATGCGGAAAGAAATTCCTCACACGGTAGTGCTATAAGCGCAAGGGGACTGCATAGAGGAGTCCCAATTCCATCCCATTGAAGGCTGATTTCTGTTGCCACTTCGGTCGCATTTTAATCTATTTTCAAAAATGTCCGCGGCGGGGTGATGAGTGCAATGCGATCCGTTTGTTTCCCAATATTTCTCATTATAATGTTTGTAATTGCGAGGAAGAGCATTGAAACGTCATGAATTTGATAGATCACATCATCATGTAGATAGATTTCGGTTAAATCCGCTGATTTCACCTTATTTCCCCAAGAAACTTAGATCAATTTGTTCGTCAGCGACGCGAATGGAGACTTTCGTAAACCCATTTAAATGCGCGGTGGGTGACAACACATTTAGAGGCCTACATGACAATCCCCTTTTCTAACACTCGTGGCTAAGAGGATCTGCGTGGATGAGGCCCAAGTTCGTCCCGCAGACGCACGAATATCAGAATAAGAGGATTCTGCAGTCGGCCGCCAAAATTGTCGTCACCCACTACGCATTTGAAGGGGTTTACAAAAGTCACTGTCGAGCAGAGTTATGCGACTTTGATGGAAAATAAGCTATAATTCGAGTTGTTAACCGAAATATATACTTCTGATCACATAATGCACAAATTGCATAACTTTTCGACATTATTCCTTGCGAGTACACAAACGAGATTGCACTTATTCACGCGCTGCGGACATATTCAGAAACCAATTGTAATGTCCCCGAAAAGGCAACAACAATCAACCTACTACGGAATGGAATGGGATTTTTTCGATGTAGCCTCCTTGCGTAGAAGCAGGATTATTACTACCACTTCGTTCGCTTTCAATCGGTCTTCAAAAATGCCCGCAACGCGACGGTGAAAGCATCCATTTATCCTCAATATTTGCAATAAAGTATTTCTACTCGCGAGAATTTCAATGAAAAGTTATGGAATGGATAAACTTTATCATCACGCTTATAAATTCCCTATTTATTTGAAGCTTGAAACTCGGATCACACTGCCGTCAGCGATGCAAGTTTTTTGTATATCCATTCAAACGTGGTGTGAGTAAATAAATCAAGGGTACGTTTGGTGATTCCTACATTGTTAAACTCTTGGAAATTCATCACAAAGGTGGTGCACTCCCTTTACTCGATTGCAAAAGTCGCTGGCTCTTCGACAAGTCTGTTGCGCAACGATTGTTATGAATCGAAATGCCAGGCGGAAGTCAGAAAGCGTTGACGGGATGTAATCTCGGGAATATCTCCTGCTTTGTAGTACATATTTATCAACTTCCTTCTCTCATCTGCGCTTTCTCTCTATCTCCCACGCCTCCGTCCCTCCCCCTCCAGCTCTATGTCACCACCTTTGACTCCTGGAGTACCCATATGGAATTCTCATCCTCCGCTCACATAGGATAAACTAGTGGTTTTATTCACTTCATAGGCGATTAGATAATCACAGCTGACAAGCGAGTTCTCGGAAAGCGAATTTGAAAGCAAAAAAAACTGAACATTTCATCTTCTCTTGCTACACCACAAACAGTAGTACAGCTATAGAACAACTCTTACGGTTTCAGATAGATCAAACCAAAGAGTTTGTATTATGATTACCACCCTTAAATTGAAATCATTTTTAACCGACGTCAACAATAACATGCAGGTGACTCCGGAAAAGTTTACCCCCAGTTTGTGTATATTACAACTACCAACATTTTAACCACGTATGGAATTTTTTTTAGAAAAATCTAGTTATTGTTCTAAGGATGACCGATGAACTCGCTTTTCTTCAATTACTTGACCTACCCAAATCGTGTAATCTAAAAGCCATCCTGTCTCCTATGCTTCTCATTCAACCCATTTGAGTTTCATGAAATTTTAGATAATCTATATGCTTGCTTTTTTAATATTCTGCAGATAGCTGGAGATTGATAGAATGCAGATACATTTTCAGATGTGGAACAGGCCATGAAACAGAGGATGAACAATAAAGCCTTGTTTACAAGTGGTAGTTGACTGCTAAATAGCAGCAGATAAAAAAACTATTTCTAGTAAGTTATGAAAAGGCAAAAGTCTCCGGAGAACCAATAATGCGCTTCATTATATAAAAGGCACAATAAGAAAAACGTGACGACTACTCCAGAGAAATATTACAATTTCCTCTTCTTCATGAGATATTATGCTAGACTTTTCGCTCACCATTGATCTCTCATAAAGTCAAAAACTTGAAACAAAGAAAACTGTAACCACAGTCTTTGCCTGCGATCAGTTATATCAACGTTTGGCGCTGGTGATATATTCATTCCTACTACCTCCAGTCTCCAATGAGGTTAGAGTCACTTCTGGCGTTCCTCAGGGTAGTGTCATTGGCCCACTCCTATTCCTTCTTTATATAAACGACATTGGCGAAGTAGTACACAGAAGTTACGATTATTTGCAGACGACGCTGTAGTTTACAGAGAAATCCGTTCCAGCAAAGATATGGATGAACTAACGAATGACCTTGCTGCTATCCAAGCTTGGTGCGATGCTTGGCAGTTGGAATTAAATTTGGAAAAATGCGTCGTAATGAATTTCTGGAAGAAGAATTACTCCCTACAGCGTAACTATATCATTCGAGGCACCCAATTAAATGCAGTTGAATCCGTGAAATATCTAGGCGTTAGACTCAATAATGATCTATCGTGGAATAAACATATTCGAGAAATAACCGGTCAAGCTAATCGTAAAATTGGTTTTGTTAAAAGAATATTAGGAAAGTGCGACGACAAAGTGAGAGAAATTAGCTACTTTTCCCTCGTTAGACCACATTTGGAATACGCTGCCAGTGTTTGGGACCCTCATGAAAAAGGCTTAATAACAGAGTTAGAACGCGTGCAAAGAAGAGCTGCCAGGTATGTGAAAGGTCGTTACGATAGTCATGTTAGTGTAACTGACCTCTTAGATAAACTCGGATGGGAATCTCTGTCGAACCGTAGATTGAAAAATAGACTCAAGAGCAGTGTCTTTTCTGACGAAGTTAACCATATCTTGCGGACGCCAACGTACTACGGAAAATCAGATCATATAAATAAAATAAGAGAGATAGATTGTAGAACAGACAGATTCCGAATGTCATTTTTTCCACGATCAATAAGAGATTATAACGGCAGCAATAGAACTCGTAAATAGATTGCATGACTTGTAGTGTAGCCTACTAACCTATGTAAAACTTAATGCATGTTTCTGAAATTCTATTCTATATTCTATTTCTAACAGCATATAGTAGTATAGTTTGTTATTATACGGGACGTTTTTTGGACGGTGTGGTGTGCATGTGGGAGTCCAAATGCATGCTGCATGCTGGTGATTGATCACCCCCTGCCAAACACCCTAGAGGTGGCTCGCAGGGTATTATGTAGATGTAGATGTAGATGTACCTTCGAATTTGAACTTCTTAATGTCGCTAATACAGTGTTTGTCCCAAAAGTAATGAGCCTTTTTTCAAAAAAATAGATTTATTGATCAAACATATAATGCAACTTAATACTCTTCAAAATAGTCTCCTCCCGCGTCTATACATCTATTCCAACGTGTTTTCCATGCATTGTAGGCCCTCTGGAACTCGCTTTGCGGAATGCTGTTAAGGCACCTCGTCGTGGTTTTTTAAATGTTATCTAGGGTCTCCAGATGCTTTCCTTTCAGCTCCCTTTTCACCCTAGGAAACAAGAAGAAGTCTGCCGGGGCTTCATCGGGGGGCCGTGGCACCGTTGAAACACCGATCCGGGTCAGATAGGAGTTGACTACGAAGGCGGTGTGACTCGGCGCGTTGTCATGGTGGAGTCTCCATGACGACTGGATCTCTGGCCGGACGCGGGTAACTCTGTGATTGAGTCTTTTAAGAACTTCTTTGTAGAAGTTCTTGTTGACGTTCTGCCCAGGTGGTACAAACTCGTAGTGCACGATTCCCTTAGCGTCGAAGAACACGATGACCATGGACTTGATGCGGGACTTGCTCATTCTTGCTTTCTTCTGACGCGGTGACGAGGTCGTGTGCCACTCCGCACTCTGTTTTTTCGTCTTCGGATCGTATTCAAAGATCCGCGACTCATCTTTTGTGATGACGTTGTCAAGGAAATTTGGATCCTCCTCGCAGAGTTCAAGCAGCTCGTTGCACACTTCCACGCGCTGCTGTTTTTGAGCGTCGGACTAGACTTTTGGCACAAGTTTCGCGCAAATCTTACGCATGGAGTCTTACGCATAAGTCTTCTGAAACAATTTGATGAACATCTGTTTTCGGAAAAATTTAATTTTTCAAATTTAATTTTTCTGCCATCAAACGAGCACTCATCAGGCGGTCTTTGTTCAGTAAATCTCGCACACGGGTGACATTATCGCCCGTTCGCGATGTTGATGGACGCCCAGAACGGGCCTCATCGGCCACTTCTTCCCGGCCTTCCTTGAACGACTTGTGCCACTTTTTGACCTGCGAGTACGACAAGCAATCATCCTTGAAGGCCTCAGTGAGCAAATAAAATGTTTCCTTCGCCGTCTTTTGAAGTTTGACGCAAAACTTTATCGCATAGCGTTGCTCCAAAGTTCTCTCCATCCTAACCACGACGAGACACTGCGCGGAGGTTTACTAAAAAAGATGTCCTACCGCTCCAAAAGCTCGTATGCAACTGAACGAGGTGTCGCTGACAAGCTTAAAGTCCCCCCCACTACTTCCAATCAGTCGCGCAGGTGGCGTTGCACAGTCGCGTGGCAAAAAAATGAAGCTCATTACTTTTGGCACAAACCTTGTAGATAGAATCAAGGCGGACAACATTCTCGCAGAGAACGCAACATTCTCTCTTCGCAGTGTTACGCAGCCACTGTCCACACATTCGAGTCGAGCTGACAGTCGACTGCTATAGCTGTCAAATTCGACGGGTAAACAAGGTTTATAAGGACGCACACATACCTCTCGACGGACGTATTTCGTCTTTTCTAGTTGAAGTATTACTCGTCGAAAACTTAAGCAATCATCTTGAATTTTTCAGGATGAGTAGTATAGACCTTAGCATACAGCAAATAGCACCCTCCTGTACATATCTCGAATATATGAAAAATTTTATCCGAGAAATACTAAGTGAAGAGTTACAAAATTTGAGATACGGGCACATGCTACCCTGGGTCAATTTTACACACCCCGAAAATTACAATATGAAGGCACAAGTTTTAGGTGAGTAATTCGTCACCAACCGTCCACCTTTGAAGTGGCCGCATATCTTCCACTACAGCGATGACCTTACTTACATGCTAAAATCCTTTTTTATGATCAGGGCCTGGTAAACACTAGCCTATGTTTTTGTGAATTAGAAAATTTTACCTCATTATCCTCTCACAATACTTATCAGCTGTAAATTAGTTACACCCTAGAAACTTTTACTATCTTCCGCTATGCATTAGAACTATTCCATAAACCGCGATCACCTTGACGAGGGAAAACCACTTCCGGCCGGCAAGAGACACCAAAACACCCTCCCCTCTGAGATTAGGCGAACCGGTGGAGATATTTATAACATTATAATTCAATTACTCTCACAATCAGTAGCACACTGAACTCTCGGAGGCAAATATTGACAGTGGTATACACTGTTCCCTTCACTAAAATACAAGGTCAGATTTAAATGAGTGATAAGTCACCTAAGAAAAACAATATTCGATGTGTAAAGAGGGAAGCATGTGGGTCCTCAAGGACACCGTCGCCGTCCTGGTCACTCACCGTGGTCCGGCTGACGATCCGCGCAGCTGCGCCCCCAGCGGAGATCATGCCGTCACCAATGGATAGGTCAGGTCGGAGAGAAGATTCCGGGGGGGGGGGGGGGGATGAAAGGAGGTTCTCAAAGATAACAGGGGAATGGTAGACCAATCTCGATGGAGAATTGTGCGTATCCTCAGGAGGGAAAACACGAGAAATGGCAATCACCAAAAGAACAAACGCTGTTCGGCTCCCCGTGCCAGCGAGGGCGAAGAATCCGGATGATATATGTCGGTATGTAACCACGCAGATAAGAAAAAAACACACGCACTCGGGATATTAAGCGATCAAGGCACACACAACTGGCGACTTCTCTCAATTCCTTACACTACCGAAGACTCACTGAACCGCATGGAATTACACGTAGCAGCAAAATTAAACCGAATTTACAAACATCATCATTCGATGACTCTGTAGCACACTGAATTCTCGGCGAAAATCGACCAAGGCCACGAGAAATTGTGTGCCACGGTATTCGTATGAAATGTGATGGATTAAAAATGATGGAGAAAACTGTCCCCAACGAAAACTACCTTCTTGCACTAGGGAATCACTAACTACTGACACATCTGACCACGGCCACATGAAATTAAAACTGTGTCCTGGTATTTAAATACAACGAGGCACATCCAGCAGTGTATGATTGAGAAAACCGCCTCCTGTGAAGGCTCAATAATTATATACACTCGGTTATCACCAATTCACACGGATCACAGCACTAGACTTCGATAGGCTCCAGCTGCCTTCACGGGTCCATCTTCCACCACCACGGCCGTCCTCTCGTCTTGAAGGGTGGTGGAGGAGTGTGTGCGTACACTCTTCGAGTGAGCCTTCCTTCAGCAAGAGCACGCGGCCCTCCCTTCCAACGTGGGGGCGCCCATCTCCTCCTCCGAGGTGGACCGCCCGTCCTCGGCGAGATGTGAGGGGCAGCGCGCGCACCACCTCCCCCCTTGCACCGTCACTCTCATTGTCGACTCCGCGCTCACCTTGACGAACGAAAACACACTTCCGCCCGGCAAGAGAAAATACCAAAACACCCCCACCCCCCCTTTGAGGTTCGGTGAACCGGTGGAGAAATTTATAATATCACAATTCGACTAACGTCCATAGCACACTGAATTCTCAGTGGCAAGTTGGTTTACATCACCATTCGATTACTCTTCTCGGCACAGTGAATTCTCGGTAGAGAAATTTATAATATCAGCATTCAATAACTCTCCTCATCAAAATTAATTATCGGTAACACTGCCCGCAGCCAGATTGAAAACTGAAAAATTGACCCCTATGAAACCTCACTTCCTACACTATGGGTAAAGATTCAACCTACTACGCTCAGCTAAGAGAGTTGAGTGTGTCGGAAGATGGCCTTAACACCACTGCGATATCATGACAAGGTCGATGGACTTCCTTGCTTTGGGGACTGCACTACACACTATCATGAGATGTCGAATGGATTTTTTGGTTCCTCCAGGTGCTCCTTCCAAAATAGACGGCGCGATGCTCCCACGAAGCGCAGAGAGCTAATTCACTATCAACCTTGGGGTCGAATGGACTATTTTCTCGCTTCTCCCATGAGTTCCTCAGACGGAGACTCGCGTCAATTCATATACCCTGTGTACAAGCGCACCGAGGGGTTTGCCCACAGTGCAGGATCAACTTACACACAGTACACCACGCACTTCCACCTATTAAGTCCACAGTGAAATGCAACGATACGTGGAAAAGTATACCGCGGGTGTTTTGCAGGTGTAGCTTTCCCACAAACTGAATGCACCTACCATGGCACCTACGCTCAATTGCGCTCTCGCCTGTAAGAGGTCTGAGCGAACGTGCACGGCCGAGGGGGAGGTCCTCCTCCGGCAAAAGGGGTGGAGTGAAATGGGGACGGGGGTACTCCTCCAGGGGTGACACACGCACGCACCAGCAGAGCTTTTAAGCTAGGAAAACGTGCGCTCCACACTCGCACGCCTGGACGCGCAGAGAGACAACTGAGATAAAGACCGGAGAGAACCGTTCTCTCCGTTTCGTCAGCGGGGATAAAAATGGGCGAGCAGGGGGGGGGGGAGCAGCTAACCCCCACCCCTCCCGCTTATCAGCCGCTTCCAAACCCACCCCCCTCCCTCTCCACACAGGGAGAGAGCCTTCTCTGAGCCAAAGGTCCCTCGAACAACACCGCCGACAGAGAGGGAGAGGTTTCACAACAGACGCACGACCTCATGCATCAGCTGATCGTGCGAGCCGGCCGGCAGGCCGGGCGGAATGCCACAATTCCCGAGACTCTTCCGCCGCGGCGGCGGCAAAAGACATTAATGCGGCTAAGAAACAAACCAAGTCAATTTCAATTTCTTAAGAGCGGCAGTTAGCAGTCATAGTTGCGCAGGACAATAATAAATAACGGCGTCGTATGCACGCAATTTTTTCTATAAACGCCCCGAATCCATGAAGATAATTTCTTTATCAATTCTAATCCATAGATATTTATTGATATTTTTACTGGCCTCATCCCTTAATTGCAGCCTGAAGACCAGTATATGGAAAAAATTAGGAGTAAATTAACCATTGGGAACACAAAGCGTGTCATGCCAGAACTCACAGGTCAATGGCTGCGTTCATAGAAAAAATTACGATTAGAAAAATTTCAAATTTTCTCATAGATTTTGACGATGATGATTAGACTTTTGATTTTTCTCTTTTTTTCGCATATTTTGAATTCATGTTAATTTTTAAAAGTCTGGTAGGAGGCGCATTGCAAATAAGAAAGAAAGAATTTGCCTTACTGATTGTGGTGCAATGTTCGTTAAATCTTAATAATTAAGCAAAAACAAAAATTAGGCTTATTGCCATGCAAATTTCTCAGTCATTAGCAAATTAATATTATAATTGTAAGTCAACCGAGGTAAATTACGTGATAATGTCGCAAAAGCTGGTTGAAATATTTGGAAAAGTATTAATTAAAATTATAATTATGCATTATCAACTTTCTCAGTAGCAAGATTTCGCTCTTCAAACACCGTAAATGCCTTCTAAAAAGACAAAAGGTTTTTTTTTATTAATATTCGCGGGAATCATTTGTAAGTACGCAAAATCTGAGGACAACATGGAAATAATTATACTTACGGTACACAGAAAAGGTTAAAAGATACTAATTAGTAGATTTCATTAAAATCTTAACAACTCTCCTTAGTATCCGTTAGAAATGATGAAATAAAATTTTCAAATCGGATGACAGGCCATGATTTTCCAATTGGAATAACTTCCTTTCGCCTTTTTCATGATTCTAAAGCTACCGTGGAGCCCCCGCACATTTTAGGATTTTTTTCAGTATTCTTAGAGCTTTGTCAACTACAACGCCATGTTGCGTCGCAAGTGGTACATTTATTTTGCATAGAGTCATTCACTACGATACGAAATCGCAAGGCCATAAACGGTGAAAGTAAGGGAAAGATAAAATACGACAAAAAATTCCTATTCAGCCATTCTCTCTTAAGTTAAAAATAAAAAAACGAGAACGTATCCAATGACTTTTCAGTAGTTGGTGACGTCATTACCGTTTTTGTTCATTTACTATACAGCACCATTCAATGATGGACGTAATCACTCACCTGAGTGTGAACAACAACGGACCACACGAGGACCATGCCCGCAAGACGAAGGAGTAATTGAGAAACGATGATCCGCTCGGCAAGAACTCGTGACGTCATCAACTCAACCACTAACTGGTAAAAGCAGTCGACTTCCCTCCGAGAGTAGCTCAAGAAGTAGGCTGCAGATACTTACTTTCAAAACTCTGTCCTCATCGACGATGGTAAAAATACGATTATCGAGTCCGTTATAACGGAGTAACACACACATTCCTGGTTAATAATACTAATTATCAGCTCAGGGCAAAATACCTCTTAGAGCACCAATTTTTCAATGGTGGTGAGCATAAGGTGATAAAAATTCTATCGAACAGACAACAGATTTAAGCAATTGTGAAAAAATAAGAGTGTTGGAAGAGCGGCCGACTGCGTGCGAAGGTGGAAAATGAAATAATTATGACGTGTTTTGTTAAGTACTTGACTGTAAGCCTAATTTCTTTCTTGAACACAGAATCTTTCGAATGTTTCATATTTCTTAGTTTTCCAGAAATAGACTTTGAGTGTCCTATAACCACTTACAAGAATAGACGCTTAAGACTTGGTAACGGATCTTAATGACTCCGTTGTGGCGATAGCTTATCGCATGGGCTACTTATCGGCAAATAGCCCACCCGCTCCACATTTCCACATCCGCTATACGACTTCTCGACGAATGCCCGAAATGAATATTCCGTTTTATGGACGCTTAAATTAACCTTATCAACGTTCACAATATTACTTTTCCCATTTTCGAAGGCGTTTTACTTAAGAATCGTGACACAGGGAAAAGAAATCTTAGTTCCTTGTCATACCACTCCACAACACAACCGGAAAAAACATGGAAAATATGATGAATTATCGTCGTCATCATACAAATAAGAGAAGTGAGTCGTGGGTTTCCAACTACAGCCCAGTGGCGGCTCGTAAGTCCAATGCTCGGGGGGGGCACACTACATCGGGGGGTCAAAATTTTTGAATATTTTGTATATTTTAGTGAGTTTTTAATTTGCCATCAAGGTATTAAATTTGTTTAATTCAAAATAATATAATTTAAATATTTATAATAATAAAATTTAAACAAAAACAAGGTATTCTTCGACTCTACAGCACCAAGTAAACGCCAGATTATAATGCCGCCAGCCGTAACGGCGATGTCAACTCCCTAGATACGTCGTTCTGCGCATGCTCGGGCGGCGTCCCAAGACTTCCACAAGGCACAAGCTTAGACGCGTCATAGCACCAGCAGCCCCCACCACTACTACTCTTCATGTAACTGCATGGCGATGGATTAGGATGTTCTGGCCAGCGCCCCGCGGCTAGAAATGCGAACTTCTCGCGCTATTTCTGCGTGTTTTTCCTACATTTTCGATGTAAGCGATTGAAAAAATACTTAGGTTAATTAGATGTATACTTACAATTGAATGGGTATTTATTTCTTTTTTCCTTTTTCAAATCTTTGGGAGGGGCGGCGTCCGAGAGTCCTTAAGGGCAAACCGCCACTGCTACAGCCGCTCGAAGACGAGATCCTAACGTGCATTCAAAACATTAGCTACTATTCGGGATCGCAAGTGGATTTATTTTTCGTCAGCCACGTCTTCAGTTCACTTCATTAAATCCTTGAAATACATTTCCCGCCTTAAATATATCTTTTGGCCCCAGTTTTATTCCATTTTATGAGAAAGGTCGAATTAAATTAGCGTTCTTCATTTTGTAACGTAACGGCACTCAAACTAAGAGTAACGTCTCTGAAACTATAACAAAATAGATAATAAGTAGCATACATACATACATACGTAGTTGATACCGTTTTTCACACCAGTGAAACACTCCACTATCCATTTAATCAGTATGATTTTCCAATAGATGGTAAAAAAAAGCCATTCCTTGGACTAGACAACGGCGAATTTGCTCGTATATGCCAACTGATGTGATTGAATCCGAACGATTTTTTGGATAGCAAATAGTAAACTTAGAGGTTTCGGCCTCGAAAAACGTCATCTCATATATGTCAAGTATATTTTCGATTTCAGGCCACTGAGCATCGCTAAAATCTCGATGATAGTGATGCTGTTTATCAGTTACAAGGATAATGATTAGTAAAACTTCCTCATTCAGCACACCTATTTCCATACTGTTTAGGATTGCAATCCAGTCTCCCCGGTGGTCTTGGGGGAGAGGCGGTGATTTCAGGTTGGCCTAAGGGTTGTAGTTAAGGAGTGGTGAAGAGTTGGAATTTTGACTGCCAACCAGATCTTTAGGATGAGCGTAGAAGCCTAGTGGTCAAGCGCTTGGCTGCACATGGAAGGGTCCCGGGTTCAGAACTCGGGTGAATCCTTTGGACAACCCCAAATAACTAATCCTTTTAGTGTGAGTTGGCGCAAACTGCCCCCCTCCCGCCCTTACGAGTGGTATTCACATACATGAGGCTTAGTCCAGGATGAACTAGACCCTCACCTGACAATACCTGACAATATCAACCTTCGAGTTGAATCACTGAAAGAGTAGGAGAAGAAGTTCTAAATAAAAAACTGTAAGCGTCAGGCGGTAGACTACTTATGCTAAAAATTTCCCGCATTTCCGCTGGTCTCCTAGGTCTCATATGTCTGCGAGGCGTCGTCCATATTTATATTCTTGCTTCATTTCCTTCATTTACATGAACTATACTTGTACGCAGCAACACAGTTTGTTGCGTATAGATAGGCGTACGTGACGTAAACGGAAAATTTAAGTGCCATGATGGAGACACTTGAAGAGCCGCCACGAAAGGCGGTGAGGGCAAATAATATTCATATGCGCGCGCATCTCCAGCCGACCGAGAGAGAGTAAAAAAAAAAGTGACGTTCCGTCCCATTAAAAAAAAGAGAGCCTCGCTTCTCAAAGCTCAGTTGCGACATTAATTACTGCAACAACTACCCTGCACACAGCTCACAATGAATTCTATGCGCTGCATCCTCTGACAGAGCGTGCTACTCCATACAGCGGGCAAAAAATCAAGAGAAAGTATTCCTCTTCATCATACAAGCCATCCGTACCGTGAGGATAGTAGGGAACGGACGAGCATAATTACTGAGATATAAAAAATTCAAAAAGAGTAAAATTTATGAAGTGATGCCAGAATATTAAAAAAATAATCTCACTCCGCTTTTTAACACATGAGCCCACAAAAAGACTCCGGAGAGCCTAGATTAGCGCAATTTGGGTTTCAAATATGGCGACTGGTCTTCGCCTCTAAGAGAAAAATAATACTCGGGCAATTTAAAAGACTCTGGTAATAACGAGCAGGGATGATAAATTAGAATGGAGGCGAGGAAAAACAGAATACATATGGAAATTTAGATTACGAGAGTGACTTACATTCACAACGGAGCACGCAAACAGTACGATGTTGATGTCCGAAATTTGCAGAAAGGTATGACAAACGCAGAATAGACTCAAGCCGTGACCGATGTTCACAACATCACCGCAATGGTTAGTGTAAATTTGCAGAGATTAGGCACTGGAAACTGCGTTCCTTATCACGTGACCCACCACTGGGCCACACAAGCCTTCCTCCCAGCGCGATGGCAAATTTGCTATTCATCTTCCATTTGCAGCTGTCGCTATTTAGCGACCTGAGGAGTTAGAAAAAGAAACATTTGGTATGCTAATATCGTACATATAGCATCGGATGTCAGTCCCACAGGTGGGTCTCGCCGCCCAGGACGAAACCCCACCAGAGGGTCACGCTCTCGACAGACTGGGTGGCGGCACGTAAAATGACCGACCATCAGTAAATTGGCCCACCACTTATTATAAGAGGAAAATCTTCGGTGTACAGTTCTGTGTGAAACGCATACACACCGCGTGATTCCCTAACTTCACTACTGAGTGTGGTTTTATGATTATACTTAAAAAAGGTTTGAAAGCTTGCCGACAACTGGGTGGTACTCCACCTGGTGGAGTTGAAACTAGGAGTGAATGAGAAATGTTTATACATTGTTATTAATATTTTCGCGGGGGTAAAGTTAACAAAGTAAAAGAAGTTATTCCTACATTTTGATTAAAATGTAAATAATATCCAGAGATGTTATGATGGGACACATGGATAATAGTAGGTCAAACAAACGAACGTCCGCTCTTGCACATAAAAAAATGAACATAAAGAATTTTGAAAACTGTTACCTGACCAGGAATACTGAGAGTTTTATTTACATGTGCTGCCAAAAGAAACAACATTAAAATTCCTATAAACACCATTAAGTTAAACCGTAACAAAAAATTACCAGCCCAAACAGTACAAATATGAAACATTAACAATAATAACTACGCGAAGAAACAATATTTACCCCAACTTTTTACAATCATAAGAAATATAACGTGGATATATAAGTTAACTTAATTAATGGAAACCCAATAAAATTTCAAGGCTGAAAAATATCATTTTATAAAAATTAGTTTCTACTAGTTTTTTTCCATATTTTTTGTTCCCAGTTTATTTATTTGGTTAATGTATAAAAGGCTATGGAGATGGGTTGATTAAAAATGTGTTTAGTAGGACCCTGACTCACAGTATCCCAAGCCAACTAACTGTTTTCAAATTTCAATTATTTTTTTTTTAATATAAGAGTGAACATGCGGTTTTATACCCACAGTTACCCATTCTCTAACCAATAAAGCCCAGAATATTATTTACAAATAAATCGAAACGTTGGAAAGCGTTCTTTTTTACGTTGTTGACCAAAACCTCGAGAAAATATAACTAGAAACGGATTCCAATGAGGTCAACGGCTTGGTCAACAATATTAATTATGCCCGCACAGCGATATTGGCTGTTTCCCCTCGACGAGGTGAGAGGAAAGGAAAAGGAGAGGAGCGAAGTGGAAAACAAAAACAAAAGCTCATTCACTTTTCGACCGCGAGAGGGAGGGGCCTCCGTGACCGCCACAGCTGGTCGTCGTGATTCCACACACAAACACACGAACATGCTAAGGTCGCCGACGCCCGCCAGACTGCCCTACTGCCACTGCCGGCACAACCTTCGCCCGCTCACGAAAGGGGGGGAGGACAAGGATGCAAACCCATTTGGCGGACATCCAAAGGATTTGGGAAGGGGAGGGGTCCTTTCGCTCAGCGCAGCGAAGGGCAAGAGAGGACTACACCGGGACCGCGATGGGGAGGGTGAGGGGTTGGAAAGAAAGGCGGGAGGGGAAAATGGGGAGGGCGCCCCCTTCCCCATCCCCCCTTGGCCTTTCTCCCTTCGCGCCTTGCCAAGACAGTTTGACTGTTGATGGCCGCACGGATATATAACAGTTGCGTTACACGTTCCAAGAATCGTGGCTCTCCTTATAGGACATTTGCACTCGTATTTTCTCACATTCCAAATAACTAGCAACATATGTACATAGGTCAATTCCACAAATATTACAATGGATTCTTCCCCTGTGGGCTACCAAATGTACCATCCATGATAAAAACGAAAATGGTAATTTCCACATTATTCAATTTAACACGGATTTAACAATATTCCACAAAATCAAGCCTGAAACGATTTTATACGTACCAAATGTGCATTAAAATGGGTTTTTAAGAGTCGCCACTCGCGATGCTGACAGCATAAAGATCCCAACTGCTCGGTAAAATCATCTATTGTTTGGCCCATTAAACCAAATTTATATCTGCGATGACAAAATCTATGAAATTCGTAAATTTTCAGTTTTATGTCTCGCGAGATCAAAGTTGCAAACATTCGGATCGCTCTGCACTCGAAATACGAGCTGCGGACATGTTTGAAAACCGATTAATATGAGTCCTAACTAGCTATATAAATTCAGCTTCTACGGGACGGTCTCCTTCTTATGCGACGAAAATTGCTGAAGCGCCCCCACCGGGGGCGCTTCAGTTTGGCGGTATCAGCCTTTTGGGTTTTACCATTCTATCCCTCATGTGTACCTGCTTAGCATTAACTAGAATGTTGATGCATTGATTATAGGATCAGGGGCGGATCCAGGATTTTGTTCTGGGGGGGGGCACAAAGATACCTCGTAATACAAAACGAACGCAATGATAGAGGGACCGTATTGAAAATCTTGCATATTTATAAGGGGGGCACGTGCCCCCGTGATGCACCCCCTAGATCCGCCTATGTAGAGGATTACAGAATTGGGGAGGCAATATCAATGTAAAGTCACTTTGATGCATTGTAAATAAGGAATACCCATTATACTTCATACTAATATATTCATATACAAAAAGAAATAACATAGGTGACGGAGTATCACTGCATGCCACGGCCTTACCCTCACGCTTGATTCATTCAAACTACGAAACTTACTTCATTTATTTTCCTCATTTCGGGGGTAAGGGGGGCTATGTATATACGCCGCTGCATCGAGTTTGTTTGATTTCACTGACCGGTCACTCCCCGAGTCATTAATCCTCCAACAATGGTGCAAAATATCACAACATGTTGACTGACCGGTGAGCAACCACTGTAAGGGATCAGCAGAAACTTTTCGCCGCATTAAGCGGTCTTAACGCGACCATTGACGGAGGATGTTGAGGTGTAGCACTATAAATAGCCACCATATAGTTTATAGCTTTACAAACAGTAGAAAAAATGGAATACAGGTCCAGTGGCATCACTAAGGTCAGTGCCCCATAGTGCGGCAATTCACGGTGCCTCTCCCTACCGACAGGTTTTAGTACCTCCTATTCTTTTAGGAGTCAATATACACACAGGAAAAGTCGGAACATGTGTCGCGCTAATAAATAATTCATAGAAAAGATATAGGTTCATTTAAAATTCAAAGATGAGGTTTTGCCGCCAGGCTTAAACAGAGCATGGCACCAATATTAGACGGAATCAGAATCATGGACAATAATATTTTTTATGCAGATGACTTGTAACGGAGCAGAACGCATGCGTTGCAACCATTGCTTTGTGGCACAAGACGAACGCGGCACATAGTTACTAGTGGTGCAGTCTTCATTCCGCAAACAGAATGTAACGTAAAAATAGATACTCAACAATAATTATTTAACTATTCAACATTAATTGTAAACATATTTCATTCGATGATAGTCAATTTGTATCCAATTAAAATTGTAACCATAGCAATAATCATTCAAGTTTTCTTTTAATGGAGGGATTTTCAAAAAATAATCTTTAATTCTGCTTTCACGCCACTTCGGAAACGGACTTAATTAGCGAACTGTATCACTTTTTCAGTCGATAATAACCAAACTTATTACTTCATTTCTGTTTAAATGAATTAAACACCCGCGAAGAATGAATTTTTACCATCTTCAGCTATCTACGTACAACTTCCATTGCTTTCTGCCCAATTTACTGGAGAACACATAGGTTCTCTGGCGGGATTCTGTTCTTGGGGAATCGCCCCAAGTGAGCGAGCGCCATTGCGCCATTATGCGGTGGCGCATATTAGAGGAATCTGCTGTAGCTGTTATGGCAGAAGACGCAAAGTGCTCAAATTTCTCCACCAAAAATTAAGTAGGGAAAGTTAGATTATATTGCATGGTGCAGGGGACCTTAGTCAGGTACCATGAAACTCTGACTTTCCTGATTAATTGTGCCATTTCTGCCTGCCAATTGCAGACAATCACCACGGGTTAAGTAGGAATGGACACCCATCAAGACTTAGCCCGGGTCCACCATTGTTTCATTTCCGTGATCTTATGAGAACCGGTGTATTTATGTGGCAAGACCCTTGCATGTACACTTGGGACATGATCAATATTTTAGGTCGAGCTGTTGCGAAAGATCAGACCTGGATGATTTGGTACCTAAGTATTTGCGAAGCTCACATCGACCGCTTTATAGCTGCGTTTAAAGGAAATAAAGACGCAAAGGGAACCACGTAAGCACTGAAAATACCTGCACGTGTATCGAGTGGGATGAGACGTTCAGCAATCCTCACCTTCTCGCATGACTTCAAAGCACGCCGCTTTGGTCGATCAGAACACGCGACGACTTCGGGATTCGAGCCAGAGATGTGATCTGCACTCTTCCCAACCGACTCCAATGCGACAAAGCGATCTAATCACGAGAATGCGATTGAAAGAGGGACGAAGCGTTGAGCAGATCAAGGAAGAATCTGCAACTCAATAGGCGACCTTTGATGTGAGTTGTAACCCTCGCAATCAGTCGGTCTCGGCAGTAAAATAAAGGAGACCTGGGCTTGATGGAGTTAATATCTACATATACATTCGCACACTGCAGTGGCGTACCCAGACCTATTCTCAGAGTTAGTTATCATCAACTGGTTTTCTGACCAATGGCAGGTTCCAAATATCTCCTGTCTGTAAAAAAAAGCACTACACCCGAGTTTGAGGAGTTCTTATTGCAAAAACACGGTGAAAAATTGAAAAAAAAGCCTCGTAAACAGAAAAATAAATCATACTCTGATGCAGCTGCCAAAAGAGCTAAATCTAGGAGTGTAGAAGTGGAATAAATCTAATAAATATTGGCTCGTCTACCAGAACCTTTTCTGCGAATTCTAAAAGGTTAAATAAAATGTGAAGCTATCGACATTTCCGTCTTTTGATACGACATCTACTCCACGAGTTATCCATGGCAATCATCATTGTTGCACGTACTTTAACGAAAAGGCAGGTGGAAAATTATGATATTCAGTTGCTGTTCTTGTCCAATTATTAAAATTACGTCACGGCTTTCACGGCAGAATTTTCACGGGTTCTCGTCTGTAAAAAAAAAGCAATACACCCGAGTTTGAGTAGTTCTATCGTCAAAACGAAGTATTCAATTAAAATGCAACAAAAATCATGAAAATTTTTTATTTATACGTTGGATCGTTTACTTTTTAAAAACTCTTCGGCTTCATAGCATTTCCTGAACTTTTTTTAAGTATCCATTCTTATACGCCTAAAATCAAGTTGCCGAACTTCGAACGCTTGGTGTTCCCGTATCTTTCCTTCCAATAACTTTCAATTTTGATACATTATAGTATTAACAGTCTGCCGAAAAAAATGTTTACACCACTAACATTGATGGATTTGTTATAAAAAACGCAAACCTCTGAAAACTTCGAAACAAATGGGTCAATTGAAAATTGATTGGTACTGTTGTGTGCCAAAGAATATAAGTAATGCCAATTAAGTTGTCTCCACCTCTTCCTGTCCCTTGTCTCTTCCATGGTTTCCTTGCACCACCTTTTTATTCTCACTTCGTCTGCCATCTTCGTCTTTTCTCCTTCCATTGTTCCCTCCACTGCTGTATTTAAAATCCCCTCCCCACTTAAAATATGCCCGATCCAATTCCCTTTCTCTTTTGTATAGTTCTCCATAATGTTCTTTCCTCTCCAGATCTTTCCAGCACATCCACATTCCTTACCTATTCTACCCATTTCACCATCTCTAGCCTCCTCCACACCCCCATCTTAGAAGCGCTGTTCCTATCTCTTCTATTTCAGCTTCAACCATGCCTTATTTCCTCGTGAAACTTGCGTAGCTATTCCAGTTAATTATTTTCATAGCGCACCCAACTTCTTGTATATATTTTTTTCTAAACTAATTTTTATACATGAAATAAAGCTCAAGAGCTCGTATTAAAATATAAACAAAAGGTCAAGAATAAAAGAAATATGCTATTTTTTCATTCAAATCGAAAATAACAACATAAAAACAAACACTATCGTCGGAATCGCTGCTTAGATCCATCAAGTGATCTTAATTCTTGCAAATTCAGCATTAGCCCCAAGCGCATAAGCCAATGCGTGCTCTAGTGCAATTTCCTCAAGAGGTCGGTGCTCCATAACGCAGACGAATGGGATCGTACGTGCTATGAGTAGCTACACAGACCTTGAAATCACTTCTTTAATGACGTTGCATGCCGTCCATAGCTTTGATCTCAGGAAAAAATTGAGTAGCATCGTTAGCGCCGTCCGGAGTTGCAACTCTCGTGGTCATTATAGTGAGATCACCTGTAATGGCGACGCGACGCCGTTACAGTCGATCGTCATTAATAATAGCGTCGTTCGTTGAAATCAGTTTAAGAAATACGAAGCTCATTTTTGTGAAAGGCTGTAACTTCTTCTAATTCATATATTTGGTGTATATTGGTCATTATTTTTTCACAAAAAACTTTGCGAATATTTTAGGAAGTTTACAATATCAACGATTTCAAAAAAATTATACATTAAACGACGTGATAACATACGTACATGAATTTTCCACTAATTGAAGATCTTAACCTGCTATGATCTTTACCGGGAATACGTTATCAACAATTATAAATTAGCCTACCGATATCGCTTTACGATATGGCCGCTTGTAAGCAAACCATTCGAAACTTGAACGCTAAGTGTGAATGCTTTGCAAATAAAGTGTCATTAATACGATAGTATTAATGACACTTTATTTGCAAAGTCATGAGTATATCGTCGTCGCCGTACGTATTCCTATCAGATTAATTCAACTAGAAGATTCCTTGGCGACTGGAATCAATGAGTGCTTATGTTGAATAGAGCTTCTTTGTTTCAGATTGCAGCACTATATGGAATGGAAACATGAGCTTCCGAAAAAGAATAAGAACAGGCAGCAACGTGTTTGACTTGTGAGAGTGAGGGAAGAATGAAGAGAGCCAGCGGCACGATGAACGACGTACACTGGGCATGGCGATCGAGGAGATGCTAAGATGGCAAATGCCTGCTGGCTGAGATGTGGCAAATACATTTCAATTCTGGCACGCAAACGGCGGTGAAATCCAAATAAATTGCCATGGGAAAAAACTCTTCCGCATATCCCCATGAACCTCGGTAAATTGAAATGGAAATCACCGAGTCTCAGGGATCATACAAACTTTCCATTTTCGATTTCCCTGATTTTCAGTCCGAAATTTAAAATTTGTACCGAAAGAAGTCGCAAGCAGAAACTTTTCGTAAAAAACCATTAAGATGTACTGTGAAATTAAGCCAAGCAGTAGTATAAATGAAGTCAAGTAGAGACAAGTCGGCTATACCCCGTGTCGCCAAGCTAGGACGGCAATATTACAAGGGATACCTATGCTTAATCACAAATCTCATCCCTTAGCGGTACCTCCGTAGAGTTTGTCCCAGGCATAATTTCTCTGACGGCTATGACTTCCCAGACCGGTATAAAAATTAACCTACTTAGCTTAGAGATCTGCACACTGGGACGGAAAACCGAAGGACAGCGGTTCCACTCCCAGCCCAAGGAAATTCTTTCCCGTGGATTTTAATGTGTTGAATACAACGGTAAAAATTTTTTAAAAGTATAACTCACGGTCTCAGGCGTTATTTTGTGGAATTTCTTCATTATGGAATAAAATAAAACAAAGTTATTTTATTTTATTCTATAATTTTAAAAAGTCTCGTAAACAGAAAAATAAATCATATTCTGATCCAGCTACCGAAAGAGCTAAATCTAGGAGTGTAGAAGTGGAATAAATCTAATAAATATTGGCTCGTCTACCAGAACCTTTTCTGCGAATTCTAATAGGGTAAATAAAATGTGAAGCTATCGACATTTCCGTCTTTTGATACGTCATCTACTCCACGAGTTATCCATGTCAATCATCATTGTTCTACGTACTTTAACGAAAAGGCAGGTGGAAAATTATGATATTCAGTTGCTGTTCTTGTCCAATTATTAAAATTACTTCTCAGCTTTCACGGGTTCTCGTTTGTAAAAAGTGAAAAGCTGGACGTATGTAAGTATTTTTAGCACAATTAATACTTCCATATTCATATTTCGTATTCTTGAATTGAACCGCGATATCGGGAACGATGAAATTACCCCATTGACGACTGAGGCCTTATCCATAGAAGGGGAAAATATATGAGTAGACTGTAGCAGTTGGGAAATGAAATGGTAAAGGAGATGGACTTCGGAGTTCTGTGGAAAGAATAAAATAGATGCAGTAAACACGCTACCCGAGAGATAACTACATACGCAGAAGACAACACACACATGGAAAATGCCAAGAGAGAAGAATGAACCAAATCGATAACAGCCCTTCTCCACGATAGTACACAAGTCAAATGAAATTCGAGGCAGTGCGGGAGAAAGATACACAGAAACAAAAAATCCGGCTGTCAGTTACATATTCGTCAACGAGCAAATAAAACGTCATGAGTGAAGTGAAAAAGCATGTAAGGGTAACAATTGAAACTAAGAATGGGTCGGGTTCACTTCTTTTATCCATTCCTATTCCGTTCGTGGCATCGGTTCTCGGTCTCGTATCTTAATCGACAGTTTCATTTTCATCGCTCAATTCCCAAAAGCTATAAATGATTTCCGAAAGCCATTTCATCACGAAAACTAGCTAAAATAACACACAAAGTCATCTCAAACGGATCATTTTTAATAACACCACTACATTTACATTATGTAGGTATATATGTACCTATATATATTATTGCTTGGTAAACTTTCCAAATTGATTTTTGCGCGTGTACTTCGGAACCGATTTCGGTTCCTGTTACGTTCCTGTTCCGATTTTGGTTAAAAACTCAAGAACCGATGGCATAGATTATTGAAGAATCGAACCGACCCATCCTTAAATTTAAACCACATTAAATCAATAGCACAGATACTAACTACTATTCGCCGGAAAAATATCTGGAAGCAAAGAAAAATTATGATTGTCTGCGAAAATAATTACGAATGAAGCATATCAGAAACTATGAGTAAGCTACGTGTTTTGAGGTAGGCAAAGTTCACGTCAGACATATAACGAGTTTTTCAACTTTTAACTGGTGGCAATTCTACATATGAATAAAAAAGACAGGCAATTTTCCACGTAAAATTTAATATCAGAATCTTTTTCGATGCAGTTCGTATCATCGTCCGGTAGGGGAGAAGTAGGGAGAATGAACGGGAAAGTATACGCAAGACGTCTTTTATCACGTGGAAGATTGGAGCAAACGCGTAAACACAAATGATGCTAACAAGGCTCTTGATAAAAGGCAAGCAATGGAGGAATGGGTAGCGGAAAGATGTAAGGAAATATTTAAATATTTCTAATAACAGTTCAAATGGCGTATGAAGAGCTAAAAATCAAATGAGCTTACACCAAATGCGCCAATCGAAAAGAAGGCATTGAAAGTAGAAGCGATCAATTTATTAAGTGTAAATGAGCAGATATTTGAGCAGAACGCTGGATAAGTTTCAGGAGAAGACGAGGTGAAAAAGAGGAATCAAAAAGCAGACCCCCTATCGATCCCCTACATCAACGAGAAAATTAAAAGGCATCCAGGCGCCGGTAGAAGACAAAATTAACCGTGAATTCACGATTAACCTCGTAGACACGACAAATCCAATGACATTCTCCGCGGAATAATTAATGACAGTTACAAGAGTGGGACACTACCGTTAGAATGCCAGGGAGGAGAAACGATAGCAGCAACCATTGAAAGGGCACAAGAATATATGCTGTACAAGAGAGGCTAGAGATGTCTAAGTTTCGAAATGCTTAAGAGGTTTTTATGCAGCAAGTTTTGAGAAAAATCATAGAACTTGTTAATATTTACGAGTGACGAAACTCCCTAGAACTTCTGAACTTTCAATCACATCGTCACAAGTAGTTAATCGATGATTGAGATACAAAATATCACAGCAACGTATTCAAATTAAAATCGACGACCTTTATAACCCTTTTTCGAGTAAGTTGATGACATCAAGAACGTATGCATAGTGTTTCACCGCGACTCAGCTAGTACTCGGTCTTGTGCATGAACTTCGTGTGATTCTTAGTTGTAAACAAATTCAATTCATTGCAAAAAACAAATCCTGATGAAGGTGATAAAACACTATACCAAAAAGTTGGAAAATTCCCATTTATATTCTTCAATACCTAAACTCGAAGACACAGATCCACGTTAAACATCGAGGTCAAGAAAAAGAAAAAAACTCAAGTTCTTTTTTGCATATGCTCTTGCTAGCAATTTTTTCCCTCAGTGAAATGTTCTCCTTGATCGAGTAAATGAACAAAAAACTCCTTATGATGTCACCATCTCATGAAAAGTGAACGGCATATATTACGTGTTGTCAATTAGCTTATATGAGAAATTGTGAATATAGAAGAAATTTTTTTTAGTAGCCACTTATCTTTCACTTCAATTTACCGAATTGTTTTTATGAATTGAGATTTTGAGAGTAGGTGAGTGAACGACCCTATTGTCTGGAAAACCTGGAAGCCAACATAATGGACATGGGAGTTTGATATACACCCTCCGTTTCACTCACGGGCTTTCAGGCCAAAGTTACCAAGGCCATAACCTGTGGCATGCAATTTTAATCAGTAAAACCGCGGCTAGCGACTCGAGTATTGCGCAACACAAGGGACTTAACACGGACCACACGAGCATGTGACTTTTAACGGCTTCCTTCCACTTTCCTGGAAGTCTCCTCAGAGTGAAAGATATGGAGTAATTACCCAGGACATCCTTGAATATGACAAACGACCTCCGCAACCGCTGAATTTGACTGAGATTGAGCGGCGTCGTGAGGCACGGGAGCGAGGAAATTCCAAACAGAGTCCCTTCCAATCGTAAAAAGCGATAAAACATGCACGCTACTGTTTTAGATCCGCTAGCGATCTGATGTCCGGCAATTCCTTCTGAATTTATTTTCTATAGACAGTGACGCATTAAGAGCCTCATTTTGGGGGATTGGGGGTGGTGAGCATCCCTTATATTCTCTCTGGGATTAGGAGAACTCATTTCAAACAAAGGCGCCCCATGATATATTATATTTAAATATATAAGAGACATTCTGGTCTCCAACTCGCCATTGGCATTTGAATATATTAACATTCAGGGTAGGGGGAGGGCAGATCCTTTCTCTGGGCCATCCCTTACTTCGAGGATTTTCTTAAGGCCGCCATACACGGCGAATGATTTTATTTGCATGATCATTCAGCATGATCATTCGCCGTGTAGGACGTAACAATTCGCGAATTTCATGCGCATCATTCAGTGAAAATTAGAACATGTTCTATTTTGCTCGCATGATCCTATGAATGATCACGTGATCATTCAGCATGATCATTCACCGTGTATAGCGGCCTTTAGGGAGTGTTTATAGGCTTCGCTTGTAATTGGAACCCATGACGCACCAGCAATCAAGCACTTTACCCACCAGGCTTCCTCGCTCCCCCAAAAGTTTTGGTAAGCAGATATAATTCATACTTTTCAACATTCATCAGTAATCCCTGGGGCATGGACCCTTTGACCCCGGCTATTATGCCCCCTGACCCCAGGTCCATCTCTTTGGCGAATCTGAAATCACCTCTTCTACCCATAAACCATTTTATGACCCCAAAAGCATTAAATGCACTGAATTTCAATACGAGTAATGAAGTAAGACTAATGAATGAACAAGTTTTACTTTGAATCCACCCTGTGACTGAAAAAAGGTAATCACTATCTTCGATATTATCAACCATGTCAACACTTTGGTGGAGAGTTTAATAACTTTATTTAACCCTAGCTGACTGATTCCAGATAATTACCCCAACCCACTCAGGGCTTCAACTGATAGGTTGGTTAGTGATAGCTGGTTACTTGATATGTGAGGGTAGAGCTCTACACATATTAAGCCACAGAAATTTGAATATCAGAACGTTCAGGGTAAGGGATCAATCCCTTATCCTAGGCCACTTCATACGCAAACACACACAAGTTGGGAGTGCCCTTAGGCTTCACCAAGGATTATCATCACCGGCTGTAATAAAATCAAGGTTTATATTTATGTTTAAATAGTTAATTAAAAATAAAAAAGTCAATTAGAACATCCGACAGCCATTCTCTATGAAGCATGGTATTATCACTACTTACAAGTTCCAAGTTTGAATCTCAACAGTAATAGATGCTTATAAAGCAGATAGCAATTTTTTCCACCTTCATCATAACTAATTAAACCAGAGTCAGCATGAATATTGAAAGGTCGTACCTGGCAGCAGCCTCAGAATATTCCCTAAAATTTACACTCATTCAACCAATGAGTCAACCCGAAGGTCAGTGGGAGGAGAGGAGGGGATAGCTCACCCTAGCCTTAGCCACAGGCATGTGAATATGAGAATATTCGGGATAAGTGGGTCAATTCCTTTCTTTTTGCCACCTTTACCTTCAAGGATTAGTAATTTTGTAATTTGGATGTGTCCAAAGTCTTCACCTAGGATTTGTACCCAAAACTCTTAGATCAACAGCCATGTGGTCTACTAACTAAGCCACTGTACACCCCTCCCTTACTGTGCTTCCATTGCCCTTCAGTGAGCACCGATGGAATTCATGTATGAAGTACATGCCTGGCACTAAAATGGCCTTCAGCCACAGCTAAAAACAACAACTAAAGAAGTACATTTAAATTAATAGTAATATAAATGATGGTAAGAGTAACCCAGGCAACCAATTACGGATGTGGGGGAGTCCCATATTTTAAAAAATCAAGAAATGGTGGTGCATCTTAAAACTATTCTTTCCACCATGAATGATTTCAAAGAGCTAATTTCCAAATCAGTAGGGTGTCAATGTATATCATGTCTTTAGAAGAAAATTCAATTTAAATATTATAAGAGGATTTATCCCTCATCACATCAACACTGATATCACTGCATTCCACAGCATCAATGGAGGTAGATAACCTAGCCAACATAATTTTGCCGTTCTTTCTCATAGAATTTTAATGCGAGTCAGGATATCTCAAAGTTTTGGTAAACACAATAATATTACAAAGTAATTACCACACCTACAAAAGAATATAAGTCAATCCAAATTATTGGTGATACGGCTTAGATTGGGGATATATGAGGGAAGTATCACCGGAATGGAACCTGAATGAATGCATAAACTAAATTAGAACAGGTTCTATTTTCTGTTCACGCCTTCACACAAGTTGGGTGGTTGGTCACATAGCGAATTTTGACTTCATTCAAAAAAGCATCCATTTACACAATGATTCATGTGTGTTCATGCATTGCATTAGATAATCTATAACCTCAGTCAGAGGTGTAACTAGGAATAAACTTTGGGGGGGATAAAGAGGCCAGGGGGGGGCAACCCCTCCCCTGGCAAAAAGGGATCCAGGGGTTAGTCACCGGTCTGTATTCAGTAACTCGTCCAACTGCCATGATAGTAATAAATGAGGTTTAACTGAATTTTCACCAGAATGCATCTTTTGAAATTTCTATAGCCATAACCCAATTTTTTTATGAGTAGACACCGAATATAAGGGTGATTATAAGGGGAGGCCCAGGAGACCCAAGACCCTCCCCCCCAAGAAACTGAGTGAATCAAAGAAAAAAATCGAGTACCACTATCTGAATTATTTGAATTAACCATGAGCGACGGCATAGCAGTGGCACGCAGCGCTACTCCGAATTTTTGTCACAATTGTTTCAAATATAAAATACTGTGGGTAGTCCTCCTTCAAATTTCTTAAATCCCCCTTACATTGATCTCCGCCCCCTTATTAATAACTTCTATTTAACTTGATAGGAATAGACGGTCATTTCTTGCAGCGCGAAGTTGCTTGTTTCAGTGCTAGCCAAAACTGAGACTTATTCATGTCTCAGTAAAATTGGTGGCACCATACATTGGAATACGTAATAAACGACGATGAAGAGAATTTTCAGTATTTAACAAGTGACACTAAAACAACGTTAAATCTATTCATATTTTCAAGTGATGAACAATGCGCAGAATATTTATCCGTTACGAATTTGGGAAGAGTCGATAATATATGCCATCAATGCACGCGCGTTTCGCTTAATTCGCACGCAAAACAATTAAAATATAGCCAAAGCATTTCACGGGAGTAGGAAAGACGTCCCAGCATCACACATGACAGCAAAGAAATGCAACGAGACCGACCGCGTTTTTTTCTGGCTGGGTCAGGGGTGAAACCATGATGGGAGGGATGTAGGGGTTGAATTCCTCCCCCCCTCCCACACCCGGCCCGAGACAAAGTAGGTCCCAATAAAAGTAGTTTTTGGTGAATAAAAATAATATATTGGTGATTGTTTAACGTTATATATCCAGTACTTTTCACAGTGGAGTTCAATTATAATCGCATCATACAAAGCAAAACATTTTGATTAATATTTACGAAACCCCTTCGTGGACCAGTTTTCCCACATCGCTATTGAACAAGACAGTAAATGTATGAAGCGTCCCAAATAACTTACTCCTCCTTAATGGGTTAAAGTTATTTCCAGCAAAAATATTTTTCTGCAAAGAAATGTCCTATTCAACATCCAGGTACAATTGGGGTCGCTCTGAAATCTTGGGAGCAGGGAATATGTTCTCTATGGAGATCGTTCCTATCCCCAAATTCAAGGTAATTGTATCGGGGGCACCCGAAATAGGGATAAGGGTCGAATTTCCAGGATTGACCCCCCCCCCCCCTCGGCCCCTCTGGACGAACCAGATAACATACTAATGCAATGAAGTCGGTTATTTTTGCTAGCCTAAGAGGAAGTTTAATTTCTGCTAAACGGGGAATCACGTCAACATTTTCCTCCTGATTTTAAGGAGTCTCGACTTTCAAAAACAACAGCGAACACTCATCAATGGCTAAAAACGAATGTGTCCGAAAATTTTTCACATAACGTAGAAAACACTTTTTACGGATCCTGCTCTCTCCTGTCGGGACACATCGGCAGGCACAGCTGATTCCTCGCCGGGTAATAGCCACCACCCGCACGGACAAGATTTTAGGAGTAAATTCTTAAGCAGGCAAACAATACAGAGCGCGTAGATTGTGACAGGCAACCGGCAACCTAGGGGTCAAAAAACAACTCAGCCTTTTAAGTTCAGAGGAGACAAATTAGCGACAGGGTATATTGGAACTTCCCAGTCTCGAGCACACATGATATGCAGAAGAAAATGGCATATACAGCAATACTAAGGAAAAATAATGGCAAATTTCCCAAGATGCTGAGAATAGTGACTCTATTTTTATTGTTGGCAAGCTCGAGCTAT
The DNA here is from genome assembly GCF_921293095.1 of Ischnura elegans. Lineage (NCBI taxonomy): Eukaryota > Metazoa > Arthropoda > Insecta > Odonata > Coenagrionidae > Ischnura > Ischnura elegans. The sequence continues at coordinate 112,596,517 of NC_060246.1, read as the reverse complement.
GCGATTAACGCGGTCAGCCATTTACATGACGGGAAACTGCTAATGAATAAGAGATGGACAACCAACAAGAAAAATTTTGCCAGGATGTCTGGGTGTAAAGTATGAATACCCAATGACAATACCCAACTCCATTCATGATAACAGGATGAGAACTGTCCATCACTTGACAACATAAAATTGAAGAATGTTCATAACTTTCCCGCAACACACACACACAATTTAAGCAAGAGAAACCAGACCAGAGATCTGGTTCAGCAAGTCACAAAAACGAAAAATATTAATTAGCAATGGACACTTCACAAATTCATATCAAAAGCAAATACTCACCTATGCGTGCTACCAAATCATTGATGCTCTCCCACGTAGTTTAAGGTCATTGGTTCCCACACACTTCGACGATGGATACAGGTGATACAAAGTCCTAATTTTTGGAGTCAACACAATCCGGAGAATTATTAGCTAGAGACAGAAATTAAAAAAATCGCGACGAGATGGAAAACCAGAATGAAGGATCATCACAATGACGAAAACATTCAAATATACAACCTTCACGCTTAAACACAATATCGCAAGTATTCGGCAAAATTCACAAAAAATAATTGAGTATGCGCAATGACACCCTGATCGAAAGAGTTTCGTTTCCACTAATAAGATAGTTATAAGAAAAATATTCCGATTATGTAATATTCTTCCTCCAAACAGAAACCACTAAAAATAACCTATATCAGTTACTCTACGTAAAACCAAACAATAAACCCCTTTAATGACAACGAAACAAGAGTGCGAAGTAACCTCTCGCCTGCAAAGCTGAAAACGAATCCCTTCCACGGAAAGCAGAACCAGCAGAACGCCGCTTAGCAATATCGATTATTTTCGAAGCACGAATTCGATGTGTGGTACGAATATCGTACCTCAACTGTTTCAGTGCAAATTTTTACGCTCAATAGAAAACAACATAAATGTGCATTGTAACATCAGGAAAACGACATAAATCTAGTTGCCTGGACACAATATTGTAGGATATCTGATTTTCAAATGTTGATAGTGATAATCCGTGTAAATTTTAATTGGTTATCCGCTAATGAATAAGACTGTATACTTTTCATGTTCCCGGAATTCTTCTCTTGAACTATGATCATATTAAGTTCCAACGTCATGTCAGATGAAACAGAAGATGAAATAGATGATGTAGAAGTGGATCCATACTGTAGAAAGTTCCATATTCTATTAGAAAGGTGCACCGCAATGCAACAGGTACTAAATAATATTTATACTACGGGTGTTTTTCCTTTTGTCGTTGCTACTAAGTTGCAATTTTATATTCCAGGACAACGAGAGACTGGTCAATCGCATTCAAAGAGTACGGAAGATGCTTCGAAGAGCCCGGAAAGAAAGAAAGTAAGGAGGCACATTAGCATTGTGATTATAATGTATGTTAATCATTTGCTTATTGAAAATTGGTTGTTAAAAGGTTTTTGATGGCGCGGTTGGATAAGCATGGAGATAGTTGGAGAAATGTTCCCCTTTCGCTCCATCTTGCAGAAGAGCCTCCAGTTTTGATTCCTCAGACACACAAGAATCCAGAGCCGAACAAATTAAGTCCTCAGGTTAAGGTATAGAATTTTATTGTGGCTCGTATTTGTATATGGAAATACAGTTATTGTCAGTAGTCTTTATGAGTTGTTACTTTTTCAGGCCTCTAGTTCAACCTCCTCCACTGTAAATTCGGAAAAAACTCCCAGAGGGAAGGGTGGTACTGGTGGAGGCACTCCTAGTTCCTCTAAGAGGAAAAATAAAGATGGAAAAGACAGGGATCCAAGTGCTCCTAAACGGCCTGCTAACCCGTATTTCCAGTTTTGCCAGGAGCAGAGACCACTGGTATCCGAGCAGTATACGAATATTGGAAGTGGTCAAGAGGCAGATTTAAGCAAGCAAGAACTAACAAAGTTATTGGCCAGCCGATGGAATAGTCTCACCAATGATGATAAGAAGGTTGTGCACCATTGGTTTGATTCTGATATTGTGTAGTGTTTATTTTGCCCTAATTTAACTCTTCTTTAGAGTTACCACTTTATTATGATGGATTTCTCAAATTTAGTTAATTTTCTTTTTACCTGCTTTCTGGATTGTTGTTACCCAATAACGGTAAGTGAATGTTATCATTTACTGAATGCTATTTAAGTGAGAGCGAATTTCATGACTTACTCATTCTTCATTACTCATGATTCCTTGATTAATGGTATATTTAGTGAAGTTATGTCGAGCATCTCGGGGTTAGGTAAATCGTTATTCTTAAGACATCCAGTTGTCAGTGTCATGCTAAAACACTTTCAATCATACTCTCGTTGATTTTCAGGTTTACTATGATAAATATGAGAAGCAGAAAGAAAAGTATTCTGCTGACATGCAGATGTACAGCTCTCGACCTAAATTTTCACATTTTCCAGCGGATGATTCTTCGAGCTGACCTGAGTGAATTTGAAGATAAGTGACGTGATGATAGATTATGTTTATTGTAGGAAGTGCTGGATGTTGTGAAACTGAGTGAACATTGGAGCTGGTCGAAATTTAAAATTGTTTTTTCAGTTCATAGATATTATCAATCTTCTACAGATCATATTTGGCTATGCAGTTCATCTTATTAGTTATATTTATAATTTTTGTACGATTTTGTAATAAAATATAAAATTTTCTTTGTAAAAGTTATTGAAATTAATGCCCAATTCTTAGGGAGAACGTATGTATTAGTCTTCAAAGTAACCATTCTGCTATGACTTGACTACTAAACTACTTGAGAAAAATTTTACCAACAAAATCAGGTAGTAAGGATACAAAAATTATTTACAATTCATATTCGCTCCAATTCATACAATCAATACTTCAAACAGAAATTACAGAAACTAATACCAAAAGAAAACTTAGTCCACAACTACGACCATTTGTAACACAATAGCAATCTTTCCACACTATAAGCACACAATTTGAGCTTTCTACCGAGCTTTGAAGCTGTCCTTCTCGGTACGAATGAATCCCATGGTGGCTATAGGTTCATTCTGGCCAGCATGTTGCTGCACTGCAGGGTCAAGGACACGCATAAAAGGGTTGATCAGCTTCTCCTCCCCTATAGGCAAGCAACAAGCATTGAGATGCTCATACACATACGAGGCTCACAGAGTATAAACAGCAAATTTCACTGAAACCTACGACAATAATAAGGCAAAATTTGGTAACAGCTACAATAATTACCAATGGTTGAAGGCACTGTTGGTTCTTCTTTGCTTCGCTTCGAATGGGCCCAAGACATTTTATCCTGAATATTTTCATTGGCAGGTTCCACATGCTGAGCATATTTCAGGTTTTGGATTGTGTATTCATGACCACAATACACTTGCTGTAAATGCAATAGAAATTTCAATCATGCACTTGCAGTTCCCAATATTGTTAGATCATATATATTTAAAACTGTCTTCATCAATAATTTATAGAGTACATATATACATTAGCTAGAGGAAGTAGTAAGTATTCTGGTATAGAAAGACATTACTTTGAATTAAAATGCCATATATCTTTACTCATTCTCCGCTGGGATATAAATTTGTCATAATTAATGATATATCCTTCAAGAATTTTTTTTATCAACTTTAAACTGCAAGCAGTAAATTGAGACCAGAAAACATTAGGACACTGCAACAAGTTTAATGACCATCTCTTGCACATTTCAACAATCCATAGCATTTACCACTCAACCTTTCACTCCTCCTACTAAGAGCATTTTCAAGAGAATGAGAGGGAAACATTGAAATAATAGGAGGCATTAGCAGTCGCAGAACATTACTCCTCCAGTCCTGGGCATAAAATAATGTTTAACCATACACAGGTATTGGCGAAGACAGAAGATTACCTTCCATGCCTTATATGTGAAGCTGTCTAAATAGCAAAAAGGCCAAATAATTTCAGTTGGGTGGATGGATATAACCTCAGCCAGATATATAAAGGGTTCCTGGCCCAATCTAATGCCTAATGGCTATTGCCTTCCATGGGAAATTCAAATCGGGCCAACAATGAGATAACGAATCACATATAAGATCGGGACAAAAATGTTTTCAGCACAGCATTTCCCGAAAGGAGCCAACAAGATAGATAAAAGAAGCTGTAAAAATCTTCAAAACAAAAATTATCTTATGGGGTAAAACTGACCTGAAGTTCTTGCCTTGTCTGCTGTTAATTTTAAATATGAAATTATTTGTTAAGGATCTTAACCTAAAATGTGATGATACATCTCATGTATCCTCTATTACTATACTGAATTTTTGGTGTTTTTTAGAGATAAATTTCAATGCTTAACAAGTTCAATGGCACATAATGAGCAACCAAAACCACCACTATAATGCTCACCGTATTGTCAGGAAGGTTTCCCAATATCTCCACTAATGCAGTGTACATTTGATTAGGAGTTCCCTCAAAGAACCTTCCACATCCAGCAATGAAGAGAGTATCACCTAGAAGAAACATTTATTTATTACGTCTACTAGGTACAAAAAAAAGTTAAGACACAAGCGTGGGAAAGATGTTTTGCACAACTTCAAATGGAATAAATAACGAGAAATATTGAAGACTCAGACTTCATAAAATTTTTCACTACTTCAGCAACAGTTAGAAGAGAGGTACAGAGAAACTCATCAGCTTGTTTGTTTTCTGCAGTTTTCAATGAACTCAGACAAGAAATTAGACTGGCCAGGTAACGTGATGGACGTTGCTCTTTGAATTTTACTGACAGCAGAACCCTCACCATGAATAAACTATGGAAGGTTGGTGTGAAGACTTCTGCAGCGCTTCCGCAATGCAAGCAGCATTTTTCAGCTTCCACTGCATCATAGAGCTGTAAAAGACAGTTTCTGCTGCATTCCAGTGGGTTTCTTCAGGCCTAAGTACTTGATATCATATTTTGACTTTAATATTCATGCAGCCCAGCCTTGCAACTAATTAGAGTGAGAACATGCATTTTGATAAATAATATGGGTGTTGGGATTAGATATGCAGCCCGGTAAACACCAGGAATACATTATTTGATTCTAACTCTGATATTACAGGCCCAAGAGCAAACTCTAAAACCAATCAGAGATGAGACACCTCAGTGTGCTATATAATGGTGAGCACAATACAGCATTAAGTACTTAGACTTGATGACACCAGCTGTAATGCAGCAGAAACTGTAGTCTTTTTCACAACTACAACACGGTGAAAACAAAAATAAAGGCATCCTACACTATGGAAGGTTAGCAGGGCACTTAAAGCTATTCAGCATCCTTACATTGGACTAGCTTTGAGCCATTTGAGGATGCTATTCAGAGGATAGTTGAGTCCAGTGGTGTGCATTGGAGTTTTTGCCAGTGAGAATAAGCCTATTGTTAAGATGAGGGTGAGGAAATAGGTGAGGTGTAGATGTAGTAGTAAAAGTAGGTGTAGATGAGGTATTAGGAATTTCTGCTAATATATACAAGGTATGACCAAACAATGCTGAAAGAAAATGAAAAAAACTAATCCTGTGTAAGGTAGAACAGGGTAGGTGAGCGTCACAGCTTAAATAGTCAAACAAAAAGATTAACTCCAATGACCAAAACGTTTAAGACCTTGTCAAAGGTAAGGTGATTTACTGTTTTGATTTGCCGGAAAGAAGCAATTAACACCAGAGACCAATCACAGCCTCTTAGCCGGAAACCATTCACAAATACACACTCTCAATTTGTAAAGACCCTTTGCAAAGATTAACCCCTTGTAAGGACACAGGTAAGGTAGTATGGGTTAAGATTGCACACACATACAGACTACGAACAACAAACACAGTATGTGAGATCAACTCTCGGGGAACAAATTCAAACATCGTTAGGGTACCACAGTCAGGAATATGTGGACTGGTTTCAAAAAACAAAGTAATCATCTGAATGGCAAAGGGTTAAATCTTCATTAAAATGCAATTTTGAAGTGAAGATTTTAAACATTACCACCAATGCCGTTCATCTTCCTTATCACTCGCATAAGGTTTCTGTTATTGCCCAGACTGGGATTCTAATCACAGGCCTTAGTCTTTCCTGGCTATAGTACTGACCACTACGCTGCCCATGTTCCTTGATTCCAATGTCAATTCTAAACCAAGGTTCATGGACCATGGGCCACCCATTCTCCCTGATGTGGTCATCCTTCAAGGGCCTAACACCTAGCACTATTAACCCAGGTAAAGAAGGCCATGAGAATGAAGGAACCTGGATAACCTAGTGGTATGCTCAATGCCCCCGAAAGAAACAAGTCTGTGATTTAATTCCCAGTCCAGGGGATTAATGTATTGTTAGTGTGAATGCTCATAATTAAATTTTCAAGAATTACTATGAATTATGTAAAATCAAGAAACTAAATTTTAATTACAAAATTCGGTCCGAAAAAAATCATAATATCCTAACAATATGTCCACATGAGCAATAACAACAAACAAGGTCATTCCTTGCAGGCGCAGCAGTAATGAACGGTGTTAATTTGTCCGGCCCCCCAGTGGGTCACATCTCCCTGAACGTGTTAAGGAATTTAGTTAAAAGCAATCCAAACACTTACATGGCCGAAGCACTCATCCAGAGCTTCCCTCATTGCTACAACAGACAGCTCAACATAATTTAATCACTTAGACATAATATACATCTTGGCCACCAATGCTTGTAATTTAAGCAGGAATTCTCAAGCATCTATAAAGTAGGCAACTAAGTTCACACTTTTTTTCATGAAACTACAACTTTATTGTGAAAAATTATGACAAATGAATAATTCAAAGCATTTTCATTGCTAGCTACAACTTTTCCCCATCTTTCTGGCAGAGCTCAATTACCATTACAGTAAAAGAGTTCATCTTTTGAGGCTATCCACAAATCAAGCAATTTTTTGATGTCTTCATGTGAGTAGAACTGCTGACCAGTCAGACCATGAGACATACAACGCAACAACTCATAATTGTACGACCGAATATCTGAGGAATATGGAAGGTGAGTTAGGACTTCCCATTTGAGTACTTCCCAGTAAGTTTTAAAGGGTTTGGCAACATGAATTGGAGTGTTGTTCTGTGGTAGAATCACTTTGTCGTACCTCTGCTCCACTGCGGCTGTTTTTCACACAGTGCTCGGCTCAATTGCATCAATTGAAGTCGATATCATTCCCCAGTATTGTTTTTTTTTTGTTTTAACAATTCACAAATAACACTGAGCTGATCCCACCAAATATACAGCATAACCTTCACAGCAAGAGTACTTGGCGAAGCCAATGAAGTAGAGGTATGACCAGGCAGTCCCCATGACTTTCTTCCCTCTTTTTGGAGGGAAAGTTTTTGTGATGAATCAATTTTTCATCACCCTTCAAGACACGATGAAGAAAAACTTCATTTTTTGCTGCTAGAACAGTTTTTCACATGCAAAAAAACTATGCTCAACGTCCCTTGGCTTCAAATCACAAAAAACTCAAGTTCCTTCATTTTAAATCATTCCCATTGCATGCAATTGCTTGGAAATGGCTTAGCGGATAACTCACAGTGATGAAACAAGCTCTTCTTGAGTTTCATGGATCATCATCAAGCAATACCTCCATTTGAGCGTCTTCGAAGGATTTTGGCCTTCCTTTATGCAGACAGTCATTAACTTAGAAATGACTATCTTTGAAGCAACAGAACCAATCACAGCATGTTGTATCACTCAGAGCATCAACTCTGTACACTTTATGGAGCTCTCAGTGCCCTTTAGATGGCGTTTTCTTCAATTGAAAGAAGAAAATCAATTCTCCCCAAAAACAACAATTATTCGGAGCAAACTCAGACATTTTCACGCAACAATTAGGATATGTCACCAAAACAAACTCACCTTCATCGTTGAGCAGTTTGTTTACCAAATGCCTAAGCTTTATAGTTCATGCTGTTAATGATCTGTAATCATCTATAGACAAACAGTGGGAACTTAGTTTTGCACCACATAGTTAAATTATTGGCCACAAAATCACAGTTCCTACCTTTGAGACTGCCAATAACTATTGACAATAAAAAGATTCAGAATTGAGTCTGCATTATATCCAAAGTGAAGGCAATAAAAACTTAATTGAACACACTAATACACGCAAAAAGGTACTCAATACACTACAGCTTACCAGTGAACACTACGGGAGGATGATTTGCTCCAGAAACATAGTAACAGATGTGACCCGATGTGTGGCAGGGCGTGGAAAGGCAACGGACAGAGAGGGATCCAAGGTTGAACTCCTCTCCATGTGAGACTTTCTTAGTGAGCGCCTCGATTCTGTCATCACCACCCATCACACACAGCTGAGGGCAAGCATCACCCAAACCTGTGGCCATTTTCACCAAATTCTTGTTCCCCCCAGCATGATCCCTGACAAGGAAAGAAAATAGTACAGAAAGTAGTACAGAAATAGTACTTTACCCCGCCAGCCTCGGTGGCGGCGGGGTAAAGTCCTCGACTGCCAAACCGAAGGTCGCGGGTTCGAGTCCCGCCTGGGTAAGTTACCCTTATCCAGGGCATGGGCGTGTGTGAATGTCCTTCATTGTCAATTGTTAATTCCCCATTGTAAAGGCCGTAAATGTGCTGTTTATGGGGTAATGGAAATAAATAAATAAAACACTTATAAGCTCAAATATGTAAAAAACCAAAAACAATGAAATACAGTAAAACCTCTTTTAAAAACTCTGTTTGGACCAGAAAAATATCAACTTCACTGTACAGTTATTCAGTGAATAACCACAACTAGCCAGTGGTGTATCATTACAGAATCACCCACAAATGCACTTAAAATCTGAATTATTAAACGGATTATTTGCGTTGACCAGTAACTGAACCCAAATTCACGCTGAGTTTTACACCATTTCAAACACCAAACATCTTCCTGGCAGTTTTTTGATGGTTTTAGAGCGCAAGATGCCTTATGCTGCCAGACACAATATAACACCACATGTTTGTGTGCATAGAGCTACAGTACCGATGCTAGTGCCAGAACTTTGAACCCAAAGGTATCATTCTTTCTACACATATTGAATACATAGCGAGACTTTTTAGAAGTTTCACTCTATGGCAAACACTCATCCTGGTCAAGACAAGTGATTTTTCTTCCACAGAATATTCATTGTAAAGCTCTGTTCACAAACAACTTCACTTGGTATAACTTCAGTTGGTACAGTGAACTAGAAAAATTGATGACATACTCCATCAATCACAGAACAAACTACATATTACTCAAGAAATCGATTTTCAGAGGACTTCCCACATGTTTAATGTCTCCTGACATATATAATATCTTCTTTGCTGTTGGTTCATTTCAAGAAAGACCAACATTGTGTAGAAGCTTTCCCAACTAGCAACTATCGTAACATGCCATAAGTTGTTTTCTACCAAAAGACTCATTTTGAATGTACAACACCATGTGTACACAAAGTCAAGCAGCTGTTAACAAGGCATAAGGGGGTTCACTAGCAAATGTGATGCGTGGGTTGCATTTTTCACCGGATGACCATATTGTTCATGAGTTTTGAAGATGGGTCTCACCAATGTAGCAGCAGCAATGGCAGGTGTTTTGAAGGATTGAGAAATTGTAAATGTGATAATAAGGCAAACTTTTTTCATGGTTAAGACATTCTTTCAGGCTATACTCTACATTCAGGTCTTTTCTTTTGTATCACAAACTCTAATAATAGGTACCAACATAGACACTAGAGAACTTAAGTAATTTCAAGACACCCTAATGTATAGGAATGCCTGTAAGTGTCTTCAATTGTGGATAAATGCAATGAAAACCTTAAGGTTGACAAGATTGACCCTATAAACCTATCTGCATAAGTAAGCAAATGAAATCATCAGTTGTAAAACCCTCAGCGGAATATTATTCTTTCCTCTCACACTGGCTCATTTAGAGCAGAGCAGACAATCACTTATTGCACAGTAATCCTCCATCCATGCGTACCCAATGATAAAAGATGATAATTTCCAATTCATAATACAAATTTCTTCATGCCTCCAACTTTAACACCAGAATGATGGGTTAGCCGCATACCATCTATGCATGACTATGGTATATTTTCCCTTCCTAATTATTCTTAACTTGTGTAGAAGCGTTCTGATGTGTTACGGTTAGGCATAGTGTAAGAATAAAATTGCATCAAAAAACATTACTGTAATTGCACTGGTAAAATGCTGTATTGTAAAATAAAACTGTGTCTCGTTTATATTGGTAAATATAATATTACATGTGTTTTAAAATACAAGAAATATTTCAACACACGTTATTCGTTGCACATATATTGGAAAAAAACCTGAAATCAGAGATGAATAAGGCAATACAAATGTGGTCTCTATGTTAGTATTTTTTACTCTTTTGATGGCTGTTTGCATCATGAGCAAAACAAAGACTCTGTTCATTACATTGAATATGTTTTCACTGGAAGTCCTCCACAGAAGCAACCATACGGTGCCAAGGAATATACAAATGACCTTCTTATTGTGCAACTACGGAAATAGATAAGTTATTCGTGGTACCTTCAAGATCTAAAGCATTATAATTTATTAGCCACATTAAAAAGTTTTAAATGAGTTGAACCTAATAATAGACATTTGAGGCTAATGTAAATGGAAAAGTCATGGCCATGACAACAGGCTAAGATGCTACTATTCATCGGACTGAACAGTGGTCAATAGATTGCTCGAGGTCATAATATGTTGAAGCTGGCATTGCACATGGCCTAAAGCGTACCACCAAAAAATACTTTATGTGCACATAATTTTTTCTGAAATAAATATTAACAGCGAAAAAAGGCCAGCCTCATAAACTAGACAACAAGGAAGTGGGGCACAAAAGATATCCTTAGGCATTATAGCGTAAATTAAAAATTTTAGACCATCGAGTCAAATTATTTACCAACTATTAAGAACATATATCTTTCAGAGCAACGCCTGAATAGAACCCAACTATATTTCTAGATCAAACAGAAATAATAAAATAAGAGACATATATATTTTTCTGAACAGAAAGGCATAGTGTTTTTACCCTAAACAAATAATCAAATTATTCCAATACAAAATTTCTTTTATTTTTTTGGAAACATATGGCATTCAAACACCCCTCTACCACATGCCTCATGAGGTCGCTTCAGGGGTAGTATGTAGATTTTATATCTGCAGTTTGATGGGTCAACTGGAGACAACTCTGATAAGCAGATGGAAATTAGAAGACATCATAGACTTCACTAGCAGCTGATAAGCAGCACCTTGCGGAAATGACCAACCAGATGCATAAAGTGTAACTTTAAGTCATAATAAGAGAAACTTTGACTATAATGAAGACTTTGGAAGAAAAATTGCAAATTAACGCATACTAAATCAATTTTTAAGCAGAAAATTTGTGGCACGGAGGTTATTTTTCCTGACAGGGGCCCATGCATGGATTTTGTTCGAATAAAGTTCCATAATAATAGAGGTTCATCTTGATTGTTTTTCCCATTGAATTAAGCATGAGAAAGGCCTGGGACTGGAGCTGTGACTTCATAAAATTTAGGTTTTCATGAAATTTTTCAACAAGATAATAACAAGATAATTTTTTTTTATATTCAACACTTGAAAAAGGTAAACAGATCTTACTGACTTAAAAACACTTATCAAAAAATAGTATGAATAATCCTAATTTTGATTCCTGCTGAAACCAGTATCATTACAGATTGAATTAATGCCTGTAATCTTCGACATTCCTTTTGAAAGTTGTACCTTTTAATAATGGCACAGCAAGCACCAGAACTTGTTGGATTCATAAAACTGCATGGAACATTACAAAGATATTTCATCTTTTCTTTGATTTTTTCGCATATTAATGTTAAGAACATATTGAATGTCTTACATAACATTCAACTTCTTGTAATTTTACTTATCAACCTAGAATATAAAAGAAATAAAACTAACCTATAATAATGGTAAACCTTAAGAATAATATTTAAATAAGTAATCCCTAGTTACCATTAAATTAAATATCTACTCAATAGCCAATTAAAACACTTCACAAGGGAGTTGATATATAAGGTCTGCATATGAATGCAAATTTAAAAAATCATCCAGTGCATAGTTTAAAATATTCATCATGAAAATCAGTATGCTGTGGACAGCTATTGATGAATACTGAGATCTAGTGATCATCACCAATTAATGAAATTTCATGACTATGCTTACGTGTCAAGAGGAAGTTCACACTCCACTTTCAAAGGAAGGTAGAAAAAAACAAAAATAAGATCACGATGAGCAGCAGATATTTGGCCCCACCTCTGGTTTCATTAGTCTGTTTCCTTCCTTTACATTGAATTTCATTATGCTGATTAACATCCAACATTTGATGCTCTTCTGTTTCCCTCAGAACAAGAATTAAGTGTGGAATCTGGTACACAATGATTTTTTAGCAAAAAAAGAATGGTTGAAAACTGAATTGTTGACCCGGCAAGTTTATATGAAACAGCTCAAGTAGGAACAAAGTGCAGGTTGAGAGTGCATTCAATTGTCCCAACATCCATTTTATCTCATTGAGAAAAGATCTTGACTATTATTGAGATTTTGCCAAGAGCCTAAATAAGAATTCATTCATCAACAGATAATAGCATTCCCTCATACCACACTTCACACCTCTAAAATTAAGCATAAGCCATAGAAAGCGCTTTGGGTAGCCAGAAGAAGAGGATCCCATACTTACACTTCAATGCTTGTTACAGTTGTATAAAGAATGAGCAGTGTGGACAGAATTGTAACTGCGACAAGATGCTAGAAATTAGCACATTTATTTGGCCCATACATCAATATCGGTCGCAATAGAGTTGAATTTTTTACTAAACGTCCTGTACTGGTGAAATCTTTGCCATAAGGACAGAATAAATGGTTTTATTTTTAAATGAAATTGATAAAAGTGTCAAAGTTTTTTTTCTAATTAACAGGCCATATTTTAATGTCACCAAAGATTCATTCACTATTCAACGAGATACACTCTGTATTCACAGGAAGAGTTTACAGGATAACAGTTTACATTAGGATGGAACAACGAAATATTTTTTTCACGATTCATTTCCAAAAAAGAAAAAATGCAACCATTCTGAATTAAATTTACTCAGATAAACTTTTGAAGCCATAAAAATCATTCCAAGGTTGTCCACGCATTTTAAGAGGAGTATGCACTAGTTACGTAAATTTCTGAATCAATGGAAGATACAGGCACCAAGAACAACTTTACAAATAACCAATCATAAAAATTATCATAACAGGAACTCGGCACTTAGGAGTTCTTCAGCTGTCAAAAGTAAAGGTCATAAGGTTATTAATCACCGCGGATTTAAGTATTCCCTGAACGAATGATACTCTAAATAATAGAAATTATGCACGAAGTATTTCAGCCATAGTGAATAAACAGTGTCGTATCAAGAGGCAAGTTAGCATGCAATTTATATTGCGTAAAATCTATTGCATAATTAACTCTCAAATTACTCCAATCATCGAGGACGAGAAAATTGTGCAGGGCATGAGACTAGTTTATCATAAGGCGAAAGCGACTGTCTTCATATTCTCAGATACATGGAAATGCGGTGTGGACTTTAGTGGTGATTCGCCGCAGTGTCACCGGTATAACATAATGGAAATCATTCATGTAAAAATGCTAGAATACCAGTGATGGTGTGTTGTCAAAACAGTGGTGAGCTTAACTCCTTCTTCCTTCACGGCTCGTAGAACTTTCTCAGGTTCGACAGGATCTACACAAGCCGCCTCTTTGGAAACTTCATCGACGACCTTAAAATTAAATAATTTAGCATCTAAATAATTTAGCATCAATTTTTTTCATTAAAAAGTTTCTAGCCTAGTGAAAACTAGTGTGATTATTTACCAAGTACATGTAATTGTCCTGAAGAGCGGGCAAAATCCTTATCTTCATGTCTGCGAGTGAAATTGACGATGGAATGCTGTGAGTACCCCGGAATCCTACGGATCTGAATGCTGAAGCTTCAAAGACAACCAAAGATTTTATTAAAGAACACATTAATACCAACAAACTTCTAATCAATGGGAATGTTCAACTCGAAAACAGGACTACTTACTAACCTTTAAAATATGCTGCCGTTAAATTTTGGATAACACAATTAGGTAACGCACGCACAAGAGAATTTAACATAGTTTTTCAAACAAAAATTACATTTAAAAATTGTCTAAAATTTAACTAAATAAACTACTTTTACAAAAAATAATGGAAGATAAGCAGACCTACCACTTCACTCGATTACTTAACTAGCTAAATTGAATTCCACAAATATTTAATCCAGATTTCAACGAAAATTAGTTCAAGTCAGGGGTGAAGGTCCTGAGTCGATCGATAGCTAATTTATCTTGTTGTTATTGCCATGTTACGTGGTGCTGTGCGATGTTATGGAAGTTATGAAACACGCTTGAGGACAGTCGTATTTCACTTCGGTAAAGAAATATGGCGCGCCCACTTTGAATCCTCGCGTACACAATGTCCTCGACAATATTTACGTCCTCGCTCATCCGTGTCATAAATGCCGTGAATAACTTCAGCACGTCCAGAAAAATGGCATAACTTGACCTTTTAGGTCACTTTGCGACCTTTATTCGCAATTGTTTCATTTTTAGTGATATTTTCATTGCATTACTAAAGTGAGATCCGCCGCAGCCTTTGTGCGAACAGGAATTTTAAAAATGTGAGAAAGAACTGACCGTTCATAAAATCTCTTTCTGAAGATCTTTTCTTCAGTCACCTCAAACGTAGATTAATGGGTTTCGATGCTCCCAATGGACGTTCTACTAAAACCTAGAGAGCTTGAATAGATAAAGAATGATTTATGTTCCCCACACATCTGTTCCATTATATTTTGCTATTTTATTGATCAAGAAAAAATAATATAAATATTGAAGAGAGCTAAAATGGACATGATTAACAAGATTCATATTTGAAATTTGTTATTTCTTTTGCTTTAAGTAGGTACAGATATTTATTGAGAGGATTTCTTTTCTAATTTGGAGAATTTTCAATGACCTCTCAATATATCATCATCTCCTTCATATCACATCTAAAGTTTCAACTAATGTAAGAGAAACACACTAATTGTAAGAGGTCGAATCCCACCAACCTTTAGCCCCTTTAACTCTTGGGCTGTGGTAGCTCGTGATTTTAGCTACCTTAGCCCAATAGCGGCTGGTGGTAATTTATACAGAGTGTGCATGATGTACATTAGAGCAGATACAGGATGATTGATTTATATAATGTTAATTATAATCCATGAGCATCATATTTCGTCGTAATAGAATGCATTGCAGGCAAGATGTGCCGCTGGTACTCCCTACCCTTAAAACTGCATGAACAGAAATAATATAAGCATGTTAATGAAAGCAATTATTCTAACCACACCTTTACAAGTGACAGCAGGTGAAATTCCTTTCCTTCGTCCGAGCGAATTTATCTATCACCTTGTCATTGAAACCTTCGATACCATCCTGGAAGTTATTTTCAATTGACAACATAGCCAAAGCAGTGAGCCTGTCCTCCATCTGGATACGTAAGAATGTTTTAACACGTTTAAGGGTTGAAAAAATCCTCTCTGCTTCCCTAGTTGTCATCGGAATAGGGTGGTTTCCTCTTATTTTTTTATTGCCTAAATCGAAAGATTATATTACTCCTGGAGTACGTATTTCACGATGACGATATCTATTTTTCGCGATTAAATGAAAAGAGAAAATTTACAAGCGCGCGAAGACGCAACGGATAAATATGAATGCTGGGAAAACTCCGTGTGACGTCGTTCTGGTTCCCGCTGCCGCAAGTGAGGTGACCTTGGGGCGAGGCTTTGAGCGCTGATACGAAGCAGGATGCTAGCAGGTAGCGCTTGGCTTAAATAAGGACCTTATCAAACGAAGGAAACTTACCGACCATAGGCAGTTTTAATAGGTGATTACTAAGACATGTTTCCCTGAGCTCTGTGCCTCATGCATGCATTGGTAATCTCAGACGATGTAAAACTCCTATCTACTCGTATAGAAACTAGGTCCCTGTGGCGTCACGTGGAGTAGCATCGCATGGGCGCCAATCTGGCCTTTTTCAAATGAGGATAAAATTTAACATTGCCATTCGTCTAAACTGGGATTTCTAAAACCAAATAATTTGTATATTATGAATACACTAATGGTTGGTAACGAATCGCAATCAATTTCTTTCGTTTTCCTTGATGAAGGAAACTACCCTATTCAAAGTTTGATTGATATCTTTTAAGATAATTTTTCAAGTTTCATTGAGCTCTGAGGCCCACTTTTCGGAAAATTTCTTTCTGAGCGTGAGGTACGGAGGAAGTGCCGTTGCCCTCTGAGCGCGGTACACGCCTAATGACGGAAAAATAGATTACGATAAAATATAAAATCGAATTTTAATAGACAAATATTGAGGAAATCGATATCAATCCTTGATCTCGGAAAAAATCTTCAAGTAATAATTATATTGATGCTATGATTAGTACCACCAACATTTTGAAACCAACCATCAAAGGCACTTACTTGATCACTTACTTAGGTTGCTCAAGCCTCAATTTTGAGGCATATCCATTTCCTTACAGTACACAGAAGAAAAGTAGTAGAGAAGCGAATCATCATGAAAACCTTGACAATCGTCGTGGGACAAGAACACGGCAAGAACGGAAAATAATGACCTTGAATGAAGGTCATTATTTTCCGTTCTTGCCGTGTTAAGCGGAACAGGTAAAGAAGGATGTCGAAAAAAAGAAAGGCGTAGGTTTGGAAAGATTAACGGATAATAGAATTGGGTGGGGAGCTACGTTAAACCAATCTCAGGATTGTTAGCCACTGATTATGATACAGAGATAATATATTGTTCAACTTAAGGGTGAATGGCTATATTAGGTAAAATGCTGGCTATATTAGGTAAAATGCTGGCTATTTTTAGGAATGACACAGTGAATACTGTCGAAACCTGTTTCATACCATTAAAAAAATTGCCAAACATTCAATATTGGTGTACCTGTGATTATTTTTACTGATATATGTTATCATATAAGTACCATTTTTATTTTGAAACTAACTTGATTCAAGCAGATAAAATGTATGGTATCATTACAATAATATAATAATAAATAAAAATAAAACATCAACTCCAATGAGCAGCAAGAGGTAAGAGGTAAAGATTAAATTGCACTATCACTGATAAAATTCATGGTAATTATGCGGATTGTCATACCATCCGACGGACGATGTGCTGTGCTTCAACTACCCTCCACGAAGTACTCTACCAGGTAGCGGGAACTCTTTGAAAAATCTCCGCCTCCACTGGTATTTTAATCTGGACGTATTTTTCTTCTTCGAATTTTTAAAGTACTCAATGTACGCGAAAAGAACTTGTTTTGATTGGCGCAGCCTCGTATCTGGCTTCTTAAGGAGGTTTGTACGATAAATAAGGTTGCCTTAGGCTATATTTATAACTACGTCCATAAAGCACTAGGTGCCTTATACGCTTTATGAAAGATAATTTTATGCTGGAATTCAACAACCGAATCCCATTAATTCTTTAACTTTTTCTTCCTGCGGATACGTGAATTATTTCGGGTCTTTAACGCCATTTGGAAGGTTTTTTTTTACTATTGAAGCTTTCGCGGAAAAATATGACGAAAATTATTCATTACCTATGAATAAGTATTAAGAAGAAGAGAGAGAGAGAACGCCCACATGATCACCCTACCTGTAGCTACGTAGCCTTCTCTTCTCTCCTTCCCGATGATTCGATAATCCATTTCAAATGCATAGGATGCATAGACTATGAAAACACGCCTAACTGAAATGTTTACAATATCATGAACCACATATTCATGATTGAACGCTACACACGATATCCAGGTCGAATAGACATTAAAGACGCGGTTCGAGACATAGCTGCTTATATTAATGGAGCCAAATGCATAAGGTTTTTAGGAAAAGGATTAGTGGGACCTTAAATTGAGGAAAATTAACATTAAAAATGTAAAAAAGACATGGTAATTCACATTGTCAAATTGAACAAGTCTGGCCCGATTTCGCGATCAAAAACGTGATTCTTTTCCAAAAATATTATGCTATCACAAACAGGCAAACATAGAGGTAAAATATTAACATTAGGTTTCTCAGGATGTGGAAAATTTAATGCTTACATTTTAGTATTCAGGTTGCCTAGCCATATGAGCCAACAGAAGTTTCATTTTCATGTACTTACCTAAGATGAATCGGTTTCAATCACAACATTATTTTGCTGGTAATTCAAAAAGTAATCGGATGGTGCGCCTAATTTTTTTATTCTCCATTATTCCTATGGTATAACCAATATTATTTCAATTTCTTCAAAGTTATACTTGTTTATAACTGCAATTAACTGCTTTTCTTTCCCGTAAAGAATAAGACTATAGGGACCTTGAAGAAAATAGTGATTTCCAAATGAAATTTTCAGAAATTATACCACGGAAACCCCATTTTTGTGGTTTCCAGACAATGAGGGATACTTTAAGGATCATTTTTTTTACTTGTGCGTGAAAATGACAGGTACTTACTTTGTTTCTAACACGAACATCCATCATATGTCCCTACTGCTTAAAACTCCGCATCCGAAACTCAAGCCCTATATCAAAACATAATTTTACCAGTCCTTGAATTAATTGTTAGATTCTAAATTTAGAGTAAAACTTAAGAAGTAGGAGTTTTGGAACGATTAACAGCCACTCTCAACGATTTTTACGCCGGAAATATAAATTATTTTGTAAAGAAATATAAAATATTGAGGATATGGTTCGTGTAGTTGCACGGATCATTTGAAAGTATGACTGCAGTGAAAGGTAGAAGAAAATTAAGGACTTTAGAAGCCAAGGGGAATAAGTGATTTATTTTCTGAACAGAGCTACATACAGGAATTGATAGGAGAAATATATAAAAACTTGGTGGTCAAGAGATACGAGTAAGTCTATACATTCATCACTGACATCAAGTGGAAAAGTAAATTCACTGCTGAATATTTAGTTGATCTTTTTTGTTTTTTACCTAATTTCTGTAACTAACTCTGTTTAGAACAAAAAATTACTTCTACCCATTGGGTTCTCAGCCCTCATATGAGGACCCTGGAAGCCAAGAGATAAATGCAATTTTTTATTTGAGATAAGTAGAGATGGATGGTTGGTGGGGTACACAATGTTTTTGTAACAAAGAGATAATTGTAAATTACTATATCTAAAAGTATATTCTTATCAGTGATTCACTAGTACCCCTTTGCCCCAACAGTTATGTGTACCCCACCATCTGTACTTATCCCCAAAAATAGAAAATCGCCCTTATCCCCCTTAGCTTCTACGGTCCTCATATATTACATGCGAAATTTTATTTATAGTTATTTTGATGATCACCATATGATTGCTGACATGTAACTAAACGAAGAAATTCCAATGGTGCTGCGATATGAAAAAAATCAAGAAGAGAAACGCTTTTAAGCAAATTACTATTATCAAAAGTATTCTACCGATTACTGTTGGTATGCATGGAGTATTTAAAAAGTATTCAGGCAGTCTATCACTTGTACCCCTTAGCACCCCTTCTCACCCCTTCTATTACCATGGAGAGCCACCAGTCGACTGGATGCGAGTGATAATAAGAATACTGCCCTAAATTGGCCTTCAGTATAACGTGGAGTAGAATTACAGGAATCTGAGAAATAAAGATTACAATAGGATAGAGACGGCCAAGGGTTAGGCTAGCAGGAGGATAAGGAAGGCATCCTGCAAAGGCAATTGTTGCAAGTAATTTATAAGAAACCTGGTGGGCCAATTGTTGTAGCAGCAAAAAGGGGCGAAGCAAATGAAAAAACGACTTCGTTTTCTTCCACTTCCTCGTTTTTTCATTTGTGAACTTCAACTTCCACAAAGTTGAGCCTGACACCATTGAACATTAAAGGGGCGAAGGGTTCCCAAAATCCTTGTTACAAGACAATTACCATTAAAGTGAGAAGTTCTTCATTGAGAAGGAGAAAAAGAGGCACTATTGTTAGATAAATTGCTATAGAAATTACAAACTTTGGCAATTTTTGCCCTTTCATGAATATGCACGTATTTTTTGTTGTTATGTTTGTTACACGGTCTTAGAATATGAGAAGGTCTGGACACTCTCCGTTCAGGCATGGTCTTTTAATGAAGCCGTTTCCCGTTGAGGCCGGTAGGGGCGCCACCTATCCTGAAGGGCAAGTTTCCTACGTATCTGTATACGATACTTCAGTAATTATGAACTAATTTATGGCAAAAATGAATATAAACACATCGACAGTGGTTACTAGTTTACAAGTTCATATGCACTTAACATCTTATAGCGAAAAATACCTAGAAATCGTTCTCATACGTGAGTATTAATCAAATGGAAGGCGTTGGATTTCAGCTTCGTCTGCTTCCATACCTTTGTAAAATCAGTTACAGCCATAACGAAAGATTGTCAGCAGTTAAAACCTTATGTAGTGAGGAAAGGTATTTTTAAGGAAATAATTATTTATAGCTATCTTGTGGTAAACGTTAATATAAGTTGTCATAGAAGCTACGTACGCACCATTGCCTCTGAGCCCATCGGCATGTTTCCACGGCCTTATAAGAATATAGATGTTATTCCTTGCTTTCAAACACTATTAATAAATATAATATCAGAAACGCAAACGGCTTCTTACCAAGGCCGAAGTGAAATACTTCTTATGAAGTGACGTATGTTAATGTTTTTAATCTCCTAGGTCTCGATCAAGTGATAATAATAATGGCAGGGCACAGCAAACCTAAAAAAATGATTCTATCCTAGGGACGTTTTGCGGGTATAGAATAGGCATATTTAATCGTTGAACGGGGTGAATAATTTCCGGAAGTACCATTATTACCGTTAAAGGCTATTTTATAACGATGCTTGCCTACTCACCTTGAGGAATAATTTGAGATTTAAGGGAGTAAAATACCATATGAAAGATAAGAACGAAAGAGATTTTGCAAATAATTTCCGAATAAACTTCCACGAAAACAGTGCAATGGATATAATCCGAGGGATTTGCGGATGTCTGATCACTTTCAGGTGCTGGCAAATCTGAAATATTATCCCTCGCCCAAAAATAAGATGAGTAGTACGACAGAAACCACATGCTAATACTGCTAATACGCGGTAAATGTACTTTTCATGAGAGTTGCACGCACCATCGATAACAGCTACAGCTGTGCGATGCATGCATTAAAAGAAATCATCGAAAGAGGTATTAAGAATGAAAACGATTCACATTTTTCCAATTTATATAATGTAGACACACATCAAATCTACATTTCCAGAATGATTACACAATGCTATTGAAACTGAGATTATTTATACAATCAATGCAAGGTAATGTCATGAAAAATAAATTTTAAGTACTCACAATTTAACATTTCTATTAATTCTTTCTATTACTAATTTCTAATTACTAATCATTCTAAGAGATTCAATTTAGTAGGAGAGAATGATGAATAGTTGATGAAAGCCGTCGCACATCTTGCATTTTCTCAGTGTTACTTCATTCCTCCACTGTGAATGACATTGACCACTGGAACAGCAAAACCTGTAATTTAAAATATGTATAAATTTTGGAGCTTTAGCACACCAAAAAAAGGAATCGTACAGCTATTTCATCGCTTCTCAGGTCCTTGGGGACTTTAAAAAGCGAAATCCCCGAAGTCTTGTGGCCATAACCAGTGGTGCAACGCGGTACCACACACGTCCACGGCATTTTCCTTTTTTCAGTAAATCCGCGATATATATCCACGAAATATTAATGTAGAACAATAAGGAAATAATGCAGAAGACTAACATTCGAAAATAAATGAAAACTAAATCTTAATTAATTACAAAAATGACTATTTCCACTCACCTGTAGTATGCGCTCAACAATACGGAAATTAACTTACCCGCTAATTCTTGCCCTCCAGAATACGTGGTGCCGCCCCGGCAAACGTGCGGCAGGTTGAGGAAACGACTTCAATAAAAGACCATGGGTTCCCAATGGAGTGGGATAGGGAGTGACATAGGGCTGGTTTGTTATTTTATTACCGCGTGGTGTGCTTCTGGTGCTCCTCTTGCATGCTGCATGTTGGTAATTGATTACCCCCTGCCAAACACCTTAGAGATGGTATGCACGGTGGTATGTAGATGATGGATGAAAATAAGTTAACAAGGATGCAAATAGCTCGCAAGGAAAGAACACTTTTGAAAAAGATAAGAACCTGTCGAGCAAATAGGGTGGTTTCCTATTATTTTTTTATAGCCTAAATCGAAAGGTTATTACTCCTGGAGTACGCATTTCACGCTTTTAGATTTTTAAATGACGATATTTATTTTTCGCAATAAAATGAAAAGTGAAAATTTTCAAGCGCACGAAAACGCGAAGGCTAAATATAAACGCTGGGAAAAGCCCTAGTGACGTCACACCAGTTCCCGCTGCTGCATTGTGAGGTGGCCTTGGGGCAAGGATGTGTGCGCCACTGCGATGCAGGCTGCTAACAGCAGCTCGATTCTGTAAATGTCATACCTGTGCTTCGCGTGGTTCGAACCACAGTGGAGTTCTCACGCCTCTCACCGTGAAAGACGTTCAAGCGATCCTGTAAGCCTGTGTCGTGAGATGTTTGACGGATTGCGAACGATCACTTCAGTTTCTTATGTTGGTAGCTGTGCGGACGCGAGGAACGAATCAGAATCTCCGACACAAACTTACTTCAGCGGCCAACTGCAACTTCAGTTACCATAGAGAAACATATACAATGCCGTGGAATATTCACTCCCTAAGTAAATAATACTTCTTTACTCAATTTT
The DNA here is from genome assembly GCF_921293095.1 of Ischnura elegans. NCBI lineage: Eukaryota > Metazoa > Arthropoda > Insecta > Odonata > Coenagrionidae > Ischnura > Ischnura elegans. The sequence continues at coordinate 112,573,592 of NC_060246.1, read as the reverse complement.
GAGTGAGGTCTTTTCTTTTAAAAGTGCCTATTAATGATAAGTTACGGTTGCTTAATTAGTTAATAGCTATAAACTGTATATTACCTCTTTTATATGTTGTCAAGTGCTGCGTATCAAAGTCAGTTATCACGTAGCGGGCTCGTAATAGCACAATTAGCTCTAATTTCCTCATGATATGGAGCTAATGCTTACGCGGAATGAGAACAAGTGTTATTTTATTATTTAATAATGGTTCACTCTCGTATGTGTTTGAGCTGTTCTCATCATTTCAGTACATAATTTTAAATGCGCTGTGGTGCGTATACATATATGTCTGATTGTGCAAGCACATGCCACTATTCACGATTTATACTGATTAAAATGTTTCTGGCGCGAATACGAGTAGATTATTAACAGTTTCTGCTAGAGGACGAGATGTTTACATGTCTTAGTATTTCTATTATGTCAACAGAAAAACGAATCATGTTGGTCGTGTTACTGAACGGCAGCAATAATGCATGGAAGAGATGGAATAGATGATCAATGTTTATCTTAACGTACTAAAGTATGCCCCGGCAAGCCATCTAAACGTCTACGAATTAATCGTGGTGTGAACTCAGTGATCCATCGCCAATCTCGCGTCTCGAAGGGAATGTTGATATCGCGTATCTGCCGTCGAAGTATGTGCATCTATTGCCTCCGTCGACATTGATGCTCATGCAAAAGTAGCGGAGGTATGTAAAGAGCCTCCATTCTCGTTAATAAAAACAAATCGAAGGCTTGAACTTACGAAATAAATATTAAATAAATCTGTTAACATTCAATACCGCACAATACTTTTACCGTTGGTTCTACTCCAAATTATTATGAAAATTAAGTTGTCAGTATTTTAATTGTACATTCTAGAAGATGCACAAATATAAGATAATTGTCAAACCCTCAGCGCAAGGTTTAACTTCCCACCAACTTCAATCGCAATGAACGCCAATCAATTTAAATAGGACGCGAATGTAAATTTAACTTTATGCATTTCTTTTATTTGTTTTTAATACATATTACTTATGCGAAGTGACAATATGAAATAGCCACCATCGTAATTAATGAATAATGTGCTATTAATTATCAATCACAGCGTAAATTCATAATGAAAAATTAGAGCGCATTGCCGCGACGAAGCTACCACGGGCCCTCTTGGGCGTGAATACTTTCACGGACGCGGCTGTGAGAGTGACGTCACTAAAAAGTTTCAGAATCGCTCCAGCGTCAAAGCCGTGAATACATTGACGAAATCCGCTTGTGACGGCCATATCACATTTACAGAATCGAGCTGCAGGTAGCAGAGTATCCTGATGGCAGGTAACGCTTGGATAAATAAGGATTATTAATACCTCATCAAACGGAGGAAACTTTCCGACCATAGGCAGTTTTTATAGGTGATTATTAAGAAATGTTTCCCTGAAGTCTGTGCCTCATGCATGCATTGGTAATCTCAGACGATGTAAAACTGCTATCTACTCGTATAGAAACTAGGTCCCTGTGACGTCACGTGGAGTGGCATCGCATGGGCGCCAATCTGGCCTTTTTCAAATGCAGTTAAAATTGACCATTGCCATTCACCTAAACTGGGATTTCTAAAACCAAATAATTTGTATATTATGAATACATTAATGGTGGGAAAAGAATCGCAATCAATGCCTTTCGTTTTCTTTGATGAAGGAAACTACCTTATTGGCTCGCTATGCACTCGTCGCCTCACCGCGGACATTATTGCAAGCCAATATCCGAAATATCAACAATCTGAATCACCGAAGAAGAATATCTAAATTAGAATAAAATTCCCTGCATAATACAACACACAAAATCAATGAGATATTTATCTTGCAAAACATAGTAACCTTTTTATCAATGCGAAATATCCTCCAGGAGTGGTAGTTACGGGGCGCCCTAGCGTTTGAATTTCCCAATTTAACGGCTCACGAAGGCCTCTAGCCGCAGCGCCGGGATATGGAGACCGAAGCCGAAGCGCCTCGAGGGAGAGAAAGGGGGGGGGGGAAAGGCAACTCCCCTCCCAACTTCACCCGGGACGACTCCGAGGAGAAATTTGATACTCAGGATAAACTTGATACGGGTCGTTGGAACAGGGTTCGCAGTCGGAGTTGATATGTGACACCTAAGCGGCGGCGAGCCAATTAAAAATATTAGAAGCCAATTTCTGGTTCCTCTCTCATGCGCTGAAAAAATAGGCCTGTGAATGCGAAGGTCCTTTTGAGGTAACACCTTTTCCGAAATTGTTGGCGATGATATTATCATTACGTAAACAGGCATGTCGTCAACATAACACCGCCGACCTCGGTGTCGGCTGGGTAATGTCCTCGCCTGCCAAACAAGAAATCGCGGGTTCGAGTCCCGCCTGGGTAGGATTCCCCTATCCAGGGCTTGGTTGTGTAAATAATTGTTAAACTTTTTGAATACTCAATACAAAATGGCTCGATTTGAGCTGTATTCGGTGGTTTTGGAATAAAACAAAATTGAAAAAATAAAATTTCAGCATTGAATTGTGGTTTATGATATTGTTTTAACGGAATGTAGAGTCATTTTACGTAATGAAGACATCATCGCTCGCAGTTTTCGAAACGGAAGGGAAAAACGGGTGGCAAACGAAAAATGGAGAGGTTTCTCATTTGATATATACTTACGTGAAATATATTCAACTAACATAATTAATTATTAATAAAATGTAACAATATATGTCTGCTAGCTTGCTTGAAAATCACACTTGGATGCGAAAAGCAATGGTTACTTAAGTTAGAGCTAGAAATATATTTTTATTAACACCGATGAAAAGAAGCAATAAAACAGAACATGGTGAAAAAAACTCCGTGGGAGAGCCGAAACCTGCATTTCAAGACAAAAGTAGTACCTACTTAATTAATAGTTGAACTTTGTGTCATCATTTTTTCTGATATAGCACTCATCAGAAATCACCTCGCAAACATTTTATATTTTGAAAATGCAATGGAAAACATGAAATTGTATGTGAACCATTATAAATTAACAAAAGTATTTAAATCATAAGAAAACATCGAGAATAAGTTCACCAGCTCCACAACTAGTTTTTATTTGCATTCAAGGGAAAAGTTGACCCCGTGATCATCACTGAATTTCGGCATTGATGCGCGAGGCTGTGTGGTTCAGAAGCCCTTGAAGGTCCACTTTAAATATTTTTTTCTTCCACTAATGCCCCGTCAGGGTATGAAGATTTTTTTCGTCTAGCCCTTTCATAACTAGGATAAAGCTGATACCCACGGATCTTGGCAGTCTTACGAATAATTTTGGATAGAAATTTTGTTAAATTGCCATCAATAATCAGCGAAATAGGCTTCTTCTGGCGTCAGTTCATTTTGAATTGTAGGTATTTTCCTCCATTTCTGTAATATCCGTTTCCCTCGGGTGGGGGTGGTCGTGATGGTCATTTCCGTGATTATCTTCGCTGCTGCATCATTCCCTTGCGAGCGCAGTGTCACAGATGTGGCTAGCGATAGCTCAGCTGCTGTTGCTTTCTCAAACCAGTCACTTTTCTGCTCTTATTGTTAGACCTATCACTAGACCTTTAAAGTCTTTCTTAGGCCTTTCTTTGCTGCTTTACCCAGAAAAACCAGGAATTAGATAGCAATAGTGACAAAATCGCCTAGGAGGAAAGTAAAGCCAATACGAATACGTTAAACAATAAAAGGTTACAAACTGTGCAAGGAGTTTCAAGGAGATTATTATGCATGTCAGGTGGGTATACCTTTCTCTAACCAACATCGACGCTTTATTTCAAACCTGTCGCTGGGTTCTCTTGCATTCGTCCCATTTCTGGAAATACGTATTGAAAAAGTATTTGTTCATGACATTCTGCATTACTTCCTTCGTCTTCACTTCCTGCTCCCAGTTAAACTTATTGAGAAGATATTGAACGGCAAATTTACGTTTTGAGGACAACGCATTTTCCACTTCCATTAACAATAACGTCATGTATTTCTTTTCGTGTTACTTTCATTCGCTCAATTTTTCTTATCCGAAATATCAACAATCTGAATCATCAAAGATGAAAATCGAAATTAGAATATAATACCCTGCATAATACATCACACGAAATCAGTGAGATATTTATCTTGGAAAACATAGGAACCTTTTTATTGTTGCGAGATATCCTCCTGTAGTGGTAGTTCGTCCTCAATGCTGAAATCTCACGCTCTAGGGAAAATAGACCTTGGTTCCTCGCTCCCGTAGTACAAGCACTGAGATCCTTGGACACTTACTAGTAAAAGTTGACTAATTTACTCCGTAAAATCGTGAAAGGAATGTTTTTCAATCAATTGGGAAGAAGCATTTGTGGAAAACTCCGTGCGAGCCACCTCGTAGAAATTACCTGTATCGAAGATAAGCGATCCTCAAAATGGCAAAAACCCTTCATATAACGAGGCAATAAAGCAGTTAGCGGCATTTCTACAAACGGACAGCTACGCTTTTAGTAGAAAACTTTTTAAACGCTAGATAAAAATCGTAAGACTGAGGTTGGGTTTACGGTCACATTAGGGGTTACCGCGGTGGGCCCGCCGCCACTCTTGAGCCCTTTCCAATGTTTGAGCTGATGGGAGCTATGAAAGACCTAGGAGAATGAGGTTAGCAAAATACGGGTGCAATGCGGTAAGATATGGATTCTCCAAGAATAAGAAACAATTTCCTTGCAGCCGCGCCCTTTCCGAGACAAGCTTCTGACTTGCCAACGCAATCGTCGAGTCCGTAACATATATCTCATGAATAATATCGTAATATGCACATTAAAAAAATCAAAAAATAACACTTATATGGAATTTATAATGTATGCAAGTGTAGAAAACTGTAATGTCGTCTCATCTTTAGCGAAATATCCTCAACTATAACTAATGCTGAACAAATTTCCGCATCTAATCATCGCGTCGGGTGGTTGGACACTCAGGCACATAACTTGATAGGAGAGGTGAGGTGGCAGGTTGGTGCAAGATTTCTCTTTTGAGAATCAAAGTTGATAATTTTTTTGTTATGCGGTGTAAGATCTTATGCGTAGCAATGTGAATAAACATGAAGTTTTTCTCTCACCATGTTATCAAGACGTGAAAAATAAAACATTTTCGTCGTTTCATAAAAAATAATAGAAACTATCAATAGAAAAGAAATTTTCACTACTACGGATTCTAAACATAATCATTCCTGTTATGGCATCCTTAAAAATAACTCATTTTAAAACAAAACGCAACTGTAGATACACATATACTTCAGAAATTTTTCTCAAGGAAAACATTTTAAAGATCATGTTATGTTAATTTGACAGAAGTCTCTGTTAGTTGCACGTCTTCCTTTTCTAAGGCTTCTTTGCTTTTCGATGTCGTCATTTCCCTTGGGGCTTACTCGATTCTTCCATCGCACCAACAAAAAAAAGCAGAAAGAACGACGATGCGATCTCAAAATCAAGCAGCTAAGAAAACGTGTGACCGGCCGGCCGGCGCGGCGGTGTTGCTGTTGAGGGGAGGGCCTGCGCGCCGTGGAGGGGAGGGCCAGGAAGCGAGGTAAAGAAGTGATGACTCGCGGAAAAAGGAAAGGTGTTTCGGATGACTCGAAACGACTGCGCGTTATCGAAAAACTGGCTGCAAGGTCTCACAATTTCCCAAGTTGTAGCTTTGATTTTCGACGTGTGGTATATGTGTAGCCTTTGGTTGTAGTTGAAAGATTATATTTTGCTTTGGTCGGTAGAATTTTCTTTGCATGATTTTGCGCCGTAGTGATGGTCGTTGAAAAAAATCAAAATTCGTGAAATTAAGCGAAAATAGTATCTCCTCTAGGAAACCTGGTAAAAGACCCGTCTTTGCCTCAAGGCACAGATTTAACTTTATTACTATTCTGAGTCAAGAAACCGCTATGTACCTATAACGAGCGAATCACAAACTGGTTAATAGAAAGGGTCTGCATCGCCTTCCGTGACCGTGCTAGGGCGCCCCCTTAAGGTGTTAAAAACTTAATTTTTCTCGGAAAACAGTATGGATTCACATAACAGGGTTAAGATAGTTTGAAGTTTGATTGGTTCCAGGTATTTTATTGTTTAACGAATTATATGTTTTGTATACAAATTTAGAATTTGCTGAAATCAGTGGTGTAGCCAAGGGGAAGTCCGGGGGAGCCGGAGCCCCCCCCCCCTCCATAATATATAAAAACACAATTACTATCCTTCATAAAAGAAAAAATATTGAAAATCAAGAATTTAAAAAACATTCCTTTGCAAATGATTTTTTTTCCGATTATGAAAAGGGTTAAAATTGGTTTAAAACCCTCTACTTGGTACCCTGTTTTTCAAAAATTTTCCCCCTGACCCACCGCGAACGATATTCCTGGCTACTCCACCACTGACTGGAAGGGATAAGATTATATCAGGGAGAAGCTTCCAATGGCAGAGAATGGATTCATACCTGTATATTATAGAGCATGGCTACGAAATGGTTATAACAGACAAGAATTACTAGCAAATGCGTCGATTAATTTCTCGGGTAGCTAATAAACAAAGGGAATATTAGGTAGGGAAGAAATTATCGAATGACAAGGTTAGAGGAAAGAAGGATCCGGAAGAAGGTTTCAAAGGATGTAGAAAGAGGTATTGGTAAACAGTGTGTGCACCACGTTGAGGAATGAAATTTACGGGGAATTTGTTAAAATGAAATATAAAAGTCGCCGAAGGTCATTGAAATAGGAGTGAAGAAGGCCATGGCGAAGACTTTATTTAGTGACGAAGGATTACGATTTAAGTGGCAATAAATGAAAAGGGAATAACATAAACAGATAATAAACAGATATATAACATAACCTCGAACCTCTCAAGGGGAACACATCGATAGTCGATACCTCCTCTACATAAACGCTCAACAATCGCCCACCGAATCAAATCCGCTCATCTAGATAGCCCTTATAGTACTAGATGACCGGATTTGATTCATTGGGTGATTGTTGAGCGTTTATGCAGTGGAGGTATCGACCTGTAAGGAATATTTGCGCCATGGTCCTGAAGAAAATAGGATTCGTCAAGCGTATTGTTGGAAGATTTTCGAATGAGGAAGTAAAAGATAGGTGTTATTTCGCACTCGTCCGACCGCACCTTGAATATGTAGCGAATGTATGGGATCCGCTGTAGAAACACGTAATCCGCGAACTGAATATAATACAAAGGTAGGCTGCGCAGTGCGCGGTCCGTCAAAAACTGCTACCGGCGCGGCGTACAGACAGCGGCGTACAGACAGCGGCGTACAGACGTTAAGCGAATTAGGCTGGGAGCCGCTGGAGACTCGGAGGCTGCGCGATAGGCTTACATTGTTTGAACAATTGATAATGGATATCAAATAATCGGATCGACGCGGAGAACATAATATTAGAGCCACACTATATTTCCAGGTCCGATAGAAGCGATAAATAAAGAGAGATATTTTGCCGAAAGGATAGGTGTACGAATTCCCTTTTCTCCCGAACCATGAAGGACTTTAATAAATGCCCGTCATAATTTCGTTAGAGCATTTCCTTTTTATGTGCTAATGCCTGGTGTCGTATCACACCCTGCCTCATGCCTTTTAGGCGGCTTGCGGGATAGTATGTAGATGTAAATGTACAGACTGTCCCAACGGTCGTGTGTCATTTTTGACCTGTAATTTTAGTAACTTTGCATGGAGCAATATTCATGAAAATTGGCACACTTATGGGGAAAGGTCCTAAGTTTTGTTGAGTGTAAGCAAAATTTTACAATTTTGACCTTTTGACCTCACAAAGTGGGTCCAAACCAAAAATTTTAATTTGCCTTATGGGGTTTCAATGTTAAAAAAATCGAGATAGACTAAAGTGTGAATTTCATTGACCAATATGTCAATTCTTAGGTTTTCGGACACGAGAAAACCGAAAATAACACTTTTATTTACGAATATTCAACCGTTGACCCAGTAAGGTCACCGTCAAGGTCATAAGGGTGGCAAAAGGAATAGCATACCAACAAAGGTGTCGATCCATGGGTTTTGTAGGGTGCCCAAGTCATTGGTATTGTCCAAATACCCGTATTATTCACTAATTGACCTCCGAGGGTCACCACGGGGGTCAAAGGTCATAGAGTTAAAAGTCGGGCAATCATAAAAACCAAGGGGTCAAACCATAGGTTTTGAAGGGTGCCAAAGTCGGTTAGGCTGTTCGTAGATCCGTATTGTTGATTTTTTGACCTCCGAAGGTCACAATTGGGGTCAAAGGTCATGGAGTCAAACGTCGAGCCATCATGACAACCAAGGTGTCAAACCATAGGTTTTGAAGGGTGCCAAAGTCGGTTAGGCTGTTCGTACATCCGTATTGTTGATATTTTGACCTCCGAAGGTCATAATGGGGGTCAAGGGTCATAGAGTTAAATCGGCCCACCATGACAGCAAAAGAGTGTAACAATGTGTTTTAAAGGTGCCCAAGTCAGTTTTGCTGTTTTTAAATCCATATTGTCGATTTTTATTACCAGCGAGGGTCACAATGGGGTCAGAGGTCATAGAGGTATGTTTTGAAATAATAGGAAAACTAATGCCCCCAACCAAAGGTTTTGAAGAGTGACGAAATGAGAGGCTTAGTACACATATCCACTGTCTTTTCCGACAAACCTACCTTGCCCTCTTAGTTTCACGCCGTTGTTGATTATTTATTTCCCTAGAATTCCTTTTGCCCGACTCTGTGTCCACATTATTCCAGTAATTCTCTCTACAGAAAAGGTCCTCAGGAGGTCAAATACCACATAGGATTTTCTCTTTAACTACGCTGAAGTCCCATTAGTTTTAAAGATTAGTAAGCGAATAGAAATACCCGTTTATCCTCCTTTTCATTTACTAGACCTTCATTGGTAACGCTCAAGTTAATGGTTGTGATTTTCTCCCATGAAAGTCCTAAAAATAGGTTAATTAAGTAGTTTAAAAAAATTCCCAGTTCGACTGCAAAGACCGCAGTTCCCCTGTCCCTCGTTATGCAAGCATTACCGGCAGCAATTTTATCAGGACCTCACGTCACATTCAAACTTGCAAATTGGTTCGGTATGTCTCTGCTTTGATGAGATTGTTTAACACCCAACAATATCATCAAAGCAGATACATGCAGTTGTGGCTTCGTCTTGGCATCTCCATTAAGATGCATTTGCCGCTGCGCATTATTGTCCGCGCAGCGTGTACTGGACAATTCTAGGCGTGCGTTATAACGAACTTTAAACATTTTAAACTTGAAGCCCTAGAAAGTGTAATGGTGCAAGAGATTCAAGAAGAAAATCATGGCATCCGAAACCATTTCTGCAATTGGATGGTTGACTAGCACAATGCAAAATCCATGTTCACATTTCAGTTTATTATCCTATTAATTTTGTCGTTTTATGATATCTCTCTTTAATCGTCAAATTTTTATCACATTGCTTTGAATAAAAGCTAGATTCATTTCAATCATCCATTTCTTTTATGTTTTACATTATGGTTTCAAACATAGCCAATATATTTTTTAACGGAGTTTTTTCTTTAACTTTGGCAAATCACAAAATGTGTAGAGAAATAAATAATCGACTGCGGCGTGAAAATAAAAGGACATGGGAGGCCTGTTGGAAAAGAATGCGAGGGAATGGAAAGTTTTCGGAAGGGACCTTTGCCCCCCATTGTGACCTTCGGAGGTCAAAATATCAACAATACGGATGTACGAACAGCCTAACCGACTTTGGCACCCTTCAAAACCTATGGTTTGACACCTTGGTTGTCATGATGGCTCGACGTTTGACTCCATGACCTTTGACCCCAATTGTGACCTTCGGAGGTCAAAAAATCAACAATACGGATCTACGAACAGCCTAACCGACTTTGGCACCCTTCAAAACCTATGGTTTGACCCCTTGGTTTTTATGATTGCCCGACTTTTAACTCTATGACCTTTGACCCCCGTGGTGACCCTCGGAGGTCAATTAGTGAATAATACGGGTATTTGGACAATACCAATGACTTGGGCACCCTACAAAACCCATGGATCGACACCTTTGTTGGTATGCTATTCCTTTTGCCACCCTTATGACCTTGACGGTGACCTTACTGGGTCAACGGTTGAATATTCGTAAATAAAAGTGTTATTTTCGGTTTTCTCGTGTCCGAAAACCTAAGAATTGACATATTGGTCAATGAAATTCACACTTTAGTCTATCTCGATTTTTTTAACATTGAAACCCCATAAGGCAAATTAAAATTTTTGGTTTGGACCCACTTTGTGAGGTCAAAAGGTCAAAATTGTAAAATTTTGCTTACACTCAACAAAACTTAGGACCTTTCCCCATAAGTGTGCCAATTTTCATGAATATTGCTCCATGCAAAGTTACTAAAATTAAAGGTCAAAAATGACACACGACCGTTGGGACAGTCTGTATAGAGAAGATACGAATGGTGACATTGATATCAGAAAAATTAACAATCATTGCCAACTAATTCGCGCATTGACACAAAAAAGGAAAATTTAATGAATGCTACTAAACCACTCACGTACAAGAAGACGCAAATTCGCACCAAATTAATATTACTAATAAACAAGCAAAGAATACCAAGAGCTTCCTCTCATTAATTCTTTGGCGTCATCTTAGACGAAACATTTACATTCCAGCCTCACCTAAAATATTGCAGCATTTATTGCAAGACAAGCAATTTTTACTCTATCTTCCCGTACCTCCCCACATTCTCATCGTTCCATAGTTAAATATTACACTTCAATAGTCTGACCCATCCTTCTGCCTGGCTGCTAAATCTTCGCCAACAATAGAACCATCCGCAAAAATTGGAATTATTTCAAAATAAATCCCTCCGTATCCCAACAAACCTTCCCAAAGTAACCAACATGCAAGATTGCCTTTCCGCTCATAGTGTCACTAGTGTTACCAATTCATTACTCTGGTAGTTAATACTTCTAAGATCAGGCTCGGGAACTAAAAACACATTACTTAAAGACGTTTGTAATTACTATCCGTCGATGCCAACCACAAACACACTGCCTCTTCAATCAACTCTTCTATAAGTCTATCGTGTGTCTTTCATTCTTCTAACTTTAGGGTTTTTCATTGAATTGTTCAAATGAATAATTGTTGTTGAATATATCCTTGCACGAAAAAGAAATAATAATTAAATAATAATAATCAAAATGTAAAAATTTCCTTTCCGCAACGTAAAAAAAATAATGACAATAAAATTACTTACGGACCATTTATTATGACCGTACAAAATAAAATGTTCTGTTCTTAATTTTATTAATTTAACGTTTAAGTTGCTGCTAGCACAAAGAACACACTACACTCTCAACACAAGCATATTTGCGCAAAATGAAAATCATTCTTTTAAACCGAATGGTAGTGGTGAAGTTGGTTCACCGGAACAGCGGAAACGCGCCTGTGACGCGTCAAATGATGTGAGATGGGGCACGTAGCAAATCAAGAGCAAGAAACGCGGTTGGCTGGGACATCATCCTGTTCAAAATTCTTCAATATTCAGCACGACAACCGATGGTAGTGGCGCAGCGGACGGTAAAACATTTGGTAAATAAAATTTGTGACTATTGGCTTGGGGGCGCTACTGCCGGCTTACCTTACAGGATTACACAAATTCAATTCTTGAGATGGTGAAAAGACTTCCTTTTGAAATTTGGCCCATAAAAGGATTTTTTATAATTTTTAGAGAAGATAAAGGTGCACATTTAATTCGTTCGACGATTTTGATGTAAATAACAGCTTTTATTTAAGTATACCGGGACTAGCCGCGGTGATAACTTTTTACGGAGTCACCCGCAATGCACAATTTGTGCGAAAAATCCACAGAGGAAAAATCCCGGTCAAGGCGAATGATTTTTCCTCTGTGGATTTTTCGCGTAAATAACAGCAATAAATAGATGAAAACTGCGACAAGGAAATGGTGAGGTGGCACCGATTGATTCTTAAACCAACAATATCTATGGTTATCTCATAACTATCACGGATATACATTCTAAAGGCATATAATTTATGCATTAATTTGAAATTTTCAGGAATTGCAAATCACCATAGAGGGCGTCCATTAATTACGTGAGGTGATTTTTGGCTATTTTGCACCCCACCTCCCCCCTAATGTGAGATATCGTGGAATTTGGCTTAACCCCCACCCCCTTCCCTCTAACCTCACGAGGGATTGTTCAAAATGCATATTTTCAGTGTAAATACGTTAATATGTACTTCATCGAGTTGGTTTTATTAAAAATAACAATCTGTAAAATTATTTTTATTTAAGATCATTCAAAAGTAGTATTTAAAATACTTAACTGAAATCGCAATTTTTCGATGTGTCTTGCGGAAAAAAATACGTGATACTTGCCAGGACCCCCGCTCTCCGGCACGTTATATTATTTGACAATCGTCTAGACCCCCCTAAACGCCTCACGCAATTAATGGACACCCGCATATTGATTGAGAATAATCAATGAAGCGGTATCAATTTGGCCATACGTTGAGGAGTTTCGGTAAATTGCCGTATCTTCTGTTGCATTTAATCTTACACCTAAAATTCATTTCCCAGGCCAGAGCACCAGGCCGCCTCCTCGCTCCAACCCCAAGGATTGCATCCATGCAGGAAGGATTTTTCATCTTAATATTCTATCATTGATCAAAAGCAGGCATTAACTCAACCATAAATTCGAATTTATACAAATCGAAGTTATTCGAAGAAAAATCACCATATTATTTGACAGCCAGTCTATTCAGCATATTCATTTTCACATAAATTTAAGTACCTAAGGAATATTTAAGTATATAGTTACTAGCCACGGTGAAAATTTTACGGTATCACCCGCAAAGTACACATTGTGCGAAAAGTCCACAAAGAAATAAAATCATTCGCTTTGACTGGGATTCGAACACGGATCCCTCGATTTCCGATCGAGACCTTTAACCAAAGCACACTCACAGCCTATCAGAGAAGACTGTCAGTTCCATGAATAAAGCCAATATAACAGTTCTCTAACATTTAACTGTATAGATAAAATTAGTTAAAAATTCTATAACTCTTGATTAACTTTGTGGTATTCCATTATAAGTAGGGATGGCGGGATAGGATACCTCGGATCTAAATATCCGCGGATATTGCCCTTCATCGGATACATCGGATCCAAAGTCGCGGAAGACCTCGGATCTGGATCCGAAATTTTAAATAATAGCTTCAGTGAATGCAACGCCACATAAGGGTGGAAAGAGTTCCGATTCTATGTTCGAATGAGCCGTCGCATGCGATTCTTGTCCTACTCATGAACCGTTTTGTTTGAAAGTTCTCGCAGAGGTTACGTAGCAGAATTTCAGCCGTGGAAAATAAAAAAGGCAAAATACGACTGGCACATAGTATGACTCTTCCCAAGAGATTGAGCAATCATTGGGGGAATCTCAGCGTCAGGAATTTGAAAATGCATTTGGATCCGAAAATATCCGATCCGAAAGATCCGGCTCCGAAAATCAAGGATCCGATCCGATTCCGGATCCGAAAAAAATCCTGGATCCGTCCATCCCTAATTATAAGTTTTCCTGGATATCACAACATTACTTATACCACTTCTTTTTCACAGAGCGCGACTCGGGTTTCAATGAATTGTCATCATCTTCAGGCGCTACTACGTGCAAATACAATACAAATACATTTGCGCCTGAAGATGATGATAATTCATTGAAACCCGGGTCGCGCTCTGTGAAAAAGAAGTGGTATAAGTAATTTTGTGATATCCAGGAAAACTTAAAATTAGTTTAACTGGTGAAAAATCAGTTGGTTGTTTCAATGGATTTGGGACCATTTACCTTTTTCCACGAGAATGAAGCCAAATCCTAAGATCCGAGTATCGTTTGTAATGTTATTCCTCATCTGTAACCCACTTGGTAGCGCAAAAAAACTTCACAATACTACACCAAAAAACACTTCCACGCATATACCATCGAACACACTTCACACTATGCCATGCGCTGGCCTGGTAATTTCCTAATTCTGATTTCTTCTCACTCCACGTATACCAATCCCTTCTTCACAATTCACTAAGAAAAATTTACGTGTTTTGAACACACAGATTAGGAATCCTTCATGCAATTGGAAATTAGGAATAATCACTTCACAAGACGGATTGGGTACACCACTCAGAAATAAAATTCAACTCCCTCATCACATGGTTATCCAGCAACTGAATTATATTCTGAGTGGCTTCGCACCGATCCGAAATGTTCTCCGTCCTCAACTCTGAATTGCGTCATGTCGAAGGTCTAAAAACACGACCTCGTCCTGAGGTTAGTGCATGACCACAGTTCACAACTTCATTTTTCAGAAAGCAAATACGACCAGCTGAGCGGGAGGGATGCGTCGTGTTGATCGCAAGTGTGAAATGCTAGCGGTTATTCACGCTGGCTTCGCACGGGATTCATAGCACTTCTTCCCCTGGAGAGCATTGTCAAATGTGATATGAAGCATGGGCGCATACTCGCTGGGTACGCCCATGTGATGCTCTTTTTACTTACTGACCATTTATTATGACTGTAAAAAATAAAATATTCTGTTCTTAATTTTATTAATTTAATGCTTAAGTCGCTGCTAGCACAACCAATACACTACACTCTCAACACAAGCATATTTGCGGAGAAGAAAAAGCCGAAGTCTTTAAGTAAAAGCAGTACGAAAGCATTCAACAAACCCACGAAAAATGACATATATTAGTACAAGATATGTAACTAACATAAAACTATTTTTCAAGGAAATAATCTCATAAATCACATGGTTCCCCCACCCCCTGTAGACCATGGCTCGCCCCCCCCCCTAGTTATGATCCTGGTTACGCTCTTGATATGAAGTGAATGATGAAAGACTAGCCCGCACCGCGGCATACGATATAGTTGACTCCAAATTAAAGATATTAGGTGATACGAGGACTAACGAATCCATGCAATTCATAGAATAACGATCGCCATATTTCGCCATCAGCCGATGCGTGGTCGCCCATCAGACATACCAAGGAGACTATGCACTATCCGTGAGAAGGACTTCGGCCCATTTATTTTATGCGGGAAATCTTCGACAAATTTTAGTGCTTGATGAACCATTATTACAAAATAAGGGATTTTCCATTTATTTGCCACTCACCACGCACTTTTAAGGGATTTACAAAAGAGGCATAGTGATTCGAATTGCATGGGGGAAATATGATAATACTAGGGATGTTAACGGAATATGCTCGGCATGAATGATATCGCGTGACAGGGGCGGATAAATATGGCTGGCTCAGGCAGCGCGCCCCCCCTTACTGTGCCGCGCGCATTGACGAGCATTGCAGAACCACAATAGTAACTTTTTTACATTATACGATGGCATTGCCTGGAATTTTTTCATTGTCAGTTTAAATAAAACTTTCATAAACTTTGATTTGCCTTGATTATTTGTCATTACAACAATAAAAGTAAATGTAGCTCAAGATAATTTTTACGCCCTCCGTTGAGTTATTTTCTGTATTCGCTACTGTCGCGTGATGTTTTATACGACAGTGGAATGACCATCAATGCCTTATAGGAAGAAGTTTTTAGAAGTATTAGGTTTTTATAGATCGCTGCAAATGTCTTATTTTATCCGAGCACCAAGAAACACTTCAAAAGAGCTTAAAGTACAAAGAACTAGAGTATCTCGTTACTCTATCCCATAGAAGAACCTTGACGGCAATCACTTGGTATGAACACTATCCCGAAATGTTTTACAATAAACCAGCGCAACGGTCAAAAATGCATTTTGTACGCATGTCCAGTACGTGACACGGAGCTTACTCGAGCGGGAGGCTTGCTCGAGCCCGATCGGCCGACTGATTTAATTGGCTCGCTCCCCGCGGCCGCGGCCACGTGAACGAACGCTATTCGAATCCCGGGTGCGATGTTATAGCCTGATTTCTAGCCTTGGCCTCTTCACTCCCTCGGTTAACATTTACTCGCCTTTGTATTTTTTCACAGGGTTTTCGGATCTTCCGTTGAACTAAATTAGCACTAGGTTGTGATCGGAATAAAAACCTGTGGAACGGAAGATGCGCGAGTTTTTTACACTATTCCATAACCTCTATATTACCATTATGTGGTCTATCTGATATCTCCCCACATTCCCTGGACATTTCAATGTATACCTTGGCCAGGGACGCCGACTTGCAAAAAATATTGGGGGGGCCCAAACCGCGGACTTGCCCATGGGAAATTTTCTAAGTAGTGAGTTTTAAGTTTTTTAAGCATTTTAGAAGAGTCATATGATCAACATTAGAACCCTTATAACTCGAATCTTGATATCTGGAAACTCCGGTGAAAATCGGCAAGCCTGGCACATTTTTTCCTCACACCCATAACGGATTTTTGAGGGGGCTCGGGCCCCCTCAAGCCCCATGGAGTCGGCGCCTATGACCTTGGCCCTTAAAGAGGATTGAACCATGTGTTTGCGATGACTAACTTGTTTCTCCTGCAAAACTTTTTCTACTGTTTTTTTCTACTGCTTTCTCTCCTCTGTCATTTCGCATTCCTTGAATAAATTTCTCTATTTCGTTTCCATCCCATTCCTTTCCCGACTGAGGCGTTCGAGTCCTGCACTACCAGATATTTCTTGCCCTAGATTTCCCCAATTGTTTCCTCGAGCTGCTCCTACAACTCATCTACTTCTTCTTCCCTATGGTTGCTATAGTGGGATGATGAGGAACTCAATCCAATTATCAAAAACCGAAAAACACTACAGCCCAGAGGGACCTTACCTTTGTTTTACTTGCTGAAGAAAATGCTATTTTGCCGAGATGGACTAAAATATGCGAATTTTCATTTCCAATCCGAGATATTATGCTTTCAATTTTCATTGGTTCCGAATTCAAAAAAGCAAAAAAATCTTTAAGGCAATTTTTTGTAGAGCTACATCTCGAACGTTTGCTTAAAAACTTTTGATTTTGATTCCGCCCTCTAAAAGCCAATTAAAGAATAAAAAATCAAAGGTTTTCCATTGATTAACATTCATAACTGTATTTTTACGGGAATGCATATGCAGCAGGTTTAATTATTTGATTATTATATTAAAGTTTTTGCCGATTAAGGTAGGCGTCCATGGAATACTTAATAATCATTCCTGCAGCTTGCCCTTTCTTCATTCACTTTGCAATTCAATTCACAATAACGCCTACTCCCTTTCTTCTTCTCTATAAACAAGGCCGTATCCAGGATTTTGTTCTGGGGGGGCACAAGGGTATCTCCTAATACAAAACGAATGCAATGATAAAGGGACGGTATTAAAAATCTTGCATATTTTTGAGGGTCTGGGGGGGGGGGGGGGGGGGGCACATGCCCCCGTGCTCCCCTCTGGATCCGCCTATGTCTATAAATCATATTCCCTTCCTTCCTCACTCTCGTGTACCCAACTTTCTACCCTCCAATACTATTTCCGACATCCCCTCCCCGCTTAGAACTCCTTCCATCTAAACCTTCTATATCCTCCGTATCTCCTCTAGAAGCTGCCTCTCCTCACCCACCATGTCCACCACTTCGTCGTTCCTCCTCTTATCCTTCAACCTCTCCATTCTTCTCCAAACCCGCATCTGGAATGCCTCCAGTCTCCTCTCGTCCTCCTTCTGAAGAGTCCACTTTTCCTCATGGTTAAGCATTACACTCCAAATCAAACTCCTCCCTAATATTTTCATTGTACTCATACATAACCATGTGGCCCCTTGATTCATCTCACCATTTCGTTTGCAGTTTCATTATTCTCGCCAAAATCATATGAACTGGAAAAAATGTGCATTAGGTACAATTACTATAACAGCTTTCTGGGTGGTGAATGAATGACTAATAGTAAATTAAAATGAAATCACTGAGACAAATGTTAATTTCTTTTATGAGAATTATCTTTCATTTACGCTTGAATTGAAATTTCCCTAGGGTATTTTAATCTGGGAAAAAATTAGTCATTATGAAATAAGCTTGCACTGGACACTTCCTTGTAAATGAAATACATTAAAATCACGTAAGTGCTAAAATAGTACAGCCATTTATCACACCAATCATTCACTGCAGATGAGGCCATGGTGAGTAGGCTGCTGTTGGCTGACTTGATGCTTGTGTGTCCACTGATCATATTGATGTTGCCACTCGGCCTTCCACCTCTGGCAAGCCATTCTTGTTTTACAATATTATTTGTACGCACAAATAGGGTGGTTTCATATTATTTTTTTAATTGCCTAAATTGAAAGATTATTACTCCTGGAGTATGTATTTCACGGTTTTAGATTTTTAAATGACGATATCTATTTTTTGTGATTAAATGAAAAGTGAAAAATTTCAAGTGCATGAAAATGCGACGGCTAAGTATGAATGCTGGGTAAACTCCGTGTGACGTCGATCTGGTTCCTGCTGCCGCAAGTGAGGTGACCTTGGGGCGAGGCTTTGAGCGCTGATACGATGCAGGATGCTAGCAGGTAGCAGAGTACCCTGCTAGATGGTAGCGCTTGGCTTAAATAAGGATTATTAATACCTTTTCAAACGAAGAAAACTTTCCGACCTTAGCCAGTTTTAATAGGTGAATATTAAGACATGTTTCCCTGAGCTCTGTGCCTCATGCATACTTGTGGTGGCTGTATCTAGTGGTGGAGGGGAAAGTCAACTAGAAGTAGCTTTAGTATTATTCTTGAAGGTGGGTAAGACAGTGATATTTGTAGATCAGGTAAGCAAAAGAATTCTGGTTGGAGAAATTGAGGAACGACCCACCAACCTAGCAGGGGAAATTATGAAGTAAATCCAAGGTAAGAAAAATCTAATGACAGGGAATTGTAACGCCGCAGTCGGGGAAGGGATGGGATGGAAACAAAATAGGAAATATGGGATATGAATGTGAAATGAACAGGGAGAGAAATCAACAGAATTTTGCAGGAGAAATAAATTATTCGTCACAAACACATACAGCAGACTCCCAATTATCCGGCTGCGGTTTATCCAGGTTGCGGATTATCCGTGCATGGTTTTTACTCTGGCTCAATTTTTTCCGCGATCTTAAAATAAAATCGTACGCAAAATCATCGGAATCACTGCATTAATGCTACGATAAACCGGGCTTATTATTTCCGTTAGAATCGCCTTTAGAAAATGGATCGCGCGCTAGCTGCATTCACGGGAGTACCGTGATCCTGTTTTCCAGGCCTCGCGGTGCGCGACCGCGCTCCACTAAAAAGACCGCAAACTAGCGTAGAAAGCTCTCACTGAGCCCGGGAAGCACTCTAAAATAACAGAATAACTGCACAAATAATGATATCTTGTTTGTTTTAGGTAAATTATGAACATTGCGAGACATTTAAGTGAGAGTTTGGGTTATCCGTGTTTTCTGATTATTCGTGCCGTCTCTCCCCATCATTAGCCCGGATAATCGGGAGTGTACTGTAGTTCAATTATCAAACTGTATGGCAAACGGTCTCCTGATACTTGAGATAAAAAAAACATACAATTACTGTATGAAATATTCTATTTGTTTTAATACCGGAGCTATTAATATGAAATTAAATTATTGAGGATCCGTAATACACAAAAAAAGTAACGTATTGATAACGTATTAAAATTCTTGTCTTTTTTTAAGCAAGTTTCCAATGCTATCTATAGAAATAGGAATTTTGGGGAAATTACCAATCAATTTCTGTGAGAAACCAGGAGGGCGAGGGAGGCTTGGTGGATATGAGGGAGAGACACTGAGGAAATGGGAAATATGTATTAAGAAGGATCAATAGGTATGCATATGCATTGTACATCAAGGTAGAGTTGCTATCTCGTAGTCCCTCATTCTATCTCTTGATCAAGGTCTCTCGTCAGCCATTAGGCCGAGGTCCCCCCATAACCCCCTTTCCAGCGTGGGTGATGTCTTTTTATCGAGTGCTGACTAGCAAAAGACCAATGACTAGAGGTCCGTGAAAGTGGTTTTATTTTTTGCTAAAAATGTATGTAAATAAAACCATGTGATTTCGTTGTTTTAGAAAATCTTGGCGGTGTTATTATAACGCTAGGTACATTTTTCCCAGGTCTATAGGCGTTTTATTATTTATGGTACACGTTACATGAATACTTTTACTTCTATTAAGCATTTTACGTAACATTTAACAGAATTTCGATTGTACAAAATTTCTGATAAAACTACATGAAAGAAATGGTTCAAGTTATATTGGTTCAAGGCATATGAATGGTTCAAGTATGTAGACTTGGCGAATACGATCGGCAAACGGCAAATCCCTACTACCTTATATGTGTATACTTCGAGAGCCATTCCAGAATTTTTGCATTGTCAAGTTTCTCTACACTAAATAAAGCCTTTAAAAATGCTTCTGTAATAGCAACAACAAGCTCCTTTGCTTTCTTTGACTGAGTGACTGTGTGTTCAAATGATAGCTGTCGTTTTGCAAGTCCCCTTTCTTTCGCACGTTTGTGTGTATCGCTACTGATGTGCTTTAACAAAGTGTCACATCTTTCAAATTCAAATCTTTTATCGCAAACTTTGCACAGTAATACTCTGTCTTTCACATAAAATCCTTCTCAGCTGAATTCACTTGCCCTGGTATGAACAGTATCACTAGCTTTTGGCATTTTAAAATTCCTATCCTTCGTTCAATATTTAAAGCTGGAACTACGATAAAAATACAGTCCAACCCCAAAACACAACCTATCACGGTAGTGTTTTCAAACTCAGTGCTGGGTAGCCACGGTATAACCATAGCACTGTACAACTTACAAATTGGCAGAGATGTTTCATGTCGTGGGTTCCCGATCGATACCCCTCACCCAAGTGTTGAGGGAAGGTAGGACAACGGCTAGATACAACAAAATCGCTTCGTTTTGATTACAACTGTTGCCAATCGGTCAGGAAAGGCAGGGAAAGAAGCGCACATAACAAAAAATAATCTGATTCAAAGAAACTTGAAATGTTATTTCCCATTTATCATGTTTATCATTTATCCCATGAGACATCTAGAAAGAGACGCTTTCTCACCTGAAGAATTAGATATTAGATTTGGCCAATGTCGAAATGATATTTTTTTGCATTGCAGCTCAGTGGAGAGCCGAATATCCGACGATCCGTTCTCTAATAAGGAGAACCCCCTCTCCTCCTATCTTTTCTGTTCCTTCCTTCCCCCAACTGCTAGCGCTTCGTGCTTTCAAATAACCATACGTGTCTATGGATGTCATAAAACGAATCGAATAGCGCAGTTGACGGCACGGCGCCATTGACGGCCGCCGTGGTCACCACGGCGCCCATTTCAATCCGGCCGGGCGGTGCGCCGTCTACGGCGTGAAATACAGGCAGTGCTTCATTAAGGCCGCTTTCTGACGAAACGACTTTTCGCCGGCCGCCGTTCACGTTACGACGCCGTGAAATTCAGGCCGCTTTCATTCGAGACGACTCTCTGCCACGCTGTGGGCCGTGCCGTGAACGGCGGCCCGGTCCCAGCCAGCGGCCGTGTTTAAGTCAACGAAATTGTTACATTAGACCCACACTCAAGGTTTTCCTGCAACAAATTATCCAATAACGCTGTCTAATGCGTCGCGGTGAGTCACCGGAATTACTGCTCGGCATTGACGCGTACCGGGCGCGTGAGCTTGTATTTCCGCTCTTCCGCGGCCGCGTTAAATTTCTTTCCGCACATTTTTAATTCATAATAATTAAGTCTTCAGGTGAGAAAGCGCCCCATTCTAAATATTTCAGGATTGATACATGGGAATCGAAGATAGAGGCTGTGATAAATTTAACGGCAAATTCTGGTGGAGAAATCACTACAGTGCGCGATATTACGCGGATGCGTTATGCGCGAGACTAAACGAGCCAATTGACCTTGGAATCGTAATGAGATAGAGCAAATGAACGTCGGCAGCGTTAAGCAATGAAGGTTAGGGCTTTAATAGATTATGACTAATTAGATTTGATTTTTTCGCTAATCCGACTAAAATCGCAAGAAACGCGAAATTTCGTTTTAAGTTACCGATTTCGCGTTATTTCGCGATATCGCGTATCGCGAAATTCACGGACCTCTACCAATGACCTGTCTTCCTGACTTGGGTTCAAGGCTCAAATGATTGAGGCTCTGTAGTGCGCAAAAAAACGAGCATAATAATAACAGGATTGTTTTCAATATCTTGTCTACTTTTTAAGCATCTGGGGGGCATGTGGCCCTCCCCCCCACTAAATCTGCCTATTCTTGTAGGTATCTCTGTAAGAATATGTCATGGCTATTCCAGTTATTTTTTTAATAACAGTTACAGATAAAATACTACACAAGGGCAAAAAAATCATGAAGCATCCACATTAACTTCTACCATGAAGATTCTTAGATCTCGCATTAATGTCTTCTATTCCTCACTTCTGTTTAACTCTTCCGTGTACAATGGAACACACCATATCATTCCTCCTGGATCTTAACTTTGGACAAAAACTTTCAGGCAATGCATTTTGCTGAAAAGAGTCCCATTAACCCCACTGCAGCCGCATCTTACTAATTGCTACATGCAAGTGACCAGTGGCACAGCGAAGTGGGGTTTTTGAGGGTTAAAACCCCCCCTAGAGCTCGGAGAAATTTTTAAGTTTAATCCATTTTACTTAATTGGATTTATATTACTAATAGAATACTGTAAGGATTTATAAAGTATCCCTCAGAAAGCCATAAAACCATTTTGAACAGTTTATCTTAAAATTCTGCAATTTATTAATCTCGCACCTACCGTTTATCCTGGTGGGTATTCCATACCCCCACACACCCCGGTATTAGTTGCACCCAAACCCCCCTAAGCCTCAATTCCTAGCTGCACCCCTGCAAGTGACTGGTGCACTCAGTAAAGTATAACCAACTACACAATGCCCAGATTGTAGCAATCACCATACAACATTATATGAAATCACATAGCACACATTATATGAAATAAACATTGCCAAACGCAGCAGAAGCGCACTCCACTAGTATCTTTGGTGACAAAGAAATAACAAAGTATGCCACACAGAGTGAAGAGATTGAAGAGAGTGTGTCCATGTGTGTCAGAGTGAAGTGTGTCCACGAAATGTTTAATAACAATTCTGCAGAAAATCAAAATTCATCAAAATAAGCATTTAACATTTTATTGTAACAGAAACCACATATTATGAAGGTACATAATACATTAAATACATTCTCACAAACTGAGTTCTGCAAATTTTTGATACAAAGAAATGATTGGTCCAAATTAAATTACATTAAGTTCATGCAACTAATGTCATTTGCTGAAATATATAATCATTGAAGCCCATTACCACCAACAATGCCTAGAATTTCCTTTCAAATATAAGTAGTCAGATTTCAATGGTCAAGAACAATGATTTATCTGCTCCACCCTCTTGAGTTAGATTCAATTCATAAATTACACCTTTACCAGGACATAAGTACTGATGGCATAATGTTTTCCATAGCATTACCACCTTAGGTGCTAGTACATATTTATACATCCGGATAAGAGTAAGCCATTGTAGAAACATGAAAAAGGCAGAATTTACACTAACCAAAGTTCAGTTAAAGAATTACAGTGTTTTCACTTGAACTGAGAATCAAATCCCTCCGACAACTGGCTCATGAATTATGGACTGGGTTATGCATTTAATTCCAAAGAATAGACAACAACTTTGCTATAAAGAACATATCACAAGGAACTTATGCAAGAACTGATATGAATAAATTTTCGCGCAACACCTTAAAATTATGAGAGGGTAATTTATAGACAAAGTAAAACCTAGCGAATTAAATCACTGATTCACACTGATGAAATTTTGGAGGAAACATATCAAAAATACAGGACATAAACTCACTTATTCTTACTCTATCACAATCATACCCTTCCATGCTACACAAGAGTATGTACTTATGATTACTCATTCAGCAATCATTTTCTCTCGAAAATTTAGAAGAAGATAAAAGAGATTATTGTTTTCAGTTAACACCATTTTCATAATTCTTTACACAGGAGTAATATTATTGGCATTTTTTCTCAATTTACACAACACTATTCAAACCAGAAAATGTTTCTCCTTATATCATGGAAGGATCATTTCAAAGACCTGTCAGAAAAATCACAAATCTGAAACTACTGTGCTTATGATCCCACCAGACAAAAATCCCTTTCCTGAATACCACACCAATACCAGATGTGATGGACATGAAGCAGTGCTTATAAATACATATTTACTTCCAAATGGGCATGCATAGAGGGACTCGTTGAATTTCACTATCCTGAGTATGGTTTATTTCGACTATTAACTTGAAAAATAATCTTATTTTACAAAGACAATCTGTGGGGTCATATTCAGATAGTGAATACTTATACATATGGAGTCTTTTGGCAGAAAGGTAAGGGGGAATTCTAAGTTGGGAAGTCTGGAAGGCTTTACACGGAGAGGCACTTTATAGTCACAGATTCTGTAATCCACCCTAAAATTCAAATTCTTCATATACAAAAGCCATTGTAATTATCAAGCTGTAAACTTCTGTCAGAGGGTCCTAACATCACATGTAGTGTAATATTGTCACATTGCGACACACACTCTCACCCCAATTATGGGTTGGTAATCATTAAGAGCAGGAGAACATCTAACTGTAAGATATTTTTTCCACGAGCATTGTAAGTAACAAAATAATGATTAATGGATGAAAGAAAGAGAAGCAAGATTGTAATATTTACTCGTTTATAGCAAAAATTTTAGTCCATAGACATTCTTCCAAATAAATATGTACAGATGAGAATTTCTGTGCAAATCTCAAGAGAAATTCATTGAAGCCATTGCCCAGGTGAATGCAGGGCCTTAGCGCTATGGCCAAAATCACCACCACACAGCACTGAAGTCAAATTATATCACTTGCAAGTATGACCATCATTTCTCAACTCTCTACAATTATAATTCATATGAAAATTATCTACAAATCAAATCTGAGATAAGTCATCTATTAAAGTAAACAGCACAAGGGGCAAAAATTAGATCTGATGTTAAATCTGGCATTAAATAGCTCAGAAATACACGATTTATCTATATCAGTAAATTAAATGGAACCGTAAGAGATGGTGAACTAGTGTACATGAAACCATGTGCAAAGTAATAGGGAAGATAACAATTATCATAAACATAACCCATCTAGAGCTGAATATTCAAAACTTAGGAAACAAAGCAATTTTCAATCAGATGCTCTTGTTTTCCTACTCTGTGTTGCAGCACCCTTTTTGGACGGCTTCGATGAATGAAATGGACAATGATCACGTGGCAACGTTGATAAACAAAAGTCCCATTTACAATTTGCACTAATTTACATATCAATATTAATCTCATTCATAATTAAAACTTGGGTTCTATACATGCCATTGCAAAAAAATATCTAGACAACCCAGCTAGCACCAGTGACATCAATCACATAGAATACACTAGGATTCCATGGAGACGCTCCCTCTTGAGGATATGATACCTATCCAATGCTAATACCAAATTCTCATTAGCATCAGATATCATATAAGTAACAAGGGGAGTACAAATGGGAACCAAGTATTTTTTAGATAATTTTGCTGGCTGGGCAGTTAACAAGGTGCACCAAAATCTCTTTTCATAGACTATCTAAACAGAATTCAAGTGCCAATGAGGTCCAACAATGCCTGAATCAATTGAAAAGGTAATGAAACAATATCTAGATGTTAACTTCTGAAAGCTGAAAACCAGATATTTATAATGCAGTTTATTCGGAGCATGCACTTCGTAACCCAGAGGATAAAATGTAAATATTTACAGCCATTCATAATTACAGTGAGTGCACACATAAAATATCATTCCAATCCATGACATGGCAAATGAACCATATGCCATGTTATCAACTAAAATGTGCTGGGAAAATGAATGGATCTAAGTTCTCTTCTCCCATACGCCCATTTAACTGGGCAAATCAACAGGTACAATGTTTTTTACAAACATCTCAGAACACTTAATTACACTCCATCTTCTAAAAAAGTTTATATTTACATTTTGTCACACATGGTAAATTTCATTGTATGACTTTGACATGGCGTGCTGAATTAAACTCCAATTAAAAATTTTCCGGCATAATTTGCTCAACAAATCTGTACAATACAATATTTATTAAAAACATATAGAGTTACAATATACTCCCTATGAAACTCAAAACCACATCATTGAGAGGCAAATTTTGTATACTATTAGGAATATGCAATAACAAATAGGATAAGGAAGAGCTAACAATAATTCTGACTTTATGGGAGTCACAAAATTAACTAAATCATTCAAAACACACACAAGATCATTTTAAAGCATTCAAATTTGGACTTCATCAAAGGCATTTTTATGCTACTGAAAAGTAAAAATGAATTGACAATTATGATATGATTTTACACAAGTAAAACCACCTGGGTATTGTCGCCTTGGAAACAACCACCCAGAGGCCGACAAGCAATACCTTTTGATGAATGAAATCATTGCATGCCTTCCACTTGGCAGCATATCTACAGAGCAGTCTTTGTTATACCCTCCCTTTCCTTCTCTGCATCGAGAAGAGAGGCCTCCCCTTTCTGTTCCTCGGCCCTCCTCTTAACTTTCAACTCTTTCACCTCGTCCACAGTTTCCTCGGAGGCTTGAGAATCCACGTTGGAACCTTCAACCCTCTCTGTCACTTTCACCACCTTCTTCGGCCCCTGCGACACTTCACTGAGATTGAACTTGTGCGGCAGGTCCAACTTCAGCCGGTCCCTCGTGTGACGGAGCTCCCCCAGGCCCGTGGGCGAGAGGGGAGAGGCGGGTGGGGAGGAACACGAAGAGAGCGACGCGCTCGAGGAAGACGAGTGGATGGTGGGCGAGGGCAGGCTCTGCTGGGATAGCCACTCCACTGCACCCACCAGCGGCCCTTTAAGCGGCCTCTCTTGAGCATCCGAGTCTTCCTCTTGCTGGGAGTCAACAGTTGCAGCTGGATCTGTGACGCCACTACTCCCGCCTTCCCCCACAGTGCTTCCTTCGCCTAGTTCCAGCCCCCCACCATCTTCACCACTCTTACTCCAGGATGACCTCCGACCCGCAACCCATCCAGGAACATTGTTGGCAATCAGGCCCAGTCCCGGGAAGAACTGAGTTGTTCCTACTTGGAATGTAGGATCGGGAGCACAGTACTGGAAAGGTCTGGATGAACTGCTCACCATGAATTCTCCTTCGCTTGTATCTGGGGATACCCCTGAGAGGATGAATATTACAGATATTAAAATCAGCCAGCCACCGTCAAATTTCAGAATGAATAAGGTAAAAACTCATATAAACATATCTACAAGTACATTCAACCATCACATTACTACTTTGATTTTATAATTTATTTGGATTGAAAAAATAGTAATGTGCACACAATTGAAAAGAGAATGAGACAAAACACGGCATTTTCATGACACTGTTTAAGCATTTTAAGCAAGAAAATAGTTGAAGAAATACGATAGAGACTTAACAATCAAGCAAAAATCGATATCCTCACAGCTGAGCTTCTCAGCAGTTGATATGGCATTTTTTTCCGAAAACAGGATAACAGGTTATAATGTACGAGTTATAATATAAATCTCGCTTATCAGAGCCACTGACAAAAGGATATCTTCTCAGGATACATATTTAGCTTCACCCTCTTCAGTTGTTTCTTTGTATGATGCATGCGATAGCATCAATTCTGCACTTCACCATGTACGTTTGGTTCCTTCCTTTCCACTGTGGGTTGACTTCAAACCAGCGAGTGTTTTCAGTGTGGGTTTGATAAAGTCAGGTTTCATTTTTATTAGTTTTATTGTTATGCATTCGTCTTTATTCGTATTATGGCCCCTACAAACAAGCAAGTGAGAACTTTAAAAGATGGACTGAAAATAATTGAAGAAGAACATAAGACAGGAAGAGGCGCGTGAACTTTGAAAAATGCCTCCAGTTGTCTGCTAGCACATAACAGCAGTGGTGGGGATAGAAGAAGCTACAGAAATTGTGGATCACGTGGGTGTGTCACAGCCAACAAAACATTGTTCACGCTTAACATGGCTGCCTCTATTATATTTAAATTATGTATACCTATTAGAAAGGAACATTTCAGATGGTGGACTATTTTTGGCCCACGAGATCCATCTCACTACCAATTACTGCACCGGCGAAAGCAGTAGTTTTAAGCATAAAATGCACATCGCTCTTGTAAATACGTGTGCTTAAAATGGCGTTTCATCAGTGACAATTTTTATATCAGACAAAAATCCTTCGTAGCAGTGTAATTACTGTGATGGCATTCAAACATTTTTTAGCAAAGTGACGTGTTCCCTTCGGATATTCGAAAGAGATATTTGTTGAATGTGCCCAAAGTGTTTCCATAAAATTCAAATATACCTGTAAACAGGTAAATTTCTGAATGAATCCTTAAAAGAATATCAAAATTATTCCCTAAAATCCCGTTTCCTTCTACATAGGCAATCTAGTCTCACATTCCCATATTGATCGTTTTCCTGCATTCATAATGTTTTTCGTCCATCGCCTTGAAAAATGATAGATCAAAGTTTCACTGTCCAACAACAAAATAACCAGTGGTTGCACATCAATTTCAGCAAGATATATCCAAAGTTTCTTTGGTTTATTTTGAATTTAAATATTTTGCAAAATTTTGAAAATTCCTAATGATACGAGGGTGGTTTGAAAAGCTCTCAGAATCACCACGAGTTGTCAGCGCTAGTGCAACAAACTTTTCACGTGATATGTATAGGACTGTTTGCTGTAAACATATGCCACGTCAATGCTCGTGGAAAAGAACTGTGTCGGTGACGTGACTTTTTTGTTGTTCCCGCATAGTGATTTGAGAAGATGGAAAAAATCGAGATTCGTGTAGTGATTAAGTACTTGGTAAAAATAGGTATGAAAGCAAAGAACATTCATGCCGATTTCCAGAATACACTAAGGGGACCCAACTCCTTCATAATCAACTGTTGCCAAGAGGACAAAAGAATTTAAATTAGGTCAGGGGAGCTTAGATGATGGTCCGCACAAAGGTCGGCCAAGAAGTGTCACTACTCCAGAAATCATTGCAAAAGTGCACAAAATGATATTAAAGGATCGCCGATTGAAAGTGGCTGAAATTGCTCTTGCTTGCCAGATGTCATATATGAGGGTATATTATATTTTAACGGAAAAATTAGAAATGAAAAAAATATCTGCAAGATGAGACTCTTGACACTGGATCAAAAATGCATGAGAATGGACATATCGGAACAATGTTTGACCCGTTTTAGGGAAAACAAGCAATTTTTTTTGCACCAGTTTGTGACCAAAGATGAAACTTGGGTCCATTACTATTCCCCAGAGACAAAAAAACAGCCAAAGCTGTGGAAACATGATGATTATCCACCACCAAAGAAAGTAAAGACAATTCTTTCGACTGGAAAGGTGATGGCATCAGTGTTCTGGGATGTGAAGGGGATTCTGTTTATAGACTGTCCGCTCACTAGGGAAAAATTACTAGAGGATACTGTGCTAACCTCTTGAACTAATTGCAACAAAATATATGCGAAATAAATGCGAAATATGCACATATGTGCTGTCGCCATGGCAAAATAACAGGAACTATGGTATTAATTGTTGCCACTTCCGCTTTATTCACCTGATGTGCCTCCGTCAGACTTCCCAGACATCTCTGCCCAAAACTGAAATTTTTGATTGTGGACCTGGTGGATAAAATGATTTACTTCAAATGAAGAACTGATAGCCGTAGTTGACAACTATTTTGCAGGCCTAGAGAAATCTCATTTTCTAGATGGGATCAAGGCACTAGAATATCGTTAGACCAAATGTAGTAATCTACAAGGACACTACATATATTGAAAAAAAAAAATAAGTTTCAGTGATGTAAGAACATTTTTTCTATTCCATTCCGAGAACTTTTCAAACCACCCTCGTACAAGTTAAAGATGTAAAATGAAAACATTTTTTGAGTATTTCAAGATGGAATCAAGTTTAACATATTTTTTGGATATCCTGAAACAACATTTTCTCTAGAGAGGGACACTCCAGGATAGGGTGTTCTTGGTTTTGTTGGTATATTAAAGCGATAGAAACTAATTTATTTTGTGATGGGAAAAGTCATTAGCATCTCTAATAGACGGATATTGATAATAATTAAATGAAGCAAAAAAATACACTTTTCAACCGAAGAAAAAACTTGAAAATTTACAGGGTTTAGAGAACATGCATACTGTGCATAAATGTATCTTTTTCAAGGACCCACCAAGTTTTACCCAAAACCTAACTCTTCAATGTCTTCCAGCACTTTATAGCCTTCATTATACCAATATCCATGAAATATGAACTATTGCATTTTATAGTTTATAGTTCCAATTGTTACTGAATAAGAATCCAGCTGAGAGGAAAATTTTCATACCAAATCCAAAGTCGTAGTCCTCACTGCTAATCTTATAGAAATCAAACTGCCTGTGGTTTGAGGAAGGGTTGGGAATTTCTGGTTCCACCTCCATCTCGCTAGGAATTATGCCCTCAGGAATATCACCTTCCATTAGCTCCCAATCTATAGGAAACAAGTAAAATGATTACAAATAAAATATAAAAGGTAAAGCCAGCACAAAATAATCCATGTACATTGGGCCATAATTAACAGTGGCTACAGTTTAAATTGGCAATTTTAGAAAAACTATGTTGATTTTCTTCATTTGGTTGTAGTCACTACAATGGGCTTTGGCAATCAAACTGGCACTACATGGAATGGATTAAATAATAGAAAGCATTATTTGATACACTACTGAGGCTATAAGAGAAGGACCAAGCTGCAAATGGATGAAAAATACCTATTTAAATAGTCTGCCTGCATAATTTTTAAGAGCAGGCTCAGCTAAATTCTCAGCACCTAATGGGCAAAATGGGCAAATTGGCAAGGAGAGATGGGAAAAGTTACAGCAGAAAAAGTTTTTTGGATGGAAAGTAAAAAGCACACCTCCACTCTAGTCCTCATAAGGGGAGGGCAGGCGGTAGCCAATCTAAAAAGGGGTTATTTTAAGTTATTTGTCATAACGCGGCAAATGCTACTCATTTGGCAGCAAATGTTAGTGTTCTAAATGGTTTATGTCAAGTGAATGGTTTTCACTTTCACGCACAACCCTCTCTCCGGGCAATTCTTAAAAATAGATTCACCGAGGCTGAAAACGGGTTTTTAAATGGGTTCCAAGAATATTAAAAAGAGCGCTGTCACTTGAAAAATACATTAAATTAGGGTAGATCCTGCCTGGGAAGAATGTAATTGGTTTTTTCCTTGAAAAAGTGAAGGTAGATGATAGATTTGATTAAAAATAATATACAGTGGAACCTCGTTAAAGCGAGTACGGGCTATAGCGACACACCCGCTATTACGAGAGATAGCCGATGCACCGTCAATTGACCCTATAATAAGCGTGTTAAAAAATTCGTTTTTAAGAGACCCTTTCGGTGTTGGCTCTCGCCATAGCGAGGGTTTCACCGCCGGAAGACTTTCATGAAGACTCCTTAACCTCTGTAATTGCTAGCGATCTGTTAGAAATGAAGTTAATGGAGTGCTCAGTCTCAAATTTATGTGGTAAACTGTCGTTCGATAAATATAATGATGACGAAACAATGCTTTGCATGATTTTTATTCAGTGCGGCGCTTATAACTTGTTTGAATAGTTAGTCGTTATTTGAGTAAGGAAATTTAGTGATGCAAAAAAACATCGCCTTTCGTCTGGATTTATGCTTACGTTTATCGGATAGATGTTTATCTGTCGCCGCACCACTCCTGTTCCTGTATATCTGTTCGCAACAGGTATATTGGCTATTATTTGCTCCACCTCCGGTAGAGCGACAATTCGCTATAGCGAGTGTTTATTAGTGCACCGTGGGGTGTCGTTATATCGAGGTTTCACTGTACCACGTCTCCATTATAGTGTTAACTAAGATAAAAAGGATCACTGGTTACACTAAACAAGACAAAAGAAAACTCTTGAGACCACTGGAATCACTGGATTTACAGAAATTTGGAGTGGGTGCCCAACTACTACTGCCCAACTTGTGTAAAACATGAGATAATTGAGGATTAATTGCAACCAGTATAGTAGGCGAGAATAAGAGATAGGTCAATTCCAAAATTTGATTCAATCAGGAAAAACTACCTACAACAAGGTAGTTGTTTCTGCAATGCAAACAATGCCACCATCACTATCAGTCACCAATTCAAAGACTGGTTTGATGCAACTCTCCACTCATTCCCCAATCAGATTGTCCCTTTAAAACCCACTTATATCCTCATTCACAACAATTTCACATGAGTTAATTTGGTGTAAATGAGGAATTGATTACTTCAGAAGAGCATAAGCTGCTTCAAAACAACTTCAAGGAGCAAAGCATGATTCAGAATATAATTTAATTGTGAAAAACTGAAATATCCATCGAAATTAACTAGTTTCAAGGAATATATTTTTTTCCATTCAGGAACATGAAACCTATTGTTGGCCCTCTCAAATGGATTTCATGATTGTTGCACGATTTCTGACATGATTGAGAGATTACGTCATCAACTGGTCACACCATAACACGTCACGCTACACCAAGTGAGATGATATGAATGGGGCTTTTGCTTCACATCCTTATCACCTGCTCCACGAGTTTCATTCACTCCACCATTCTATCCTTTTAACTGTCCTTCGATTATTCCAATTTATATTAGGGTATCGTGTCTTATGATGTGACTAGTCAAATTAAATTTAGGAAGGTTTTCTTTTAAAGAGTCAAGTGCTAATGATAGTACATACACATAAACTTTTCCTGGTAAATAAAGTCTTATCATCAGTCTCTCTGAGTTTGGCAGCGTGTCCCACTCAGCATTTCTACTTATCATGCTGTCCCCCAAAAAACCCTGATAGAAAAAACCCAACCCAATCAGGTTCTCTTGTTTTCACAACTACCTGCAATAGAAGAAAATAAATGAACGCACAAATTACAAGCTTACCGGCAAAGCTGGAGTAGTCAAATGGGGGAATTTGTTGCACATCCCAGCGCCTTCTCGTCGGAGAATCTTGGCATTCAGATTCTGAATCACTTGCTTCTTCCTTTGGATATTCATAAACACAGTGGTATTTCTGTCTTTTGAAGGAAACATTTTTCTTCTGATCCTGTAAGAGAATAAGAAATGGAATTAAAATGTATACTTTAGTGGGATGAAATTTGACCAGGGATTGAAAGATGTGAGGGCCCCTCTCACCTTGTCAAATAATGAGGTCGTTCACCCATGCCCGAAAATGCAATTCATTCACAGAATTTGGCACACGAAAAGGAAAGAAAAGCTTAGATGAATAAAAAAATATTTCCTATCCAGCCATTCTAAGTTTAAAATACAAAAAATCCAAAAGTTGCAGGCAACGTTTTCATGAAATGGTGCTCTCACAAGAGCTCGGGCTTATTCAACTTTCCCTGATGAAAGGAATCACTCACTAAAGTGTAAATAACAATGAACCATGTGAAATCAAGGAGTAGAAAAGATGGGACAACAACTTGCTCTGCATGAGCTCATGATGTCATCAACTTGTCTACGAAAGGGTTAAGGCAGTCAGCTCTTCCGTGAATGCTTCGAAAGGTACACAAAATATCGAGAAACAGAAAAATACGGATCTCTTTATTTTTCAAATTCCATCACAATCGAGAATTAAAAAAAATTTGGTGAACGAGCCCACTATTTTACATACTGTTATCTATTGAAGCAGAGCATCAGACTATAGGGGACGCAAGTAATTATCAACTGAAACACTTACTTCAACATCTTCATCCTCCATTGTGCGCATGGGAGAGGAGGGAAATCATAATTACTTATTTTGGTGAATTTCATTTCTCCCTCAGAGCACACTCACATGACACATGATATAACGAAGTCCCAACACAAAAATAGAGCAATCACTTATAATATATGCAAAAATTCTCACTCGAAAACCTTCACAATGTTAGGTAAAAAATACAACTTCAAACGTGCAAATGCCATGGAAGGAGTTAAATGTGGTCATACGTACAGGTGTGCCTACTGTGGGTGCCATGGGATCCAATTGTAATCTCCGAAGGGTGCAAAATTAATAATCAACACCAAAACTATCTAATATAAAATGTAAACTAAAATCCTAAAGGCAAATGGTTTTTCCTTTTTGCGCATGACCATTATATGGTAAACGATTATTGGGCCAAAATATATATAACAACTTTAGAGCCTATTTCCTATCTCAGGAAATGTTTCAAAAATGAGCAAATTGATGGCTCGTGACCTCTGAAGGGGCTGCTGACTTTCTTAGTGGTCGAGCCTATGCACAATATCAACTACGAGGCACAATATTCTGTCCAATGACGATGAAATAATGATAATTCCCTCCTCAATCCTTTTCAAATCGTTTTCTGAATGGATAGATGTGCCCCTGGTAACAAGGTATATTTTGGAATTCAAAAGTATACATTAGCAGGTAGTAGCCACCAAAATTAGAAAACTTAGCAGGCAGTAGCCATAACAACCAGCTACATTTCTTGGGTTAGAAAAGTCATTTCCTGACTTTCTCCTTGATAGCAAGTGAAGTCAGGGAGCTGGGCCTTTCACCCACTGAAGTGACTCCGAGGCTTCAGATTGGTGAATGTACGCACATATTCATCATCATTGTCCCTTAGGAACATTGCACTACCATTAATATTATTATTGCATTGTACTAATACAGTACCATATAGGATAGGATAATACACATTAAAACCTTACAAAATGTAACTTAATGTACATTCCAAATCATGTGATAATTAACACTCTCACAAATTCTGTCTAAATGTAGGGTAGCGGCACTTCAATCGCTTCACCTGACAAGCCGCCACTGGAGCAAGCACAGGAATTTGTATGGATCATAAACCTATCACATAAATAATTAAGGAAGTCATGCAATAAGGAGGAGAAAAGAAAAAATAATTATCAGAATGTTGGACTTACTACAGAGTGTGTGACCATCTACTGACTGTTTAGGAAGAAAATGAAGATAACAGACATTAAGACAAGAGTGAGAATACGTGGAGATTTGAATACATGGAATGGTCTTAGGGATCAGTAAAATGACGAGAGTGCAAGAATGATCAATGCCACAAAAAACACACAGATGCGTGAGGACAAATGCGTGAGGCATAAATTATATGATGTGATTGAGAATAATAAGGATAAAATTTTTCAACTCTTTACACAACCAGATAATGCAAAAGATTTACAATGGTGCATTTGCAGTAAAAACTCTGTAAACCAAAACTGAAGGGACCAAAATCCTGGTAATTCCACATAGAGAGACATAAAAGAGATGGACAATTTTGAATGGATGTTTTTATAAGTCCATAAAAAAGTCATTATGTAATTAGCAATGGCACTGCACAATGCAAAATTGAAATGGAAGTCATCAGAACACATGTATGTGTAACCGTTACTGAATATTTAAAAATTGCCACAACCATTGCTAAGTGCTAACAACAATTATGTCTATGAACACAAGTATGGGGCCTTTAAGTGACTTAAAAGT
The DNA here is from genome assembly GCF_921293095.1 of Ischnura elegans. Lineage (NCBI taxonomy): Eukaryota > Metazoa > Arthropoda > Insecta > Odonata > Coenagrionidae > Ischnura > Ischnura elegans. The sequence continues at coordinate 112,537,933 of NC_060246.1, read as the reverse complement.
CCTGTTATAAACTGGCTATTTTTTATACAGGCATTAAATACAGGCATAATAAATACACATAAATATTCACCATTTGAAATTATACATATGTATTCATTTGGTGAAAAGAAATATGGCAATACTTTCTCTTCCCCCCTTTCTTAGAGTTGCAACGAATCTCCCCTATGAAAAAATTGTATAAAACCGTATAAAATTTCTATACAGTTTATACAGGTTGTATAAACTACGGACAATGTATACAAATTGTATAAACTGTATTAATTCACATGCTGTATACAGCATATACAATGTATACAATTTGTATACAATGTATACAATTTGTATAAAATGTATACAATTTGTACACAATGTATACAATTTGTATAACAGCAATTCAAAGTAGGCCTCAAAAACTGAAGTCCAAAAATGAACTTAGTAGGGGACAAAAATAATGTTCCACATTCGAGAGTTCAATTGCTTCTAAAGATCATGAATCGCGTTTTAAACAAGATTCTCGGAGATCCATCAACGCTAGTCATTCAATGCCACTTGGAAAATTTTCAACCGAGGCGTCAAAAATTTAAGTCCAAAAATGAACTTAGTAGGGGACAAAAATAATGTTCCACATTCAAGAGTTCAATTGCTTCTAAAGATCATGAATCGCATTTTAAACAAGAGTCTTGGAGATCCATCAACGCTAGTCATTCAATGCCACTTGGAAGATTCAATGTCACCAGCGGGCGTCCATATCTCCATAGTGTCCCCGTGTCCCGTTTGTATGAAGCGGTACGAAGGTTCTAAACAGTACACTGACAAATTCATATGCAGCGATAAAATTGTATCACATACGCCCAAATTTCCTAAAAACTCGTGATTTAATATATGACACAGTAGTCATTTCGTTTCTGGATACTCTGGATAAAAAAATTCATATCCGGTGTGGGACTATTTTCTTTTGCGGATGGGGCCATAGCCACCGAGAAAGAGAGCCTGCGGAAGGATCGCCCAGGATCGCCGTTGGAGAGTACGTGGTTTACGTTGTTTCACCATATTCCTTAGATTTTTGTGGTTAAGTTGGTGAAAATTAGAGTTTTTGTGAATAGTGAAGTTTCCGTTATTCTTTAATTTCATTCGGTGGGCTTCAGAAACTTGTTTGTGAGGCATTTTTGTTAAATATGCCTTTCTCGTGTGTGGTGCCGGTATGCGAAGGAAACCCCTGCAGGACTAGACCCAAAGTTCAAGTTTTTACCTTTCCTATAGATCTTCATGGATTGAAGAAGAAGTGTATTTTGGCGATAAGAAGAGACAATTTCACCCCTACGGAAAACATTAAGGTATGTACCCTTTCTCCCTGAAATTCTTTGGACGTAATTTCTAGTTAAAAGTGGCTTCATGATGTTGATGTACAGGACAAAGTGGTGTTTTAAAATATTGTAGCAGCAATTCATTTGGAAATTCTTGCATTTTAGTTGTGTTCGTTGTATTCTGTCGTTCGGATCTGTCGTGCAACAATTGCTCTAGGAAAAATGTTCTTAATTATAATATATGCATTACTAGTATATTTTATAACTTTCATTTATAAATATATAATGTATTAATATTTTTACTTAAAATCTTTTCTTTTTTAAGAAGAAGAAAAATCCAAAGAAAAGTTTCTAAAATGTTTACGGCCTAAAATGGACAGGTTTCCTAATTTTGAAACCTTAAGAATGTTAAACACGAGACTAATAAGACTGTAGTTTCCTGTCTTATGTAATCTGCTTGTTACCTACAAGAGGCAATTTCTTGCTACAATGAAATTTTTATATACTTCATTACTACAGTAGCAGTGCAGGAGAGCATGTCAGTCCCTGAAAAAGATGTGGAGGTGGCTATTAGAAACTCAGTAAGGCACGCCAAGTGACAGCAACAACACGGTTGCAGGGGGAGAAGAAAATTAAGTACATAATACTTATGTAGTTTCTTGTGTTGTATTATTTCACCAAAGAAGCCCAATAAATATTGTGTATGGAATTGAAGCCTAATTTATTTAAATTCTTGTCTGGACCTATTATTTAGATACTAGTATCGAACGAAATTCAGTCCTAACCTAAACGTGTCTTAAAGGTGTCCGTGTGCTGTGTGGGAAGTACCTTGTAGACGTTTATTTTTTTATGAGTAAGTGATGTTTTACTTTGAATTAATTACATGCTATTCTTAATTTCCACTGTTTAACTTGAGAATCCCCTATTTATCATTTAAAAATCTGGTATTGAATGGTTGGTTAGTTTTCAGTTTAACAATGTTTAAAGGATTATAATGTTATATTTTGGACAGCATTCACTCCATTTTTATTTATGCCTTTGTATGCATGTGGGTTCCTAGAGGAAGTGTGGTAAGGGAAATGGTCTGTTGGAATAATTTTTATGAGTGTTTCTTTATGACCTGAGATGAAATGAGGAAGAAAATGGGTAGTATTACTCCACCTATTTTGGATGAGGTATTCCTAGGTCTTCTTTCATACAGTTTGTATACAATTCTTATTCAGCCCGTATTCAGCCCATGTACAATTCTTATGCTGCCCATGTTTAATTCTTATACAGCCCATGTACAATTCTAATACAGCGTGTATGTAATTTGTGTAAAAATGCATATTTTTATACAAATTGTATATGTACACTCATTTTTGTATATAACTTGTATACAGACTGTATAACATCTGTATAGAGATTTTATACAATCTGTATTGAGACTGTGTACAACTTGTATAACATTCTATACAGAATGTATACAAAAATTTTATACAATTTTATACAGGTTTTATACAATTTTTTCATAGGGTAGGTCTTCTTTCATACAATCCGTATGCAATTCTTATTCAGCCCGTATACAATTGTATACAGCCCATATACAATTCTTATACAGCCTGTATATAATTTGTATAAAAATGTATATTTTTATACAAATTGTATACACTCATTTTTGTATATAACGTATACAGACTGTATAAAATCTGTATAGAGATTTTATACAATCTGTATAGAGACTGTATACAACTTGTATATAATTCTATACAGAATGTATACAAAATTTTTATACAATTTTATACAGGTTTTATACAATTTTTTCATAGGGGCTGGCAATAATATTCGAAGGCTCAAACCCACACCTTTCAATCTTATACACAAGCTTTGAAACAATAAAACATTTTAAGTTCTATGCTGCAAGTTTAGAAAGTGCTTAGAAAAAAATCACTATTTTTAAGAAGAGAGGTTGTGATTTGCCATGGGGCCAGGTTACCCATCATATACATAAAGGATAACTAATGAAAGATATATTTAATAGAGAGGATTTTCCTATTATTATGAATTATGTCTAGCCAGGATTTTGCAATCATTTCTATATTGAGAGTTTTATGAAATAAAAAGGTTCAATTGGTTGAGGTTTTTACTGTACAATCACCGTGCAAAACCTAAAAGAAAAATACTACAGGAACAATTGAGGGTCCTACCAGCAGCTGACAACAAAGATTAAACAACAGATGAGAAGAAAAAAATATAGGAATATAAAGAAGTGGAAGTAGTTTTATTTCAAGACCTTTCACTTCACGACATAAAATGACCGACTAAAATAAAGTGAGAAATGATTAACAGAGAGGAATTTTGTGGAAAAGAGAAAAATTCACAGCAAGATGGCAAGAAATATTTTAAAGCCATAATCTTGGTCAGATCAACAAGTCAGATGGTCATGCAAGAAGACATACGCAATGAAAAATGAAGCAAATTTGGAACATAATTTAAAAATAAGGGACACTCACAGATTTACGGTCAGGACTTCGTAGTGATGAATGGCTTGGCTCAGCAGCACTATTCCACACCGAAGGAATGAACTCCATTATGCTTCCTGAGCTGTCGCTGGCACCATCATCCTTTTCACCTTCTCCATTGCATGTGTCATCTTCATCCTCTTCTTCAATCACAGCCATTGGGAATTCAGAGAGTGACTCGTAAACCTAAAATAAAATTGTAAATCATTCTATATTGGGCAAATGGGCAGAAACTCAAGACATCATAATGAAAGAAGTCAATTTTGAGAGGAGACAATCTGTGTTGGCTACTTATGTATGGAGCACACATTGTTCAGATCTTAAAACTTTAATTTCATATCATTGTGTCAGTGATAAGATATTGGAATTTGAATTTATAAAAAACTTGGAAAATGTTAATTCTATTGATAAATGTGGGCGGAAAGTTCTAGATCCATTTCAATTATGTATTCACCACTTTTGTCCATGACAGTTCTTCCTCTACAGGCTTTCACTTATGGTCTCAGATTTTGATGAAAATTTCTGAATTAATATACATACATTTAAATATTATTAGACTGTTCTCTGAAATACAATTAAGCTCTATATGCAAATTTCTAACGTTTTTGCTAAAAATATGTGTCTTCAATCACATATAAGTCATTACGTACATGTACTTCTTCATAAAATAGTTGTAGGCCCATGATTTATGGTTCCACTTTAAGCAGTCTTTGCTTCAAACATTTCTAACAAATAATGTTGACTAGATGCCATTTCCTAGAATTTTTATATTTAGATGTTTAAAAAATTGCTAGTTGATTTTTTATGAATACTCCATCACCGAATTAGCCCCAACTTTTATTTTACAAAATAAAGATATCTACCTTGCTATTATAAAAATAAAATTTAGTAACATCTCATACAATTTTTTTTAAATATTAAACATTCACATTTTTCTCCTGTGCAGCATTCCAGCTCCTCATTAGATTAGGCATGTATAATACAAGGCTATGAATTGATAATTGCCCCAGACTGTAGATACATGGCTCATAGCTTCAATGACAAACTATTAATGACATCAGTATTTGTTATTTATCCCAATTCCAGCGATGGGGAGCCTCCATTATATTCACCCCTGAAGGGACAACCATTAGCAACTCTAAACTTCCGTACGTCTCTAATGCTGAGTGTTGAATATAACCTTGGCAACGAGAGGTGATTGCTCGAGTCAGGACACTTCAGGAATATGTACTAGTAAAATTCGGTTGCGTGATTTTGGCCTTGAGGGTTTGCCTTCCACCCTCCTTAAATAGTTCTATGCAATAGCTAAAGATGATAGATGGATAATAGAGGGAGGGGCCAAGATTAAAATACGATTAGGTTAGCTCATTGGAAATAAGCACCCCCCCAAATATTTTATACTTGAACATATGCAGACAATAATATATATGGCTGTGCAGGCCTGTGCTGGACCCCTTCTTAGGGCGGTGGATGGCCATGGCCAGAGGGCGCCATTACTATGCAGGGGGGACTACTGCGGGGCTACACCGAGACTGGAGGGTGCACTGGGAAACATCCCGGCGACCCAGCACGGGCCTGAGGCTGTGTATTACTGAATGCCAAGGCCTTGGAGAAGAGAATGATTGAATGGATTCATCAACATTACAGTACTTCACTTTTTCTCATTAGGAAAGGGGCACGGTCCTCTCAGCCCCATTTATATAAATATGCCTCCTTGAAGGATTCGGTGCTTTCCCGGCAAATCTTGTTGATGAAGACTTAATCATTATACCTCCTTGCTCTTTCACATCAGACTGGTGATTTTTCATGTGCAGATATCTACTGCCATTAGAGGATTACCTTCAGCTTATGATCCACAAAAACAATTTTACACCACAATCATATATGTAAATACAGATTAAATGCCATTTTGAGTACATTTAAATAAGCTCCTTTTACTGGATGATAAAAGTAATTCACATGCAAGGAATGGGTCACCATGGAGAAGAGAAAATATTTCTTACCCGGGAGACTTGCTCCAAGGCAGATGCATCTACTGCTTGTGGAACATCCCTTTCACCTTCCTAAGTCCAGAAAACACCATATTCCCCAACAGATCACATCAGCCAATCACCAAGCAAGAACACAAAGGACAGAACGTGAAAGATGTAGTAATAGGTAAAAAAGAAAGCCTAAGGGCTACAAATATCATTACATCACAAAGATCTTCCCACTAAATTTTTCGTAGACAGGAACAAACTGGTTTGTTCCACTTACCAATGGAACAATCAACATAACTTTATAAAGCACATTTTCTTTCATTTGTTCTCCAAAAAGAACAGCAATTTCAAACTCTCACAAAAGGTAGAGGCATTGGTTCAAACCCATTAAAAGGTGTGGAAGATACGTTCTGAAGTATATGTACATACCTCCTCCAGTTGAGTGCAGTAATTCCATAAGGCTGCCCTCTGTAGTGCCGCCTTGGGAAATTATTTCACTCAACTGTCACACAGAAACCCCAAAATAGAAAGTTTTCCAGGCTATGGCCTTCATTTTATAAAACAGATGATATACATGCCTCTGTACCCATTAATCTAGGAAGAGCCACAGCTACAACACAGGAATATTTACAAATGTACCTTCAGGACCTGGCCAAGGCTAGATAAGAGCTTTGCTAAATGAGAGAGGAAGGTGATGAATGCTATAATGAAGCCAACTGAAGATGCATATGACCAGATTAACTATACATAATTCAATTGAGAAAAGGACAATACAATATGTTGGACAATGAAAAGGACAGGTTTGTTACAAGAATCCTGAATTCAAATTCCCTGACTTATACATACCAGACAAAAATATTAATTTCCCCCTAACTTTTTCACTATCTCCGTCAAATCATTGCATAACGTTTTTGAAGAGTACAAGAGTGTACAGGGAGTTAGGTATTTGTATGCAGAGGAAGGATAGTGACTAAGGATTAGTAGGTAGGGGCTTTGGGAAGCAAGAGCAGCAAAATGACCCCTGTACTTCTCAGATTGATTCTCAGTATGACACACTTTCAAGCTGACTAATAGCACAATGGCCAATCACTAAACTTGCTTTACACTATATAACATTGATTTTTCAAGCATACTACATACTATGAAATTTCATTTAATTCGATTAACAGAAACCATGCAGGTAATTGATCATTTTACAAATGGTTAAGGTATTAAAAAGTCATAAAAAGCTTTCACTCTTCCAAAACATGGCAAGTAGAAGCACACACAAGGAAAAAAGACTAAAACAAAAGAGGTAACATTATGAATACGCAATTTCAACAAAAATGCAACAATACTTAATAAGTAGAAATTTACATTAGATGAATTAAAATTATTAAGATAGGCTACTAGTAACACCAAATTCCAACTTAATTTCAAAGATATTTACAGCTCTGAGCGGGCAAAAAGAAAAATCTTTGCTTAGTTACTTCAGAAAAGGGAAATTTTATAATTAATTTAGTACAAGTTAAAATCCACAAGATGTTCAGGAGAAAAGTCATCTCTTATAATTAAGCTTCACATAGAGTGATGCGCACAAAAGGGCCGATTATGAACATAAGAATCAGTGGGTACCAAGTTCAAAGCACGAAAGGGCTATACAGAAGGAAAAATTCATATGACTGACACACACACAGTATCACAGTTTGGAAATCAACAAAAACAATGCCACCCTTATTCAAGAAGCCATTACATATGATAATAGTCATGTCCACATTGCCAAGCAAATAGCTTAGCAATAGCATGCTTATGCCTGATGTAGCAGTGAGCAGTGTTACTAGGGCTGAGCTCAGCATATGTCTATTGAGACATGGGTGAACCCAGCCAGGGCAGGAGGGGGCAGCTGCCCTTTCACCCACCCCTGAGAGCAAAAATCGCATAAGTCTATCAGGAAAATCAGGACTGGATTAAAAAGAAAGTTTTCAACAAATTTTCTTCAAACCCATGAAAAATGATATTAGTAAAAGACATATAACTAAAATAATTTTTTCCCAGCAAATAAGAGAAAAGGTGTAGATTGGAGGGATAAACTACAGATTTGTAATCTGTACATGGCCCAGACTGCGCAAGTGAGGTTAGCGGACGGAGAATCTGGGTGGCCAAGCATAGGCCGAGGTGTGAGGCAAGGCCGTTCTCTATCGTCGCTGCTTTTTAACATACACGCTGAGTGGACGAGTGGAGGATGTGGAAGTTGTACTAGTGGGACGAGTAGTAAGCTGGAGTGAAAGTGGGAGGAATGATGTTTAAATCGGTAAGGTTCACGGATGATCAGGCACTGATTAGCCAGTCAGCGAGGGTAGTGCAGGCGCTAGTGAATGCATTGGACGAGCGGTGCGAGGAGTATGGGATGATAATTAATCACAAGAAGATTAGGGTAATGCGGTTTTGTAAAGCATCACAATCGAGGAATGTGAGACTCAAGATAAAAGTAGGTGGAGAAAAACTTGAGCAGGTAGAGCAATTCAACTATTTAGGCAGCACATTAGAGGAAAACGGACTAAGTAGCAAGGACATCAGGAAGCGAATTGCATTAGCAAAGCAGGCATTCATGAACAGGAAGGAGCTTCTGAGAGGATCGTTATGTAAGAGTTTAAAGAAAAGGTTAGTGAAGAGTTTGATCTGGAGTGCACATCTCTACGGTGCGGAAACATGGACACTGAGGAAAGAAGATGAGAGAAGATTGGAGGCATTAGAGGTGTGGGTATGGAGAAGAATGGAGAAGGTGAAAGTGACGGAGAGGAAAAGGAATGACCAAGGGCTGGATATGGTTGGCGAGGAGAGGCAGCTTTAAGATGAGATACGGAGGAGACAGAAGGTATGGATGGGAGGAGTACTTAGCGGGGAAGAGATTTTGAAAATGGTGTTAGAGGGTAGAATGTTAGGGAAACGAGGGAGGGGAAGGAAAAGAATAGGATTTTTAGATAGATTGAAAGGGAATTGAAGAAGGCAGTGATGGAAGGAAAGGAGGGCTCCCGGAACACTTCTTTAGTACTTCATGGAAACTTACCTTAATTGATAGAATACTATAATAATAATTAAAAAACTAATAAAGCACTGTTATTTTTTTATAATGGTTTCATTCACCTTTTCCATACTTAAATGTTACAACTCGAACAACCATGGCTTGACCCCCCCCCCTTGTTTTGATCCTAGGCACGCCCTTATATTGAGAGTATCATAGACTGAAATTCACTTGCCATAGCTACATTATGCCAGCCAGCTGATTATCACAGAAAACCTAACATGATGTTGATATCCCTCCTTTATTAAGCCAGATCTCAATTAGAGCATGGAAGACAGCAATTTAAATTAAGACAATAAAAATAGGTAATTTTTTTCATTTGTTTGACAAGGTTCTGACAGAAATTTTATCCAAAGATGGGGTTAAACTTGTATTAGAAGTGAGAACTTCATCACAAACCAAAATACTGCATTTATGTAGAAAATAATCTAGTTAGTAATCAATAAATAAAAATATCTGACTTATTGTTGGGTAAATAAAACAAATGTAAGAGGCAAAACTCACTTTTCTCAAAATTAATATGGTGGCATCTAAAATATTTTCAGATCTATGATGCGATTCGTAACACATGAAGGCAAAGGTTCCTTGATAAATGCACATAAAAATTAAAATTTTCAAAAGGATCATAAGAAATAATTTGCAAATTGGCTATTACCACAAAAGGTTTTGCTGTTAAATAGTAAACATTTATTTCATAGATTAACTTTCTATTAAGGTAAAAAAGTAATGAAAAATGAACACTATGTATGTACAGTCAATTCAAGGGAAAAGGGAGATAGGGCTCGGAAATTTTCAAGTGCTGAGGGGGTGGTTAAGGGGAGATAAGAGTTAGATAGTGGTTATGTTCAGTGCTTGAGTAGGCATCACTCCAAGGGGGGAGGGTGCTTTCTTACTCTGTCACAAAATCCTTGAAGGTAACAATGGAACCTATTTTGGAAAAAACCACTAAGAAAATTCTTCAGCACCGACTACGAAGAAATTCCACAAAGTCAACACCACTACCACTACTTGGATTTCAAAAGGTTTTTTTCCTAGTCCCTAAGTATGTGAGGCACTTCAACACTCAAAAATAAACCAACAAAAAATTTTACTTGGATGTACATATTCACAAATGCAAAGATACTAGTAATGTATAACAAGAAGCTAACAGCTAATTCTTGAAGTAAGTTGATGCACTGCATAAAAATTTTATCCCATAAGCACAACAGTCAGTAAAAAGTATCCCGAGAGACTTTGTGCTCCCACAATTGGTGAGTAAGAAATTCAGTACCCTTTCTGATGGCGTGTTATTCTTTGGTCAAATTATTGATGAGGGAAATCCAAAAATGGCACACAATTTTTTGGCCTTATAAATTGGAGATGGAATACCGTCAGCTTGCCATCCTGAAGGACAATTTGCTCTGGCCTCCTGAGTTGAGGCACATAAAATAATCCTTACTTTATGTCTTTCAAACATTGTACTAGAGTCTTCCTGAAAATTCCCAATTTTGTACTTGTCTTCTTTATATTTTTTTCTTCAGGTTTTCTATGACACTCTGTCAAAGTCCAATTTAGATCCACTTGGAAAACATCTCTGTTTCCTCATTCTTCTGACTTTGGGAAAAAGGTGAAGATAATGCTCTCCAGACATCGTAGAGAATGCAAATATAACAAGCATTTGCACAAAATTACAGGTACATATTTCGTCTCTGATTAGTATGCTTAAAAGAGGAAGATAACGTGACATGCTTGGCTTTCCCTCACCATAATTCGGCCTCAGATTAATATGCCCTCAGTTTGATTTTCTTGCACACCAATTAAGGCAAAGCAAACTTTGATGGGATACCTTATTCTTCTACAACATATGCAAGCACATTGCAATTTAAATATATTTACACTAAACTATAAACACAAATCTAAGCATTTCAGTGAATTTAGACACAAACTCAGGCAACCCAGCAGTGAGACTTCCTGGACTCTATGAATGCACTTTAGGATAAATAAGATTACTTCAAAAAGGAATTTTACATGCCTCTACGTTAATGACATAGGTATCTTTCAAACCTTTTAAAATGTTTGATATTGTTTAGATGAAAGAAAACACACATGTACATTGTTGTTCCTTAATAAGATAAAAGAAAATTAACTATATTAAGCTCATAAAATATCCTCTAAGTCAAAATTCATACTGACCTTCCACACAAATTCTCCACTAGAAGATGAATCATTTCCATCGGATGACTCACTTTCCCAGAAAGGCAGATTTTGTGCCGTCGCAGTGGCTGGGACTTCCGTCTCCTCGCTGGATCGCTGTCCATCTTCCCTTAACCCTTCGTCCGAGGCTACGTCATTACAGCCAGAAAAGTCGTCCCCTTGATTTTGACACAGGGCCACAATGTCTTCAAAGTCACGGAACATGGGGATCTTCTTAGATCCAGTCCTCTCCACGCATCCCGCCCTCTCTTCCTCTGGAGAGGGCATGGGTGCAGAGGAAGGGGGTGGGGGGAGGAGGAGGGGTGAACGGGGGGGCGAGGGACGAGATGCACCACTGCTGCTGTTGGTTACCAGACTGTTCATGCCGTTACTCCACGGATGAATGCTGGGAATGGCAGCCCAAAAGTCGGAGGGTGGAACACTGTACCTGACTGAAGGGGACTGCGAACTTCTCTGCTCGTCATTCTCCCCACTTATACCAGCAAGTTTATCACCCTTGTCTGACTTTTCACGCGAATCATTTTCTTCATTGTCATCATCCTCGAGAGAGTCACTGAATTCAGGAGAAGTGGCATCATTTTCTTGGAATTCGATAGTGTTGCCAACCACAAAGGAAGCCTGATTTGTCAATGTGTCCACCATGAGAACATCCTCAGGGTTTACAGGAAGGTCTTGTGGATTTGGCGTGCAAATGAACACCTGATTATCGCCCATGTCATTCACAGATGCCGTCGTCGCACTATCATCGGACACACTGTCTCGTGGTGGTTCCTTTGTTGCGGGAGAGTACATTTCGCTGGAGCCCACACTCTCCCGTTCCTCAAGAATCGGAGACAACTGGGCCAAGTACGCATCGTAATGTATGGTGATGTCCGTCCTCTCCTCGTTCACATCGTCCCCATCATCGTCCTCCTCCTCACTTAGTCGTTCTTCGCTGCACGCCCTCTCGTACATCCCCCCTTCGCAAGCACCTTCTGCACCAAAGCGACAGTTGTTGCCACCCAGCTTCTCCTGCAGTTCACTTCGAAGGGCAGCCAGGGAGGCCTCATCCAGACCACGGTCGATATCATCGCACCCTGAGGACATTTTCAGCTCTTCACAGCTTCCCGTGATGTCGTCTTCCTCATCCCAACCCTCCCCTTCTCGCCACGAGTCCCCTCCGATCGGAGCTGAAGCCTCTCGGATCAGAGACGCGGTATCTCCAGCAGCCTGCCTCAATGACGCCATCTGTTGCCTCCAAAATTCCTCTTGCTCCTCGTTCCTCTTTTCTGGGGGTGGAGGGGAGGTGCTACCATGCTGTGGACTCCTAGTGGGTTCCTCCTCCTCCCTGGCACTCACATACAACTCGTCGTTACTGTCCGTACATTCCCCATTGTTTCCTGAGCACTTGCAGGGCATCAGTCCTTCCGCAACCGTCTCCCCTCCCCCACCGTCCATTTCTTCCCCTTCAGCCACCGTCTCCACGTCCGCAAGATCACACCTCTCGCACGCATCCTCCACACTTTCACTCAAGCTTCCCTTGTCCCTGAAACCGGAGTCGCTGCTCCTCTCATCATCCGGGGTCCATTGCTTAGCTCCGAGGAGAGCCAGCTCCTCGTCCTCTTCTTCCACCACTCTCTGCTCGGCCCTGTGCAACTCCAACTCATCCTCGGAACCCACGCACTCTTTGATCTCGGTGGGACTGAAGCGACTGTTATCACAGCCACTAAAGCCACTGACATCATCATTGTCTCTCCCACTCTCCTTAAAACTGGTCTGCTTCTCCTGAGGACTGTTTTCAATCTTCAAAGGAACACTACTACTATCGTGAGCAGGAGGTGAAAAGTCAAAGACTGAATCTTCAGTACCAGCACTGTCACAGTCTTCAGAGTTTGGTACATATGACACTGGGTTATCTTTTCCAACATTTTGAGATTCATTAAAAATTTCTTTAGTTATCTTGATAGAATTCAACTCTTTCACACCATCTGAAACTTCATTATACAAAGCATATTCACAGTTCTCATCCTGAGATGGTACGGTTTTGTGTGGCTCATTTATCTCTGACAATATATCACTAGCATTGGATGATTTTTGCAACTTCTTTGAGGTGATTTGTACCAAATCCAAAAGAATGTGAGAGTTTTCCATTCCTTTGCCGACTGTATCAGGTTTAAGCCAACTTCCAAGATTTTTCTCTGATTCTATATTACTAATGAGTGCTTCAACGACATTGTCTTGAAAATTCATGTTCGAATGACCAATCAGGTCAGAAGGGACCTTGTTTCCACTGAATGGCAAGCTTTTATTGACTTTCTCCGTATCCAGTAATAAATCTGGTTTTATCACTGCGTCCATATTCTCCACAGATGCATCAACAGAAAAAAGGAAATCAGAATTTATTTCTTTGGTCACACCATCACTCTTGAACTTCTCTTCACACGGACTATTACCAACACTCATTATTATGTCCTGATTTGAGACACTTAAAACAGTGGTTGATGTAGGACTGCTTATATCTTCGATTCCAACAGTTACGGGAGAAAGAGCTAGAGGACTTCTACACTCCACTGTTGACTGACTACCAGAAATGCCATGCGAAAGGCCATGAAGGGGACTCTGGTCTCCCAGCTCCCCAGGTGCTTCACTCAATGGAGATTCTTGGGGGGAATTCTCAAGCTTTTGGTCCGAGCCTTTCCCATCACTCTTGGAGTCGGCCAAAGGGCTCACATCCCCGTGATTTTTGGGGTGGTTACACGACAGGTCTAAAAAAATTGAATCGCGATTTTCACTACCAAATGGCTTTGAATGGATGGAAGACAGGCAGTTCATGGCCAATTTACTGAGTGGGCTCACAGAAACAATACTCTCGACCGATGATGAAGAAACAAGAATTTCATGGCTATTTTTTGAGTGTGTTGAATCAGGAACAATGCCTACCAAAGTTGTCAAAGCATTATTTTCACTTTCAAACTCTAGTTTTTCCTTTGATGATTTTGTGTTTCCTATCACATTCTCTGACCAAGTTTTAGGAGGAGGACTATCACTGGCGGTGCCAATCAAGGTTTCATTGGATACATTCGGCACTTTTAAATCACATGTTGCACGTTCAATGATTTCGGGCATTACACCGCAGCTGGATTTAATATTTACAGTTTTACTGGGTGATGGGTCACATTCTGGGAAAGTAGGGTCGACACTTGACACACTACTGCTGGGTGTATCACTTCTAATCATTGAGCAATCTAACGGAGTGGACAGAGGAAGGTTGAAGAGGAAAGATTCCTCATTTGCACTGGAATTCCTCAATGCACTCCCAATGGGGGTACTCGTTATTAAACTATCCAACTTTTTACAACTATCAGCAACAAACTGGTTACTTATCCTCTCAGGGAGGAACTGTGCTTCTGCGGTATCCTTCCTGTCACCCACATCCTCAGTCAAGCCAAGCATCTCCTCACTGGCTATACCTGACGACACTTTTGATATAGGTTTGCCAGGAGATAGGGGCGTTTCACCTCCACTCAAATTGTCCTGACTAGACACTGCGGTATTCTCCTCCTTATCCTTCTCTAAATGGCTCTTATTTTCCTCCAGTTCCTCTGACATGTTTGAGACGTCAGCCGAATGGGGAGAGTTTGGTCGATCAAGCGGAGCCTTCTTGTTTGCAGCACATAGCCTCTCCAAGGTGTGCCGAAACTCATCGCCCAGGACAGCTCTCCGCAGGTCCCCAACACTGCCAAAGGAAGGAGGGTGCACAGAACTCGGGAGAAGGGGACCTGGAGGGGGGCTGCTGCCCGTGTTCGACCCTCCGCCTTCGCTGTCGCTCCCCTCGCTGCTATCCTCTATGTGAGTCAGCACCATCAGGTCCTGCACGCTGCGCGACTTCTCCCTTACCTTGGCCGTGAACTCCCCCCTCTCCACCCTCTGCCTCCACGCCTCCTCTTCCTCCTCCTCCATTGCAGTCTTAGGCTTCATGCCTCCCTCCTCCACACCCCTCGAATCCACAACCACCCCCCTCATCCAATCCTCCCCAATAACAATGCTTCCCACTTGATCCACAGCCCTACACTCATCCGAACTATCGTCGTTGACACTCCTCTTGCGAGGTTCCCTCTCCGATGAGGACACAGATGCTTCCTCCCACTGCAGACTGTCCATTTGCTGCACTGAAGAGGGCTCCTTTGTGCTGCCATCCACTACTGGCACCTGGGCATCCTCCAAACTCACCTCCCCTCCCTTGAGTCGGAAATCCAACACGCCGTTTTCGTCAATTTTCTCGTGAGAGAGACAGAGGAACCTCTTCTTGGTCGGACTGTGCTCCTCTGGAGACGTCCCTGAGCCTGAGGATGAGGAGGTCTTTTCCAAAGCCAGCACGTCATCCAAGTCACGGATGGCCTCCGAGATTTTCCTCACAAACTGTGCGTCGTCATCGTCCTCTGTTGCGACGCAGCCTTGTGGCTCACTGTCGTGCAACCACGATGCTTCGGTCCTGTCTTCTAGCGGAATGGCACACGATGCAACATCCAATTCACACACCACGGGGCCAGAATCCTTGCTTACATCCTCTTCCTCGGGGCAGGAGCTCTCGACGAGGTCTTCTAAGGACCCATGAAGGTTCTGGAGGCTTGGGGACTTGTGCTTCATGACTGGCGAGATGGGCTCCCCATGCAGTGATGGATGTGGCGAGGGTGACTGATTGCGCTGCACTGGCTCCAACTCTCCCCTCCTCTCACCCTCATCCCCCCCTTCCTCTTCGTCCTTCTGCAGTATCATCTCGGGAGGAGGTTCGTGGACAATGGTTTCCACGACTGCAACCACACCATTTGGCTTCGTCATGGCCCACAGACGCTCAAAATCCTCAAATGACTGGCTGGGAATTCCTTCTGGATGGATTGACAGGTTGTTGAGTACCGCCACCACTTGGGCCACGCCAGGCCTCTTGTGGTTTGAGCTCCAGCACATCCTCATCAGATGATACCTGAGCACAATAAAAGCAAGAAAATATTAACAACCCTAGAATGCAAGCAGATATATAAAAGTAAATATGAAAGAATTAGCTGATAGAGTGGAAAGGTGAGTCAAACCAATATTATGATTGATGACTGCTGATGAAGACCACTAAATACTAGACAGCAGCTGTTTCAACTTATCCTTATGTATCTAAAAAAATTTGCACAAATGCCAGCAGAAAAAATGTAAAATTTACAAATTCACACCTTATCAAATGGGCTTTACGGGTTAGTTAAAATATAATGTTTATTGCTTGACACATAGTTTTGAAAATTAATCATACCGAAAGTAAAAAAATGGTTTACAAAGCAGATAATGAATATTGTGAAATTGTGCAAGGTCTAATCGAATAAAAATAAAGAATTTCCACCATATTACACCACAAATCATTTATAATTTTAATATGTGAATACTCACAATCAATCACGTAAAAATGTGAATTTTTGAACAATTATACAGAATAGTAAAGATTACCTATGTATTATACAAAAGTAAACCAAGCATCTAGGGTGCATTATTGATAAAATGTAGAAGATCAAATGAAGAAAAACAATAAAACATAAACCAAAATAATAAATTGAGTTTATGAACATAAAATATTAATTTAGCATGACATCTTTCACTTGCTCATAGGCTCACTTAGGCTCCAAATGCAAGCCCTTAACATCGGGCATAAATCTTAAATTGGAAGTAGAAGCAAGGGCTATTGTGGATATTTTTCATAAAATTCTCAAAATATTCATAAATAAAATGGCTAGTACATGTAAGTGGCTAAATTCAAGGCTGACTCACAAATTATTTGCTTGTAGGCATGGGCGTGAAGGTGGGCCGAGGTGAAGGCTCTTTTCACTCAGAACTTTGATGATGACCTCTTCATCATTTAGTTCTGAATAAGGAAGGCGTCCAAACTCACAAAGCTCCCACAGAATGACACCAAAACTCCAGATGTTCGCTGCAGTTGTCACCTATTGAAGAAAATAACATAATTCTAATGATGTAAGAGCCATAGGGATCATTTAACATGACATTCCAGCACCCTTTAATCAATGGGATCATTCAGGGAAAAAATTACAGCAGAATCAAGTAAAATAATCATAGGATACTGTTGATTTGAATTAGCATGAAATTTTAGGGATGCACGGTATTGTAGGCACTTGTTTCATGAGCTTTTCTTCCGTGTATTGTTATCTAAACTGTGAATTATGAAAGAAGACATGCCCGGGAAGAAAAGAACTTAGATATAAAAATTTAATGGAGAAGTAAAGCTCTGGAAAAGACACTGAGGTATATCTATAGAACAATTCAACTCGACTTCAATTACTGTGTTCATCAGTTAGCTATAGTTTTTCAGAAGAATAATAATACATGGCATTCTGTAAAGGCTAATTTTTTATAAACAATATAAAGAGTCATGAAGCTAATTTCTTATTAAATTCTCAATTTGATGTTTTACAAAATTTTATCTAAGAACCACCCTTTACTCATTACTGAATTAAATCTCACAATTTCATCATTTCAACTTAAAACCCCATCACAAAATGACACAGGCCAGTTAACTTATTTTTTAATTTTTAGGGCATACAAGCACCGTTTTACGGAATATAAAACTTCCACAAGCAAATTGATATTATAAATTAATTTACCAATAATTGGAATTTAAAAACATTTATACATCATCATTGAAATAAATTTTCATTCTGAAATCTGATTTAAACTCAAATTATCCTAAAATTCCAGGTAGATAGAAATCATTCATAAAAAATTGTTAAGAGGTAAAAAAAATCAAAACAGAAATGAGTACTTTGAAATGATTGAATTGCATCTGTCATTTTGAATGAAATGTTGGTAGTAAGACCAAGAGTGGCACCTGTATTGCAATGGAGAATCCACTCATTAAAGCTTCAGTAAGATGTAACATAATATACTTCGCATATTGATGGGAGCTTTCAGTGTTACTGGTATAATAGATAAAACATTTATAATTATAATAAATGATCCTAAAAAGAAGCTCGAAGAAAAAATTATGCATACTGCTGCTGAAAATACCATGACAGATAAAAGGAAGTAAATTTTTCCAGGCATCAGATCTAACACTGATCTCACCAAATTTCTCATCATATTAGGCAATGAATTAAACTCAAAAAGCAAAAAAACTGAGGGAATAAAATTATTGCTTGATTAATGTTTGATTTAGAGTCTTATATCTATTTTTTCAGTACATAATAGATATCACACCGTACCAAGATACTGCTCATTTCAGCAAAAAAGATAAAAAAAAAATTCATAAACAGGTCAAATGGCCATAAAACAACTAACCTCTTTTGTTTCTATTGTTGTATCTGTACAATGAAGGGTCTCAGGAGCACACCACCGGATGGGCAATGCAACATCATCTGCGCAGTAGTAATCCTCCTGTAATAAAGGAATTGTGAATGTTACATGTTTCAGTAACCAAACTAAAAGATAAGAAAAATATTTTAGGGCTGGAGATGAGTCAGCAGGCAAGGATGCATGCCATATAACATCCACAGCTTTACTCCATGGATCCAATAAAGAGGAAAAGAAAATTCACCTACTATATTCTATACTGACTTGGCTCACCATTATATTAGTCAATTCCTTAAATACCCTTAAATCAGGAGGATCAGAGGGGGGAATGGAAATGGGGATTGGGGAAAGTCAGGAGAGGCGAATAGCTCTTATTTAGACATTGAAGGAAGGAGAAGAGGGATGGACTGAAATGGAAGGTGGACTCAAAAACAAGGACAGCTACAATGCCAATACATACAAAGAACAAGTAGGCACGTTTGACGTCATAGCTGTTGTTGTTAATGCTGGGCTTCGAAGATAACAAAGCAATGATTCACACAAGTGACAAATAACTTTGAAATATACAGCCAGATGCAGAGATAAATAGATAGAGGCTCTTTTATCATATGAATTGGTGAACTTTCAAGATTCAATCGGTAAAATATACATATTCAAGATTTCTGGTGACATATTTAAGGCTGCAATATCATTGAAATGATGGAGCCTATAAGCATAGATAAAACGAGATACATACCTATTTTTCACAGACACATTTCATCTATGGGTTTTTGTTCATAACAAGGCCAATAGTCTAGGGAAGCCTTTTGAAGACTTTAACTAGTCCACTACATAATAAGCAAAATTATTCAGTATTAAGTGCTCAGCTTAATTATCACAGAGGGAAGGATATTAAATTTGAAAAATACATGGCCAGTTACCTTGAAATTATCAATGCTTGTTCCATAATCTCCAATCTTAACTGTGAGATCAGATGCCACTAGGCAGTTCCGAGCAGCCAGATCCCTGCATGGGTCCATTTCCATTGAGTTGATGGAAGAGAGCCACAGAAGAAATAATGTTACTCTAGATAATAATGATAATGATTATTTATCCAATTATATCATGCATCAATATTGGACAAGAGAAAAGCATGTCAAAATATAGACAAAAATATGCACCAAAATATGCTACATCAATATACAATAAATATTCATATTAATATGTATCTGTTATTGGAATCAATCATGTATTCTTCAATTTCTTTGTAACCATCAATGCTATAACATGTTTAATAATCTGAGTGTGCTTATTTTTATACGCATATTTGATCATTATTTGGAGAAAATTTTCAATTATAAATATATCATTGATTATTATAGCATCAAAAATTGTGCTGCCGGTAAGTAGGTATAGTTCCATGCTCGTGAAAAAACTCATCATTAGGTGGTAATGAATTTTCAACATTTTAGAATAATGCATCCTGGCCATCAAAGGTTTCCTCTATTTGAATTGGAAAAAATAATTCTGTATACAAAAACAAATGCTGCATGACAGAAGGGCTAAGGTAAATGGAGAATTAGAGTTTGCACTCACGTGTGAACAAAACCTCGTTCGTGCATATGCTGAAGACCAGCAGCAACATTGCATGCCATCCTGAGAATAACTCCTTGCATGCTCAGAGCCTCAGATGTGGCAAGGTTCTGAAGAAGGAATGTCTTCAAATCTCCCTGAAAGTTAGAAAAAAACACACCATGCTTTCATTTGATAAAATATTCCTAACTGGCAACCATAACTATACAGCACTTAATCAATATCACATTTCATTATTACGATCCATAAATTCATTTATGAAAAAACTATCGGATGTATTTTTATGAAGGATGGGTCAGTTTGGTTCTTGAGCTTAGAACTGGAATAGGAACCAGAGTCAAAAAGAATTGAAGCTGAATTAATCAGTGCAAAACCCAATTAGAAAATTTTCATAGAGCGCAATATCAATTTACATTACATATATTCTCAAAATACAGTACTGTTGTAGATACAATAACTTGTGAGATAATATGAAGATTTACTTTACGTAGAATTTTCCTGATAACCAAATGAAGTAGATAGGTAGATATATATGTAGGTAGCTTTTGACAGTTAGCCGATGAGAATAAAATGATTTAGAACAAAAATTGAAACACAGAAGCGAGAACCAATGCCAGGAACTCTACTGGAACAAACCGACATAAAACTAGTACCAACCCATCCTTAACTTAAATTCAAGTATTTATTTACAGGTGGGTCACTCCATGTCATATATATTTTAAACTTGCACCCCCCTGACTCTTTCCAAATATTGTAGATGAAGTAAACCCTTTTGATAAATGAAAGCATGACCCCTTTCAGGGTGTGAAAACAATTTTTAAGAAGTAAATAATTACATCAATGAAGATGTCCATGAATAGATATATAACCTTAAATTTACATAATTTCCCAAATTTTGGCACCCTGTCACATTTTTATCAATCGGAATACAACTGAAAATTATTAATTATTTTTTCATTGCATAAAAGTGTCACTAAATACATATATGTACATATCAAATTTGAAAGCAATTGGAGGGGCCAGAGTTGAGTGGTGAGTCTATATCACATGGAGTAAGAAATTTATTTGAGTAGAGACCAATGTAAAAAAAAGGCAATATTCTATCAATTAACAGAATCACCTGATATAAATGACAGACTCATGTTTTATTACTTGGTGGACTTTTTCATCATTTTAAATCATGTTAAAGGCAATTTTTTTTTTGCAATTTTCCACACACTAACCAAACTTAAACCGACCAACGTTTCAATGGGTAATGGTCACAAAACTTTGTCTGCCTTTCTGCCATCGTGAATCAAGTCAAATGAGAAAAACCAACTCACCGTAGGGCAGGCTTCTAAAATTATCAAGAAAGGGTCCGTTTCGAGGCATCTTCCTTTGAGTTGCAAAATATTTGGGTGTGGGGAGAGGTCTCGCAGGTATCTGACTTCGTGGAGGAAGTACATTTGGTCGGTGGGCGTGGCGTCCCCATGGAGGATTTTCACAATCACTCGGGTTGGAGGTGAGATCCCGTTCATCCCGTTGGAGAGTCCGAGGGCCTCCCCTTCCACAACCTTTAAGGAAAATTGAGAAGTCGTTAGTCACATGAAAATCATTCAAATGCTCACAATTTTCATGGGCAAAAACATTAAAAATTCACTTAACCAAGAATGGCTCACACAGCAACAAATCCATTGCAAGGAGGTGAGCCATGGGATCTTAATTATTTCCCCCAAAACTGTTAGTAAGATACAGTCTACAGTGTAACCCCTCCAAATGATCCCCGAACAAAGTGCAATTCTCCTCCCTACCAAGTAAATCCCCTAAAATTTTTTTTCTATCAACCCCATTAATCAACTTCAATACATAACATCATTAATGAAATGAAATATGAAATTTGAATACATCCTACTTAGGTAGATTACATGGTTGGGGGCATTTTTTGGGTTCCCACTCCATTTTCTTGGTACATATACAGTGCTAACCCTAAGTTTATCTTGCCAGTCACTTGCATCCAGCAAGCTAGAGCACCATGGTATAAATAATCACCCATCCAAACTTAGCACAGGCCTAATATTGCTTAACTTCTGTGATCTCATTGGCACGGGCGTGTCAATTTGACTAGGCCCTGGCCCAAATGAAGTCTAAATGGCCATGGAACTTGGTGGAATGTTATTGAGATTTTAGCTAAGAAAGAGTGGACCTCATTTTCAAATTGAAACCAATAATGATACTAGCAATGAAATACAGTAAACCTCCTTTACAATGGGTTCGACTTACTGTGGATTTGACATATAATCTGAGCACATATCATGCATGCTCCATATAATTTCAAATTTCACCATACAATGAGTCATTTTTTTGTAATGATACATATTATTTTTGACGAGAAAAATTCTAACAAAGCAACAATTACAAGTGCAGATGCTGTTTAAACTGATTTCAAGTCCGTAAATAATGTTGATTCAACATATGATGGAATTTGCTTAATGATCAGTCCTCCAGAACAAATTAAAGTGACGGTTAACTGCTTCAAGCTTTCATAAAGCAGGCATCTCCATAGTTTTTTTGATTTCATTATGATCTGTTACGTCATCACTCTAACATTTTAGAGTCAATGTAGTCCATGCATCAGAGATCAGGTCCAAAATACATAGAAACAGAAAATCATGAATAAATGGCAAAATTGAGAATCCATTAAGAAGGTCCAATGAAGCCAAACATGGATTATTTACACCAAGGGTGAAAAATGCCATGAAAAAATCATTTGGCTTGGCCATGATTTGAACCTATATCTCCAAGTTGCTGGTCCAGTGGGCAATCACCCAAATGCAATATATATGTCAACCATGCCATATTTTATCATGCCATCATTATGTATATGTTAAATTATCCAATTTGGTTTATTTTTGTAGCTTTGATACCTGAGCAAACTTATAATGGAAGTTATCAAAAAATAATTACATAAATTTATGCACTGACACCGCTGAGGCACCCATGTTTATGTAATCATAACGGTACATTTAATTATGCTATCAGTAACACCACCAAGCCATACTCTCCTCCACTGTAGAATTGTTTGGTATATTAAATTTTGCAATCCAACTTTAAAATATTGACTCACCCTTCCGAACCATCCTTTCCCGAATTCACACAGGTACTTGAGTTGACTCCTTGGGAAGTTAGCATGAGGATCATCTGAGGAATTGGGCCAAAAGACAAAGCATAAAAATCAAATACAAAGAAGATTTCATTTAATAGTTACACCATTTTAACATTAATATAAAATAAAGTAAAGAAAACATACATTTCTCATTTTCTACTACAAGCAGTTGAAAAATAGTGACTAAGAATTCAAGGACACCAGTAAGCACAGCTCTCTCATGAAGCTAGTATTATAAACATCTAATCAGTTTAAAAAATGATATCCAAGGCTAATTATAATCATATATACCAGGATAAAAATTGATTCAAACATATTAACATGACATATAACTCATCAAAAACAAATATACAATTATTACCATACACATGAATAGATTATTGATGCCAGAAAGAACTACATACAGATCTAGTTATTTTTGAATATAGGTCGCTACATATTATTAAGTTTACCAAAATACATTTTGGTATCTTCAGAGCTTGACCATATTTTACAAATGAATCACAACCAAAACTATTCAAAATCCTCACTAAAATTAAAATTTTAATGATTAAAAGTTTAAATAATAAAATTTATTCATTTTGAAAATTTCAAGTTTAGTGATGGGTTCAAAAAAGTTAGTTCCAGGTCAAATGTGAATTACCAGGATGGGTAATTCAGGTGCCTCACTCTGTCTGTTGGACAGGACATTAAAACAATGATTCAACCCGAAGGATGGTTTGCATAGGTGAGGATAGAGCTCACCTCAATCTAAGCTACAGGCATAGGAATAATTACACATTCAGGGTGGGGTTGACCAGTTCTATTTCCTAGACCACCTCGAATCACTGTTGGAGGTGCTGAAAGCCCTGGAGTACCTAATTTGCCAATGTGTCTTACGCATCTAGGATAGTAATGTAGTGATAGCATTGGCTGTCGAGCCACAGCATAAAATGAAGCAGAAAATGTCAAAAAAGGTTTCTCTGGGTATTGAAGAGGCATTTTGATACCTTGAGGCAATAACAAATAGCCGCTCTGCTACAGAGGGAGAATGTATTTTAAAGGCAGGACTTGTAATGCCCGTTGGGTGCAGTAGCCCGCTAGGAAGTGATGCGAGATTATTATCTTTGGTACTCCAAACATGTGGGCTGACAAAGGAGCTGTCAAAGGTGGAAGGTGTAAATGATTTTGAAGGGGAATTGTCGGCGATAAAATTCACTTGCATCAGCAAATCAAGACCATCATAAAAATGTAAGCATGTGGATGCTGTTTTGTGATATTTACACCAGTTCGTGTAGACTAAATTATTGGAGTTAGAAAACCGGTGTCTGCCTTATGGATGTTATTTGAAAATTTAATGTATTAATTCATTGTTTGTTTAAGCGATTAAAAACTTATAACAACAAATAAATTTAACTAAATTTAATGAGACCTAGATACCAACCTCCGCCATGCTCTCTTCAAACAATATCACAAACAAGGCACATTCATGCTCATCAAAATGTGTCCTCTAACTTTTCTTTTGAGGAGGGGAACTTTCCTATCGGGGCCCTTTGATAATGTTGCCCTAGGGCATTTTGGTAACCAGTCCACCCCTGCTAAACACACAACATGTTCAATCAATACAGTGCGGCCTTACCGAACCAGTCTTGCGCGGAGAGGCCGTGGGAGACGGCGTTATTGAAGGCCGCCGGTTTCTTCTGCGAGGGGCGACGTCGGCTGGCGGCCGATATGCTGTCCGGCGACGCGGCCGCCGAGGGCGCCGGTCGGGGGCGGATGTCAGGTAAGGGCTCGAAGCTCACGGGGCCCCCGCCGCCCCCAGGTCCAGTTGGAGGGGCCGCTGCCGCCGGTGGGAAGATGGTGAACTCGTTGCCGGGGGAAGAGCTGGAGGCACCCGGGTTGATGCAACCGCCACCCGTGGACAGGCTGTGGCTGGACCCGCTGTCCGTGAACTCCTGTGGAAAATAGGAACCAATGAGAGAGGGGTCAGTTACGCGAACGGGCAAGGCTATAATTATCACACAAAAAATGTTTTTGGAAGGGGGTTCATTTGAGGAGATAATACATTTCTTTGGGGTGGATTCTTCTGATGGCAGTAATTTAAAGACCCACTCAGTTATTCTAGGTTAGATTTCTAGATAGAAGAGGGTAGAGTTCACCCCAGACTCGTTCGCAGGGGTGTGAATTTCACACATTCATTTTTGGAGGGCCAGTTCCTTTCCCTATGTCACCTCGCCCTTCGACGATTGGTTATTTCGGGGTGTTCGAAGGATTCACCCGCGATATGATCCCAAAACCCTCCGTTAAGCAGCCCAATGCTCCACCCGCTGGGCCACACACATCTCCCAAATATTTAGAAGGGTTTGAATCCCTCCTAAATCCCCCGCTCGCTATGATATCTTATTCGTGTGACTCGGTAATGGTACACCGCTGGATAGTCCGCGGACATTTCCTTTGATATCATTATACATACTCGACCGGTTTTGGTCATAGGCGGATCTAGGGGGGGGGGGGGGGGGGGGGGGGAAACGTGCCCCCCAGAACCTTAAAAAATATGCAATATTTTTCATACGGTCCCATTATCATTGCGTTTGTTTTGTATTACGAGGTATCCTTATGCCTCCCCCAGAACAAAATACTGGATACGGCCTTACTAGTACCCCCCCCCAGAAAGAAATCCTGGACCCACCCATGGTTTTGGTATGTTCATAAGGATGACAGCAAACCGATATTATATTGAAATATCTACGAACAGCCACACACATGCATTTTTCTAGTCAACGCGTTTCAAGACACAAAGCTCTTAAACTATACCCAGCAAAATCCGAATATATTTAAGTGAATGGATAAAGGGCATCCCTAAGGACCCATTCCCTACTGTTCAGGGAGAAATAAATTTCGGAGGTGAGGGTTAGAGGTACGAGCCGAAGCTCTCTTATCCCCACCCCTGGCTATGTACAAGGTTGACCATCCCCCAAAAAGGTGACGACGCATTCCCACCATGAGGCACGCATGCATTTTTAAAATTACCGACAATTTTTCTAAAAATCCCCTCCAATTTTTTTCATCCCACCATCATCAACAGTCGTCAATCCTTAGATTCGTGTGACGCAGCTCTCCACTCAATTCTCCCATCGGATTATCTTATTCTTTACATCCTTCACGAACCTCATCCAACGCCTACCTCTGACGTTCTTTACTTTCACTTTTCAATCATCGATCTTCTATATTATTTGTACTGTATAGATACCTTTTTTCTCAACTTATACGCATCCAAACTCTACAAATGAGGTACCAAAATGCACAGAATATATCAGAGAACATGCGACGGCATACCTTACTTCCTAAATATTGCTATTGTTTACTAAAATTGGTTTTTAAATAAAAAAAAACAAAAAAACAAAAAACCGGTAAATATTCCTTACGTCAACGGCGCAAAAACTGATACATTTGTTCATTTGGAACAATATCTCGCATCCTTTAAATAACTTTTACCAAAATGCGGCTGATTCCAAATTCAAGTCTCCTGTTGATACCTATGAATGAGTCATCATGTGCGTTTAACAGAGGATAGTGTAATTACTTCCAATGTTGTGTTTCAAGCGGTCCTCTGACCTCAATTTGTACATGAACATTCCAATTAAATTTGTACATAAGACCCTGCCTTTTTTTCTACATTTTAAAATTAGAAACGCGCCTATCCCTCTGTGGACCTGCATTGAAAAGAGCGGGGGAAGCACGCTGGGAGCGGGCGCAGCACGCTCGTAATTTTATTATAA
The DNA here is from genome assembly GCF_921293095.1 of Ischnura elegans. NCBI lineage: Eukaryota > Metazoa > Arthropoda > Insecta > Odonata > Coenagrionidae > Ischnura > Ischnura elegans. The sequence goes on along the minus strand of NC_060246.1, from coordinate 112,511,124 downwards.
CATCGAGTCTCACGATGAGGCCGATTAAAGTTTTCCGTTTTCTGCCTTAGGTTTTCAAGACTACTCTCCCACTTTTCTTAGAATTTCAGCATTTCTCACACGATCAATTCATTTGATCTTCATCATTCTTCTACAACACCACATTTCTTAACCTTTCGTCAGGCGCAATATTGGAATTGCTGAGTTAAGGCGCAATGTGCCTGACAGGCATAGATGCGAAAAAAACATTAACTCTTAACATTGCTCAGTGGTACACCTAGAAAGTTTAAAGTAAAATTATTAATGCAGTCAAATACTTACATGATGTCTTTCGTGCTATGCAAAGACCCCTTTACATGACGTCATTCGACCCCGGACCGATCCAGCGAAGTGAGATTTAACGTGATCTTTAGGCTATCAAGTATTATTATATACGTAATGTATTTTATCATGTGAATAGAACAATATCAGTTTCTTTTATTTTTCTACCTTTTTCATATAATAATGCTTTTCTATTGCTTTATTATGCCATTATTTCATTTATTTATTTAATTCCCCCTTCCCCGTAAACAGCTCAGAACGGCTTTTCAACGGGTGTTTCAACATTAACAATGGAACATCACAAACATCCATGACCTGAATAGGGACCACCTACCCAGGCGGGATTCGAACCCGCGACCTACGTATTCGCAGGCGTGGACTTTACCTCACCGCCACCGAGGCCGGCAAGTCAAATACTTAGTTAGCATTTTGCTCACTTATGCTGAATATTCCGCCACTGATCTGTCGGCATTAATGCGAAAAGCAAAAGGCTGCATAATGGATGTCTAAACAAATAGCTATTAGCAAATAGCTATTAGCAAATAGCTAGGGTCTGTGCCGCCTAGTGACACGGAAAACTCGCGGTGTGCCTGTCTGATCCATTGCGCCCGACGGATTAAGCTTCCAACCTTGATTTCTCCGTTGCTGTCATCGTCCATGCCTCACTATCATAAAGAAGCATGTTCCAAACGTAGGTACTAAAAAGTTGCTTACCAACTTCAAAGCACACAATAATGTCCCGTTTAAAACAACTTAACAAGGCGTTACTAATGAGTTGACCGCTTGAGAAGAGCGGATATTAGTTCACAACAACTTAAAGACTGGCTTAACACGGCTTGGAATGGTCATTAGTTGGAAAAGATCAAATATCTCTCGGAAGTAGCCAGTTGTTAGGAAATCAATGATATCTATCTTCAGCCATTTGAAATATTCGAAGTTCTCCGACATCTATTTCACGGTCCGAGCTTTGAATGGGGAATATTTCAATGATAGATCTGGGGGGTATTAAGTCAAGTTACGCCAAGCTAAGTTGCTGTGAATGGGGCTTTATTATTTCCTTGAGCCTCGAACGCACGATCATTTTTTCCATCCCTTTCGAGGGATAGCCCCAGCGATCGCTCCAATGATGGCGGAAAAAGTGACTGTTTCCCGCGATGGCTCCAGGGATGGAAATTCCATTCCTTTTTTCCATCCCTAGGCACGTCCGTGAAACCATCGCTGGTACCTCCTTCAAGCCAATCAGAACGCGCGCCCGCTAACACCGATTATAACGCTACGTTTGGATTTTAATTGACTGACAGTTGTAAATACGAAAAAAAAACAGAATAAGCGAAGGCTTTGAGGACGGTGGGAATGACCTAGTGATTAAAAAAAATGATGGGTCAAGCGATCACTCTTAAGGTCCCTGGCAACCTATCGCTGGAAAGATATCATTCTGAGGGACGAAAAAATGATCACGTGATTCAGGCTTCAGGCGCAACTCGCGCCATCATCCCTGAGGGCAGGGGCGCTGCTAAGAATTAAGACTAGGGGGGGGGGGGGGGGGGTTTAAGCGCAACTAATACCAGGGGGTCTGCAATATTTTTAGCATTCAAGCTGTTTACCGCCAGCTGCCCCCCGCTTGATACGCCCATGTATCAATTTCTAACTAACTAACTCTGTTTAGCACACGAAGGCAGCGGAGCAGCCAGGAATTAAGGCTAGGGGGGTTTTAGGAGAAACTAATACAGGGTTAGGGGGGTCTGGGGGTTATAGAATACCCGCAAGGGTAAGCTGGAGGAGCGGGGGCCCTACCCCAGAAAAAAAATTAAGATAAATGGTTCGAAATTGTGAGTTTCATGGCTTTCTGAGGGATATATTATTAATCCTTACACTATTCTATAAGTAATTTTAATCCAATTAAGCAAAATGAATTAAACTTAAAAATTTCCCTGAGCTCTGGGAGGGGGGTTCTATCTCCCAAACCTCCTCCCCCTCCCGGTGCCACTGCCTGGGGTTGGCCCTGGCTTTGTGCATACTGCTATGTAAGTGCTACGCACGCAGGCATGACCACATCACCGTCTCCTCAGACACGACTCCCTCAACGATAACAATCGCTCGGTTCCGCAAATACTGATTTTTTATTTCGACATTTTTCTTCAATATGTGCGGATATAAAAGCAAAGGGTTGAACGACCCCGACAGCGCGTGCTGCACCCGCACGACACGTGAAGGACACTCTATTGAGAACAACTTCTGGACGAACCACGGAGCAGGGTCCGGATGGGCTGTGGGGTATGAGACAAAAGGGGCGGCTGTGTCGATAGCGAGAGGAAAATAAACGAACGCGACCAAGATACGCCGCGGCTGTTTACGAGATCCTAGATTTCAAATCTCCCTCCCAAAATCTTGGTTTCACCGCACTTTTTACGATAAACATAGTAGTGTACCTGGATCAATTAGAAATTTAGAAAGCCTAAGCGATCGAAGGGAAAAATTTAGATTAAATCTTTTGAGGAAATTTCAAGTAGAGTACTACTTTCCTGATGTTCAAGTCAGTGGCGTAACTAGGCATATGCTTTGGGGGGGGGGGGGGGGGTATGGCTTGGCCTGAAGTGGCGACTCCATCCCCCCAGGCAACAGGGGAGAATTTTTGAAAAACGACATGGCTGAAAATACATTTTACCTCATTTTGGCGCTTAAAATTTAACTTTAATCAGATGCAGTTATTATACGTCAAAACTCGATAATAGTTAAAAATTTTTTTTTGTCTGAGGCTTTGGGGGGGATTTATCTCCTCATCACCCCGATAGTTACCCCACTGGTTCAAGTGATTTTGGGAGAGCCAAATTTCTATAGTAGATACGATCATATGAATAAGTTTAGGGAAATAGACTGCAGAACCAGATTTAAGATGTCGTTTTTCCGCGTACAATAAGGGAACATAATACTTGCTATAGTTTAGCTCTAGGATAGCTTTACTCGGAATATGTAAAAATAATTTATGCATGTGTAGTAAATAAGATCATTTAACTTCTTAATATCATATATGTACTGAATTTACACAATGTAAAAGCCTGACGCTATTTCAAATTTTATGGACCTTTCTCGCGCACGCATATACCCTATTCGAGGGAGTAAGCATCAACCACCTCCCACGCCACCCATCACCAATACCACCCACTTAAAACTGTCTTCAGAAATGCGTAATCTTCCCGCATCACGTGACCGTGCCACGCCGTAACAGGAGATCGCAACGAGACGACGCGGTTCCTGAGGGGTGTACGGGAGAAGGAGGCGGTCGGTCCCCGGAGGCCATTAATATCCAGTGGAGGCTCTTAAAGAGGGCGCCGACGCGATTTATCGCAAGACGGGGAAACGAAAATTCATGGGGCGTAGGAAATTCGAAACAACGGATAAAGCACACACACATGCGAAAGTTGCAAACGAGAGAAAAACGAAATCCAACTGCCTGAAGGGAGCAACGGGCGTAGGAGTAAAAAAGGTCGTCGTTTTTGGATGTCACTCCACGAAAAGTGTCACTGAGAGAATAAGCGCTTGAGAAATAAAAGACATGTAACGCACACGAAAGGGGCTAACATAAATGGCAGTGAAGGCGCCCCAACTAAGGGGCATTTCCCAGATGAAGAACTTTGCTCCAACATAATTAATATTTTGGAACGATTCCTTCACTCTAAGATTTGATCGATTAGTATAAATTAACATTTTTTGAAAATTCCAAAGAGAACTGAAAATATGATAGTTTACATTATGGTTCAAATATAAGTACAAAAATAAAAAAGAACGGACTCCGTATTGGGTATGCAAGCTGACGTTTAATATCGATAAACAACGAGGTCAAGTGTTCAAGCGCAATCAAAATTTAATTAATTTTAATAATTAATTATAAATTAACGAGACCTTCAATCGACGAAAAATATGAAATTTACCTTTTTTGACTGCTACAGGGTTTTTTTTTACTTGAGACCCCTACTCCCACAAAATGAGGAATAATTTTAGCATTCAAGCTGTCTACCTTCCGCTGCTCAGAGCTACCGTAAAACTTCATATTTCCACTGTAATATTCATATTTACACTGTCGTCCATGTTAATTTTATTTCGACTTCACACTCAATATAAATAAAAAAATATCACGGGGTGTGCTAAGATAAAATTAATAATCCAAAACTACATTGATTTGGTCTCCTCTACCCCGAAAATATATATTCTGTACGCTGTTAAACTGGAGAATGTAGAGATGGTCAGTAGCTCTCCTTTATCTGCCCCTCAGTAACAAATAGAGCGAAAATATTCTAATTCCTTCAATTGATACGGAAGCACGGTCATATAAATTGCGCACGAACAAGATGTCATAATAGAAATGTGATGAGCGAGTCCAACGCCAATTACATCTAAATATTATAGGGATCCCCTTCCCATTCCGCGGTCATATAGGAGCCATGGAGTATTTGCGTTTTAAGGAACCATGCCAATTATGTAATTAACGACTTAACAGCAAATACAAGTATTTTCGTGAGATGATTTTAAATAAACACAGTTGGCGTGCTTAATTTAAGAAATACAATTTCTTAGCACGCAATTTCATTCTTCTTCCCTAGTATCAATCCTCGGATTCAACTGCAACAGTCTTCTTCTCTATCCGATTAGTAGCCAATCACTTCTCAATCACTTCACTGTAAGATTGTCATCAAATCTCCTTCCTCAACTGTTCTTTTTAGTCCAGACAAAGGCCTATCCTTGTAGGTTTTCCCTCCACTGCACCTTCTAGCAATGTTTTAACAAAGATTTCATAAAAGAGAAAATAGCTAATCCAAGTTTTCCTTCTCTTATTTAGCATTCTAATTAGACACTGTATTTCCCCTATACTTTTAAAAACCTCCTCGTTCGTGTCTCCTTCCACCAAAGGTATTTTCAGTATTTTCATGCAACACCATGCTTCAAAAGTCTTTATTCTTTACATACCTACATCTCTTACTGAGTGTCCAGGACTAACTACCACAGAGCAGGACGCTCCATACGTAAGTCCTCACAAGAGATTTCCAAATCCCTCAATTAAGGTTTGCTGTCGTTTGTTCTTCTCGTTTAAGGCTAACTTTGCCTTGTTGATGTGGCTTATTATTTCCTTCCTACTCCACCCATATGATGTTATGAGATAATGTCATTATTGTGACCACAAATATTACGAAAGAGTATTCTCAAGTCGTTCTCTAATTGTGTTGCCACCCACCGTGCACTTAAATGGGTTTACGAAAGTCCCCACACGCGTCGCTGACGGACAAGTTGATCCGAGTTTCACTAGGAAGTGAGATATAATAAGGGATGTTAACCAGCAATTACATTCATGATGTGATCTATCAAATTCATTACTTTTCAAAGTTATTACTCGCAATGACAAACATTATACGGCAAAATATTGGAAAAAGGTGGATCACATTGCACTCATTACAGCGCCACGGACATTTTTGAAAACCGATTAAAATGCGACCGAAATGGCAACAGAATCACTCTTCTATGGATTGGAATTGGGTCTCATCCACGCAATCCCCTTGATTTTGTCACAAAATTACTAAGATCCATGAAGTGGAATTGGCCGCGTGATACCGATCCCTGGAGCATTGCGCACGTGGAAACGAAACTATAGGCAATACCGTAGTTATAAATCTGTGTGGCATGCAGATGGCACGTGGGAGGGTGTTTGGTGTTGCCCCACGGCATCAGGGGGGGTTGCTGCCCCCCGGAGTCGCACCGATCGATAGAGGGGGTGGGGAGAGAGTGGTGCATTCGGCGCATTCCCGCTCCCCCTCTCCCCAACTCAAGCCCCTCCTCGAAGTGCGTTTCGGATGCCGGAAGGAGAGAGTGGCCGACACCTTATTGCAGAGGTCCACGCTACAAGTAACACTGTACGTATTTTTTTAAACTCGCTTCAGAAAAAGGCTGATTTTGGTACGCAATACAGGCGGAAGCAGCATAGCTTTGGTAGAAATCTACGAAAGAAAGTGAATCAAGTATTAACGACTATTTGTGTAGTATTTTAGGTCCTTGAGGCCGGAGAAAGCCTGGGGAAGACAATACGTAATTCTTTTTTTTCCACGATTTTTCTTAACTTGCTTCGTCTGTTTCATGCATAGAATCTTGTAATTTATTTTCAACTCACTTTCCAACGTCGAATTGTGCACACTCGCTTCCTACTGATGACAATCCACTACATATTCAACAATCAGATAATCATACATTTGATTAAGTTTCCAAATAGATGGCGTTAGTTGAAAATTGTTGGCAGATATTTACAGCTACATATTATATACATATTGCACAGCTCTCGTTAAAGAAGTATCTGCCAAATATCTCTGAAAAAATCGCACTCACTTCAATGGTGACAATATTTTTTCTAAGATTTCTGATTAGATTTCTTAAGAAATCACAACTTTATCCTGTGATTTACAGTTTTCCAGTTATATATGGTATCTTTCCTTAGTCATTGTAAGTAATAGTGTCCGATCTTGGAATTTCATCCGAATAAACGTAACTGTAGTTTGTATGTTTTTATTGACTGTTGTGTTTTAATATTTAATCGATTTAACGAGTTGTAAACCCCTATTGTCTCATTTATGTAGAGGTGAGTCGTAATATTGAAATGCGAAATGGGAAATTACTTGTATTCCTTTTAATTTTGAAACAGCCGTCATCTGTCTGTCGCCGCGAAATTCGGTATTAGAAGCGGTGGCTCGCTCGGCATGAGTCCCTGACGTCATCAACTAATCTGTGGCAGGGTGAAGGTCGTCGACTTTTCGCCATTATTATCCCGAGAAGTAGGCGACGCACAGTGGGCGGAAATCGGAAAAGCCGGACAAAATTACAATATGGCTTTTTTTGAGTTATAGACTTGAAACTTCGCAGGTATACTAAAAAATGATTGAAGTTTATGGATATGTACTTTATTTGGCATAGGTCTTACCCGTTACTGTGATACAGAGGCTCAAACGTCACAAATTTCCATAAAAAATCCCGTCTTCAATTTTCTCTGAAAATCTTCCAAAGTAAGCAGATGGCGAAGTTATGGATGGATTCTTGCGGAATAAAAGACCACATAATCTGTTGGCATAGGGTTTTTTCTTTAATTTCCCGTAATCTTAAAGAATATTAGCGATAAATTCTTTCCGTGCAGTTACAAAATGGCGGATACTGTTTTTCAACAAAGTTTTAGATTTAGGTAGAGTTTCAAATGGGTTTTCGGCAAAGTCACGCGGAGTAACTTATATGAGAGCATTCTTTGAAGATTTCTTGAGGTGTTTATGCAGTTATCTTTGAAATAAGTTTGCTTCGCCGGAAATCACATTGATTTTTCGATGGCGCGGCAGGGTTCGTCTCCGCGCGACGGGAGTTGGATTGGCTGCGACGCGGTAAGGTTATTGAAGCTGTATGGGTTTTAACGCTCAGCATTCACCGTTTTCATATTTTGCTTCAAGACACCGATTCTCAAATGGCCTATGGTGAAGACAGTGGAGGTTTTTCAGCCGATGTAAGTGCACGTTTCATTGAAGTTCATTTCGTTTTCTTTGGATACGATCGAAGACCATACTTCTATTAAAAGCGTTCAAACCTCGAAAAAGTGAATTGTTTTCCTGGGACTCATACAAAAATACCTACCAGAAAGATACCAGCTGAGACTCTTACACTTTCTTTACTATCCGATCCCTGACCCCCAGGATTCTACCGCGAAAACGGTCGTTTATGACACCGCGGAGGGGAGCCTTTGACCGTCTTAACGGGGTATTTCCACGGGAACTTCTAGCTAGAAGACGGGCGTTTTTATGGAAATTTGCTCACGTTTGAGCCTCTGTATCACAGTAACGGGTAAGATCTATGCCAAATAAAGTACATATCCATAAACTTCAATCATTTTTGAGTATACCTGCGAAGTTTCAAGTCTATAACTCAAAAAAAGCCATTTTGTAATTTTGTCCGGCTTTTTCCGATTTCCGCCCACTGTGCGACGGATCGAAAAACAGAATATAAAGAAAAAATAAGTCTCTTTCATTTTCAAACATCACAAACGACAATAATAAAAAAACTGATGTAAGAGCCAATTAAACCTAAAGATCGGTAAATAAAAAAATGCAGAAAATTTAAAGTCAGCACTTAACGAAAAACTAGCTTTCCACCGAGGGGAGTTTATATTTTCTTCCAAGGTGGCTTCCAAGAAGAATAATATACGCACCTTGATTTTCTTCCATATTATGGTTAGAGCTTACTAAACACGGATGAAAAGCACTTGAAACAAATGACTACGACACGGCGCGTTCTCAAATTTCACGCAAATTTTCACGTTCATTTCAAATCCACCAAACCCTAATTTTTCCGTAAATGTAGCCAAATTCCTAGGTAACTTTATATTGACGCATGGGTACTCGAATATCACGCTTAGAGCCCATCAGGATAATTTATTTCTATCTTTTTTTTCTAGAAACTGGCCTTAAGGATAACGTGCCCTTAAAAAGGAAACTGATTTTATCGCGTACCTATAGAGGCGGACCAAACTTAGTAGCGGGGTCGGAATACTTTATCCTCATGTCACAGAAATACTCTGTTAAGTCCTTGAGTGCATGCAGAGTGTTTTGTGCTCCTTTCACAACAATAACATAAATAGTAGATAAATAGTTTTTTTTAAACGTGGAATTTCCTCCGAAGTCCCCGATCTCTCTATTTTTTTTCAATATAGTTGGCAACACCAGCTGCAGAGCGTGCCATCGGAGGAAGGGCATAAGTTACTTCCTCCGTCCCTTTCCTCAGGGGCTCTTAGTGCACGCCTCACTCTCCACCTGCATTGGCTGCCCTGTGGGGCCCTCCTCTTCGATCGGAGGGCGAGGGAAAAAACCTTGGCTGCTGTCGCCGTCATGTGTTTGCCGCCGCGAAATTGGCGAAGATGCGGGATCAGTTCTTTCTTTCTTCGGGCTCACTCGCTCGAGTTTTTTCTTCCCAGGGCCTCAAAAGCCTGAATCACACGATCATTTTCTCTCCATCCCTTCCGAAGGATGTTTCTAGTGATACGGATCCCCATCGCTTTTTCCATGGTAGAGCACTTCCCTTTTTCTAGGTATCTAAGAATACTCAATCAGGACGCGAATCCCCAAAGAGTGATTGCAATGCCACGTTCGGCTTTCAGTGAAATGAGCGTGACAGGACATTAAGGAAGTAATGCGGAAATTAACAAGGAAAATGATGCAAAAATAGACGGCAAGACGATAGACTGTCCCGTAATCATTTTCAAGGTCCAACATAAGCATTGATATCTCTAAGATGTACAGGAAAAATGAAGAGATTCAGGCTTTCAAGAAAGTAGAATTATCACAAATGGTTTCAAACAAATGTTAATCAATTCGCTGCAGTAGATATATAACTCCAATCGTCCAATAGAAGCCGGATTGCCGTTTCCCCTTCCTTGAACATACATGCCTCACTAAAGATTAAAACGATAGTACGAAAAATGGTAATGTCTTTGACATAGGAAAAAGCTAATGTATGAGTAAGAGAGCTCCTTAAAATGCCGGACGGTCGTCAACTCCATCTGCAGCTGTGATCATCACCCACTCTGTAGTCAACGAATCGCCAGAAGAATTCACCCTGAACTCATTCAGGATGTGAACCAACTTTACAGTGAATGCAAACAGAGGGCTAAGTTGGCAGCTCAGTCCCAAATGCCAGTGGCCAACACAGAAACCATGAGACTTGCGATAAAAATGCCATATTTCGCTGAGAAATAGGAAAAGTTAATCAATGAATGCCATAAAAATACAACGCAAATCCAGATACTTATCCTTTTTTCACGAGTGTTATTTTCATGTCAATAACATTTTGACAATAGCAATTTTCTTCACTTCTTTAAGTCGTGGAATAGTACCTCGTGATGTCTTAGATTTTTCGTGAAGCACTTTTCATAAAGCCAAGGTTACAGAATTGTATACTTGACTCATCGGGGCATTTGCACCAACGATTTTAAAAAGGCATGGTGAAGGATTACTGACCTCCGCAATAAATAGGAAGTACTTCACACAGGACCAAATAGCTCCACGAATGACAAAAATTACGACAAAAACAAATTTACCGCTCCTAGTTGTCGGATTGTCAAGTACGGAATCCGCTCGTGAGATATTTTCCCGGACGAGGAAAATTTAGAGTGGGATGGGTGAGAGATCACGTGAAATGGGTCTTTTACGTTTCAATCTTGGATCCTTACGCCAATATTGAAATGTGAAAAATAGCCAAGCCAAGAGCCAAAAATCACTCATCTCTGTCTTTACTCCGAGGGAACTACTTGAAGATTGAAAAATGTAGTGAAAAATTGAAAGAAAGGAACTACTTCGCACTCGTCAGACCGCCTATCCAATTCGCGGCTACAATATGGTATCCGGCGCAGAAAGAATTAATTCGTAAATGTAATAAAATTCAAAGGAAAACTGTCCTATTCATAAAACATTCTACGAGTTAACAGATTGAGTTACAAAGATTTAACACGAATTAGGCTCCTATCCGCTATAGAGTCACAGTCTACGAGATAGACTTAGATTGATTGAGCAATTAAGAATATAAATCTTTGCGGGCGACACAGAGAACATCAACTTAGCTCCTCAGAATGTTTCCAATATAAGTCAGACAGAAACGATAAAATAAAGAGAGATATTTTTCCGAACTGGGAGGTGTGGGAATACGTTTACCCTTGAACAAGAAAGTGCTTTCAAAACGTTGAGTATATTTTATAAAAGAGGGTCATAAAATTAAACTACGCCCATGCAGGGGTACGTTAAGAATAAATCTCGGTACGATCGTTCCAAAACCTAACGTCGAAATCTTATAACACTCATACCGATACAATTCTCATAAAATTTACTTCAACTCCCGAAGGAAATAACAGAAATCAGATATAAATCCAGGTTCCTTGGCAAATTCAGAGCCTGGCTGCAGAAGAATATTGAAATTGTTTTTAAACCTCTTGGCTTAGGATTGATTTGATAAGTAATTAAAGTATCAATAATTTTTTTTGTTTTAACGATTTAAATTTAGTTGTTATTGTGCAACGACTCTGATATTTTTGTAATGGTGAACACTTTTGTGTATCGAATGGCAATTCCACCAAGAGTGTGCTCTTCTGACGTGATTGTTTTCATTCTATTATAGCTGATGCTTATTATATGCAATGAAATATGTAAATGAATGAAATAAAGCCATATATTATATTAATTAAATAAATACAGGTGGAACTCAGAAAAATCATTCCAAATTTGCGCCTTTATTCCTTTTCTTTTTTTTTCGAAAACGGCATGTGTCCTGGTGGTGGTAGTATGGTCAAATGCTTATTGAAGAGGCTCGCGGGGTGGTAAGTTTGTGGATGCAGGAAATCAGACGACGGAAGTAGGGTCAAGGACGGGTCGAAGCGACTCATCAACTCAAGTGGTTCCGACCAAGCAGTTATTCCCATTAGAGAGAAAGCTCTAGTTGTTCGCCTTCCCCCGGGATTCTTGCTCTCCCAATGTGACCGAAGGATATGGCTAGAACACCCAGGAGCACGGTTTTGGAAGAGTTTACTCTGACCTGAAATCCCAGTTTAATTCACCGATTCCGTAAATGGACGCTAAAATGGATACTCATGGGAGTTGAAATCTTTCCATCATCCCCGGTCAATGGGTAATACCCAGTTTTACAACGTAACTTCTTACGCCTATGGTCATTGACTATCAAAGTAAATAACAGCGACTGTAATCGCATGATTAGTCCTTGCTCTATTGGACAATAACCTCAGAGGCAGGTAGTAGAAATACGAATTGCAAGACATTTTGAACTCGGTGTAGTACTGCAGAATTCTTTCACGCTGTCTGGCACTCAAAAATACAACATGAATATGGGGTCGTTCATTCAGATCCGATACACATCGCAAATCGTTAAAATAATTCAGCAGATGGAAGGGGAAAATAAGTTACAAAGGAATAAACAAAAACCTTCCTCATTCAGCCTTGCTCTCATAAGTTTAAAAAGAAGAAAAACGTGAAAGTTAAGTTTCAAAAGTGGGTGACGTCATTAGAGTTCCAGTTCATCAACTCGTTCAGGGAAAACCCCTCATTAAAGAAGGAAACCACTCAAAATAGAAATAACAAAGCAAAGTCACTTGAAGCCGATGGGCTTCGCGGAGGAGTAACGGATAAACCGAAGATGTAGGGAAAAACGGTGCTCCGCTCGGCATGAGCTCGTGATGTCATGAACTTATCTACGACAGGGTTAATCAGTCATCGATTTTTCACCGCCAATAACTTGAGACGTAGGCAAAGAATCGAAAAACGGGCCACTTTATTTTTTAATTCTATCATTACTGATAGTAAAAAAATGTTAAAGAGTCTATTCCATGGACGTCAAACGATAAAATATACTTCTACCCGAAAAAATGAGTAATTTTAACGTCTTCACGTTCCTGGTGCTCGAGAAGCCATTTGAGAGATTTTTATAGAATTGTCAAATGGGGCCATAAATCTTAAGCCTCGGCAGTAACCGTCGCGTTGTCGCAAACCTCAAAACTACATTTTAAAAGAGGCAAAGAGCAGTTATTCTCAGCAAGGGTGATAAAAGGCAGTAGTAACATCGTTTCTGCATCACTAAACTCAATAAAATAATGACGCTTCTCCACGCACGATTTCACACACAATTGATGGATTTCTTGAATGACATTTTTTTCGCGTTACCCTTCTGCTTTTCGGCTCCATGCCTCACCACATCTCTACTACTAGCTCTATGAACCAACGTAAAAAATAGCGATTTATTTAATTTTCAGCCTCTACCGAAATCACAAATTTTAAATAACAGGCGACAAAGCTCACTAGCGAAAACTAGCAACCACGCGAATTAATCAAAATTAGGAGTCATAATCGTAGTCACTACAGGATTGAATAGAAAAACTAACTATGTATCTATTAAATAGAGGAAGAAAAAAAGGAAGACAGAAAATAGTAGCGTAAACTGATTGTATTTAATTTTACTGGATATTAGAAAAAAAATTATTATTACTCATCATCATTAAATTTCCGTTTTTCGAGTACTTTAAGCAAAATTTCATGCGAAAGAATTCAACTCAATAGAAGCGGAGTGATGACTTCGATAGACACCCGAATAGAGGCAGCAAAATCTAAATTAAAATCCACTAAGTATATGCATTTATACTAAAAACATAGATTTTTGAAGGATATTGAAAGTAATTCACTTCATTAAAAATTATTTAAGCGTATTCTTTGATGGTTAATAGTCAATACAACTGATAACATAATCTAAAATTAATAACTGATTTTCTTTCAGTAGCAATACTGTTAAACGCAACAATTTGTAGTTGTAATTCAATTATTACAATGCAAATATTATTTAAATTTGCTTTCTTTTTCTGATGCATTAATTAAAATTTTTGGAGAAAAACAATCTTTCATTTATTAACAAGAAATGGTATTTTTCCACAAGTTTATTGCGCACCATAGAACGCGTACCGATCGTTAGGTCATTCTAAAAGTACACTGCCTTCACTTCCTTCCACCACATCTCATCTGCTTCAATTCTTTCTTTTCTATCACTAGCTTAACCTTACTTTATTTCACCTGCTCGCTCAATAAATGCCACATTCAAAAATAATACACTAAATGTTTAACAGGTAAAATGGCATAAGGATACCTACGGCAACGGAAACCTACTTCCTAGTATTTTCTTTCCCCCTTCCATTGATTTTCATCCTATTACTGCATCATTTATAACTTCATCAAATATACTATTTCTGCAACTCTTTCTCACGTAATCTCTCTCACAATCAGTCGTCAATAACCTATTTTTTCCCTTAATGCACCATAACTCTGTTCCATACGCTATCACAATTTCTACCTTTGCATTATGCATTCTTACTTTGTTTTTCTGCCAATATGTTGGTCTCATCAAATATAATTTAGGGCTTTTACGATAGTTCTACCCTTCTTAGTTATGCTGTTCATCACTACATGTTGTTGAGGTAAAATGCCATAAGGGTATCTTGGGCGGTGAAAACCTAGTTCCTAGCTTCCGGTTCTTACAAGGAGACATCGCGAGAGTGATGCTCGGGATTTGGATGTTATTTTCTGAAACTATATAGATAACGTGGAAAAAGTGTCAGGGTGTTCTTCCACAATCCACATAGACCTCGTTAGCATTTTCTATTCCCGCTGCCATTGATTCTCATCCTACACGCTTAGAGTCTGTATGAAGGGGAGGCTCATCATATCACAGGGCCTGCCGTATTCGTATTTTGAGGATGTGCGGGTGAGGGCGCGTGTCAGGTGGGCGAGAGACGGAGGAGGGAGAGGTCGGCGCGGCGCAGCTGTCCGATTACATGCATGGAGGGGGGACGAAGATTGCTTGCTCCATCTGGAAGTCCCCCCCCCCCCCCCCCCCGGCGATTGCCCCGCAAGAAGAAGACGGGCCAGCCAGCTGATACAAGAGCCTCGTTGAGAAGAGATTGCAGAAGGTGGTAAATTGGAGGCAGATGATCAGAACCACCTTCACTCGTCGTCAAAATAATGTATTTTTAAATTACGCATTATGGTTAAATTTTAAGAAGTATTAAGAAGGCTATTGGCCTGGTGGTAAAATGAACATACGAGTATAACGATCGGCAACATTATAACTAACCCTTGAAAACTAATTCTTTCACCGATTAATAAAAATACATATCTTATTCGGGAAGGGCTCAAATATTTTTAGCCGTAGGTCGATCCAGTTCGTTTGGCCATCTTCAAGAAGGAGACCTGATTTACATTTGTCCTTTGTGATAGGAACTTTATCTTGAACTGGTGATGCAATATGTTAAACATTTATACCTCGCTCTGTTAACACGATACTACCATGATATGCACATCATTTTATATATGCATTTTCTCAATCTATCGATATTTTTAATGAGCGATTGATTCCAAGATATGTATGAAAAAAATGAATTTCGCGCACCCTGCAACAATTCAAAATGAAACATCTTAAATATTATCCAAAGAGCAAATCCATTGTCACAAGCTTGATTAATTCTATTTCAGATATCGTTCTAATAGCACTGCACAACGACGTGAGAAGGGACAGTGAATTACATCGCTCAACTTCAACGTGAACACAACAAATTGCACGCTGAATTGAATATGATTTCGAACTTGGATCTCCTCCTGATTATATGCGCACAATAGGGAAATTCAAAAACTGATTTTTCGAGTACTTACCGAGTTATAGAGTATAAGGTCGCGATTGTCCATGCCGATGAAGGGAGAAATAATGAAAAAACTTTGTGATACACTGGATAGGGCTTCAGTGGACCTAGCGCAAAGCTATGATATAATTTAATCCCATAAATATTCAGTGCATTGCATATAAAGTTATAGACCTACGGTTTTTTAAATTGAAATGTATGAGACCCTATGTTTATGAATCCCATAAATATTCAGTGCATTGCATATAAAGTTATAGACCTACGGTTTTTTAAATTGAAATGTATGAGACCCTATGTTTATGAAATGGAAAAAAGGAATTTTTCACAAAAATTCGAAAATCTCATTCCCATAAGATTACTCGAATTAGAGCGTATGTTACTGGATTACAATTTTGATTTTATTATAAAAGGAAGTTTAGACGTTATAAACAGCAATTGAACGCTTCCTCCAAATTCTGAACGTAACTGTAAAAAACACATTTTTTGGTAATTCTTCCAAAACTTAAAGCTCTTTGCACGAACATGAAATCTTTCGCAACTATTTTTTTTTCATTAATTTTACGTTGATTATAGATTACGTTGATTGTAAGATGAAACTTTATAGAGCTATTAGAAATCGATAATCGAAAACCGATATTTTCGACGCAGTCTACAGCGAAGTTACCAATAGATTACCCATACACACTATTACTCTTTCTAGTATGCATGAAGGAATGATTGGGAGTGTATTATGATCAAGCAAAACCAGGACGTAGGAGCGTGAAGGGATTTAATTCTAACAACACGGAAAATTTTCCAAAAACAAAAAAGTCCTAGATTATGCTTTATGAAAGCTGCTAGAATTTCCTTCGATTGCAGAGTTATATTTAGTATTTTATGCATCACGCAAGGAAATGTTCCGAGAAAATTAAATTCCAGAAATCGTAAACGAGATTGAAAAACAGGAACCTATATGAGAAATGGTGGCACAGGGGACAAATACATAAACCCTTATTAAAGTGCGTGCAAACACATTTCTCGGCACAGCACACGACATCTATGCAGCTAGAGAGCGACGAATGGTGAGGCATATGAATGAGAAGCAGCATTCCGACAGAAAATAAATTTACGCTAAATTATTTCGGGTAAAAGTTTGATCACAAAATAGGCAACTAGTGGGATAGGCAGCAAACTGCCGCGTACATGCACAAAACAAAAAAATATATAAACCAAAAATATCGAAGCCGATCTATGAAGGCGCAAAGAATATTTTGCACCATGCAATCATACACTAGACAACTAACAGTGATATTCTGACGTGCATGGAGTTCATTTTGGCTTACCTTAATGATTTTCCTTTCGTTAGGCTTAGGGGAAAAATAAAAGAAAGTGTATTAACAACTTTTTAAAAGCAATCACTTACAAACCAATTATAATTACAACAATGTCTTAATCCTAATATAATAATAATACAAAAATAGTGTTCAATATTGAATATTTTAATATGACATTTTTATCAAACTTTGCTCGTCAAAAGTAAAATTGTGTTGACTAGCAATAGGAATACGCAATCCTTAATTCAGAAAACGAAAAACAACGGCGAGTAAGGGAAGGGAATAGAATTCAACCTTAAAAAAATAAGTCAAAAGGCTCAAGAGTTCACTGCATTGGTGGAGGGCGATTCGTGGTAGTTTCACAGAAAAGGGGAAAAACCAAAAACCAATAGAAGTCAAAGAATCGGAGAAACAGGCGATATAGTCCGTATTCGAAGAATTACACATTGAGTGTACATACACACACAGCAGAGTATACATACACTGAAGACGTTTTCTTTTCAATTACCTTCATATGACGCCCATTATTTGTCAGATATAGCTCAACAGCCATCGATCAGAAACGTAAGACTCCTGAACCATATTCTCTTGCATGGTTTCCCGGTGAAATGTAGACAGATATTCCTCAGAAAACAAAAATTAAGTCCTACATCCCACGCTCAAAAACATTAGAGTCATAAACTAACTTTATCAGCGTTACGTAGATATAATCACTTATATAATTTGTGTACAGCATGTTAGAGCATAAAATAAGTCGGGAGGTGCGCAACTGCCAACGGTATATAACTGACGGCCATAGGAGGAGGAGGAGGAGCTAAGAGCTGGGTTCTATTTCGAATTTTCCAATATGAAATTTTTCATAACTCTGGTACTTCGTTCGCGGACAAGACATAAGGGAGAAAAAGAAACTACTTTTGGATTAGGCACACATCGATTTCCTTTTTGTTCTGCTCGTAACATACACCATTTCTAAAATGAATTCTAACAAAATTAAGAGTCTCCTGGGTAAAAAATAACAACATGAATCCCTGACCCATTAAAAAAATCCCACGACTTTTCCAAGATTTCATCGACCTGTAAACCCCTGATTTTAAGATGTAGTTTAAAACAGTGCCGTGCACAGGGATGGATCGCTGGTCGAAAATAATCGCGAGATAGCGTAAAAAGCGGAGGAATGCACGTCGTTCTTCCGGATAAGAGGCAAGAAAAAAAAGAAGAGGCGACGAGCGAAATACTGGCAGGCTTTCAGACGCGTATAGGTTAGATGCAGAGGAGAGAAGAGGGGAAGAGAGGATGGAGGAGTGAGTTCGGTGGTGACCTTTCTCAGCGAATCGCTTCGGATCATCCCCCGAGCTCTCCTCTTTTTATCGCGGCGAAGCAATCCGTATAGCGAGCAGAAGGGAAGGGCGGCGTGAGAAATCTTCGGTATGGATGGGGAAGCTGTGGGAGTCGGATTCCCACGCACCACCCCGAAATCGCATCGATTTGGTTCGGAGGAGGCCCACACTGCTTCGCCTGTTTCCACGCGACCGGGATGAATGCCAAGGGAAACGGAGGATGACCTCGCGATGGAGTAGATACTCGGGCGATCGCGCTGACATTATGCACGAAATGATATATTTTCGCGAGAACGGAAAAAATGTTAAGAGCTAATTTATTGGAAATGGGAAAGGAGTTATGGAGGATGTGAGGGAGGGATACTGGATAATAGAGACAGACATTTGGATATTTTCATCACGGGGACTATATAGAGGAGGCCCCTGTCCTTCCGGTAGAAGTTTGATGCATCGCATGCTGCCACTTAGAACGTATTATTATAGATATGGGAATTCGTTTTTCCCCGAACCATAAAAAACTTTAATAAATGCTAGTCGTAATGTTTCCTTAGAGCACTTCCTTTTTATGTAAGAACGGCTGGTGCCCTAACACCCCTTGCCACACGCCTTTTAGGCGGCTTGCGGAGTATTATGTAGATGTATTTAATCGATTATCAAAAATACTCGCCGCACTGCCATGAGTACAGAAATCTAAGTCTGTGGTGGAGCGCCAACAATTCATTCACGGTATTTGCGATCGCAAGGAATTGATAAGTTATGACTTTGATAGATCACATCCATCAATTTCTGATAACATTCCTAATTATACCTTTTACCGTCATCGTCGCGAGTGGCGACTTCTGCAAACACATTACATGCACATGGAGAAAGAACACATCCCTTAGCCGACAAAAGAAGATTACGAAGATTCCTCTATTGTTCGAGGAATCCTCGTAATATTCGTGTTTCTGGTCTTCGGACAATATAATTTAATCCCACGAGCGTGATGCGCCCGCTCCCAGCGGGCTTCCCCCGCTCTTTTCAATGCAGGTCTACAGAGGGATAGGTGCATTTCTAATTTTAAAATGTAGAAAAAAAGGCAGGGTCTTATGCACAAATTTAATTGGAATGTTCATGTACAAATTGAGGTCAGAGGACCTCTTTAAACACAACATTGGAAGTAATTACACTATCCTCTATTAAACGCACATGATGACTCATATTTACGTATCAACAGGAGACTTGAATGTGGAATCAGCCGCATTTTGATAAAAGTTATTTAAAGAATGCGAGATATTGTTGAAAATGAACAAATGTGTCAGTTTGTGCGCCGTTAACGTCAGGAATATTTAACGGTTTTTGTATTTTTTTGTATTTTTTTAAATTTATTTAAAAACCAATTTTAGGGAACAATAGCAATATTTAGGAAGAAAGATATGCCGTCGCATGTTCTCTGATAAATTCTGTGCATTTTGGTACCTCATTTGTAGAGTTTGGTTGCGTATAAGTCGAGAAAAGGGTATCTATACAGTAGAAATAATATAGAAGATTGATATAAAAGGGTCGTCGAATTCAGAAGAGTTCTTTTCGTGAGCCGTATTCCTCTATCGATGAGGGAGTGTCAGGTCTGCACCAAAGGTGAGACGTGCTGTGCTTATTCATCCGACTCGTTCGATGAAATTGAGGACGGTCTTCCACTCCGTCAGTCACTTGTACGCCTTCCTCGTCGTAGGCGAGTAAATTAGCTGTAATCTACGCCCGCAGAGGGCGAAAAATTGCATTTACAAGGGATCGTCAAGCCACGGTTATTGGTACCAAACGATCTAAGGGAAATGAAGCCTACTAACTCGATTCGTTGATTTGCTGGCCACCCACACATGTAGCAGGACTTAGAAAAGACTATCAACCAATTCACAGAGCGAAATACCGTACAAGTTTGACACTACAAGCATGGCTTTCAGGGAGTTACGGCACAATTTTCATTACAACCACAGTTCCACTAACATATTATACGATGGATATCATGTGGAAATAAACAGAAATGAGTATAAAATAAGAATTAACGGGAAAAACAATGCAATAAACTTTAAAGGATTGAACTCCCTCAATATTCACCCTTTCAGGTTTTATTGGTTGGAAACTTGAAGGACTACTTTTAGTCTTAATAAACTTTAAAGGATTGAATTCCCTCAATATTCACCCTTTCAGGTTTTATTGGTTGGAAACTTGCAGGACTACTTTTAGTACTTTGATGCTTCTCTCACACACAATAACGCTGGAAGATCTTAAGATCCATGTTATACCCTAACATTAAATGATCGCCTTGACTTGTTTAACATTTGAAACCTCAGATTAGAAGGTGGTCTTTATTAAGTTTTCGCGGTTTCCGATTAAGTTATTCACACCAATCTTCCTGTAAATAAAATACGGGTTTATAATATTTTTATTAAGTTTTTTTAAGCTGTCGACGAAGAAAAGGAATGAGTATCATTGCGATAAAAAGTGGCGTAGATGATATTACAGCGGTTTCGAAAAAATGAAAGGTCTGGATACTGTTAAAATTATAAATCAAGAATTGAAGAAATGAAGGGTCACATTATCGCAGATTATGCATAACGAGGGCGTTTAATCATCAATCTAGTTTCGATAAACTTTTGCCTTGTCTTTTCAGCTAAAATGCCTAAAACCAATTTGTAATTAGTAAGAATTAAGATTCAAACCCCCACAACATAAGTTAATAGTTAACTTTGGCCCTTTGATGACATCATCTGGTACAAGGCCCTTTACCAGACTCTGTGAGCCTAAAAGCATCATACGCATTAAATAACTGTGGAAAAGTGCAAATATATTATATTTAAACATGTCAAACTTCCTCTGCATCACACCTGAATCGGTGGAAGCATTTTCTTACATTGGGAGGGGATATCAAGCGGAAGGCAATGGATCCTTCGATCATGGGAAGATCTTCGAATATCTTTATATTTCGTATAAAATGTGCTATTTACATTCAACGCTTATTCATAAAATACTTGTGACACTTATTATATCAGCAATCTGGTATCGAGGTGATGACTCCGTGAGCCGAAACGTGTCATACGCATTAAATAATTGTGGTAAAGTGCAACTACCTCTTATTTCAATAAGAGTATATTCACAAATATATGTTATAATTTCCATATCCATTGCTGATTGAAACTAGTCGGTATCCAGAACCATGTAGGCATATTTATCAAGAAGAAATAAAATATTACCGGAGTAAAGATTATATTTACATCCTCTTTAGGACAAGAGAGGATGGTAATATAAGAGGTTCTGGGATGGGTGAAAGAAGGGTTGGACGGGAGGGGGGGGGTCTTCCTTCGGTGAGGGGAAAAACATTCACCGAAGGTCGACGAGATTACATAATTTCTGGAATGGGGAACTATACAGAGAAGTAGGGCATGCAAAGGCACTGGATATTTGAGAGAACTTCGGCCAAAACATTGGGCCGTTTTTATTAGGATAGAGAGCAGAGAGAAAACAATTTTTGGAGCATTTAAACTTTTGCGGGAGGAGCATTTTCGTAAAAAAGTCATTATTCAATTTACCCGATTTAAATACAACGTTTCTTCATCTTTTCCAGACACTTCGTCAGGGTTAATTATGAGCCATAGTAATCAATTACAAAACTGACCTAAGTTCCAACTCCTAAGTCGGCGAAGGGATAACCCTTCATGAGTTCTCCAACAGAGGAGAAGAAACGTAGGCCAGTTTTATAGTTGACGCGAGAAAAACCAAATATAATTCTTTTTCCTTATGAACTCTTTTTAGATATGGACACCAATGTTCTGATACTTTCAAGTTTTTATGCTGCTCACTCATGAGGGTACAAGAGCTGTTACTTCGTCTATTTTTTTCAATATAAAAAAACAAATTTCACCCCGAATCCCTGCCAAGTGGATTTGATTCGAACCTTTTTGTTACCCTTGGTTAAAATTGCAGCCTTGATCATCATCATCTACAGCCATCAATTCTAAGACTGGTTTGACGCAGCTCTCTACTCAATTCTCCCACATGTTTACATTTTTACATCTACAAGATTCTTCTGCTTCACATCCCTCATCAACTGCTTTCAGAATCTCATCCGCAGCCTACCTATGCCATTCTTCCCACCCAACTGTGCTTCAACGTTTCATTCCATCGCAACAACTTACATTAGACCGATCTTAGATTTTCAAAATACTTCTCTCCTCTCCTACACATCATATAAATTCCGCATTACACAAACGAAATTCATCATTCTTCTATTACACCACATCAGCTTCCTGCCTTGATTTCTCCGCGGATGCCATTGTGCTTTCCGCAATGCCATAAATGATGCTCCAAATGTAATTCTTAATCAGGTGCTACCTGACTTCCAAGATCAAATTTTCAGCTCTAAGGAGACTCTTTTAGTGGAATACCCCCTCGCTATTCTACTGACTATATTCTTTTTGCTTCGTTCACCATTGGCCACTCATTATCATCATAAATCATACCTAAGTAGCAGAATCCCTTCACCTATTCAAGTTTATGGTTTCTTCATTTCAGTTTGGTCTTAAATTAATTGGATTAACGTGATGTGGAGAAGCTATACATAAAGCTTTTTTTAGCCTGTCAGTCCATCTTCATTTTGCGCAGTCACACATTAGGGTCTATCTCAAGTTAGTCGTACCACGTGCAACAGGGAAGGGGTTTGGTGCGTTCGACGCGGAATCTCTGCACGCTCATTTTAGATTAGGTCAAATTAGTTCGACAAAGAGTAAAGTTGCGGAAAAAAACGTGCAAAAACGGATCAAAAAGAGCCTTCTCACAAAACGGGAGGCAAAAAGTGGCCAGTCACAATTAATTCCTGTCTCCCCACAGCAGTGATTCTCCTTTGCAAAACTTTAGCAACCCGCAACACCTGCAACACTATGACAGGGAACAGCGCCACAACTGTAGGTGACAAGGCAGCGAGCGGTAGCGCAGCAACAATCAACCTGGATGTGGAATAGGCAGGTTAGCACTGCTAGTCGACCTTTCAATCCACCGAGTCACCACGCGGGCCATTTGAAGTTTGGAACTGAAGATGGGCATAATATCGCTGCGAGAGTGTGGTTTATGGTGTGGGCGGACAGTTTCCTCCCCCGCCACGCCCTCTCTTTAAGAGCGCACGCTGCTGCTGCGGAGGCGGGGTGCAATTCTCTCACCAACACCTCCTCCTCCTCCCTCGCCATGCCACTAGTTGTTTCCTCCACTTCTGTTGTGATGGGCAGATGAGCGCGCCCCGCCCTTCTCCTCCGCGCCACCTCCGGAAAACCACCACGCCCTGCTGACGCGTGACAGGCGCAAGACGAAGAAGGAGAAGCGTGCTATGGATGGTGTGGTCAAAAAATATACTAAGACTAATGGACTAGATCAACTATTTTATTTAACTTTCGATAGTGATAAGAGGTTCAAAAATAAAAGACCCGTTTTTCAAATCGGGCGTCATTGGCCGGTTATAATTAAAGTATTCTACCGACTAAGGCATGTTTCCAAGGATCATTTAAGAAGTATTCTGGCAGTCTCCCCTTCCTTCATGGACAACCCTCATAAATCCACATTAAGGCATACTGCTTTTCATTCTACCTAAAAATACTACATCATATTCTCCTCTTTCATCTTCCTCGTTTACTCAATATTCTATCCTCCATCACTGCTTTCAACATCCCCTCCCTCAGTACTCGCTCCATTCATACCTTCTTTTTCCTCCGTATCTCATGTAGAAAACTAGAGAGTCGCGACGAAAAATCAACGGCCTTAACCCATTTGCAGACGACGACATGCACCCATCACGAGTGTGCAGTCACGAACGATACGACTATTTAATTTTATCGCCATCGTTGAGAATCAACGCTCTTGGCGGCTTTTGAAATTTATTTTTGATGCTTGCGACAACGCTAAGTTTACTGCCGAGGCTTACGATATACGGCCCCAATTCACAATTCTATAAAACTATCCTGAATAGCTTCTCCAGTACGAGCAACGTGAGGCCATCAAAGTTACTCATCTTTCGCGTATAAGTATATGTTACCGTTACACGTCAGCGCTATGGCCTCGTTTATAATTCTTTGATAGATTATGATAGAGTAAAAATAGAGTAGAGTGACCCGTATTTTTCCGTTTTTCGATTCGCCGCCAAATTCACCAACTAGCCGCTGCGAAAAATGGACAGTCTTCATACTTTAGCAGATAAGATGATGACGTCATGAACCCATTACCATCATGTCGCCGCTTTTTCGCTACTCCTCGGCCTTGTGCCGATAATGGCTCGATAATGTTTCAACTCTGCAGAGCTATTCATTTCCCCAGTGAAATATTCTCCCTGACCGTGAAAATAAACCAGAACTCTAACGACGACACCAACTCGTATAGCGTGGGTGTCCACTTTCGAATTTCCATATTTCAATCTTAAGATATAGTGGCTGAATGGGGAAGGATTTTTTTTATAGTCGCAAAAAAATTTCTGCCGAATTCTTTTTCAATTTCGGAAATATCCGACGTGGTAAATATTCAGCGGCGCTTACACTCCACCTGATGGTAGTTCCATCTTAAGGGAAGTATTCACACCATGCGTCTGTCGTATTTAGCTTTAAAATAACGCGATAAAAATAATATTAAATCGCGATTTCGGGTCAGAGAAAACGACCCAATAGCGGCTGAAAACGGGTCTTACGAAAATATTTCCAACTATGAGAAAATGGTGGAACTACGTTGGTTCAGGTAGCAGTTTCAGTCGTTAAAAACAATTTTCACCTATTCAAAATGTAAGATCCATATTTGAATCGGTAAAAATACCAGAAGTTGTTTCCGTAGCTCATATTGGCAGTGTGTGATCTAGATAAAGGATGCCGACGTCACCCCTGTAGAGTGTGCGATTTTCGATAACGGAAGCCAATCTTTTAAAACGCTATTAGGCAGCGTCAAATACTGTGTGAACAAACTGACTTCATCTGAGATGATGATTTTTTTAAAGTGTAAATACACAAAAAATTCATTAGCACCTACGGCTTAAAAAAATATAAAATTGTACCGCCCTTGTAATCGGTAGGGTGAAGGGGTAACGCATTCTGCCCCCCCCCCCAAAGGAACTAAAGTGGGGGAGAAGTGGAGGGAGGGGAGATGAGAGGGAGAATTTGATGAATGGAGAGGGTGCGAGAGATGGGAAGCAATGGAGTGGGGAATGGCGCATTTATCCGCAACCGATGAAGCTGATACGGTGGCGCTGCGGGCGCTTTCTTTGCTCTCCCCATATTGAGGAAGTTTACTTAGCTCAGGCATACTCAGGGGATTGAGGACTCAGATGGCTACCAAAAAAAAACCGTGGAATGGTATCGTTCACCAATTATTTTCACAGCCGATTGTGACAGAATTTGAAAAAATAAAGGGCCCCAGTTTTTTTTCCAATTTTCGATCCATCGCTTACGTCTAGAATATTTAGCGGAGAAAAATCGACGGCCCTTTCGGAAATAAGTGAATGACGTCACGAATTCATGCCGAACGTTTCTCCGCATCTACTCAGTCTGGTTCAAGGGGCTCAATTCAATACGACACACCCGAAATAAAGCAATAATCGCAACAATGGATGCAACGGTGATCACCAAGAAAATTCAGGCGATCCTTAATCAATGGAAAGGTTATGCTACCGTGATTAGGGATCAAAATGTGTGTTGCTTGTGGATTTCATGCAGCCGTGGACAACGATTAATGCAGCTGCTCACAGAAAAACATTACGCCCATTTACTTCGAAAAAAAGAGAGATACGCTGACTTCTGGAAGGATTCTGACCCATGACAAAGCCTTCCTGTAAGAGAGGGTGCAGCCCAATATCTCCTCGAGCAATTTCTACGGGATATTTTCGATCACCCGCCGAGCAATTCCAAGTTAGTGCTGAGTAACTTTCATCCTCTCTCTGAAATGAAGAAATGGCTAGGAGGGAAGCGTTTTCAAACGGACAATGAGCTTCAGGACAAAGGCAAAATCCACTGAAAGCCATTGGCGGCAATATTCTATGATTAAGGTAAAGCGAAGCGTGTCTAAGGGCAAATCTGATTCCTCAATCATCGAGGGGATTATGCCGAAAAGTAACCACAAGTGTACTAAATATTTAGAAATGATATAATTTTTAATCACTCACTTCGTCTTCTATTCATGACCCATCAGAGGTCGAAAAACCAGCCCTCACAAACAGAAATATTTTTCGATTTTTAACAAAAACATGATGTTCAAGGCATACAAATTTTTCATGTTAGATAAATAACTGAAAACTGATATATCGATGATGAATATTGAAAAGAATATGCATCCATTGACGATTTCGCGATCTAAAAATTTGACACGTGAAAATGTTCAGCAATCACTGACACTCTTTAACCGCATGAAACTCAACTGCATGCTGGCATCATCCTTTGATCACACTACAATGGTAATTTCAAGAAAATATTCTGAAGCAATGAATACAGCGCTGGCACTGAATAGGGCATAATTCTTAAATTATGATTTATTTCTTGAGTAATGAATATAATAATCTAATATTATCATAAACTTCGGAAGTTTCAAGCCACTATGGCCACGCGGCATTCTCTCTGTCTTAGTCAGATTGTAATATCCTCTAAAATTTAGCTTCGTATTTAGAAGCCCGCTATTCTTCCGAAGTCCTCTTTAGACCATTACTCTCTTTTTTTCAGAGGACGCATCTCGCCCTTTATAGCGGTCGTATTTTGTATCTTAGGTGTCGTATTCCTCCGTTAAAACTGAAACTCTCATCTTGACCTTAAAAGTATGGGTATAGAGTGTAGACTTTTGAGAATAATTGCCTGTTGTATTCTATTTCGGGTATGTAGTATAGCTCCTTTACTGAAGTTACCATTCCTAGTAAGCGTTTTAGACTTGAATAAGTTCCATCCCCAAGGCTATGCATAAAAATATTTAAGGAAATAACAAAACCTTCATAAAACATTCAACAGAAACACTAACAACAAACTAATACAAACACTATGAACATATATTATTTTATTACCCTAGAATTTACGGAAGGGTACTTATTGCATTTTGTCCATATTGACAACCAGGTTATAAACATAATTATTTAAAAAATGAACGCCTCTAAAATATTTGTAATTCACGATGTCAAATCTTGAAGGTCAAATAAAAGATCTGTACAAAGATATCTGACATTTTTAGAAACGAACTTTAAGCAATCCGGCATTGTATATTAAAATAAGGGGTCATAAACACGAAGATTGCAAATGCCTGTTGCTCAAATATTAAAACAAAATCATCCGAGAAACTTTTTAAAAAAACTTGGATAAAAGGAAATGTGGAACATGGTCTAATTTATACTGTCTGAAAATTCTGAGGAAATAACTAAAGTTTTACGCGAGTAATTCGTCACAAAAATGTTCGAATGGGAGGTATGAGGTATACGTTCTCTCACAAAAACTCATTTTCGCTGAATTTCATTCCGTCGCCATCGCAGTTATGTATCGCCTCGGCGCGATCCGAGAAGACAAAGCGGTGGACAAGATTACAGGGCGCCGATCTCCGTGGTGACAATGAATCCATAAACGGCTTGTCCCGTCACTTACGCGGACGGTTGCGCCTCGGTGAACTCGGCCTCAATGGCCGCTTGTATCTCTTGCGCCGAAAGCACTAGAGGGGCTTCATCCATCCTCACCGCTTTCTTCCTTTCTTTTGGGAATCATGACAAGTGCACTGCCGTTCGGAGAGGTCGCTTCGAAAGGTGTCTCGCCGGTCAATCGACTGAAATGAATCCTCATCTCTGTGCGGCGGCAAGGAGAAATCCCGCTATGCTCAACCGATATGACGCACAAAGTCACCTGGCTTATTCCTCCTCATTCCTCCATTCCCTAGCCCAGCGAAATAAAACACTCGGATTTCTCCTCAGTGGAATGCTTCAAATAAAACGAAAGCTGCAAAGCTGAGGGGATATTCCCATTTGTTTATTGCAAGAAAAAATTCCAATTTTTTAGCTCAATCGGACAATGAAGTCGGGAGAGATATCGTAAATCAGCATAGTGAAAAAATATACAAAGATATCGCCATGTCTATAATTATTTTAAATTCAAAGCTCTACAACTTTTGCTTCAATTGATTCGATACTGTACGGTCATTCGGTACTGTAAGGTCATTCGGTACTGTACGGTCATTCGGTACGGTACGGTCATTCGGTACTGTACGGTCACCAGGTACTGTATTCAACAGTGACTGCTAACCAGTTCAATAACTTGTTGTAGATTATTGAAATTGAAAATTATACACATTGTGATATCATTGTGAATATTTTCAATCGGACAATACTTTACCCTACTTGAACGCATTCAAAGTTCAGAATTTGTAGAATTTATAGAATTAGCCTTTTACTGCTATAATTCGAAAAGTAGACAACGGATTAAAAAAAAAGCAAAATACACACCTATTATTTTAATAAAATATATGTAGATTTAATTTTCATAATGGGCGTAAAAATGAAACCAACCAAACCCTTAACGACAAAAAATATCATTCAATAATACACCAAATATAAAATTTTTGCGCAATATGCACATCAAATTCTGAGAGTGATTAATATTTTAAAGGCATCCAATGACTCTATCTACGAGATTGAAAGAGATTTCCGATGAATGGATCGATTTTTCGAGAAGGCGATAAATCCGGATTTACTATTTCAATTAAAGATTGAGTGGTTGAATTTTGGAATTTTTTTCGTAACATCAACGCTTGCGCCATTAACGGAAATGACTGATGTGATTGCGGCAAGGGGAGTATAAGTAAACGATGCCGCTGCAATGAACTCGAAAAAATATATGAAGACACCATTGTAAATGCTAAATCCTTTACGCTACGCTATGCGCACTCTGGAGGCGACTAGGATTTAAGAGCTCTCAAAGGGCCGGCTTCCCCATTTTTTACTGCCAAGAGAGACCCCCCCCCTTCTCCCATGAGAATCGTTCTTTCTCACAACCTTCTTCGTTTTGCGCTCCCTTTGTCTGCGGTTGACGAGGGGCCGGCCATACGCTTTCCTTTCAACTCACTGGAAGAATTGGCGACCACGAGATACGACAATCGACCTATCATTTTCCGCTCGAATTGTTGGAGTAAAGCTGGGTTAGCACGTTGCCATAGATGACTACCTTAGCAGTAGCTCCGTAGCGATATCTAACTACTACTATCATCACAGACGGGTCCCTATAGTACCAATGCGCTTTGTGATGGCTCAGGTAGAAAAACAGAGGAAGTGGCAGTTCATCATAAACAATCATTATTCCTTAGATTGATTTGACGCACCTCTCCATTCGATTCTCCCATCGGTTAATCTTCTGCTATACATACTTCATTTTCGACCAGCCTTGAGGACGATGAAAGAGTATTTCATCGAAACGTCGGCAGAAATGGTGTGCCTGACCCGGAGGGAAGCCCGAGAAACTATCACAGCCACCATTCGCCGGGAAAGAATCAAATCCTTTTAGTTTTCGTGTTTTCACACAGCCTGAAGATGATACTACGGCGTCGTAACACGCTGTATTCAAGTCGTGATGAACAGAAGAGAAAAAAATGCGTTCGGCATTTGATTACTTACACATTCCATGACTAGTAATGAAGAGATGGTCTTGCTTCCCACCCCGTCCCACACTTCTGAGATTGAAAGCTCTCAATGAAATTACGCGGTGTCGTGCTTTTGGCGTAATATGAAAGGAGGCGATGCACAATGGCAATTAATACTAGTTCTAAAAGGCAGGACTTCGTTTCCATGTCCATATATCGTCAATACGGAGAATTGAATGTACAGGATATAAGAATATTTCTAAGGCGTAATTCTCTCATTCGGTTCTTCGTTCCTTTACGGTACTTTAATGTTTAAGTAACAATTGTTATGAACCAGCTGGTAAATCCAATACCCACTCACAACATCAGATTGACGGTTTTCAAAATTAAGTTCTATACTTTGTGTGAAGACGAAAATATTCGCATGCGCAAAACATTTTTTATTAATCATTAACCAAATGTATGGTACGTGCTATTTTAAAACAATCATTTTAATCCGCGTTTAATCCGCATATGGCATCGAGAAATACCAAATAAAGTTTCCAACTAAGTTCTGAACACTTAATCGCTTGAAAGATAGTGCCGAAATAAAATGAAAGGTATCGTATGAAAATGTAAAAATGTATGTACCAGGAATGTGTGAGGACATCTGTTCTACTATGAATAGAAGACACGTCTACGATGTGAGGATTGATTTTTTAATTTTACTAAAATAAAAAAAATGATGAGCAGATATTCTAGGATTAACCTTGTACTAGCCAGGGGCGTACCTTAACGGAAACACCCGCGAGTGTCCTTGAAGTACATCCATATCCCATCGCATTGTCTCCAATAACCTCACAGTTACTCTATTGCTTCAATACCGCCGGTATCATCACAGTATAAAGGCAGTTAGATAACAGGTTCAGGATTGAGTATAGTCATAAATTGCAGTGGGCGATTCTCACGATGAAGATAAGGGGAAAACGGATTAAAATCCAAGTAGGGGAGAGTTGAAGTGAAGAAAATCTTGTTTAAATGGACACGGGCTTTGAAGGCGGTGTGTGCGATTCAGATGGAAGACGAAAATCGTATATCTTCAAGAGATAACAGCTGACCGGGACACTTATTCACCAAGATGAAAAACCTCTCTCGTTTCGACTAAAAAATATTTCGACGATGAGCGCTGAGCTATTAATTTATTCTCAATATCTGCAAAAGTGTATTAGCATTCGCGAGTAATAGTATCGAAAATATATCAATTTGATATGTTTTATCATAATGAATGTAAATTTCGGTCAACAGCGCAAACCATAGCTCATTTCCCAATAGTGTTGCCGCGAGACTCGAGACTTTCTCTACTATTGGACTATTTTCTATAGTGGTTATTTTCAATGCTTACTCAACGACAAAAATATCTTGGATTTTATTCGCATATGTGTGAAGTATCGCCCGGCGGCACTTGCAATCCTGCTATTAGTTTGCATGCTAGGAGTAAAATATGGTGCCATTTCATAATTTTTTTTTTTTAATTTTGCTCATTCTCCTGACGTTATAAATCTTTCGCCTCCTTCACGGTCAAGGCTGCCCGTCTGCTATTGCTGTTAGGTGCGAAGATCTTGCCGCTTGCTTTAAGGCACTCCTTATCAATCTTAATCATCTTTGAAGTGCTTCCTCCTAATATTGCTTATCGCCGCATCGTTCGCCTCCGTATTCATTTCGTCTGAGGATAGGAAGCATGCTCATATGAGTCGACTTCTTTTTCGATTAGTCAGACCTCTGCAATGATATGAGAACATCGTGATGTGAACGATTATTCATGAAAATATATTAATTTACAATGAATTTTAGTCAACGTCACCTCACCCAAAATTATCATGAGATTAGTCAGCAACTTACTCTAGATTATCAACCGTCGCTGTGCTTTGTGCGTAGACAGTTTTTCTCCACTGAAATCACTCTCATCCGCATGCCATCACTGCTGTTGGTGGACTTGTTTAGTCCTGGTGCTGTATGTACTCCTTTGCAAATCCTCTTCGAGGTGATTCGATACTTCTCACCATGCTTACCGTAGTTTTTTGCAAATCATATTCATTTCCTCTTATTATATTAAATGCGACTTTTAGAAATGGGACTCTTATTTTTCAAGGAATGTATACAATGAAATGGCATCATCTGGCTGTGAAGAGCGTATCACGTTGAATGAGGTGTATATGGATGGATATCAAAATTGTTAGCCCAGCAATATGTTCTCATGATTAGTCGTTCACAGCCTTATGTTCTCTAATCATTGGGGAGATGACTCCAATATTCAAACTGGACATAAAAGAAATGCTGCTACAGGATGACTCGAGGACCTTCAATCATAAAATATCTGCTGCATAATGAAATGCACTGGGATATGCATTGCGGGATATGGTACTTTGGCCCTTGAGAGAATGGTAACAGATAAAACGGGGCTCTGCATCCCTTTGGGAGATATCGGAGATAGGAAAAGAGAGTGAGTTATCGATGATAAACTAACTAAAAAGTTAACAGACATATTAACCATAGAAGATCACCCTTCACACCGTAGGGCAGGTCAGCCGGGTGCAGGCGGCTTATGGAGCAGTACTTTAAAAACCAGCGGCCGGTTTCGCGCGGATTAGGAAGGTTATCGTGGCATTCATGTCTCGGTAGGGAGATAGTTCCGAGTCAATCATCTCAGCATGAAAAATGAGGGAAAGAGCTTGAAGACTATCTTCAACTGCCTAAGATCCTCTAGTGATGTACACATATTGACATGGTGGAAGGCAAATGAGGCAACTTTTGCAGTGCAATCAAAAATGGCGTGAGACTTCCTCAGCATTCCCGCTACATCTGTTCCAGCGGAAAGGTTCTCTAGAGCAGCCTTGACAATAAGGAAGTATATAAACCGATTGGGTCATGTATTAGCAAGAAGTTTACTCTGTGTGAACTCGTTGGTGACATTCAATTTTGCCAGTAAAAAAAAAAAAAAAAAAAAGTCACTTAAACTTTTTTAAATCTGAAAATTATTTAAACTACTATTTAAACTTTATTAAAGCGAAAATTATCCCTTATACCACACATTATTTTTGCTATTATTTTCATTAACCTTCCGTGGTCTTCTCTGCAGTAAATTTGTGTCTACATTCTCTTTTTAGAATTTTCTGTTTCGGCTAATAGTTTATTCATTTAGTATCAATAAAATCAATGATTTCACTAGCTGCTTGATGTAATTTATGCCCAGATCAATATATATTAAAATTTTTATCAATGACTTTCCTATTTCGAGCGTTACGATTTATGGAGCTAAATTTATTTTGGGGAAAACGAGACAAGTCTCGGACGAGACTATAGACCGAGACGAGACTGGGGTTCACGAGACGAGACTCGAGACGAGTACCTCAGTTCAGAAAACGGGACTGAGACGAGGATGGCTCAAGTCTCGTCTCGTCGCAACACTATTTCCCAGTGAAATTTGGATCGATCTCTCGGTGAAATATCTGCAACGCGCACCTTAATTAATTTTATTGGTATAATGTAACCCCTGTTGAGGAGGCTTGCAGGGTAGTATGCAGATGTAGGCTTGAACGCGGTCTCCGCAGCGGCATTTGATAATAGAAGAAGCGATAGTCGACGTCGCCGGTAGACAGTCTCCCAGGGAGACGAGACAAACATCCCCGACCCTCTCCGTCGCATCTATTCTTCATCCCCCGATGTGAGTCATGGCGCTCTTTAATTACGGCCGCCATTCCATTTCCGATGATTAAAGACCTCGAGGGATAGATGGCAAGTGTCACTGAATGCACTGCAATGCAGCCGGTGATTGGAAAGGAATGAATGGATGAATGATTCAAGATAGACGCCACGGGCGGATAGAAGGGATGACGGGTTTATGCCTCCCAGTACCAATAAAGGCTGCCGCAATAATGTCAGTAATCCAAGATTATGAGCAGCGACGCATTTTTTACGCCAGCCTTTATGGCTGCACTATAATACATCGTGAACGCATCCATTCCCGTACATTGATCACCGCAAGCACTATTTTAATCCACTATTTTTTCAGCCTCTTTATCGCCTCGCAAAGACAAAAATTTCCATTCGTTTTTCACAGTTATACAATTTTATGTTGAATAAAAAATGAATAAAATAGCAGAAGAATTAGCTAGCATCGAAATTAGTTGTGACAACGCTGTGCCTACGGTAAACACATTTTTTATTAGGTATTTTAAAATGATATTTCGAACTCGCGTTATGTGCGGTATGCTGCTTCAAAGTGTTGCGTGCCTGAACTTTTTTATTATTTCATTAAATTTGGTTTATCAGCCCTGAAGAGGCCTAACAAATGAAGCGTTACGGATGTATTATAAATTATATAAAAGTTGGCTAGGCAAGTTTTTTAATCATTTGACCAAAACCTCGAGAACTTCACAAAAGAAATACGGAAAAAGTAATGATCAATGAAAATCATCATACATTAGCTACAACATTAAAAAGATATTTAAGTTATATAACATCTATATTTTTTTATTTCCTTTCATCCATTACTTTACATTTGTATTTAACTAGCTGACCCAGCGAATTTCGTACCAACTAATAATCAATGAACATTTTAATCAATGAGAATTTATAAATAAAGTGCGGCTGCACTGATTTTAATAATTTTTGAATTATTATAAGAAAATTGGAATAAAAATCAATAAAGCTACAGGATAAATATTACAATGGCTTGTTAGAAAGATATTTTCTTAATTCAATCTACTTAGGGTAGACCGGGGCACGTACACGCGGAATTCGATACCTCCAATGCAAAAACGCTCAACAATTGCCCACCGAATTAAATCCGCTCATCTAGTAGCCCAAGTAGTACTAGATGAGCGGATATGATTCGGTGGGCGATTGTTGAGCGCTTGTGCAGTGGATGTACCGAACTGATTCCAGGGCATTTTCAAATTTTTATGTTTTAACATAGGAAAGTTTATAAATTGTAGTCTCATAAAGTAGCTGATGAATTCAAAATTTTAAGCTTTCAGTTGTTTGCCTATTTGTGCTTTTAATCGTAAATAAAAAAATGTTTTTGGGTCCAAGTCTGCAGCGAAAACTTGCCCCTTTTGACTGACACTCGAAATCTCGTGAGAACAGCTCCGAGGTAACAGCATTAATATGTCATGATCATGGTCCTTACATACATGTATTTAAGGACCATGGTCATGATTTGTGGCGCGCTAGTTATAACTCGGTTCGGAAAAGTGCACTAACTTAACGTGCCTCGGTATACTCAACACACACGGGTTTATTTTCTTGAGTCGTGAAACTTCTGATAAATAATAGTTTTCGTGATGTTATCAGGCGCAAGAACAAATAAAGCGGATGATTTACCGGCTCGTCAACATACCAGATATAATTGACCATGAGAAGAAGATGAATTTGTTATTTGTTAATCGTCATCGTGAATGCAACACGAATTACGAATCAATCACGAAAGTAAAAATTGAATTCGCTGGAACTCAAAAAAAAGAAAGGGACTCAAAGGGAAGGGATTTTTGGGATCATGGAAATCTTCGGAATGTGAACTTGCTCATCTTTGAATTTTCCTTT
Organism: Ischnura elegans; assembly: GCF_921293095.1. Classification (NCBI taxonomy): domain Eukaryota; kingdom Metazoa; phylum Arthropoda; class Insecta; order Odonata; family Coenagrionidae; genus Ischnura; species Ischnura elegans. The sequence goes on along the minus strand of NC_060246.1, from coordinate 112,475,767 downwards.
GAGTACAGTCGCGTGAATCACATTGATTATCAGTTTTATTTAATCACCACACGCATTCCATTGCATAGTTTTGGTTGGTTTAGATTTCGAGGCATCATGACCACGATGACCACCGAGCCAGCCTTCAGTTGTAAAGTGTGCACTGGTAAGCCAGGCACATCCAAGAAATTCCATCCACATTTAAAAAATTCAGATGGATAGTTAGTGACTTCGTCTTCGTTTGTTACAGACAGCGGCGGATCCAGGATAGGAACTGGGAGGGGGGAGGAAGGAAGTGGGGGTCGGAAAAAAATCACCATTCTATCTAGCGTAAATTGGATACCCAAGGGGGGCGCTATAGCCCCCTTAGCCCCCCCCATTGATTCGCTACTGGTTACAGAGTCAATAGATATGACTGAATGCAGAGTACCAGCGATTTGATTCTGAATTACGAAGTTTAAGTCATCCACATCTTCGTTCTTAGCCACCAAAATTGCTCGCTCACTCACCAATTGTAATTTTTGTGGTTACCAATCATGTTCGAGAACACTTTGTTGATGAATTCATCTTTGGATGAAACGATATTGCTAAAATTCCGAGGTAATGAAGTCAATCCGCTCGATTCGTCGACAGGAACACGGCCATTACAGATAGTAAAAAATTGCTTATTTTGTTTAAACACACGGTAGCAACGTGTTTGTTGACGACTCCACTCGAGCTGGGCTTTGCTCGAATTACATATTTTTAAAGTGTTTTAACTGTTAAAATGTTTTGAATGTTGTTATGAAGCTCACTAAAAATGTAGATGTGAAGCTCACTAATTAAATTGGCAAAAACAAAACAAATCATCTCGTTTTGCCCGACTTGATTTACAGTTACCAACTTCTAAAATAATACCCCTAAGACAAGATTAGTTTTTTTCATGAACATTTACTATATTTTAATGTATATTCTGTTATTCGGGACTGATTCTACTCCAACAAACCGAATATCGTCAAAATCGGTACAGCGCACAGTGGTCTGAAATCGGAAAAAGCTGGACAAAAGTCCAAAATTGCGTTTTTTGAGGTAGAGACTTGAAACTTGGCGTATATACTCACAAATAGTTGGTGATCACGGTATAATAAGTTATTTCTCCTATATCTAATCCGTTACTGAGATACAGGGGATCAAACATGACCAAATTTCCAAAAACACGCCCGATCTCGTTTTTCTCCGAAAAACTTCGGAGTTAAACTGCTGGTAGAGTTTTTGAAGGATTTTAATGCAGTAAAAAACGTTATATTCCAAAAATATGGTACTTTATCTACATTTTCCATTATTTTTTAACTTTTTGGTTAGTATTGGTGCAGTATAATGTCGCAAAATGGCGGACCCTTTTTTCTGGCCAAATTTGACATAAAGTAGACAATATCTTTAGTTTAAGAAAAAACATATCTCCAATTTTTCCTCAGAGTATTTAATAGACATCATTTAAGAGAATGGAGCAAAAATCGTTGAAAAAAGTTTGCCCCTTCATTAATGAACGCGATTTTTCGATCGCGCTGCACGTCCCGGCTCCGCGACACGGGGGCCTAGAGACTCGGGGACACCGTTGGATATTTCACTTTGTTTGGAACTTAATTATTTAAAATCGTAATTTTAAGCACACTATACAGTCTCTATTGACCCAAAATACTTAACTGAAGACATTACTAGAATATTGGTTACTGAACGCCGTAACTCTGGTAAACATGCTTTGGTTTCGAAACCTAACTGAATCATTACACTTTTTCTTTCACTACGGAAGCACATTAGGAATACCCTTTGGGTGTTAAAATAAATAATAAAAATATTTTTCCAGGCCCGCGGAAAACTTAAAACACAGCTAAAAAACAAAAAAAAAATAGTATTCAGAAGGCGTTTAGAGAAAGGATGGGGCTAATTGTGGATGTGCCAAGGCCTGGCTCAGGAAACACCAACGATGGCAATACGGCAAGACGTTTTTTCGATTCTCCAGAGCTGGCCGCTGATATAACAGGTAATTGTATTAAGTGAACATCACTTCAGAGTAATAGCCACGCATAGGAGAAGTTACGTTTGTTTATACGCACGAACTGTGATAAAAATATCAATTTCTTATGTTTTTCGAATATTCTATTGTGGTTAATGCGAATTTATTCATATTTTCATTACAGGAGTTAATATTGACTTTATAAAAAATTTTTCAATAATTCTAAGGGCAATATCTAGTGGAATAAGTCTCAATCATGCAGTATTCTCGGATTACTGCCGGAGAACAGCGGAACTGTACGTGGACCTGTACCCATGGTATTATATGCCAACCACGGTCCATAAAGTGCTGATGCATGGAGGAGAAATTGCGAAGGAGGCAATTCTCCCACTAGAGCAACTATCCGAAGAGGCATTGGAAGCTAGAAATAAGGACTCCCGAAAATTTCGTCAAAGGTTCACTAGAAAGCACTCAAGAGTGGCCACTAATCAGGATCTCATTCAAAGACTGTTGATTACGTCGGATCCATTTATTTCATCAACCCTAACAGTAAAACAGAAAATATCAAGGAAAATGCCTAAAGAATTGAGGGAACTACTAGATTTAGATGAAAGTGAAGGAGAAGAGTCAGATAGTGGTGATGACCAAGATTCTTCGGAGGACTGAAGTATTGAATTGATTGAAGTTTCAAACAATAATCATAATTACTAACACCCAGGGTGGTATTAGGCAACATCAAAATTGTACATTTTCTTATTCCTAGGTGTTTAAAATTAATTTTATTTCATTCGTAAGATTTATAGTTAGCATGTTTTGCTTATTTCATTGTACACATGTTTATTATGATTTCAAATTATTCCCTTCAGGAGTGTATATCCTGCTTTTTCTTCATCAAATTTGAAAAATATTTTTATTGGTCTGTCTTTTGATTTAGTATTAATTGAGGTATATTCTCTAGATAATTTACATTGGATGGGATGTTCAATAGTTAAACATGCAATGGAAGAATAAAAATGCTATTTCATCATTTCCATCTTTATATATAATACGCCATTTTATTAAAAAATAAGGTAAAAAAATCTATTTAACCATTTCATTATCCCATCATTACTAAAACTTCCTCGTGGTAATATTGCATGGTTAAAAAGGAAAGGGAGCGGAAAAAACCCTTTGGAAAAACCCCTTCGGAAATTCCCTTACCGGCCGCGCGGTATCATAAAATGTCCCTTTTCGCACGCTCCTCCTCGGCGTGGGTGACAAGGGAAAGAATTAGTGAAAGAATCCGGGCTGCAGCCTTTCCTGGTAACTGTGCATGGCAAGCTTCGCGAGAAAACTTAAATCCTACCCAAAGGGTGTTCCTAATGTGCTTCCGTAGTGAAAGAAAAAGTGTAATGATTCAGTTAGGTTTCGAAACCAAAGCATGTTTACCAGAGTTACGGCGTTCAGTAACCAAGTATATCGATCCAATATTCTAGTAATGTCTTCAGTTAAGTATTTTGGGTCAATAGAGACTGTATAGTGTGCTTAAAATTACGATTTTAAATAATTAAGTTCCAAACAAAGTGAAATATCCAACGGTGTCCCCGAGTCTCTAGGCCCCCGTGTCGCGGAGCCGGGACGTGCAGCGCGATCGAAAAATCGCGTTCATTAATGAAGGGGCAAACTTTTTTCAACGATTTTTGCTCCATTCTCTTAAATGATGTCTATTAAATACTCTGAGGAAAAATTGGAGATATGTTTTTTCTTAAACTAAAGATATTGTCTACTTTATGTCAAATTTGGCCAGAAAAAAGGGTCCGCCATTTTGCGACATTATACTGCACCAATACTAACCAAAAAGTTAAAAAATAATGGAAAATGTAGATAAAGTACCATATTTTTGGAATATAACGTTTTTTACTGCATTAAAATCCTTCAAAAACTCTACCAGCAGTTTAACTCCGAAGTTTTTCGGAGAAAAACGAGATCGGGCGTGTTTTTGGAAATTTGGTCATGTTTGATCCCCTGTATCTCAGTAACGGATTAGATATAGGAGAAATAACTTATTATACCGTGATCACCAACTATTTGTGAGTATATACGCCAAGTTTCAAGTCTCTACCTCAAAAAACGCAATTTTGGACTTTTGTCCAGCTTTTTCCGATTTCAGACCACTGTGCAGCGGTTCTCGAGTTATAAATGGTGTGGTTAACACCATTTTCGACTTTGTTTTATACATTAAAATGTTAATTATCAATAAAATACGTAAAAAATATAAATAAATATTTTATTATTTTTAATACGGCGATACTTAAAATATAACTCCGTATCAGACGAAATGTTGGCACGAGTGTTTGGAGCGAGAAAGATATCCTAAAACTCATAAATATCCACATTTTATGAATAGGTCATATTGGCGCGAAAGCTTCCGCGGTGCGCATGATAATATTCAATAGTATTTTGTTTCTACAATAGGTCTAATTCCGCTGCAGATTTCGGATTGCGCTAGATGGAAAAAGATGGCGGACTAGAAACAAAGAAGTGGATACAGCTGGGAGAAAGAGAATGACACGAACTACATAGGCCACACCCAATTCCTCGAAACTTACATATCAAGATACCTATGAGCAAACCTAAGGAACATATCAAATAACCGAAAACGAAAAATTTTAAAAATTTCATTTTTATAGTAATACATTCCCTTCTCACAGACTTTGCCGCCTCACTTTTTTATAAATTGGTATAAAAGCGCTATTTTTTCAAGAAAAGGAATTTCAGAACCCGTAAATTTTATCAGAATCACGAAGATGCTTATTACGGAGGCTTCCGCGGTGATTAAATTGATGATTATTTTTCGGGTTAATTCCGCGTTGACTCATTTTTGCGGACGACAGTTTCGGGCGCGTTCTAGCTTCCGTCTTCGGGTCCAAAACCAGAACCCGACCCGAAGACGGGAGCTGGAACGCGCCCGAAACTGTCCTCCAAAAAAAATGAGTCAACGCGGAATTAACCCGAAAAATAATCATCACGAATATGCTTGTTGAAGGGAAGAGCAAATAGATAGCAAATAAAGTTGAAATGTCTCAATAACATTTGATGATGGATAAAAAATACATTATTTTCCTTTTTTTTGACGTTGAAGTACGAGTGTCGTCCACGAAAGCGTATTCACCACAGCAATACACAAGGAAATACGTAATATAGCATTGTTTCTCAATCTCGTATCCATGCGGTAAATATTTAATGCGCACCATGATTTGCACGTGCAGTGACTCAATAAATGCAGCAGTAATGACTGATGAGATAGCAAAACCATACGTAATCGTGGTAGTACGCGGAGATCACCCCCTCTCCATTTCTCCTTAGTCTCCCCCACCCACTTTCTCGAGCGAGATGCGCGTGAGTTGTCGCCGCCAGCTGTCGCCACGAGCGACCGATACGCTCAACTTTCTCCGAGCCCACCCACGCCCGCACGAGCCGAGAATACAAGGGAAGAGGAGGCGGTGATGCGACCTTGTGTTCGGGGGATGCAGTGGCGCCACTCTCCACTCCTCCACAACCACACACTTCCGGCTATGGGAGAATTCAATGCACGAATTACGAATTCTCATGCATCCGGATTCAATATGTTAAAAATGGCCATAAATTCTATGCACCTAAGTGATTCATATGCATTCAAAATAATTCCATTTCAAAAGTATAGATAGCCGAGTTTGTAAGGCTGTAGTGAAGCAACGACCACTTATTGCATAATTTCCATCAAAATAAACGTAATAAGCGATATTCTGCGTTATATGGTGGCGATAAAAATGACGAAATGGTTTTTGAAGTTATGTTTCGAATCTTTCGCGCTATCATGACGGTGGTGCCTACGTAAAACCGAAGATATTGGTCGAATAAATTTGACATTATTATAAACTGTACATCTTGCATTTATATGTTGCTTTAGAAAATTTAAACCGTGAGCTATAATTAAAACAGACTTAATGTTAACTTCGCGAAATAAAAGTTTCTCATCCACTTTAAGTCTGAAAAACTTGAGCGTTGGACCGTAGTGAGCGTCAGCGCCTAGGAAACTGCATAGAAGAGGCCCAATTCCATCCCATGCAAGGATGATTTCTGTATTTCTTCGGTAGCATTTTAATCGGTTTTCAAAAATCTCCGCGGCGCGGTGGTGAATTCAAAGCAATCCATTTTTTTCCAATATTTTGCAGTGAAATGTTTTCGATTGTAAGAAATTTGAAAGGTTAGGTTATGTATTCGATAGATCACATCATCGTGTGCATAAATTTCTGTCAATACGCCTAATTTTACCTTACTTCCCCGTGAAACTCGGATCGATTTGTCCGACAGCGACACGAACGTCGACTTTTGTACATCCATTCAAATGCGCGGTGGGTGAAAACACATTTAGAGAGCGACTTGAGGATCCCCATTTGTAATATTCGTGGTCTCCACTTTCTCCGCGAGATCTCATTGTGAATTTGACAGTGGAAAGAGAAGTTAACATGATATTGGATTACGATCTCTTTCAATTTTTCGCTTGGCCACTGCTGACCGGCAAGAAGGCGACTTCCATTTGCATTATTATTATAATACCTGATTCTTTACTTCGGCGGAAAATTTCAGGCCTCGCAGAAATCCGTAACATTAGTTCCCTCCATTTCACGGGACGGTGTCGAAGGAAGGCCAAGAATGGATCGTTCTTCTGCCGAGGGGCGCAGCGGAGGGGTGCCCCGAGGACAAAGGCGAGGGAAAGCAAGAGGGGGAGTGATAAGAAAAAGGGGGCGGGAACCCCTAACACGAAGGGAACTCTTCGAGAAGGAGGCTCTCTGCCTGCCGCTCTTTTCTCTCTGGAAATCGATGGAAAGCACTTCCCGAGATGGCCGTCCAAAAGGATTAAAAGGGTGCACAAGGTATCAAAAGTGACAAAAATACCGAGGTGGACAGGGTACATGTAGAAAAAATAAAGCTTCGTCGAAATTCAAAAGGTACAACGAAGAGCAAATGGAAGGAAGAGACTTGAAGGGACATTAGGCATTGGAACCGAAGTGAAAGGCCCCGGGATGCTCACAGCCCCAGAAAAGGGAAAATGCAGAGGTGTTAAATCAAGACTCAACTCAAATGTTTTATTTGGCTGAAAAAGGCGATCCGTCATTAGTGCTACTTCGTTTTTGAGAATGGATATTTCAGTGGATTCTCTTTGAAAAAGTATAGTCTGAAAGTTATGTCCAACTGAGAAAATTTAAATAAGCCACAAATACTATCATGAGTTAAAAATTCAAACAAAATAAGCTCGCATAAAGTCGCACCAACAAAAATCAATCCATGAGAACTGAGCTTGAAAAAATGAGCAATTTCGCCTTTATAGAATTTAAAACGACATCAAGTTAAACGGGAACGGTACTAACGTTATGTCCTATCCTTCTTCTCAATGGTGCACACAAGACACCAATTTGCTACCGGCAGGCGATATGAAAAGTTGGCCGTACAAAATTCTATTGCGGTGGAGGTGGAAGGTCCTTTTTTACAAAAGCAGGTAGGCTCCATCGCCAATCAACCACACAAGACATAACAGATTAAATCCGCTATATATCTCAAGAGAAAACAGTGATTGATATAACTGACTGGCAATTCTCTACAGAACGTTTTCGTACACAATCTGTTCAGATAACCGGAATATTTTGTGTATTTTTAGGGGTAAACTTTGAAAAACACCAGATGTGGATGGGTTATACAAAATTTTAATGGAAAACTTCCCACCATATTCCTTCCCATCAAAACATATTGATATGTCAGACGTTCACCTTAAAAAAACATTCTATGAGAGAAAGCAGTAAATATCTACTATCTGTATCAAGTAAGCCTGTTGGCTAGAAACGTTGTTTTCTAAAATAAAATAGAATTTAGTCACTTTTGAACCACGATGATCCAGCCCGAAGGCAATCCAACCATTAAGTCAGCACACCAGAACTTTGCCAACGAAAATTGGTGATTCTAGGTCTTTTTCGCATAACGGTCTCGAGATATTTCGTCTAGGGTGAATATTAAGCCCTTGAAGAATTTGAATGAAAATCTAAGCTTTCGAAAGTTTTAGGAATTGAAGTTGAATGACCAGCATTACCCTGAAATGCGTAAACTGTGGAAAAAGGTTTTGGGCTCACGCTATGTTTGAATAATTTAATAATAAATATTTCTATGCAATAATTAAAGAATAGTCTCAAGCTTGAATTCATGAAATGCACTTGCTTTCGTTTTGAATCATGAAAAAAATTACAATTCCGTAATAAGAATTACTGATTACAGTTCTCACGACCCGAGTTTCCCTGCTGTTTTGCTTCTAAAGACGACAAAATGCAGATATATCGTTATACATATACAATGATATGATTTAACGTGATAAAAATATTTGAATTGCTGATAATTTCTGATGGCATCTTTGGATATTTATAACTGAAATCAATACATTTTTTTAAAGTAACTTTAACTTGCAATCAAAAACAAAGTTCGTTTCAGTAATCGTTAAATTTGAAATATCGTTTTTATAATTTTAGTAATTAAAAGTGAACACTTGAAATCCATGCCCGCTAATCGACAGACAGTTACATTAATAACATCGAAAGGTGTAAATTTTTGGTTTTTATTTTTTAACGATTTTATCATTAATGTTGAGAGTTGAATTTAATTATTATTAATAATTCAATTATTAAATTGATACATTTTCAATATTCAAAACTACCGAGAATTCATGACGCGGATGTTACAGTGGAGGAATTTCCAGCAGACAACTTCATGTGCTGTCACCCATCGCGCATTTAAATGGATTTACAAAAGTTACCACTCGCGTCGCTAGTGTCCGATCCAATTTTCAAGGGAAAATAAGCTTTTATTAGGTCTGCTGACCGAAATTCACATTCGTGTTGATCGAATGTATCGAATTCTTAACTCTTCAAGGCTATTTCTTGTGACTTAAATATTATACTGCAAATTATGGAGAATACAAGAATCGCTCTGAGCTCATCGCTATGCTACGGCCATTTTGAAAACCGATTATTGAGTGCACGAAGAGGCGACATAATAAAAGGTTGATATTCTCTATAAAAAAACTTTGTTAAATCCCACCAATGACTGGCTTTTTTCACACGAAAATTATCTGCAATTCTACCTGAAATGCAACGATAATGTCACTCACAGTTATACCTTTTATCTTGTGTACATACATTTTTTCGTATTAGCTAGTGGCTCAATTCAGATCATTGGGCTTTTGAGACCACCTAACGCTTCCGTTTCAGAGTTGTAGCAATCGCAATAACAATGTTGTAGTAAATATATTATATCATTAATATTATATCATTAATGAAGTTTCCACGGAGCGCACCGGGGCCTCCTCTGTGTATTCTCCTTGATTCCTGACATGATATTTTTAAGGAGAGAGTTCCTTATTTTCAATTCAAGTAACCCGTGACAATGAGGAGACGATTTTAACGAGAGCCTGTGAGAGAAGAGACCACGACATATTGAAATGTATGGCAGTAAATCGAGCATTGAGGCAACTTCCCAGAGTCGGAGATTATGGGGGAATCAATGCACATTTGCGAAATGCCACGGAAGGATGGAGAGGATGACTCAAGGCCACCGAGACATGCGACTGTGGCGGAGGAACTCAATATTTCAAATCGAGAAGGGAACGAAAGGAGGCTCCAATTCCACGGGCGACACCATATTTCACCGAACGTATGACGCAATATTCTTCCCTTGACATTCGAAGCCATCCCGATGTTTCCGCGACGGCGTAGTCACGAAAAAGACTCAAATCCCGATGAAATATGGCCACATGTCGCCCACGTACCACTCGGAAGAGGTGCGCCCATCCATTCACGCGGAACGAAACGTGTTAGATGTTTGAATCAGGGCGTGCAGCTGAGAATTTTTAAAATGCCCTGAAATCGCCAGGTGCTGACATTTTTTCCAGAGGAAATATTGAATCTTTTCTCATAAAATGAAGGAGAGAGTTTGGGGTGCTATTTGAATGATTAAAATTAGGGATTATTTTTTGAACACTCATTGTTGGAAAAAAATAAAAAAAAAACATTAAAACAGCTTGAAAATAAAAAAATAAATAAACATTGTTGAAAAAAAAACATTTTAAAAACATGCAAATGGTTTGAGATGAAATCAAATAACCAACCTTTCTTAGATTTTAATTGATACTGAATATCTGGAACATGACTATATTACACCGAAGCGTTTCATGGAAAAACATTGATATAAAAGGTTTAACAACTTATATAGACAGTTAAAAAAATAGAAAACATTTCCTTTTTCCAAAGTAATCGTCAAGGATCGATAAACAGAAAAAATGCAGACTCTCAAAATATTGAATTTCCAGTAATAAAAAAGCGACGACGGGTCGCAGAGAAAATTGAGAGAGAATTGAGGAAAGGGAGAAAGAGATTGAGAGACGAAGAGACGCGATGAGCAAATTACCAACACCAAATAAACTCACCAACTAGCAGGAAGCACAAGGTTAATCTCCCAAGTAAAGGGTAATCCGGAATTACCAGTAGAGGGACCATTCCTTGCAAATTCGTCCTTACCTATAAAGACAAAAGAGATAAGTCAATAACGATTGTCAAAGGAGTGTGAAGGTTGATACGAAAGATTGTTCACCACTATCATTAGATATTCGCAAGCTTCACTGGCAGTGAAAGGGACCGATACCTTTGGCTTCAAAATATACAATCGAGCCTAATCATATCAAGCCCTATGAACTCACTAGCAAAACCACAATATTAAAATAAAGCATTTACACCAACGTAAAGTTTTGCACTGTATTTACACATAACAGTTTTTTTACTTTACCGTAACCACACGGTCTACGTTAAAAACACACGTTACACTTAACGTTCACAGGGGAGTTACCACAAATTTTATCTATAATGACAACATAAACAAACAGCATAAACATCATATACTAAGAAAATCATGGTCCAAATTATATGACTACCAACCACTGTTCATTGAGAAGCTTCTCCAGCAAATTCCAGAAAATGGGGATTACTCAAGAGACATTTAAAATTTCCACTAAAATTTGACGAATTCTCGCATTGAACATCAAATTACTGTATGTCTAATTTTTGTAGCAAAGAAGATGCATTTTTTCACGTCTAACTGGAGACCAATTATTACTTAGTTTTCCCATGAATGGAGAAAGGACAGTTAATTCATTTGAGGAATAAATCCTTCAATTAAAAGCCAAGGTTGCCGCAAAATTTTCCTAAGCATTTTCAATGAATTCCACGACTACAGTTCAGAAATAAACTGATGTCAATCCCGAGGAAACATCATTGAAACGAGAACAATTTAAACTTTTCCAAAACCGACCAAATATTTACACGACTTTCCATTACATACCATGACCATCTTTTTACCCCTAACGTACCAAATCTTTCCAGGTTTTCCTAAGCTGGAAAAAACCCATAAAGGCGTTCTTCCATCCTGAACTCGTAGGACACTTTTGTGAATAAAACTTTTTCGGGTACAATGGCGAAATAAATCGCACCCCACCCAAAGCTTCCCTAGGAAAATGATTCAATGGTTGGGATCTTTTCCGGGGATTCATCACGGTAGAGGGAGTTGGACCAAAAAAAAGGGCGCGCGCATAAATAGCAGAGGGGAGCATTAGTTTGACGTTTGGGGTTGAGCCGCAGGAGAGAATTAGGAATGCGAGAGGCGATGTTAAGCGCAGAACACTCTCTCTGGTCCGAGGGGAAAGGTGCATCGGGGTGTGCTTTGGGGGGCTGTCTGGAATAGTTTAAGGGGTCTGGGGGTTAGAGGAGTGGGGGTGGGGAGGTGTTAGGGATTGTTGGCGTGCGCGTGGCATCGATTAAAGCCACGTGGGCGACCTGGGAGAGAGGGGAGGAGGAGAGCCGGAAGGAATTCAGACGATGCGGGGAAGCCCGGGACGTGCGGAGGCCGGCAGTGCGACACCAAACATCCCCACGCATGCGGTCCAATGCCATGTCACCCTAGAGGCCTGTCTACAATGAGACATCGGCAGACAAAAGCCAAAAGGAAAGGGGTTGGAATTGGTGTGGTAACTAGAGTGTCGGCTCTACACCCAATGGGCCCGGGTTCGAAACCAGGCCGTGAATAATTTTTTTTCGGGAACATATTGGCAAAAGAAATCGCATCCCGTCCAAAGCATGACTAGGAAAATGATTCAACGGTGGGGATCTTTTTCGGGAATTCATCAAGGGAAAGAAAGGTGGACAAAAAAAAGGGCGCGGGCATAAAAAGCAGAGAGGAAAATTAGTTTGACGTTTTTTCGTCGTCTCTAGTCTCATTTGTTAAAAAAATTGAACGTAAAGTACGATAACGTTCGAGATTAATCAGAGGCTTAACCATTCGACGGCAGCCATAAAAAAAACTGTTTCTGCAGCTCGCCTCCGATGGGAGAGATTAATCAGAGGCTGTCCGATCCCAACTTAATAATAATAATGTCGTCTTTATTACAAGCGAATGTAGGATTAGATAGTCGTTTCATACAATTTACTTGTTTGACATTCACATACATCCAAGACCTGAATGGTTGTAAATCCATTCAGCCGGGATTTGAACCCGCGTTCTCTAGATTGGCAGTCGGGGACGCTACTCTAGCGCCATCGAGGCCAGCAGGCCAATTTGTAGAGGGTAATTCAAGTACAGCACTCCATACGTTGGATGGGACGTTAAGCCGTGGTCCCCAGGGCGCCTTCCGTTAAGAGCAGGCTAATGCCGACGCCAGGCCTTAACTATCTGCCTATCCCTAGGGCGCCAATAACTATAACTATACGTCGCCTCCTCCAAATACCATTCGACGGCAGCCGTAAAAAAAAAGGTTTCTGCAGCTCGCCTCCGATGGGAGACGAAAATTGTAAGAAAATATTCAAAAAATTAAGGAGCGGACGGAAACAGTTGAGTTCCCACATAAGTCTAGCACTGGACACTACCGTTTTCATTGCGTCTTTTCGCATGACACTGAAGTTTGCAAGCTTTTTTATGCAAAATGCTTTCTTACTCACTCTCAATGCATATATTTTACGTTCCATTTAACTATTTATCTAATTTGTCAATGTTTTCATCCACATCGAGCGACTTGAAGTAGGTATTGTCGGAGTTAACTATTAAGAATTTTGATTTTTTTTTCATTAATCTTAAGCATAAGTTAACATCAAAGTACCAAATTCAATACTTCACTGAGTGAAACTGTGCGTAAGCGTAATATTCATTCCGATAATTTTTTATTTACACCACATACGTAAGAATTATGTAGGTATAAGAATTCGTATTTTCAATCAACTCAAAATCACTTCAACAAGTATCTTCTTGTCATTTTTGTAATCACTATGAGTCCAAAAATTCCTAGCAACTCGCCCATTGAGAAGGTTTGCGGGGAATTATGTAGACATATGCTATGGATTAAAAAAATCTGTTTAATAGTGATATGGTTAGGGATAAAGAATCAACAACACCACCCGTGGTTGCCTCCGGCACAGGAAGGCATGAGAACATAACAGGTACGATAATTCATATCATAGTCCGCAATCCATATCTTAGTCTCTCGGAGTTTAGAAAATTCTCATGCACAAATCAATTCCGCGAAGGTGAAGATAAACCAACATTATCGAAAAAATCTTTCCACAGCTACCCACCACCCCACTAACCCGGCCTCAATTTTCCTCCTCTCATGCGAGCCAATCACCACAGTGTGCGACGTCAAAATGACGTGAGGTTATGGGAGGGGGTGAGAGAGGGGACCTCAAACCCCTCTCCCCCCACCAGATTCTCACGCACCACCAGTCAGGGGTTACCCTAATGAGACGAACGGGGGGAAAGCGAGGTTGAAGGAAGAGCGCTCGGAGCGCCGCCACTAAAGGATTTGGAAAAGCCACGGATTAATTAATAAGCTCTCTTCCACTCGGAGGGCCAATTATAAACCATTCTTTCAGTATTTTTTTTTCGCCGCAGCAGCAGGTCAAGGCAATTTCGCAAAAAAATTCACGGTTCGCTTCGCAAATTCAGTCACCAATATCACGAGGGATTTTATTTTTCGTCGGAGCGCTCAAATGTCGAAGGCATCCAAACAGGGATTTGTGAATGTGAAAAGGCGAAAAGGAAAGGCGAAGAGACGTGTTCGAGGCAACTCAGAAATAATCTAGATCTACATGCTGCCACGCAAGCCGCCTCAATAGGCGTATTGCAGGGAGTGGTAGGACACCATACGTGCTAGGAAAACAGCGACAGAAAAGAAAAGGTGTGCGAAGGAGATAATAGAAAACTGAAAATAAGTCACGTCTAGGGTGTATTAAGGTCCTTCATTGATCGGTGGAAAAACGAATTCCTAAATCAATAATTTGTTTGCATATTCACTTATTTTATCTTTTCTAACGGATCAAAAAACTAAAACAGTGAGGTGATGTTCTCGGTGTGGGTCTGAAAGATATATCATCACAACTGATCAAGCCTAGAACCTAGCATAGGAGTATTTTGCGACTCCCAGCCTTATTCGTGCAAAATCTGTGTTAAAACTCGCTGTTAACTCGCAGCAGTAAGTGTTGCGAATCACACAGATTTATGTATGATCTTAGGTTTTCCCGGCCGGGAGACATGGACGACATCAACCGGTGGAAAACCCGAGAAACTTTTCTGCACACAGATTTAATTTGTATTTCATCAAAATAGCCTCCCGGGGCGGTGCATATTTCTCACATTTAAGTGTTCAGGGTTTTGCATTAAAATAATCCACATCATGTTAACTGAAGGTTTTTAAGAACATTATTTCCTGTTTAACATACCCCGCCACACGCCTATTGAAGTGGCTAGCGTGGTAATATGAAAATGTAGAAAACGAGAAGGTGGTGGTGCCAATAGAGAAACGAATGCGCGAGTACGAGTTTAAATCCCACCCCGGGACATTATAACGTGAGAGGCATATGCATAGGGGCACGGCACAATCCGAAGCTTATGCAACAGCTATTGCGTATCAGACGAGAGGGATGCCTATAACCGCAGGATAAATGGAAAATGAATACGATGAACTTACGGCATATTACGAAGCAATAATTGGTCAACAATTCCATAGTATGAGCCGTGAATCCATAAAACCAACGACTTTTTTTTTATTTACTATGATATCATAAATAGATAATTGGTGGTCACATCAATGTGAATCCGAAGTTATTGAGTCCAAGATAACAAAGATTTGATGGCATTTGAATTGTGGTCGCCTAGAAGTTAGGATAGAAAATGTCTGATAAAACTGTACGACTGTTGAGGTGAATTGAGGTACTGCGGTTATGCCTTTTTATTTTCAATTATTGAAATTTAAATGACTATTTCACATAAATTTAGATTCCTTGAACCCTGGAAACATTTGAAAACCTATTGATTAATACGAAACCTCTTCTACTCTCCAGCAGCTATTATCACCCCTTCTTCTGCCTGAAAAGAATATCCTTGACATGTCATAATATAGGAAAACTAGGCTTTTTAAAATATGATATAAAACAAAAAAACTAGCAAATTATAGGGTCTTTCACGAATGACATTTTTTTACCTAAAAAAATTATTGAAAATGAGAGCTATCACAATTATACCTAATAAATATGGCTCAGTTAAATTAAGGTGCAATACTTATGACTAAAAGATTCTTATTCAAAGTAAACTCGATAGAAGGGCATAAATTTTCTCTGATTTTGATATGTAGATGGCTATGCAGAGACAAAATTCATTAAATAGGTAAAATTAAACTTTCTGAAATAAAACGAAATATAGTACGAGTTATTGGGTCTTTTCCACATCTGACTGCAGTACATTATTGCGCAATGAAACGATAAAAACCAACAACGCCAAAAATTAATAAGTGAAATTCAGGAAAATAATTTTACATGCTGAAATATCACTGCTGTTACTGGGAAATGCACTGCACTGCATTACATTGTAAAAATTTCCATATACTCCGGAAACGAATTACAAACGCAGGAAGTGGTATAATAACATGCATTTATACAAAGGCGGAGGTAATGCGACGAAAAGAATGAGGGAATAAGGTCAAAAGCCGTGTGCGGTTCAACATATTTTACAATATTTTCCCAAAGCTCTCTCAGAAAGACTTATTTTCACGAAATGACCAGTGAGTATTGCTCTCCTGCATGCTATGGGCATGAGAACCGGACACCATATGTGCCCTTCTCATTTTTCCATACAGAACGAGAAAGAAACAATGAAGTTCTTCTCTCAAAACGTGCAGGACCGAGAGTCTCTTTATTTTGAGATCTCGTGCAATGAGATAGCTGTTGGAATCCTCCATGCACTGTCCACTTCCCGATGTTCGGATCCCAAATGAATTCGCTGAGAAGCATCTCACACTACTAAATGTACAATGCACGCAAAACAATTCCCAGAACTACTCATTAAAATTTCGCGTGTTCATTTGTTAAAACATTTTCACGTCCTTCCCAGCTCGCTCCAACCTGAAAAGGTCATCCGCAGGATTCCCACTGAATATTCCATTTCCTCTCGACTTATTTTTTTTGCGTTCTCAGGGTACGGCTGCAAGTTTTTGCGTCCCTCGAATAGTGGCGGGAAGGTAGGAGGCACAAAAACCCCACAAGTATCCGATAGGTCAGAGAGAGCATGAGAATAGGAAAGCCACCTTCATTTGTGCTGGATTGAAATGAGAATCAAAAGAGGAGATGGTATGAGCAGGACGAAGATCGGAGAACCTCCATCTCTACGGTCTCCATCTTGCCATGCGCTATGGCGCACTTCCAGAGGAATGGGTATATGCTATCGAATTTACAAATAAAATTAATCTCGCACATAAAAATCATGACGTGTATACTCGAACAACTGCGCACAACTTTTCCCACAATTCTCCCAACTCTATTTCGAGCTAACTATAAAAATTAAAATTCTAACTCCAACTTCAAATCAGGCTTTCTCGACAACTATAATCTCGTTCTCTCTTTTATCAAATAATTGTTTAGGTTGTTTTCAAAATTTTATTTTTAGGATTATTTTTATTACGTTTATTGTAAATCTATTTAGAATAGTATAGCTTTAACATAATACGATAAAAAATATAACATAATACACTTAAACATAGGCAACTATGAATTTTTTAAACCAATAATTTACCGAAATAAGCCAATGTGCAGTGTAGCTAGTTTCATGGTCAATAAAAAATAGTAAAAAAATGTACAAAATAACATCATGAATATTAGATACTTCCACGAGGTTGCGCCTCGTAAGGTTGAACACAAAAACGTAATTCATTAACACCAATAACGCTTTTTGTAAATTTAATGAGGATGTTTGATAGCTTCTATTGCATCTCCGAGAGCACACAAAAAGAATAATCGATACAAAAAATATCGAGATTAACAAATAAGAAAATTGATTCTAAAGTTCCCCCGAACCAACGTAATTATTGTAATTATTTACGTTTGTGATAGTGATGGACAACTCTGAGTAAATCAAAAATTTTAAAGCAAACAATAAAGAAAAAAACAAGCATTTTATTGTTTTGCCCGCATTTTTTATTTTGCTTGTATTACAATAGCTAGTCTGTTTGTTAATTGAGGCTATCTCTATCATATTGTTGTTAGCAGGGTTGATATAAATCATGATTTTTTTTTCAAAAAAATCATTTTAGTTGATTTTTTTTATTTAAATTGGATTTTATTGATTTAAATTGGATTTTATTGATTTAAATCGGATTTTATTGATTTAAATGAGATTTTTGTGATTCTCCATTCATCAAAAATTCAGTTATTTGCAAAACTAACTATTTGGGCAGCATATTGGAGAATGATCGTTTGCAGAAACAATAAGAGGCAACATACTCTAAACTTAATACAACATTTAGTCAATCAGGGGAGAGAACTATGGAAATGCCAATGGTATCAAATTAAAAATTACACCAGCATAATATAAAATTGCCATTGGAAGTGTCAAATGTGCTATATTATGCAGTTCTAAAGCATATGAAGTTTAGAAAAATTTTCTAATTGCAACTTTGTATGGTGCCTACGCTTAGAAGTTAAATCAGAAAACAATTTTTTTTCAACGGATACACTAGTATTCTAACCAAAGCCATTTTTTTTAATTTTCATGTTACATGCATTCCTACAGTATCATTTCTATTTAAGAGCCATCATTGTGCTGATAACTGTCGATTCATTGTATTAATTAAGAAATAAAAATCAAAATTGTACACTTACAGCTTCCTTTTCTTGACTCTTTAAAAATCAAACATATGGATCAAATTATGATTAAAATCACCTGATTTTTTAAAATAAAAATCAAGTGATTAAAATCTTGAATTAAATCATGATTTAAATCAATCAACCCTGGTTGTTAGTATACTATAGTAGTACATTGTATTAGTATATTGCGATATAATTAATTATTTTCATTCGTTTTCTCTACGTTTATTTTGATTCATTTTCTTACAGTCAAATTTTACATGGCTATGAGATATTTTAGGTGCAGTGACGACTATTTTTGCTGTTTTCTTTCGGAATTGTTGCATTTTTAAGCAATGAAAAAAGAGTTGGTAAACCCCACACAGGAATTACCGTAATAGAAACCTATTTCCTTCGTTCTATGGCTGTGAAATTTTGTTATGATTAATATTTGAAAGCAAAATAACAGGAGCAGTGAATACATTAAACTTAAAATAGATCAACAGTGGACGAAAAGAAAATTTAATTTTTCCTCAGGGACGACGCAGAGAGAGCGGAAAGGGCATAAAAAAATGAATAGCGGAAGGCGTAGGGGGAGGGAGGGTGCGGTGGCATTTCAACGAAATGCCTGGATGAGACAATGGGCTCGCCACCATCACCATCCAGGCGAGGCCGTAATTCTTGGCTCCCTTCTAACTCCCCGCAAAAAATAAAGGGCCCAACGATGGAGAACATCATTCCTCGACCTGCCCTCTTTCGAGAGATGAAGCAAAAAAATGGAGTGGAAACGACCTAATGAAGAAACAAATTCTAAGGAGGAAATGGAATAAACTAAGTCAAGTCAACAGAGGATCTACTTCTATCTAGAATATATTCGGTAATCCACGATGCCTGATACCTCCAACTTGAACCAAAGCGTTCTTATTGGCATGGTAATTGCAGGAGGCGACCGACAGCTGAGGTGTTTTGTGCCATTAGTGAAAGGTGGAGAAAAACCCGGCGTTGAAAAAACTTGAAATAAAAATCATCATAAAGGAGGGAGTGAGTCAATACAATTTCGCAGAGCAAACTCCGTTATGTCCCTAGCAATAACTGAGAAGTGGTACGGAGGCGTCCGCGATGATTATATGGATAATTGTTTTTCTGGTTACGAATAGCTAGGACTTCACTAGAACTACAAGGCGGGAACTGGAATGCGCCCGAAACTGTCTTCCACTATATTGAGTCAAAGCGCCATTAACGTGAAAAACAATTATCCATAACTGATTAGTGCTTACGTTCATATTTTCGTATTTTTTGCAATATTTTCGTATTTTTAGAAACTTTTTCAGAGACACTAGCAATTTCCACTACATACCACGTGAGTTGAAGAACGAGAATTGATCCATACATTTCTTCGGTCATTATTTGCTAGAATTACACCTTGTTAGAATGTGAAATAATTTATAATTAAAAATAGTAATATTTCACGACCTTGTATTCACCTGACAAGTCTCAAAATTCAGAAGAAAATTACTTGAGGAGCACTTATCTAATATTTTAATGAGAACAGACTCTGAAAACCTTAGAAACCGGAGATTTTAACATCGTTTCTTTGTTTACACGCTTTCCGGAAAATTCAGTGAGCATAAAAAGTAAGGGGGCGACGGACGGAAAATTTTAGCAGTGAGAGGATGTGGAACAGAACACATACGAGTCCCCAAAAAGGAGGACACTTCACCTGATAGCCATCACCATCATCATCTAAGTCTTTGGGTCGGGGAGATCGGTCACTCACCCCGACACCCAACGCGGAGTCACGCTCCGGGAGGCACGAAACTCAAGGACGACGAAGGAAAGAGGGAGAAGGGTAGAGGGGGTTCTGACTGTCGTGCAGAGCCCGAGTGAAGACGGAGAAATAGGGGATTGCGGCGTAGAAATAATTTGGGAGACGGAGAAGAGGGATGGACACTGGACAGGGGAAAAGGGTACCTCCGCCCCCCACATGGGCTCCATATTTGTTCAAAGTGTTTCCACCGAATTTTTCGGCTCCAATGGTTATAAATTGTTTAATAATAGCTCCTTGCAACCAGTTAAATTTTTTTATTTATAATTCCCTTTTTATTTTTTATCTTCATCACCCCGAAATTAGCACTTTTACGGCCTTTACAGCTGGGATATCTATCTAAAAACAATATAAACGATCAATAACACTCATGCTCTAGATAGGGTCAACCCAAGGTTCTTAGACGGTAAGGTTGCCTCATTCGTAACTGCGCATGCGCCAGCAGAAGTCCCGTTACGTCACTGTAGACCCTGCATCCCAGCTGATCCTAGCCATTTCATTGTTTGCACGCTAGAAATTGAGAGAGAATAAGTTCCTGAGACCTTGCGCTGCCTTGTGTTTAACGCGAATCTGAACACATTTCCTGCAATTTCACTGGAAATCGTCTTTGTAATCCACTACTCATAAGACGAACTTTTTGTGGGCGAAGAGCGCCTTTAATCGTCGGATATGCCAGGCTCCCGTTGTACTGTGGCAACGTGCTCCAACAGCTTGTCGAAAACGAAGAAAGCTGGACGGAATGTCTCATATCACAGGCGGATACTTAAATTGAAAAATCTTTTTATTGTATATATTAACTAATCGAATCATTGACCGTGTCTCGCCCCCCACACATGTGAAGAAAGTGGTGAAAGTGAATCGCTCAGACAAACTAAGTGGATATGCTAAAGATTTCGTAATCAAGAACCTAGATGCCCCTATTGCATTGGAAAATCAGGAATTCTTCCCTTTTAAGGCAAATTGAACTTAATTTTTTGCGCACTCATTCATGCAGGGACTATTTTGCAAATTCATCGTTTAACTCGTATGCTATGAGTAACATCGTGTGCCAATGGTAAGATATCAGGTAAACAAATTTCTAGTACTAAGTCCATAAATTTGAGTCCTTTCGCATGCCTTTGAGAGCTATTGAGAAATTTTCGAGGCCACGGTTTCGCAAAATGGTTTATTAATTTAGGGACAGAAAATTTTTAGCGTTTACAAAAATATTTATCAGGAATCAAGTGTTAAATCGTATTTCACATAAAGGAAACTTACGTTAATTTTAATCATAATATTTTCTCTCGAACTAGTAAATTGGTTAAGAACAGCCTTTATAAACTTATATATGTTGACTTGAGTCAAACCATATAATATTTTTATGTACTCTTTCGCGTTTATATTTACCTGCAAACTGTAATGAAGTAGACTCTACCCTCTAATTATGACTAATTCGACAAATTACCAATGTTCTGTACTGTGTTTCCAACTTGGACAAAGCGATTATTAAATGTTACGCCAAGCAGAGGGTCTTCACAAGAATAAAATGTTTGAACAAAAAATGCAACAAGGAAGAGCAACTTTGGTAGTGCCACTAAAAAGATTTTAAAAATTGTTCGGTTGAAAAAAAATTGTTCAATCCTTTGACATAAATTCTTGAGTTTTATTATTTATACCCTCTTTAAAATGAACCTTGACGGTGGAGCTAAATTTCTACAACAGACTTATGATCGACCAAATAGCTGATATTTATTAGGTGCCAAAGTCGGTTAGGCAGTTCATAGATCCGTAGTGTTGATTTTTTGACCTCTGAGGGTCACAATGGGGGTCAAAGGTCATCGGGTTAAACGTCGGGAAATCATGATAACCAGCGTGTCAAACCATAGGTTTTGAAGGGTGCCAAAGTCGGTTAAGCAGTTCATAGATCCGTAGTGTTGATTTTTAGACCTCTGAGGGTCACAATGGGGGTCAAAGGTCATAGGGTTAAACCTCGGGCCATTATGACAGCAAAAGTGTGGAACCATGGATTTTAAAGTGTGCCCAAGTCAGTTTTGCAGTTCGTAGATCCATATTGTCGATTTTGTTACCACCGAGGGTCATAATGGGGGTCAAAGGTCATAGAGGTATGTTTTGAAGTAATAGGAAAACTAATGTCCCCAACCAAAGGTTTAGAAGGGTGACCAAGTGAGTGGCGTACTACATATATCCACTGTCATTTCTGACAAGACTCCCTTGCCCTCTTAGTTTCACGCCGTTGTTAATTATTTATTTCCCTAGACATCCTTTTGCCCGACTCTGTGTCCGCGCACTATTGTCCGCGCAGCGTGTACTGGAAAATTCCAGGTGTGGGTTATAACGAATTTAAAAATTCTAAACTGGAAGACCTAGAAAGTGTAATGGTGCAGGAGCTTCAAAAGAAGAAGAGCATGGCAATCGAAACCATATCTGCAATTGGATGGTTGACTAGCACAATGAAAACTCCATGTTCACATTTAGGTTTATTATCCTATTAATGTTGTCGTTTTATGATATTTCTCTTAAATCGTCAAATTTTTATCACATTGCTTGATACAATCAAAATAAAAGCTGGATTCATCCATTGCTTTTATTTTTTACCTTAAGGTTTTGGACATAGCCAATATCTTTTTAAACGGAGTTTTGTCTTACACTTTTGGCGACAAATCAAAAGAATATTTAGAGAAATAAATAATCAACTGCGGCGTTTAAGAAAGAGAGCACGGGGGGCCTGTTGGAAAAGACTGCGAGGAAATGGAAAAATTTCGGAAGGAAGGGATGGTAAGCGCGTTGCATATTTTCTCTATGGCCTTTGACCCCATTATGACTTTCGGAGGTCAAAAAATCAACAATACGGATTTAGGAACTGCTTAACCGACTTTGGCACCCTTCAAAACCTATGGTTTGACACGCTGGTTATCATGATTTCCCGACGTTTAACCCGATGACCTTTGACCCCTATTGTGACACTCAGAGGTCAAAAAATCAACACTACGGATCTATGAACTGCCTAACCGACTTTGGCACCCTTCAAAACCCATGGTTTGACACGTTGGTTGTCATGATGGCCCGACGTTTAACTCTATGACCTTTGACCCCCATTGTGACCCTCGGAGGTCAATTAGTGAATAATAAGGGTTTTTGGACTTTGCCAATGACTTGGGCACCCTATAAAACCCATGGATCGACACCTTTGTTGGTATACTATTCTTTTTGCCACCTTTATGACCTTGACGGTGACCTTACTGGGTCAACAGTTGAATTTTCGCGAATAAAAGTATTATTTTCGGGTTTCTCGTGTCCGAAAACCTAAGAATAGTCATCTTGGTCAATGAAATTCAGACTTTTTTCTATCTCGATTTTTT
This sequence comes from Ischnura elegans, assembly GCF_921293095.1. NCBI lineage: Eukaryota > Metazoa > Arthropoda > Insecta > Odonata > Coenagrionidae > Ischnura > Ischnura elegans. The sequence goes on along the minus strand of NC_060246.1, from coordinate 112,452,403 downwards.
TAACATTGAAACCCCATAAGGCAAATTGAAATTTTTGGTTTGGACCCACATTGTGCGGTCAAAAGGTCAAAATTGTAAAATTTTGCTTACACTCAACAAAACTTAGGACCTTTTCCCATAAGTACATATGCCAATTTTCATGAACATTGCTCGATGCAAAGTTACTTAAATTACAGGTCAAAAATGACACACGACCCTTGGGACAGTCTGTATTTTCAAAGCCCGGCGAGGAATGAAAACGAGCATAATTTCTATTTAAAAAGTGGCAGAACTGTAATTTCTTGAAGCAACTAATTTGGTTTTTGCGTATTTTCCTCCCAGCCATTATATCTAAGTTTAAATTATATTGCGGGAGTAGCAAGGAAAACAGTGTTTTGAGAGTTACAGGAAGGAAGTGTGGACACGGAATTAACTCGCACACCTTCCCATTTCATCACTTCATCAGGAAATTATGGCGTCTGAACACACGAATTTATCTTTTTTTAAATCTTATCATCATTATTTTCATAAATCGGCCTTCAATTTAAAATTCGGCTTATAGTGTTATATAGAGGGTAACTTCAAGAACTCGCTGCGGTAAATAGTTAGGCACGCGGAAAGGCTAGAATTTGAAATGGCGCTGGAAGTTGGGTCTACAGTGACGTCAAGCCAATGGGAGCCCGAGTCGCGAATGAGGCAACCTTTACTCTAAGAACCTTGGGGTCAACCTACCCAGGCGATACTCGAACCCACGGTATTCGGTTCGGCAGGCGAGATCTTTACCCCGCCGCCTCCGAAGCAGGCGAAAAATATAATATGAGATTTTTATCTACATATATACACCATTATTTTCCAGTAATTTATTTCAAACACCATTAAGTTTTAATCCGGCTGATACTCAATTATACTAATTCCTGCCCTTCGCCATTTAAGGATTAGTTAAACGATGCATCAACCCGTACGAGCTAATTTCTAAATGTATGAACGATATTGGTGGACCGAAGTGGAGGATGTTCGAAGGGATGATCGATATTAGAACAGATTCTATTTTCTATTCATACATTCGTACAAGTGGCTTGTTTATCCAGTGCAGTTGGGCGTTCATTCATTTAGGAATTAAATCGTACGTTTTAATGTACTCCGTAACCAGCCTGTATAGTGTATACTCATCACATACGCTTGGATACACTTCTGCGATTCCTTTTATGTGTTGAATGTAACTACCTTCTGTCACGTCTCAAAACACGCGTTAGTACTTTGAGGAAAGGGCAAATAAGAGCTCTTATTGAAAAAGGAGAGCTCCACGGATTGTCGGAAAATAGAAATGAAAGGAGAACCCTTATTTGAGAAGCAGAGGCCAAGATTAGGAAAGGTGACGCAATGCGGGAAGGAACGGTCCCGAACCGAATTATTCGACCTACGATCAACGATTCAGAAGCCTCATCTATAATCTCCCTTCTAGGTGATGAATGATGGGAGTCCATTTATCAAAGACAGAGGGCGTTAGCCGAATAAACGGCTGAAATGTCATTCTTGCGAGGAGGTCATCTGCATATTATCCCGCAAACGGCCTCAATAGGCGTGTGGCGGGGGATGTTAGCACAAGATCCACTAACAAGAAAAGAAAGAGCACGTTCGAGATATTTGGCTTCGGAGTCCCACATGGAAATGTTGGGAAACCAGTCACTTAAGAAAAAATAAAAGAATTTGATTTATCTCCAAGTCCGACTAGCATCCCTTTAAGTGAGGGAAAAAACGAATTCCGATACCTATTCGTTCGTCAAAATCTTATTATTTCCTTTCAGTTGGTTAAGCATAACGAGGTTCTACGATAAAGGTCTGAGATGATTCCTTACCTATTTTCATCGTAGCCGGCTCATCAGCCGAAATAATTAATACCGGTATGTTACCAATCACCAATGGGACGGTTAAGGAGTTAGCTCCCGAAATGTTGATATTTTTACGATTTCACGCATCGCAATCATTATTAGTATAACTTCTTCTACACTAATTGATAATAATTAGTGAAGCAAAGCAAATTATGGAAAGCTGTCTAAAGCGAAAAATTAAACCTAACCTGCAATATTAGCATCCCCCTCGATGGGGGAGGGTTTAATTTTGAAAATGAAACGCCGAATATTAATATAGCCTTACACAATTATTCCAAACTCACATTTATTCCACTACATTAATCATTAGTATACGACCCGGATTTCGAGGTGAAAAATTACCGAAATAACTCCTATTTTTGTCAATTTGCATGCTCACTCTTGAAGAAAACTTACGTGCCAGAAATAGCACTTCAACTTCGGTTCATCCTTTATTTATAAGTGCTATAAGCAATAGTGATCAATAAACCAGCTAGAAGAGTGTTGAGTCCTGGTTACGTCTTTAATGAGTCGAATAGAAAAAAAAGACTAATCGCCAATGCAACAGTAATTGTTGATGTATAAACTTCGATGAGCCATAAAAGGATTTTCTGTAATGCCAGAAGACCCTCGAAAAATAACCAGACAAAGAGACCAAAATAAATTTCTCCATTATTACCCATGATATCGCATTGAAATAAGATCGAATTATAAGCAGAGCAGGGGAAGTATTATATTATATCGTCTAAAATGCATAAAATCCGAGAGACATACTTTAGGATGGTCTGAAGATTATGACTTTTTGCCGTCAAAAGATGTCCCTCGCGGAAAATTTGAGGATTGATATCACATTGAATCACATTAGAGATCATTGGCATTCACGCATTATTTTCCTAAAACGATTCCAGAGGAGAATGCAAAATTGACTATTTTTAAGGCCTCAATACTTAAGAAGTAAATTTCTTCCTTGGGATCATTGAGACATTCAGGAAGGAAAATCATCCAAAAAAACATTCAATTCGAATTTGTCATCCAAAAGGCAAGACGTGAAGTAAGGCTACACGTCGCCGGAAAATTTGGGTGGCATGCGGGTTACCTACACTCGGAATATGCTGTCAATTCACAAGCATTGCAGAACCATTAATTTCAGTAATGAACGATGAAAATCTTGGATAGAATGCTGAAAGTTGGTTACTTGCAGAAATAGTCGCCTTTGTGATGAACTCTGCTCTGGACTGGGCATCCAGCATCACTTGTTCCCGAAATCTGCTAGAATTTTCGATTTTACACTTTAGGGCTCGAGCAGCAGTGGTTAATAATAATAACTAGGGATGGTCGGATTGGATACCTTGGATCCAAATATCCGCGAATATTGCCCTTCATCGGATACATCGGATCCAAAGTCGCAGAAGACATCGGATCTGGATCCGAAATTTTAAATAATAGCTTCAGTGAATAAGGGTGGAAAGAGTTCCGATTCTCTCTTCGAATGTTCCGCCGCATGCTATCCTTTTCCTGCGACACTGTTCAGTGGTTAATCCGTAATTTCCAAACCCAAGCGTAACAGTTTAGGTCCTGAGCATGTAAAGATGTTTAAAAAAAAACAACTTGAAAGCCTATAAAAATATTAAAATGAATATGAAAATCTAAAAAGCATTGTACGTATCCATAGTAAACTTGAATAATTACTTCGTTTAATCGAAAAAAACCCTGGATCCGTCCATCCCTAATATCCGATTTTGTAAAATTCCGGTTCTGAGGGCCTAATATCAATCCAAAATATTTCCCTATACTGTAAATTTGATCCCGAAAATGATTTATTATACGCACAAATACTATCCTTTAATTCTTTACCGGCCCACCCTCATGTGCAGCCAACGGATACCTTATTAAGCGTCTCAATAATATAAACAACGCTCCGCGAAGTGCAAGAGAGTCGAGCGACCAGGTACTAGAGGCACATGACGCAGGCTAGGGATGAGGGGTTGGGATAGTAGGATGTAGGCATGGCGAGGGTAGATGGGACGTTGATTGAGGATAAAGGGTTGTTGGCTGGAAGAGAAGGAGGATGGCCCAGGGCACTAACCCCCGACTCAATCACGCTTCAATGGGCTCAGACAGATCGAATAGGTGATTCGTCCACGTCCTCAATCACTCAAGAGATTTATCCCCGATACGAATGGAGGCAAAATGCTTTATGCTCCCATTGCGAAACGTTTTCAGCATGAGAAAGGTACAGCGAGAGCAACAAAACGTACCCTTCAACGGGGAAGGACAGCCACAAAGGGAGCCAAAGACTAGATTCTTTACTACACTATGAATTTGTGAGAGAAAGAATTTTTCGCATGCTTTTCACAATCTCAAAATATTTCCCCTTAACACCAAAACTAGAAAAGATCTATCTAGGTAACTGATTCTGCGGTGGCATTAAATTTGACGGTATTTTATTACATAATTCGATCAATACGTCTCAAATTCCAACTACAGCTATACTTCACAAAATAAATTTAAAAAATCAATTTATTTACATCAGTTATATCTTCGTTTTCAATACTTAGCATTTTCGATGCCTTTGGTTAGGTTAAGTACAATGCCTTACGAGAGAAGATTGTTGAAACAATTGTTAGTGAGAGAATAATAAAAACTGACAAATATATAAAAAATAATTAAAAAAACACCTGATTACCAATGGTATGCATGAAGTTCGTTTATAGTCATTACGTGCGTGCAATTAATATTTGTCGACGCACAAATACAATACTTTAATTCTTAGCTATTTTCCACTAATACTTTTACTTAAAACAAGAAATGATCTTCTGCCGCAATTATTTTCAAAAGCAAACGGAGAGCTCAAATGAATTATGCATGGTGATAACTTTAAGAATTTAAACCGTTACACTATCATAGGAGGTAACTTCGTATACTAAAATAACTCTAATGGAAACATGATACCTCTTATTTTGACCTCCAGAGTGATGGATTAAGCTATCCTGCACCCTCTTTAATATTTACGAGTATGCTAAGAATACAAATAGTATTCATGGTCATTTCATTTTTTTCCCCGAATAATAAAAGACAAAAGAATGCTTGACGGAACAAAAAAATCTTGCCTTTCCCAAATTTTGGGGTGTGAAATACGAATACCGTAAAATCAAGACGGAACCTTAACAGCCAATAGAAGTATTTACAGAAATCTGAAACCATTAGGCAAATGGTCAATAGTTCAGGCAAAACAGACTTCAACTAAGCCCAAGTTGACGGTGGAAAAAATGAGAAGTTTCAAATATATTTCATAAGCATGAGCGCGCCACCTTCCACAATGTTTAGCCATCAAGTTACTAAATAAAATTGAAATTAATCCACCACGGCTTCCTCTCAAGCCAGAAATCGCTAACCTCAGCATGCACCAGCGAGTGAGGAGTCAAGTGATTGGGCATGATGACATGATCACGGTGGCATGTGAAATATAAAACAGACCCAAGGGGCTTGCCGACCCGTTCAGAGGCCATTCCGATGGGCGGTGATGCGATGACCCCATATGGGGGCGGCACTCGCGGCGAATGCCAACCGGGAGAGACGGACAGATTGACAAGTTGATGAGCGCAGCTGGGGACGAATTCGATTTCGGCCGATATGATACGAATCCTCCTCCCCCACCCCCCTTAGCCAACTCCCCCGCGCCAACAGATAGGACCGACCGCTACGCATGAGTGATAGCGGCTAAAAGTCGCCACTAAGCGTAGCGACCATGAATACTACTTTATAGGATTCTGCAGTTACTCACTAAGGTCGGTTACATAACGTTTGGCAAAAGCTAACCATAAGATGACACCGCCATATACTTCATCCGACGGTGGCAGAAGGTTTTAGTTAGCTTCTGTACTACATCGGACTTATAAATTAATCAGAACTTTCTGCCACCGTCAGGTAAATTGGAAGGCTATCTCATCATCTTATGGTTAGCCGTAACAAGACACAATGAAACAGACTAAATGTTTTGTCACCAACCGCGGATTTAAATGAGTTAACAAACGTCGTCCCTCGCGACGCTGACCGCAATTTACTTGAAAGAGGTAATAACTAGGGTTTTCAAACGAAATTTATATTCTTGATTATACAATCTGTCGAATTAATATTTTAAAAAGTTTTATTCCTCATGATTGCAAGTACTCTTTTGCTAGCATAAGAAATAAATGGATCGCTATGCCGCGCTGCGGCCATTTTTGAAAAGAGATAGAAAAGTAAGCGAAGCGGCAGCATTAATGAAGCATGTACAGGGGCGGACTGTATACCTCCTGTATGAAGTCTTCCTGCAGCCCCAATCTTACACCAGTCCCCCATGCCAGGAAAGAATGAATATATTTCTCCTTTGTCTCATTAATTTCTTTTATTTACCTATCTCTGCCAACACAAATCGTATCTGCACTCCTGGGGTACTTCCGTGTTGATAACAATAGTTACTGCTGATAGAGCTACTTCAGTCAGCTTAAACGCGTAATACCAGGCTTCAGACGTTTCTCGTATCGGCAGAAGGAGGGATAGGAATGAAAAAGAGGCGATATCAGAGTGGGAATGGATCTCTTACCATCGACACGGAAAGAGCAAAAGGGGTCTTCGAGGGGATTCATCGAAACTGCTTGACGGAGAGCGCCCTCTCGTCTTTGCCGACCCTTCTACGCACCCCTCTCTTGCACCTCAACCCCGAGGAGGATGGGGGAGAAAGAGGGAAGAAGGGAGACGCAGTACGCTTCTTTTTTCATTTACGGCCCCCGAGGGAGAGGTCTGTGAAGGGGCTGTTGCCACAGTGGCAAGGTGTCGGCGGTCTGGTGAGGGGCGGGGCTTGTTTGCGGCGGGACGCGATAAAACATGCAGAGGGGAGGGAGGGAGGGAGATTGAAAGGGATGCTCCGCGCTGGGGGAAGGGGGTTGGGGAATACCTCTTGAATTATATATACATGTACATGCTCGAGGGGTAGTGAGGAGCTATGGGGAAGATTGGCGAAGATTCCACAACCATCCTTTAATGTGGCTGACTCGGGTAATATCGAGCCATTTAGAACTTTTGTTCGTTAAATTTTCCAAGTACTCATAAATTTTACTTGAAATATTTAAGTGGCCAATAACCTAAATAGATGCAGATACATATTGTAGGAGCATACGTTAAGGTGCCAGATGAGCCCAAGTGTCTGTAAATTGCGGCAAGATGTATCGTGAATTTCAGTCAGCGTAGCAGAAACTTCAACAAATGAATTTTGGGTAGCTCTTTTACAAAATAGGGTTAAATACTTTAATTAATGATGCTAGAATTTTCTGTTGTAAAGAATTAGGGAAAGAATATCAGAGGTCAGAGGTAAATAAGGAAATTAATCCAATAAATACGGCAAAAATAATGATTCGTACTTCCATGCTTTTACTTCAGCAGCGCGTAATAATAATAGGGATACTATCCTCTACCTTAAACTTATTGCTATTCATTGACGGAGTGCGTGTGATATAAAGACAACCAAGATAATTCCAATAATTAATTGATATATGTCCATATTTGCGAGATTATTTTCTCTTCACCTATGCGGAATGCAACCAAAATCGCTAGAGAAAATATATAAATGCTGTTTCCTGGAGTTAGGCCATCCAATGTATTGGCTTTCAATCCGACGTTTTCAATGAGCAGGCTTGACGTACTCCCAGAAAAAGTGATAACAGCGAAGTAGGATTTTAGGCAGTGCTTCAGACGTACGTAGAGAGCTGTTCAAAACTGAAATACATTGTGAAAAAAGATGAAACCCCTTGGTCAATTAAATAAAAAAATATGACGTTATTTTATTGGAAGTCTGCCCTTCAACATCTTAAATATACAAATTTGCAATTTGCCCGGAAAATATTTGTAGCCAATTAGTAATCGCAGAGTTTTTTGATTTGCGGCCTTTACCTTCTCTAAGAGTTCAGCACCTCTCGATTTAATATCGATGAATTTTGAGAAATCGTTAAATTTGTTAAACGTGCGAATTTTTCTTCAAAGAAATCGTTCAATCTAACATATTTGTTGAAATAATTGTTCAGTTTTAAGCGTCCAATCGCATACGTGCAAACAACCGTTCACCTGAGAGCGCCATTGTTGACGTAAAAGGTATTCTAGGTTCCAGTGCGTCCCGTAGAAGCTTGAAGCTCTACCACTTCGAGCGCATTTGTATCGGTTTTTAAAAATGCCGGAAGTGCGGAGATGACTGCATGACTGAGTCGTCCATTCGTTCTTAATATTCGCGATAGAGGACTTGAACTCGCGAGGAACATCATCGAAAAGTACGGTATGGCATTTGGAGAAGGGGAACGACAGCTGAAGTAATTTGCGCTATGAGGGAAAGGTAAGGAAGGAAGGAAGGAAGGGCGGAGAGAAACCCGGCGTCGACATTAGCCTGCTCTCAACGAAAGATATCACGGCTTAACGTCCATTCCGTCAGACGGAGTGCTGTACTTGAAGTGCCCTACGCAATGCACTAACGCAGGTACCGAGCAATCTTTGAAAATTGTATATCATCGCCGGGATTTAAACCTAGGATAACTGGGAGGGAAGCCAACACTCTAGACACACTACCAATCCGTTGCCCCTCGAAAAGTATGATTTCGATTGATGACATCATTACGAGTATAAATTTCGCTCAACAGCCTTGATTATAGCTGATTTCTCCATAAAATTCAGATCGCATTGCCGTCAGCGACGCGAATGACGACTTCAGTAAATCCTTTCAACTGCGCGATGGGTGAACACAAATACAGTGGCCGGCAAGTACAGTAGCCAGGGTTGACGCATTGGTTACCATGTAACTATGGAGAGTACTCCGTAGTCTTCCAATATACAGGGGAGATAATTGGAGGGAAGGGGGTGGAAGTTCACGTGTCTCAGCCCCCCATTGATTCATTCTGCCTGCCTGACGTCAGTGGCTTGCGATCCGTCACTTGACTTCCACTGCGGCCGACCCCCTGCCGTTGAATGACAGGAAACGACATTCCCCACCCATCAACCACTTCTCTCTTCATTGACCAATACTTCAGGAGCACACATCACGACGGGGTCTTGTGAGAATTCTAAGCGCTGCATGTTAGCGATAATGCAAGAGTACTAAAATTATTTCACCTTAATTGAGTGCGAAAATATTTCAGTAAGTTTTGACAACAACGAATAACCATTATTATGCATACTTCTTTTTAAAAAAACGCAGTTATGTTGATGTGAATGTGGTCTTTCTAGGATATATGCAAAGAAACTACATTAATTGTAAAATTTTCAATTAATGCGGCTAAATATGCAGCATAATACATTGTTATTGGACCTATAATTATCTATGATCACTTGAACAGCAAAAATTATGGAAAATTTGAGGAGTAAACGTAAACCATCACTCGAAAACATTAAGCGAGTTGCGGGTTTCCCACCCGGCTTGCATGGCCGAGCCATGGCCACGAGTAAAAAACATTAGTGTAATCTTCGCCGTCGTGAGCGGATTTTTATTTATTTTTTTCAGATCACAGCCCTTCTTTATAATGAATTTTCCGAAATAGATATCTTTGGAATTCTATTTTGCTCCATTTATGTTGAAAACAGCGTAAAATTAGCATCCGCCAATTTGCAACGTAAGAGAGCTCAAACTTAGTTTAAAATCTTCGAAAATAAGTAAAAATAAAGGAAAAGTATCACACAGGTAGATGATTCATTCAGTATCCCATTGTCTTATTCCAATAGCGTCAGCAAGTAAAAATTCTGAAATTTTCTAAGAAAACTGAAAAATCGCCGTTCCTTAAAAAGTTTTATCTTATTTGTATCATTATTACTAGAAAACTACATAATTATATGAGAAATAAAATACCGTTCTTTAATTGCCAACAATTTTTTAATATTGTAGCAATTTCAGGTACCAACATCTAAAAAAGTAATTTATAATCATGTTTCCTTTTTCACGATTTCAGCCAACTGTGCGACGCTAAAAAAATTAGCGCAACTTTCGGCGTCGCGTGCGGATCCTTAATTTTGAGTTATATCTCCACAACACTTTCTGAAATCTCTACTATGAATATTTATAAGTGCACTTTCTAAACAATAGTTCTTTTCCATTAAATATAAGTCTTGTAACATAAGCATCCGCCATTTTGTGACGTAAGGGCATCCAAGCTACGTTCAAATCTCTGAAACCACGTCTAAATAAAGACAACGTACCATCATATTAGATTATACCATTTTTTACACCATCAAAGTATTACATTAGCATTGGAGCGTACTTAATCTTCGAGGTTTTATAAGAAAACTGAAAAGAACCGTTCCTTCGAATGTTATATCATGTTTGCACACCTGAAACGAGACAACGGCGCGTATAAATGGGAATTGACATGGGTTTCATTGGTTGCCAGCCATTTTTTAAATATTGTTGCAGATTTTCAGGGTCCTACCTCGAAAAACGTCATTCCATTGTTTCTCGGTTTTTAGTCGGCTGTGCGACGTGTTGAAAACAGGAACAATGTGTGTACTTTTGTCTATAGGCCACCACCATAGTCGACACTAATAATAAAATGATGTCAGAGCCCATTGCCTGAGGCTCCACACACCCATAGGGACGGAGGGAGGTGGAGATTGGCGAAATACCTCGTTAAACAATGAAATGGAGGCACAATGAATCTGCGAGGATACGATAAAGAAGGAAACATAAAGAAGGATACGGTGACGAAGAGCCTCAGGGAAGGAGGTAAAAGAAATAGCTTGGCATGGAGAGAAATGGAGGGCTGTAGTTCACCAGTCCTACGATTGCAATGCCACGAGTACTTTCTAGATGCGCCTTGTATTATGGTTTCCTTTTTCATAATAATGCTGTCTTTCAGGAGTTCGGGTTTTCTGGAAAATACATTAAATCCGCGTTCCATGTCAAGAGTTAATGCACCTGAAGTGCGCTTCACTTAATCTACTGTTTCGTGGACGTCATCTCTTCTAGCTCCGCCTTTCCAAGGGTTATCGCGAGTCTTGGCTTATTGGATGGCGCACTTGAGTAGTACTGAGGAGCATATGCTGTGCGTCGCGTGTACTCAGAGAGATAGAGCACGGTGGCACTCAGGTCTCCCCCTTACACACGCCTGACTCGTGCCATGTACGTGCATGTACTCCAACGCCTTGCAGCGACAAGACGCTAGAAGCGTTCCGAACAAAAGGTCAATGACATGGATATTTTGAAAAGATAATTGAGTCATATGCGGAAGTTGCACTGCGATAGAGAGATGACGTTATTTACACGAAAATTTCAAAGTATGAGATTCTGATTGTGCTCCACCGATCTACCAAAAACTTCTACACGTTTCTAATTATGCTCGACCGATGTGCTTTAAACAAACCAATCTGCATTTATTAAAAATTGCATTAAAAGTCCTCAAATTTCTCAAGACCCTAATCCAAATGTTTCTCAGAAGTCTTACGCGATAATGGCCCAGCGCAGAATTAAATACATTTTACTACAAAACAGCAGTGTTTTCTTACTTTTTGACAGTAAAAGTCACGATGAAAATAAAAAGGCAGTCAACTCATCATTTTACGTTATATAATTCTAGAAAATTGATACTGTAGCTGATGTGTAAAATACGAGCGGTTAAAGACATAAAGTCCACATAAATAGTGTGGAAACACGTTAATTACTAAATGCATTGAATTACATTACATTAATTAATCTGCTAACAATGCAACGTACTTTGGCCTCTCTAATAATAAAGGATGCTCATTTGAAAAGAGTTTACAAACGTGATTTAAAATATTTACCGAAAATAGGCCTACTCACTCGGCTACAGCGCTCAAGAAATAAATAATGTAAATTCATAAATAAGATGCTGGGGAAAACTACGGTAATATTAATATTTCAGACACTGTCACCACCGAAAATAATAAAACTTTAGTGAATGAGCTAACTGAGCACTCAAAACTTCATCTCTGGTGACCTAGGAAACTATCCCGAGGGTAGGCGGCGTATGAACTCAAAAAAAGGGGGCAACTTTTCCGTTTTTTATTTTGAAATTACAAGTGAATGACTGAATTAAAATGATTTTTGCCACACCTTACATTTTCCTTCGGCAGACCAATTTACTCAACGAACGGCCATATCGAATCCACGTGAACAACCCTATTCCTTATTTTTCAAAATAAGAAATCGACAAAAAATGATTTATTGTGGCTGAACCTTATTTATCATTTTTCAGTCACATTTTCTTGAAACATCCACCATTGCTTTTCAATGATAAGAAGAAAATATTTTTATTACATGCATTATACATTTATACATGAGAATCACTTCGTAAAACTTCCTGTCTTTTACTATAGCGTAGATTTAAACGATCAGCATTTTTTTTATTTTTGGTAAAACGATCCCACATTCCGTTCAAATACGCTCTTGTATTGATTGAATGAGTTCTTCACATTACTTTCCGAATTTTCGTCACTCGGCCCCTTCTATGCGGCGGCAATAGTAACTCTTTCGAGAATTTTAAATTTGCGTGAGAGGGCAGATGAGATTTTTTCGGCGGAAAATCCATTTTCTTGTCCATCCACCGAATCCGAGAAGTAAATCTCGATTTCGGGAGTAAACGACCTCAGTGCGTAAGAAGGAAGCGGCCTCAGACGATGGATGGTTCCGATTAAAAATAAGAGGAACGCCGAAAAAGAGCGGGCCCGCGTCGTATTTTATTCAGACGGGTTCTCGCTGCGCCAATGGAATGGGCCCGCCTTCTGCGCAAGCCAATCCCGGGAGAAGGAGAGAGGCTTTCGCAAAAACTGAAAGAATATTAATGAACCTCGTATACGAAACGCCGACGCTTGAACCATCCTTTCCCGTCTTCCACCTCTCCACTCGACCTCACTTCCTCGCTTCGCTCTCATCTTCGTCTCCACGAACACTCTTTTTCACCTTGGGAAAGGACAACCCGAACGGACTTTTTTTTTAGAAACATTACTCGTTAAATATTTTGGCTATCACCTTAGGATATTTTAAAGGTAAATATGATAGATCCTGGATAAAATTTGCCAGTGAGTCAAATTTGATATTTTACCCAAGTATTTTCTCAGGTATATTTTTTTTACTTGAGAAACAGGCAAAAATTGATAACGTTGAAAAAATATAAAAGCATTTAGAAAAATACACACTAAAGGTGTTGTAAAAAAAGAAAAAGACAATTGGTAAAATAACTAAGCTGCCATAAAATCAAATTAAAAAGCTAAAAACAAAATAAGGCTGGTATCGCTAAAAAAAAAAAGGTTTTAAACATATTTTTGTACAGTAAAATAGCTCCTTTAGTTTTTACGATTAGTTTGTTACTGTTTTAAACAATAGCTATTAAAGTCAATCAAATCGTAGTGGTGGTAAAAACAATCAGGACAGCATAAGACGTGCCTTCAGACCATCAAGAAATCTTGGCAATAAGGTGACAGCTTGAGTTTTAATGGGAAATACGTCGCCAAAGGAGGTATACATCCTCTTAAAGGTAGCTAAGGGAAGATATCGCAATAATTTAACCTTTTGAACCAGTCATTGCGTCATCAGGCGATTGGCGGAGTTCATAGATTAGCCCAAAACCTGGGAATCAAAGGAAAATTGGGCGTAAGGCTTGACCGAATAGGCATCAGTGCGAAATATCTCGAGTGCTCTCACCTCTTTCCGAACTCAACTTCCGCGCTTTGTAGACTCAAACCGTGAGTCGTGGAAAAAGGCATTCAACGATGGCAAAAACTAGATGAGTACAAGAAAAATAAGCTCCCGGCAAGTAGGTAATGAAGACGCCTAAGGAACAATTTCACTAAATTTTCATAAAGTGCATACGTCAGGTTGCTATCACTATTAGTTCTCAACTAAAGGGCGTCAGGTAGGCGTTATGTATAATATCGACAACGTTCCAGAGATGTGGATCTATTTCTATTCATAGTATTTTATTTTTTAGCTAACGTCAGCTACGAACCGACTGCTTTCACTGTAAAATTTTATATCATCCTAGGTTTCTTTCTCCTTCAACATAGTCAGCTTCCTTAAATAGAAGTACGAAAAATTTCACCATATCGCGCAGATTTGAAATCCTCTCATTGCTTGATAATCTGTCACATTTTGCCCACCGTATCCTTACAATGTATTCATATGAATTTCATCAAAAATGATAAAAAAATCAATCAAAAATCATCGAATAGAGTTGTTCACCCCGACCTTAAATCGCAAATCATTAAAAGAATTGGACTGACGGAAGAAACATTCCCCATTCAGCCCACTTTCTCGTAAATTTAATACGAAACGGAAGAAGAAAGCTGCCGCCAAATTTTCGTGACTTGGGCATAAAATATTTTTCGGCTACATGAGCTTGAGCTATTACTGACGTAAAGTTAACAGTTTCAGGTGTCACTTATAGGGAACCAACAACTCATGTCGCATAGCTTTAAAGCTCGAATCATGCACATAAAATCACACATGTTTTCGACATCAGGGCGTCATTTCCAAATGTATAATAGAGAAAAATGATCTCCTATATACAAAAATCGGGTAAAGAGATAGGTTTGGATCTAACCAGGAGCAAACACAAATCTATTCCCTCACCCGCCACAGACTTTTAAATACATATAACAGTAGGTACGTTTTTCTGTATTATACACGTGATATTAACGCCATAGCGTCGAAACCATGATTGTAGAAGGATAAATTTTACGTCGAAAATACTTATTTTATATTAATTCAAAATGATTACTGACGGACCTTGATGGTGGAGGAGGTTAAAATTATAGTCAATTGAGCAATTAAAATGTTTTGTATGGAAAAGTTACCAATATTCTCTATTAAAGGGTTTCACAAATTAGCACCTAATTCAGCCTGAAACGCAAATGAACTCAGATAATAACTATAAACTACGAGAGTTAGCAGACTCCCGAGTGGGCAAGAGGGTCACACGGTGCTGCCAGCTACGATGCACCCCCTCCCCAATGTCCCAGTGACTCCACCGCGGCAGAGGTCACACCACGGGAAGAGTGCAAAGCGGCACGTGGGCCCCGCTACCGTATCACTCTACCCCCCTCCTCTCATCCAATTGTGATGATTCCCCCGAGGTCTCTCATGACGGGTCGCTGTCCGCGCCGCCTCGAAGATACGTCCGCAGCAGATCCAATACACCTCCGACTCACCCACATTCCCACGTGAGGTCTTCATGGCACTTAGTTCGATGCTTTTTCAATACTTTCCACACTCCTTTGTTACACCAAGTTTAAAAGTCGAAGCTGGCTGCTATATCAATCAAGTTTTACGCTCGAAGACTGACCTGAAAACAATGGTATTCTGGTCGCTATATGGCGTCTGGTCGCTACAGTGAAGTCTGGTCGCTATAATGACGTCTGGTCGCTGCAGTGCATGGGAGCAGTAACAGCCAGCCTGAAGCTCGTCCGGGCCCTCCAAATACGACCGACTCCCATGTATTTGAAATGGGAAAATGAAAAGAAATCCGATCGAAAGAATAGTACGAGCTAAGAAGTAAAATTTTTAAAGTTGAGCGATGTCCCATGTATGAAATGGAATGGAATGCAACCTATTACGTTTTTCTCAAGATGGTCAGATACACAATTTATTGGCTTCTATTTTGGAGGGGGGTATCAGCATTCCATTATAAACAGTTCAATGGGCTCGACTCGTACAAGTGGACTGGTATGGAAGGAGACTGCAAAGCTCTGCGAAGAATTTTCGAATCAATTGACGACGAGGTCGATATTCATTCAATCTATTGGCGAAGTAGAACAGGCTTTGAACGCAGTAAGAATTGATGAATATGACACCAAACGTTGATTTTACTGCGCATGCAAAGACTATATGTGCAGCTAGCTTTCACAAATTTATTACTGATGAGGAAAAGAAAATAAATCTATTTAACCAATGTAATGTCTCTTTTTTTATATACCTCAACCATCAGTAAGTGTATTGGACCCGTGAGACATTTCAATGACGGTAATAGGAGCTAGGCATCGTGTGAAAGCTCTACCAAAATAGCAGTTAATTTCGACGGGCTTTCCTCGTGTGCAAAAAACCTTAAGTTATAACGCCTAATTTCAAAACATCATGAAAACACCTTGGAACTGAGCTATCTGCATAGTGATGTAGGCAAAGAAACTCATCACTCATCTCGCTATTAAAAATCGTTGCAATTTACATGCATTCCTATGGGAGGACTACTAACTGTAAACAATTGAAACCAATTTTAACGCTGCGAATAAGATTACGGATGAGATTTAGCATCCGCACAAATGAAGTTTTGAAATTAAAAACTGAATAAATACCATTTAGCACTCGTGTACGTCTGGGGAATCATTAACATATGGAAAAAAATTCTTTTCGGATGAATTAAACTCGAGAAATCAATTACACATCTGCAGTGGATTAAAATTTTAAAAAATGCAAATGACTCGAATAAGAAGCTAACTAAGATGGCGTGCAATTAATAGGAGATCCAACGACCCCATCTCGGAATAAATTCGAAGCCGACCAAGAAAGATCAATTATATTCCTTCCAAGCCCACTTCACATTGCAGTGCACACGAACTCACTTCGCACGTGACCTTATACCGTGCTTTCGGTCAGTTGCTTCCGCGTGAACCACCCCTTCCCTCCAACTCCAATCAGTAACGCCGCCGCGGGCTTCCGTGCACGGGTCACGTGAACTCAAGATCCCATTGAACACCAATGTGCTCTTTCACTCACAAAGGCCACTGCCGGGCAATAAATATATCCACACTCATTTCCGTTAAGAAACTAACCTAACCACAACTCGCGACTTTTATTTACCCCAGTACTCCCTCCAACTTCCTTCGCTCGCTGCAGGGTGGATTTACCGAGTGGGAATCAAGGGCGATGTGGTCGCCGATAGTTTTCCACGCTGCACACTTATCCCACTATATTCCATCGAACGCGGACGCCTATCACCCTTCTTTTGTTCTCGCTTCGCGGCTCTATTGTCCATTGTGCATCATTAGTGCTGAATTATGGTCAACTCGGTGGCCGTAACTAACCTACGTTAGTATTTTTTCAATGAAGCCCTTTCGAGAAGCCAGTAAATTCTGGAAGAGAATAAAATACTTTCACGGATCCTTCAGCAGCATCTTCCTTAACTGACCTAAGAATAAATAGCCTATCCAGAAAAGTTTCTCGGTTTTTCACCGGTTGATATCGATCTAAACGTCGGGAAACATGGACGACATCAACCGGTGGAAAACCCGATAAACTTTTCTGCAACTGATACGCCGGGAAAACCTAAGATCATACAAATAGCCTATCCGTTCGGCAAAATATCTCTCTAAATTTATCGTTTCAATTGGACCATGAAACATATTGAGGTTGCAATATGATGTAGAGAACTTTTGGCTTTTCGCAGCAGTATCGACTGCCCTGTTTATGTATACATCGAGGTAATACAGAATTAGAAATGGAAAATAAAAATAGAATTTCTCGATCAAGATTACGTTGGTTTACAGAAAACAATAGATTTTGAGACATGGGTGGATTAAGGTCGTTTTTTGCGGACGGGCTCATCACACTCCACAGCGGTTCGGTAGTATGCAATATCTCTTAGCGATAATGCGAGTGAGGTATGATATTCGTGCACGAGTGGCTTTTTAGATAGTCATCACGAAATGAAAATAAAGAAAACAGACTGCAGAATAGAGAGATATAAAATGTCATTCTTTTTTTGCTCCTCCAAGGACAGCAATAATTTCGGTATTCACGAAATTAATGGCTGCACTCGCTAGGACGACCGATTGCATGTTTTTTCTATTCGTATTTTAAGTTCTTTTTGCATTTGCATGGCAATTATTCTCATCTTATAATTTTTTTGGAATTAATTTTCCTTTATTTGTTCGCGGTGAACCTTTTGTATCATATTGGTCTTTAGTGGATTGACACTTTAATTGAAAACTGTTGGTAGTTATTAGATTTTTTTGTTTGCGTAATCTGTAACAGTTTTGTGCAACATGGAGAGATGCATGCTTAGGCGGAGCACACACCACCTGCGCGAATTATTAAAACTAATTTTTATTATTATTATACCGACATATTTTCGATAACCATAAGTGCGCATACGTGACACTTATTCACTCTCTGCCAATTGTCATGCCACACTGCATTACGCAGATGCGGGTGTATCCACGCCGAGCACTTCACATTCAGAGTTCACCCTGTGAGGCAAGAGAGTAGGCAGGGACGGACTGCAAATCAATGCACAATGAACACGCCGCAAGGAGGATGGATCATGTCTGGCACGCACGCTATACACGTCCCGTCGTGTCCATCACGGGCGTGATTCCAGGCTGATTAGCGCCCGAGGACGCAGACACGCGACATGGGAAACAGCGGAAGGATGGGACGCAAGGGGGGGGATTGCACGGGCGTGTCGATGAATCACGCTTGCGAAAGAACTCATTTTCACCGCCTGTAAAAGTATAGCACTTAAATATAAAACGAGCCCTTGAGGTGTCTGTGCAGTAACCAAAATCCGAAGCTAAAACAGAAAGCCCCACTTCAAAATTACTGCAGGACATGGGAAAAGTAAGAAAATAAAAAAAATGGCCATCTTAAAATCATGATACTTCGTTGACAGCCGAATTTAATCCATTAGATCGTCTGTTATGGATGCCGACGTAAACGTTGTACCACTACCTCATTTAAATAAGTACCATTAATAAAATTAATTTAGTAGTTGCTGTAGCTCCTTCGTCCATATTTAGGGTTGCTCCGAATGTTAAATTAGTGAAAATCCTATAAGTTTAAACCCAATATTTGGCGAAAATCCGATTGAAATAGGAAATTCGATAAAGATCGACTGTTAACGACACTTCTCCATCTAACATTTAACCCTAGAAGGGCACACTGGGGTCCGGTGGACCCCCGGAGTTTTTTTCTTTGCTGTAACTTTTGTAATGCACAAAATATTTAAAGCTCATACCAATGTAAATTTCCTTTTATATCTTAGTAAAAGTTTCTAGTGTGTGGTGATTTTTTCAACGCGCTTATTGCTTTAAATTTTAATATTGAAAATGGTCTGGGGTCCATTGGACCCCAGTGTGCACTTCATGAAATTTTTTTGAAATTGCGAAAAAAAATTAACACATTTGTTTATTGCCTTTTTTGCTGCAAATAAATTTTTTATAATCGTATTTATATGTTTAAAGTAATTAAAATGCAATTTATCACTTTTTATCCCTTTGGGATTTTTGAGGGCATCAACTTTTTTTGTGAAATATTATGGTTTCCTCTTTTGCAAATAATTTAAGAATTTCGGAGTGAAAGATGTACGAACAAACTTCAATGGAATGGATTGTAGAGCAATATTTTTGAACATTTATTACTCATAATAGTAAACTATTCATCAAACAATGACGTTTGAAATCATTTGGAGATCGAAAGAGACAGCGAAATTTGGTTTCGGATCTGCCTGGACCAAAAGGAGCAACGCGCGACGTCAAAACTCCCCGGCAAGCTTGGGAATTATTGTTGGATAGCGCTTTAAGAAAAAAAATAATGACGCACACAAATGAGGAAATACAACGGCAGCGTCAAAATGTCACAATTCCTCAATCGTACTACGGTGATGTAGATGTTGAGGAGATTGAGGCTTTTTTGGACTTCTATATTTTTCTGGAGTGCAGAAGACGTGCAACACAAATTTGTATGAACTGCGGTCAACTGAGTTTGGATCTACGTTGTATCAATGCACCATGTCTCTCTACACCGATTCCTGTTTTTGCTGTCAACCTTGCGTTTTGATGATAAAAACACCAGAATGCAGCGTAGAACGATCGATAATTTTGCGTCAATTCGTGAAATTTGGGAAGGGTTTGTAGATAATTGCAAGAAATATTACACACCTCATGAGCATTGTACTGTAGATGAACAACTTCTCGGTTTTCGAGGCGGTTGCCTCTTTCGGATATATATGAAAGGATAGCCAGATAAGTATGGCATAAAAATTGTAATGATGAATGATGCAAAAACGTTTTACATGGTAAATGCCTGTCCTTACATAGGAAAAGTAGTTACCAATCCAGATGAAACTGTTCCGACATATTATGTACGGACATTGTCAACACCAATTCATGGCACGAATAGAAATATCACGTGCGACAATTGGTTCACTTCTGTTGAGCTTGTAAAGAAGATGCTAAAAGATTATTCAATAACGATGTTGAAAATTCGTAAAAACAAGCGTCAAATTCCAGTGGATTTTACAAGAAGTGCTGTTGTTCAATCTTCACGATTTGCCTTTGACCCTGACTTGACCCTGGTGTCTTTCACACCGAAAAGAAATAAAATAGTGCTTTTGTTGTCATCTTTTCATTTGGATGGAGCTATAAAGGAAGACAATGGAATGCCCGAGATTATTTGCATGTATAATGCCACTAAAGGAGGCTACTACAATAGCCAGAAAAACCCTTCGATGGCCAATGCAGATTTTCTATGGCATGCTAGACCAAGCTGGTATAAACGCAATGGTTCTTTACTCTCATATTGATAGTAATGAAAAAATAAACCGGAGAACATTTTTGAAAAACTTGGCTTTGTCACTCATCAAACCTCATTTGCATCAACGGATTTTGAAAAAAAAACCTGCGTTCTTCAATTAGGAACGCTATTGCGGAAATTTTAAAAATTGAAATATCAGCAATTGATAAACCTGAAATCCTTCAAAGCAAAATACGATGCAGCCCAAGGAATACCCAAGGAATGCCCAAGGAAAGGAACCCAAGGAATAGAGACAGAAAAAAAAGAATTATATGCTCATCGTGCCGCGCTCCGATGTGTGACGAGCACCGAAGTTATCTGTGTACTACCTGTACTGGAGTGAGAAATTAACAACAAAGCATTTTTTTTTCTAATAATTTATATTTTACTTGTAAAATAAATAATAGTAATGTACATTTTGGAGCAATAGGAAGTCCTAATGAAATTTGTGAAAAAATTAAAAAAAAAAATACACAGGAAAATTTCGTTGTTTTCAATTGTTAAAATTAATACGTTTTATGGAAAGAAAAAATATGAAACATTTTTTTACATGAACTACACAGTGTAATACTTAAGCTGTTAAAACTATTTGTCTGTACATCTAAAACATTCGTAAGAGTAAATAAAAGTAGGATTGGTGACTTTCTTAAATAATTTTTATGTCTTTAGAATGAAAAATATTGTTTTACTTTCATTTTAATATGTTTAAATAACTTATATTTACATATTTGTGTAAGAAACACTTCTATTATTGATACTTAATATATTAATAGTAAAAAAATATCAGGATGTTGAAACTAAAAAAATATAAAGTTATGGGGTCCGCTGGACCCCAGTGTGCACTTTATGATTGAAAAAAGAAGTGTGCACTTCTAGGGTTAATGGAGGTAAAACTGACAATCGAAACACGCAACTCGTAAACAAACGCTACTGTCGAAATCAGCCAATCAGACCCGTGAGACCTGTCATGCGATCTCGGATTTCGGCATTTCAATCTTGGTAGCCTAGGAAGAAGCCAAAAATCGCCATTGTTTGTATTTACTACTCTGAGGAAGGGAAGAAAATAACACTTGTAACTTTATTGGCGACCTACCGACCGCGCCCACTATTGGTGCTTAAGGCACTACTCAACACTACACTGGAATTCTTTTCAATACTTTGCTCCAAGGGGTCACAAAAAGGGGGTCCTCACTGCCCTGACGAGATGCGCCTAATGTGCTCTGAAGTGATGACTAAATTGTAGAATCCTTAGCGGAAAAATAAATTTGGCATTATATGACGAAAAAAGAGGCAGAGAAATTACAATTGTACATTCTCGCGGCGTGTTTATCTAAATAGAGCACTTAACATAAGAATAACAGTATTAACTAATAATTTGAGCACGAAAGCCAAGTGTTATTGAAGTCTAATCATAAATTAAAATAGCTCACAGCACAATTACTCATTCCTTCTGCGCTTCAACTCGAAGGTTGGTTTGATTCGGTCGGAACTGAGTTCACTATAGACTAAGTCACTGGAATGTGCATCCTGAATTCTCGTAAGCTGACGACGTGTAGCTCACATGGACCAAGAGCTGAACCAGAGGCATAGGACTACACAGACTTGTACGCTAATAGGGTTCAGTAATTAGCATTATTACGCTCTCATTAGACATTTCCGGGAATTCTATCTTTTGAAACAAGAACCCCTTTTTCAAGCCATTTTAATGCTTTTGGTAATATCTGGACACGATAGATACTTTCTATGTATAAAATTGAGTTACCCCATAGAGATGAAGGTTCAAAAGACAGTCAACATATTCAGTAATACTTAAGCTCAAATTTAAAACATGAGGAAAAAAGCACAGGCATGACCACATTATCAGGTTCCTGAGAAAATTAATAATATCAAAACCTAATAAAAATTATTTTACTTCATGATTTGTCTTGGTTGCGTCCACGGAATTCAATACATTGGTCTAGTTTTATCCGGACACTGCATACGGAAAAAGCCGAATTTTACAGGACATTCGCCAAATTCTCTAAATTTTTTTCCAGAAGACTGAAATTCCTGGAGTATTCCAGGTTTCCCAGATTAGCGGCCTCTCCGCGTGAATAGCAAGCATCGTATCCATGGCACTCGTATAAAATGCTGCAGATTAAAAAAAGAGAACATGCAGTGAAATACATCCTGAGATTGGATTTCTCCGGAGCAAAGATTATTTTTTTGTCCGCGAGCACAAGGCCCGATCAAAGCGAACTGTTAGAATGCGGCCCAGCACACATATCTAGGTGAGGCAGGCAGGGCGACGTTGGCGGCGACGGCGGCGGTCAAGGCCGTTTCATCTGCAGATTCTGCTGCATCGGAAGTAGAGAGAGAGTGAGGTGGTTTCTGAGATTTATAGGAGGTCGCGAATCACCCGATGGGGCGCAGCTGCCGCTGAGGGTGGAAGGGGAATAGGGGTCGCGGCGACGGCACTCGGCAGTCATTTGTCTAGGAATGGCGAAAACTCTCCGCCAGCATCGAAACCTCTTCACATGTGAGGGTGTGAAGGTTGAAGGGAAAAGCCTACGCTCCAACTGGGGACAGATGCCTTGTAACGATCGCTCAAGCAGAAAAGAATGATCATTTTAAAATATAGGGACATTAGCATAATCAAATGCTTCATTCTTTGAAAAGACCGCACAGAAACAAAAAAAAGCTTAAGACGGAATTACCATTTCAAATAAAAGGTATTTAAGTAAAATAAAACATTTTACTCATTAAAAGCCTCACTGAAATAAGGAAACATCTTTAAATAAACCCATCCTTACAAATAAAAGATAATTTAGCAGAATAAAATATTTACCCCTTACAAAACCTCAAAAAATAAAATCTCTTAAAATAGAATCATGATTTAAAATATAAGGAACATTATAGAAATATAATGATATATTCTACTCCATCACAAGACCTCGAAGAAATAAAAAAAATAGCTCAGAATAAAATTCATCAGTCAGCTACCAGAAGACTGGTTTGACGCAACTCTTCACTGAATAATACCATCACCTAGTCTTCAACACACAATTACTCTGTTTTACAACATTCTCCATCAGCTACTCAGTGTACCTCATCCTAGGCCTTCCTCTGCCGATATTCTCTTTAATTAGACCCACTACGGTTATTTTCATCAGACCATCGAGTCCCAAGAGGGGTGGGGGGGACGATCAAGTTGTCCCAAAATAAAGTTATAACTTGGAATAAGAATAAAATCAGCGAAATAAAATTAAATATTTGACTACCAAAAAATACTAAGGCTTTGACATTTCGTGCAAGGCACATAACCCACACTTACCACCACCCACAGTGACATAACTCACAGGAGGAATCTATGTCGCGTGGTCAAATAAAGCTAATTTTTTTCGCTATTTCAACAGCTTACGTTTTTAATTCCATACTGTTCATTCCTGGGCTTCCTACAAATTAAGATATTTTGTACACTAGATTCAATAAAACCGCGCGTGTTCGAAGATACTTTCTTTCTAACAAGGGGCCGTATTCTGTAACTCCAAACCGATCGGTGCGGCACCGATTCGTCGGGTGCGACGTCACACCGACTCCCGGTAAGAAGTCGTGCGATTCTGTACGAACCCGGTCGGTGCGGCACCGACGAGAGGACGGGAGATCGTCGGTAGCCGTACCGACAGCAAATAGGTGTCGGTACGGCCACCGACTTGTGGGTTTCATGAATTCCCCGGTGCGCATTGTACGTTTTATTTTGTTTTTACCTCATCACCGAGTAAATAATGAGGTTTTCTCCAATGTTATCTTTTTTTTCTGCCCCTTCGAATACGCCTCTATAATTCACTGTGTCATCATCTATATTAATTACCTTGACAGAAATATAAGATAATGGTTAATAAAAATGAGGTTTGCTAACATATAATGACTTTCTCTCATTTATGTTACCGCACTTTCATTCGCTTGTAATAGGCTTTATTTCTCTCTATCATCATTTATTTGCTCCTTTGACATAAAAAAGATATTTTTGATTAAATATGAGTTTTGCCGCAATGTTATCACTTTATATCACTCTGAATAGGCGACTGTTATTTCACTCAATCATCAATTTGGCGTTTCTCTCGGCATAGAAATAAGATCTTTTTATTTAAGTATGAAGTTTGCCACAACGGTATCAGTTTCTTTCATTTGTAACGGGCAACTATATTTCATTTCATCGTCAGCCATTGATTCCCTTGACGATAAAAGAAGATATTTGTTAATAAGTATGAGGTTTACCGCAATATTATCATTTTCTCTCACTTGGAATGCGCAACTTATACATATGTATTTCACCCAATCACAATTTATTTACTTCCTCGTCATTACACTTCTTTTAATTGCACCCAGCTCCATATTTTTATAACAATTTCCTAACTTGTTCCTCTAATATTACATTTGCATTTGAATCCTACGTTCACGTTCCATGGTATGCTATTTTCGTCTGCTACGGTGCCAATGGCATAACCTTCCGTTTATAACATTTATACGGAACTTACTTAATGACAACTATATTACCAAATCATGAATAAATAGCATTATACGGAACCAATATTTAAAAAAAGAAACTACGATCTCAAGGATAGTTTCAATAATTCATTCCAGCAACAACAATCTCCATCACATACAAACTTTATTGTGATGTTGTAATATTGTTTCCTTCGATTCTGTAGGTACAGCATTACTACCACACATTATATAAGCATTGTCAGCAACTTATCCAATATCGTTTATCTTAATCTAGCAATAAGTCGTAATTTCCGCAAATAAAAAGATTGAGAATGACGACAACAAACTGTGCCAATGAGTCTTCACTTGTTTTTACCCTTCTCTCATTGGTGGAGACACGTGAAACTTCGGATGTATTCGGATTTTCCCTGTTTGGGAAGGAAGGGGAACCGTACCGACTGGTTTGAAACCGACGACCTTACAGAATCGCTGAAAGTGTCGTCGTCGGTGCGGAATCCGTTGTCGGTACGGTTTGATGTCCAGTCGGTGGGCTTGAAAGGGAAACCGACCGGTGCGGCACCGACGAAATACAGAATACGGCCCAAGGTACGTTGTAAGATTGGCCACGTAGATAGTAGAAAAAATGAAAAGATCCTCTTTGGTGGAGAAAGGGCGAAAAGCCACTCTGTTTGGCTGAGTTGAGTGCCTCGTGTCATCTTGAAAAGTCGAGGACGAGATACCGAAACCTATGTTAGGCGGAGGAATTAAGTTAGAGAACTTTTTAAGTTACTGCTTTCTTTCTTCCAACGTGAACGCGAAACTCTTATAAAGGTTTCCGACATTAATAATTGAAAGACCCACTCAAAGGGTGAACTCTACGCTGTCGTCCATTGTGGATGATATAGCTCCTTTCAGACGCCACTCAAAAGAGTTAAAAGGTTACTAACGGGTAGAAAGGACGAAAAACACAGTTAAGATATGAGATATAGAGGAAATTTAAAAAATATTTTTCAGCAATAAAACTGATATTGAGCTAACAATATTACGATGTAATGTGACATAAAATATATGTAATAGCAAGAGTTTAAAATAGAGCATTAAGTGCGAAAATTCTACAGAGGGAAAAGCATTTGCCTCAGCTGGCATCCGAACTCGCATCTCTGGCTTTCGTGGTAGTTTCTTCCACAACTTTAACTACTAAGGCATCATCTTCCTTTACGGACCGCATTCGGAAGAATTGGATTTGAATAACATTCAGGGAAAATTATTTTCTACCCAGAAGTGGAATTTTTGCGCATAACGCGCCCATGTGGGTGACTCCGAAAAAGTATAACCCTGTCTAGTCCGCGGTTATTGTCTCGAAAAATTAAATACTACGGTGAAGACGGACTATCTCACAGGCTCGTCACACTTATGAAATATTTCCCGTAAGCGGACGGCTAATACTCTGTTAATAGGCAAATGAATAGTCCAGGGAGTGCTCTATATAACAACGATAAGAAATTGAGGGGGCGGTCACGATTGGAAGTGCAAGTGCACAGCTACTAGAGCGCCTCTCGGACTGGCCAACAGTTGGTTC
The DNA here is from genome assembly GCF_921293095.1 of Ischnura elegans. Classification (NCBI taxonomy): domain Eukaryota; kingdom Metazoa; phylum Arthropoda; class Insecta; order Odonata; family Coenagrionidae; genus Ischnura; species Ischnura elegans. The sequence continues at coordinate 112,425,984 of NC_060246.1, read as the reverse complement.
ACTATCTTTTCGGTTGGCTCCTAGGTCCGAACGGTGATTATGTCGAGTTTGCGGATCGGTAAATAAATGATTTTTACATTTTTCATCCACATTTAAAATACCAGTAAGTGAATTGATACATATTTATAATACAGTGTATATATTCAAAAGGACAGAGTGCTAGTCCGATACATTATGTTGTTTTGGTCTGGAACTCAGTAATTTCACCTGAAGATGATGCTACACATTAAAACACGAAACGAATACAAATAAAAAGTTTTAAAGTGAAATTTGCTAGTTTTATTTCCTTCCATCAAAATGGATGTGTTTCAAAAATGCTTATTAGTTAGGTCATATATTTATGAATGGATATGAAACAAACATATTGTCGTAATGTGCCATCACCGCGAAAAACGCAGCAAGACGGAAATTAATATTGGACTCATTTTTAGCAGATTCCTGGAGATCGTCATATATTTTCAATGCTTAACCACAAAATATAGTTGCCCTCTTGAGGTAATAAAAGGAGCACACGGTACCAGCAATCGAAGAGGATTTTATTTTTAAAGTTCCTAAGGGTGAATGTTTCTTGCCGAGTGGAATGGGCACAAGATTAAATGTAGGTGAACTCACTCTTTCAAGCCATGGCGTAGAAGTTCCGTCAGATATTCCCGATAACTCACCTGAAACAAAAAGAAATATAAAAATTAAGCTCATAAATAAAAATTTAACCAAAGTTCCGAAATTATGGCTTAAAAAAATATAAGTGAAAAAAAATTGAATCAAGGTACATCAAAAACATTCAACAGCTCTTCTGAAGAATAAAAAGTAATTCGAAAAATCATTAAAAGTTTAAATTCGTGCATTAAAAAAAACAAGAGATTACGAAATACTGACGCGATGAGCTGAAGGTTTATAGGTTAATATTACCGCTTGCTAATTTATTACCACACTAAAATGGATGTTGGTATTCATATCGTAGGATTAGTAATAATCGACTATACCACAAGATGATTAATGGGAATAGGACTTGACCGTAATTGTAAATAGATAGAAGGATATACAAGAAATGCACCAAGAAAAAGCAACCGCATTAACTTCACATTACACCCATTGTCTACATTTTCCTTATCCGCACAGCATTTATCTCAATTTAAAACGGCAAAAAAAATGTCTCGTAAAACATAATAAAATACATTAGCACTTCCATAAAGATAACTACGGTAATCGTACCCAGCACACGGAAACCACCATTTTATACCTTAATAGTTCAATTTATTTCCACACCCAACAGTTTCCCCAGGTATTCTACGGTTATAAATTGAACCACCATACCCATTCACACGTCCATGGATATTCAGGTGGAAAAGGTATATGGTTTTCGATGAAGTTACCACCAAACGATTCCACATCAATAAATATTTTCGTCCCATAAAATTATAAGGATGAGAATATCGTTACGATATTCTATCCCTTCAGACCAACCTTAGGGAGGAACATTACCTTTAATAATACGTTTTTTACACGAATCTCATTTAATTCCAACCATTTATCACGAGTCATTTGTGCCCAACGCTCTAACCGCAGCGTATTTTTCCATTTTTTGATCCGTCGCCTACTTCACGAGCTAATCACGACGAAAAATAAACAAGTGTTAACCTTTTCTTAAATTACATAATGACGTCACTGACTCTTGCCGTGCGACTAACAGCTTCTTCACTACCCCCACGGCCTTGTGCATCCATCTCGCGTGGTTCATTGCCATTATTTCCGTCAAGATCCGGGTGCACCTAAACGCGTTCATGAGCCAAATCTCCAGCGACGTCACTAATTCACGAAAAGTAGGTGGAAACTTAAGCATTTTTTCATATTGAAGCTATGAGTAAATGGCAACGATTGAAATGCAATTTAGGGTCAGAGTGAACGACCCCACTATTCCACCCCATGACTTCCCAGACCCAATGACATTCCATGACCCTTCAGACCTAATGAGATTCCATGACTTTCCACACAATGAGAATCCATGAATTTCCATACCCAATACGATTCCAAGACTTTCCAGACCAAATGAGATCCCAAGACTTACCAGGTTTTTCCAATGAGTGGCCACCGAGTTTCTCATTTAAGTTTTCATGGGCTTAGGTCATATTATGACGGGTGTCCTCCGTTCCCACCCTCCCCCTGACCTCAGTCGATGACAGGGGAGAAACAAAGAGGGGAGAAGGGAAAAAGAGGAGAAGGAGGAAAGAGAGAGAGAGAGAAAGGCGGATTTATCGATCGGATGGCTATTCTTCGGTTCGCGTGGCCTCGCGTCATTACCGCCGAAGCTGCGACCGCCGAGTGCGGAGGGACATGGTGTGTCTTCGAACGGGTCAACACTTGCAATGGGGGTTAATGAGGACGAGGCGAAAGACACAACCCGGGAAGAAAAACTTCTCTCTCCTCCTCTCCCAACCGCTAAAAATCACCGCACGCCGTTTCTTTACCACTCGCAGGAAAATTAAATACATTTCCACCCACGTAGGTACGGTCACAGTTGAATATACGGGGGCGAAATGGATTAAGTGTTCCCTACACATGGAAAAATCATTACCACAGAAAGAACTAGGATACAGTACAGACAGAGGAATATTCGAGAGTCAAGGAGTCGTTTTCCTTGATTGATTTTCAGTGGCTTAGGAGGGAACTGTAGATTACATAGCCGGGAATGCAATACCGCAAGGCAAACCATAATAAACATTACACCACTGCAAATTTCAGAATTAAGGAAAATAGCTTTAGTCTAGGTAAAGATATATCATTTCTCCCGACGGTTCCATGATTTCAAATTATATTTACAACAGTTCAACGAATTATATGAGTAATTTTATTTAATTTTAGTGGCTTGTAATTGTCCGAGGGAGAGCTTCCAGAACAGACGTTTTCCTAGAGAAATGGAATACCCGAAAAATAAGCGCTCCGAAAAGTTGAAGCTTCTCCTAAAGCAAAGGCTTCAATCCGCCCCTGCACATGAAAATGGAAGCAAGTAAAAAACAGAGTGACAAGAAATACCAATCAGGAGGGTGGAGATTAGCTCAGACTGGAAGGAGAGGTCGGAGAACTAAACTGAAAAAATAACATAAAAAATCCCGAACTACACGAAATTGAATATTAAACAGAATGAATAACATTGGAAAATAATTTAAAATATACGCCGATAAAATTTTTATTTGAAAAGCAATTTCCTATACATTTTACCATCAGAAGGAAATTGGGTCGCACATTTTCTTATAGACACATTCAAAGCCAAAGTTATACCGCCTGAATTCTCAGAACTCGTTTGAAGTCAGACGGATTCACATACACAGTAAAAATAAGAAGCCATATCGGTGTTTTTAAAGGCTCCCGCGGACAATTTCGCAGAGAAGCAGAGTGTGGAATATAGTAATTGTAAGGAGCAGAGCGAAAATAGTAGCCTTGCTGATCGCATTGATTTAGCGTGAGAAAAACAACCGAGACACGCCACGCGAGAGGACAGGGAGACGGTCGCAATGAGGAAGGTCAGTGAGGAAGGTCAACTTCGCCCATTGAGGCGGCACGATACGCCACACATTGAGGCTAAAAGAGTAAAAGGTGGTCAAATCATAAAATCGCGTCAAAGTTACTCAAAAATGAACCTATTCCTTTCAGAATCCATGTAAATAATGATTTTGATAAGAAAAATTTCAATACTGGTGCTACAATCTAATTTCAATATGACAATATGAGCACACAGTGTTACGCTGGTATGATGAATAATGATATCACTCGAATGACAGAGAAGCAATTGCATTTTAGTCACAACAATTCATAATAAGCTCATGAATTCATGCTGCAGTGACCCCACTGGTCTCACGCTGCAGCATGTATCTCGACAGAATTCTGATCAGAGCGGGCTGGGATCCTTAGAAATATAAACTCTATTGTATTGAAGTGGCCATCAGGCAGTTATATTTTTCCCTAAGATGTGCAAAATGGCTAGGGACGAACCGCTTTGCGAAAGAGGGGGTCAATGGCGTGTTAAAACAACTAGCGGAAGAATATTAATCATAAGGTATTTAAAACCTTGATGGTTGGTGTAATAAGAGCCGATATAATAAGTGGAAATTATTATTAAATTAATCTATCGATTAAGGTAGTTTTCCATGGGGTATTTGAGAAGTATTCCAGTAGTATCCTCTCCCTTAATGTAATTCCCTCTTCAATTCACAATAAGGCCGATTACCTTTCATTCGATCTAAAAATCCCAATCTCTTCCTTCATCTCCCTCGTTTTCCCAACATTCTACATTCTCACATTGTTTTCGACATCCCGTCCCTGCTCATTACTCCAACCAAACCTTGTGTCTCCTCCGTATATAATCTAAAATCTACTTCTCCTCAGCCACCTTCTCCAGACCCACATCTTATACAGTCTCGAAGTGGTAATTACATACAACAAATAGTTTTGGGTATATTCCACAACGCGTTTTTCAAGGAATTAAACACATTTCATCCCTCAAGGGTACCTGCTAGCTTCCCAGACCACCCTCACATAAAAAATTGTAGATCTCGTTTCTCTGGTCCTCAGGTTTTCCTCACGGGTAATCCCTTGAGTCACTTCAAAGCGTGAGTCATTCTCCCTCGGATCACTACTTCCCTCTCTCCCTACTCCTCCATCCACAACATTTCCGCAAATTCCCTCCGTTATGATAAATACATTTGAAGCAAGCTCATTGGTTGTTTTATCACGAAGGCAGTTTTGTAGATGGGAGCAGGTAGGATTCATTAAGTTAATGACGTCAGCTAAGAGGATACAAGTATTCCCTCTCAGCCGGTCGTATTTTAGTCTTTCTTGGAGACGAATTAGCTACTTATAACTTAAAGTATTACCTTAAAATTAGTGAGGAAGCTCCCAGAATGCTTTCTATGTACTCCATGGAAACCTCCCTTAACCGGCAGAATACTTCAATAATAGGGGAATGGAATAGGTAGAATGGAATATCAAATTCAAAACATCAAAAAATAAGCATAGTACGGTTAAAGAAAATTACTTCACATTTTTTAATAGACCTTTTGAAATTTACTGAACACAAAAATCTATATATATAAAAGAAAGTCGAAAATCGTGTTAGTTAGAACACTTATAACTCGAGAACGGCTGCACCGATTTCAATGAGATTTGGTTCTTTGGATTCGTCTCAGGCGGGGTTAACATATAGGCCATTAAAAAAAGGATAATTTCACAAAAAAAATTCATCTCTTTCCTATGGACATGCTTTTAGGAGTTATAGTAACACAACAATTGATAAGTCGGTCAAAACTACAAATTAAATAATTTGTTTTGTTTTTACCACTTTAATAACTGAATTTAGTAACAATATAACATTTTAATTACTAAATATATTCAAAATATTAATTAAATTGAAATTACATTTTAAAAATTTAATTCGAGCTGATTGTAAGCCCAGCCGTGGCCTACTAGCTCGAGTTGACACTTCACTACCGTGTTTGTAAACAAATCTCCAAGCAATTGTTGACAAACGGTAATGTCCGTGTTCCTGTCGAGGAATCGAGTAGTTTTAACTCATTTCATTGGAATGATTGCAAATTAGTTTCAGTGGGCTCATCAACGAAGAGTTCCAGAATATGATTGATCACCAAAAGAATCAAAGATGGTTGATTTAGCGAGCAAGAACGAAGATGTGGATGACTAAAACGAGGTAAATTCAAATAGTTCGTACTCTGCATGGATTCGAATCTTTTAAATGTGTAACAAACGAAGACGAAATCACCAACTATCTGAATATTTTAAGTCCTTGGACGTACCTGGCTTACCAAGGCACGATTTACAGAAAAATGTAGTTTCTTACGTATTCAATTTACAATTCGTGTTGCATTCGTGATAACGATTAAAAAATCGCATGGTCATTCTTTCAGTTTTTGTGTTGTTTGTGCTCATGTGCTAATGAAAACCCATGATTTTCTCATGGTCAATTTAGCGTGCTATGTTCACGAGTCGATAAACCATCCTCTGTATTTCTTCCTTCGCTTCAAGTGCGTAGCTAGGATAGGGGGTTTTGGGCGCAGCTAATACCACGGGTCTGTAGGGTATAGAAAACTCGCTAAGGTAAGCGGGAAGTGTGGGGGCACTTCCCCCAGACATTTTTTAAGATAAATGGTTCAAAATAGTGGGTTTTGTGGCTGTGTGAATAGTTAAATATGTTTTGTTTGTTAGTCATCCGTCCCCCTAATATTAATAACAAAATCTTTCATTAAAAAATTCTTAGCTTCATTCGCTTCATCTTGCGCCTGATAACAAAACAAAAACTGTTGTTTCTCAGAAGAAGCTTGACGCAAGACATTAAACCCGAATGTGTAGGGCTCACCGTGGTGCGTTTACGCATGCAGTACGTTTACGCAGTGCATTTTTTCCAAACAGAGATACTAAAACTGGCGCGCCTTAAGTCATTTAATGCGAATGCTGCTTCATAGGGGCTTTTCTTGCACGATTTTGAGCATCAGTCAAGCGTCGGTCTGGGGTCGTGTCAACCTGCCCCCTGAATGGGCCAAGTGTATGCAACAGACTTGGACCTAAAAACATTTTTTTACAACTAATAACGCAAATAGCCAACAACTGAATGCGTATAATTTTTATTTCATGAACTGCATTATTAAACCACAATGCCCAAAATTTCTTAAGCTAAAACGTAAGAAAATTTGTTGAAAAAAATCCGCGTAAACGTGCTCCGATCCACCCAATGTAGATTCAATAAAGAAAATGTCTTTCTGACAAGCAATTTTGGTACTCATTTACGTAGTTTTATTGAATTTGTATCCTTATTTTATTATAATAAATTAAACATGATTAAAAACGATACAGCCGCTCTTGATTTATAAATGGTGTAAGTAAACTGTAAGTTCATTGATTGTTAGGCGGTACGAAGTTCGCCGGGTCTGCTAGTAAAATTATATAATGTAAAAAATCTTAATTATATACATTTTTTCTCAAAATCAAAAAATTATGTCATTTGCCCCGTTCTGCCCCAGGTATGGAGCGGAGTGAGGTAGAGTGAAAATGAATTACAAAAACAAATTAAATACGTGACACAAAAGAAAAAATCAACCAGTATGTTTTTGTCTTTAAATTTGAATGAAGTTTTAGGTGAAGTACACTTTTATTTAGTATTTTTTGAAGCCTAATCAAAACATTCACTCACAAGTACAGAGTCATCTGCTTCGCTATCCACTCCTGCACACGAGTTGTAAGCCAATTTCTTACAAATGGAACAAGCAATCCAGCATTCAACGGATTTTTAATGAAAATCGCCGCAGTATTAACGTAGAGCTGTCTCTTCATCCCATCATTCTTTTTTCCGTTTTTCTTACTTCCCCATTCCGCCCCACCCGTTCTGCCCCAAAAACACGTTTAAGCTTACCTAGGAACTGGCGCCCGAAAATAAAGTTTATTCAGACGTTCAATAATATAAAACCAACGATAATAAGACGTACTTCAAACACATATCAAGAATTACGGTTATTTTAAACGATTCAATGTAACCTAACATCGATACAAAATCTTCTAAAGTAAGAAAACAACGGCTAAATTTCACACAACTCACAGTTCACATGTTAACACTCAATTAACTAAACCTACATGGCTGCACTAATTTACTAATGCTACCACTGCAATCTTATACATTTGTGATTGTTCAAGAAAAATATGCCCTGCGAAATAGCAAATGAATCTAGGCAAAATAGCCTGCCCCTTTAAAATTATAACAAAACTTGATAATTTTCTCACGAAAAAACTTACACGATGTATTGGGGTATCCCTATAATAATACGGTTAAATTTTTATTTTCTAATGTATGAAGCAGGAAACCGGCACTATTCATATTATACATAAAGTAGCATATTATTTGTAGTTTTCTGAACTCCGTGAAAGAAGTTGGTCGAAGGTTAAATACGCACAAATTAGAAATTACTCGGAGTGAGCATAATGAATTCTGCGCTATGATTGCGTATGATTTGTGCTGCGCTTTTGTACGATTACGGTCGCCCCACGGCATTAAGGCCCGTATTCTTAGTGGACCCTGTAGGGCCAACCGACCCTGGATACGTCATCAGCCCCTACATAAACCGATCTCGCCCTACATGCGCCATATCAAGCCCTACATATGGCCGTTTTTGGAACTAAACGGGCCCTACATTATGTAGGATAACTGGGCCAGCCCTAAGTGTCCAGCAGATTTTCCATGTTTTCATTGAAAGTAAAGGTCTGAAAAAGTTCATGCATAGGGCTTCTAGTTCATTCAATCGTTTAGGGATGACCTTTCACTGAGGTGAGGAATGCCCCCATGAGTGTTAACAACAATTAACCATACAGCCCATGCACAAGGCCGCGGTAGAACCGAAAAAACGCTTTCGGCATGAGATTTTGACTCCATCCAATGATGCGAATGAGTTAAGGCCGTCGATTTTTCGCCGAGAATAACTTGAGAATTAGGAAACATATCGAAAAATAGAAAAAAAGGGTCTCTACTTTTTTATCATCATAAGTTAACAATCCCAAGATTGGTTTGACGCAGCTCTCCATTCCTCCACCCTACCCGCTAACCTTTTCAAAGCGATGTATTTATTCTCTCTTATATCATTTATAACCTGTCCAATGTAACTCATTCGGGGCCGTCCTTTCCCCTTCTTCCCTTCCACTTGTCTTTCAACGATTACGAGGCAGCCACGGAGAAGATTACAAGGTGGAGCACCCGAACAGTATTCACTACTAACTTATTCGACTATTTTTCATCAGGCCATTATACCACATGTGTGGTATGGAGGATTAATGGAAATGGTGAGGTATGTGGTCAACTAAGTTGTTCCGTCTTCTTCTTTTGGATTTTTAGAAGACTTTTCTTTTTTCTCAGTCTTCTTAGCACTTCCTTTTCCTTACTCGGTCGATCCATCTTATCTCTATCATTCAGTGGCGTAGCCGGGGGGGTCCGGACCCCTCCCCATCCCCCCCGAAATATAAAAACAATTATTCTCCTTCATAAAAGAAAACAAAACATTGAAAAATCATGAATTTACAAAATATACTTTTAACAAATGAAGTTTTTTCGATTACGAAAAGTGTTAACATTAGTTTAAAACCCATTACTTAGTACCCTGTTTTTCAAAAAATTTCCCCCCTGGTTTTGGATCCCCCCCAAACGAAATTCCTGGCTACGCCACTGCTATATCATTCTTCGGTAGCACCAAATTTCGCGTACCTTTCTTGACTTTCCTGCACCCCTTTTCTTTTTTAAACACTAAATTATAAAAAAAATTGAACGAGCCAATTACCCTCCATGCATACGATTGGAAAGCATGTTGTTGTTGCAGTATAGGAGATATCATTTCCGTTCGATTGGATTAAATGATTTCACTGAAAGAAACGATCATTATTTGGACCTAGTGCAAAAAGCTGCCCAAATTCAAGTAGATGAGACAAAGGCTGTGTTTACGCTCCCGCCGCGGCGACGTAATAATATAGGCGCGCCGTCGCGACTATATTTTCCAGAAATCCCAACGACAGCGACGCCGGCGAGTCGACCGAGCCAATTAACACGATTCCCGCGCTCGCACACCGTCGTCATAACGACCAGGTGAGGCTGCTCCTAATGGAGACGAAACGACCGCGCGTCGCGATAAATGACATGCACCAAACTCAAAACAACACCGGCGCGGCGAAAGTAAAAATTCACGTTGACTCTACTTGAGTGAGCTCAAGAGAAACGGGTAATACCTCTGGAAATTACGTCGTCACCACAGTGATAAATCAAATACAACATAGTCAAAACTCATAATTATTTTAAATTTGAAGAGTTTTTTTAGGTGGATTTTTGACCTCGAATAATCAAATAAGGCAGTAACTCTATCACCTCCCCACATCGGTGGGCTACTTGCTCTTAATGTTGACCAACTTCTACCATAAAAGTAATCTTGCAGGATTAAATATTACAATACAGCAAATGCAGTGGCGTAGCCAGGAATTTCGTTCGGGGGGGTTCCAAAACCAGGGGGAAATATTTTTTGAAAAACGGAGTACTAAGTAATGGGGTTTAAACTAATTTTAACACTTTTCAATAATCGAAAAAATTCATTTGTTAAAGAAAATTTTTTAAATTCATGATATTTTAACATTTTGTTTTATTTTATGAAAGAAAATAATTGTGTTTTTACATTTCGGGGCTTGGCTTTCCCGGACCCCCCGCTGGCTGCGCCACTAAGCAAATATAACAGTAAAGACTAGTAGGATCGCTGGCTTGCAAACCAAGCCAACTATTTACTTAAAAGACGCTGATGCCCCTTCCTTCGTCTCTATTTCTTTCTATAAATCCGTAAGTGTACTACATCTCTCTCCAACTTGTCCATGAAGCTTCCTGTCTTCTTTCTTCATCCAAACATGCGAAAAATAATTCACTCCATTAAAGATCCCTCGTTTCAAATTTTAAGTCACGTGACTGTTTTACCTTTTTCGCCTCTCGATGAACGATCAATGTAAACCCTCTGACTCCTACGTATCGCATTCCGCAAAATTCTCCCAGCCGACCTTGTCGAGCCTTATATATTTCGCTTCACATCTCGTACACAAAACATATTCGCATTCACCCATCATATCGCGGGTATTCGATGCCTTCCTTGGTCATATCTCTAAAATACTTTGGTCACTGCCAATTTTACAGGAAAACGGACACAGCAATAACAGTATAAGGACGAGAATAGCATTATGCATATGCAAACTTAATTGCACCAGTAGTTCCTTGGCTTCCAACCCTTATAATAAGGCATTCTTTTTACCATGTGAGACAATTTTCCCAGTGTTTTCAAGCGAGGATCACCAACACCGAAGAAGGAGAAACAATGAGGGACATATCGCTGGATATCTCAGAAACTTCTTTTGCATCGATCAAGGAGGCGACGAGAATCTGAGAAAAGTATTCAATAACTCCAATCCAAAAACTTCCTCATTAGCTTCATCAATTGTGAATCACAAAAGGTCTCATAGAACATACGCTAATTAGCACAAACTTCCCCCGCCGCCCTCGAAGTATCGATTCCACTAGACACTCCGATCAACTTGCTAAAATTAACTCAATAATCCAGAGGGAGGCACACGCCGGCGAGGAAAGAAAATGAATGATTCGCCTTCGAGCCAGAATGAGATATTGAAATAGGAAATTCGATATTTCAAAAAGTGCAGCAAATATATATTTTTTAACGCGAAAATAAAAACAAGGGATACCTAAAATTTAAACTTTAAAACACGCACACTATACATTCGAAATGTTAAAATGAAGATAAGGGATAACTTATTAATGCAATGGACAAGAATTGCATCGTGCAGAGAGGAGCAGTCTCAATAAATCGGGTATCGTAAGGTGGAGGTCAGTCGTCGAGGTCGCCGGGGATGGAATGGGCTGGTAGGAGGGGAAAGAATGGGGATGTGGAATGAGGGGCAGAGGAGAAGGGTTATTCAGCAGAACCGCGGACGAGAGTCACTCGGTGGAAGAGGAAGATAGAGCACGCGCCAAAACCGAATGATTGTATTTGAGAGGAAAGATAGAGGCCCCGGAAGCTATGAATAAATCCCCAAAAAAGCAGAATTAAGATTAAATACTCTTCATCAAAATACTGAGTCGTCAAATCATTTTCACAGCGTATTTCGAAAATAATGTTCGAGACTGAGCAATTTAGCGGACGCTTCACAGAAAAGTACGCTTCGTGGAAAAACTAAATTCTATATTAGAACTATTGAAAACAATTTAACTGCCATAATTGATAGAAATGCAATGAATAAATTCAATTCTTACTGGTTAAAAAAAAAAACGAAAATTAGGTAGTTGACATGAGACTTTGTTATTCATCCAAATGCCTTAAAGCTTCTTTCCAGGCACGTTAACAGCGTTTGGTGAGATTATGTCCTTTATTAACCTCAATTATGTCATTTATACAAAAATAATTCACTGAACAAGAAATATGATTAGCTAAAATAGGCTTAATTTAAAATTACAATATCCTTTGGAGGGAAGAAAAATCTGTATACATGGTTGGTGAGTGTGTGAAACTTCTAGAGGAGATACGACTGAGACGGGGGTGGAGTTGGAGCGAGTACTAAGCGGCAAGTTGATCCTAAAGAGCCCTGTTGACGGGACGAATGAAAGGTAAGCGGAGAAAAGGATGGAAGGAAATAGGATTCACCGATACAACGAAAGAGAAAAAGCATCATTATAAGCTGAAGAGAAAAGTTCCATGTGGAAGAAGGAAAGGAAAGATTCACGTGTAAAATGATCCATGTAAACCTATACTTCCATTGGAAAAACATCGTCAATTCTCCATTATAATCTCCAAACTCGCCATTATGTTCGACCACGGTTCCGTACTTCCGTGGACTCGGGCGCCTCAGATGTTGAAGGGGGGAACACTCTCTGAAAACATCCGTGTAAGGAGGCGGAAAATGAGGTCTACGAATGTTTTTTAATGCCAAAATTGTTCAAAACCACCACAACCATACACAAATATTAACATATAACCGATGATGCAGAGTATTGTTAATGAAAACAGCATATGAATATATAAGATAAAATAGGGTAGTGTCGAATAAAAAGTGAGTCGATACCTCTCACTTGTTTTTGGGGGGTGGCCACCCCCCACGATCGTGCGTGGTGAGAGGAAATATTACACACCGTTGGTGCAACAGTAACTGCAGAACCACCTCTCGAAATGCAGAAGATATTTGGAATAAAATTAATAGTTGAAGGCGTCCACCCAGTTCTTCCCGATGCTGAATATTGTCACAGATATATCGACAAAATCCAGTTCGAGAGACAATTTCTTTCATAATGCCTTCGACAAAATTTCTCAAAGGTGTTCCTTCAAACATTAATTACATTCAAAATTAAATTCTAAATTTCGTTTTCTAAGTATGGCATATACCAAGTGAATTTTTCATCAGGCATAGTTATTCAGGCAAGGGTCATCAGCGCCACAGGGAAGGAGGAAGGGTGGAGAGAAACCCGACGTCGGCATTACTCTCCCCTCAACGAAATACGCCAAGGAGACCATGGCCGCATGTCCTATACGATCCCTCAGACTATATTATTCCATCGGCACACGTTCTACACAAGGCTACTGCAGATGCTAGCACGGATAGAATGGGGAACTTGCATGAATTTTTTTTATTTCACAGGCGGACAGAAAATTATTTTCTGAATACAACAAAGAAAACCGCATGTAAATCTGAGTTTTCCTTCGCGAGATATTTAATGATAAATATAACGAATTATAAAGCGCGGGAAAAACTCCCTCACCCCCCAAGCCACTGCCGACGAAGCCTCGATGACGTCAAAGGTGCCTAAACATCACGCGAAGCTATTGTTGTGATTGTTTGTAATAGTTGCCAGCAGTTGTGAGAGCTTCGTTTGTTAGACGTGTTGATTATTTTATATTTAAAGATATATATCCGACGATAGAGGCTTGGAAGCCCTCGTATTTTGCATTATTTATAATATTAATATCTGAGTAAGGGCATAAAATATAAAACTGGAGCAGTTAAACCAAAAATTTGATAACACCTAAATAACATCGTTGTAGGAGTCTGAGCCACGGCCATTGGAAGGGGGATACGTTAATTGTAAGTTGATGTTATCGACGACATATCATTCATTTAAGTATGTAATTAGAACGATTTTGATGTTTACTAATGTCCGCTTAGCTTTTATATACAATAACTTCATCCGCTTATTCGTGGGTACCGGATAATTCGTCGTTTAGGACTGTCTGTGCTTGTATTATGGGGTGTATTCCACTCAATGCAACTTTTGCTCACTGATTGGAGACATCTAGGAACATTTTTGTGCCAAAATAGTGTTATTTTCAACGTGACATCTCCCGTTAAGCTACTGCTAATAATCACAGTGACAGTGGTTGTTATGCACAAAGTTTGACAAGGTTGAAAAATATCGGCCAAGAGTTATCAGTGTTCCATCGTGATTGAATTGTAAAAAGTGCTATTACGCTATCGATAAATGTCTAACAGTAGTGTAAAAATTGTCAGTGGCGTGCTAATCTCCGTTGTTCACCGTAGATATGACATTTCACGATCACGCTATTGAAATAAAAACTGTGTGTGAAGTTTGTCATTCCATTATTTCAACGAATAGTAGTGAGAAATGTCACCTGTGTCGGCTAATTTAAGGGTTTAAATCAGTGAATAAATAGTTGTATTCATCATAACGAGTTCTGTTATTGTAAGTTGTACGTGATGAATATAAGAATGTGATAGTGACATCCAGTTTTTTATAAGAGTATTTGCCTATTTCCCACTATATTTTTATGGTATATGCTAGTATATTGTTTATGGATTTACCTATATTATTGAAAAAGGTTGTAGCTTGTGTGTGTGTTGGCAGCGGATCCGATTCGCGATCTCACATGTGAATTGTGTGCAGACTGTTTTGCTGTGAATTCGTACCGTAGGACGGATAGGACTACCTTCTCCGTTAATCCGGCGTTGCCAAATTCAACAGCACAGCTTACTCTAATGTCAACAGCACAGCTTACGATCGTTATCCTCCAGTATTACAAGTTTCTTTTAGAACTTGATTTGCCGCCGACGTATAGCAATAATTTGTCTTAACAAATTCCATGAGGGTCGTGGCATCAATTTTTGGTATCCTAAAAAAAGGCTGGTGTCCTAACACCCCATGCCACACGCCTTTTAGGGGGCTTGTAGGGTATTATGTAGACGTAGATGAATTTCAGGTGTACTATTCGAACGAGTGGCAACGTTATCATCCATTTTTCTGATAACCAAAACACACGAAGTGAAACGTTTGTACTTAATATCCCAAGTAATAATCTAGGCACAAGAGCAATAGGAGAACCTGCCCAAGAATAACAGAACAAAATAAAGTGACGATGAGCGGCTAAATACTCCCTCAAAACAAATTTTACACCATGCGCTCAGGGTATTTCCCTACTCCCTACGGTTGTTTAGGCACCTATGACGTCACGCCTGGCCTCGGCAACGCTCGGGTGTCTTCGCGCAGTGGTCGGCTCAGAGAAATTTTTCTCGATTTTAAATGCAATTATTTTATTTCTTTTGATGTTGAATGGAGAAACTGAAGGTATTTATGCGAGCTAATGTATCCATTTGACTTATTCAAAATAGTTTTTAGAGCAATCTACGACCCATGCAAGTTCCTCATTATAAATTGGAAGGTTGAAGGATGCGACAGCCCTTGACAATTTAAAAAAAATTATACAACTCATTGCCATAAAGATTATATAAAGCATTTACAGTGAATTTGCTATGATTAGAAGCCTAAAAATAAATACAAAACAAACGAAAGAGCAGGAAAAACTTATGGAGGGCCCGACAGCAGCACACGTTATCCAATAGACCACAGCAGATCGTTAGAATATATGACTTATGAGATAGAAACCAAGAGTGAAAACTGGGAAAATACGTAGTAAATGGACAAGAAATGATCATTAAATCCAAAAATAAATCGAAAAAGAATGATAAATTTGCAATGATTCAGTAACTTCTCCAAGTAAGAGCTTAGACATTCACGCGCATACGAAATATTATTTGCGGTACGAAGCCGAAGACAACAAAAAAAGGAATTTAAGGGAAACATAATTTTCTTGAGAAGCAGAAGTGGCGCCACAACATTTGTCCCAAAACTTTTGAAAGTGACAGTTCGCAGTGCTACACTGGATGTGCTCCCCCCCCCCCAATAATGCTTTCGATCAGGGATTTGGATTACGCACTATGAAAAATCGCTGCATTCGAACTCGGGTCGAGGGGTGAGATGAGAACACCATAGCCATCGAAACGACCCAACTCCTTAGTCAGCGAGAGGTGGAGGGCGGCACAATATAGAGACGTTCACCGGGACGAATGTATTCAAAGCCACTTGACCGGAAGAGCAGGGGGAGGGGCGGGCGGGGTCGCAGCATCTCAGCAGAGGCGCTATTGTTATCCGGGTGGGAGGCGAGGGGGCTTCCCCGAGATGACTCCTCTCTCCGCCGCTATTTCTATTCGAATGGAAGTGAGACTTCGGCGAAGCACGTGGCAATCGGCCACGACGCTGCATAGCATTCACTTTTTCGCGCTGAGTCTGCCCCGCAAGAGTAGATTGAAACCGATAAGCGTTTGGATTTAGTACGAGTGATGCATCGTGAGAAACTGCAGATCTGACCGAATTGAAGATACGTTACGAAGGATTCGGCGGTGCATCGTGGATGCTATCATGTTTTCCGGTTTTTACTGCGTTTTTTGGCGTGCTATGGTTACAGTTTCGCCATCAGATATCAAAATGATATTCCCGCCGGCATCTTCAGTTCTGACGTACAGATGCTGACGGGATTTCGACGAAATTGTGGTCATCGAGCATAGAAAACGCGATGGAATCAATGCAATAAACCAAATCGCATCAATCAAAAGATCATTGATTTTGGCGTTAGTCTTGACCATTATGCTTTAAATTTAGGTGTAAAAGATTAGTTAATTCTTGGATGTTTTTGTAAAATTCTCCCACAACGTTCATCAGCGCATCTTCAAGTGAACCACTATAGATCATCTTCTCCAAACCTTTGAGCTTTATGCATTCACCTCTATTTTACCTCTCATGTCTATTTAGGGCATTTATTGCGTTCAGTGACCTAAATTACACGATTCAAACCGGCAAAATTTGAGATTCTTTGATGAAAATTACTGCTCATAGGCCAGCAACGAAATATTTAAAGAATATTAATCACATTTAGAACTTCAATACTTTCTGGTGACTTGGCCAAGGTATACCGTTGGTTATTATGTGGTACTTAAAAAAGAAACACGGAAAAGGCTCGCTTTTCAATATCCGCGAAACAAAAGGGGATGAAGGGAATGATTTAATTTTGGTAAATTAATAAAGTTCAAAATTTATTTACAACGAATTTTTGTGTTCAACACGTCATTAACTCGCGCCTAATAACTCCTAAATGTTAAAAAGACTTCGAATCTATTGAATTATTCATATTAATAGATTAATTCAACGCTTATTGTGTGACATCTCTCGCCATTGCCTAAGTATGGGGTGGGCTCTACCCTCACCTCATTCCTCAAACCAACATCTGGGTTGAATCACTAAGTGGGGAAGGGAACAATTAAATCCCTACAAAACATTTTTCTTTAATGGCGAAAAACGAACGAATATGCGATTTTTACGCTTCGAACATGTAAACAGCAGATGCGTTACACGAACACAATAAAGGTCCCGGCATGCAAAATTTCACGAGGACTTTGCTCAAGAAAAACCGCCCCATAAATCGCACTTCGCAACAACCCTAAGCAACTAAACAAGAAAACTATGCCATGAATTGGCTCCTAGAGTTAAAATATAAACAGCGTGATGTCAGTGGTCAGAGCTGATGCTTGAATTAACTGCCTCAATGCTTAAGTGTACAACAAAGCTTCTCTTTTCATGCATATGAAATCGAAGTTTGTACACTCCGACAATTAGAACACCAATTACGTTCTGATTTGGTGATACCCATAACACAACAAATCTCAAGCATGATTAATATTCTATGTTCAAATCAGACGTTAAGTCCGTGAACAATAAATTTCGATTGTTGTAAATAATTTATTCCTACCATCCTTTTTTTATCGAAGCTGTGAGTTTTAAAAATTTATCTTCTGCAATGGAAGCTTTTGCAATGTGCTGCAACAGAAGAATGATTTAATGTTCATACTGTCGGAGCAACGCGACAATACGGTCGACTAGGAAGTCCTTTGCGAAGTAATCTCCCGCAGCTTCCACATGCGTAAAAATGAGGAGGAGGGGTTGACTGAGGAAGAGGAGAGGGAGTGGTTTAAGGAGGAGTGTGTCGCCCCGGAGGAATGCGGCTACCGACTGCGGAAGCGCCATCTGCAAGAGCGCCGTCCTGTACTCGCTTCTTTTTATTCTCTAACTCTTTCTAATGAGGTCTCGAGCGAGCGTCGACCGCCCACTAATCTGACACACACCTCATACAGACGTAGAGGGAGCAGCAGCCGAGATGTTGGCCGCTGAAGCAGCGACGACGAGAAGACGCATTCATCCCGCCCGCATCCACACTTCCGCTCTCGCGAGCTTGGCAACCGCTCCCAGGAAACAAGAGACTGCCCCAAAGCGAACACGTTTTCATCCCGCACGTCCGCCTCGGGAGTGATGATGCCACGAAAAAAGAGAGCGAAGTTTGACTTCTTCCCACGCGACAAGATTGAGCAAAGATATCGCATAAAATAAAAAAAATAAAAATATAAAATCCACGATTTTATAATGACTTAAACGACGAAAATAAACCACCCTTCCTTCGCCCAATGTCTCACGCTTAAATTTAACAGATCAAAGAATACATTTTCAAAAACAAAAATGTGGTGCGCATTTGCTTTATATTTGACACTGGAGTTACATAAATGAATCAATGAATACATTAGAAATTTTAGCAGTAAAAATTTAAACGCGGGACCTTGAACCAAGGCAGGGCAGTTTATTCTCTTATTAATAGTTCGAATATAAACATGGTTTTTGAAATAAAATGCTTAATTCATTGTAATATTTTATTTTCATTAGTTTAAAATGAAATTGATTTTTTAGACTTTTTAAATCTAGTGTAATATTATTAAAAAGATAAAAAAAATTAGAATTACATTTGCTCAGCGCCGGAAACATTTCTAAATTATCGCAAATATTTAAAATTTATGCTGCAGTTGAGAGATTCATGCAATTGTTGACTATGTAAAAATATATGCCTTCTTAAGAACTACAAATAGCGTAAGAAAGCATTAATCATATGGTTCTGATCCATACTGAATATTTTAAGTCCGTAGATAATCGGTAAGCGGGTCAAATTTGAGTTGAGAGATTTCGCCCAGAGCACACAAATAACAGGCAAGAAAGTGACTTAACAAAAACGTGGAAATAACCCCAAACTCACGTGAACTCCCTCTTTATTCTCCTTCTCTAACTCTTTCTGATGTCGTCTCGATCGAGCGTTCCGACTAATCTGACCGTTCAGCAGAAAGACTGCTCACGACTGATTCCCCCCATAGATATCATTTGTTTGTTTTAATAGAAGCGGTGAGTTTGCTTACTTCGAGTCACATCTATCAACCTGAATTTTTGCAGCGGACGTATATCTTTAATTTCGCTGAAATAGCTCCATTGGTCTACACCATGGGAACTACAAATACGAGGCCTCAGCCTCAACTTAAATCAAGAGTCTCTGCCCCAGAGACACTTATTGTGGCACTTAAAACGGTTTTCGAAAGTGCCCGCACCGCGCCGATTAGAGCGGGGTTATCCACTTCTTCTCAATACTTGAAATCACGAAGAAGACGAATTAAAAGTTATGAATTTGATGGACCGTATTATTAAAACTATAAATTTCAAGTACAACTTATTCCTCCCACGAATCGGATCGTTCTGCCAATCAGCGACGGGAGTGATGACTTTTGAAAACCCATTTATATCCTCGGCGCGTGACAACACATTTAGTGGCCAACGCAAGAGTCCTCTAATGTAATTCGTAATGACCTAATTCGTGGTCTACTCTGTCAACAAAGCCCCCACCCGTTTCCAGTAATGATGGTCGTTTGTTTTTTTTTTGTTGTTGTTGCTTAAATCGTACAAGGAAGGCCTCCATCCCCGTCCCTCTGACGACTGTTCCCATGCTCCCTAAACCGGCCCTCCTCCTCCCTGGACCTAACCTAACCTAACCCCTTAATGGGTGGGGGAGGGGGAGAGAGAGGAGTGGGGAAGCATCAGGAGTGAGTCACCCCCGTGGTGACCCACATAATCCCGCTCGTGCGGTCGCCCGGGAGCCAAAGCGGTCTCCTATGAATGGATGCCCCTGGCCGCCATGTTTCCATTCATTCTCCCCCCCTGCCACTGCAGTCACGCCCCCGCCCTTCTTTTGTTTATTCTCTGCTGGAGCTCTCCCCTTCCCCCTCCCCACCCCCCGAATCCTCGTCTGTATGTGATTGCGCGGCCGGAGCTCGCTTGGCCGCGGATGTTTTTCAAAGGAAAAGCCCGCAGCCACGAATGTATACCCTGCACCTGGATCCTCTTTGCTCTCAAAGGCTTCACACGAGCCTGGATGTTAAGATACTGTCGCAATGCGAACTGAAGTCGAAAAGAACTGCTCAAAAACGTTTTCGTTTCTCCCTGAAAAAAAACGATGATATTTTTGTTAATCTGCAATAATTATTGAAGTAATTAGTAAAATAATTCCTTTTTAAGTTATTTTTATGGACCAGTAGTCGCTTACGAAGTTCATGAAAAACGATCGGAAAACTATATCCCATTTTTCTTCGGAAAAAGACTCCCTTCTGAATCATTTTAAGGCAAGAAAAGAAATTTATTCCGAAAAAAACTTTTCTCAGAATAAATTTTTCGAGTTCTGTCGATTTGATGGGTAAAGGAAAGTTTTCTGAAAATTTGAGGTCTCTTAAGGCACTGTTGAGTGTATAATTTAGTTTTACTCTAATAACTACCTACAGCTACGAACCTTTTCTCAGATACCCAGAAGTGTAGACTCATTCTAGACGTCAAACATGATGAAATTTCAATTTTAGATCATTTTAAGGAGATAAATATCCTGAATACGACATCAAAAAAATTGTAAAAGAGATTTTACGTATAATATCATAAGACTTTGCATTTTTCAATCGAGTGACGGGGAAATTTTTGATATAAAAAAATTAAATTGAAAAATACAACTTGGCCGTATTTTTGGTAAAAAATGAAAAAAGTATTTTTTTAGTAGAAGTGGTGAAGAAGACTTCGCACATGATGAAAATAAGGGGACTTAAACAATATGGCATCCTTTTTGTAGGAGGAGAGAAATAATTAAATTAATTATTATTTACTAGTTACGAGGCTGGGTGAAGCCTACCGACATCCACAAAAATGAACCCTTGCATAGCGTGGTGGTCTAGGGAAAGGAACTGGCTCCTCTGACCTGATTTTTTAAAATTAACACGACTGTGGCTACGTCCGGTTAGAGCTCCACCGTGACCTATTCCTAACGACCTTCGGAAAAAAAGCGAGAGAAGGGGTGAATGATCTGAATCTTGTACCTTTATCAGGATCTAACGATTTGATCGTTGGATTATTCTTCCTCATAGGATAATCCTCCGAAATTGTTAGAATAGCAATGGCTGTTGCCTGGTTTCGCTGATGGTAGGACCCGCCCGCCTTTGTGACGGTGCGGGATTCCTCTTCCCATCCCTTCCTTTCCTATCCCGTCCCAGAAGGTGTCGTCGGGCTCCTATGGCGGCGGCGCCTCCTTCCTTTTTTCCTTCCAGTCCTCCCCCTTCTGCGGTGCAGAGGTGATAAGCTAACGCTCCAAACCCTGCCCCCAGAAGAGTAACCGGCGATCCCGCTCTAGGGTTTCGTATCCACTGTAACTTTATCAGGATAGCGGGCTCCATGTAATTTGATTCCTCGCACTACAGCCTGCATATGTCACTTAGGTTAGCCTTGATCGAACGCGCTTCACGTCTTTTGTAAATCAAGCTTTTTTATAGAATAGAAATAACTGAAGAACTCGTCAGAAGGATAAGTAATTTTGGCGGGCCTGAAGTTACTTACATTTAATTACAGGAAGCTTCACTACTTGCGACGTACTTATTTTTGGTGCCATATCGGTGGCGTAGCGATCGCCATTGTCTAACGTTACGTCACTTGAATAGGAAGGTTTTGGGATCAACCACAAAGGCGGTTTTTTTATTCGTGCATTCGCATCTGCGTTCCCAATGCTTCCCGCTTCTCTTTTGTCTCCTTGCGAAACTCCCTCTTCTTTTTTTTGCATCCCCGACCCGCGCGGCCGGTGTTCGCTTGCCCGCGGATATTTTTCAAAGGGATGCCCACGAAAACAAAAGAAGGCTTACGAGCGTTGCTCATTTGCGTCCTAACCCTTTCGCCGTCGTCATCTCACGGAGCGGTGGCCCTCTTTAGAAAAAAAAACGGAATGCCCGAAAAATGTGGACAAAAGGTGGAAGACTTGGGCCGCCCTATATAAGTAAAGTCCTCGCCTTTAATTGGAGCCTCATTTGCATGCGTCGCTTCTGTGGAAAAGTGTGAGCAAACCGCGGATTCCGGAGGTGTCTTCCGTGTTTATGTGTTTTTACACTCATCTCCTTCCTTTTGTTTTTTTTATGCTCACCCGCAACGCTCGTTGAATAGCGCTGCGATATACAGAGGGCGAGGGAGATGAAAAAATGCGCCAGGAGTCGGCCGGAGGGAAACAAGAGCAAACCGGGATGCGGCTCTCAATGCGCGATCTTAGCGCCGCTCTCCTGCTGGTGGGAAACCGGGGAACTCTTCATCCTACGTACCGATGTATTCTCCTGGGAGAACTTGAATCCCTTCTTCGGATTCATGTTGAATTTTTTTTCTGGAGATGAATTTTTTTGTGAATTGAAAAATGTAATTAGTCTTACCCGTCCTACCATACCGCTTCCATCCATCACTTACACTTTTTATTAAGGATACGGCTCATAATTATTTCGCAGCGGTCATCCGAACGGTAGAGAAAAAATGCAGAGGCATTTTGGCCTGGATATCTATAAGACTGCACAAAAAGAGAGAAACCTCTGGTATCAGGCAATGCAGACTTGGGTCTTTGAAAATCATAAATCATTGAAAATTAAAACCTCGTCAAAAATGAAGCGGAAAAAATGGCGTATTTCCTGGAAAAACACACGAGTTTGCCCGCTTTGTAGGAGCATAGCGCTTGGCTGGGCTAAATATTAACTCCCAAGATAATTCTACATTGTTTCAGCAGTAATACGACATAAATTACGCCTTTTTCCGAAGAGGTAGTACTCCAGAGGAATGTTTAATTGCGAAAAACGAAAATGTTCAAGTTTTCCTACTTTTCAGGGGTAGTGACGTTTAGGTGGAGACGTGCGCTGAAGAACGATTTAACGGCTAAGTAAAGGAATGAGGTCAACAGAAAAACAAAATAGGATATAGTATTATAAGTATAAAGATTGATACAGGCTGCACATTCCGAAATATAAACGAATTTCCAGCAAAGATTAGCGAGAAAATGATAGGTAAAGCCCCCCGACGAAAACCAAGAGAAAAATATTCAAGTATGCATTCCAGGTCAAACGAATTATGACACTGAATTGCGCCAAAAAGGTTAATGATGTAAGAATAATAATAGGGATCAGGGCAAAATATAAAGCGTCAGTCAACCAATGATAGGATTGCATGACGTTAGTGATTATGTCCATTATACAAAAGGCTAAGCACGCGATGTCGACGAAATCCCGCATTTAATGGGAGTGGATATGAATGAGTCCTTGGAAGGATGTCTTTTTATCACTTCCAGTGCGGGAGAACCTAGATAGGTATTCACTGTGGGAAGATAGGTGTACATGGGCGGTGGCATATTCTGAGAAAAGTGCTCAATTCAAACATTCAATCTTCAAGTCTTTTCGGATAGCTGTGAGCAGAGCCACGGCCATATTCATAAGGTTGAGGTCCGAACTCTTGGCAATATTTTATATGATGCTTGTTTATGTGAAAATTTATTTTCTAAATAAGTAAATTATTGAAACAGTACGCAGAGCTACATACTTCAAAATAACTTACGCACAGATAAAACACTAAATTTGTTCAATTTCAACTATATAAAAAAGAAAAATAATAAAATTATATTATAATGATGATTAAATTTTTATTAACTACAAAAAAGTGCTTTTAAAAATTAGCGTGACAATTATTTTTTCTCGGCGCCGGCCTAATCTTGTGCCAAGAATCTACGAACACCCCTAGTCTCAAGTTTTTTCCCTCTATTATATTTTCGTTACAAATCTGGTGAAAAATTCATATGAATTGCATTAAGGCTGTCAATATCGGGAAGTGAGGATATCCACCGCTATGTATTTTTTGATGATATACTTATTTTGAGTGGAGATAATTAACTAAAATGCTTTAAAATATTGAGTTTGTTGGTAGATAAAAAGAGGACCTGCGGCATGCTTTAATTCTCTTGAATGGAATTTGCTTGATTACAAGAGCGCTTAGCATCATTATCTTCACAGGAACACTCCGGGTAAAAAAAACCACATACCCTGCTCGCTGACGTCATGAGAGGCGTCCCTCTCGGTGGTCGTACGTTGACACCCCGCGGGCTCCAGCCTTGTATGAAGACGAACGAGGTAGGACTCTAAGGGACTACTACGGAGAGAAGGCTCTAGTTCACACCATTGAAACTTGTTTCATTTTTTTAGTTCAAACGACTTGACCTAGCCCAAAAATATTTCACATAGTCACCGACCCGGTTTTCAACACCTAGTGCCATAAACGGGGCAGCAAAATCCTAAATGACCGGGATCTTAACTGTTAAAAGGTTGAATGGAATAACAGTATAGATCTAAGTCACTTCGGAAACTGATAACCAATAGATTGCTATAGGTGTTGAAACCTCAGTCGGTGACGGTATTACATTTTTGTGGATTTAAAACAAATTATTTCCATTGTTAGCATCGCAAACTTTCACAAAGTTACGCCCGCAGTAATTACTTGATTGATGTTACCACTACGGGCGATCCTAAACAGGCTTTCGCAAATGTCCGGAGTGCGAGATGAATGGAGAGAGATTTAATTGTTCTCAATATTTACAACATTACCTTTTCAATTGCGAGGAATAGCATGGCAAAGTAATGAGTTCGATAGATCACATCGAGGGGAACGTAAATTTAGGTTAAAATCTTATTTCTCCGTAAAATTCGGATCGCTATGTCTGTCAGGGACGCGAGTGGCGACTTTAGTAAACCCATTTAAATGCGCTGAGGGTGAAAGCATAAGTAGAGGCCGCCTGAAAAATCCTCCATTGAAATATTCGTGGCAGAGCTTCCCCCGAAATTCTCCCTCGGCGCGCTCCCTTACCGAACATCATCCATCCATAGAAGAGAGAAGGGGTTGGCAGTGGCTGGGTGGGGGGAAAACGACGTCATTCCCCCTTACCCTCCCCGATTCCCTATTCCCCCTGCACCTAAACCTCTCAACTGTGATGCTGCAATTGCAGATGAACTAGCGGGAAATCAACCGCGCGAGCAAGAATAACGGCAATTCCAGATGTCCTTAACCCAAATAATCGGCAAAATAATTCTTACCCCTGCTGCACAAAATGTGTGGCTCGAATTTGGAGTCTAAAAATAGAAACTGCAATTTTCACCTTCACCTCGTCGAAATTGACAAGAATGCTATCCTAGACAGCGAGAGGTTTTTTTTCACATTCTACTCAACACGTGCGTCGACCATAGCCACCGAGGATGGCTCCAGCCGCTTATGAGGTGGAATAACCCCGACGGATGGATATTTTTACGTGAAGTATTAATTGCTTAAAACAAAAGAAATCATGCTGAAATTTTAAGGAGGCAGAGAGTAGAATATTTTTAATATATGCCTGCGCCTCCAATATGAAATTTTACCTCTATACTTTCTCGGAGGTAAATTTACACGGCAAAAAGTAATAAAATATTACGTGCAGTTATTTTAAGATAAGTCATACGTAATCATATAATGGACAATTAAAAACTTCTGCTTAACCAGAGATTAATCCTACCGATCGTTTTTACTTTTTCTTTTTTTCGATAAGCATTACAAGTTTAATTCTAAACGCAATGTAGTTTTAGCATATATTTTTTCACGATCCATCATTTTGTTTGAATATTTTATTTGAGATTATTTGTCGTATCAGTTTGTAAATTAAATCATACATTTATAATGGCTAATTTTTCATTTTCATCATCACAATTTTCACTGAGTGGAGCCTAAAACAATAGCTTATCTTCCCAAAATGGCCGGATGCACAATTTCTTGGCACCGCTTCGGGAAGGGGTATCGCCATTCCATTGTATCAAGTTCAGTGGTTCTGACTCTTGACATTAATTACATTATCGCGTCGACCTTCAACTAACCTAGCTGCTCTTCGCTACACGCGCTCAAACTCCCTGATTAAGGCCCACCCCACGAGATTTGCACTTCCACGAGGGACTGGAAGAGCTGAGCGAGGAAGAAGGGTAGATGCGGAGAGAGGGTCAGACCACGGAGTAAGAATGGGACAAAATGGAACACCACAAGAGAAAGCGCAGTTAACTGTTTTAGTTCAAAACAAAAACAGTTTTAAACATCAAGAACGCGTGATTACCGGAATGAGGCTGGTTAATTTAACGACGGAAACTCCGTAACTGACATATTCAATAATGACCCATGGCTGCTCCGTATAAATGGTTATAATAATTAATCAAAATTGCAATTATGCTTTTATTTTACGACGCTATCACGGAGCTCGATCTGAACAACACCAGAAAGAATAAATATCCTCATATTTTCTGGAAATATTCTTACATGCGAAATTTCAACAAAATACATAAAATTTATTTAGAAATGTTTTGGACACGAGGTAATTTTTCGGCTACGATTATTATAATTACCAAGTAACTAGTGCTACGAGATTTTGGATTTTAATTTTACCAACATGAATTATCAAAAAAGATCACATGTTCCTTTCTATGAACTATCGATTCCGCGTACTGGTTTGACAAAAAAAATCAGATATTTTTCTACTGACTACGGGATCAATATAAGCAGCAACGGCTGCGTCTAGCTTTCTTCGACGTTTCCCGTAACATCAGGCAATCTCTTCATTATTAGAGACCAGCACAGAAGCCAAGACTGGCTGCACCTAAATTCTTACTTCGAGGTTCAGACACCGCAAGGATGCTGGGCGAACACGAAGGGATGAAACATTAGGGATGGCGGTGGAAAGGGAGGGGGGGAGGGGAGGGTGCGAATCCCCGGCGGTAATAATGTTCGGCGTCTGCGAAGGGATAAGTTGCCCTCGTGGGACGGGCATCGGATGAGAAACAAGGAGCGCAGCAAAGAGGAAATTATTAAACCGAAAACCCATTTACATTCTACCAAGGCATGCCAAGTCTCCGTCGATTTCTCGCAACAATAATAAGCTTGGATAAAAAGACGCACCGTACCAACAACGTATAAATACAAAGAAGCAAAGTTACGAATATTACAACAGAGGATTTTTAAGTCATTAGATGAGCTGCCATCCATCTAGCATTTAAATAGGTTTATATAAGTCGCTCCTGCAGTTGAGCGATACAAATTGCGAGGGAAAATAAACCATTATATTCGTAAAAAAAAGTTTTCTATGGAATCCAAAAGTTTTAAATGCTTTTTGTCTCCCCTGACGGTACAGTGATCGGAACTTCACGAATAAATAAACCATAATATTCGTAAAAATAACCTCGATGAAATCCACAAGTCATAAAGGCTTTCATTGGCAGGTATGCGTACCTCGCGAATATAAGCAGATATATTCCCGGGCGCACAGGCAAGGCTTAAGGAAGATAGCTGTTCAGGGAGGAATACGTAGAAGGATAGGGAGATGGGCGAAGACCCTCATCCGAGTAGAGAGCCTTCTCCCAAGCCATGGGGGCAAATGTGCACGAGGGAATGTTTCTATCGGGACGGCAGGGTCTAGGGTTAAGGGAAACAGGGGACTGAAGAGGGAGGGTAGGACACGGGCCGTTTCAATTTACCCTGGTGATGACGGTGGCTCGGAGGCGGGGGAGGATGCAGGGAGGGAGGGGTTTCACGTGAAGGGAAGAAAGAACACACGAGACTCCTCCTGATTATGCATAGAATAAGCAGCTCTATCTCGATAAAATCCTCGCTTACGACATCGATGCCTTGCACGAGAAGCACGGAAAATCGGGTGACGTAACAAATTCGTCGAATAGGACTCTGTGCTCTCCCAGCGAATGATGTTCAGAAACTTCCATTGCCGGGTTTCTATTCGGTTTCATGATTCCGTGGCTTCTAAAGTTCCGTTTCCTGACTCGCGCCGAGGCATTATGGCACCTACCTATCCCTGACGACGGTTGCCCGAGTCGGGAGCCGAAACGTTGGAGGCGAAGAAGTTATTGGCCCGGCTGTAGGCCCAAGAGCACTCCCTAGATTACATAGATTCGTCGGCTCTACGCGGTTTTATATCGTGAAGGGCTGTTATATAATATAAATCCATACATCATCATCATCACTGGTCAACAATCCTAGGATTGGTTTGACTCAGCTCTCCACTCAGTTCTCCTATCGGCTAATCTTTTCACACCTACGTATTTCTTCTCTTTCACATCCTTCTTTAGGTACTTGTTCCATATATTTTGTTCTAGGCCTTCCTTTTCCGTTCTTGCCATACATATGTATTCAAATTCGATTTTTAAAAACTGACTGCGAGCTCCAAGGAAATATAACTACACTTGCTGGAATAAATTTACGAAAGGAAATTACAATTCACAACGCTGTACACGCGGCAGGTACGAAATATATTACCGCTTTTACATTATTATCATTAAAAATATTTATCGCTAAATGCGCCTTCAGTGCTGGTATGATGTTAACCATTGGAAGTGGCTTCTTTGAAGCCGATTCTCCCACGCGTTGCCATTCTCGATGGACTCTTTGGTATAACACCTCGCACCATGAATCTCAGCGCAATTTCCATGGAATCAAGAATCCTGGAATGTGATGTATTCAGTGGCCCTGATAGCCAATCCGGAAACTTCGTCATATCGCTGAAGTAGATGTTTGATCAGGCACTGCTTGGGTGAAATAATGGGAGAACGAGGAGCAATATTCGACAAAAATAAGTTTTCATTCGACCGAAGTTTCAATATCTTTGAAGGGAGCTCGAGTTTTCCGCAAGGTAGATTTTGAAGCGGTGGCCGAAGTTTCGGAAACGGATTAGATTCCTATATTCAAGCCTAATGGGAACCATTTCTTTCCAAAGGATGAGAACTGCAACTGTGACCGAAACGTCGGCAGCCATCATTAAAGCTTCTATCCTAGCAGCCTTCCAATATCTAGAGCCAAGATCAATACACTATGCGCCGCGAAAACACCATATAGTACTTCACCACATCATCGTTGGGACGATGGTGTTACCTCACCATTGTACTAACACCGTCTGCAGTAACACTGAAAGCCGGGTCGAATTATGAGTTATTTTCCAGCAAAAGTTTGTACCTACTTGATCCAAAACGGCTAAATTGCACTCATTCTCGCTAGAATCTTCGGATTTTATACCCTCAAAGTTGTTCACAGAGTATGATGTGAAATTAAATGCACCACTTCCCAGACTCAATTCAAGTTTAACTATTATTGATATGCACTGTAATCCTGATATGCACTGTAATACTGATATGCACTGAAATAACTGCATAATAGTAATAGGTTTGAGACCTAAATGACAGTTTCTAAGCAGGAATGAGCGCGTCGCTGACCTGAAATGGAAAGGCAACTGGTGAAAGTTTATTTGGGCTATCAGATTGGGACATACGTGAATCAAAATGCTGTATTTCTGACACACAAGGACAGGCAACAACAAGAATGGCTTATCACCCGCAATTTCGCATGCTTACGGAAGAATTTTAGATTTTTACAAATGCTTTGTATTAAGAAAACCAAACATTTTACAATATTTATGAGGTTTTTCTAAAAAAATGTCACATGACAACCATAAAAAGAGTACTTTTAAGTAATTTAGTAATATTTATTAGTACGTACATACTTTATATTCATTAAAGTGTTCCACTAAGAATTAATACCCGTATGCGAAATGCTATATTCTAACTGCGCTTTCCTTGAAGGGTAGAAAATATTTACTTAGAGTGTAAAACCAACTGAACGCTGTATACCAGAAGACAACTCCTTTCTACAGTAACGAGTTAGTCCTTCCTGCCTTATGTAAGCGATTATGCGACACCCCCTTCACACTTGTCAGCAGGAGTAAGGAAACTTGCCAAGGGCTGCTTACGTAACCTTGATCGTGTCCTTACTAACAATGGTGACGTATTTTTAGCTTTTCCAAAGCACTTTAATCACACTGTAGATGTATATTGTGACATACCTACGCATTCTTGATGGGAACTCCTGCCACCCTCATGCACGTAAATGTGTTACGGAATATTACTCTTTCATAAAAATTAAGTGAAAAGCGCAGATCAATATGGTGAAAACTCTCCCCTGTAGAACAACGTTGACGAGGCTTTGAGCGTAGTTTGTTGGAATAGATAAATTAAAATACATGAGACGGAAGCGTAACAAAATAGTTCATTCATGACGAAATAGATTAAATATGCACTCCGTTCAAAGGAAGTCATCGTAACCAAATGCTAATACGTGAGACTAGATAATATTACTGAAGAAAATATGGGTTTTTCGAAACTATTTAAGAGGTTGGTCTGAAAATTGAGCGGCGGCAAACTACTACAGTGAAAATTCATATTTTGATATGGGTGCCCGAAGAAGGACACTTAAACTACACACATAAAGTAACTTTGCCCTTCAGATTAATCGTTCACGTATAGTTTCCCAGTAAATGCGTCACTCGCGTTTACCTAATCGTTTGTAAGAAAGAAAAAGTGTCCATTCAAAAGAGTGGTAAGTTGCCGAGATAGGACACATTTATCTCCTACTAATTATACTGATGGCTAACGAGGTAGAATAGTGATTAGAGTGTTTGGCTGTAAATCAAACTCTCTCAGGTTCAAATGATAGTGATAGATTCAAATACTACACATATCGAAATCACATTTTCGCACTTCGTGGAAATATGTTAATAAGAAAACGAACCGGCCTTACCCAGAATGTGGAAAATTCATACGCTTGTCGCTTAGATCAGCTCTACCCTCACATATCAATCAACCTTCGGATTGAATCAATGAGTGAGTTAATTTGCTTTTATAATAAAGTTAGTGCTGTCAACAAGATAGAGCACGTTGAAAAAAATGGAAAGACATTCGAAGAATTAACAAATGGGAGAACATTCAGATTTTCAATCGAGGTGAGGACCACAGTACACAAGTTGAACGGATTGGGCTAGTGCACCATTCGAAATGACTAACAATAAGACCGACGGTAGTTCAGCGATTGAAAAGAAACAAACGAGGAATGCAATAGAGAGAGTGAGAGAGAGGGTGGGAGGGGGGAGTGGATGGGGTAGTGGTCGCCATGGAGACCGACCCCATCCCCTAAGGCAACCATTCGATATCCCGCCACGGAAAGAGGAAATTGCGAATCAGGACTAATCACAATTTATTATGGCGTTAAATTACGTCACCACCAGCAGGCATGGAGGGAGAGAGATCCCCAACGGAGCGTTAACCAATCAGGCGATTGCAAGAGGGGAAGGGGGTGGAGGGAGGGAATATCTGTCACGAGTGCCCACGAGCGGTGGCCACGATGGGGCCGGGGATGGAACATGGCTCGTGACAACCCCTGCTATGCACCGCGTCACGATGGAAAAACACCATAATCATCATCAGCGCCATTTCAAAACACTCCAGCACGAATCTGCTCCCCCAGTTCAATTTGCTCTCGACCGCAAGAGATAACAATCGATGCTCATCTTCTTATCAGGCTACCAACGTTACTATTTCTTGTGAGGCATGATGGCCTAATGGAGACAATCGTAGAAGGACAGGGGGACGGGAAAAGTGGCAAGGGATGACTCCGAATGAGTTACATACGATAGGTTAAAAAGGATGTAAAGGAGAATAAATACGTCACAATGACAAGGTTGGAGGAAAGGAGAGCGGAATGGAGAGCTGAGTTAAACCCGTTTTAGCATTGTTGACAGATGGCAAATCATATGAAGATATAGCAGAGATATCAAAAGTTATGCACCAGAATAGAGCCACCTCGCATTTATTTTTTCTCCTACATGGAAAACGCGTGGGAGGAGCACGAAAAACTAAGACACAGGTATCAAAAATATACCTGTGTCCTAGTTACCTATACATTCAAATTATAAAAAGAACATAAACTTCGTTGAGAGGGTACCTTGAAATATTGAAAGAGCGAAACTTTAAATATGGAGGGTAATGAGCAATGGCGTAACCAGGAATTTCGTTCGGTGGGGGCCCATAACCACGGTGGAAAATTTTTGTAAAACAGTGTACTAAGTAGAGAGTTTTTAACTAATTTTAATACTTCACATATTCGAATAAACTTCATTTGTTAAATAAATATTTAGTAAATTCATTTTTTTCCTTTTATGAAGGAAAATAATTGTGCCTTTATATTTCGGGGGGAAAGAGGGAAGGGTTCGGACCCCCCAGATCCTCCCCCTGGCAACGCCACTGCTAATGAGTTATATCCTTCCATTTGAGAAACTTCAGTGGCGTGAGATACAGCAACGACGAAGAGAAACGCCGATCAGCTGTCAATTCTGCAGATAATACTCAGCTAGCCATCTCCACGGTGTGACCGAAAACGGATCTACCTCGCGAGTTTTCGCACTAAAAACCGCGGCTACAAGTATATGGACTTTTCATCCGTCATTTCGGTAGGGAATATAGCATGGCACTAAGGAATAAGGGGTCTCGACGTGATGTAGGCGGACGGATGCTGAGTCAGGATAGGGTCTCAAAGGGGAGTTAGCTACCACTAGCGAAACCTGATATTTTCCGCTTCTTGATAAAATAATTAGAGATAAATCTCTGGACCACCTCTTGCCACATGGAGAACCACCCTATTGCAATAGATAATACACAAATTTTTCTCTAATCTTTTTTCCCCAGCATGTCCGACGCCATACTCTATACTGGAAATGAAAGAGCAATAATTGGGGCAAAAGGAAATACTGACATACACCTTCTCCATAGCCAATATTAATCGGGAAGCGAGAGAGGAAATGAGGAGCAAAAAGAAGGAAATCAGGTAATAAAGAAGAAAATAAAAGACTGGCGTGACACGCAGGGATTCTCCAGCCTCCCAATGAGTCACAACCAAATTCCTTTCAAACGCCACCACCTTTTCCTCATCTCGTCCATTACCTCCCCTCTCCCTGGCATTTAATGGTGGCCACAGACAAAATCAATGGTAAAACACGTTACTTTGCTCCAGAAATTATTGCACCAACATTCGTGGTTGGGGTTAGCTTCCTAACAGGCCGACAAGCTTCCAACAAAAATGGTCTTCGAAGCAAAAAAATATACGAATATTTCCCTATAATTCAACAACTAACGGTTAAATTAATACAATAAACGATTAGAAAAGAGACTTCATATATAATAATAAAGAGTGCCATTTCAGACTGTCATTTCTGGCAAGAAAAAGGAACTCAATGTAAACCTCTTCCTTTTTAAATTATGTGATCACCACCCATTGTACTAACAATATAAATCCTGTAGAAAAATATGCATTAAAAGCTACCTGAGAACATTTTGCCTTTGAAATCAATCAATAATATGAAGTATAAAGTTTAAACCGTGCACTGATATTGGCTCCTGTCTATGCAGAAAAACAGCAGCTCTGGTTTCCACTATGTGGGCAATAAACTATTGTTTCTGGCGCGAATTTAGAATATGTTATTACATTGAATCATGACATAGCACCAGGAGTTAACGATTACACTTCACTACCTTACAGTTAATATCAACCACGCAAAGTCACGGCCACATCCACTCTTTCGTGAACATAGAGTTGCACAGAGATGAGCGATTTATGCCTACTGTCGGCGTTCGTGAAAACTGTACGTAAAACTCGCATTAACTTCAATAAAAACTCAACAGCTACAAAATACGATTAGTTTTACAAGTAAGCCGAACATACTCATAACGCTATGATTAATTTTTCAATATTTTCCATTTCTTGAGAACATTATTCGCTTGTTCGCAATTTTTGCTGTCATATTTATATCACAGATACCATTTTTTTGTTAGACCTACACCGAGACGATCTTTTAAGCCAACTTAAGGATGTAAAGCCGGGTGAAGAAGCATTTATTCGAAGCAAGCACACTTCGAAAGTCAAACGAAAAGTAGAGGAAGACAGAATGTCCTCAGAAAACCTTCACAAGATAACGGGATAATTTAATCTAGGGCATCTTTCGAAATTTTGGCCTGATGAAGACAATCGTCCAGGGATTTTTAGACTGAATCACGTCAAAAGGAAATCTCGGTAGAGATGACGACGGACGTGAAAGAGAAGTAAAACTCTAAGCGCAAAAACGATAACGGATAGGTGAGTTGAGTTAGGAGCTTCGTCAAAGCCATGATGTTCACCAATGATTTCGCAGCACACTGCAACACATAAAAGATTATTAAACGGATAAGCCAAGTTGTTGCGAAGGTTTCCGAGCGAATAGTTGATGCGATCGTGTTTTTCGGGATTTCTCCGCGTTGTTCGATGCCTGACGACGACAATCCGTCAGCATCTTCAGAGCAGAATCAATTCAAACCTCAACATGCTGATGGGACTGCGAGAAAAATTGTCACCATCAGATAACGTCCACGCCATAAGTAACTTCTGACCTGAAGATGCTGGCGGGATTTCCGGCGAAACTGTCGGCATCAGGCAACAAGCAACGCGGTGGAAGACCGGAAAACATGACCGGAATTAAAAGGTTGACCTAAAGAACGACAGATAACAAGGAACTTTAGACGCAGTCACGCGCACGGGTGCAGCGTTAATTCACCCTTGGTGTAAACACGGTTGATACTGCAAAGAGATGGCATTAATCACGGCGTCCAGCGTTGGCGGAGGAAGAGAATCCTAACTCAATGTCCGCTACAAAGATCAATGGTGCCATGATGAAAACGAAGGAGACCCCAAGGCAATGAACCTGCAGACGAACCCTTTTCAATGCTCCACTTGGCGGAAACGAATGTTTCCGCAGGGATCCGGCAGAGGCGCCGAGGGCGATGAGGGATGAGGAGGGTGGGGGTAGGAGGAAATGGGGGCGGGGGATCCTAACGCTCCCTGCCGCAACACTCTCCCAGAGCACTTCACACGAAGCGGAATTTTCGCCATTCCCTCCTGCAGTATGCCGTACTTCAACCGCCTCGGCTGCGGATCTCGCTTATATTCTGACCCCAAATCGAATGATAAATCATCGCATTCAATTCTGTACTTCAGCCACACTTCCTGGGCAGTACTTGGATTTATTTCGGAGAAGTTTCCTTTATTTTGGCCACGAACTGAACTATCTACTTCGATTGCAAGACGATTCGAAAACAATTATCTAATGATATTTGGTGTCTTAATGTAGTTATAACTTTTAAAAGAAAAACCCACAGCTCTACGATAATCGAATAGATAGCATATGGAATTTTAAGATTTGAGCCACGATATTTTGTAAAAAAAAAAAGCGCAAAATTGAAGTGCCCACGAACAAAGCAATTTTTTTGGTATTTTGTTTTGGGTGAATATAAACTCATAGAAAAAATTTTAATTGAAAATCTGAGGGTTGAGTCAAGTTGATTTGCGGTGGCATGACTTAATAATATTTATGAGAAAGTAAACAAAAATTATGTAATTTTGGTTCCAATTATGAATTGTTTGTTTTTTTATGTTCTGATCATGTACTATAGATGTGATTTTCCGTAATGTGGTTTATTGACCTTTCACACTGATTAAGGCTGTTGTATTTGCAAAAAATTCGCAGGCTAAAAATCTTTCCGGACACCTATTGCTTCTTATCAACTGTTTCTACATACTGTACTGGTATTTTCACTGAAACAGGCAATGAATTATGTACAACATTAAACAAAATCAACAACAAGAAAGTGACGAATTAACGTGAAAATAGAATTTCGGGTTGAAAATAATTACATGAATTCTAGCATACTCGTTCAGAAATTAAAATAATTACTTCACTAACGTTTAAATTCGAGTACATAATTTCCTTTGTCTTGAGTGACTAGTTACTCGGACACAAAATTGTGGAACTATGATTCTTCTACCGATATAATCATTCGTAAAGGGAAAACGAGAATTAATATATTAACTAAAAAAACTGAATTAGTGATACATTTTCGTTGAATAGAGGTATTATTCACCAAATTTATTCTATCTCAATCCCTTGCAAATTCCAACACTTTATCCCCAAGAATTAAATTCATAAGAAGCAAAGGCAAGTTCTAGAATTATTTAATGATTTTATTATAACATCGGCATATAATTGTGGAACCTGCCATTGACTTACCTTTCTGTAGTGTCATGAAGGAGTTCCATCATGTTTCGCCAAATAAAACTGAATTTTTTGAACCGATAAACAAAATACACTATCAAAATTTCTTTTAACAGCACAAAGTTGGTCACAGTGACTGACGATTATCTGACAAGAGTCCATAACATTTGCAGCATACTTCAAATGATGTTCAATAAAGACCCTTCATTTTAGCCCCTAAACTTATGTATCATTAGAAAAAATTTAAAATTAAACCTAATTTAATGGCATGAAATATCAAGCCTTATTGGAGTAATGCTTTCTTTAATCATATAAAGAAAACATTACTTCATTAAACAACCTTATTTTCGTCAACAAACAGACAATTATCCAAGATTACAACTAAGTTGTTGGGCAGTAGGACATATCTCAGGACACTGATTGCTTAATAATTTTTTTTTAATTTTTGTAACATGAAATTTACAGCCTAAAAATTCCATGAAGACTCACCGAGTTGCATGCCTCTATGAAGCAATTCGATATTTGACAAATATTTAAAAAATGCATTTCTTTAAACAAATACAAGTTAACTTACAAGTATTTATAGTTCTAGTTGTACGATAAACTGAAGAGAATTTGCCTATCACGAGAGCCGTAATCCTCAGAAAGAAAGTTGGGAGTGTTCACATGATTAATGCGTCTAACTGATGTCACTACGTGAGTTTCTCATGAAAAACATAATCATTTTTCATTACACCATTTATAGAAATAGATATTAGAAATTTGAGTTACATTGTTTATTTGAATACAAAG
Source organism: Ischnura elegans (assembly GCF_921293095.1). NCBI lineage: Eukaryota > Metazoa > Arthropoda > Insecta > Odonata > Coenagrionidae > Ischnura > Ischnura elegans. Next base: position 112,389,127 of record NC_060246.1, on the reverse strand, counting down.
ACCGCAACAGAGTTAAATACTGAACTTGTAGAAGAAAATCAAATATAAAAATTCAATCGTTCGTTCTTCGTGACGTCAAATCAATGCATCATAGCTATAATATTCATTTTAGTCCATAAAACATGGATGTAACGATCTTCGACCTTCTTCACCAACTGATTTCTTTATCGGTTTCGATCCGCATTTTTTCCATTTTAACATCCATGTACTACTTCTCGAGAGATTCGCGACGAAATCGACGGTATTAACCCTTTAGCAGATAAGTTGATGACGTCAAAAATCATACTGAGCAGGTCACCACCGTTTTATTATTCCTCAGCCTTTTGCATGGGCCTCGCCAGACTCGCCGTAGTTTACACTTCTGTGAGCCACTCCCACCCTCAATGAAAGATTATCCTTGACAGAGTAAATGACTCAGAACACTGATGACGTCGACAGCTCATGAAAAGTGGGCGAAAACCTCTGAGTTTTCTTATCTTAAATTTACTGGAAAACAACTTTTTGGGGACGATGTTCTTTTCGTCGCAACTCGTATATCCACTTTATATACCGAATTCTTTTAATGAAAATACGGGATTGAGAGAAAGATCACATGCTAAAATTACCAGCTTTGACCTGAAATTCACAAATTATTCAACGTGATATCCTGGTTCTGAACGTGTACTATTTCTTTATGCCGGGAATTCAAGGTTATCAATAAGGGTTCCCGGATACCCTGGAGTTCTCCGGCGGGGATGAGGGTCGGCCGGACGGGGGTGGGACCACGCCCTTGAGTGCGCCGCAGGGAAGAGTCAGCCCTGCAATGGGGGCGGGGGATGCGACCCACCGCAGGTGATGTCTCTCGCTCAAGTGGCCACGCCCCTCCGCATTTAGATACGTCGTAGTAATCACGAGAGGGTTCTTCATTTTTTTTCGTATGAAGATTTTCACAGCTTCTGTTATCAATGTTGGTGGTTGTTTCCGGGAATTGATGCGTAGGTACTTTTTCTTGCTCGAAGTACGAAAATGTTACCTACGCAGGTACAGTTACCTGTTTCTTCATTGTATACACAGCCTTCGCCAAGGTTTCTTCTTCATCGTGATAGCGGATTTCCCTTTGAATTCAAGCGATCATCATAGAACTTCAGCATATTGTCGAATACTTCACTACAATAGTTAACATCCAGATAAAAAGGAATGCATCGATGACGTTTCCTTACGGGACCCGCCATGTCAAATAAACTTAACGTGAAGAACAATTTATGAAGATCTTAATCAATTTCCCTCATAAAAGCAAGAAAAATTGAAACAGAATGTGCATATAGTAGGGACTGTCAATAGAAGTAGGACAGACAGAAACGTTCACGGGTAATTAATGAACTAATGCTGCAGCGTTAGGCAGCGTGGATAAGTAAAAACGTTTCCAAACAATCATGGGATGGCCTTCAGGGCAGAGTGGCGATGGAGTTGCTCGCACGCATAAAACTGCCCTATCAACTCCTCAAGGTGTGGAGAGCCAAAGAACGAAACTTGACTCATACTCCATCATCCAGTTAGTCGCTCACACTATTGCAGCCTTATGTTATGTAAAACTCTTACATCATCAACGTATTTGCGGCTAATGATACAATATTACATAAATTAAAATCACGATACCAATACCTTATCTGTAGGATTTTGATTCGATTGTAAATGGTATTTAAAATAGAATGATAAAAGAGTACTTCACCCTAGTAGCTGGCAAAAAAACAGATAAATGGACTTATGAAGCTTCCCTATAGGACTCCTGTTGTCAGATAAAATCAATTAAGATATTTGGCATAGGACAGTGGAGGATCATTTTATTTTAACCGCCGTAATTTGTCTTCAGTTATTGAATCAATTTGCTAATAACTAATCCACCTATACGGATAAAATCCTTTTAAATATTCTGGATAATTTCATCGTTCAGGAAGAATCTATTATCGAGGGAAGGAATAGCTCAATACGTTTTGTTTTCATCTAGACCTTCACAGTAAGGTAATCATTTTTTTAAAGGCTACATTTGTATTTGAGATATAAATTCCGATAGTTCACAAAAGCATTCACACGCGGTATCGTCACTCGAACCATTTGAATTTTTTTTATTTTTAAACTCAGCCTTTAATAATATCGTAATTGCAATACCGATATATCTGGTAGCAAGTCGTTTGAGTTTAGTAGGAAGGATACGTATTAGAATTATCCCGAAATTGAAATCGCGGAAGATTATTTAGGAACGTTGAATTAAATGCATATTTCCGCCTTTTATAAAACATTTTGATGACACGATTAATTCCGATATCACTTTAGATTCCCACAGATTTCTTTCCACAGTTTCGAGTACCTATCGACTTTCGAGAAAATGATAGTCTGATACATTTGCTCTGAAAAGTGTGTAAAATTGCATTCAATTCAACAGTACTAGATGGAAGAGTTCAATAAAATCCACCTTAGTGCCTTTACATATGAAAGCAGTACTCATTGAGTTGAATAGGCAATTTCAATTTTTGATCGAATTCTTGCGCCATCATTTTTGTCGCATTATTGATACCTCTAATGATACAAAATGAAAATAAATTTTTATAAAAAACAACATATTAATCAGAGTCAAAAAGTTAACAATTAAAATACTAAATTTTCACAGCGCGAGTCTGTTCATATGTACACAAGTCATGAATAATTTGACTTTTCAAATATTACATTGTAAATTTCCGAAGTTTGTGCCTTCTCTTTTTGTTTTAGCTCCTTATTTTTCTTTCACCGGAAAACCTTTGCCAATCAATTTTCCAATTAAATTTGATGTAAAAGAAATTGTTATGACATTCTATTATTCTCGTTTCTTTAAACGATCGTAGCGCCACCATCGGATTACGTTGGCCATTTTTAAAAACTATTATCCATTTTTATCCTAAATCCTGAATAACAATCTAGATACAGTTAAAAATTATAATACAAGTGTTTGAATATTGTATTGCCATCTGGTTCTGACTAATCCTAAAAGATTCAGCTTGATGGCTATCGGAAAGTGGGAAAAAATTGAGCTGCAAATTTTAACCGGAAAAAGATAATAAAACAGCAAAGCGAGTTTATAAAAACGTAAAGAAATTCCTAAAAATTGTTTCTGTAAATTCTCTAGTTGGAATTTAATTAGAGTGCATAGTGGGATACACGAGATGAGTGAATAAACAGAAAAAGGGCGGTAAAGGTACTGGTTTAGTGACGGTAGGGGTCGGGCGTGATTGGGGGGGTGTGGGAGGGGTGTGGAGGGGTGTCGCGGGTGCACACCTACAGCGAGGTTAATTAAATGAAGCGAGGGAGAGACCCCGCTCTTCTAGGCAGCGACGGAGAGACGGCGGAAAACCCATAACGATGCCCCATCACGCGCCACGAATATTCCGCCACCGCGGAAAATGCCTCCGGTGCGGATCCACCCATTTGCACCCACTCCCGTTCTCATTTCCCCAGAAACGATGCGCGGCATCCATCAGAAATGGCACGCAAGCACTCACTCCATGACGTCAACCTTCATGCGACTAAAGGACATTCAATAACACACGACCTCCACATAATCTAAGAGTCATTCACATATTATCTAGAATAGAGCGGTGGAGGTTCCACAAGAATGGCGATTTTTTAATATTATTATTTTGTTTTATTTACGGCCACATATCGAGAAAACATCACGCAATTGGCGATCGAGGATCCCCGCAGCTAAGCAATTCACTAAACAACCCTACAATCACGAACTCGCATTCCCTCATGGGTAGAAGTAGCTTACCCTGATGGGACTCGAACCCGCGACTTTCGGATTAAGCAGGAGAGATCCGAAAAATTAAGCAATTTATTAAAAAGCTCTACAATCACGAACACGCATTCCCTCATGGATAGAAGTAGGTTACCCTGATAGGACTCCAACCCGCGACTTTCGGATTAAGCACGAGAGGAATTTATCCAGCCGCCACCGTGGAAAGCCGCAGTTAATATTTGTAAGCAAAGACGAAAGGACCAAATTGCAAAATCTAATGCGTTAACTGCGTTAATTAAATCGATGAAAAAATAATGATATTCAGACACACAAATCCGCACAGGACGACGATTCCTTGGTAGTGGCGCGAATTCTGGAGTCAGGATCCGAATCCCAGTCAAAGCAAATCATGTACAAAGCATTCCAAAATAAAACTACCAATATTTCTTGATGTAATTGTCTTCATCAATATATTCATCAATGAGTACTTTCGGACAACCCACTCAAGATTTGAGGCTGACAAAACTTATTAAGCATTCAAAAGACAATTTTTGAAATCCAATATACATGCATATATTAAAAAGTCTTTGCAAACTAAAAAATGTCATATTAAATTAAAAGAAGGACATGAAGACAAAAATATGATTTTTGGGGCGAGAATGAGCCTTGGTAACATGAAAATCGTAATCGAATACACAGAAAAGATGCTCAAGGATAAAACGTATTAATTACCGTAAACGTTCGTTCCATTTACAGGATTTCAGCGATAAAAGTATTCCAGCACAGGGAACGGATCCTCTTCATTTTGTACGCCGGACAGCTTATTTAAGAAAGGGAAAATAATGAAAATCACGAGACACTTCTGACAGTCTTTCCTCCTCTAGAGTTCATCACAACGGATACATTCATGAAATTGACAGACAAGACACACTGAAACAATCGAATCGATCCACAGACACTTCCGGTCTCGAAGAATCGAAGGAAAATCGAGAAAGACTGATGGGCGAACAAGTTAGCGGAGCTCACCCACCTCGACAGCTCAATAGACTGAGCTGCACCCAGTTGTCTAAAGGCAAACGAACGTCACACCACTCCCGAGGAATTATCCTCTGACAACAATTACAAAAAAAAACAGCAGAAGACCGTTCGTCGTCTTCCGACCAGCTCCTATCTCTGTCTCGCTCGCTTTCCGACTTCCGCCTCCCAGCATAACTCCCACGACGCTTCCCTCCAAGGGAAGGGAGATTAGAGACGACCGACTTCCACAGTAGAACTCCATATCCTAACCGCAAGAAACCAGCATACATTAGATGATAAAGATGATCTTAAGAAAGCGCATGCCTCCCGCACTACCGTTCATTTTTAGTGATGCATGCATTACTCGCTTGAATCTTTTACCTACTTCTTTGACATTATTAGGTCATATAACGTAGACCCTGAGTAACATTTCTCGGCTTCTCAAATTTGAAAAGTTGACCTCAGTGTTCTCTCGGATTTAATATTTTCATACTTAAAATATAGGCAAATTCTGACTGAGGCCTTCCATACCATATTCCTCCTATTATCCCCTAAATTCACATTTCAAATACCTTCCCTTGGTGGTTGCGCTCACGACTGCCGTAAAGAAGCCTTTTCGTGCAACATATAATTTTTTGGAAATGGCATTTTTTTCCAAATTTGAAAATATCTATGGGCTCTTATAGTGCCAGTTTTCTAATCAATGAAAATTGCTTTGGAATTAAAAGTTTATATCTTTCAGAACTACTAGGAGAAGTTTTGCAAGCGCATTTCCTTTTAATTTGCAAACGACTGGTGTCCTAATATCCCCAATCACACGTATATTAAGTTAATTTAATGGGTAGTATGCTGATGTATAAGATATAACTGTCCAGCGGACAGTGGCCACCTCTACGTTTTCCTCTGATCGACACTCAGTTGAAAAAATAGCCATTAGTCGTTTGTTTTATATAAGTGGAAGTGTAGAGAGGGTAATTGCTCTCTATAGGATATGGCCAGCAAAATTTATTAACTTAATGATATCTAAAATTACCCGTGAACTTGAAAATGTCGAAAACATGACTTCCGACGAGTTGCGATGGTCGATTTTAGAAAAAAATACACCTTCACACATGATTGTGTTTACTAAATATATTAGATATATTTAAAAAATTTCGATACTTTGCTAAAGATTAAACTCTTCGTCAGCCATTCCTTAGCACACTCACCCTGCATCCCAATCAGGGGCGCAGCTAGGAATTTAGGCTAAGGGGGGAGTTTTAGGCGCAACTAATACTTACGGGTGTGGGGGTATTGCATACCCATTAGGGTAAGCACGAGTTGCGGGGGCCCTCCTCCCGAAAAAATTGAAGAATAATGGTTCAAAATGGCTATTTTTACGGCTTTCTGAGGGATATTTGATAAATAATAACACTCTTCTATAAGTAATACTGATCGAAATAAGTAAAATGGATTAAACATTAAAAAATTTCTGACCCCTGGGGGGGGGGGGGTTTCATCCCCCAAAATCCCCCCCTCGCTGCGCCACTGATCCCAATTACCTATTATACCCTTTCTTATAATCCAATACGTACCAGCAAGAGAGTTATTTTAGTCGCAACAAATGGAAGCAAAAAGTTATAAATTTGATTCATTCTATCATCACTAATATAATTTCAGGATTTACAGCTTATTTTCCCGAAAATTCGAGTCGCATTTGGAATTTCCGGGGAATTTCCAAATGCGACTCGAATTTCCGGGGAAGCCTCGGAGGTGGTAAAGGAGGCAGCATGTGTACAATCCCGGCAAACGGGAAGAATCAAGATCGCATTCCGGCTTAGCCAACCAATTTCTTCGCGGAAAATTATAACTATAATTGCATTACAAATATTAGGGATCAAAAATTTCTTAAATAGGAACGTTTAACCTTTTTATTTTCAAGTTACTGAGATTGTTCACGAAATGCAATAAGCGCTGGACTAAGACTATGTAATTTGATTTCGGCATATGCATGTTGGAAATAAATTAGGATCGAACAATAGTTATTTCAACTTTTTATCAATATTTTTTTCTTTTCTTTCACAAGAAGGCATTCGGTTTGTTATTTAAATAAAATTAAAAAGTTGAATTAATTCAAAACGGACTGATATTACAGCCTTTCCACATAACACCTCAAGGGGAGCCGTTGGAACATTAGTGACCTCTGGCGAAGAGCGTAAGAAACTACAAAACAGTAGCTAACTCCAGGCATACTAATATCTCTCATCAATTATTACTCAATTTTTTATATTAAGTTTTAATCTATAATTGCTGATTTTTTCCAAGATTGAATATTTCTGCAGTTATAGTCACTAAAGGGTTAAATTTTAAGGTGCTTGCAACATATATGTACATTATTTCCGAAGTGCTGGATGATAAAACCTACCATTGCGAACTTTTCCCGTATAGTTCTGGATACTACGAGGAGAGGGAATATCCTCTCTTCTTTCTTGGTAGCTTCCGGGCACTCCTTGATATATTATACCCTCCCTTGACGCTGCGTTTTATCGTGCATCCTTGTGGCAACAAGCGTAAGATCGAAGAGGAAGCTGCCTGCTACACTAGCATGCTGAAACATAATGAGCACTCCACTTTTGAGCTTCTGAATAACGTTTTATTGTAGTTTCAATGCTTCAAAATAAATTAAGAATAAGGCGGTACGTACAAATTTTATGCAATTAAATAATCATAAAATTAGTTTTCATTCCTTGAATTCTAACCCTTAACACCTATGAAGAAATTTGTCTAACGTACAACAATTTCAGGACCGCTTTCCTTCCTCAAGTTTAATTTCATCTTTTACATTAAAGTATCCATCGTTTTCGTTCATTAATTCGTTTCTACATACTCCACATCGATAGAATCCCATAGGCTCTTCCAGAGTAAAAGTGTCGCCACTAACCTAAGTTCAACTTCGTAAACACGGTACTAACCTCCATTTCCTCCTAAAATAATCTGAAGGAGTACACTACCTCCGGCTGATTTATATACAAATACTAATAAGTACATACTTAACCATATGGAAGATTGGAGCCATTTCCGTGAGATTACAAGACCTAAACGTCAATGGCAGCTTTATTAGACAAAAATTACCGCGAAAATTACGATATAACTAATCGGAATGAATAGCGCAAGGTTAGATATTTTTTTGGATAGGGTTTTCCACCAATTTTGAAAACGACCGATAAAAAAATTGTAAATTAGATTTGGGGTCTAAAACCACCATCATTCCAAGTTTTAAATCTATGGAGCCTATAATTGGCATTAAGAATGTCTGACCATGTCGAAAACCCTAGTGAACGTCAGCTGACGGTCTAATTGCTCAGGGACAGTTGTTAGAGCAAGGTCACCAACTCCAAACAAATGGCAAAATTATGGGCGTATTCCTTTACATGCTATTGATATCACTACAAAGTGCCCTGAAAAATGCGTCTTTTAGATAACTCGGCTACATGGTTTCTATTCATTAGATATTTTTCGAAAACCAAACTAAGGATGAATCTATGGAATTGTAGGTCTACTACAATTCTTCGCGAATTTTGCGATACTATCCCTACAGTTTCCCATCATCTTAAAACCATATACATTTTTTCCAGAGTAAATAATTCTTATCCTTAAACATATTTACTCGGTAGATTTCGTGATATCCATAAATATATTCGTCAACTCATCCGGACACACCATAAATGGCTATAAACAGCAAGCCTTTAAAACTTTCACGTCCAGCTAAACGATAATATAATATACTGATAAGGAGTGAAAGAAAATAACACAAGCATAATTTATTATTTAGCCTTAAGCCAATTTCATTTTTATAAATAATCCATTTTGAATGCTATGGGAAAGTCTAACCTGAATAGCGATAGTCTATAGGCTCACACCATTCACTTCGACTAGCGCAAAGACTGGGAAAGTAGTTTAAACGGAGGCAAAAAAAGACATCGGAGACTGAAAAAACAAGCGAGGGTAGCCATCCGTGAGAAGGCTCGGCCACGGTGATAGGGCTACACCACCACGGAAGACACAAGGAGGGGAGGAAGGGAGTAAGGGTGGGAAGGGAAGACACGCCCTCTGCATCTCCAGGCAGGAAAAGGGAGAATGGATGAGAGAGCTAAGCGGAGCGAAGACGGCGAAAGAATTCATCTCAATTAAGTCGAAAAAGGACACTCCCACTCTCAAGACGACTTCCAAACGGTTTCAAGGCGCGTCCAAACAGAATTTTCCGCAACACAGTTAGGAAAAACACATTGCGCTTTAAGGCCCAGTCACACGGGAAATTAACTCGTAAGATTTAATGACTAAACTTATGAACGCGAGAATAAAAGAAAATATGCACCATGACACCACCCAACTTGTGCGAATGAATGAAGAGAAAATGGAACATGTTCGAATTTGATTCACGCGTTCACACATTAACTTAAATGGTTAATGAATCGTGAAACTAGGCCTTAAGAAACAAAATACAAACTAAGCAATAAAATTGTATTTACAACATAAAATAAAATAGTAATTTCCATTAATAATCTCTAAAAATACAAGATATAAAATACCTTTGAACATAAAAAGAAATTTTGCACTATGAATTCAAAAATTTCAATGCCAAAAACTGTAATGTACTAACATTCAGTTCTCATCATAGTGATAAGTATGCATTTCTTGAGTAATTCAACAAAATATTATTGAACAGGACCTAAATTTCGACGTCATTAGTCAAACAAACAGGTATCTGCAGCTACTTCTTTTTTTGTACTAGACGTTGATGTGCAGCACATTCGGAACACTTACTCGTAATTGGTAACAAAACATAACATCAATATCACTGATAGATCAAAAACCTTTGTCAAATACCGCAAAAAATACTAAATAAAACTCAGTCATTGGTTTGCACCGAAGAGTGAGGAGAATTTGTGGGTGTAAGTTTGGTGGTGAAAGGACTGGGGAATGGGGAACAACTTTTCTCAGAAAGGATCAATAATCCTTTCTTTTAGATCATTACCTTCTTCTTCTGATCCCCCCGGATTCTTACAACCCGAATTTCCTATATCAAATACAATCTTATTTTCAAAATAATTTCGAAGAATACAAAATAAACTTTAATTTTGCGCTATGAAATTAAATTTTTTCATTGGCACAAATTGAAATGCATTAGCAAAGAGCTCCTGATGTACGGAATAATGGATGAGAGAGCTATGGGGAGCAAAGACGGGAAACGAATCCATCTCAATTAAGAGTACATAGGATACTCCAACTCTGAGAGGATTTTCAAACGGTTTCAAGAAGCGTACCAAACAAGTTGCCCCTTACGCATCCCTTCCACTGGTGGTACTTAATCTATTTTTTAAAATATAACTCCATTAAAAATTACGCTATCATCTTGAAATTATCGCAGTACATTGAGAACACCTCGGTAAATATTTTCCCGTCTCTTAAACATGAAACGGTTCGAAAGGAGTCATAGTCACCAAAAATACCAAATACGACACGTAGATAAAGAGACGTGTCCTCTTTCAGAAAATGACAGCAGCTAATACAATCACAGCATCCACTGTTAAAATGCTTCACCTCAATGAATATTTTTTTCCCTAAGAATCATTCGCTTCTACTAATGTCACCGAAAAAATATGATAGTTATCTCATCATCAGCTCCGCGGGTACCGTGACGATTAAAAACATAACAAAAAAGGGTAAGAGAAAACCGATAATGACAGTTCAACCAGTTGGGACATTCCAGTCAAAAACTAATGGCCTTTCTTACAATCAACGGTGATTTTAATGAGCAGCAGTTCATTTCAAATAACAAAGTAAGCATCTGTTGAAAAGGACAGAACAAAGAGACCATGACTCGAGGGTCGTGAAAGATTGACTGTCCCCTTCTCCTACCGAGTGGATCAATCAAGCAACAGAGCTGCAATTTAAAAATCGAACGCATAAAAGGAATATTTAAAATAAATCCCCGCTAAACTACATTACCAAAAAAATACAAGCATAACCACAAACTCAGATGCAATAAAACTCAATGCCAACAAATTAAAGAGTCCATAATAATAATAAAAAAACAATAAGTACAGTATTTGAACAGTCATCTTTTGAGATAATTACTCGAATATGATTTATAGATGATTTAAATGAGATATAAAATGTGTCTGATCAAGAACAATATTTGTTAAAAAATCTTGTTGTTCTGACTGAAGGATTATTACAAGAATGATTTCTTTAGCAGTATTTCACGTAAAACAATTATTTCTCCCTGTATGATAAGGCGTTGTGACAAATTTAATGGATTGCATGAGTGGAGAGCAGTCAATATATCCTCATTTCGGTGGGGGAGGGTCCTCTCAATCCCCTACATTTTATTAATCCCATGATATTTTATTTATACTAATAATACTATATATAAATGGGTATCACTGCTTGTCGCAGTTACGTCGCGCATAGTTCATTTGACTAAGACTAGGATATTTTATCTTAATTTTCCGCATTTCGGGGATGGATGGCCTCCCAGACCCCAACCTTAAATACGTCCATCTCTACAGGCAATCCTATTATAGCATTTCGGTCATCATTAACGTCATAGTATGTTTTGTTAGACATGGAGGGAGAGGAGAAGATATTGCTTGAGGATACAAGGGGGGACAGAGGGTGTGGTAGGAGCGTTTACGGAGGGGAGAAGGGACTACGAAACCATGCTCGAGGTAAGGATGTAGGGTGAGCTGGGAAGCGGCCCGGCAAAGGGTAAGGTTCAACGTTAGAATTTTGTACCAATAGGTCCCTCACAAACGCCCCCGGTCCCAGGATTTCGGCGAAATTCGCCACTGCGAGCCCGTTTACCGGACTCGTCCCACCTGATCGTATTCCAATACCACGCACATTTACCGTGAAAATAAACGCTAGACTATATTTCATTTGGCTTAACGAGGAGCATCTATTTAATCAGTCTTACAGCTCAGAATGGTTCCCGGGAACTGATGAGACTATGATTATTTCGATTCATTGTTAACCACAAGAAGGAAAAAATTGAATTGTTGCCTCGTACGACATTAAAGTAAAACGAATCGTCACACAAATGATTGATTCCGGTGAAAAATTGGGAAGAAGTTGGCAGGAGAGATAGTCTGGGCTTACAAGCAAAACGCAATATGTTAAATAACCTTAACTCAATAATAAAAGTAATTTGGTTCAAGGTATAGAACTAGGAGCTTTTCATCGAATGGCAAACATGATTGAATCACCCGATTGACTTGATTCACAAAGATCGAAACTTCGAAAAGAACGACTCCGCCGATCTATACCGCGGAGTCTCCTAAGGCCCAGACGCGACGCCCACGACCTTACAATTAGTGGTTCACAGCGGGTCTCGCGGCAATTGCAACAATCTCTGTTTATTCCCGCTCTCACTTTCGCCTCTGCCACATAGCAAGAGAGGGATTCGCCACTTTCGCCTCCGTGTAGTTCGTTCCCTCGACCTCCGAAAGATGCCACTAGCGGCCGTATAGTCGCCGTTTGTCAAGACGCGCTCGACAAGGCTGCGCTCGCTACACGTGAACGTATGTGTATCTGCTCCGTGGCACTCTCGCTTTCTCCCGCCCTTCTCTCCCACACAAAGGCGGAGAGTACAGCTTGCCGTTCCGCAGAGCTTTCCGAGGGGGATACACGACGTAAGTGACGTTCAAGTAAAACGAATTTCCACAAAAAATGATCGATTCGCACTTTATGGTGAAAATATAAATAGGGAAGAAGTTGGCGGGAGAGAGAGTGTGGGCTTGCAGGCAAAACGCTTTATGTTAACCGACCTAAACCGGTAGAATACTTCAATAATAAAAGTACTTTGACTCATGATACATAGCCATGAGCTTTTCATTGAACGGATAAATAAATTTAGTTCATGATTCTTTCCACTTATTTATCATTTCCCCTTGCATTCGCCTGAGAAAACATGATTTTTCTGAAAAATCCTTTTTTATATTTTTAATTTCAGTTTCAATTGTAATATATCCTTAATAACCAGTGATAGCAACAATAATAAAGTGATTTTGACTTATGAAAATTATAATTATTTTCATTGGAATAGTGTTAAGTACTGGAGGTTTACATTAATTTTAAATTCTTGTATTTACATTCTTCTGTAACATTCATGTATTTACATTCTTCTTCTGATTAATGTTTTTATATGCACATGGGAGTAAAGAAATGTAGTCTTACATGACCTCTTCTGCGTTCTGCGAGTATAATGATACTATTATACTAGGCCGAATTCGAAAAAACGCCATCTAGTGGCGCAGGCAAGGAATTAAAGACGCTCCCAGTAAAATTTTAGCCTAGTGTTAATCTAAAGTTTCACTCTAGGTTTATACGGAAAAACGTAACATCATCCTCAGTCACACATAGTAATCGTGACTTTAGCAGGGCATAATTTCAATTCCCTTTACTTCTTCCACAAATCCTATTCTCTTCCTCCCACTTCCCCACCGACCCAACATTTTTCAGATTCAACGACTTTCAGAATCCCCTCTCCCCTCAGTAAACCCTTCATTCACACCCTCATATGCATAAGCAATATCTCCTCGTATTCCACCTTGCCTGGACGTGAATGATGACCGAAATGCTAGAACAGGATTTTCTTCAAATCTAAAATCCTCCGCGTTTTCAGGAGTTTGCCTTAAGCCAGGCTTGTTTGCTCGGAATGAGGAAAGTCTTTGGCGTTTAAGCTGCTAACCAATGAAGCTTAAAATATGGCAATACTTCATATCCAACAATTACTATAGCCGTATTTTGTTACAGTTTATAATACTATAATGTGTCATGGAATGTTATCATTTGAAATTACTTAAGAGGACGCATGGTTCTCGGTCGACTAGTCTTTCTTGGTAGCGCATTGCTTGCTTAAATCTGTAGCCATCATATGTAAATATTCAGGGTTCATGTACAGAGCACACCCTGGTCAACACTTCCCCGTCTCTAAAGTGTGAATATTTTTACCTTACAATGAGTATATTTTCAGAGGCAACTTGTTTTACATTTGAAAAACAGTCGAATGTCGGCAAAGACCTACTCTATGCCGATGCACTAAAAATTTCAAGATAAGAGCCCCAGTTTTAAATGAGCAATACGTCAACAAAAAAGCTAAATAAATAAACCGGCCGAGAGAGAGGATTGCTTCCTCTTCACCTAACCCTGCATTGACTGCATGGCTTCTCACCTTCATTTGCGGCTCTTCATGAGCGAGTTAGGGTGCCTTCATAGCTCGGCGTTGCGTACTTGGGGGCGGAGCTAACTCATCGCAGCAAGTTGGAGCCCATGGCCCTTGTATACTGGTTACTAATCTTCCAAGAGGTTCTCATTGAAATCGGTAGGGGGCGCTGTTGCCTCAATCTTCCGACACCAAATAGTTCCTCTGTTGAACGAGTGGCAGCGCGAGGGTGCCCAGGGTTTCTAGTGGTAGGAAAATTAACATGGCGAGTATAGGCGAAACGCTGACTTGTGGTGTTTTTTTCCATTTTTTCAGTGGTAAGGAGGCCTTCTGGAGGTTTCATTTTTTGACAGTACGAAACTGAGTGTAGTGGCTAGAAAGTGGTGCTATTAGCTCAGAAAAGTCAGCGATGGTTCAGGAGTAGTGACTTGAAACAAATCCCGTGCCCTCGCTCGTAGTGGGATCCCGTTTACTTACCTGTGAACACCATGGCTTACGACAAGGGATCGTTTTTGTGCGTGGTTTTAAGTGGGTATATAATGCTAAGAAGAAATAAAATTCCAAACTGGGCATTATAAACTCCCATTTGTGGAAGGCGGCGGTAAGTACTCTGAATGTTTACATGTTGCATTTTTGAATAAGTTGTTTCTTGTGCATGGTACCTAAGTTATGATAACGGTGAAGGCCCGAAGTGTCACTAATCTTAGCAATTAAGTTTAATAACAATGCAAATGTTTCAACTGCGTGTCCATATTACAGCATTTGTCGAAAATGAAACACCTATCCCGCTCAACATTTTTAGCCGACCTTATTCCAAGATGGCAGAATGTGGTGGACACGTTAATTTTAATTTTGTAAGTAATGTGTGCCGCCTACTGTCCATCGCATGGCACAGTGAGTATTCGCATTTAAATTTGATATTTTTTAAACATTGTTTTGCTCTATCGGAAGTAGAATCAAACTCTTGAAAAGTTATTTTTAAGTTTTTTTATCTGGAATGGACCTGATGTTTTGGTTTGGGTTTCTTGTTTATATACATTACTAGCTGAGAAGCCCTTTGATTTTGAGCAGTTCGGAGATGAGTTAGAGAATTTGCCTAATTCTTTGTGCATTGAAGTTGGCCGTTGTGCGTGAAAATGCTATTGTTTATTTCTCTTCGTCACAAGGTTCATAAGTTTTGTTCATGGTAGCAGAGAGGAGTACTCCTCGATCGTATCCTACTACACACCGCAAATAAGTGTATTTTTTCTCTATCTTGGCCTCTATTTTTAGCGTATATTAGTGCCTTGCAGGGTTAATAGTCTTGAAGAATCTAAATGCATTGCAATTTAAACAACCGATAAATATTCTTTTACGTTATTTTAGCTCGATCGCATAAAAACCACATTTATATGATGATTTTTGTATGACAGACACAGACAAACATTAACTTTTTATGTAGGATTCATAGATAAAGCGTGACAGGTATCTCGCAATGTCGCGCACAAGAATTTCCTTTGGTTGATTTTGCGTTTAACGTAATTAACTTCATTTTTGCTCTGCCATTTCGAAGTGTTCTACGTTCTACTATGATATGATATTTTGGGAATTACAATTAATTATAATCAATGACCGGAACCAATGACTGTTTTACTCGGGAGCTTATAAAGACCAGATGCGTGAATTAACAAATTGAAATAGTTATTTAATAAATGCCTTGCAATAAATTTTCTGGAAATAATTGGATGTCGAGGTTTATCAATTTGATCTGCTTCTACAATTGCTGAGATTTATCGATTCGGTTCAGTGCAAATTATCTGGATAATCAAGAGAAATTGGCCATCTTTCACTGCCAAGTCATAAATGGCCTACTAACTAGCCAGTTGCTGACAAGCCTTACACATCCTGCATGTTTCATGAACAATTTCTGTCTAACCGTGCTACTATTTGAAAATACATGAATGCATATTGATGTTGGATCTGTAAGTGGCTTTGAGAACTAATTATTCTTTATTTTTCCCCAGGATTAACTGATATATAAAACCAGTGAAGCATGAAACTTTGTGAATGTAATTTAATGTGAAGTAATTTTGGGAGATGAAACCTAATAATACTGTCTGGAGGAGTCGAACATTTAGATACAAAGAATGATGTAGACCCTCAGATCCAAATATACTGTATGTCCTCAAGAGAAATACAGCCGCCTTCCAGCAATGTGAGTAAATTTGAAAATATGTAAATGTATATTGATGTCTGATCTGAGCTTGTTCTTTTGAACATTTGTGTCCCGATTTACTCAGAGAAGTAATATGAAAATTTTGCTCTCATATTTATGAATATCACTATTATTGTTTATTAATTTAAGTAAGGTGACATGAGCCCAAGTTTTATTTTATGGATAATTTTTACAACTTCAATGTCCAACATCTGTGTGAGGTTTAGGTAGTTTAGACCATCAAGCATAACATAAAAGTTAGTATATGTACTACCAAGCTTGGGTGATCAATCACCTATTAGAGTATGTATCAACGATGTGTAAGCACACCTTACATCTCGCCATCTTTATTGTTCATCACTCTTACACCAGAACTCTCATTCCCAACTTCTGAGCATGGTGGCAAACCTTAGGACTCAACATCCCTTTTCTCCTTTAAGAGACATTCTTACCCTTACATAAACGTAAAGTCTTGAACAAAAACAAATGCAAATCCTGACACTTACTACACCAATTCACTTATAAACCAAAATAACATTCTTCATTCCAGATAAATCAAAAGTCTTTTTACAAGCTTGGCATATGTTAAATAATCAGCGCATGTTAAATACTGAGTGTTCAGTAAATAAGTAATAAATAAATACTAGTTATTCAGTGATCTACATTTTATAATACTGCAAAGAACTAGATTTATTACATTCTCTCATTGACCTCATCTCTCCTGGAGAGTCTCCTGTTTTCCTGTAATTGTTTCCTGCCATCACAGGATTAGGTTGCAAATTCTTTCCTCCATCTACAGTTGAGGACCTCAAATCCGGAAAGCTTGGGACCAAAGGGTTTCTGGATTTCTGGTCTTCATGGTATGTTTTGTTAATTAATTAATTTATAAATGTGTTCAGGCTCTTGTGCTTGATATTTGAGATCCCTAAGTGCCCAGGTTGTTAGTGTATGTTTACAGAGTGTGCTAACATCCTACTCGTCCCAGAACAAGGCTCAGAGGCCGGTGCCACGAGGTGTCTAGTCGAAACCCTATGCAGAAGAATTTTCAAACATTTTAGATTTCTGTTTTTTTTTGGGTTTCTGGATTCCGTATTTTTGGTCCTCAACTGTACTATATCCTCCCTTGGTGTTAGCTCATTGTAGTTCTCTTCCTTATTCCCATTCTCTTGTTCCCTCTGAAGATATGGTTTAGCATGAGAAGTATTCCTTCTATGAGGTTTCCCTTGATTATCATAAATCAACTCCGAATTTCCATTAGATTCTATAATGGTCACAGGATCTTGTCTAAAGGGAGTGGATAGTTTGTTTTCCCAAGCTTGTTTCATTAACACCACATCCCCTGGTTCCACAAGACTAGGCTTTGCAAGACAGTTTAAATGAGCATACAATTTACCATCATCTTTCAACATTAACTCCCTGTCTCTAATTATTACAGCTAATATCAGGTTCACCTGCATACATAACTGTAAATCAGGAATTTTTTTACCAAATCTTGCATCCTAAAAACAACGCTGCTGGTGGGCAACCTGTTACCAAGTGGGGAGTGGCTCAATATGAGGATAGGTATATCAGAAGTTCCTCTATCCAACTTATCTTTTATGCGCCAGCAATCCTTAATCTTTTCATAATGTTCCTGTTTTGGCATTCTACCGCTCCATTTGCCCGGGGCCAATATGGTGTAGAAAAATGATGGATAATATTTAAATCTTTCAGAAACCTCTGAAATCCTGCATCTTTAAATGGTGGTCCATTATCTGATGAAATAGATTTTAGCAAACCATACCGTGCGAACAAGCCTTTAGACAAATAAGGACTGTGCAAATCTAACACTATCAACAAATTGCCCCCTGATGGTTAGGGGCCAAGGAAATACAAACTTACAATGGTTGACATGGCAATTCAGATCGTACTATTGGTTCTAGTGGGTCACTCCTAGCCACTAACTGACATTCATGGCAGGATCTACACCACTGTTCAACATCTTTTTGCATACTTTTCCTCCAAACCTTGGTTCTTAAAATTTTCTTCCTACTAACAACCTCCATATGACCTTTGTGAACTACGACTTGACTTACACTCCTGGAGAACTTTTGGTAATATGTACTATCTACTAACTAAAGTTACCTATTTTCATGGAATGGCCCCTCTAATGGGCCATTCCATGAAAATAGGTAACTTTTGGAAATAAAAATATTTTTTTATATTTAACTTATTGTGTCATGATTGTCTTCTCATAAGGTTATATTATGAGTATTTACTAGGAATTTTAGTCAAATATGTTTAAATATGTAGGTAACCTAGGTTCAAAGTCGTCTCTTCATCAGCTGTTCAAAAATTGCCATTTTCATAGGTTGTGTTGCCATATCAATGCTTGACTAAATGCTATTTTTATGTGTCTTGGTAATTATAATATCAAAATATAGTACAGTATAAGAGTTTCTATCACAAAATTATATTAATTTTGCGATAGTATAATGGTAAAATACAGTGTTTAAAAGTAGATTGTTTCTTTGTCCCGTACGTAACATAAAATATATAAATTTATTTTTTCACAAAGTTTCTTGACAAACAGCTACTCAAAATACAATTTTCTAAACTGGTTTTGTGTCAAACTAAATGATTATGATGTTGTGAAAAAATAATAAAATTTAAACATACCCTAATGTTCAATTTCTTTCTGTCCCGTATGTAACGTTACGTACGGGACACTTCACAACATAATATGCAATATACATAAAAATGAATTCACTATGTCATATCATTACTAAATTTTGGTAATATTTAATTCTAAAGCATAAAATGAAGCGTTATTTACATTTAGGCCAGAAAAGTCTAGGCCTACAGTAATTTAAATTTAAAATTGTGCTCTGGGCATTCAGGGTTGGGGAGTTCGGCATCAGTTAATAGAAGGGCCAGGTATTAAGTTTATGTCATGAAATGACAAAGTGGCAGAGGAGTAGGTGCTGTGGTTGAAAGTATGCATTGTAGTAAACAGAAGAACAAGTAAAATTTTAGGTGCATAGAGGGCGGGTAGAAAAGGTTAGAAAAAGTAAGGTGAATGAAATGGTAAAACATGACTGTTTAATTCCTGCGTTTCATTTGATTTTGTCACCTCAATAATCTCCAGTTCTTCATGACAAAAAGTGGGGACTTAATTTCTTTTGTCTCAGTGTGTGGTAGATCTCAGATGTGAAATCACTGGGATAGTTGTTCTCGATTAGATGTTTGGTGATACTAGAATTTACAGTCGCCTTTAGCCAACACGTAATACATGTTTCAGTGCGTGAGTGATTATAGCATATGTTATTTTTGTGACCGATTACTAGGAGGGAATCAAGGTCAGAAAATAAACAATGTGGACTACATGAAGTATTTTTATTTAAGTAAGTTTACATAAGCACCACTGAGTAATGCCTGAAACTTTGAAGATAAGAAATTTAATGCTTTTTCAGAATTTAAATGGTGGTGGAAAAACCTTAGGCAACTGCTGTTGCTAGAGTAAAGAAAATGCAAAGTAAACTAAATGCAAGTGATCATGATGGGTTCTTAAAAAGAAGTAAGAGGATAAATTAATTAAGAAAAAAGTGGAGAGAAAATATTACCGACAAAGAAAAAGTATGAAAGGGAAAAAATGACAGTGAATAGCAGGCAAACTTAAGCTAAAAAATCAAGCTCACATCAGTTCTCCTGAATGCAATTTTAGAGAACTGACTGAATGTTAAGAGTAGTGAGGATGAAAATGATGCTCTATTCAATCTGCCAAGGATTTTGCATCAGAATCTTCAGTAGTTTGTTCAAAGACAAGTTTTATTGTATTGTTGTTCAATATTTGTTTGTTCAAGGCATATTATGCTGGAGAAGATTATATAAATGATACCATCATCAAAGTAAAGCATTGAGACAATGTTCAAGCAGCACCAGATATCCTTAGCTTTCACGTGATATGCAATACAAATGAAAGTTTTTCAGGAGAGAAACATTTTAAAGATATCAACTTGAATTTAGACCTGTTTGTTAAAGTGAAGACAGAATTCAGAGGTCAGTGGGTTCTAGTGCAATATAATGGCAATTTATTTTGAGGCAAAATCACAGAAATTGTCTCACAGAAGCAACTGTAAGTTACAGTCATGGTACCTAGTGGCACAGCGAGGGGGGGGGGAGGTTTTTGGGGCATAATCACCCCCCAAATCTAAATTAGTTAATTGGATTAATATTACTTATAGAAAAGTGTAAGGATTAATAAAATATCCCTCAGAAAGCTGTAAAACTCCCCATTTTGAACCATTTATCTTAAAAAATTTCTGGGGGAGGGTCCCCGTACCTCCTGCTTGCCCTGGCAGGTATTCCATACCCCCCAGATCCCCACTATTAGTCGCCCCTAAAACCTCCTCTAGCCTTAATTCCTAGCTGTGCCCCAGATGGTACCCACCAGTCCCCAGAACATTATAAATGGCCAACGCTGCCTGATTGTATTGTATACAATAGAGAGACAGAGGTGATTAAAGCTATTTCTCCTCCTATAATGTTGAACAAAAAAAGACGATGGAAAATTTAACCGTAAAGATCTTAAATTATGAACTCTGGTATCTTTCTCCTTTTTTTTAAATAATACCATGGTAAAAAGATTAAAGTAGCTGTATAATTTTTTTTATACCTTAATTGTATTATAATTAAGCTAAGCAAATACAAGTTAATTGATCAAGAAAGTAATGCTTATAAACATATGATCTTCTTATATTGTAATTGGCTTAACAACCTTTTCTGATAAATGTGTTTTTGACCATGTTAACTCTGCCTGCTTTCAATAACTTTTAGCCTGAAGTGTACAATGTCCCGTACGTAACAAAAGGTGAAAAAATTGTAACTTAGTTGAAAAAAATTTCTTAATAATGTTAAGTATATGTACTTGAAGCATACTTTTTAAGTTATATGAAAAAAATACCACAGCATTATGAAAATTCTAATTGAGCTGAAATATCATTTTTCATAACATGAGCCAAACAAGTGGTTGACTCAGCTTGTCCCGTACGTAACAGGCACTTATTTTTTCTTGCAACAGTTACAACAAAGTGCTAAAGCCAAAACTGTAGCTTGAAAAATAGCTTAGGTCTACACCTAACAATTTATAGCTGTTTCAATGAAACACAAAAATGAATTTTACATTTTGACTTTTAGGAATTCATGGATGGCTATTTAATTATTTATAAAATCATTAAGAAATCATTACTTTAAATGCCAAATTTGTGAACTAATTTTGTTTATTGATCATTATCTAATTGTAAGCCTGAATATTTATTTTTTTCCTATTCTTATTCAGTTTATTCAATAATTTACTCTCACTCACATTACTAATATTTGTGTTCTTTGTGACTTAATATGTTTTAAATGCCTTGGTCTAATTTCTTAAATTTTGGACATTTTTTATTTTAAATTTCTTATCATGGTTTTGTTATTAGCCCTTATACTTGTACTAATCCTTTTTTATTATTTGTTCTATCAGCTAATATGATGTCTGTGAAACTCCTTGAAGGCTGTTCCTTAAGATGATTCATCAGTGGACTTCAATATTCAAGACATATGGTGGCTGTTTCCTACTAGAATTCAAATGAAGAACTTACAGTCAGCTTTTATTTAATCCGTTTTCAGGAGAATAATTGATGCTTTTTATGGCTGTCTGTTTCATGACATTATAGAGAGATGTTGTTTGATGAATTGATGTGGAAATTTACTTCCTTTTGATAGAATGTATACCTGAAAATGTTTGCTTATCAATTTTTCTCGGAAATAAATGTTGGTAAGCTTCAAAAGGTGTTTTTTTCCTGATAGAGGTAATCCTAGTGATTATTTCCAAAAGGTAAGAGAGAACTTTTTACTCTCTCAGATTTTTCCTAACACTGGAGAGTAGTGCATTGAAATGGTCTTGTATATTTTACAGCCGCTCTATATTTCTAATTCAATAAATGTTATAGGGTGCACTTCTAAAGAGACATTAAATAGTGTAGGTTAATAATTAACTATATTTCCTTTGTGATCTGGATATTGTGTCATTAATTTAGAGTAATGAGAAATTGATTAAGTACTGTCTTTAGGCCTCTGCACATTTTTTTCCAGCGACTGTGCTGTGACTGAGTACATGCCCAAGGAGGTTTCTTCGGAGGCTTCTCGTAAGTTCTTTTTCATGGCTGTTTGTATCTCTTCTATGGATGAAGAATGGGTTCATTTCAGGGCTGCCTTAATCCTAACTTGCACAAAAATATCTGATGGGGTGACCTCCGGACTACAGGTGAGGCAGCATACGAATCTGGTGTTTGGCCAGGAACCAGGGTGTGGATTCGTAGCATGTTGTGGCAAGGAGCCCTTCAATAGGTGGAAGAGGGGACTTCATAGTCTCAACCTCGCCTGAATAAAGGCATATTGTTATTATTGTAAAGGCTTTTAACTCCCTCAAAACTTGTGAGTAGGGCAGAACAGAGTCGCTAGAAGCCTCACAACTTATTTCGTTTCCTAAAGATATTTAGCATAAAACTTAAACTTTGCTCGACTGTTGATTCCATTTTTTTCCTTGACAAGGTCGGCCATAACTTACGTCCTTCCATAGCTTAGAAAGCGATCAGATTGGTCTTGCAACAATGATTAGAGTCCATTCCTCCTACTCCAAGTAGTTTGATCCCACTCCAACCAATTGGGGTGGCACGGGTTATTCAATTGCATCACTTTCAGAATTCACCCTGTATGTTATGTAACTGCTTGCATAACATAACCCTATATAAGCATGCGTAAGGTGAACTGATCAATCATATCCTCACCATACGTTGGCATCTGGGAGACCGGACCCTAGGCGACGAGAGAGTGACTCTTTGTTGTGTTTTGTTAAAATGACCATTGGAAGTGTTGACTCACTCTGTAAAGAAGACTAGCAGTGGCCATCATGAGATCTTATTCTATCTCCATCTGGCGTGCAATTGCACGGATATTTCAATGAAATTAGAATAGGGGCTATTTCACCATCTTGCATGTATTCGTTCTAGCACTTTATCGCTTTGCACGATGTTATTTTGACAGCGCCTTAGTAAATTCATCAGTTTGTGCAATTATGTGCACGGTGTAAAATGGCCGTTAACGGGAGATATGCCTTTTAATGTACCTATATGTTTTTTTCCAACTGCCGCCGCCTTCGATCATAGCATTTAATCAGAAAATTCCGAGAGTTAGGTAAAACCCTAATGCAGATAAATTTATTGTTACTTTGGCTTCACTAGGTCCTATTTACCCGCCGAAACTAAGAAACTAGTGATTTACAGCCCATAGCGCATTTCCATGGTGAAATTATTCAATTAATCTAATCGTTCCTCCTATAATTCGTCCACATCCGACTCTTATCACTCCATCTCGTCCCGATTTGCTTTCGAACCGCCGCGGCCGCCGAGACCGCAGTTAGTTCCATATTTCCCCTAGTAGTAGCGCCACTGCGCGCCAGAGTTTCTCTGGAGGGGTGGGAGCGTCAGTCAAGGCAACAACATTGAGCCGAGGATTAGTAACCAGTATATAAGGGCCTTGTTGGAGCCATTCACAGCTCTGCGTCGCAAAAACAAATGAAAGGCAAAAAGCGTCGGCTCCTAAAAATCGGCCTGTGAGCATATCATCTTAGGATTTCGAACCAAACGCAAAATACATATGCTGTTTTCTGCATGTTTACCCAATTTCATTTCTTAAAATGTTCTTCTTAACTATAAATAGCATTTGAAGTTAATATGGCGACCATAAAGTCGTTAATAATGCATGTAGTGATGGCCCTTGCCTATACATTATTATGACCTTTAAATTTTAATTCCTAACTCGGAATATTCGAAAAATAGCTAATTACATACACTCAATGAACATGAGTAACGTGGAATATTATCAGGAATATTTATTAATGATAACTGTTGTTCAAACAGAGTGTCCTAGTCATGTTATCTAAATAGCTCTAACTGAGTAGATCATGAGGGCACAATTATTGGATATAAAATGGAATTTAAACGACCTTAGTCACCAACAAGCACCTCTCAGCTTTTGATTCCATTTACGGGTATGTGTTACGCTAATCTATGCTCCTCAGTGATTGTAATCTAATTTAGGGTTAACATTTGTCTTATGTTTAGGAAAGATACGAAATATCTAAGCTGAACACTTCAAAGTAATAGTAAATAATAAAATAAATAGCATTTGCCACTCCCATTAGAGCTAATCTTGCATATTTGCATACCCATAAACAAACACCAATTCGAAATCGTCGGCGTACTGCCGCCTTGACGCAGAGAAAATTGAACAGGTTCAGTTTTTCTGCGACGACGCAGCGAGCTGGAGACGTGACGTCATCAATTCTCAAAGACGGGCTCTGATTGGCTCGCTAGCCGCGGCGTCAACGCAACGCCGAACTGTGAAGGCCCCCTTAATGAACCGGAACGCCAATGACGTCACCAACTCATGGACAATGGGTGGAAACTATGATTTTTCAAATAAAATTTTAAATATATTCGAAAATATGTTACAGTTCTCGCCGTAATTTATCTTTACCTCCCATTTACCGCATTAACTTATTGATATTTTAGATTTATACTTATCTTCATCGCCCCGAAAACAGCGCGTCTAAGCGCCTCCACAGAGGAGAAAGTTAACGAACAACAAAGTTAGACGATAACAGATACCCATGCTCTAGGTAGGAGCGACCTAGCCAAGCGGGACTTGAAGTAGCGACCTACGGTTTGGCAGTCGAGGACTTAAAACCGACGCCTCAGAGGCTAAATTTTCTTCATTCAATTTTTGTCTATGCACGCCTCTACCTCCAGAGGCCATTACAGCCAGTAACATACTTCTCTGATTTTCCCCAACCGCCGCACATATTCCTCTCGGAGCAGAGCGCTCGACCCCGGGGGCGAGGAACGAGTCCTCCCACCGCCGAGCCAAGAAGACACGAACCGCCTGACGACGAGACGCGCCTTCGCCGATGAAGCGAATCTGCGTGTACTAGGGGGGCGCCAAATAAAGAGAGGCTGCCACGGCCCACTCCAAGACGCCATCCGATATTTAAGCCCACTCGCCCTCCTTCAAACATCCCAAACAACCTCAGATCGTCTGTACGAGGCTTTGGAGCCGACATAAAGTCATGAAACCGAAGTCTACGCAGAGGTCACATGATTAGTCACAGATGCTTGCTAACGGTGACAATAAGAAGCAAAGTTGTTAAAAAAAGGGTCGTTCAGTCAGATCCGAAATTACAATTTATTAAAAGAATTCGAAAGATTCAAAGGAAAGATATGCTACCACGAAGACGAACACAAAATAAAACTTTCCCATTTAATCACACTCGTATTTTGGATAGTGAAACGAAGTTTTTTAACAGTGAAACGCAAAAGTTGATTTTCATGAGTTGGTGTAGTCATTAGAGTTCGGTTCATTTACTCATTCAGGGAGAGCCTCAAATTGAGGGAAGGACTCAATCACAAGGGTATAAAAAAACAACAAAACACGAGGCACTCATAAGGAAGGGAGAAGCAGGTAAGAAGCGGTGACCGGCCCGATAAGAGCAGGCGACGTCATCAACTTATTTGCGAAAAGGTTATGGCCGAGATTTTTTAAATGTGTACTTCATTATTCAAATCTATTGCAATTTAAGATTTGAAATAATGTGAACGAAGATGGACTTGGAGACGTAATTGGAGGTAAGCTGTGAATCGAATAAAAAATAACAAAAGAAATTAAATTTCGCAGCGACAGGTTTCACATGAGAATCGGCATCATAATGGATGCAAAGCCGATATTTTCATTGTGATTATGAAATGCAACATAGCTGTTGCTCAAAACTGTAGTCTTGCTCAACCCTGTTTCAGTTGATGGTTTGTGGACCAGTTTAAGTTGTACCCTATGATTGCGGATTTGAAATGAAAATTTTATTCACAATTTTAAATCGGTAAATATGTTAAAATATTTCATTTTAGTTTATCATAAACTTCAAGGCATGAGAGAAGAAACCAAAAAAATGTTCCATTCTCTTATGGTTCACCATCTGACTAGAAACCGATTTTTCTCATCTGTAAACCATGTAAAATAATTTTTTCGGAGAAAAATATGAATTGAACTTGGGGAGCAATAAAACCTAAATATGTTACAGAGGTTAATTTTTTTATGTGGATTTATAACACGGTAAAACTCTCTCGAAAATAAATTCGCCTACTAGATATTTTTCTTAAGAAACTTGTCATCACCCAAAAGCTTATTATTAAAGCCTGGTTTAGGCGAGAACTTTACTCCGGCACGTCTTTTCCTAATAAGTATTACATAGCTGACATTATTATTGGTTATTAATTAGATTAATGAAAACGATTTATCCCAAGATTTCCAAATACCTAAATAATTCTCGAGGAAAACGAGGTGCGCATTTTTAACAACAAATGGCATTTGTGATCAATATTTGCAGGATATTTCGACTAATTTTCTCTTCATTTAATACATTTTAGACTACATCATGGTACCACCTTGGTAAATAATGCATATTTAAGGATAAATTTAGGTCTTCATACATTTTGAAAAATAATTTTAATGTGATGAGTTGTCCCATAAATATTTGAGTCAAATTATTGAATATCAAATGTGTAAAATATCGTCGTAGGTTTACTGAAGTAACTTTCCAGATATGGCATTCATGGTAATTTAGACCATTTTGTGCCCCAGATTCCCCTGAAATTAAGCGCCTGAACTGTTTTTTCTATTTTCCAACAACATTCACTGCCACTAAAACTCCTTGCGCTGTCTTTACAGAGTGAAACTATAAAAAGAAATGGAAACCATTCCTACAGCATTTCAGCTAACCTAGCTTTAAGAGGCAATATGAGTCTCATCTGCGCTGAAGCGCTTTAGGGCGCGGAAACATGGACACTAAGGTAGGAGGGAGAAAGAAGACCGGAGGCGTTCGAATTGTGGGTCTGGAGATGAATGAATTGTGGGTATGGAGAAGGTGAAGTGAACGGAGAGGAGGAGGAACGAGGAATTGCTGGAAATGGCGGGTGAGGAGAGGCAGCTTCTGGATGAGATACGGAGGAGACAGGAGGTATGGATGGAGGGAGTACTTTACGGGAAAGGGACGTTGAAAACTGTATTAGAGGGTAGAATGTTAGGTAAACGAGGGAGAAGAAGGAAGAGAATAGAATTTTTAAAGAGAATGAAAGAGACAAGGCCTTATCGTGAATTGAAGAGGGAAGTACATGAAGGAAGGGCAGACTGTCATAATTTTTCATAGTACTCCATGAAAACCTACCTTAATCGGTAGAATACTTTACTAGCAACACAAAAAACCTTCAAAACGCTCATCACTTTTGGGGATTTTGGGCCGGAAAATTCTACTCTCTGCGGCGTTACCGAGGACGGCGTCATGAGAATCAAAATTCAAGTTCGTCTTCGGTGCCAAGTTGTCCGCGAGAAGGGATAATGCAAACATCCAACACGTTTCGGAGCACTTCTTCATCCTGACTCGTCACCGTTCGGCGGAAGCATGGATGCAACGGCGTGGCTGGTTGCCGAATCGATTGCCCCCAGGGGAAAGATAAAATACGAGGTTTGGGGGAGAGAGGTTAGACTTCTCCCTCCACTCTCGATCGGTCCAGGGGGTTAGTTGGAGGCGTCCATGGGAGAGTGTGGCGGAGCCTGGCCTTCGAGAGGAAATATAAATACAAGAGCGCTCATCCTAGCTGAACAGTAAAGCCCTTATCACATGATCATTTTTCACGTATAAGCTCAGGGATGGCGGTAACGATAGCTCAAATGATGCGTCCACGCCATGCTTCGATGAAGAAACATCCTTCATGCGCAGCATCTGATGAATTGTTTCCTAATATCTAAGCTAGTTTTTCAGCTGTAAGAACATTCTTCTTTTCGCATAATCCACTCTTCCCCGGTGCTATTCTACGGACGCTGAAACCCTTGCTTCTCTTATCAGAGGAGATAAAATTCCAATCGAAATAAATACCGAGACAACAAACGTATTCGGCCAATCAGACTCATCTGTATACATCACGTGATCTAGATTTTTGCTCAATGCTCAACAAACCTCAATGCTGGCCCCAAGCACAGAAGCCACACGTGTGTTCTTGTGTATTTTTCCCCGTGAGGGCTGGTCTGTGCCTCTCCCCACCACCCCCATACTATCCGCTACAGGGGTGAAAGAGGGAGCGAGAGAGGGACACACGGAGCAAGCGGCGAAAATAGATACGCGGACAGGGAGGGAGGGGTGTAAGGCGTGAAAAGAGAGGAGACATGATCGGCCCCCGAATGTTCGTTCGGAGCAGGGTCGTATTCGTCGCCGCGGCTGCATATCGACGGCCGTGAGTCAACTCCACGAAAAGGCACGCGGGGGGATGAAAGACGCACAAACATCCACTAATCCACACCTCCCACAGCACATAGGAGTCGGCGTAGAGGAACACTATTAGTTTCACCTCTCCTTCATTAAAGAAATATCACTAATCAACGGCAACGTCAATCAAAGAAAAAGCCAACCCTCGATTTTAGGCAGTATTACCAAAACCCGACGGAAGTTTTCCTGACAGAGTATATATTTATTCGTTTACTCAAAAACAGCCAATTTTTGCCTTAGCGTTGAATATAATAACTAAAAATCTGCAGCGCCAACAAAAGCAAACTATTACAAACCTATTGTAAAGAATAAACAATTAAAATGAGAGAGCAGGGGTCTTTTCGAGGCTGCCTCTTGGACATTCCGAAGGGCGTAGATATATCCAAGGAAGGGTCAGAAGACGAAATGGAGTTGAACATGCTCAATTACTTACGTAAATATACTTATCGGAAGAGAGAATGTAAATCGTTAAGACGTGCAGCACTTAATAGAATTCGAATAAAAAATATATTAATTTTTTTAACCAAAAAATCAATATTTATTACGACTATCACTGATTGTCAAGAGCATACCATTTAGTTGATTGCAATGAAAAATTAGCAATTTCAATCTAAAAATCAAGATTATGAAGTAAAAGAAAAATTCTGGTACTCTATTCGGGTGAGGTATTCTTTCAGTCTGTTTAAGGAAAACAGACTGAATGAATAACGAACCTCATTAATTTACCCATCTAAGAAAAAATCCCAGCTACTCATCTTGAGTGAAAGTAATCTTAAAAAAAAAAAAACAACACCGCTTCACGGCTCCTAATTATAAGCATGGGGACCACCAGAGAGGATTCTTCGTGGGCTCAATTATAACAATTTAAACAGTTTAAAAACCTTCCTCCTGAAGTATTGAATTTCTGCAGCAATGGTCATGGAGATCGTATGGATTGTGTAGTAATGCAAATAGGACAAAGAGATATACGATCTTCTCATAAGGTACAGTAATACTGAGTGGGGATATATTTTAGATTTACACTAACTATCAAATAACAGACACTAAGCTCTATGCGCTATGAAGAAACTAACCCTCCGATGGATAGCACTATTTGTAGGTCGGAAACTTCCCCAGATCCGTCTTCCTACGCAATAGGAGTGCGACGCACGATCCTCAAGCCTCCCAGAGTGTTTATTGCTTTCCCGGAAGGGGGGCGTGGCTCAACATCCTTGTCACATCACCGATATCTCGGAGCCTAGACGTTTTTCGACTACGGACGGGAAACGGTTTTTTTCTTAACAGAACGGGTAAGACAAGGTGGAAGATTGAGAGAGGGGTGGAAGACGTAAACAAGCTAGCAAGCAACCCCCGCTCCTGATAAGGCGATTTATGTCCGATAGTCGAAGCAGCGAGAACATCTGCAGGAAAGGGATGTTGACACCTTTTCCAAAGTAGCCTTACTCACGAACTCGAGCGAACACAGTCGGAAGCATAGATAGCACCACCATCGGTTGGTCGGGTCGATCGATTCATGCTGCTTCCAGAATGCTGAATAGAATGTGAACATAATCTTTAAATTCAATTGAACATAAGTCGCGAGTAATTTGATGACAAAAATCGACTTGAGGTCGATTTAAAAAAGAAGAGAAGCACTGAACAAAATCAACTTTCGAAATACACAGTCGATGTTCGACTAAAGTCATGATTGATTTTTTTAATATCTCAAGCGTGGTCGGATAGTCCTAGAGGTTCGCCGTCCAGCTCATCCATAGCTATACTGAATAAGAGAGGCGCCCAAATGCTAAACCGAAAAAAAACACAGCGCTCACGGTATACTGTACCCAAACAATGACGACAACGCTGAAACCTGGGGACTTCAGTCGAAAGTCGAAACAAACTACAATTTTTAAGTAAATTATCTTACAATTTGAGAAAAAAATGCCCAAAGATAAAGCTACAGTTTCAATAACAATACCGGTTCTATTTTCATAAATGACTTGGAATAACAATCGCCGCATAGCAGAAAAAAATTGATTTTTGTCACGGGATATGTAAATGTATCATATACATCCCAAACATGGGCCTTCAGCGCGGCGAATGGTGCCCGCGGGGACACATGGATAGCTCCCGGGCCTAGCCTCTGTCTCTCTCTCTCTCTAGCCGTCGAGGGGGGCTAAACCTAGAAATGCACCGACGACGGACAGTTTATCCTAGTGGCGTCCTGCGTCGCCCGCCTCCGCAATCACGGCCCCCGCTGTGGCCTTGACCGCCGGTCTTCGCCGGGAAGGGCACTTCTCATTTAGCGCCGCTGCTGCTGGATCCGCCGCCAGATGGGGACGCCCTCCTCCCACTCGTCTGCACGCTGACGTCACGCGCGCCATTCCACACATCCTCATCTCTGCTCTCTCGCCTGTGTCGTTGCCCGCGCATGACCAACCGCCGACGCATTACGCATGACAGTCAATTGTTTACAAACAGGAACTTCGATTCATCTGCGAGTTGTCTTCTAGGGATTTCCACCGGCTTAATTCGTTTTATATTAGCAACGAATCAACGGACAACTCATCTATATCGTCATCGGGGTGTATGATTAAGTTTGGCTGAGCAAAAACCGTTGAGATGTAACTAACACTCACTCTTATCATCACTCACTGCCAGTTACATCTCATCGCTTTTCGTTCATACAAACTTTTTCATTCTCCCAAATTACGATGGATGAGTCATCCGTTGAAGCGTTGGTAATACACGACGAATAAACCGGTAGAATTTTGCACGAGAAGACTTCACGCCGATGATTCGGCGGGAGTGAATAACTTCATAGTAGATTCTTTGCTAGGGAAAAATAATGGTCCCAGCCATGGGCGTACCCAGCGGGGGTCAACAGAGGGCAACTTCCCCCCACCCCCGCCCGGAAGCAGAAGTAAATTTAGATCAAACGAAAGTTTTTATCAAATTTTCTTTAAATCCAAGATAGTGGTATTAGTATAAAATACGTAATTAAAATAAAAAGTGTTATTCGAGCAAATAATTTGAAAAACTAATGAAGCGCTGTTATAATTTTCTTGAAATTTTGCTTTCCTTAACCTTCTCTGTGTTACAACTTGAAGGACCACGGCCTGCTCCCCTCTAGTTTTGATCCTGGGTACGCCCTTGGTCCCAGCAACAAAACTTTTTCATGAGGAGTCAAGAGGAGCTTGCTCTGTACCACTTCCGCCACAAGCCTTAAGAGTCGTGCTATGCACATATTCCAGAACAATTTGCTGAAAACCATGCCGTGATTTGTGCCCTCAGATGTTTATTTTAAACAGCGCCGCGCCAGCGGTGCAGGTCGACCGACTGCCTCAAAGGTTAAGTGCACGCTTTACTAACATCTCCATTACTAAAGCAAAATTATTTTGTACCTTAGAGCAAATTATTTTGATTTCTAAAACACAGAGCACATAACACAATACAATAACTGAAGAATATCCGGCAATAATTTTCCAATCCTGATGGCTTGGATGCGTTACCGAAAATAAATACTTTTTTTTCAATTTCAATCTAAAATCACATATATAGCGGCCCTTTTTTGTTTGCGCAGTTAACATATTCCATCCGATTTGATTCCTCGACATGTTTTTCCCACAAACTTCCTTTATCAAATATTGATAATAAATTAATTAAATTACCTTGTATGAGATCGGCACTTCATTTTTTTCACGAAATATATTTATAAGATCACTACAAGGGCCCTGAGAGAGGGAGAAGAGACTTCGGACACAAGCAGATGAAAATAACATCACGATCAGCACGAAAAAGTTCACTCGAGCCAAAAATAGTATTACGGGCCCACAGCATAATCCGAATTATTATAAGTACTTCCAACATTTCATTGTAGACACACAACAACCAAAGAGAGCACACCAGGTGCAAGATTCATTTCCTTCGTAGCACCATAATTTCGTTTACTATGGCAAAATAGCGCACCTCACCCATTTGATTCAGTTTTTCGAGTTTCCTCCCTCATTGCGCTAATTTATCGCGAGACCAAAGGAAATTCTTTGGTGATATACAACGAATTAAACCGGTTGAAACCCCGTGAAGCTTGGAGCGTACACTAATTCTTGTTAAATAAAAACTTTTGGTCGCCGCGTCAATTTTTGGGTGGCCACAACGTTTCCCGACCGATTCTGGTCGCTTTCTCAAGGGATTCTGATGAGGTGGGAATTTATAAGTATCCGTGTCAGGGTGGGGGTAGGGCAGCGGGAGGCTCGAGGAATAGGTTGTTGATAGTTTTTCCGGATAACGAGTTGCCAAGTACGACTTATTTCAACGCCGGTGTCCCTGTTAAAACTATTCTTCTCCTCTTTAGTTATTTCTATTATTGCCCATTTCTTAACAGTCAGTAGTTACCTTCTCGTAGCGTAAAAATAACGAACAATGCAATGGGAATGGGTGTTTATAATCCTCCGATGTTGTTATTAGCTAGATTCCCTCGTTGTAAAGGTCTTAAACGCGCTGTTTTCTGTTCGGCGAGCATAAATAAATAATATGAAATAGAAATGGTTACCTGTTTAAGAATCATATCCTCGAGGAGGGTCTCAACAGACTCCATCTTCGGCGTCTCAGATATTTCTCCAGTGAAAAAAACAGTCACGCGCTCGTCACTTCTGAGTCATCTTCTCTACTGCGCGACATCACTCCCATAAAGATAAAGGACCACCCTAATCATTCGATTATGCGAAGCTTAAGCACGCGATAAAGGGAACTTTCGCCGACAAACAAACGAACGGGGCGGAGCAAAGATATGGACCGCGCACGGAAGAAATTTCCTTTCCAAGGCAGGCGAGAAGGAAGTTCAGTAAAAGCAGAAGTATTGTTAGAGTACGCACAGCATGTGGCGACGAGGCTTGTTTGGACACCATGCAACCAAGGACACAACATACAGAAAACCCTACTGACTACCACACACGTTAGATTTATTCGATTGCTTTAATCGGTTCTCAAATAAGTGAAGTCCCACAAATCCGAACACATTTTATTCGAAAATTCGCTTAATCCGAACAGCCCCGGGACGAAATTTTTTCAAAGAAACTAAACCTTTTGTTATTTAGAGAACAGTTATTTTTTTATTAAGGCCTTAAAAACAGAACAATAATCCCCTCAGATATGTACAAATTTTAAAATATAGTACACAATATAAACTAAAAATTAAGTTCAATATTCAAAACTGTATTTAAAGTAAATTACAGTAAAGGGGAGAGTTGACTGCCGAAAGTGGCAGACGCGTCTACGAGCCAACAGTGAGGAGCGTCGTAGAAGGGGTTACGCGAAGAAGGATTTGGTGCTTTCCCGGCGAATGCTGTTGATGAAATCTTCACGGGAAATCAGCCGGGTAATGATGGTCATTGCTGCCAACGTTTCGATGACCACGTTTCTTCAGGGCGAATGAAGACGATGGCAGAATAAGGCCATCGAAACGTTGGCAGCAATGACCATCATTACCCGGGTTACGCGAGTCCCGTCTTGTCCAGTTACCTGGTCCTATGCACTGCGTGCGCTTGTGATTCTTCCGTTTCAAATCGTTTTTTTACTATTATTTCCGCTAATCTGTAAACAATCGAGTAATGCGATCAGGGTTCGGTCACCATTAGTTAGGATTAGCGGGACTCCACTCTGTATATCCGTGGCGGCGAGTGCCGAGCGATCCATTTATTCCAAAAAAAACAAGTAAGAGTGCCTCATAATTTTGGCGAAAATACAACAATAGTCAATTTATTAGAGATATCATTCCCTTCAGAACACACCATCCCCGCAGGACATTTTAAACTCCAGATGATTTGGGCGATTATAAAATATTTACAACGTAGGATAAGATCTGTTTATCGCAATGCTGAATAATGGCGCGATGAATGATACCGATATAGTATGCCAGTAGATATCACCCACCGTTATCGGCACCATATCCATCCGGTAAATAATTTGTAACTCGATAAGGGAATGATAAAATATCGGTTTGCTGGCAATTTTTTTTAACTTGCTGGTTATTTAGACATGCTTTTACAGCATACGGTAAAAAAGTTCACACGTAAACTACCAAATGATCACCACAGCTGTCAATTTTTCGTTGTAGAGAAAAATAAGTGGTGCACAATGTGAACAGGAATAAGGCAGTGCCAAAATGCAGGGGACGACATTCAATTCTATAATGTGAGAATATCACCAAAACCGAATTCCATCCATGATTTTCCCATCCACCAACTTTGAAATATATTTACCCCAAACGACACTAGAGTCCCTACGGTCGACGGAAAAAAGAATCGGAATCCACACCTCGCGAGGTAACATGTGAACGTGTGATTCACGCGGCGAGCAAAAGAGTTGCGTCCGGTTGAATCACTTGTGGCACCTGAATTTTCCGTCACCCAATGACAACGCACTTCTTACTTCCCAGTCTGAATAGGTACTTGTCTTCTCTATTTTCTATTCTTACGCTTTCTTTTTCTATGTGAAAATTGTAGATTAAATCTTATGCGGACATTCCAAGATATTTTTTGTGGGCCTAATTATTACGGTAGAAACGATCACATAGATTACATAAGATTACGGGATATAGACTGCAGAACCCATAGATTAAGATATCTTTTTTTCCGCGTACAATAAGAAACCGTAATACTTGCCATAGTTTAGCTCTAGGATAGCTTGACTCGGACTAGGTTAAAGAGGCTTTGGTATGTGTAGTTAATAACTTATTACATACCTAAGTACTAAATACTTGCATTTATTTTTTTGCATTCTATAACTAATGCATTAATCACATACTACGCTAAATTTTCGTTTTCCTATGACTCATGGTTTTATTTACATGGTTGCATATTCGTGTCCTTGACACTTTCCTGCTGTCTCCACTGACCGCGTATCGTTGCCCTGAGTGCTTCTCCTGCGCCCTGCGAACGAGCACGTTTCTGATTCAGGCTAGGTGGTCTGAATGCCTGGTATGCTACCACCCCGTGCCACACACCCTGGCGGTTACTTGCACAGTGCCTCGTATCTGTAGATATATTCCGTCCCCCTCAAGTGCGACAAATTTGTCCTACGACAAAGACAAGAAGCCGTCTAACCATCGAAAAATACCAAATACAACTTCTTGATTATGAAGATGATTAAGATGAAGCTTATTAAAATTACATGTTCTTCCCTTTCACGACTAATGAGACAAGTGGCACTATTTTTGCAGGGCAAGGTCTTCATGAAAAAAGTTATGATGTTGGGACCAACAGTTCGCCAAAGCAACGATTGTACTGCTCATTTGACCTTCGGGGTCTTAATTAGGAGAAACCTGATGTCGCCCCTCAAATACGACGCTAGCTGACATCACACGTCAATTTACGAGACATCCTGTCCGCGCTCGCTCTGATGAGAAGGCTGTGGTGTTGGCAGGCACGTAGCAATGGGAGGGAGGGGAGATCTTAAGGGATTTCTCCTCGACACCCCGAAATATATTTGCCCGGGAAAGACTACTTGAGATACATCTTCCCAGGAGACCACAACCCCACAGGCACAACATTCCTCCTCTGATCCTCAATTTTTCGGTATAGTAACGTTTGACTTTGCCAATCAATAACCAACGATAAATTAACTTTCAGCATTATACAAACGAAATATATAGCAGATTAAATGAAATGCATAAATCAATTAATGTAATGTTCCATGCTTTTTCCGATTCGTGCGCTTTGACAACATAATATCAGTATAGGCAGCCCATGAGTATATAACACAGGCCAACGATGAAAAAACTTTTTTACTGAAAATACCTTATTCTTATGTTTTTTAAGTTGCTGAAACCAAATGTGAAGTTGTATCACCCACCATTTATACATATTTTACAGTTAAATTTATGAAACAAAGCAATATTTTTAGAATTTAACAGCTTTTTTATAGTTAAAATAAAATTGGAAAAGTAGGTCTAATGAACGAAGATAATGGGGGATTACTGTTGGTAATTCCCCGAGAAGTTCCGCAAGCGATTCATCGCAGAAAAAGCTACACAAGAAGCTTCACAGAAAAAAGGGAAAGAAAATGTAGACCAATTCCAGTAGACAAGTGAACCCTGTATTATCACGCTACATTAGCATTGTAAGTAATTTAACAGTAAATACAAACAATTTTATGATGTAACACAGTGTTTCATTGATTTCCCTATATACACCGCAAAGGGGTATTAGACTAAATATTAAAATACATATTGCTTGGAAACTATGGGTGATACAAAAAAACTAAGGCCAGGTTTGGCTTCGGGACATAAAAATCTATTAAGATCAGCTATTAAATTTAAGAAAAGTTTTCAAGCAAAAATTTTTTGTTGGCCTGCGTAATCAGAGCTCCTCCGAAGCATATTTCTGGCGATACGCCTGGAGGCTGGGACCAAATTTTTCGCCTTGGCAACGCATTTGGTGCTCACGACATGATCGCAAGTTTTCCGTGATGGTTCGATCGGTTACCTTCATACAGGAAGCGGATGCGTGTAATAAATGGAGTAAAAAGCCCTCATGATGACGATGACTAAGAGAGAGCAGACAGGGGCGACACCTGCCGGTGGCTTCCGATCGCCTGCCAGAGGTGCACTGGAGCGGAGAGGAGAGGCGGATGCGTGCGGCCGAAGGGAAAGCACCAGTGCATTGGCCAATCGCGACAGAACTGTGCACTTGCCTAAGAGAGGTGTTTCTCCTCGACGCCGGGGAGAGGTAGAGGAAGCCTGGGTTGCAGCGTAACCATGGTGACGGCCGTGCCGCACGTGGGCCGTAATTGATAAACAGGCAACATTAAACATATTTGCTAATGTAGTAGTAGTAGCGTTAGTGTATCTTCATTTAATTTGGGGTATGAGGCCATGTGGCCCTTTCTTCCGCCACCACTGGGCCCAACTTAAAAAAGTAGCGCACCAAAAGAACATGCTCATTGCTCATGCCTTAAAAGTCAGGCATGAAAAAAACGAGAAAATTTAAAAAAGGAAAAGATTTTTTTCAATGCAACACTAAATAAATATTAAAAAAGTAAAAAAACAGGCACCAAACGTGGAGGCTGCGATACCCCGCGAGAATACTTCAATGAGACGATTCTCCAGTCATCCACCAATAAATGTACTTTCACCCTCAACGCATTTACCAGATCTAATAGCACAAAGGGGTCATTTACTCAGACCCGATATAGTAGTCATTTATATTTTTAAAATAGATATACGATTCGGAAAGAAAAATGACAACGATGAAAAAAAATTGCTCGTTCATCCATTTTCTTATGCATTTAAATGAAAAAAAAGCTAAAGTTGCCGCCCAGTTTTCATGAGTTGATGACGCTAATGGACCTTTGGCTGATTAACTCGCTTTCAAAGAGATCTCAACATTGACAAGAAAAATAGCTCACTACATTTTTAATAAAAAGGAACTACGTAAGAAGGATGCGAGGGAAAGCGGTGAGACGCTCGGCAACAGTCAGTGACGTCACAAACTTACAATCGAAAGGGTTAAGCCCGTCAAATTTTCGCCTTGAATAGCTCGAGAAGAATCAGACGGATCGAGAAACTGAAAAATGTGAGTGTATTCGATTGTCAAACACTATCAAAATAGACAATAGTAAACAATGGTGAACGAGCCCACTGAGGAGTCGTCAGTCGGCCATTAAATGTGTTGTCATCCACCCCGCATTAGAATGGATTCTAACAATTCTTCATTCGCAACGCTGGCGGGAGAGCGATCCGAATTTCAGAAGGAAATGAGCTTTGGTTAGGTATCATAACCGATATTTAAATTTGCGACGATATAATTCACCAATTTGAAACTTTTCAATGCTATTCCTAGCGGGTGCAAATGCTCTTATTGCTGATATTGAAAATGAATGGATCATGGCCGCGCTGCGGACATTGCTAAAATCAAATAAAAGTATGCCCTAAGCGGCAACTTGTGTTTCATGTCCCTATCCAGCCACCTTTGACTTTTGTTCCCCTCCCAGGAGTACACAGCCAGAGATCCGATCGTAGGGCAGTTATATCTACGGAATATTTTACCGGGAAGGGTGACATCATGTCATCATTGGAATTGCTGTATCTTCTCGGAATGGTAAATGTAGTGATTTCCCGTTGCTTTCTTTCCCCATAGAAACACCCTGGATAGTATGAGCAACGGAGGTGGTGAACCGAAGAGGAGAGGCAAAATGGGCAGCGTCGAACAGTGGCATAACTAGGAATAAGCTTTGGGGGGGGGGGGGAGATGAGAGGGCCTCGGGTGCGGCCCCCCTCCCCGAGAAACTCATGGTCCGGGAAATTTTTTGAAAAATTTCATGCCTGAAAATACACTTTACATAACTTTGGCATTTAACGTATAAAATCGTTTCAGGCTTGATTTCGTGGAATATTTCTATATCCATGAAAAAAACAAAAATGGTGATTTCCACACTATTTAATTCACCACCATAGTTTCAACACTTTGTGTCATTTCCTTGAAAATGACTCAAAGGGTTGTAACCATGGTCGGTAGTAGATAGGTGAATTAAATAGTGTGGAAATCACCATTTGTGTTTTTAGCATGGATTTGGTATTTAAAATTTAACTTTGAGAAGATGCAGTTATTATGTGCCAAAACTAAACAATAGTTTATAACATTTTTTTATTTCTCTGAGGCTTTGGGGGGGGATCTATTCCCTCATTCCCCCCGCCATAGTTACGCCACTGTTGCCGAGAACAATAACACCAAAGAAGGACGTAGTGTACAGGTGATGTAGTACGACTATTAAGTGAGGAATGTAGCGGAGGGAAAATTTTAAGGAAAATTTCTCCGAAGAACGACCTAGAACAAAGGAAATACCGCTGAAGTATGCTTTATGTTGCCAGAGAATGAGGGCTCAGGGGAGCCCTTCGAGGATACAACCACCGGGGCCGGGACCCAGTAATTCAACTGATACGCCCGATAACCCGGGAAGGGGGAGGAGAAGAAGGAAAAAGGAAAGAGGCGCCGCCGCGATGGGAGCCCGCCGACGCTTCTGTGGTTCGGAAGGGATGGGACGGGGAAAAACATCTCGACGCTAAAGAAGCGAAGAGGGCCCAACTAAATAGCGAAACCAGGCAAAGCCATTAATGTTCTAACGATTTTGGAGGATTATTATACGAGGAAGAATAATACAACGATCAACTCGTTAGATGCTTTATGTTGCCAGTGGGAACGAAACCCTTAGGACGGGCTCGCGGGATACACTCCTGGAACAGGGACTATAAGCGATCAGCTTTTTTCCTCTGCCACCAGAAGGGGAAGGACGGGAAGGAACAAGGAAAGGAGGCGCCGCCGCGATGAGAGCCCGACGACGCCTCCAGGGGAAGGAAGGGAGGGGACGAGGAATCCTGCACCGTCACAAGGCGGGCAGGTCCTACCATCAGCGAAACCAAGCTTACGCAATTAATATGCTACCAATTTTAGTAGATTTTCCTATGAGGAAGAAAAATCTATCGATCAAGCTTTATGTTGCCAATTAAGTTTGCAAAAATGTCCGCAGGACAGCGATCGATTTATTCTCAATACTTACAATATAATACTCGCACTTGCGAGGAATAGCGCCAGAAAGTTATCACTTTGATAGATAGCATCACAACGGGTGAAAATTTCAGTTGAAAGCCCTGATTGCAGCTCATTTTTCCGCTAAAATCGGATCACCATCAGCGACGCGAGTGGAGACTGTTTTAAGTTACCCATTTAAACGAGCGGTGGATGGAAACACATCATTTACTGGATTGCCGATTAATGGAGAATCCTCCACTATTCACGATTCCAGCCCGGAAGACGCCAACTACCGGCGAAAAATGTAAGCAGCGCGATGGTGATGGAGTGAAATGTTTACGTGTAATTCATACGCCGAATATAGGCAGCGTAGTGCCTTATAGTAATCCCTGACGCCTACTGGCTTCTTGCCTGACAATCATCCCTCATTAACGACGCAGAGATGTGTAATTGAGACAAATTAAGAAGGAAACAAGGAAAAAGAATATCATGGACCTGAAGGATTAAGATTGGTACAGGGAGGAATGGAGAGCTGTGGTTTACCAAACTCAGGATTGCAGAGCTATGTACCTAATGCATGTATGTAGGTGGCCTCACGAATCAGTCTTTTCCAGGACGGACTAGGGCATACATTATATTCATATTACATATAACACTACGGCAGGCTTCAATCTCGGGGTAATTTTCAACAAAAAATGCAATACATAAGTAACATAAATGCAGCGTTCATATTACATGTCGAAGTCTCTGTTAAATAACTTACATTAATGTTTTGGGGACAAGGATTTAGGACTCTGACAGGTAAGACATTACATTCGCCAATTATTTACTTCATTTATGAGATTTACTCATACCGTTTCTCTATTCTCTTGTTTTTAATTAAAATTTACCCTCATCTTCACCAATCCTACTATGATTTTCTCGGTCTCCCAAAGATTAATTCCCATTCTGATGCTGGGATAGTCCTCTTGCCACCACCGTCGCTCGGAGCATTGGCCAACAGCGAGCGTGAACTCCCCACGGAAAGGTATTTATTTCTCTCTGACGCCGGGGAGAGGCGCTTCGGAGGCTGCGATCAAATCCCCCTCCCCTCTTGCATACGCCGTGCAACAAAAGAGACGGAGAGAGTGGGGAGGGAGGGCGGGTGTATATATCTGGTGGTGGTGCTGCAGCGCCCTCCTCTCAAGGTCTTCCACTTTCTCTTTCTTTTAACGGTAGATATATATAAATCGGATGATGAAGAATTGACTCTACCCACACCACCGCATCATGACTCACCGCAATGCATTCAGCGACCGCTCGAGATCGACACACGCCAAGCGAGATACACATTGAGACAAACCATAAGAGGGCGAAGAAAGATGAAACTTTCAACTCCTCAAATTAATTAATTAAGAATAACTTTTTTGAAGTATTTACATTTTATTCGTAATCATTTTTGAAGTATTTATGATTTATTCCTTTGCCGGGCTCGTTCGCGGCAGGGTAAAGTCTTCGCCAGGCAAATAAGAGGTCGCGGGTTCGAGTCCTACTTGGATAGGGCACGGTTGTTCTTGCGCATGTATTTTTGAACAAACTCCGAAGTAAAAAACCAACATCTGCCGTTTTCGGTGGTATGGGAATGAATAAAATTTTAAAAAAATGGGAATGGGGTAAAAAAACAACAGAATTGACTCAGATAGCGACCGGGTTCTATACCTATGCTAGATCATCCTTCGTCATATAAGAGAAGATTGGTTTGAGGCGGCTCTCCACTCACATCTCCCATCAGATATATAGTCTTTCAATCTAAAAGGCCAAAAATCGTTCTAGTTCATGTTATCCCCAAGATTATTACGCGAAAATAAAACAAACCACTTAGGATTTCAGGTTTCCCGAGATAATTGATTGAAGGAAGAGTTCTCGGGAATATTTTCACCGACATTTCGCAGGCGTAATCTGGCATCGTCTTAAGGATAACTGATGCAGAAGACACACCCAAACGACGATGGAACACCGCTGGTAGGACGTATTTGGAGGAGGCGACCGAC
Source organism: Ischnura elegans (assembly GCF_921293095.1). Classification (NCBI taxonomy): domain Eukaryota; kingdom Metazoa; phylum Arthropoda; class Insecta; order Odonata; family Coenagrionidae; genus Ischnura; species Ischnura elegans. The sequence continues at coordinate 112,347,044 of NC_060246.1, read as the reverse complement.
GGCTGAGGTCATGTGCGCCAGTATGGAAGGAAGGGTGGAGAGAAACCCGGCGTCGGCATTAGCCTGCTCTTAACGAAAGGCAACTAGAGGACCACGGCTTATCGTCCCATCCGACGGACGGAGTGTTGCGCATGAAATGTCCTCCACACAACATTCAAGCAGGGATCGGGCAGTCTCTGAAAATCCTCTGCCACCACCGGGATTTGAACACGAGCCTACCGGGTGGGAAGCCAACACACTAGCCACCACACCAACCCGATCCCCATGGAACACCACGTAAGGCAGAAATTTCAGGACCAATCAAACCCTGGACCGGTGGGAAATCCAAGAACTCATCCTACGAAAAAATCTCAATATCCCACCATCTATATACAGCTCTCATCGTAAAAATTCGAAGACACAATAGGAAGTCTCAGTAAAAAAATACAGGAGCGTATGTTAATACGTTCCAGAGAAATAGATGCACTAAGCGTTTCGAATTCATAATTGGGATAGAGGTAGTCAAACTCACCAAAAATGAAGAAAACCGGACCAATTAGCAAATGGGGCTTCGGGAATTCACCGCAGAGTTTTAGCCCTTACCTGCAAAGAAGAAAAAAGGATATGAGAAATTGGAAAAAAATGGAATACAGTGATTCGACGACATTAAATAATACAAAATTTCATGCGTTTACATTCATCGAACATGGGCGAAAATTCATTTGGTGATTTTTAAGAGATTATTCGTTCGAAATATAGAGGAATATTTTAAAGAAAGCTTTGCCAAAGCTCGCCACGATTTCGAAAGGTGGGTAGTTAATGAGGTATATATTACCGTGCGCAAGCATATTAACGTGGATACACGTTGCGCGACTTTTGCAAGTAAGTCTCCAGGTTACCGCGAGCTTTATCATAGCCACCTAGGTGGCTGTGGCTTTATACACTATCCATAGTTAAACTGCATTATGCAGTACAAGCCTGGGTTGCAGCGTTACCATGGTAATGGCCGTGCCGTACGTCGTGGGCCGTAATTGATAAATAGGCAGCATTAAGCATATTTGCTAATGTAATAGTAGTAGCATTAGTGTATATCTTCATTTGATTTGGTGTGTGAGGCCATGCGGCCCTTTTTGGCTCAACTTAAGGAAGTAGCACACCAAAAAAACATGCTCATGCCTTAAAAGTCAGGCATTAAAAAAACGAGAAAATTTACAAAAAAATAGTAACAAAAATAAGAAGGAATATTTTTTTCAATTCAACACTAAATAAATATAAAAAAAGTAGAAAAACTGGCACCAAATGGAAAATGGCAGACTACAAATTTACAAACGCAGTGAAAAAATAATCTGGATATCTAGGACAATATACTTTAAGAAAGGGCCTACCCCTTATATACCTACCCCTTAAAAAGTACATTTGCATTAGACATCTTTAAGCGAAGGGCCGAGTGCTCTTAAAAACGTAACAGCAAAAGGGCCGGCCATCTGCGATGATCGGTGGAAAGAAATTCAAAAGCTAGTCATTTCATTTCTGATTTTAACATTGCTTATATCTCCTATTGAGTCATTCTGGAATGAGTATACGATGAAGTATGTAATTTCCACACTTCATGTAGGTACCTTACAGGTAGTTTAGGGATGCTATAAAATTTTCCCCATTTTAGTTAATAGGTAAGTGGAATATTCCATTTCTCATCTGCTCATCTTCGAAGCCCTTCTTCTGCCGGTCTTGAGCACAAGACAATGGTAACACTACTATGGCGTTTCCTCAATTAAAGAGATTTATGTGAAGTATCACTCAACTCCTATATTATAATGTGCGCTGAACGCGTATCAATGATAACTGATGAGTATGAAAACTGAAAACCGTAGGTTATGATTCGTTCTGAGCGCAATTTATACGAAAAGCCGGGATACACCAAGGATAGCATGCCAACCATGAATCATAATTTGCATGTTTCCTCAGATGGCAAGACCAGCTATGGCGTAATCAAGCTGCATCCTCGTATCTTTGACTCAACTCGAAAATTGCTTACCAAGACTTAAATGGCATCGAGTTAAGAAATCCCTTTCATCGGGACACTAAAAAAATGCAAACGTCCATAGCGTATTGCCAACACTGCATACGTAATATAATGACTATGGGGAACATTTTATTAAATCAACCACCCCATTGAAAATAGGGAAAAATTATGCATACTAATATATAAATGCATAAAGTATTCATTACTGGTGTCTAAACTAAAAAATATGATCATTCTGACTAAAACAATTTGTAAGCGTTCCCAGCAAATAAAGGAAGATCACGAAAGGATCATTGCGTAAGGGAGATACGTCTAGCAACTAATAAGTGTACTAGTAAGTCAGATAAACAAAAATGAGAGTAGGATGTAGTCTTTATCAAGATGTGAGCGACGGGAAGAAGAGAAATGGTGACATATTAATAACCGCAAGTATAGAGACAGTAAAAGCTGTTCGTCGATTAATTACTTCTGATATGCTTAGTGACATGTTTTATGGGAGGATAAAAATATTCTATACATAACTAGATTTTTGTGACCACTTTTCCAATCACCTGAGTTAATTTTCATTCACAAATGAATTTAAGTAATTGAAGTAGAAATAATTTGAATCTGTTTGACCAAAGCAAAAGGTAGAAATCCATACGAGAACAGTGGTACAACAAAACCAAGAATGGATTTGCGAATGCACTGCAATATTATTTGGATGGACCCCTAGACGGAATCAAATTGTAAAGATAAATTGCCTGGAATGAATGGCAGCCAGAGGAAAACATAAGGAAGAAATGGCGCCCTCCAACCGCTGGACACAAACAAAGAGGCAATCGCGGTTGAGGGACACAAGCGCAGATTCCGCACGAGAAGGGAAGTAGACCATTAGAGAGAGAGACAAGGGCTTTGCCGAGAGCGGTAGAGGGGCACCGAATGTACGAACGTGCTGTGTTGAGTGAAGCCCTTCCCCCCACTATGCCCTGCAGTGCGGCCGCGCTATAAATCAAGAGGGAAGGGGTCGTCGCCACAGCGATTAAGGCCGGCCACCACCTCATCTCAGCTTCCCCACTTTGAATCCGCTCTCTGATTGGGTGAGTCACCTCCACGGGAGATTCGTGAGCGTTCGCATACGCGCACGCCTCTGACTGAAACAACACTGACTGCACTGGATGCTCCTGTCACTGTGTTCAGCGTAACAAAGTTTTATTCTTTTATTTCCAGGATTATTTCAAACTGAGAATCATGCTGTTAAATAAACATTGTGATTACAGTGAACATAGAACATGCGCACCACTTGACTAAAAAGTTATCACATGCTGCAGCACGCTTTTGTCACAAGTTTTTATCTTTCAATTATTTTTATTAATTTCCAACTTCCCCGTGAACAACACTAAATGGGGTTTTCTGACAATAACAATGCACAACACAATTACCCAAGCCCTGGATAGGGGCCACCTACCCAGGCGAGACTCGAACCCGCGACCTTCGATTTGGTAGGCGAGGACTACCGCCACCGAGGATGGCAATGACTGTTTGTTAAAGATTATTTTCACTTAGATGGAATGGTATATTATTCTTAAACATGTCGATGTAACTACGAGCCCTGGAAGAGGGAGGAAATCCTCCATTATGAGAAAATAGATTTACATATTATAAATTGCAAACTTTTGGAGGCAGTGGATTAAATTCCTCGCCTGTCAAACAGATCGTGGCATACCAGAGCCCCGTCATGGTAAGAATAACACATCCAGAGTGCGGATGCTTATCATTGTTGTCTGCTGTACAACTTAAAGGAAGCCAAAAAGTCCTTAAAGGCTGTTTCCGGGTGAATGGAGATAGAAAAAAATAAATCGGGATATTTACTCTGATAGTAATATTAGATCCACATACTACCCCGCAAGTCGCTTAAAGAGGCGCGTGTAGCGAAGGTTTTAGGACGCCAGCCGTTTAGAAATGATAAACAGAAATAAGTACAGGAGAGAGAGCGTACTGAGTCCCAATTAGCATATATTAAAATGTTTTATTAGCCTATGGGAAAACGAATTTATATTATTATTCGTAAGGGAAATTTCTAAGCATAAATTCGTGGTGCATGTTTGCAACGCTCGACTTCGCTCCATTAATGTGAGGTAATCTCCGATGGTTAGAGTCAGATCGAAACGAGTACATCTACATAATACCCTGCGAGCCACCTCTAGGGTGTTTGGAAAATGAATTTAGAAAATAAATTTCGGATAAAGGCCATAATTAAAGTCTACGTTATTGTGAAATACGGATCGCGCAACCGACTGAAGACTTTAGCAGGCACATTCGAATGAGCCTTGAGTGACAACAGCGCCGGATCTAGGATAGGGACAAGGGGGTGGGAGGGGCTAGTTCTGGAGTGTAGACTATATGAAGTGTACGGTTTTACACAAGATAAAATGGTACCTCCCTGGATCCGCTACAGGGTGACAACTTACTTCGCCGTCGATTGGAAAATTCTCCATAATAATATTTATTTAATCCAGTCCAAAAACAGCACGAAGCCAATTACAGAGGGCTGCAATAACAGGAGAAACAATTTAACAGTATTAAGCAACGTAACCAATAATTAACAAAAAATATTCAACAGTATTTACAAATAAATAACAAAGAATAGTAAATTTCATCGGGTGGTGTGAGGAATAGGAGGAAAATTACGATAGTGATGGTGCAAGATGGATGAGGGATGAAAAAAAGGATCAAAATTTGGAACACATATTCGCGTTAGATACACTGCGCGAGTGATACACTAACCACCTTGCAGCTTTGACCTCATCCAGATACATAGTTACTCATTCAATGCACCATCCGGCACAAACGCACGCGTCGTCGTCAAGGGAACGAAGGGTGAAGGGGGGAAGAGATATGGGGCGTGGGAGCGTTGTTGCATTCCAAAGTGACCTTGCCCACTTCCCCGAGGGACACTTGGCTGACTCACTCACTCAACGCCCACCCACGCAAGGACGAACACAAGAGAGACAACATGGAGAGCGCGCGCACTCACGACACGCCGCGCCGCCGCCCTCTCTGCAGTCTGAACGCACCAATAACAAGAGAGCCAACACTTCCTCAAGCGCGTCCTTCAAGTCGGAACCTCGGACTGCAGAAATCGCGGAGCTCTTTGGAGAGGGATGCGAGATAAGAAATCCTAGTAAACTCCGAGGGGGGGTGTACGTGTGATTCACATGGGTGATTGTACCAATCACAAAGCCCAAGAGGGAAGGAGTAACTTGTATCCGAGAGGACTCCATGAAGGGGACCTCAGTTCGTTCCGCAAAAGCTTGATTCATGCTGCCACTTCGGACGCATCATGGCCAATTTTCCGAAAAGGTTCGCGGCGCCAGCGCGGCGAGAATTTAAAGCGATCCGATCTTATTTTCCTCCGGAAATTCGGACCGCTCTGCTCATCATCACCGAGAGTGGCGAATTTTTTTGTAAAAGCACTTTAATGACGCGTGTCGAGTGAAAACACATTTCGTGGCCGCCGGGAGAATCCTCTGTTGCAATATACTTGATTGCGTAAATCACCTAGGGGACACACCAATCCCGCTCGACCGGTCGAACACATAACTAATTTAAAAGTTCAGTTTCGCCAGTCAAGAGCAAATAAATTCCCCGAGGATAATGATGATTTCTATGACGACCGATTATCCATTTAATTTTTTCAAGTGGACACAATTATCCCATTCGATCGGTTTTTTTCAATACTTATTTTAAGTATTCGAAACTCCCACTATCTTCTTGACATTTTAGGGCAATATTTACCCGCATCTAAAATTTTAAAATTATACGTACCTCCAAAAAAATATTGATGTAAGATTTTTGATACCTAAGATCATACAATTTTTGATAAGGGATTGAAATGCTGAAAGTCTAACTAAAGTTGCTGGTATCACTTTCAATCGATAATGATACCGACTTCAACGACCACAAGTAATCAATCATCATAATCATAAGCCATCTATTCAAATATTTGTTAGACGCAGATCTTCACTCGATTCTCCGATCAGATTCTCTTTTAACACCTTCATCACATTCTCTATCCATCCGAGGCTTTCCTCTGCCCTCCTTCCATGCAACCAGTCCCTCAACGATAATTTTCATCAGAACAACCTGTCTAATGAAGAGGCCGATCAGTCCCATTTATTTTCTAAGGTTTTCAAAAGACTTCTCACCTACTCTTCACAAGTCGTCGATAAGTATGCGTCTTCCCTTTCACGGAAACTCCCACAAAGCTGACCACACGCCACATAATGGAATTTCCTACCATAGTAAAATCGACGATGGCGATCACTTTGCGACTGCATTGCGAAATTTGAAGCACGCGAGAGCAACAGGTGTAGCTCGGAGGTAATCGGTTTTACGGCCGATGTCCTGTTGAGATCACTAGGATTGGATGGCTGTTTTTAAAGGCCATTATTAAAGTGCGTTCGCACCACCAGCGGCATCGGTGACATCTGGTTAACAGGATTGGCGGAGATAATACAATAAAGACGTCGGTTTTTCCGCGTAAAATAAGGGACCATAATGCTTGCAATAGTTTACCTCTGGGATACCATGACTCGGACTAGATAAAATACGCTCTGCATGTGTAGTTAATAACATTTTGCATTTGTAAATATGTACTAACCATCTGCATGAACGTTCTGGTATGCTTAACTCATGCATGAATCACTTTACGCTAACTTGTCGGTTTTCTACTACTAACAAGTATATTTATTAGCACGGTGGTGTGTTCGCATCCTTAGCACTCTCCTAGTTTCTGATCTGGCCGCGTGTCGCTGTCCTGAGTGCTTGGCCTGCGTCCTCCGAACGAGCGCGTTTTTGATTCAGGCTATATGGTCTGCAACCACCTCGTGCCACACACACGGTGATAGCTTGCACGGTAACTCGTACACGCAGATGTAGCATTACTAGCATAAATTTTGCTCGACAGCCCTAATTATAGCTGATTTCTCCATGGAATTCGGATCACATAGCCGATAAAAAAAAAATGCCGACTGTAGAATCCTGCATTGTAATAGCCACGGTTGATACATTGGTATTCAGGGAGCTAAAGAATATGTCAACCCAATCGCAATGCGGTGGGTGCGGCGGCTATTTGCTGTTAATACTAAACGGACAGAGAAATAGCCTCCAGTAAGCTTTAATGTTTTCTATAAACGGCCCAGAGGGATAGCTAATATTTCTCTGAATTTTTGACTATATTTTTCGTTATTTAATTTCTATAAACTAGCCTAAAGATGCGCGGATCAGTTTCGGCACACGGATTCCGCCATCCCGCCTCCAAAATGCGCTGTTTCCCCTCAACAATCGAGGAAGGGGTCTCGTTCTCTTCCTCCGCCCCTACTTGCAATGCACCTTTGCTCCGATCTCGCAGCACCATCAGCACAGCCCATTTTTCCTTTCATCAAGCGATCCTTCCCTCACCTTTTTTTCCTCATTACGATTGGATAGAGGGGGACTGGGACCAGGCCATCCCTATATATTCAACCCTGATGAAATGATTGAAGTTACATAAAACGTTTGAGACACAATGTTGGCGAAAATACCTGTCGCAGAGAGGATAGGTTACACTTTAAGCGAGTGCCAACCTGGGCACCGGTCCATATGTAAACTGATCCCCAACCCCACCGCCCTTCCATCACAGATTTGCGTGTGCGGTCCAATGGGTCCTCGCTTTCGCCGCGACACTCTTTAAAATAGATTACGTGGCCCGGAGTGCACGCCGGGATGTCCCCGGGCGCCTGGCGCCTCGCCGATGAGGCTGATTGAGGGATAAGATTGCTCCGAGCGGTTTCTAAGGGTGCTAACAAGACGCCGGAGAAGCATTGGCTATGCGGAGCCGTGGGCTAGGAGCCAAAGGAGCTGACGAGAACATCTATTCTCGAGTTGAAAGGCGACAGGAAATATGATGCAGTAGCTCACGCTGCTAGACAGTACCTGCGGAAGTAAATCGGGACGCAAACCAAAAAGTAATGAGACTCTTAAGCACTGCATCAAAAAGGGTGACTTTCATCTACATCAAGACAACCCTCTCTAAAAGGCGATACGCGGGGTGAGTCACAATTACAACGCCATAGAAAAAAAACAAAACTATAGAACCCACGCCTCAGTTCTGCCTTGTCAACATTTTATTAATTAGAAAAGAAGATCGATTTGCGTTAAAAAAATAGTGATCACAAATAGAAGTATTTATGGCGAAGATTTCCATCTAGCAGGTAAGTACTAAAGTTGGATCGCAATAAAATGATTTATATCCGAGCCATGGGTTACCAAAGTTGCTGCTTCGCACGAACTTATTCGAAAAGTGGCACTTTATTTCACTAGCACAAGTATTAAAGTTTAGGCAAAAAGATCGCCGAAGTGGGCAAGTTGAATAATAAGATAATTATCAATTATATAATTCACCAAGGGCGGTATTTCAGAGCCTTACTCATGAGTATTAATCCCGACTCAATCTCTACTCGGTTGCCACGTTGTTATTACGAGACCTCACTCGATCCCCAGGTCACTTAGACTATACCCCACCGTTGATAAGTCGAGTCTCAACTCAATATGAGTTGCATAGTTCCACAATATCCGCCGCCGTTCCCTAGCATTTTTGAAATGAAATACTTCTCATAAACTTACTTCCATATGTGATACTGCAAACTAGTAATGCCATTTTTGATGAGCCAAAGATCAAGAATGACAAGAGGTTAATTAAATGATCTACTTTAATTTGAAATTTACCACGATTACTCTTGCACAACGGAGTACAGTTTTAGTTATTTCTTAATATACAAAATCCAACTCAAGCTCAACTTGAGTCTGAGATTTGAACCGTGGAGATGAAGTGTGGACTCCACCGAGTCCTCTCTGCAATTAAAATTAATGAAAGTCTTGACGCCGTATGATCACAATGAAGACAACAGAATATACTGACATGACGAAGCCCCAGACCCTGGCCCCCTGGGTGGGAATCTCATACGCTTCCACTACCCCACCTGACCCGTCTGCTGAGAGGGGCGATATTTTGGAATTATATACGGCTTGTGAAAAGTAGCGCATGAAAATTAATTAATTACAACTAAACTACGGCCCATTCAACGCAACTACTACTAGTTCAGAGATGTGTTCACCATTCCGAAGGCCATAAAAAAATACGGCAATGAGAAAGGCGGAGCAAGGTACGTGGTCTCCCCTTGTGAGTCAAGTTCTGGAATACGGTTCTATTCAGTGTTTATATCGAGACCACCCGTGCGGGCGTTTCCCCAGGAGTTTCTGCGATTCTCCGATGCCACGTGAAAACCTCTCAATGAACCTCTCAACAGGGTGCAACCAGCAGAGACCGCGGACAACAAGTGTGGGGTTGCCGAATGCCGGTCATGGGTCGCTGCCGCTCTGGACGCGAGGTCACCGCATCCGCGTGCTGTTCCGCTATTCTCGAAACAAAGCGTGACCAAAGGGTGGGAGAGGGCGTAACGGCAAAAATACCATCTGTTCGACATCACTCCTAAACCATCGTGTTATGTACATTCGAGACTAATCTCCCAGGTTTTCCAATATTTTGCAATAGGGTAGTTTCCTTCATCAAAGAAAACGAAAGGCATTGATTGGGATTCGTTACCCGCCATTAGTGCATTCATTATATACAAATTATTTGGTTTTAGAAATCCCAGTTTAGACGAATGGCAATGGTCAATTTTAACCTCAATTGAAAAAGGCCAGATTGGCGCCCATGCGATGTCACTCCACGTGACGTCACAGGGACCTAGTTTATATACGAGTAGATAGCAGTTTTACATCGTCTGAGATTACCAATGCATGCATGAGTCACAGAGCTCAGGGAAATATCTCTTAATAATCACCTATTAAAATTGCCTATCGGAAAGTTTCCTTCGTTTGATAGGGTATTAATAATCCTTATTTAAGCCATGCGCTATCTGCTAGCAGGATACTCTGCTCACTGCTAGCAGCCTGCATAGCAGCGGCGCGCATATCATCGCCCCAAGGTAACCTCACTCGGCGGATGCGGGCTTCTCCCAGCATTCATACTTAGCCGTCGCGTTTTCGCGCGCTTGAAAATTTTCACTTTTCATTGTCTTAATCGCAAAATATAGATATCGTCATTTAAAAATCTAAGAGCATGAAATGAATACTCCAGGAGTAATGATCTTTCGATTTAGGCAATAAAAAATAATAGGAAACCACCCTATTCAATATTAACTCTTACCAAGTTAACAATTTGAAAGTTTATGAATTCATCACTTGAGGGATAAATTAGGATGAAATCACCTAAAAAAACATGATTTCAAAATGTAAATATAGGATCATTTCCGGGTTTAAAACAACACGTATTGCACATAGTATACAATCAGGGTATCACGGTAAATACAATAGGCTAAACATTTCCGAGATGCATGCACCTATATATATATTATAGTAAATGTTCCAATAATAATATTTTAATGAGTTATAGTAAAATTCTTGGCCTTATCCTCGAAATTTCCATGCCGAACAAAATGCAATGACTCTTCCAGATTTACCTCTTCAGTAGACATGTGACTTTTTTTTAGTTTTTCGGGATAATTGGTAACTTTTTTCCGTTAGAATTCTCTCAATATATCCTCAAATAACAGGGTTCCCACTCAATCTAAATAACAAAATTCACGGTTTTTTTCCAGGTTTTCACGGTCCAAATGTCTTCAAATTCACGGTTTGTAGATAAACCATTTTAAGCAAAAATATTGATCACATAAAAATCATCGGCCACACGTTAACTACAAATTTAAGAAAAAAAGACAGACACCGTGAATCCAAACGCAGAAATGAAAGTGCTATCTCTCCTGACGTCACATGTCGTTTGCAAAATTCCGGCTAAAGGTTGTGCGCGGGAAAATAGAGGGACCAGGGTGCCAGGGATGTTAAGAAGTGTCTGAATTTTCGCAAGTGTTAACCACTTGTGTACGGATGGCGAGAACTCTCGCCATTTTTTTCCCGAGCGTTTCGGACGGATGACGTAGATTCGCGTCTACTTAAACAAGTTTAATTCATGATATAGATTTTTGGGCGTACGATTTCAGTTGTTGCTCGTTACTTATTATGAATGGACGTATCGTTATGTTTGATAAGGTGAAGTAATATTTTAAACATTAGCGTCTGCGTGCTCGAGGCGAGTTGTTGGCACGGATATGGCAAAATAACTAATATTATTTTAGATCCAAGGCTAGTTCCCTCTTGAAGCCAAATATGGAGTCGAAAAATCGCTGAGGTAGGTATTCATTGTTCCTGTAAACTAGAAAAGATCTTAACAGATTTCAAAACGGTTTGAGACCTAGTAATTCTTTTGATTGGTGACTTTTTAACCATGTTTAAACCAAGGGCAGTTCTCCCAAATTGGCACACATTTTCAATCTCAACTCTTATACCCAGGGACGTCGTTACTGTATACTTAAATACCGCGGTACGCAACGTGTTAATGACTACCAGTTACCAGCCTCCCTGCTTCGGTACTGGCTTAAGGTCAATGTGTCATCATGACACACGGACCAATATTTTGCGCTTCAAATATACGTGTCCAGATAAATTCGTGGCCATTTCTGCGCGTGACTGACCTTGAAATATGATCGAAATATCCATTTTTCTTCTAATATGTCAATCGTAGTCGTACGATAGTAAAATCAAGACTTGAGAGATTTTTAAGGCTTTAGGGAGAAATTCACGGCTTTTTCCAGGTTTTTTCACGATATGCGAAATTCACGGCTTATTCACGGTTTAAAGGTTTTCAAGGTTGAGTGGGAACCCTGAATAAACAATAAAGCAACACTGGAGCAATAAAAGGTCGCGAACGAAATCTGAATGAATTTATTTGCCACTTGCTCCATTCTCTCTTCTGCACTCTCAAGGAGGGGCAAAGATCGAAACTGTAACTGATGTCAAATTTACGTCACTGGTGTTACGATCTCCGGTTTTATTCATGGCGGACATAGAAAAAAATTCGATTTTGCGAGCATAAAATATACTTTGATGATAATTTATTTAAAATTATTTTATATCGCGTATTAGAAACTCTTATAACAAGCAAAATTCCATTAAAATATTATATCATGATAGAATAATAATTTTAGACGTTTTACAATTCTACGAATTAAAAACCTTATGTCCTCATCAATCGTTGGGAGGCTTTTGGTCATCACTGATGGAGGAAAGGGAGTACATAGTTGTTTCACAGCACTCACCTTACACAGCACAAAAACTCTTCAAAGCCTAAGTGCTCCATGGGTCTCAAGCCCACTATCACCAATAACAACTTTCGGGCGCAAATATAGGAAGAAATGGTGGAAGGTTGGATACGGAAAGGAAGGAAACTTGAACACTGTAGACAGCTTAACTTCAATGAAACCTGAAATTTCTAAAACAAATATTTTTCTCGGTGGGGCGCGGAAGTATTCGCCCGCCAATACGAAGGAAGCGGATTCGAGACCCGATAGGGTAAGTTATCTCTATCCAAGGCATGGGTGTTCGTGCTCTTAGAGTAATTATTTATTGGAATCCTCAATTATAAGACCATTGCGAGTTATTTTCAGGATATGTGACAAGAAATTAACAAAATATTTTTTTATCTATGTCCAAAAGGGTACTGGACGAGGAAACTTAGGGAAACACTGTTCTTGACGACAGTACTGTCTACTGCAAAAGGAAGTTTCACACTTTCTAACACACACGTCTATATCGATAATACTCATAGGCATTTCCTACAAGGAGAGAATGTTTCCAGTTGTGCAATGATATCAAGAAAGTTTACACGAACAACCAATCTTTCACAACGCGCACGATTCGAGGCCACGCCAAAACATATTATAAGCAGCGGGGTGACGAAAATGAATTTCCATTGCATTTTCAATGAGATTTGATGATATCATGCGGAGCAAACACTTTCTCATCCGAATTCAGATCATTATGGAAACAATATGAGTCGCTTTCGTTTGCACTGAGGCGTTGAAGAATGAGTAAAAGCGACTTCTAAAATAATAATGGAATTCAGTCACTGGTAACGAAATTACGGGAGCGCTTCCGCTTTCATAAAAAGAAACTTCAAATAAACGCAAGACTTGAGCATCGAAAGCACACTCGCTGTTTCCAAAAAAAATACGGATAGCGACGATAAACGTAGCAAAAAAATGGAATACGAAGAGAAGAGATTTAGTAGAGTGAGCAAAATTAGTAAATTGATGGGTAAAAAGAATTTTTACCATTCAAGACAGACGTAATTGTTTCGCTACTTCATACATTTCAAACACCTAAATTACGCGAAAGTGCAGAAAGGGCAGTATTACCTAAATATAATAAACAAATCACTCTTCTTATTCTCCTCCCTCGCTAAATTACAAGAAGAGCGAAAGAGGCAGTCATTTACATGAAATAACACGTGATATCTGAGTGTTTTTGTTGGTGTTGTAATTTCTCGTTGTACTTTATTATTTAACCACTCTTTACAAATCCAACGTAAATGGTTTTCTAGACTATTTTTTGATTTCATGCAAATAAATAAATAACCTCTGCTAGGATATATTACCATTACAAAATCAAGATAGCCAAATGGCCAAAAACAAAAATCAATAAAAACTCTTCAACGGATGCAACAGCACACACAAGGCTGAACGGGAGATCAGAAAAAGTTAGGCAACGCAGGAAATATTTTACGACCTCCGCTCCTCACACCACTGAGTTTCAAGAATAAATTTCTCTTCCAAAAAACTTTTTTTCTCCGGAAAGAAAATATCAATAGAGGAGTGAAGAAAGAGGAAGAGCGTATACTCTGAAATATTTATCGGCCCATCAAATCCTTTGGGTATTACTCACGTAAATACGAAAGACTAAATTCATCCATGAAGGCCTTCGATTCCACTGATCTAAGATAAGAAGGCGGATCGTTCCCAAAAGAAAAGTCGTATTTCGCCTTTTTCTAAGACGTATTACTCCTTTGAAACTTATGCTTTCATCTACAAAATGACCGAGTGCATACAGAATTTGTCAACATCTACCTGTTTCTTAAATATAAAAAAAAACGGAGAAAATACTGAGTTAAAATTTTGTAATTAGGAATAGAGGAAAATAAAGCTTAAGGTCTATTCAATATGCCCTGAAATTTCACGATGATAGCTTTAGTTTTAATGGAACAATCAGCCACCGAGAAGTTTGGTGGAGCGAGAGGATTGCATCCTCAATGTTGCCACCGATATTCCTCATGGATTCCGAAAAAAAGTGGCGACAGGAACAGCATGGGCGGAAGAAAACCAAGATTGAGAACCAGTATTCTCGAATAATCAGCTCATCTAATTAATAAGGTGGTTTTATAGTTTTATTTCCATCAAAAATATTTAAGTGCATGAAATACCTGATTTTTATTGCAAGAAAAGTGGCCAAAGTTTTTAAATACAGTCTCATCTCTAATGTCAATGAGACTAGAGTCATTTTTATAGTCATATACTTAGTCTTGAAAGTTTCCATCGGACGGTTACAAAAACTACATGTACTGAAAGGAAAACTAATACATGAGAACTAAATGAACCTCATATCGAAAGGGCACTATTGGAAATAGTTAAAATTAGAAAAGCAACACTCATCAGACACTCCCCCATGCACAATAACTTCCTCAAAAAATATTACGGAGGGAAAAATTGTGAAACAGCTATTTTTTACATTCTTTCGGTTTTTCTCTATACCTGATCCTCCCTTTCAGTATGGCTGGATGGGGCACATTGTATAGCTCGCGAATGTAATTAAAACTATCTGCATTGGCACGAATTAAAAAAAAAGAAGAATTATCCTGTTTCATATGAGGTAGGTTGATGGAGATTTTTCAGAGTTTCCTCTATTATAACTACGGCACATACTAAATAAATAGTTAGCAGCCTTGAAAATATATCGACCCTAATAAAGTAGAACTGATAGAATGAACCCACTAGAAGAAGCAATGATCAGGGTAGGTCATCAATTCTTCCACCAAAATTAAGCTCTCATTCCAAACACAGCTTCATCGAAACAACCGCCAGAATAGTTTACGCTCCGATCGCATTCTCAAAGGCGCAGGGAAATACACGTGTAAGATCACTGGCCACCACTGAGTGAACTGAATGATAGAAAAATTTCCCCGCGCCAAATTAGATCACGCTCCGCAGTTTGAACGGTTAGCATTAATATTCATGTAGATCTCAAGGCATGGTTCAGCTCCCGTTTAGATTCGCGCGCCAAGGCGGAAATACAGAGACCTTTTCGTTGCCAAGACGACCTCTCTAACCTTCGTCTTTCTGCTATAAATGGAGGACGGAAAATGGCGTATGCATCTTTTACGATGCACGTCAACGTGATTGCCTCGAAAAATTAGACAAAAATGAGTTTTCCCTGTAATTTTTTTTTTACATTTTCACCATGAACTAGGCAGGAGAGGGCAAACGTTTTCGCAATTGAGGCCACTTTGGGTACTCGTGCGATACGTGCGTTATTCCCACGCCAGGGTACCCACTATTCACATAAAAATTAGGGGTCGCCAATGTAGATTTCAGAAATATAAGGCGCTCTTACCGAGGTAAGAGCATCATTTATTTCTCCTCCGCGTTCATGGTTCAGTGATAAAAAGTTAAAAATTTCAGAAAAAACTGAATCATAAATAATAAACACAGAATTTGCCTAGAATTTGAAGGATAGCGTTAATTATTTAAGTTTCTAAGTATGTGCAGTATATTCGGGTATTTCATTTCAATCATAATCTCATTCCTTGAAAATAATCTTCAAATATACATATGTCACGCTAGATGGTCGAGTAGGTAGACACGGAACATCAGACTGGAAATGATGTAACATATAAAGGCAATATTAATTTTAAAAATGATAATAAATGCCATGTTTCCAATATTTTTTAACAATAAGGACATGAAAAAATGATCAGACATTATCACTATATTTTGTTCAAGACTCTAATCCAATAACGAGCTCAGCTATTGCGGAAAAGACATAGCATGCAATCGATTCGAAATCAAGTATAAGTTTCAACTGTAGTAAAAAGGTATTTAAAAGTCCCGCTTCAATAAAAATGCAAAACTGAAAAACGAATTCCAACAATCTCAAGGTAATTTTAAGCTAAGATTTCAATCGTTGGATCAGCAAAATTATTAGACACTTTTCAATTGTATTCAACACAATAAATTTAAAGGTACTCAACACATTTGTTCCACTTCTCAGAGATGAATCATAATGGTAGAGCACGAGTTTATGCTTCATAAACATTCTTTCCAGTAGGTCATAATCGTATGTATAGATATAAGTACTGTATCTTAACCTTCTATACGTAGAAAAAACTTTATATAAATATTTAAATCTCGTGTATTACAACACAAACATTTATTCGGTATGATTCAGAATATTTGTGGAAATGGCATAATTTTATTTATTTCATTGATACGATCATAAAGGAGTTCCACAAGGTACAAGATCATGATTCTTTGTAAGATAAATGAATAACCAACGCAGTTACAATTCAGTGGAAAATAAATTCTCTGATAAATTCCCAACAAATAACTTCAGCTCCCGCAAGCAGATTGAAATTCAGAGAGCAGGAAGAAGGTCTGTGAAAACTAAAGTAAAGATATCGTACATAAAGTATTTTTGCTCATCAAATTAATTGAAAACTTATAAAACTAAGACGAAATGGGAAGAAATCTATACAATAGAAGGACGATAAATTGACCTTCGCCTGCACCCAATTTTTCCCTGATAGCAAAATGATTTTCTCTGTTTTCCATGACGGGTTTCCAATTTCCTCACGAACACCTGTTTTCACAGGCTTACAACATCTTACATCATGATGCATCACGATTTTATTCTAAAAAATCCACATCAACTCGAATACGTGGCATAAGTAAGATGTGGGACTGGAAATAAGAGATCCGTGAACTAAATAAAATACAAGGGAAAGCTTCGCGATTCGTCAATAACTGCCACGAATCGTTACACAGGTTTTACATGAATAGCATTAGAGGCTTAGGGCCGCTAGAAAATCGGATGATACGCGCTTGTCTTAGATTATTTGAGCAATTAAGAACAAACATGACTCAGAGCGACAAGGAGAACATCACCTTCGAACCTCACTATATTTGCAGGTCCAATAGAAACGACAAAATTAAATATTTTTTGTCGAATGGATATGTATAGGAATTCGTTTTTCCCAGACAATTAAGATCTTAGGCAATGCCAGGTGGACCTAATGCAGTCAACGCGTACCTGTTTTTGGCTGGGTCCTTACACCCACACAACTATCGAGGTAGCTTGGGGGTAGGTAGAATATGGGTGAATTATCCCTTCAATTCGTCGAGTAAGCGTTAGTGGACATGTGAATATTTCACTCCATTGCACGATAGAAGTGAAGAGGAAAATGTGATTAAAAAATAAGATTCACAATGTAAAGTGGAGTGTTATACGGAGGTGCCTAAATCTAACCATAATTTTTCCCCGGCTAAGTAGAAATTCGATTTTTTCCTGATTAAATAGCATTTTTTTTAAAGAGCAATTTTCAATCATGGAAACACCTCAAAAGGTCTCAAGGGTGCGAAGAAACAGCTACTCTATAGGAAAACAAATCGCTCTTAATACGTTCATCGGTCACTTCCGTGACTAAGCCCCCATCATAAGCTTTATTTACTCCGATTTCTGGTTTTGAGTTTCCTCTACAGGGATATGTATGCCGTTTTCCTCTTTGCCTAGGATAATAAAGCGGCTTTCGGGGTAGTATGAAGTGTAGGACTTACACCAATGTTTATTCACTATTTAAGGTATGATAAAAACTAGTTCTAGCCTGATAACAACCACAGAACTCGGCAGGCATAATCTCCGGTCGGAATCTAAACACGCGCCAGCTCCCACACCATTTACGTCGTCCTCTTTAAGTTGAGCGAGCTCAGCCTCATTCGATTCTCTGCACCCGCCCTCGAGCACATCACTATTTCAGTTTCCGGCGCCACCATTTCTCTCTCCATCTCTCCCCCTTGGTGAGACGTTAATTTCCTCTAGTAAATGCAATGCCTTCCACCACGCCTTTATGGTGATAAATTCCGCATAAAATGGGCAAAATTATTATTAACGCCGGGCCAGGAAACGAGCGATGGACATGAACACAGAGCTAACCTCACGGAATCTTTGGTTTTAAGATAAAAATTACTTACATTAACAAAAATAAAAAAGGGGTTATCCATAAATAGAAAAGCTGCTAGAGTGATTTTATTATATCATCTCTAATAACAGAAAATGGCGAAAAAATTAACTTGTATACTCCACACCAGAAAAACCTTTCGCGACGTTTCGATTGCATATCAATCATTTTCCAGTTGAAATTCAACAATAAATTTTTATTGTAGCAACAAGCAAATATTTTGACAACAGTCGCCATTAACAGGGTTATGTTTAACTTGTTATAGATATCCTAGGACTTATGAATTTTGGCGGAATACTATAAATCATCAATCCCAATTATTAAAATGGAAGATATCACGTTAAAATGCTACCCTAATGATCAAAATTAATCGTAGTGCTTAAATATTTAAAAAATAAGCGTTCTAGATAGGGTGTCTTACCTCTTTCGCTCGACTTGTTGTTGAAACATAGGCCATCAAATTACTGCAACAAGCAAACTAGCTAGCTAGGTAATTGGCTGGCGAAGTGATTTCAAGGGAATTTACGAGATAACAACGTTATGCCTCCAATAAAGACAATCAAATGAAAAATGAGAGAGCAATATGACATTGAACGTCTTAGACGGTGAAAGTGATATCCTCTAGCACAGAACCTTCCCAGGCGGTGCATAAAGATGAATAATTAAGCTAACCGACTAATTGGCTACAGAAAATATTTGCGAAGAAAGTAAATTAAAATGCAGAATGAAGTTGGAACAAAAATACCTTCGAAAAGAGTTTTTCGATTGTCTAAGGCGATTGTCAACGGGTAGTGTTACTCTTAGTCTAGCCCACAAAAAGAAACATTGAACAGGGTAAGTAATTAATTCTTTCCCCTAAATTTAAGTGTCATACCAAACACGGCTCCATCACTATAACAACCAGAATTTCAATTCGCATTAGGATATTCTGTTTTCGGACCAATTCATAGAGATGAAGGGGCGTGATTCGATTCCCGACGAGGATGATCGCTCTTTCTCTCAAACATTCGAACGTATTTCCTCATTCGCACATCGGTGGCCTTTGGTCCTCTTACAGGAAGCAGAATCGTCCATCTCTCTTTCTCTGGCGGAGGCGGCAGAGTTGGTTTTCCGGGGGCTAAAATACACACAGACTATGGACAGGGTCCAAGGGATGGGCTAATAATAGAGCTCCGCACGAAGGGATCCATGCGATGATTTCTCCGTTTGCCGCAGGGCCGTCCCACTGCCGGGGGTGAGAGCGGAACGGACTTCGGGGGAGATGGGGCCCGCCGCGATTTGTGTCACCCCCGGCGAAGGGACATTATTATTTATTAGCACTCCAAGTGCCACCGAAATTTGGAGGTACCAGTGAAAAGTGCCAACATAAATTTAAGAATTTTGTAGGACTTCGTCAAAAAGTAAAATATGAAGTTACTATATTAGTTATCAGTAAAATGTTTCTTTTATTACACTAAAAAGGGATTATTTGTTAGTTATAATGTTTAATACTTTGGATGAGGGTTTAAAAAAATGCATTATCTCACTATGGTTTAAAATCCAGTCTACCCTCCCTATCGGCCCGTGGCACTAACTGGGTAAAAGTATTCTACCGATTAATATAGATTTGCATGGAGCATCTTGCCGATCATCCCGGTCCGTCTCCCCGACCAACTGAGTTCCCTCTTCCATTCACAATAAGACCCACTCCCTTTCATTTTATCTCAACATTCTATCCTCCATCTCCTCCCACTATTACCCAACATTTTACCCTCTGACATTGTTTTCAACATCCCCTTTCCGCTCAGTACTCACCCCATCCAAACCCTCTGTCTCCTTCGTATCTCATCTAAAAGCTGCCTCTCCTCACTCACCATCTCCAGCACTTCATCGCTCCTCGTCGTCCTCCTCTCCGCCCGCTTAAAACTTCTCCATTCATCTCCCACCCCTCATTTGGAACGCTTTTAAGTCTTTTCTCGTTCACCTTCTCAAGTGCTTCCGCACCGTGAAGCGCTACACTCCTCATAAGACTCTTTACTGGCCTTTTCCTTAAATTCTTACATAACGATCCCCTCACCAGCTCTTCCTCCTCATGAACGCCTTCTTCGCAAACTCAATTCTCTTCCACACCGCTGAATCTTTCTTCCTCTGGTGTGCTGCCCAAATGGCTGACTTTCTCTACCCGATCAAGCTAGAAGAGGGAAATGATTGAATTTTGGTTTCAGAAGATTATACGCACCAATTTATGTATATAGGGACTAGCTACGGTGATAACTTTACGGAGGCACCCGCGATCTCGAACTGTGCGAAAAATCAAAAGACAACAAATCATTCTCCATCAATCAATCAACCCTGTCAAGGCGAATTATTTTTTCCAAGTGGAATTTTCGCAAAATCATCAGCACCTTTGTTACTATGCCATCATGCATTGAAACGAAAGGTAGTAGCACTTCTCCACGATAATTAAAAGCGTAGGACGCGTTACGGCTCACACAGCAAAACTTAAGAAACGACCTAATAGGAAGATCTACTTGCTTTTTCACAAATAAGCGGTCGAGAGCGATAAAAAACAATGAGCAGAAATGTAACAACGTTTAGTAACAGCTTTTAAGATTACGAGCATGCCAAAAGCCTGGAAAAAAAAGTTATTTTAAGAATACCGGGACTAGCCACGGTGATATCTTTACGGAGTCACCCGCAATGCACAAATTGCGAGAAAAATCCACAGAGAAAAAAATCATTCGCCTTGACCAGGATTCAAACCCGGATCCCCCGATTTCCGGTCGAGTACTTTAGCCAGTTAAGCTACCATAGTGTCATTCTTCCCAGTGGAAATTCGAGGACTAGAAAAAAGCAAAAATAGGAATCTTGGCGAGAAGGATATCCGCTGAGTGGGGTGCACAACACCTCTCTTTGAAGAAACAAGAAATCGATCATATTAGAAGACTTGAAGGGCAAAAACGACACCTCAACACGAGGGAAAAAAAGAAGACATCAGCGATTTGGGAATCACTGCTCAGCACGGTTTCTTTCTTTTAAACTTTCTTTAATATTTCTCGGGTTCCCATTTTCAACCTCCGAAAATATGTTTTGGCGAGTAGAAATGATATGCCAAAAAGTCGGGTCGATTTTTTTGCATTTAAATCAAGATCACGAAATCAAGTAAAATTTCATTTTTTTCAAATCGGCCAATGCGAAAAATTTTTAAGGGTAAAACAGAAAATTTGTGCCCTCAAGATATAAAATTCCCTCCGTTGTATTTCCAGAAGTATTTGTAAAGGAGCAATTTAAAAGAATAATCCAAACTACTTCTCGATTTTCTCTTGTAATCACTAATAACTGTAGTGAGAAGAAAATGAAGAGTTTACCATTCAGGAGCTCGTGATGTGAACAGATTATCTGCGAAATGGTTAATCTTGTCGATTTTTCGCTTCGAATAGCTCGAGAAGCAGGCGACAGATGGGAAAACGGAAAAAAAACGGTACCCTTTAGTTTACAGCTTTTATCATAATCGTCATGTGAATAAACAAAATCGGTAAACGAGTCCGTTCAACCCCTGGTACAATAAAGCGTATAAAAGGTGTACAATCGAGAGGCGGCAGAGGGTTCTTTGACCGTTTACGCTCGCATGAGGAACGAGGACGGCATTTTTAACGACGCCACCACCTCACTTAGTTCCAGCTGAGCTGTTGCGGCCGCCGATGCTCATCTTCTTCTTCTCGAACCGAACAACAAGAGAAGTCGAGCTCCACTTCCTCAACACGCTACACGCCTTCCACCCACCCCCCTCTCCTTTCACCTGGGCTTGAACCTCTTGGGCGTGACGCCGAGCGAGGCGCCAACCGTCACAGGCGCTTAGTATCGGAAAAAAGAGTAGAGGATACACACACAATGAGCGAGCTGGGGAGTCGTCGGGGTGAGTAATTAATTTCGTTTCGTGGAGGTAGGTGGGGGAAACTTTCTAGATGATTCAAATATGAATTATGACACCAAACCGTCCGGTTCTTCTTCTTTTTTTGGTTGAAAGGCGGACGTCCTAAGATATCATTGTTTTCCGAGAGACGATCTCTCAACTACGTTGGCGTTTTGTTTTTTCGCGTTGGCAAGTGGCCTTTCTCAAAATACGTCACAAGTTCTGTCACACAACCTACCCGAACACCGAATCAGGGAAATAGATTGGAGAACATGGAGATTTAAAAATTTATTCTTACCGGGAACAATAAAGAAAGAGAATTCATCGCGATACAAACATGGTATTGTTATACAGTTCAAACCTGGTTACATTTTTACTTACTATAACCTACTGAATAATATGCCCAGTAGTAACTAATGATCAACATGTGGGTCCATTTCTTGTACGACCTAAGATTGTGATGGATGTCCATCTTGTCCAAGTTAATATTGTACGTTGCCAAGCGATACGCGTACATACTTAGTGAAAGTTAACCCCTGCCAGGTAATTACAATTTGGGTAGCTACTATACATTTCTGAGAGCATGATTGAGAGAAATTCTCACTCCCTGTCAAAGACCACGAAAGTGACTCGCAGAAGAGAGGTGGCTCGCAGTGCATCATATATTTAATTGTAGATGTTCTCCCTCGGGAAATTGAGCCAACGAGGTACTGAACAACGCACTTGGTTTATGTACACATATTAGTCAATCTACAAAATACATATGCCACAGTTTTGGTATATTTTAAGTTTGGTAATCAAATCCAGCAAACAAAAGTAGTTAGCGATGACATTTCTGCAATTTACTGATGAGTAAACTCTAGCTTTTACCTAAAATAATTCAACGTTACTGAATTGCTTCACCTTTATGATCTCAGTAGAAGATTCTACATCATTTGTTTCCCTTTCGTTCACGTAGGCGATCGCGTCATCTCTATAATAACGATAGATAAATTTCTAAAAACCTAGATTTATTTTTTATCTTTCCCACAAAACTCGTTTTCTCCTTTCTCCTGTTAAATCGTCTTACGAAATTCGTTATACCAATTCGTTACACCTAAAATTTGGACTGAACCATATATTTTCTTATAAACCCGCCTCACAAAAATTAGGAGTTCGTTTCAGTCTTGTTTCCTTGTTTTCCTGTTTCAGCAACCACATAGAACTACTGGGTGAATTAGTGACTTGTAGAGTATAATTTTAAGTTGTCAAGACAAATTTCGGGACCCCAGAATACCGTTCATAGAATAGAATGCTACCTTGGTTTTTGGATTCTTGCTTTTATTTATAATTCATTTAAAGCTTCTTCCAATATTATTCCCCTAAAACATTTACACTCGCTATCTCTTATACAGGTGTCATAATATATTTTTAACTCTGTCACATCCGATACATAATCATGCATTTAGTTTTAGATAGACCTACTTTCAGTCATATTTCTTGGCGCATGAATTACAATCTTAAGATCCTTCTGAGACTGTGACATTAATGTAGTATCATCTGCCCATATTCATAAAAAACATCACAATCAGAAACTACATGATCTTATGGGGGCAATACAGTAGTGGGATTTAAAAAAAAAACAGGAGCTTGGATTGGTCAGGACACGTGGAACGGATAAATAACAAAATATATCCTAAATTAGCAAATTATAAGGTACCATTTGAAAGATAACTACGAGGAAGACTGAAGAACAGGTAGTTGGATAATATAATAGAAGATCTACAACGAATGGAATCCCGGGACGATCATAGGGAAGTGGCCAGAGAAAGAGAAGAGTGGAGAGCTTTGGTTTTGACGCCGCGCGGTCCACAGGGCCTGATCACACAACACTGTCATGCATTATTTTCGTTGCCATAACATGTACAGAACGGTCTTCCGCTTCTGCTCGCAAGGAGGCTTGCTCGTCGTTTCTTTTCCCAAGCTACCTTAAAATCACAAGCACGAGTGGAACCTTAATTTCAAGATACTTAAAATTTTAACATGGGTCACTATTTAAATTATACAACAATTATTATAGCAGTTTATTAATGAAGCCGCAGGAAGAAAGTGACATGATAATCTTTGGGAGACAGAGACCAACCCTTTAAAGCACTTTGATGAGTTTCTTTAATTCATCCTCAGATTTTCAGGGAAGATGTTCGAAGAGGAGTTGATCGCATCGAGAGCGGAAGCACAAAGAGGATCGCTAACGGATGAAACGGGCCGTGGCGGGGGGAGTAGACAGGGGGGGAAGACAGGACGGAGGGGGGAGAGCATCTGGAGAAATGCAAAAACATCGCAGCGGCGTCAGCTACTCTGTTCCCCTTCCTTCCTCTCCCTATATATTGCACATCCTTAAGAAAGCCAATCGCACGCTGGGTCAGCTAAAAAAAGTGCTCCTATAGTTCTTCATAATTATTATTAATAAAATTAGTCCAACTCATATGCGGATCCAGGGGGGGGGGCACGGGGGCACGTGCCCCACCCCCAGACCCTTAAAATATATGCAAAATTTTTAATACGGCCCCATTGTCATTGCGTTTGTTTTCTATTACGAGGTATCCATCCCCCCCCAGAACAAAATTCTGGATATAGCCTTGCTTGTGCCCTTCCCCCAGAAATAAATTCTGGATCCGCCCCTGGTCCCAATCAGGCCGCATATTTACCCTCTGATTTCTGGCTTTTCCATCCGCCAAAGCACCGTTGTCCTCGTACTTTTTCTATTTTATGTTCCTATCCCTTTCTTTCCTTACCTGTGAATTTATTTGTACGTTTGAGCTTAAGGCGTCGTGTGAATGAATGAAGTAGCATTATTAAAATTACATATTTCTCATTTGTGTTTACGTATTGTTGTAAATATTGTGGGGGCACTTTGACAAGCCTTTGGTTTCGCAGGACGTCGATGATCAATGGCCTCAGCTTTCGGTCCGCGAACAGCCTGGACGTCCATAGCGCCCTTGTTTACAATTTATCCGAGTCGTCGAATCCATGAGGAAAACGATGGAGGTTTTTCAAAGGATTGGGAAGGGGAGTAATGGTGGATAATTACCTTGTTATTTTTGGAGATAGGTCAGAATTTTATTAAAAAATCAATCAATCCCCTCCTTTTGCATTTTTTTTCTTGGATCTCCTAGGCTACTTGCAAGTTTTGTGCATGATTTCTCTCTTTAGGAACGCGTATCACAAATAAATATTTAAAAAATCTAAATACAAAAAACAATTACCTTGAGATTCTTTTTCATACATGAACTGGTTACTAAAACTGTTTGAACCCTTCCTAAGCTTGAACTTTTAATGATGAACATCTGTTGATCGCCGCTGAACCCCAGTTCTAATTCCCCCGCCCGCACCGCAGAAGGCGAATAACACGTGCTTCCGCTTCAACCCGGCGAAGAACGCCGCCAATTGGTCGAGAGATGATGGCGAAGAGGTGGATGGGGGAGGGGATCGGAGGAGTGTGCCGCACGCGTGCAGCCACGGAGGCATGAACCGGAAGTGGAATGGGGAATGGGCGCGAACGAGACTCCATCAAGAATGAAAACTTTCAATGGACAACAATGAGGCGCGCGCAAAGAGTGACGGGCCGAGTCACAACAATGAACCCAAGGGAGGATCTTTCGCGGGGCACTTGTAGCCCACCCGCTGGTTCTTACCTCGAGTAGAGAATGCCCACGTTTGTAAAACAAAGGACTGCGGCGCATTCAACAAAATTACCTCACAATAAGCATACTACTAGTAATAGAGGAAGCAACGCTAATTTATGGCGGTAGATAGGTGACTGCGCGATTCAAAATAAATACTGCTTGTGTACATTATTGAATCAGGTTCATCCATTATAGAAAACATCCATCGAGGAAGTCATAAAGTACAATTAGGGCACCGAGGATGTAGAAAATATATTTCTAATGTTAAATACACCAAAGGATGAAGTTCGCCGTGAAAAAATATTTGACTTAGCCGTGATTCGAACCCGGATCTCCCGATTGCCGGTCAGGCGTGCTACCAGTTACACCACCAAGCCATCTTCTCAGAGCGAACTTCGGGATGGGTTTTACCGAACAAGATGTTGATTTCTAATGTTATTAAATTAACATTGTTACAGTAATTCCAGCCGACTGAAACGCCTTTTCCATACTAACGTGATTTGACTTTATTTTAGGCATTCATTTTCATAACTCAAAAAGTAATATGCTGACGTCCCTACATTTAATTTTGACCATGATTCTTACGAAATAGTGTGCGTAATATCAAGTTTGTGAGAAAAAGTTACGCATTTTCTAATAGAAATCAAAATTTTGCATCTACACAAACGAATACTGCCAAGCAAGGCCTGTGTGAAAACGCAGAATTTTAAAATACAATTTCCTGAAATTTTAAGGACGAAAACCTATGTAGTGCGGCCATTAAGACGAGTCAGTCGATAAAGTACACTGAAAATATTACATTTAAGGAATACATAAAAGGAATTTCCGTGAAAATTACAAATAAGTATACCCTATCACCAACCCTCAAACAGATTTTGATTGAATGTCAACAGTCAACTTTTTTCATGAATATATCATACAATATCATGACTTCCTTCATTCAAACGAGATCAAGCCTTAAAAAGTGCTGTCTGTGCTTTCTGTATTCCTAAAGAGAGGCCGATAATCCGATGAAAGCTCTACCTGGCCTTCCTCGAAATAGTTTCTCTCGCAGATTCAACTTAGTTGACACTTGGGTCAAATCTCTTTTGACATGGTACTAGAAAACGAAGAAGTTTCGAGTGTGATGAGCATGCTGTACTTTCATGGCATAAATATGTAACTTTCTAGTACATTTCAATTCATAAGGCCTTGAATTTTTTTAGAAAGTAACTTATCTAATCGATTTTAATATGTTAAAATAAAAGTGTACATTTTATTAAAGGTAATTGGACCATCACGATCACAGCATACGGATAAAAAGCTACACTGAATTCAGTGGCATATAGTCCCCGCGAAAGTTTCTTGGTTTCTATAAAAAAAATCTACTCTGGCTATTTGGGTGTTTTTTTATTTCCAAATAAAATAATATACCCATAATAAGTTGGACCATTTGATAAATAGACAACTTAATCTTCGGAGATTGAGCGATCTATTTCTAACAAAAGAAAAAAAAAATTGTAGGAGAAATTTCAGAACTGAATTATTATTATTATTATTAAAATTGTTACAAGTAGGCATTTAGCCTGGTGGTAACATGTACATTTGATGAAAAAAAACAATAGAAAACATTGAAAAAACAATAGAAAAATTGAAAAAACAATAGAAAACATTATACAAAGCCCTTGGTCCCTACTTCTTCAGCCGCTTTTTAAAACTATGTAAATATTTCGGGAAGGACTAAAATAGTTCTGCTGGTAGGTCGTTCCAGTCCCTTATGGTCCTATTCAAGAAGGAGAACTGCTTCGCATTTGTCCTTTGTGATCGGCACTTTATATTGAACTGGTGATCATTTTTTCCAACAAAGCTGGGTTTTGATATGCCCTTCCCAAATTCTTTCCATGCTTTTTTCCCAGTCATTATTTTAAACATGCCACATAGCCTGCTTCTTTTCCTCCTCTCTTGTAAACTCTCCCACCTCAGAACTCCGAGCATTTCTGAAACACTTTCCGTTTTTTTATGCTTTCCCAACACATACCTAGCAGCTTTTCTCTGCACCTTCTCCAATTTCTTGACCTCTCCTTTGAAATGAGGGTCCCAGACAAGAGATGCGTACTCTAATGTAGGTCGTACTAGGGTTGTATAGGCCATTTCTTTCGTGGCCCTGTTGCTTCCTCTGAGGTTTCTCATCACCCAGTGCAATACTTTAAAAGATGTTTTGATTGTGTGCTCTACGTTTAAACCCCATCATAAATTCTTAGATAAATGGACTCCTAAATATTTAAAGCTGTTAGATTCTGGAATTAAACTACCCGAAAATTCATAATTTCTATTTCCGCATTTTCTTCTTTTGCTGAAGTTAACATATTTGCATTTATTTGGATTTATTTCCATCCCGTTACTAGATACCCAATCCATTAATTTGTTTAAGTCATCCTGAAGAGTTTCCTGATCAATTTTATTTTCTATTTTCCTATAAATAATACAGTCATCCGCAAAAAGCCTTATATTAGAATTTATTTTTTCCGGGAGGTCATTTAGGTACACTAAAAACAATAAAGGTCCTAAGACCCTCGCTGTCTCTGAGCATTCATCCCCTACCTTAACTCTTTGCGTCCTGCCCTTGAGGAATTCATCGATCCACAAGATGACTCTTCCATCTATTTCCATTGGCAACTGCCTCATCTTAAGCATAAGCCGTTCGTGATCAACTTTATCAAAGGCCTTAGAAAAATCGACTATTACCGCGTCTAATTCTTTTCCCGCATGTATTAAGTGCGCAATTTCATGGCAAAACCCTAACAGTTGGGTTAACATTGCTTAGGCCTTATTCTACTATAATTATTAAAATCGTAAGCGATTGAGGTGGTATGTCTGGGGTGCTCATTGTCAAATGTCACATAGAACTAATTACTGTTAAATTAAAACAACAGCGAGGATTGCAACGAAACTATTCCAGTGAAAAGAAGTCAAATTGAAGAAATTTGAACTATAAGAATCTAGAACGGTTTTGAATGACCACATATCCGCTCTAATATCCATGAAAAGGCATTCAGAGAATTTTTCAACGTTTGCAATCTTCCTTTGTGAAAAAATGATGAATAAATAGAAAATCAGTTTTGTACATTCAACAATGGACTTTTATAATCGACCATTTTTACGACACTACACCAGTGTTATGTACTCATCAAGAGTACACGTCATTACCAAGGTATGATCTCCAGAAGTACACAAATCTGTCGATACCATGTTCGGGAATAAATTATCAACATAGAACGTTAAAAGTGTTTTCAATTTTCCTACTTCAGTCACATGATCACATGTTATGTAACTCCAGGTGAAACATACTCGAGGAGTTGAGGGGAAAGAGTTACATGAAGGTGAGCACCTTTAAATTGGAGATGGTGAGAGAGAGAGAGAAAGAGTAAAAGGTTTGTGGAAAGGTATCCATTAGTTGGAGACCGGAAGTCACGTGCCGCCCCCACCAACGGAAGTGAGGGAGAGGCCACGCCCACCGACCCCACGTCAATGCTCCGTCGCGTCGGTCAACACAAGCGACCCGAGCGGCAGATGAGAAACCCACTCTCACTTGTCCATAATAAAATATCCATCAGCAAGAGAGGAAAATCGAAAAGGAAACAAAACCGCTCTCCAAGCGACATGGACTTTGATTTTCTGCCTTCGATCATGTAAACCAAGGGTCCTCAACCCGTAACCCCCAGTACCGCATACAGCCCGCCGGATAATTTCTAACGGCCCCTAGATGCTAAAGAAAATATTGTATCGCACCGTGCCCGCGAAATTCAGCGGTTTGCAACTACAAAAAAATAAAGCCAAATATCGCCACACTCGAAAATAAACAATGTCAAAAATGGCATTGATTGATTGAAATTATTAATCAATAAAGATTATTGCTTTTTGAAATGATCTGTTTTAAATTTAATTGATGTGGTGGTAAAGATACGAGGAGATTTGTGGCCCTCCGGACGATGTGAATCGATTTTTGGCCCTTGCATTAATAAGGTTAAAGACCCCTGATGTAAACAGTAGATTCGTTGTTAGGGTCAACTATCAGCCCTAACATCAAAACGTTTTCATGAGGAGTCGGTTTCGCGAGCGCAACTTGAAACAAGAAGCACAAAACATCATGAACGGAGTCCTCAGATACTAAGATAATCAGCGTGAAGTCATTATTCGGGGTTGATATGTGGGGACTAACAGAATCAATGATGTAGAGTATGGAGGGACATACCGATTAAAGCAGACATTCGAAGATGGGAGCCGAAGAGTAAAACCAATGGAACGCGAAAGGAAAAAATACGCTCACTCGTAGAGTGATACCATACGTTTTACTTATTATTACTCCAGCCGGGGGGAGCCAAGTTCCATGAAATCGTGTTAATATGCCCCTCTCATCTGCTACGAACGCTCCTTTACGAATATTTAGTTCAGTTCCCTCATATCCAACAAACGGCAGTTCATTTTCCAGACGCTTAAGCATACCATCCACATTGATTCAAGAATATAATTACACCTAATGACCTAAGCAACATTGTTATCAATAGTTCAATGCGAGGTAAATTTCAGTTATAAAATACGGATGCCTTGAAATGAACATCTTAAATAATATGGAGTCCACATCATAATTCCCATATAATTGACGAATAGTTCTCTGATATAAAAAAATCCAAGAATAAATCCCATACACTCAGGATTTCAAAAATTTGTACACACACTGAAAATATTTTTAAGTAGGTGTCACCCAAAAGAATCTGAAAGGAAACATTTTCAAGAGGTAATATCGGCTTACGCGCATGGGGCTTAAATTGAAATGGCAAAAACCTAGATCACGTGATTTGACTGACTGAAAGCGACGATAGCACTTGTTTCCATGTTGCTTCGATATTTCGATAGAAAATTTCATTCCCATTTAATTAAATACTCGTGATAAAATAAAATGATGATTTTAAATGGGTTTTAATTACTTTGACTTGCTTTTTCCACATCTGTCATTGCAATAACGAAGGTAAGGAATTCAATGTTGGCCTCCACCTTTCAGCCACCTCGTGCGCTCTTATTTATATTTCCTCTGCTAGGCACGCAGCCGGGGTCTTCGGGAGCATCAGCCCCCCGAAATTTTTTCCCTTGCAGGAACTACCCGCAGAACATTTGCAGAGGACACCATAAACCCAGGGGCACTTATCCTCTTATACGCCAAGCTCCCTCCGAAGCAAACTGACCCCGTGCCCGACCTAAGGGAGGCAGCCGTATTCCCGATTACATGCATCCACCCCTCACCCCCTACATGCTTTGCTAGGCGCAGCTCCACCAAGTTCACCTGGACGTCTTAAGGCAGTAGGGAGTATGATTGTAGTATTTCATGGCGGATATTTGTAGTTGGCTGAGGAGTTAGCAATATCATGGTGAAAATGGATAAAAAGGTCCTGTTTTGTCCTATGAAGCACACTGGGGTGTGGAGCTGCAAAGAAACAGGACAAACTTTCCGGAGTGAAGACTAAAAGTTTGTTCAAGGTAAATAATGAAAGTAACTCGTGGTATTCAACGCTCACAGCATGGTAACACATTCGTTGGTGATGTTCGTTCTTATGCATCGACTGTTTTTCATTTATTGAGCAATAATTTTACTACAATCTACAGTTTAGCCATTGTAATTCCGTCGTTTATCCATCGGATACGAAGTTCACTGATTATAATCAGTTTCTGGCAGTAAAAATATTGCGAAACTCCGTAAGTTAACATTTGATTCGTCTTTTGGTAGCCTCACATTGACTGGTGGCGCCGCGGCGCGGCCGGCTTTAGCAGAGGTATCACGGCGAAGTGCGGAGTCTGCCATCTCCTGACTTTTTCATTCTTATGATTAGGCGGTTGATGGGTGATGGCTTTATTGACACTCACCTGGAATCCTTTGGGTGTTTTCCGGCAGCAGGCGCAGCATCCGACGAGTGCGGCTCCGCCGGCGGCCATGAGCGCGGCGGCGGCCAGCACGGAGGGTCCCAGCACCCCCGACAGCCACGCCCCCAGACCCCCCTCCTCCTCCTCCGCCGACCCGCCACCGCCCCACGACCCATGTTGCACTGAAAAGAGGACAAATGGAAATGGAGATGAGTACAGGACAAATAATACAGGTAACACTTAATATTGGTACTAGGGTAGTTTCCTTCATCTAAGAAAACGAATGACATTGATTGAGATTCGCTACCAACCATTTTAGTGTATTCATAATATAAAAATTATTTGGTTAAATAAATCTCAGTTTAGACGAATGTTAATGGTCAATTTTAACCTCATTTGAAAAAGGCTAGATAGGCGGTCATACGATTCCACTCCACATGACGTCAAAAGGACCTAGATGCTATACGAGTAGTCAGGAGTTTTACATCGTCTGAGATTACTAACGCATGCATGTGGCACAGAGCTCATAGGGAAACATCTCTTAATAATCACTTATTAAAATTACCTATGGTCGGAAAGTTTCCTTCGTTTGATAGAGAATTAATAATCCTTACTGGAGCCAAGCGCTACCTGCTTGCAGCCAGCATCGTATCGGCGCTCATAGCCTCGCACAAAGGTGGCCTCACACGGCGGCAGCCGGAACAAGAATGACGTTACAAAGGCTTTTCCCAGCATTCATACTTGGCCGTCGCGTTTTCGCGCGCTTGAAAATGTTCACCTTTCATTCAATCGCGAAAAATAGGTTTCGTCATTTAACAATCTAAAAGCGTGAAATACGTACTCCAGGAGTAATAATATTTCAATTCGGGGAATTAAAAAAATAGCAAACCACCCTATTGGAGATGTTGCATGCAATTTTGGGAAAATGAATATGCTTAAAAGGATGTATCACTCTCGCTCGAGCAGTCTGTTTTGTAGCTTATGATTTGTCAGGGCTTACGCTATCGTCTTGAAATTATAGGCACCTATACCATCACGAATACAAAAAGGTTATCGCGGAGAAAATATTCAGGAAATATTTTCACTTGACAGCACAAAGGAAAAAGTCGTCAAAAGTATGCTCCTAATAGCCTGAAAATTTTAACGGGATAGACTGTTTTATTGATTGGCATTAAAAACAAATGAGTTTTTTTTCTGGATTGAAAATCCAAAATTTTACATAGACTCTTACGGCGCTGCTACTTAAAGAATGGGAAGACATTTTGATTGCAGCATGAAAGTATTTAGACAAAAAACGGATATACAGTTTTCAAATAAAAAAGACTGGTTAAAAACAGAACATAGACACCCTCAACGACATGCTCGAGAAAATATGTCTCAGACGTGCCACCTCTAACTTAAAACAAAATTTTAATGTAACCCCTCACCTGGTAACGAACCCTTAGCACATTTCTCCCATGAAGATAATTCTCACGAGATGGTGACTCTCATCATCTCCCGATAAGTTTCCGTCTCGAATTCCCTGATCAAGGACGACTGCTTCTGCCACCCACTCACTCCCTCAGTCAAAGAGAAGAACCGTTTGCCACCAATCGACGCAACAATGACATCGGACACTCTCAGGCGAGGTGACGGAACAACACACGTAAACACTCAAGGAAGTGAATACAGCAGTAATTTGGTTGGTCAAATTATTGGGATAACCCTAACATGAGCAAGGGCTACGCTAAATCGATCAAGGACATTTGAATTTTTAGATATGTTTCCGCTATACATGGGGTTAATTGCAAGGCCATGGATGGATTATCATTTTTTTTTAATTGATGAGGAGTAGAAAAAGGCTCTCTCACTTACAATAGATTTTTTTAAATAGCAAATTGACTCATCACAAGATTATCGCAAGGTAAGTACGGTTATCATAAGATCACCGCACTTCCGTTGCTAAGGCTCGAACTAAGGTTGGACACGTGGACCGTAGTCATGGACTTATATTAGACACATGCAAGCGAGGCTTGGACGTTGACAGCAGCAGAGAGGTGAAGAGTGGAAGCATTAGAAATGTGGTGCTACCGAAGAATGATGAAGATAAAATGTATTGACAATGTAAATAACGAGGAAGTGCTAAGAAGTATGGGAGGAAAGAGTAGTCCCCTAAAAACCTTAAGCAGAAGACGGGACAACTTAGTTGGCCACATTTTGAGGCACGATGGCCTGATAAAGACTACCGTTGAAGGAAAAGTGGAAGGGAAAAAGGGCAATGAGCCACAAATGGCCCCGAAGGGGTTACATAGGACAGGTTATAAAGGATGTAAAAAAGAAGAAATACGTCGCTGTAAAATGGCTAGCGGATAGGAGAGAGAAATGGAGAGCTGCGTCAAACAAATCTTAGGATTGTTGACTAATGATGATGATATTAGACACTCGCGGAAATAAATATCTGTCGCATTGTCGCCGAGGAAAAATTCAAACGCTAGACAATAGTGCCGGCACTCGCCCATCGTCGATATTCAACTAATCTAGGCGACACAGGTAAAAACTTGAATTTGATGAAGCAAGCATGACATTTGCTACAGTTATTCCTTGGGCAAAACCAGACAAACCTATCCATCTTTCCCGAAGCACCATTATCCCCACCCGATATGCACGCAGATTCTGGAACTCTCTGTCGATTCTTACTTTCTAATAATGGACACGTTAACTGCGCTTTAAGGCACTCACTTTAGAGGTGGACTTGGGAAGGTGAATAGCGTGGTTAGAAATACCGAAAAATTATTTTTTTTAAATCCAATTTGCAGCTTAAACTTGTGCACATAGTTGCATTCATACAAAAAATGCCGATGGCGACGCTGGTGTGATTTAATTTTTAATCGGCGCCCGGGAGTTGTTACAATGGCGCCGTGATTAAAGAAAGCGGCCGTTTGGGCAAATGCTTGTTTTCATGCGTATATAGTCATGATTGACCTGTCGTTAACTACATTTTTGGGGTCACTACAAGCATTCATAAAATCGAATATGTATTTTAACAGCTATTACGCTCCGTCTTATCTCATTTTAAAGTGAACTTAAGATAATTTTCCCCGAACAGTATTGGCAAAGGGGATAAAAGTATGTGGTATACGTTTCCCCCGCGAAGAGAAGAAATAAATTTAAAAAATATGCATTTTCCCCAGTGCCGGAGTTCCAAGATGCGTGCAGTATTTCCCATCGGCGAATGCGCAATCTGCCATCTAGCGGATGATCGTTCCAGAGGCGACAAGAGGCGAACAATTTCTAACGCACCGCGCATAGGGGGGTTTACAGGTAGAAAATAAAGCGACTAGTCTACACCAATAACATGGGCGCCGGAACAGTATAATATCATGTGGTAAATACGGATCTTAAAATTAAACTAATTGGATTCTTTGGGTCGCTTTCCACTCGAATAAAATGTCCATTTGTAATGCACTGAATAGAAATATACAGAGATACACATAACAGGGAGTAGGATGGGTATACAGATGAGATTAGGACAAAGGATAACACCATGGGCCGCCAATTAAAACGCCCCTGGCTGGAATAAGAGCACCACAGCGGATGACCTAAATGCGCATGAGCTTGATGCGAAACGACAAGGGAGGAAGGTCGCGAGATTCGATAATCCCTATGTGCAGAGAGAGAGAGGGCATTGAAAGAGTCGAGCACAGTGCTGGAGAGCACCCATGTTTCCCACGGAGATTTCGGCAGCGGAGAGAGCGGTCACCATCAACAACGTAATTCACTCATTTTTACCTCCGCCGCGAATATTTAAAATAAGAGGCTTCCTCCCATTGGCCATTTGATATGTTGTCAACCGCAAAACATTTAAATAGATTTGCAAAAGTTGCCACTGCCGTCGCTGACGGGCAGAGCGATCCGAATTGTACGGAGAAATAAAGCGGAGCTGTTGACGGAAATTTATATTAAAGAAGGCTTGATCCATTAAATAAATAAATTTTCAATTCTACAGTCTGTATACCTTAGGGTATACCTGGCAGGCCCGTGCGCATAGTACACACGATAGCAAATAGTATGTACAGGATACATCTAGAATAAATTAATCGGTTAGCACTCATCGCAACACTGCATACATTTTTGAAAAGTCATTAAAATGCGCCCGAAGAGGAAACAAAAATCACACTTCCATGAGACTTATCTGGGCCTCGTCTTTCACTATTGTTGACCGTTTACAGCCCATGAGATAATTAGGCACATATCAATACATTTCAAAGGTCTTTAGACAAAAGAATTTTTACATTCGGAAAAATGAAAAAATTAACAAAAATATTGAAGAATAATTTTATTTCAATGAACAAATTCCATTCAAAGCGAATAAAATGTTTTAAAAATATGCGTAGGCATATCAACCACTCCCTACCCTGAATTTAAAACTTTTCGTTACCATTCTTTACGATTAAAAAAATTACAACGCACACATCGAGAATAAATGGATTGCACTCATCGCCTCGCTACGAAAATTTTTGAAAACCGATTAAAATGCGCCCAAAGGAGCCCCTGAGGGGCGAACTGAGGATGATTCTATTTAGTCACCGTAAATGTTGATGGCAAGAGGACTCCGTAAGGGAGACCCAAGGTCGTCATGTTAAAACTATTCTTGACCTCTACAGATTTATAGTTCCAGGCTATCAAGTCGTTATTATAAGAAATTTTTGTTTTTTTTTCTGAAATTTTCGCACGCTCATAAGTGAAAGTTGGCATATCACAAAATTTTATCGACTACTAAGACGAAGACCCACAAAATATATCTACCGTTTAAGATTTTTTTTGCCTTCAATGGAGATCAATGGAAACACTAGAAATTGGAACAAAGAGGCAGTAAGTGAAGTAGATTAAGGAATATATTTTTAATTTATATTAAAACATGAAATCTTGAGGTTTAGGCCATTTATAAAATAACATATTCGTCACCGTTTCTGAAATTGATTTTCCATTTTCAAATAATTTTATGAAAAAAGATGACAGGTGCAAAAAAATAAGAAAGTGGTCGCGAATTAAAAATTAATTTTGGCCGATTGGAAACCCTAAATTGTGATATCCGTGGTTGATGGTGTTGGAAACAAATCAAATGTGAGAATTCAAAATGTTTAAGACTTAAGCAAGAGTGCTCGTGCGCTTAAGAGGATGCGCAGTAACCTAAATCAAAGGTCAGCTCGGTGGATTCAGGATCAACTTTGCGAAATCTCGCAAGTACTGCTTTGGAATAATTTACAGAAATTGTAATGCACACGGAGGAATTCCCAATTTCATTTCCAATCGAGATAATTTCTAAACAAACGGACTCCTCCAATCAGGCCCATTAGAAATTACGCCATCGGGGAGTTTCAATCTTAACATCCCCTCAATCAAAAGTTAGCAGCCTTCCACAGCATGATCCACAGAGCCGTCAATCCCTTTCAGCAAGGACCAACACCGTAAAGAAAAAAGATGGACATATCCAATGGTTACCTCGAGATAATTATCGATAAAATGATTGGAAAAAAAAGCAAATGGAAAGAGCCGTCAAACGAATTCATTCCCTGCAACCAGCGGAAGCTCAACGATAGCGGAAAATTAATTTCATCGGACTGACTTCCTTAAAAGAGTCAATTTCCTTGAGCACCTAGGGATTAAGCCAAACTTAAATAGGTACCGCTTTCCCAATGTGAAAAATGCCGTTTTACAAGGAGGAAGTCATCGCTCAGGTTTGCTCTGAATTATTTTTTTTGAAATCGCAAGAATGCGAGCTCGGAATTAGAGCAGGGGCAATTTCCTATTTCGCAATCTCGCATAAATGCATTCTCGCATGCGTTCTATAAAATCACCACTTTACGTGACGCAATTTTGTACGCCGCGCCTATTGAACGACGCCTTCGTAAATACGTCACACTGCGCAATTACGTGCCCCGTGCAAATCAGCCTACAGACACATGAGGACAAAACGAACGAAATTGGAATTTACAGACTTAGGTGCGCAGACTGCCTAGCTTGCTATATTGATAAAAATGATCGTAGCGTCTGATAATTGCTACATTGGGTAGACTGGAAGAAACCGCGAAGGCCGAGCAGCTGAGCACAAGGGAGGTAATAAAAATAAGAAAGGGAAGTCGTACTTTGCAGCCCGCCTCCTGGCAGAAGGGCAACAGGAAGACTTCACACCTCAGACTAACGGATATTTTACAAAAAATATAAATTTAAATAAAAATATAAATAAATTTCGGCTGTTTATATTAATACACGCATTACTAATAACTGTGTTCTACCCTTCCATTCCCTGCTCCTTGACCTCCTAAGATGGTGGTACTAACGGATATTTAAAAAATATATATATTATTTCGGCTGTTTAAATTAACACACGCATTACTATTAACCGTGTTCAACCCTTCCATTCCCTGCTCCTTGACCTCCAACGGATAACACAAAAAAATCCCTACCAACGGTAACTATGTTTTCAGTGCTGATGATACTGCAGTGCAGTGAAACATATTCACAAGGATATATTACTCTAACTGAGAAAAAATTTTCGAATTAATAACTCTTCTGCGAGTTTCAATCTTATACGCATGGGGAGAATTCGACAATTATCAGATCTCATTGGTGGCGGGGTCAAGTCCTCGAATACCAAATCGAAGGTCTCGGGTTCCACCTGGGAAGGTTATTCTGATGCAGGATAAGGGTGTTTATGATCAGACTATGTTGTTGTTTGTTACATTCCCCGCTGCAAAAACTGTTAAATGCGCTGCTTTCGGGGCATTTTAGATAAATAAAAATAACTAAAGAACGACCACTATCATTCTTTAAAAATTTATCATACGATCATCGGCTGGCCATTCCTACACTCCGGCTCAAGGTGAGCGTAAAAGCACAATGTAAAGAGGGCCTCCAAGATATTTCCAGCATTGCGAGTGGCGGCTAGTCAAAAACCATTTAAATTTACATCCAGTGTCCGGCTGGGGCAGCCGCGTAAAAAGTGCATTGGAACGATTCTTCGTCTCATGTTCATTCATACCTCACAGACATTATTTCCTGCCTAACAATCCACGGAAAAACAATTAAAAGTTAATTAATATTGCAATTAAATACTATCATAGTCGAAAATGTGCGCATTACAACGCCTTTTTAATATTTCGGCATTAGGTATCAACGATATCGTGGATCTATCTCTAGGTTTTATTCCCATTTTCGGACAAAACAAATTATTATTTAGATTAACATAAGTGCTGAAAACATTACCTAGGTCATTCCTTAAAAGTTCACGAACTTGATTGTCAAAAAATCAGATCAGAGCTATTAAGTAAACAACATAAATGCTTGAAAACAATGCAGATGGTAGGAATCCAATCTCGAAAGGTCGGTAGCGACAACTAGTGGAGAAATACGAAAACTGAACACAATGAGTACGCTCTCGCTAATAGGCGAGGGATAAAAGCTTAAGAGGGCTACACTGAAGAAACCAGAGGCGGTCTTTTGCCCGCTCACGTCAGAAAAAAATACTTTCATCACGCTTTCGCAGACTGGGCGAAAGGAGAAACCTCGAGAGAACGGGGCTCTCTCAAAAGCAGCGAATTATTTCGGGCGGAACGCCTGCTTGCCTGCGAACACGTCAACCCAACCCCATCACCACCCCCACATCACCCGGACATAAAGCGATCACCAGGCTTACTCTCTTACATTTTTAAACTCCGCCGTCGTCGCAAGAAAAAAGCGAGAAAGCGGTATCATTGTCCAGCATCGCTTCGCGTTAAAGCAAAAACGATGTTTCGGTTTATCAGCATCGCGTCAAGTGCGCAGGAGAGGTTTCTCTATTCACAAATAAGATCCGCAAGATATCGAACGCGTTCTATCGATAATGAGCATTATAATTTTCAAATAAGAGATCGATATTCGTTCGGATTTCAAAATGACATAGCGACTTGGAAGATAAATTACATGGATCTCATACTTCCGATATTGCATCCCAAAATATACTGTCCTAAAAATCGAATTTATCGAATTTTCCCAGTTTAAATATTTCTATGGAGTCGGCCATGCTTAGAGAGCACAGACGCACTTGATGCTGCCTTCACCTGCTCCCGTACGTGGAGCAAAGTGATCAGCATTCCATCGTTCTGAGTTAAGAGTTCCCATCATAAAGTTATTAAGGTGAATAGACACATTAGTAACTTTAAAAGTCCCATTTCACGGTCCGTTCCAGACAACTCTCAGCGAGTTACTTGGTGATGCTCCGACGGCAAACATAGTTTTCTAACAACGACAATATCCAACATACACATGCGAACGCGAGACAACACTGAAACCAAGACTGAAAGCGAAGGGAACAAGGACATTCATCGATTCATAAGAGAAACGAATTCAAGGCTGCGTAAGTGAGTAGGAATCGAGGGTATCAAATAACCCGCCTCTTACCACTCATGACCGACATTCCGCCATCCCGAAGAAACGCAGATACGATACTAGAACAAGGTGAAGACAGCACCATGGAAACGAAGGCTACCCATTATCAAAAATAATCTAGCATGAGATAATACAACAATGTAAAATTAAATCATTACAAAATAACGTTTTACTACCGAACTGAAACTACTTAAATCAATCAGTTTTTTAATAAACTTTGATACAAAAAAATTGTGATTTTCTATAATTCGTCTTCCTTTAATGAATTTTTAATGGTTTTCATGGTTATTTATTGAACTAATTCCCATATTTATATTTTTAATTCTAAATATAAATTCAAATACAGTTTCTTTCATTATGAAATTATTGCATTGTCATCTACTTCTGAGTAATCCTGAGAATTTCAGCTGGATAGCTAATCGGAAAGTGAGTTGAAATTGAGTTGCAAGACAATGGTAACGTGGTGTTGTGTCGCTAGAGTTTCCTGAGGTTAGCGAAATGGTGCAGTACTTACCACTGAGCAGTACTTGCCGAATGGCTTCAACATTGACATGTTGAAGCCATTCGGCAAGTTTTATGGCTGTCTATCCGATGTCACACTAGGCGGGAGATTCAATTGAGGCGGTGTAGTTAATGAGATTGCCACTGACCTTAAACTATAAACTTATGATCAGAAATGACTTGAGCGTGTGGTTTGGAGGACGCGCAATTGCCCTATCCGCGCAGTACCCGCCTGCATGGTGTTTTTGCTGGGCTATCGGAGGTCGAAAAAAACACCTCCCTCGTATAATAGTCGCAGTTTCCAGAAGAAAAAAAACAAAAATATAAAATCTTACTAAGTATTTTTCGCTTAAAGCTAGGAGATTATTGAAAATCAAACAAATCATCCCAAAAAAAAAAACACAAAACATCCTATGCTTGCCAGTATTGCATCAATCTGATCAAATAATAAAATTATTTTCGCACCTACAATTGCAAACATTCAGGATAGCAAAATTTTGCAAAAATGGCCTCGCCTTTACATCCTTCTCTCAAAGCAAACAATGATCGTACACAACAATGTTCAACTACCATTGTCATCCTCTAAGCTGCGCCTCTGAAATTTTCCCCAAACAGAATCAATTTCCCTGACCTCAAGCGTAGCCACCGAGAGACAAGGCCTACGCAAGCGAGCAGAGAAGGTCGGTGACGTCAGGACGAGTGGGGTTACAAATGTTGTTAGGGAGTTGTTGATGGAAGGATAGTAGCATTGTCGAAGAGATAAACAGAAGTCGTTTGAATGAGTGAGACGTGAAAATAAAACTATAATTTGAAGAATTTAAAGAGGTTTTTAGCAGTGGTTCGTTCTACGGTAGCAGTGGATGTTACTGAAGTTCTACTAAAGTGTAAAAAGTTGTGCAATTAGCCTAACTACCGCAGTGTTTCTGACTGCCGAGGAAATTACAAGACGGGGCCCAAGGTGTCTGTTTTCAATTTCCCGAGCGATCCAGAAGTTTGAGAAAAATCCATTCGTGCCATTATGAGAGAAGAACTTGAGCCAACAAAGAACAATAAGGTACGTATCGTATAATTAAAGAGGTATTGATGAAAGTGTGTTCAAAAGAATTTTTGGTTTTGTTAAAGATGCCTACTTATTATTTCGATGAAATTGCCGAGTTTAAATTTGAAGGGCATGAATCGATGGATACTTTTAAAATCTCCTGAGTGATTAAACATTTATTAAACGTTCCTGCCTTAGTTATTGGAAGTCTTTTGGTAATGATTGCAGTGGTGGAAAAGTTATTCATTGTTAAATAGGTAATTCGGCATTTTTAATTTAGTTATGAATCCCATTCGGTGGATCGAAGTATATCATTTAATTCAGATTGATATTGCTTTAAGCAATTACTGAAAGGATCTTAATATGGTAATAAGTAAAGGTAGCACAGTGAAATTACTCCAGTGCATAAAAGATCTTTGTTTTTATGTCACCGTTTGATGTGAATGAAATATTTTCATGATTCAATATAAATATTTACAATTAATCTTGAGGGTTATAAGTAAAGAGATGAGGAGTTGAATAGCGGCATTCACTTACTACTTTAAAAAATTAGAATTTCTTTTAATTTAATTGACAGCAGTCCACGATTTCCTGTACTTGGAAGTGTGTAAATTATTTTAATTTTATTGTTTGGTGGAGTCAAAGAGTGTAAATTTAGTCTTCCTGGCCAAATATTCAAGTACTTACTTAATTAATTATAAATAACAGAAGCACGGCCGTGGTATCATTTAAACAAATATAAAAAATCCAATCGGCTAGAGTAGCATTTATTAATAGCTTTTTTTATTGGAAGGCTAATTGTATTGATCGCAGCGAGAGAAAAGTTATTGCTTTCTAGTTAAAAATTTGGGCAATTCGTCAAATTTTATTTATTCATGACTCCTATTTGGTGAATCAATTCTTATTAATTCCTGTAAGCCATAATTCTCGATTATTCATAGT
Organism: Ischnura elegans; assembly: GCF_921293095.1. Taxonomy (NCBI): domain Eukaryota; kingdom Metazoa; phylum Arthropoda; class Insecta; order Odonata; family Coenagrionidae; genus Ischnura; species Ischnura elegans. The sequence goes on along the minus strand of NC_060246.1, from coordinate 112,304,504 downwards.
TAAACAAATATTGTTGTCGGTGATTGTTTTTCGGGTTCATTCCGCGCGGTCTCATATTTTGAGGACGGCAGTTTCGGGCGCGTTCCAGCTCCCGTCTTCGGTTCCAAATGATTGGACATTATCATTGATTATCATTTGTACCCGAAGACGGGAGCTGGAACGCGCCCGAAACTGTCGTCCGCAAAATATGAGTCAATGCTGAATGAACCCGAAAACCAATCACCAAATAACTCACCGCGGAAGCCTCCGTAATATATATTGTAGTCATTGGTGGACGTCCCTATACACGCCTCAGTTTTCTCAAGGTTAAAATTTAAAGGCATGAGGGGTAGAATAGAAAAATAGAGTACCTAGTCTAAAAAATTGAAAATGCTTTAAAATAAATTAATAGTCATTCAAAATATCATGTAATGGGAAGTAAGGCATTACTTTTTATATGAGCGTAAATATGTAAAATATTTAATTTGATTGTTGTACTGAGACCTAAATAGTGAATTGCATTACTTTTACAGGTGTGTGTGAAGAGAATTTTGCTCCTCATGGCATAATTCGTGAATTAGGGAAGTATGATGAGAGGACAGCGAGATTACTTTCCGCACCATTGAAATGGTCACGACTGAGACGCTGTGACATCTTAACTTCCCTATTACCCCATCTACCTGTCTTCCCAGGCAAGCATACGGGAGAGCCCAGGCAAGCATACGGGAGAGCCCAGGCAAACGAAGAAAGGTGAAGGAATTTTCTGCATTGGAAGAGGCGGTGGAGGAGAGCATTATGGTGAAGGAGACATACGACCGACAGAATATTATTTCAAGCTTAGTGAATCTTGGAGAAAAGTTCAGTTTCTTGATTTGTGAAATGTTTGGACAGTGGTTCATAAGCATGACTGCATACTTGTTCCGAACACATTATCCTCAGCCCCATACCTTGAATTTAGCTCTCTGTTGTGGTAAACTAGGCACGCAATGTTAGTGTTAATTTTGAAAAAGTTCCAATTTTAAAACTAGGGAAGTTTAGCTTACGCAAGAATGCTTATAATGTTGGAATCTTAGATGAGACTTTCTCCCAAATGTTTTGATCTGCCTCTTCTGGTAGATATAGCAGTGACTTCTTAGTTATTGCCTCTGATTACTGAAAATCTGTCATGCTAGACAGTGATCCCTGTTATTATTTTATTGGCGAACACCTGTCCTTGAAATCTGTTAACAAGCCTGACTGTTCCACAGATATGTAGATATTTAGTGCAATTCTTCTCTCTCTCTCTCTTTCTCTCAACTTCTGCTTAAAAGTAAAAGTACCAGGGAAATGTGTGCAGCCGCATTTGAGAATGTCCTCTGTGATGTGTACAATTACACTCGAGTTTTGATGATAATAATAAACATGTTAATACGCAACTGTTGACATCCTTATTTATGCATTACCTCCACTCCCCTATGACCTTTATTTTAGACAGGTCCATGGTATCCAGATAATCAATTTCGGAGAGGAGCTCGTCAAGTAAGTGAGATGTCTAAAGCTACCGGAGTGATATACTGAGAATTTTGGTTAAAGCCTTTGCCAGCTACTTCATTCCGATCAGATTTTAAAACGTATTAATTAACGTCTCGTGGAATAATTTATCATATATTTGGAGAAAACTAATGAGCTGTTGCTTTTCAAAGAATTCCCCGCAGCAAAAATGTGTTACTGAACAAGAAGTTCGAGCATTGCGTTTGCTTACTTTCGGTGGTTTATTTTGCAATCGTAAATATATAAGGACGTTAAGAGCTGAATAAAGTAAACCTGAAATATTTGTGGTAAATATTTTAAAATAGCAAATTAAATGCGAAGGAATTCGACTATCTAATTAGAAAGAATTACGCTCACTCCAGTTGCGATCGTTCAAGCGAACGACGAGTGGCAATAATCTAACCCTTCTCGTCGTGACGTCACGGCTGGTTGCTCAGGCCTTGTCTCTCGGTGGCTACGCCTCAAGTCCCGACTTTTATTTCCTTGACACTTCGCTCGCCGGTATGATGTCTGGATGAAGGAAGAGGATGAAAATTGAGAAAAATATGAATAAAAATAATCAAGGTTGATCTCTCATTGAGATATGGCATCTGTCACAGAATGGTAAATAATGACGAACCATGCGAGAAAGAGGCACGAGACCGTGGAGTAGCGGAGAAACGAAGACCTTTCGGCCGAGTCCGTGGCGTCACCAACTTCGAAGGACTCGATGCCGGTGATTTTCAAAACAACAATTTACCGCAATCCGCAATAAAATAAAATTGGAAAACGAGTTTCTAACTAATGGGTTGTACGAAAAAATAAGCGGGACAAATTTTTTTTCCAATGGATTGGATGTAATGACAAAATGGAAGGGATTTATCGCTTACAATTTATTCCATTACGTAAAAAATATAATGGATTTGCAACGGAAACCCTCATGATTACACTAAGGATTGTTGAAAGATTTTTCTCCACAAACAGCATTTGAAGACCTATGATACACGGTAATAGGTGTAAATTGTCCTAAAATTTGAGCTGTAAATATGTGAAGAATGACAAGTAAGAAGCTATGCTAACAGAAAATTATTCCAATGAAACGTTATGGAAGAGGGGCTTCCATTGAGGGATTTACGTATCTGGGAAAAATACAACAAACAAATAAAAAAACGATTTTTTCCAGGTGTACACCTAATTGTAACAATTATAATAATAATTTTTATTCCGTCTTCAAATCTACAAAATCCACAATTCCAGTTATAAAATTTCATCAGAATTTGAAAAAGGTTCAAGATACATCAGTGTATATCGTGTGCTTGGGTCACCGTCATCTCACATTAATATTCTGCGGCTGGCTCTAGTACGTGTTACTCTTTTCTTTCACCCTGAGATTAAAGATTATTTTTCATTTTCACCATTGTGCACACAAAAAAAATAAGGGTTATATTATCGCAAGTCTTTCCGAAAGACCGAAATTCTCTGAACATTCCAGATATTCCCGGTTATGCGAACACCGTGACAAACGGATATATAATATGGTCTCTTCATTTCTTTTTCCTCTCATCTTGGCCTCATTTCATTAATGATCAAATAATTCTTGGAGTAAAGGTCATATATAATGAAAAAAAAGTCGTTAGCCAACGCTTGTTTATTTAAAACCCTCATCAGGGCTTAGTTTGCACATATTTATAAATAAATAAAAAATTGTTTTTATTACTCCAAAAATAAAAAAGTACAGAATAGAATCGATTACATATAATAGAGTAACTTTAGGTAGCCAATAAGGAGAACCTGTTTTATGGCTGCCGCATATTTATCAATAAATATGTGCAAAACTAAGCCTTGATGAAGGTTGATAGGTTGAAGCCCTGATGATACACTGAAACGTTGGCTAACAACTTTTTTGCACTATCTATGACCTCCAAGAATAGGGTGGTTTCCTTCATCAAAGAAAACGAAAGGCATTGATTGCGATTCGTAACCCACCATTACTGTATTCATAATATACAAATTATTTCGTTTTAGAAATACCGGTTTAGACGAATGGCAATGGTCCATTTTTATCCTCATTTGAAAAGGGCCAGATTGGCGCCCATGCGATGCCACTCCACGTGACGTCACAGGGACCTAGTTTCTACACGAGGAGATAGGAGTTATACGTCGTCTGAGGTTACCAATGCATGCATGAGGCGCAGAGCTCAGGGAAACATGTCTTAATAATCACTTATTAAAACTGGCTAAGGTCGGAAAGTTTTCTTCATTTGATAAGGTATTAATAATCCTTATTTAAGACAAGCGCTACCAGCCAGCAGGGTACTCAGCTACCCGCTAGCAGCCTGCGTCGTATCAGCGCTCAACTCGCCTCAAGGTCACCTCACAGGGCGGCAGCGGGAACCAGAAATACGTCACACGGAGAGATTTTCCGGCATTCATACTTACTCGTCTCGTTTTCGCGCGCTTGAAAATTTTAACTTTTCATTTAATCGCGAAAAATAGATATCGTCATTTACAAATCTAAAAGAGTTAAATACGTACTCCAGGAGTAATGTGAATGTCCTTCATTGTTAATTGTTAATTCCCCATTGTAAAGGCCGTAAATGTGCTGTTTATGGGGTAATGGAAATAAATAAATATATAAATAATCTTTCGATTTCGGCAATAAAAAAATAATAGGAAACCACCCTATTATTCTCTTCATTTCTCAAACTCAATAACAACCGACAATTTTAAATGAATTTAAAATGATCCCTAAACGTGACCCCTTACGCGTGGGCGAGTTCCGAGTGTACACACTAGGGTGAACGGGGGGAACAGAGTGGGATTGGGAACTGCTCGTGCCTGGTGCAGGGCAATGCCGACGGGAGGAGGGACGGGCGCCGGTCGGGAGAGAAGACAGCGGCCTTCCTCCCCCCTTTCCTTCCACTTCCTGGCCGTCTGCGTCGGAAGGAGGCGGATGGAAAGTTGCCGGTGAGTCATGCGATGGCGAGTGGAATGGGGAAAGGAGGGGAGGATAAGCGATTCCCCTCCCACCGCTTCCTCCATCCTAGACTGTGAGCGCAAAACAGTTGGGAGTCGAGACAACAGCTTCAACGATGGAACAAGAACCGCTCCTTTCCAGTAGCAAGGCTTGTGATTAAAAACCTACCATTGATTAATACGATTTTAAGGATGAATAAAAGGGAACACTAGTTTTTACTACAGTTTAACAAAAAAACGTTTATCATAAAAACAAATTTCGATACGGGTCACTGTCCCCTTCAACACATTCAACGCTGAATTTTGTATTCTTTTATAAATTTGTATGACTGAAAATTTGTATCAAAGCAATCCACTAGGCAAGCCAAAATTTTTGTGATGAAAGAAGCATCAAATAGATGATATCAGTAAAAATTTGCCACCAAAACTCTCCATTCATTCTGCTGAGGTGCAGTACGTACAATCTACCAACGAATACTGAGGGAGATGGTTGGCTAAGAAAAATTCGGAAATGTTGCCTTGAATTCAAGACACCTGTATTCAATGTGCAAAGGAAATTATTACAAAATGGGGTCGATAACTCAGACCTGAAATAGCAATTCACTGCTAGAATTCGGACGACGGAAGGAAACATAAGAAGAAGCTACGACGATAAATAATCCTTATTCAGACACACATTCCACAAATTAATAAAAAAACCGTGAGTTTCTGCCCGCTTTTCAAGAGTTGGTGACATCATCAGACTTCCAGTTCATGACATCCTTCAGGGAGCTCTCAACAATGTAAACACCGAACCCCGTACGGCTGATTCTAGGAGATAACTGAAACAGGCGGATATGTTAGAGAAGAAACAAGAGCGCGTGACGTCGTCAACTCAACTGCGAAAGGGTTGAGGAAACACCATCTGGATTAGAGTTGGATCCAGATGATGTAGATTAAGACCGTCGATTTTTCGCCACGATTAGCTCGAGATATCAGCACTGGAGCGAAAAACGAGAAAATACGTATCTCTTAATTTTTTTCCAAGTTTAATCCAAAACTAACCACTTGGAGATAGGCAACACGCATGAAATTCTATGGGAATTTCTGAAACATGAATGCGCTTCAGCTGGGTCCGATGTGGTCTAATTTACCCGAAAAAAATTCAAGAATTTTTTCATGCAAGTGCATAGAAAAATGGAAAGTCCCCTCAAATTCCAAACATTCGGTATTTTTGCGACACCTTAACCTAACCTATTCACGATTTTGGCAGCGCAGAATCACAATGGGATGACTTCTCCTGGATAAATAGTCATTTTAATTGGAGCTCTTGCGAACTCTTTCAATCGGCGGCAGGGATTCAGTTTATTGCGATCTCTACACGTTTTCTGGTATTCTTCTGCGAAGATTTTTTCACCTTCCGGCGTCCACAGATAGAAAAACCTTCCACAAGACCCCACCAGAAGAGTCGACGAAAACCCTTTCATTAAACCAGCATACGCGGAAGAATAGCAGAAAACATCCACAGATCATCTTAATAACGCCAAGGAATTTTTTGAGATGACATCATTCCGTACTTACCAGAGGTAAAAACAAAGCAATAAACCCGTGTTTGAAGAACTCTACCGTCCGAATGAAGCAACCAATTTTAATGCAACGAAATGCAAGAGAATGACTGTTTACTCCTACTGTATGCGATTCACTTTTTAAAACTTTTCGGCCCCTATGTATTTCTTGTACTCGATTGCTTTTTCGAAGTACGCGTTCTTTGCAGGCAAAGACATGTTGACCAAATGCAAGTGCTACTTATACACGTAGCTTTTTATTCCAATGAATTGCAATTTTGATAGGAGGAAGCTCAATTCATTCCTACCCGATTTCAGAAATATATATGTTTCCACACCATCAAATATGAATAAAGTGTTTGCAAGTAATTCGATCATCTGCAATAACGAAACTATAAAGCGGAATTTCACCTAGTATTTATTAAATGCCTTTACTGTTCGGGAGAAATACTAATTCTCATTCCTATCCGTTAGGCAAAATATCCCTCTTTAATTTATCGTTTCCGTCGCATCAGCAAATATAGTGGGGTTCTAACATAATGTTCCCCACGTCGGTCATAAATATATCCCATATGCTCGGTGCACATCACTGTTGTGTTCTGTCTTGTACATATATACTCATGCTCGAAACAATAAATGAGGAGTGATTCCAAAACGCGATTTGGTCTTTACTAGATAAGCACAAGTTTCTAACCCAAAGGCGTGCTGTAAGGACGCGAGTAGCTACATAGGATTAGCAATGAGCGTTATCCACCTCAACATGCGTTTCCCTCCTTCTTTTCCCGCACCACAGCACGCAGGCGTCGTCGACCGCACTAACTGCGGCTATCTCCACTTCCGCGAAGTCGATGACGGAGAGCAGCGGGTTTCCCCACTGATTAGATACACCCCAACGGTATTCCGCTATTCCGATTCCAGCCCCCATGTTTGTTGATGGTGGCTGGGTCATGGCATCATTACTTTATCGATGACTTTGGGACGGCGTCTAAAGCAACCTCATTTGTTTTTATCTCGTGCTCCCGGGGCACGGTGGTGGGAAAGGACAACAAAATATTTCGGGAGAGCTGTTTGCTCGAACATGTATCAGACTATTAAAGAATGTAAAAAATGACGTATGTCAGCTATCAACAATATTTTTTTTGGCATTTATACCATTAGGGAGTCGAAGGGAAAGAATGTGCGCGTACTTAGAAATTACACCATCAAAATATCGGTTTTGTGGAGAAGGATCGATATTTAAAATAATATTTAGAGACCATACATCCACTAGCCTCAATGCTATCACCACTAATTAAGAACTGTTAATCTTTGGTGCTTTTTTTCAATTTCGGTGTTTTATTATTACGGGTCAAAGAGAACAGAGTGGGTCAGCGGTGAGCTCAACAGGATGATTGTGTTGGTGCGGTAGCCAGAGTGATGGAATCCCGGAGCCCCGGAGTTGGCGGAGGTTTATCAAATTCTGCCCGACCCCAGCTTGAGTGCTTTGTGGAGGCCCTTCAAGTACAAAACTGCGTCCGTCGCACGGGAAGTAAAGCCGTGGTCCCCTCGGCGCCTTTCGTTAAGAGCAGGATAATACCGACACCAGGTTTATCTCCATCTACCCCTGCCAACCCTTCCCTGCAGCAGAAATGACCTAAGCTGCAGGTCGCATACTCCGAATATCATACCATATAACTTACAGGCGATTACAAATACATTATTTATGTAAGACTGATACATCAGATAATACGGATAACTACCGTTGGGTATGAACTGAGTCCCGTACTAGCGGTAGCCACTGACTGTTATCAGAGACAACGTTTACAGATAAAGTTCCGAAATGTCACATGAGACATATTGATCGTAGGCTTTCCCGGTGTATAGAATTGTGGAAGGTGACCCGGTGGATATCCCGTGTAACCTTCCACAAGAGACATATTGGTATGACGATAGCGGTTCTTAAAAGCCTACTTATATATTGCGGAGAATTGACAGGTTATCTATTTTCTCAATGGTGAAAAACGCTTGAAATATAAGCAAACACCCCTATCCTAAAGCGAAAAATCAACCTATCCAGGTAGAATCAATACCTGCCGAGCCGACTGCAAGATCCAAATTTTATTCAACTACTTCCACGTAAAATACTGATTTGTAAAAATAATTCCATTACCATTGATTTGTATCGAGGTAAAAGGAGAAGTTATAAAATTATAATAAAATTCATTTATAATTATGTACTTTGCTGTTATCATTTCCCATAATTAAAACAAAATTGGGGTTTCAATGCTGGCTTCGGGATTTGGTTATTGTGCAGCCATGGGGCGAGCTCTTGTTAATAAATCTTCTGGGCTAATAACCTACAACAAGATGAAGTTCTTTACCCGCCGTAGCTTAGCAACCCAAGGGATACTTTCGATAATCTTCCTCATCGTGGAAAACAGAGATATGGAGAGAAGTCAAATTCAATACATTCTCAGACATAAAAGGTAAGTTCCTTCAACAAAACGAGTTTAAGGCATCAAACAAACATTGACAAAATTTTCTACTGGTTCGGAGCCATGATATATACTTGATTTCAAACCTTAGTGCTCAGAATCTAGGGCTCTTTCTCATCTTCAAAACTTGGAACTCCTGGAACCGAGAACTCCTGAAAGTCCTTCAGAGAACTCTTGGAACCCTACGACTCATTAGCAATGGTCGCAGGCTATAACAAACGTGATGTTTACCACAACCCCATTGACGGCAGCATTTATTTTGAAAAATTGATGCCCTTTCAAAAAATTAAAAAATGATGAGGGAAGACGCATAGTCAGCGTATTAATGTGGGTAAAATCGCGCAACACTGCTGGCTTGTTGTTATTCTCCTTCAACCGGAGAAATACTTCAAAGCAAGAGAACTTAAGGCAAGGATTACCACGGAGTAAATGGCATTACTGGATACTTCGTCTAGCGATCAAGGGAACTTAATGGAGGAGGCTCTGGTCCGTCTCGTAGAAGCTCGATTTACGCCGCCACTTGGCTCGCATTTTAAGCGGTTTCCAAAAATGTCCGCCGCGCGGCGATGAGCGCATAGCGATCCATTTATTTCCAACGATTGAAATAGAGAATTTACACTTGATAAGAAAAGCATTGCAAGCAATGGCGGCGGGGTAAAGTCCCCGCCAGACAGTCCAAAAGTCGCTGGTTCGAATTCCGCCTGAGTAATCCTGAGTAATTCCGCCTCTATCCGCATGGGTACAGGTTTTTATGCTTGTACAATTATTAATTGTCGGGATCCTCATGAACAGGCCATTGCGAGCTGTTTTCGGGGCAGTTGGAAATAAATTATTTAAAAAAATTTACAATACGATAATTTATTATCACCTCGAAAATGAATTTCGGTAGAAAGTCCTAATTGTTACTTCACCGTGAGTTTCAGATCCCTCAAAGGTCAGAATCGCGAGTGATAGCTTTTTTTACACCGAATGAAAAGCGCGGCGGGTAACAGCATATTTAGTGGGTGACTGGAGTAACCTCCTTGGTAATAATCGTGCGAAATATATTCACGGAATGGGCGCAAATGTGAAAACAGACCACGGGATAATAAGGGGGACGAACTGCACCAGACTGCTTCCCTGAAATCTTGCCCTTTATTAATACAAGCAAAAGTACGCAGAGTTATGCTTGAAGATGATGAGCAAAAGAGGTAATCTCGAGCAACGGAACTCGGGAATATATTGAAAAGGACGTGATGGAAAGGAAAACGAGACCGAGAAATCCCAGAATATTATCGGCACATTTCGCTACTATCACTAGGGAACGGAAGCAGAATTTCCAATGAATTACTTGGTCGATAAGGGAAAAAATGGCACATAATAATGAGGAATAAAGCGACAGAGTTCATTTCACGGTTCTTGGAGGACTATTTCAACGGATTAATGAAAACATATCGCTTAATTATAATAGCCAGTGTAACCTAACCAAAAGAGAGTCAAATTTTGCCAACCCATCAACGCAGTAAAGGGAGCGAAGACGACCTCAATTTAAAAAAAAAACACGTAAAATATGCCAGAACGACCACGGACAGCATCCCATTCATGCTCGGACCGATGTATATCACCAGGATTTCGCTTCCGCCTCCACTGAACTACAGCGCTGCGCCCTCACACAGAGCAAGATAGAACAACGAGTATCAGTCATCACACTGCTGCTACCATCCTCTTTCCACCATTCTCCTCCTTAATCTACATTTCTCCCTCTCCTCCACTTCGTCGTCAAAAGCGCCGCGTATAAACATGAAAGATAAGATGTCATCAGATCGATGACTCGCAGTTATGAGATGATGGGGGAAGTAGGGAGAGAGACGGAAAAAATACTCGAATGCGCAGTAATTAGCGGCTCAAAACGCGAGTCGAGCATATGGGTAAGCTAATGGGAGGTGGAGAGGGAGGATGGTAGGAGGTTGAGGGAGGAATAGGGGAGGGGGAGGGGAGCCGAGGCTGTGACGCGCGCGCGTTACGTCACAAGACGAAAAAAAAATCGCGATAAACCAAGAGTTGTCCTTGGCAACGTCTTCTTGCGATGCTGGGGGGGGGAGGGAGAGGGTTCCATTCAGAGGGAGGGAGACGTGGGAGGGGAGGTGGGGAGGGGCTGGAACGATTCTTTGGTACGACGAACGGAGAAGAGGATGATGCAGCCGGGCCAACGCGGAGTTACATATATACCACACTGTATAGACAGGTGCAGAAAAGAACAGTTGTGTTCCTCAGCGGGAGGGCCGGGATCACATCTCGCAATAGAAGCAAATATTACTTTAATAAATGCACTTTTCCAAAAACGATGGAGACGTGGACTGAAGAGGAATAGTTATAAAGGTACATTCCCCTCGACCTCTCTTTTTTTTAGTCTGGTATAATCGCTTAAAACCCGTGCTTATATCTTGAAATTTTAAGGCCAGATACATTAGAAAACCCTGGTTAATATTAGCCTTTCCATCAAATTTCAACATTTGAGTCCCTATTCTCTCGTATGTATATTTTTTTTAGATTTCTGACACTGGGAAATGTAGTCAAATATGTTCTCTTCCTACCCTGAAAATTTTCAAGACGATAGTTTAAGTTTTAAATGGGAAATACGTCGCAAAAACGAAAATACGACCAACATAGGAGGAGGAAGGGAGAGATATTTCAAAGAATGAGCTTATTATAAGTCGAAAAGCGAGGAAAAGTGATGTGTCAACTTGTGTTTTTCCCGGTACACAGCGTCGTGGAAGGCTATTCGGATTTTCCGTATGTTTATAATGCGTAGGATCACCAACATCACGAAGGATTTAAGGAAGCTAGGGCTGCGGAGGTAGAGAAAATTGTAAGGAAGAATGAAAGGAAGACAAAGAAGAATGGAAGGAAGTTGAAAAGAAAGGGTCCTACGTAGGCGTTAAGAGTCGAAGACGATGTTGCGGATGCCATCAATGGGCAAATACCTTTATTTTCAAAACATACACATATTTATTTTGCGTTGCTAAGAAAAAATGGAGCATCGACCATTAATACATATGGATTCTTCACTGTTGTCAACAACCGCGCGTTAAAAATGGTTTTAAATACTTCGCCAGAAGAGTCGCTGACGGCATAGCGATCCTAATTTCAAATTAGGTATAAGCAGGGCCGTTAAACGATTCATATATGTGATTATATAATTTATCAAATTCATAACATTGGAAATCAATAACCAGCGAGCGGATCTGCATTGATTGAGAATCCATCGATCCGGACCCATCGCAAAATTGCGGACATCTTTGAAAAATGATTAAGAAGCGCGTGAAGCGGCAGCATATATCAATCATCCACGGGATGGAATGAGGCTTTCTCCATGAAGTACCTATAGCATACGCATTCATGAAAGAAGGTTCGAAGTCATCAAGAAGCCACCGACGTTCGCAAGCAAGGTGAACGAAAACGGGTACGACACGAATAACTTTCTTCGACAGAAATGACAATTTCTAATTTAGCAACAAAATTACAAGACCAGTAATCCCAAACATCTTCACATACTACGAATGTAAAATGAATACTGTCAATAGCAGATATCCCTGGTTCCAAAATAAAAGGAGGAGGGGGAACTGGTGAATTTAAATGTAAAGGGGTACTTCATGGAAATAATGGGGGGAAAAATTCATTCCGTCTAATGGTAAAATCTTGAGTCCATAACCCAATGGTAGGGAATAAGTCGTTTTAGCTCCGGGAGGAGGAGACCTTGACTCGTCCCCAGACGCGAATCGGTTGGGGTAAAAAATAGCGAGGGCGGAAAATGCCGAGTCAGGGACGCGGCGACCGCAGGGCCGAGGCGAGATTTTTATTGCGATCTTACGAGCAACGAGGCAATTCAATTGAAGACGACCGCGACTCAAGACGACGACGCCGAGGGATGGATTTCCTTCCGGGAAAACCGCAGATAGAGAGCCAAGAGAAGAACGACACACAAATCCAATCTTCAAAGCGATTGCAGGTTTTCCTTGAATACCAAATCAAAGTTCACGGGATCGAGTCCCGCCCACAGAGAATAAAATCCGAAGATTCAAGTACGATGGAGTGGAATTTTCCTTTACTGAAGTAGATACTTTCAATTTTTTTACGATTATTAATAAGCCCATAGAGCATATGCCCATGGCATATGGGCCACACGCCCATTTTATGAACCCCAGCGGTTCAATGTTATCAATACGAAATGTGTCATTATTGTTGTAATGACACGATCGTCAATTAATAAGACGATAAACTATAGGCATTACACAGTCCCCAATTGACGATAGACGCCTATGACGCCAGAAAAATGTGTACCATTGACCGCTGGAAAGACCTCGTTAATGATTACATATTTGTAGAAATCGAACATAAATATCAATACATTACAACGCAGGGAATTAGTAATTCTAGGCACTTGAAATTTTTGATCAGATTATTCGTATACTTATCATTAAATCACACACTTAGGTACATCATAAGTCGCCTGATACAGCGAAATTTAGCAAAAAATTAATGCTCATTTCAAATATCATGAAAGAATAACCAGATAAATTAGAGGCCTAGAATTGAGATACCCACGACACCCGGGGGGAATGAAGGAGACGGGACCGTCCATTGATCTGCCTAACCCACAAGGCGGAAGAGGACAAATGGGCGAGGGGGGTGAGGGTTGGGTGCTGACCGCCCGCCCACGCACCGCTCCCCACCTCCGTATAAATATCCCCCAAATGGGTCAGCAGCGCCGTGAAGTTCGATTCCTCGGCGGCGCACGCGATCTCCGAGAGGGCAGCACGAGACGGCGGAAAATCAGGGTCGCGACATTTCAACCGGAGAATTCTGGAAGCCCAAAAGTCGGGAATTACGTCGCCGTCCGGTTCTTGGAAGTTTCCGACCCATAACTCCGCACTCGATCCGCGCATAATTTGGCGAAATCCGGGGTGGATTCCCACCCATACGAGTCGCTAACGCGGGTATTTAATTACAATAAGTCACTCATTCGAACATTAAATACAGTCAAAGTTAATCTCTCGCCAACGAACCTTCCCTTTGTCCATCAGGCATAATGCCTACTCAGGTTTATAATAGGGTGGTTTCTTGTGGTGGTGGGCGTCCATGCGATGCCACTCCACGTGACGTCACAGGGACCTTGTTTCTATACGAGTAGATAGGAGCTTTACATCGTCTGAGGTTACCAATGCATGCATGAGGCACAGAACTCAGGGAAACATCTCTTAATAATCACACATTAAAAATACATAAGTTCGGAAAGTTTCCTTCGTTTGTTAAGGTATTAATAATCCTTATTTAAGCCAAGCGCTACCAGCTAGCAGGGTACTGTGCTACCTCCTAGCATCCTGCGTCGTATCAGCGCTCAAAGCCTCGCCCCAAGGTCACCTCACTTGCGGCAGCGGTGACCAGACTGACGTCACACGGCCTTTTCCCAGCATTCATACTTAGCCGTCGCGTTTTCGCGCGCTTGAAAATTTTCACTTTTCATTTAATCGCGAAAAATAGATATCGTCATTTAAAAATTTAAAAGCGTAAAATACGTATTCCAGGAGTAATAATCTTTCGATTTAGGCAATAAAAAAATAATAGGAAACCACCCTGTTGACGATATTCCAACACGGTGGAATGTAAAATGAAACAAGGAGTAAAACTGGTTGGATACTCAAATAATTCACTTCCATATCCAAACCTAAAAATTAAATTCGCGAATTTTAAGTCTCTATAATTGGCGAAAGGGGAGCGTGGTAACTTAGAGGGTACCAACAGTGTTTGGCTGCTTATGAAGAGGCCTCGGATTCGATTTCGGGCGAGGATTCAGGCAACCCAAATCAATCCTCGAATTTCGAGGTGGGCCAGAGAAAGTCATTTGCCCCTCACTATCCCTCCCTCCCAAAATTTGTGTCATTCGCACGCTTGTGGTTTAGGTCGGGGTGAGCTCTACCCTCACCCATCCAAACTTCGTATCGAATCACCGAGTGATTTGGCTGAAATCATTTTGGCTGAGTCACGAAATATGTAGCAACGTGATCTGGCGTAACATGGTTCCATTAAAATTATGACAAGAAAAGGTAAGATTCAGACCTTCAGTGTCCCAGAGTGACCTTCAGACCCAGAGTGTATCCCTCAATGAAAGCACGTACCAAAAGAGCTGGATAATAAATACCTTTCACTTCTAGAAAAGGGAGACCTCGGATACGAAAAAGTAGGTACGGAAGTGGGGGGGTGAAATATTGTGAAAAATAGACAAAAAGATGTATTCCTATCCAAAATCTAAAAAAATTGAGGGGTATCCTCTGCTCTCGATTGACAACTATAAGTTTATAGAGAAAATAATTAACGCAATAGCGCAGAGTTGGCAATACTATAGGAGAGGGAATTTTCTTTTAAAAAAATGGTTACAAGATACGTTAATCCGAACCTCTTAATGTCTAAATGCTTTAACGAAGTTGATGGACCGGAAAGGATCATGTACGAGTAAATGAACAAAATTAGAACAAGTTCATACATTCGTACAGGTTGGTAGTTACATAGTGATTTTGACGTTAATTATCTCGTTCATGTAACTAGACGTTAACTGGTGAGTGTCAATATACCGTGTAGCAAGGCCTTAAGGGGAGCGAGGATACCTACAGCAGTGTGATTACAGGTGATAAGCCGTTCACAACCAAAAATGAGGCTGAGATACAAAGTCATACGCCAAGATTTAAAAAGCGACATATCTCGAACAAACATCAACACCCGGATTACGAATACGAAAACGTCGGGCACCAGATGTGCTGTCAACCACCTCGCCACCAATCAACACTCGCGTCTCTGATGGCAGAGCGATCCGAGTTTCACAAGGAAATAAGCTCTAATTACACACTTATATTCGTAAGAATATAATCTTTCGAATTCATAACTTTTCACGCTATTCCTTGCATTTCCAAATTAAATTGTAAACATTGAGGAAATTTATGGAGACTATTTACAATTGAGTGTTGGCAATAGGGTAGTTTCCTTCATAAAAGAAAACGAAAGGCATTGATTGCGTTTCGTTACCCACCATTAGTGTATTGATAATATACAAAGTATTTGGTTGTAGAAATACCCGTTTAGACGAATGGCAATGGTCAATTTTTATCCTCATTTGAAAAAGGCCAGATTGGCGCCCATGCGATGCCACTCCACGTGACGTCACAGTCGTACGTTCGTTCTATACGAGTAGATAGGAGTTTTACATCGTCTGAGATTACCAATGCATGTATGAGGCACAGAGCTCAGGGAAACATGTCTTAATAATCACTTATTAAAACTGGCTAAGGTCGGAAAGTTTTCTTCGTTTGATAAGGTATTAATAATCCTTATTTAAGCCAAGCGCTACCAGCTAGCAGGGCACTCAGATACCTGCTAGCATCCTGCGTCGTATCAACGCTCAAGCCCTCGCCCCAAGGTCACCGCACTTGCGGCAGCGGGAACCAGAATGACGTCCCATGGCCTTTTCCCAGCATTCATACTTAGCCGTCGCGTTTTCGTGCGCTTGAAAATTTTCACTTCTCATTTAATCGCGAAAAATAGATATCGTCATTTAAAAATCTAAATGCGTGAAATACGTACTCCAGGAGTAATAATCTTTCGAGTTAAGCAATAAGAAAATATTAGGAAACCACCCTATTGGCTCGCTTTCACTTGTCGCCGTACCGCGGACATTATTGCAAGCCAATTAAAATGTGCCAAAAGCGGGAACATGAATCAGTCTTCTGCGGAAGGGACTAGGACCGTCTTTATGTATTCCCTCGACTCGGCTGATTAAACTTGACACGTAATAAATGCTGAGCGACGCTCCTTTGACAATATGAAACTTCCCACTACAGATTCGACCTGCAAGGACGGAGAGTCCAACAAGCCTTTCTCGGTG
Organism: Ischnura elegans; assembly: GCF_921293095.1. Lineage (NCBI taxonomy): Eukaryota > Metazoa > Arthropoda > Insecta > Odonata > Coenagrionidae > Ischnura > Ischnura elegans. Next base: position 112,288,110 of record NC_060246.1, on the reverse strand, counting down.
AAGTCCTTGAAAATCTCAGAAAAGGGACGCTTCGTGTGCGAGACCGGATGTAGAGGACACTTCATGCTGCTTCACAATGACAGCGCCCTCCGACGCACGTCACCTCTATCAAAATTTCTTTCACGAGAAATAATTTCTACGGCTTCCCAAGACTCACATTTTCCTAACTTTGGTCTAATATGTCGTTAGACTACTCCGGACAGAGGACAGAGCTGCAAACCACGATAGTAGGAAGGGTGCTGAGTGAACCGTGGAGAGGGAGGAGGGGAACATGGTTTATGGATAAAATCAGGAGCTCGACGAAAAGCGTCACAGCAGAAGGTCACGATTGTTAGTTGACTTAGGCATGAACCTAAGCCCCGGTCTGCTTCAAATTTTTAGTGTTTTCTAAAGCATGATAGTTTTTTGGTCATAATTACAATACATTGTTAATTTAAAAAGTTAACATGGAGTTTCCATCACACACACGTCTAGTGCTGAAGGCGAGGAAAAAATAGTCTTTTAACACATTATTACATCAAATACTGATGCATATTCGACCCCAAAACGTTAAAATGTTATACAATAGCTGTAAATATTATTCCAATAAATAGATTAGAATTTGCGTAGAGTTTTCAAACAAACCAATTGCTGACTTTACTTTTCAAAGGATAATAACGCTTTCAGACATAGTAGTGTACCCTCATTGAACAATTTGGCACAAGGAATTTAAATGCACACACTGACGTACGCAGTCATTCGTTCAGTTCAGTGCGTGCGAGAAACAACAGTATGGGTGATATTTTCGACTCGCATTCATGCATTTGTACATTCGTTTTCTGCGTCTTCCCACATTACACCATGACATTTTCACTGCGCCTCAGGACAGTATATTACAATATGAATTCTAATGCCTCGAGGAAAAAAGAATTTATACCCTATTTACAATTGTTTCAGGCTTAATTTGGTGCAGTTCAAACAAAACTCTAAACATTAACTTACCAATAGCATTTATGCTAAAGTGAAGAAGGAAATTCAACGGAAATAAGTGAACAACAAGGGAGCGACCATTGAATTTCTTGGACAATTTCTTGGACAATTAGGGGCGTCGTATTCTCTGTACAGCCTCCGGGTATATGGCTAGTAGAAATAACCAATAAATACAGTTAATATTTGTTTGTTACCACGACAACCACTTCAAATAATGTTGGGGTGGAGGAGAGAGAATCGGACGAGCGGGTTAATAGGAATCCCAGCACAGAAGCTCGCCTGAATACGAAACTAGTTTTCCGTCCGACATTTCAGAATGTGCTTCTATATTATCTTACCCTTCGGGTAGATTCGAAACAAAAATAGTATGACGACATTTATTTCACGTTTCATGCATGTATCAAACCCGCGGCCCGCATGCGGCCTTGAGAATTTTTCTGGCCCGCGAGAGTCAAACATCAATCAAATTATCTATGCTTACATCTCCATACCGTCCCGGAAGCCGCCTCAACCAGCGCATGGCGAGGGAAGTTGGAACACCAGCCGATTGCAAAAATAAAGAAAAGGAGATCCTCGTACTGAGTTCCACCTAGTATTTATGAAATTCCTTTATTGTTCAGAGGGATAACGAATACCATAACCAAACCGCTTTTTTCATCTATTAAATTATGGCTTCAGAAATTTCTCTCATGATTTATCGTTTCGGCCGGGCCTTGAAATACAGTGAGGATATAAGATCAACCTGTCCTTCGCGTCGCTCTGAAAAATATTTATTATTGCATGTAACATTACTTTTGCATACAATAATAATAAATCCCTATGTTGCGATTATTCGCTTGAAAGTAATATCTATATTGGATCTAATTCCATTGGGATATATACTTTTATATACATGCGGCCCGCCGAGTTACGATGCATCTCCGAAGTGGTCCGCAATATCATTTTGGTAGGCCACCCCTGTTTTAGACTGTCGCAATGCGATAGTCTAAAACAGGGGTGTGTACCGCCCACAGGAGAGAGGTAAAAAACTTCGATCATTACACAACTTTCTGTACTTTACGAGCGTACCGACAGCGTACCTATCTATTGTTCGGATTCCACAATTTTCTTCTCAAAGAGAAAAATCTATACCATAGATTATTGTTCTTTTTGAGCTCTGCATTCGAAGTAAAAAATCACTGCTGCACGACATCGTACAAAATCAAAATTGTAGGGTGAATATGAACAGTATGCACGAGCATTTAAAAACGCAGGTTGTTCGCGGAGCGCTGCTCAACCACTAACTTAACTCTGTTTTAAAATATTTGTTTTAAGATAAGCGAACTTAAACATAGTTAAAGCGTAATAAAAGTAGTGCTGATATTATTAACTCGCATGTTTATGGGATAAAAGGGTCGAAAATCCACCAGCATTTACGTCACTGTACTAATGTCTTTTACCCCCTCATCTGGAGCAATTTGCCAGCCAGTAAAGCGGAGGAATAAGACGATATTGTCACTACAATAAATCGGTCCAGTACCATATTTTACTCAGAAACCACTTTATAATTGATCTAAAAACTGTAAAAAATGAGTTTTTTTTGCTAACAATTACTTCATAATTATCTCGCGCACACACATGTGGTATTAAACAATTTTCTTGTTAGTAGTCTCCCTTAACCCTCTAATGTTCAAGGATGGCTCTTGAAATCATTGGGTTGGCTTTCGCGTTGCGGTAAAATTTCTGCGGATTGGTTAATGGGATAAGCACCGCGTGTGCTCCCTCTTTGTAAGCTAGAGTTTCCCCGTCATTGCAGATGGCTTCTTCCGGACGATGAAGAGCAGAGAGGTGGTATCCACCGTCTTTTATACACATCCGTCGGAGTCAGGCGTCTATTACTATAAATGGACCAGTGGCGTAACTAGGAATATGCTTTGAAGGGGGGGGGGGGGGGGGGGCTAGTGGGTGCTACCCTCCTCGGAGGAAACGGGGAGTTCAGGAAACATATTGAAAAATCACATGTCTGAAAATGCATTTTACATCATTTTGGCACTTAAAATTAAACTTTAAGCAGATGCATTCAATCGAGACCAGAATTTTTTTTACTATTTTTAGATTTTTCTGAGACTTCGGGGGGGATACATCCCCCCGTAGTTACACCACTGATATGGACGGTTTCATACATGGAACCATAAGAAGACGCTTAATTTCGACGGATAAAAGACGTGAGTTACCATCTCTCTGTACTTCATCAAATCTAGGAGGCCAGCTGCAATGCCGGCGAAAACTGTTGCCTAAAAAGATGGACTAACGGATAATATTTTGATCTACATGTCCAGCGGATGCCGATGCAATGTATTCAGAATTCAGCACCAAGCAACTCAGGCCACCCGTGCATAACTTTCGAGCGAAAGACCTGAACTTCACGAGTCCAGATGTAAATAGGTATTTAAAACGGCAATGCATACGGTAAACACTCAGTTTGCATGTTGCATTATCATGTGCCGGACGAAACTTGTCGTCACCGTCACGGTTTGACTGCCGTACGTGAGAATGCGATTACCGACTAATTCCTCCTCTGAGGAGACAGCCATGGGATTACATGTGGGAGGCCTCTTTCCATCCCGTAGAAGCTTGATTTGTGTCGCTACTCAAGGGCGCATTTCAATCCGTTTCCCAAAGTGCCCGCATCTCGGCGATGACGCGATTCAGCGATCTATCGATTCTCAACTTTTACCATAGAATTTTTCGCTAGAGAGGAATAGCATTAAAGATATGTCAGTATGATAAATTATATCATGAAGAATAGCCCTATTTAATGTTTTTTCCCCATTTATTAAGATCTCTGTGTCGCCAGTGACGGGAGTGGCGACTACTGTAAATCGATAGAAAAGGGCGTTGGACAACAACACATCCAGGGGCCAACTTCAGAATCCCATATTGTAATATTCCCCAAGTGCCTGGCGTTTTGTCTTCTCATCCAGTGGGTCCGGAATCAAATCCCAGCCATGGACGTGATTTTTCACATAATGCCCGATCCCTGCTTGAGTGATTGGTGGAGGACACTAACAGCACGACACTCCATCCGTCGGATAGAACGTTAAGTCGTGGTCCCCTTGGAGCCTTGAGCAAGCTAACATCGACGCCGGGTTTCTCTCCACCCTTCCTCTCGCACCCTCCCTTCATGGCCCAAATGACCTCAGCTGTCGGTCGCGTCCACTGTACGATTTAACAAAATTACTCCGAAGGAAAATGTCGGCATGGTATTTGGAGGAGTCGACTCGTCGGCAAAGCCGAAATTTCTCCAACACAGAAATACATCTAATCAGCGAGCGCTCCGTTCCCGCCTCAAAGTTTCATTATCTTTTTCCGCCAATTACATTTCCATTTTCACGCTTGCTTCACGATTTCACGTTGCTTCACGTCAAATCCCATCAAATGGCTTTAAAATAATTTAGACATTGCTTTCATGTCAAATGTCGTGACCTGCCTAATTTGACGAGTCGTGCCTGGTTGGCTAGGGGGTCGTTTGCGTGACAGTCAATCCCTCGGTCTTTTGCAACGCGCACACTCACGCACCGCAATTCTATTTAATTTTCACGTGTTGATTCACGACGCTCACGGACTTCGCGTGATTTCATGAGGATAAAATAATGCCCAAAACCTAGAAGTCATTCCCGAGGTTGAACAAATTTTTCTTTCGAAGTATTAGTGCATGCTTTTGCGTAAGCTGCCTCATAAGAGGTGCGGAGGCGGGTGTTAGGAATACCGTATTCTTTCCTATGCCTTTGCTTTCTTTAATTATTATTGCATTTATTATATCAGTGTACTTCCATTTTGTCCTGCATTTGGCTTTCAGCCTTTGCGAAAGTAACACATTGAAAAAATTTTAAACTGGACAGAAAAAAATATTGTAAAAATGCAAAAAAATAAAACTGTGGAAAAAAATTCAATAGAAGAAAAGCCATATAAAAACTGATCAAAAAAATAAAAGGCATAACAATGCAACAAAAAACTGATAAAATTGTGAAAATTCAATAAACATTTATGACTTACTTCACATTAGGGTGACGCACCGTAGGCGTGTTTAAGATGTACCGGTAAAGCCATGTCTACCCCAACCAGCCAGCGGACATTACAATGCATTTTTTGCGCATATGTTTGTATTGTGAGTGTAGTGTGTTGTGATAGCAGAAACGTACATTCTAACAAAAGATGAGTAGAGTCAGGAAATTTTTATTTTTGAATTTTACAATATTTTCACCTAGAATAAGTCCACACGTTATTATTATTTTTTATTATAAATATATTTTTTGCCTAATTGCAGAATCAATAACATTCTATAGTTTATTAGCATGGGCGAGTTGGAGTGATCTGATAAAGGAGTTCCGTTTATTGCACTCCTTGATCGTTCGGGGCAAAACGAATTCCTAAGACTATCACTTAAGAAAAATATCTCTCTCGTTTTTTTAATTTCGATCGCACCTGGAAACATCGCCAAATTCTATGATGATGTTCCCCGTGTCGCCCTGAAAGAGATCTGTTCAAGCAATCTAACTAAGCCAAGCAAGTACCCTCCGATCCCTTTGCGTCTGCCAGCCTAACTCATGATAACGCTGCGTTACCCTCTCTCTGTGCACTTTTAGCAATTTTTGACGAGTATCGCAGATACCTTTTGTAATAATATGAAGGACGTCCGGCAGTGAAATATTAGGAAAATGGTGAATGGGGGAGTGCTAGAAAAAATCTAAAAGGAAATGGAGAAAATGAGAAGAGATACATGTAGATTAAGTAATAAATGCTAACAGAAGTTAATGGGCTTTCTGAGGGCTTTTAAAAAGCAAAATACTCTCAATAAAGAAGTAACTACGGGTCAATAAAACCATTATACAACCTGCTGTCTTGTATGGGCCAGAAATGCAGGCATTGTGAAAGCAGACTGAAAAAGCTGATAGCGTACACAAATATAAATTTTAAGATTAATTTATGCCGTTTTAAGACCCAGGCCTAGTAGCACAGATAAAACGTAGAAGACTCAGGTGGGCAGGAGAGAACATACCACAATGATAAAAGCTGTATGAGAAAGATTGTCAAGAGGAAAGCGACTTCAGGGTCGACCACAGCTTCGCTTGAAGGACCAAATCTTAAAAGACATCAGAAGAGTTGGAGCAGAAGTCGATTGGACGCAGGATCAAGAGAGGTGGCGAGGTGTTGATGGCGAGGCCAATAACCTTCTGGGGTTTGAGCGCCCTAATAGGTAAGGTAAGATAAATCATGGACGAATGAGGTAGTCCACACGTCAACTAGAAAAGACATCTGTACTAACCTGAATACGTAGGTATATCAATAAATAGTGTAAATATCTACATTAATAAAGATATCCTGCAAGTCATCTACCCTTCTAAATGTTTCGGTCACCTATTAAGTACCCTTAAGTACCCTTCGTGACAAACGGCCTGTTTCGGGACGAGAGGGGTGAGGGATAGTACGGGAGGACAACGCTTCGAGAGGGCGAGTAAAAACGTGAGGGAATGCACCAACAACCTCCCAGCCACTCATATGGTCGACGTGAAATCGCAGCGGTGGAAAGAGGACGCAACATCGGCAGCATCCAGAGAAACTATTAAAAAACGCGGACTCCTGTCACCGTCCGCGAAAGATTACAATTTGGAATAGAAGTATCTGCACAAGTATTTCATTTATGTATATAAGTATCAAGTTCTACCTCCCAGTAAACAGTAACTCTCTCTGGATCTAGATTACAAGCTGAATTATTAATAGCACTCATATGGAACACCATGCTGAAAATAAACTTCAGAAGACTAACCAAAGGTACTATCACAAAACAATATCCCAAAAAGCTACGCCAATCGGTCGCGAATATTATACACCACAATTTTACCCTAGTGTGTGGTTGTTTTGCCAAATTAATATGAAGAAAATATAAACATGATTGTGCGAGTAAAAATCATTGCATATTAATTATTTTATTATTGAAATAGTATTCCACTGTTCGTACACTACCCCTGGTGACTTATTTTACTCAGGTATTTTATGAAACAATACAATGGTGGGTATGTTTAATGTAGACATTTATAAATGGCAAAGAACACGTTTTTTTTTATTTAAACTTTACAGACACGTGCTAGTATACTCAAAAAGCCATATTTGCTCACCGCACACATGAAAATAAGCACTTACGCAGAAGCATCATACGCCCACATATTACTCCACTATAAATTCAAATTGTGCATATCGACCATGTGGATGACAATATAATTCAGAAACATTGACGAGGAAAAACAAAATATTCTCCATAATTATAAAAAAAACATTTATACATTAAAACACTAGATATTTCACCTAGAAGCCGTCAAAATTTTAATTTTACACGACGTGTCGAGCAGAAAAAAAGCCGGGTACATTTCCGCAGCTTAAAATTATACCACATGGAAAGGTGACTTAAAAAACCACTAGTCGAATTGTTATATATGAACAATACAATTACATAAACATCTACCTCAAAATACTTGCGGTTATCATAACTTACGAGTTAAGCTCTACTTTAGACTTATACCATAACGGTTAGAAACAGTGATGCTATAATAGTAGATGGGGATAGAAACCACATTCCCAGAACTTGTCTCCTCTAGCCAACCTATTATTATTTACCTTCATTTGCGTGAAAAAGCTAAAAGACTTCTGTAACAACTATTAAATGTAGCCATTTTTTTATCTAAAATATGTTCATGCTATTAAAAAAAATTCATGTAACCAACTGGCGTGGTGTATTATACAAGCCAATCTATCCTCCCCCAAAACTACAAAACCTATACTACTATATGGGGTGTCCATTAATTACGTGAGGTGATTTTGGCGATTTTTTTATCCCTCCTTCCCCTTGGTGATATATCGTGAGATTTGGCTCGATCCCCTCCCTCTTATGTCACGTAAGATTGTTCAAAATGCGTATTTTCTGGGTAAATACGTTAATCTACGCTCAATTGCGTTTAATTTATTATTAATATAATTTGTTAAATTATTTTTATTTAAGATTAGTTAAAACTAGTATTTAACACTACTAAGATTGTACTCTAGAATCATATTTCACGCGTCTTCTTGAAGAAAAAAATACGCGATACTTGCCAGGACCCCTCCTTCCCCCTTCCGTGAGATTGGGTGATAATCAACTTGACCCCTCCCCCCCTAAATGCTTGATGTAATTTATGTAAGCCCCATAATCTGGCATTTCCCAATACACACTTTTATACTGATTCATCGCCTACATTGTACCTAGTCTTATGCAACTGCATGGATATTCATCCACTTAATAATTTTACATTTTTGCAGTGTTGGTGTCCACATGCATGTAGCAATGCAGGATGGGTGAGAGTTCACACCACCAGCTAGCATGTGTAGGTGCTACGGCCTTTTTATCGATGGCTACGAAGACGTAGCATACATAATGCAGCATGTTGGAGTATACGCACCCCCTGCCAAACACTCATGATGTGGCTCGTAAGATATTATGTGGATGTAGCACACGTCGTATCCTGAGGGGATATAAGGGCAGCTGGGCACAAGAGTCTGGGCTGGGTCGTGCGGAGGAATGACCTCAGTTTCTGCGCAGGGACACGCGCACGCGAGGCAGCGGAACTCACCCTCCCGTGTCCACACGGGCCGTGTTCCGCAATCGCGGCATCGGCGACGGACCCCGAAAGAGGCAGTGACCGCGGCGGATGCCGAGGTCACAAACACCACCTCCGCACAACACAAAACGCTCGGGAGAGCCGACACGAACACGAAAGACTAAATTCCACATTGTAAAAAGGAATTTTACGTTTCCGGCAGGAGAGGGAGTAAACCACGAGACTAATGGATTCTCTATAGCAAAACGGAAAGAATTCAGCCATCTTAATGCTTCTGTACGAATACAAGCATCCTGCATCATCACTGGTCAACGATACAACTCTCCACACAATTATCCCATCAGCTAATCTTTTCACACTTTTTCACTAACTCATTGATACATCATGACATCAAAGCCTTATAAACACTGAATTGGCTCGTAAATTGTCACGAAAAGCTGGTAAAATGATGAGATTATATGCAAGTATGTATTTCTTTCACATTATATCTGAGGCTACAATATTAAACGCTCAAATTCATCCTTCTACCTATGTAGGTATATCATACATCATCATCGCTGGTCAATCAATCTTAAGATTGGTTAATGATTGATATAAAAAAACAATCTTAAGATTGTAGGTTCGAAAATTTTCGCGGCGTTGATTAGATGATCTCTGCATTCTCTTCGGGTTTTTCCGAGTTACCTCACCTTCGACCTGAAGACGCTGACTGCAATGCCAGCGAAACTGTTGTCGCCAAAACACAACGGACGCGGTGAAAATCCGAAGAGAATGCAGGGATAATCTTAAGATTGGTTCGACGCAGGTCTTCACTCAATTCTCCTGTCTGCTAACCTTTTCACACCACAGTATTCCTCCTCTTTCACATCATTCAATGCCTCCTTCATACACATATATATTGTCCAATGTGTTCCGTTTCCGTTTCCTATTCCGTTTTAGCCATCCACTTATCCCTCGACGATTGTGTTAATAAGGCTTTCATTCCTCAAGATATGATTTATTAAGTTGCCCCGCCTTCTTAGAAACGTTTTCATTAGGATTACCTTTTCTCCTAAACTTCTGAGGTCCACCTATTGTTCACACCGTCGATCATTTGATTTTCCTCATTTTTTTATGCAGCACCGCATTTCTACAGCAACTTTTATGATAAAAGGGCGGAAACTTTCGAGATTTTCAATTTTAAACTTATGAGAGAATGATGTAGATTACTTTTTCGCCGACGCACATCTTTCCCTTCCATCGGGGATATACTTGACATCGATTGGAATCATTCCGATCGTTTTTCATAGGGAACAAACAGTTGATTCCGAGTGATAGCACCGTGATCGTGAACAGTTGTATTTGAGATTTTCTACTCCAACGACTCACCACGATGGCTCATACTGTCGGAATCATGAAAATCTTCACATACAATATAATCCGTACGTGGAATTCAAACAGAATTAACCGTTAGAAATGAAAGCAGGACTAATTTCGATCACTATCAAGCACACCCTCTATCCACCGAATTATTTTTATGCATTGCGATTTCGTATCCGGGTCAACAGCCCATTTGATACCGATCCCATGCTCACAAACATAGCTTAAATGCTTGCAGAAGGCTATTTCACCATCTTCCCCATACTAGGCCTATTAACGATTGATTCTCATTTCTAGCAGGACGGCGAACTGAGCACACGCGAGGTGAAATAGAAATTTTGCCCCTTTTTCCCCCATTCCGCTCTGCTTCGCGCAGAAATTACGGACCGCGTTTTTTTATTTTCATTTTTTTCTCTATTTTTTTCTAAAAAAAATCCTAGGAGGAGCCGTTGCTTTCGCGCGAGGAAGCGCGACATCGGTCGTCTTCCACGCACCTGCCCCCTATCGGATGCGCCTCGAATTAAAGTGGAGGGGGATCGGTTTGAGGAGCAGCTGAAGGGAGTAGTGAGCGCCAGATGCACCCAAGGAAGGTGGCGATCGTGCGTGAATGCAAGCATCTCGTGGAAAAGAGACGTCACCCACCCCAAGAGAATCTAACCTCACTACTATCTGTAAAAAAAGCAACATACATGAGTTTGAGGAGCTTTAGCGTCTAAACGAAGAAATCAATTTTTATGCAACAAAAATCATACGAAAGAGAAATCATTTCTACGTTGTATCATGTACTTTAAAAAATCTTCCGCTCGATATTATTTCATGTACTTAATTTTTTCTCAAAAAAGTACCCGTTTTTTTGCGCGTAAAATGAAGTTTCCCAACTTTGAGCGCTTGGCATTCCCGTTGTTTTTGTTCCTGTAATTTGCAATCTATATATATAAAAGAAAGTCGAAAATCGTGTTAGTTAGAACACTTATAACTCGAGAACGGCTGCACCGATTTCAATGAGATTTGGTTCTTTGGATTCGTCTCAGGCGGGGTTAACATATAGGCCATTAAAAAAGGATAATTTCACAAAAAAAATTCATCTCTTTCCTATGGACATGCTTTTAGGAGTTATAGTAACACAACAATTGATAAGTCGGTCAAAACTACAAATTAAATAATTTGTTTTGTTTTTACCACTTTAATAACTGAATTTAGTAACAATATAACATTTTAATTACTAAATATATTCAAAATATTAATTAAATTGAAATTACATTTTTTAAATTTAATTCGAGCTGATTGTAAGCCCAGCCGTGGCCCAGCTCGAGTTGACACTTCACTACCGTGTTTGTAAACAAATCTCCAAGCAATTGTTGACAAACGGTAATGTCCGTGTTCCTGTCGAGGAATCGAGTAGTTTTAACTCATTTCCTTGGAATGATTGCAAATTTAAGAGTTCCAGGATATGATTGATCACCAAAAGAATCAAAGATGGTTGATTTAGCGAGCAAGAACGAAGATGTGGATGACTAAAACGAGGTAAATTCAAATAGTTCGTACTCTGCATGGATTCGAATCTTTTAAATGTGTAACAAACGAAGACGAAATCACCAACTATCTATCTAAATATTTTAAGTCCTTGGACGTACCTGGCTTACCAAGGCACGATTTACAGAAAAATGTAGTTTCTGTGCTCATGATCTTTCGAAGCCTAAACCAACCATAACTATCCAACGGAACGTGTTTGATCATTAAAAAAATTGGTGATGAATGTGATTCACGCAACTTTACTCAAAGGAAAATTCAAAGGTTAGGAAGTCCTCATTCCGTAGATTCCATGATCTCAACTCATATGCCCTTTTGAGCTTAAACGTATTCAATTTACAATTCGTGTTGCATTCGTGATAACGATTAAAAAATCGCATGGTCATTCTTTCAGTTTTTGTGTTGTTTGTGCTCATGTGCAAATGAAAACCCATGATTTTCTCATGGTCAATTTAGCGTGCTATGTTCACGAGTCGATAAACCATCATCTGTATTTCTTCCTTCGCTTCAAGTGCGTAGCTAGGATAGGGGGTTTCGGGCGCAGCTAATACCACGGGTCTGTAGGGTATAGAAAACTAGCTAAGGTAAGCGGGAAGTGTGGGGGCACTTCCCCCAGACATTTTTTAAGATAAATGGTTCAAAATAGTGGGTTTTGTGGCTGTGAGAAAAGTTAAATATGTTTTGTTTGTTAGTCATCCGTCCCCCTAATATTAATAACAAAATCTTTCATTAAAAAATTCTCTAAGCTCTTGGGGGGGGGGGGGGGGGTTATCCCCAAAAACCTCCCCTCGCTGCGTCACTGCTTTGCTGCGCTATATTTATTTAGCTTCATCCGCTTCATCTTGCGCCTGATAACAAAACAAAAACTGTTGTTTCTCAGAAGGTGCTTGACGCAAGACATTAAACCCGAATGTGTAGGGCTCACCGTGGTGCGTTTACGCATGCAGTACGTTTACGCAGTGCATTTTTTCCAAACAGAGATACTAAAACTGGCGCGCCTTAAGTCATTTAATGCGAATGCTGCTTCAAAGGGGCTTTTCTTGCACGATTTTGAGCATCAGTCAAGCGTCGGTCTGGGGTCGTGTCAACCTGCCCCCTGAATGGGCCAAGTGTATGCAACAGACTTGGACCTAAAAACATTTTTTTACAGCTAATAACGCAAATAGCCAACAACTGAATGCGTATAATTTTTATTTCATGAACTGCTTTAATAAACCACAATGCATAAAATTTCTTAAGCTAAAACGTAAGAAAATTTGTTGAAAAAAATCCGCGTAAACGTGCTCCGATTCACCCTATGTAGATTCAATAAAGAAAATGTCTTTCTGACAAGCAATTTTGGTACTCATTTACGTAGTTTTATTGAATTTGTATCCTTATTTTATTATAATAAATTAAACATGATTAAAAACGATACAGCCGCTCTTGATTTATAAATGGTGTAAGTAAACTGTAAGTTCATTGATTGTTAGGCGGTACGAAGTTCGCCGGGTCAGCTAGTTCTGATATAAAGAAGCCACATCTATTATTAGCAGTTTGCTGAAAACAAATTTTTTATACCACTAAAATTAGCGGAGTTGTTGTAAACAACGCAAACATCTGCTAACTTCGAAACCAGATGTAGTTGTATGCAGTAGTAGTAGATTTATTTAGTAGAAATCAGTCACATAGCTAGGAATTTGCCTCGGGTGGGAGAGGTATGGTGGTATGCGAGTTACCTACACTGATATTACGTCATCAATTCGCACACATCGAAAAACCGTACATTTCAATAAATTAGATTTACATATATTCCGCTTCCAACCCAAACCCCGCCAATCCCTGAATGACCTCAGTCGCATGAATTTCACACACTGTACTATCGAAGCAACAATTTACGGAAACCTGGGTCGTTTATAACTACGACGGAATATTTGATTTTTTTAAATGAAAGTCACATATTTATAAATTAAAATCATGACCTGAAAATTCACACTTATCTTGAAAAATTGGTGGAAATTCTGCAAGGTCATTCTTGTAAGATTTACGGACACACATTAAAAAAAAGATTATCGCGCGATAACTTGAATCCTGAGGTTAATTTTACTATGCCTGCCAATAAACTGCTTTCGCTTGCGAAAGCATCCATTATTCTAACTTCAACCATGACAAATTTGCTGCCTGAAGCCCTTGTCCCGCTATAGCTGACTCCACAAAAAATACCCTAAAACTTTTGGAAGGTGCCGTCACGGTCCGTGAGGATAAGGGAGGAGGATAACTCTATTCCTTAGACGCTCCAAGGTGCATGACGGTGACAAGTGACTCCAGAGGCGAAATGGCGACCTCCCTCCGAAGGACGCAAAAAGGCCTTCCCTCTACTCACACTGCTGCACCCCGAAGGTTCGTAAGGATAGGCGGGGGTTGATCTCACGGTATGATATGGCATTTGCAGAAGACGACCGACAACTGAGGTCATTTGCGCCATGGAATTTACAATCATGTCGAACTTATCGTGGTGAACACACAAATAAGAAATATTTTTGGAGAGCCCTCGGAAAAGCTAGAGCTAGAAAAAAGCTAGGATTCGTCAACCTAGTGGCGGTAAGATTAAAAGAAACGTGCTACATCATACTCGTACGGCCACACTTTGAATATGCAGTGATCATGTGGGATTCGGCGCTGAAAGACTTGAGCCGTGACCTTAATTAAATAAAAAGGTAAAACGGCTTGATCCGCCAAAACTGGCATGGGCGTACAAAAAGCAATGTAAAGATGTTAAACGCATTAGACTGGGAGCCGCTAGAGACTCGGATGCTGCGCGCTAGGCTCAGATCGCTCACGCGATTGAGTAGGATAATACGTTTATTACCACAAAAATTGCGTTTTGCACAAAAATATATCACTAATCTCAATGTTTACAGCAAAATGTAAAATATGAAAAGTATGGCAATGAAATATTCATTTTTCTAATTCGACACGAATCAAAGGAGCATTAAAATTACGATAAGAGTGTTCTTCATATTAGCTTTGCTCCAGGAATGAAGGGAACGTTTCGAGTGAAAAAATGGTTTCGGAAAATTGAATTACCATCATCAGATCTAGCATCACAAAATCAAAGGATGATGCTTATGAAAATGATAACACAACAAATGTTAAACATTAAAATGCTAAAATTCCTACCATTGTTCCCTCTAATAATACCGTCATTTGGTTTTGTGATGTTTGTCCTTATGACGTCAAATGAATTTTCCGAAACCCTTGACTCAGTGCAAAAAATTAAAATTCATTCCTAGACTAAAATAAGATAGCAAATAGTATTTTAGTAGGATGTTATTGATAAGGATTCAGCACGTATCAAAAGTCAACATAATGCTGTAAGGTGATACTCGGCAGCTAAGCCGCAGAAGCAGAGTAGCGAGCGACCCTGTCTCTTCTTCCTCGGCCCAGTGGAGCGATTCCAAGGGCTCTGTGCCCTTCATCTCCACCCTTCGGCGGCGATGATTTTTGGCGAACGCGAACCGGGATCTGAGGGGTCTCCTTCAGCATTTCCCACTAAAAATAACCACATTCGGAGAGCTGTTAAAATGAATCTTAAAATCGGTCATTCATTGCTTAAGGTAACAACGCACTGTTTCCGTGGAAGTGAGCGCTTTGAGTGAGCTGCTACGCGCGCGCCGTAGGCGGCCAGCGTTTGAACTTCCTTGCAATTTCTGTAATAGGCTAAATCTGTGCCGTCATCCGAAATGGAGGCCAAATTCAGAAACACAGAACAACGTCTCTTGCCATTGATTGAAGCTAAGTGAAAGACATAAGGGGCTCCAGTCGCGCAGTGCCAGTGCCCTAATGAAGACCAAACGACGGAACCAATTTATGATAACGATAAAATAAATGGATGAAGGATGATACTTTTAGGACATACTATTCCAAGATAACCAAGGACATTGCGTAGGCCAAAAGTCTGCAACCTTTTCATTCCTGAGGGCCGCATGTTGAAATTAGCAAACCAGAGGTCGCAAAGAGGTACTGTTTCTTCACATCATACTGCAACAAAATTTTAGTAAGTGGCTGAAACAATTCATACTCTGTTATTCTTAGATATGTTTATCTTTCCTGCAGATCCCTTAATTGATACGCAAGTTTAGTAAAGTGCTCGAACAGTTTCAACAAGATGTTAATTCATTAAAACCTTAAAAAAATATATTTTTTTCGAAACGCGGAAGCAAGAGGATTGGCTGATTAAAAATTACATCTCCTAAAAAAGTATAGATTAGTTTTAAGGTCAAGAACTATACACCTTTATTTTATACACTCAGCACGTAACTACATACTTATATATAAGAAAGAGACAGCTCGTAATATATCACCCCGAAGTGAATGATTCCACCCCTGGCACAACAAGAACACCCCCGCGTTTCCATACCATCGCATCACGGCACAGGGTTTTTTTTTTGCGAGCCGGCTCCGCAGTGACTCACGCATAAATCCGCAGGCGGGAAGGCCTACGCCATTCATTCGATGTCATTTGGAGAGAACGCGGCTTTACAGGCGAACGGCAACTGCGACTGCGATGAAAAAGAATGGAGAAAAACAAAACAGGCGAGGAACGCGACGCGATACTGTCTGACGCAACAACGCCCTCAACACGATCCCACGAAACATGCGCGTAGCGAGACTAACAAAAAAGAGATGGAGAGATTAACAGCGGCGAGGGATGAGTAATCTTTCTCAAGGGGAAGGAAAAAGAGGAGATTACGAGGCTTCTGAGCGCCAGACAGCAGGCGACACAAACAAACAAAGGGATGGAAGGAATGCTTCCGGATCTGATGACAGATATTCTGACCACGATCATAGTTACAGGCAATATTGATCAACCATACGCACTGCGTATCTAATCCCTGAACAGACATCCCGAATTCTTGGAGGCCCCAGTCCGTGCCGAACAAGCTTGGTTTCTGTGACCTCTTCCCCTGCTTTCCAATTCAATAAAAAAATGTCCGCAGCGGCTATGAACGCGAACCGATCGATTTTCTCTCAATATTTGATAATATTAATTGGCCTGTTTCACGCATTCCTATCGTAAAAAGAAAGAGCCACAGTACATAATTGATATCTATCCAAAGAGAAAAAAATTGGCCAATAATTGGTTCACTTGAGCTAAAATCAACTATCTATATGAATCTATTACATTTGTCAGTCCACATTTTTTCAAAAATCATTTAACGATGCCGCCTCGAAAACATGGGCCTACCTTCCTAAACCAATCAATGACCCTTCATCCTTGCAAAAATCCAGAAAAAATCAAACATTCCAAACTAACCAAATCTAACTGACCATTTCAACGATGCACAGTATAATCATATGCACATGTTCTGCAATGCTGTTATATATATTCCTTTGTTACTGATTTCAAATTACTATAAAACGAAGACATAAAACTGAATTCTGATCTTTGAACTGTTTAAAAACAATGTTATAATCGGTTGCTCGAGGTGTCCAACCAATGAAAGCAGAATAATCCATACATAATTCCACGTTTGTCAAGGAAAGTTTACAAAATTCTAGGTTAACCTAACGCGATTACTGCGATAGAAAGGGAGTTAACTGAAAAAGTACTTCGATATTTTAAAATATGTATTACATTTACTTATTATTTAACGTCCCTAACTCATGAATTACACTTCGCAATAGAAATAACAGACGTCACCTGGCATTCTATTCTTCTTGTTTTGAATCTTACCAGAGTCAAGGGGGATAAACATTTCGAGAGTCTCGTCTGAGATTCTATGTTCCCATACGACTGTAAAAATTCTACTCAGCTACAGCACTGAAAATTAATAAAAACTTATTTTAGGCCAGAAAATGGGCTTTGAACTGGCAATTTACTACATGAAATGGATTTTAAATAAAATATTTTGAAATTCAAGGTGGGGGCAAACAATCACGAATACTTAATTCATGCATAATTCCAGGGACTAAAAAAATCACGCATAACTCCCGATTTTTTCCCAGTCGCTAGACAACCTGGTTGCAATAATCTGAGAACAATTAAGTAGTAAACAGAAGTATCTGCAGGAGGCGACAGACGATTCAGGCTATTTGCGCCATAACGAAGAGTAGGAAAGAGGGGATGCGTCGGCTTCAGCCGGCACCAAAAGAAAGGTCGCGAAGAAACCACAGCATAGCAGACTATTCTTGGTACTGAAAGTAGTGTTGCAATGGTAGTATCCTTCTTGCCAGTAGCGTAGCTAGGAATTTGAAGTGGAGGGGGGGGGGGGGGTTTACCGCAGACTTCGGGGCCCCATCCGGGGTGTATGTAAAAGAGCCTAGGGTAAAGGGGTCAGGGGACCTCTCCCGAAAATTTTGGGATTTTTCATGCAGAGAAACGTGATTTTTGAGACTCTCAAAAACATTAATTTTGAACGAGTATCTATTAAAATAAAGTACATAAATTGTATAAAGTAAAGGCTTTTAAGGCTCAAGGGGGGATTGTAACCCGAAACCCCCCCCCCCCCCCCCCCCCCGGGGGCAACGCCACTTCTCCTTGCATCAGTCGAGCAGAGAAAGGGTAGTTAACCTCTGCAAGACCCGTCTTAATTATTTCCGATAATCGTGAAGAGCGGAAGTGACGTACAGAATGCCTCGCCGCACTTTGGTGATCCGTCACCTGAGGTGACTCTCAAGGTATTGTGCAGGAGTCCTTTCTTCGAGTCCCACCGCGCGCCGACGGCCCTTCCGCATCAGCCGGGCAGGCACCGCAAAGTGGACCACGTGACGGCTGCGGTCGCTTCCTCCAGCGTAAAAGCCTTCCCTCTCAACGACCTCACAGCGAACACAAGCGACTCACTTCCTGCACCGACGACGGAGCCATTCCAGCGAAAGGTAAGGGCTGGGAATGACACGACGTGTTAAAAGCGTCCGGACGGGGTAGTAGTGGAGGGAAATGTAGCGTTCCCATAGAAACGAGAGTAGGAGAACAGCCCTCTTTCTCTATTCCCACGCCAGCGGAGTGCTAAAGTTTCGCCATTGCGTGAGGTGTTACATATTTTCCCATTTCCTCGTCTCTGTAACGCATCTTAGGCCACTAAAGCCGTTGACTTCCTCCGCGGTTCTCCACCGAGTGAAGTCGACGTTTCGATGGTGCCACCTTCAGGGTGTATGGCGGGGGTAACCTCCTTCCAAGCGTGCACTATTCATTCCAATACATGCGACGGTATTTAGGCAAACATGAACACACATAACAGACCTTGGACATGCGAGAAAATCATAGAACGTATCGAAAAATGAATGATACTGGTCATATTTCATGACAACAATAACTTTAAAAAAAATAAGTAACTATACTGTCAACCAGAAAACCACTTTTTACAAAGCAATAAATTCTTCTGCGACCTATTATCACAATCGGGAAGGATGAATTTTTAAACCATTCCATTCTACTCCATAGTTTTTTTTCACGGTCCATCTATTGCAGTTCGAAGGGTCTTTCTGCTCATTTAGTTTTCTTCACGAACCCATAAGAGCCCTCCCGTGAACATTATTATCGGAACAAGAAATATTCCTGATTGACATCCGTCTGGAACTCCATTGATAAGTTTTTAACATGATAGCAATACGTCTATAGACTCTTCGTGTATTCAACTATAAATGCATCCACTTGAAGTGCTTTCAAATATAAACGTTTGTCATTTCGGTGCGGAACATGGATAACACACATAAGAAAAAATAGGGGAGTAGCGAAGCCGACGCCTATTTCGTAACGGACAAAAGCTTTGCTTCCAATATCCTCAAAAATAATAAACCGCAGGGACAAAAATCACCCCCTTCTAGTGGGAATACGTCCCAGACGGCAGGGCGATCATAATTTCTCGAGGAAATTAAGGATAATTAGGGTTGTTAGTCGAATTAATATTCATGATGTAATAATCTATCAAATGCATACATTTTCCATGCTATTTCACGCAATTACAAATACTAAACTTCAAACGAACAAATTAATAGCTCTGCACTCAACTTCGTTCAGCGGACACTTCTGACAACCGATAGAACAGCGGATTAAGAAGCGACATAAATTCAGCATCTACGGATACTGGGATCTTCTCTATTCAGTCCTCTTGGTTAACCGTATATTACTACACCTGGCTCAGAGTGATGTGGTCACTAAACCTTCGTCATTTTGACGACGCTATTTTTTTTAACTTTTCAATCAGGTTATTTTTGTGCTTTAAACCAAGAAACTTAAAGTTTTGTTATGTATATTTAAAAATTTAATCAAAAATGGATGAGAAGCCAAGGGGAACAAGTTATTTCTCGTTTCTAAACAGAGTTAGGTATAGAAAATAGGTAAAAAAACAAACGAGATCAATTAGATGCGTAGTAGTGCATTTGACTTACCACTCGATGTCAGCACAGAACAGATTCACTCGTATCCCTTGGCAACAATTGACTGTAGCTCACTCTGTTTAGAAAATAATCACTTGTACCCCTTTGCATACAACCATATGCCCTCTCATATGTCTTTCGTTGAAAATATTTTAATAATTATTTTAACTACGATTTCTAACAAAATTTTACTATGTAACGTGATAAGGAAATATTTAAAATACCACAAATTACCATAAAATACGACCTGTATCTCAAACATTAAAAAAATTACATTCGAGAAAAGAAAGACCGAGATAATTTTTTTCGAATTCGAGACGAGTACAGCCAAATGCTACTCGGGTTCTACTTTATCTAAAAAAATTCAAAATGATGCTATTAAGTTCTAAGCGATCAAGTTCTCACAAAAATATCATGCGAGCGGGAGGGATGCATCCTTGCAATAGGAGGCGATGTGCCAAAGCATTTTTTTCAGGCCGCTTTCCTTCCAATCCCCCCTCAAAGCGATGGAGGGAGGCCGCTAATGAAATGAATGAAGGTCGGCGTTCCCCTTTCCTTCTTCCGAGCCCAACCTTCCGCATCAGCATACGGAAGAAGATGCGGCGAGAGCGGGAAAACGCCCTTATCTTCTAAGAAAAGGAGGCAGCCGCATCCCACATCAGGCGAAGGCGATTCGACCTTGCCCCAACAACACGACTTCCCTGCCCAACCTCAACACTATCTACCTCTCCATACCAACCGACGAGAGTGCGTAACTAACGAGTGGGTAACTACCAAGGGAATGATAGTTGGCGTTAGAAAGTATGACTACTACAGTAGCCCTAGGTAAAGTATTTGTGAGAACGGCACACTTGCGTAGCAATGGGCTCGTTTACCATTTTTATTGCCGATTTTGATAAATTTTGAAAAAAATAAGAGAATCACATAATTCCATTTTTCGACGAAAATTGAAACAGAACGAGTAAAATATGATATGGCAGGCGAGGGAAAAAATATAACAGATAACGAGAAGACAGAGGAAGTGGTGGTGGAAGGATGAACACACTAAGTAAGCCAATGAATGGAGAAGATTTATTTTTCACCATAACGCATCCATCTTTCCACAGTGACGGCGGTGCAGTGTCCTCTCCTGGTAATCCAGGGGTCAAGGGATCGGATCCCGACAGGGTAGATTTCTCCAATCTATATCATGGATGCATGCGCGACTCCATCGACTTAATAGCAAGAAGGGACTGTATAATCATAGATTCGGTAGGAAAATAAAGACGATGTTACAATTATTATTAATGAATAGTGATATAGAGTTCGATTGACCGCCCATAATGAAGCCATGTAATCCAAAACGACAACGGCCCACTTGGCAGGAATAAGGGGAAAAAATGCTGTATGTCATTGCAGCTATCAGAGCTATAGCTTCATTTCTATCAATACATGAAAGAATGGTTTGGAGCAGTTTTGGAATTAACGGCTGTCAATAAAAAGAGGATACAGGAGAAGTAAAATTACTTGGTGCATCGACACTGACACCATGGTGTCTATTTTAATATACGGACGCCATACTTCCGACCATGGTTTGGACAATGCTATGTCATAAACAAGGGAAACGAACTGTCCAACCCGCGGCCCCTAGAGGCTAAAGAAAATGTGGCACAGATGCACACCTGGAAAGAAGTATGCGGGTTGCAACTACAAAAATAAAACCAAATATCGACACACTCCTCAAAAACAAACAATGCCAAAAATCGCAATAATTGATATAACTTTTTAACCAACAAATATTATTATTGCACTTAAATTATGTATGCACCTATATTATAATGTCTTTTTTTTAATTTCATCAGTGGCGTAACTAGGAATATACTTTGGGGTATGGGATGGCCCGGGGTGGCGACATCCTCCACCAGACTGAGGGAAAATTTTTGAAAATTGACATGCCGAGGAGTACATTTTGCATCATTTTGTTGTTAAAAATTTAGCTTTAAGTAGATGCAGTTATTATGCGTCAAAACGTTGCAGTAATTTTAAATATTTTTTTATTTCTCTGAGGCTATCTTTGCCCTCAACCCCCCGCCAAATTTACGCCACTGAATTTCATTGATGCGGTGGCCAATGTGACGTGGAGCATTGTGGCCCATCGGCCGATCGTGAAAGCGATTTTTGGCCCTCGCAATTAAAAAAGGTTGGAAGCCCCTGGTCTAGACCATCGTCTGTCGGAAAAAACAGTAAGTATTGAAGATGCTATGTGAATATTATTTTCCCATTTCGTGGATCCACTAAGTGAATCAGCAAGCACTAAACCGAGTAAAAAGTTATGAACCGCAACGGCTACAAGGAATGGATAAGGAAAAAGCAGAAAAGAGAACCGTAGGGAGAATTACTACAAAACAACTACAGGGTTGAATACCAACACAGAATACGGCAAAACGGAGGAAAAAGACGATAAGCTCGTTGAATATATTGTCTCCATTGTGTACCCTCTAACAGTCAGTAGTGGCGGAAACGGGAATGTTGACCAACACCATAATGACTACTTCTATTCCAAGATTTAATTACTCACTTGGTACTGCATCCTGTCTCTATCAATCCATAAACACTACTCATCCTTCCCTCTTGTTCAACATCCTTCATGGCCTAGCTGATTTCAACAACCCCTCATCCCACAATACTCTTCTCTTACCACTTCCTCTGTCTTCTCCTAATCTCTAATAATAGTTGCCTCGCCAGCCACGCCGAGAATTTCCTCGTTCCGTTTCCTTTGTCGTCAAGCAAAACAAGTACTGGGGATAGATACTAATTATCCTTGATGGGAAGGGGACCGTGACTTTACTGTAGGATTCCTAGGCTTGGAGTGGAAACAGTAGGTATCCTCGAGTAATCCTCATAGCTAGACAATCAAAGGTATTTCCCAAAGCAAAATTTTGGGACAGGTCCGAGATCTCTTAACTACTAGGATTTAAGCCACGCCAATACAAGGTCTGTTGAAACAACAAGCTCTATTTTAATCAACAAGTCAACAAATTCTAGTTTAATTTTTTTCATGGTACGTAAACCATCGAATGCTTTGACTCATATAAAATTTAAATATAAAATTCATCCCATGAAGGTGGTTATGCCTCTAGATGGTTGACATTATGGTTCGATGAACCCATTTTCCTCGATTAAAATCATGTCTAAAGGGCTAAAGAGAGAAGTTAAGGACCTAAAAGAATTCCTCTGAAATGAATTTAAAATAAAAAAATTGACGAAAACACACTCTTGCAGCTATTTGTACTCTCACAGCTCATCAAAGAAAACGAGAAACAATTACGAATGAAAAATACGAGTATGCAGTCACTACCGCGATATAATTCCGAAACATTCCCAAAACAGAATGATCCATACATTGCCACCCCGGTCTACCGAAACACTTCCTGCAGGCGCGGGCACCCAAGTAACAAACGTGAATCCACGCAACATTTCCGGATGGAAAAAACCTTTAGTGAGCCCGCAGCCTAAGTGGAAAAAGTTTCCATCTTGTGCGGGTATTTCGGTAAAAAATTACCACACCATTCAGAATTCCTCATTTACCTACGTTCTAACTTTCTACCGTCGCGTTGCGTTGCCTGATGTTATGTCTATAGGCAAACCTTACGTCCACAAATAAATAAGAAAAGCATAGCATGATGAAACATACCTATATCCGAGAAACGGGAGCTGAACATAACATATATGGCCATGAAACACACCGAGACTAAACGAGAACAAGGCTTGGGAACTGAAAAAGGCAGGTTCCAATGTCACAAAAACCAATACACCGAAAGTCGACATTTGACATCGAACCCGGCCTCGGCGCGAAATAAAAACCTCACCACCCGCGAAATCTCCATTGGAGACGACAAAACAAAGCGACCCTTCCTTCTTCCCACCACTCCCACCGCGCAGAGCCGCAAAACAAAACAATTCTCTTCACGCGCCACTGCGGGCGCAGACGGTCAGTTGTTCCCTCGCACCCCCTCCCTCTCTAGAATTGCCACCCACCTTCGGAACAAAAAGTAGGGCGGGAAAAAGTGTGCGCGGGTTGCGTAATCGCCGCATGTATGACTCCACCCGTCGGCAGACCTCTCAAATGGACGACCGGGCCAGCGACGCGACGGCTTTCTCGGCTCAGGCAACGCTCAAGGACGATACCTACCTAACTTCGATTCGTACAATGGACACTTACGGACCAAAAAAAACACGGTATTGTTCGAAGAGAAGGCTAATTACCACAAAAACATATCCCAGAGCATTTTCATACGAAAGCATGAAGGCCGCCGCGAAAGAAATACCTGAGGGGACCACGAACACAAGAGGCCCCGGTCCGTACGGTGGAAGCAGGATATGTGCTGACGATTAGCGCGTTCTTAACAGCTTTGCATAATATTCCGCACCGCATAGATGAGCGCAGAGAGAACCATTTATTCCCAATGGACTATCTGGACTGTCTGGATTTCGGATATCAATGGACTATCTGCATTTCGGAAAGATAGCATTGGAGGTAATGAATTCGATGGATCATTTCACCACGAATATATAAAGTTCAGAAAATAGCCCTGATTAATTCTCATTTCCCCGTGAGATTCGAATAGCCCTGCCGTAGGCGACTTGTAAAAAGCATATAGATGGGAGGTGGGTGAAAATGTATCTAATGGCTGACTGGAGACTCCTTTTACAGTAAATTTCGCGAAAATATCCAAGCCCGAGACAAGGGCGGGACAAAGGGGGCAAGCGCCCTGGGAGGCAGATTTCAGGTGGCGGCAAACTTAGAAAAGTTTATTAAACCAAATGCAAAACAATTTTTCTCATTAAAGTATTTAACAATAATTACTAACCTGTAAATCATTAAAAAATAATGTAAATAAAACTTCTTAATAGCAAAAGTACGGTGGGTAATTTCAACTACTGCATCTCAAGAAATAATTTCAGAGTTATTATATTTTAGAGGAGGAGGGAGTGGAAGTAACGGAGGTTGGGGGGATCAGAGGCGGCAAGCGGATCATTCCCTCTCCCCCTTCTACCCTCCCGATAAAACTTCTATTGCAGATCCGGCCATGAAAATACCTATCTGCCAACCAAAAGAGGGAGAGAAAATCTCTACCAAGAATGAAAGAGATAAATGAGAGATAAAGTGAACTCCAATAGGCTTGCCAAGCCGATTGCGACGGTAACGTTTTTTTTAAATGCCGTTTATTTCGATGAGAAATTTTACTTTAAACATTTTTATTTCCATATTAAATAGGAGGTTTCACCGCTAGGCTTATGTTTTGGTTAGCGCTCAGTCAAATTGAGGGCTCTAGCTAACATTTTCTCCGAAGAAAACATATCCAACGATCTAATAAGAAAGACGATGCAGCAATTTCCATCAAAAGCTACTTTTTGAGGGTTGCAACGGAAAAAAGATTCTGCGGAAAGATTCTCGACTTCAAATTCCGGATGAAGGCTTCCCCCAACCAGGAAGATTGCCCAGGGAAATACACAATGCCCCCTTATAATGAATAGGGGAAACTGAATTGTCAGGAGCTTAAACTTATCATCGCCTATCCAAATTAACCATCACCCTTAGTAATTGAGAGTGAGTGAAGAGAAATACTGTTTTCGCTTTAGAGAAAAATATGCATGGCATCACAGTTGAAAACGAAATTTTCTACAACAGCACAATAAAATGTAATTCAGTGCTGAAGAATCACAAAAACTAGCCATTTCAATCAATTCCCACCCGTTATCCATAATAAAATAAAATTAAATACAAATAAAAATTTGGAAAGTGATTGAAATTCAGCATGGAAACTCTGGTAAGAAGAAATTCGATAATCTGGAAATCAGGAACCCCCTAAGACACTTTTTTACATATCGCCTCATTGCAGATGCACGAACTTAT
Source organism: Ischnura elegans (assembly GCF_921293095.1). Lineage (NCBI taxonomy): Eukaryota > Metazoa > Arthropoda > Insecta > Odonata > Coenagrionidae > Ischnura > Ischnura elegans. The sequence goes on along the minus strand of NC_060246.1, from coordinate 112,262,370 downwards.
ATCCATAGAGTGCCAAGTCTCATTAAATCAGATATAGAGTGTCTTAGGGGGTTCCTGATTTCCGGATAATCGAATTTCTTTTTACCAGAGTTTCCATGCTGAATTTCAATAATTTTCCAAGTTTTAATTTGTTTTTAATTTGGGGCGATATGTAAAACATGAGGCGATATGTTTTACATATCGCCTCATGTTTTACATACATACGCGAAAAGGCCCATCAGGGTCCCTTCCGACCTCCAATATTATGACCACACAAATTGGGTACAAGTAGCAAATGTGTGAATTTATAAGAAAATTATAGTCTGCATAAACGAGGGGTCAATTCTACAATGAAACATTTTCCACCCTGTTCTTCCAATTTTTCCAAGCCATATGGAAATTTTCACGCAACAAATAAATTTTCTACTTACATCACACGAGCGTATATTCCGCCGATCAAGCATTTTATGCCTTTCAATCGAAATAATATACATACGCACATTGTTATATTTGCCATGTTGGGGATTGAGAAAGGGCATGATGTCTGACTTTAATAAAGCAGTCAAAAGTTTAAACAAAGGGTTCTACTCCATTTTGCATTCCTACATTTTGACAAACATCGGGAAAAGTATGCATTTACATTTTCTCAAATTATACGTTTTACGCAATAATTACATAGCACTTCACAAAACATTCATTTCTTACGGTTAAATATCAGAATGAGACCTTCATGCACATTAGTTCCCATGATGTACCTTTTAGGGAATCGCAAAAACTTTCCCAGCATTTCTTCGACATGTTCATGGTTAGGCGATAAAGATTTAGAAATTATTATTCAGACAACATTTAATATTTTATTTGTATTTTTAGGGCGATCAAAAAATAATAGACGCCGTAAGAGACTTGGTGCTAGTAGCGGCGGAGGCCGTAAATCAAACAGTAGGACGGGGTGATTCCTGAAGTGATGAACCGAAGAACAGGAGAAGAAAGAGAACTGCGGAGCAACATACGCCAGAGAGATTCCGGTAGATTTGCCATGTCGAGTACAACAGTAAAAAAGTGAGAAATATTATGGGAATTAATTTGAAGAAAAATTTACCGAGGAAGGCTGAGAGATAGGACACAGAGCCCTTTGGCCAGATAAAAAAAATAGGACAAAGAAAACCAGGGGAAAAAAATGACCAGAGTGTGAATAAAACGATGAGCTGCAGCAAATTAATATCAGGATTGCATGAATTCCGTAAATGATTATCGGGCAATTTCCCCACCCTCATGAATCATCTATAAAACTTACTGATCATGACCACCCTACTCTTTAACTTAGGGGCTGTATTCAAGTATTGATCCTAATACAAAGTTTACTCGGTTGCCATGTTGGTATTCCGAGACCACACTTGAGTCCCAAAGCTCTCTCAGACTATACTTCACAGTTTATAAGTTGAGTCCCAACTCAAACCGACTCACCAAATTCGAATATGTCCAACGTCATCGTCTCAAATTCTTGAAATGAAAATTCTCTGGAAAACTTATTTCCTAATATGAAATTATCCTTCAGCAATACTAACTAGTTTTTGCTGAGCAGGATATTGATGGGTGTCAGAAGCTTCAGTAAATGTATTTTTGTGAATGTTACCACTCCATTGTACCGCAATTACTATAGCTCAAGAAAGCTGGGTCGAATTTGGAAGTTAGTTTCTGAAACATGGAACTTTAACTCACGCCCACATTGAGTCCGATATCTAAACCACCGAGGAAGAGGACTCATGGTCAGGTTCTGGATAACACCCTATGACTCCTGACTATATATGACGACTTTCAGAGCAGCAGTCTGCAAAAGTTTTCATCCCGGGGCTCAAACATTTTAAATTTATTGAAAACTTTTAAAAACATGCTCTGCTTACTCCCTCACTGTACATACATAGCACGGGCTTTCGGTATTACTAAGGCCCGGGGATAAGTCCTAAATGGACACCAGATGGCAAGGCCCTATGATGATCACGCCACTTCGAACGCCCACGAAGTTTATCTGCCTCACTGCGGACGACCGTGGGCAGATCTCGACGCCTTCGCACAGCTCTGAACGCGATCTGAGACAGACTTGAACCCACATTTGCACACACCCTACCTCTGGAGACTCGAAATGATAGTGACTTATAAAAGGCGCGGATCAAGACATCAGGCTTGAATACCTGGGAGCGATTTCAGTTTCCGCGTATGCGACCAAAATTTAAATTGGAGTGATGGAGCAAGGGCGGATCCAGGATTTCTTCCCTGGGGGAGGGGGGCGCACAAGGGTCTGACAGGCAAACGATCTTCTCATACTTGAGATTAAAAGCAAGACACATCGTTTACTGTACGAATTATTATTATTATTTTAAAATGAAAGTTATTAATATGAAATCAAATGATAGACGATCCGTAATACACAAAACAAAACGAACGTAATTATAACCGAATTAAATTTTTTTCTATATTTTAAGCGTCTGAGGGGGCAAGGGCCTCGTGCCCCCTCCCCTCAATCCGCCTATGAGTCTGAGGATAGATGCTACTTACCTGGCTGACAGGGCGGAAGGCTGCCAGCGGCAAAGGGCGGAAGGCTGCCAGCGGCAAAGGGCGGCAGGTGCTACCAAACAACAAGAACCCCCGCTATGCCCGCCCCAGGAAGGCGCCTCATGAGGAGTCACCTGCAGCACGGCATGACCACTCCAGCGAGGTTTTTACATGCTCTCAAATTCCCCGACAACAATATTTATGTCCCTTTCCCTTAATTTCTCAAGCAGATAATTGCATAATAGGGTAATGATTAAATCTTTGCCTTCCATCACCCACGTACTATCACCACGTGACTTCGGGGACTTGAGGCTCCCCTGAAAATTTCCCTTGTGGCGTGCTTTGAGCAATGTGCAAAAGCAATATACCGCTGATTTACTGAACATTATGGCTTTCCGATGAGTGCAAACTGACAACAAAATATCAGCAAGGTAACCTGCATACCACTCATGCTCCCTCTGAAGTACATTTCTGAAGCAAAAAGCCACGTGAACGAGACAAGATTCCTGGCTTTTCCCTGAATTTCTTGACCAGCAATCACCCTGACTAGAGCATTGTGGTGAAATTATTATCATTCTTCAGAACATCTATATTTTTGGGTATTTGATTTATCTGCATCAAACACCTTCTCAATGGATCACTCAAACACATATGATGTTGAAGCAAATGTAAGGAATGGGGTAATAGACGAAGCCTACAGCTGATGAGTTCATATTGCACCAGCAGTGATCCCCTAACGGATGCAATGTTGGAAGCTAATTGGATCACACGGTGCGCTGGTCTCTGCACGTAATCTCTGCATTATTTGTTACTTGAAGTGATATTTCGCTTGTTTCTTCAAATGAGCAATCGGGAACAAATCCACCAGTATACCTCGTTGGATCACACCACCTACGGCGGACCCTGTACTAAAAATTTTACAATTCAAATTGAAATAAACGTAGGTGACCTTCTATGGTGTTCGGCACACCATTTCCTGCACAAGCAGTACCACCACGAAATCCACTCAAATGCATCCGCCGTCACAAGAACTACTTGTCCCCACATAAAGGATGACCTGCAGAGAGCGTAGGCAAGTGTGAAAAATTTTGCTTCGCTCCCAAGGAACGGGCAGAGTATTAAACAACAACTCATGCAAAAAAACTAAGACAACGCCGTATTGAAGCATTATCAAAATAAATAGTGAACTTAGCGCAACAAGAAGACCAGAGGCGATTTCTCCCTCTGCTCAGCTTTCATTATTTTTCTTCGCCGATCAGAAGGTCGTTAACATCTCGTTACGCAAGGGAAAAGAACTAATAAGGCCACGAGACAGGTAAGTTGTCACCGCTCCGCCTCTGGATCGCTGAAAATGGTAACAACCGACCTCAATAAATGATAAATGGATTGCAACCGCTAAATATAATTCCCAAATCCGCAAACTGGAGCTATGCACCCAGAATAGGCACAAAAACGAATACAAACCGTGGTTCTTGAAATACAACAAACTACAGCTGCCTCGCAAATATCAAGTCTTCACTGCGCATTGCCTACCCGCATTGTCATCGTTCAGAAAATTAGGGGAAACTTATACAGCTAATTAGTACCAACTGGCAAATAAATGTCACACAACAACTGACGACCCAGACATTGAGATGCTAAATGATACGGAACAGATCAGTGACAATATTCAAGAGCGATAAAGCCACGAAATCGTGTTCCTAAAAAGACGACTGGAATTAGAGACTATGCAGAGGGATGATGAAGACAATCGACAACTGGATGACAATATCAGAAAGGGAAGGCCTCGAATAAAATATATGGAGCAGGTAATGAAGTATGAGATAAAGAAGAAATACTAAAGAGTGAAAAAAATAAGCTGAAATTAGAGTTGAGAGTAGAGCTTTGTCAAATTAATACTAGGATTATTGACCACTGGTGGTAATCATGATGATTTCGAGCGATAGAGCAAAAAAATGAAATAATTTACCTGCTAAATGTCATACTGGACGGGATGTAGACGAAATGAAAACAATATCCTCGAATAATGATGTGCATCCAAAATATCTATTCCTAAATAGACGACGGGGTAACTGTCTACGTAGTGAGATACAGCAACAAGATGAAATAGATAAATTTTCCTTGAAGATCAACATAGATAAAGATAAAGGACAACAATGAAACATTCTCAATGCGTGTGAGAAACCTAATGAATGTAACAGGAACACCTCAAAATAAGCAATACGTTCAACGCAGAAAGTATTATTCGAGATCATCATAATGTCAGCCTTCCAAATAGATCATGGAAATTATATAGATATAAACATATTGTCATACATCCGGAGACCTCGAAAACGGCCACAAAACCCGCCCAGCATACCTCTCGTGCGAGATAATATTAGAGTAAGATAAAAGTCATTCCAGACACCAAAACACTTGCCGTAACATCCCTGATTCCCAAAAGACAGGAAACCTGTAACTGATCTTACAGAGAACCTCAACTATCAACAATTTATTAAAAAAAAAAACGCTGACCAACGGAAGGAAATTACTCACCCTTAGATCCATCATCAATCGGACGGGCATGCGACGTATCCAGTAATCCGAAAATAGTGAGGGCGACTACTCCTAAGAGTCGCCATAGGCTTTCCATAGTTGCAGCTTACTGAAGCTGACAACTCACAACTTTGCCCTTGAAGACAGCTTCATGACACTTGGCAAAGGAGATTGAGCACGAACTGCACCGGGACATTTAAGTTGAACAGTGAAAAACAAACTCCAATTGAATTGCAACACACACACAGCGCACCAAAATTACATGTAGCACTACTAAATGCACAGCAGAACTCTGAAGATATTCCCAGCTCTATCAGGAATGTGCGAAGTCGACTTTCGAATCATCTCGCACTTGCAGTACAGCAACCGTCACGATTGCTCTCACAGCAGTGACTAATGCGCTTTGCTACCTGTCCGTTTCTCCATCGCGACTAGGCCGCCATCTGCTGCCCGACAACTATAACTACTGAGGCGGTCTTCGGTAGGCAGGAAGCAGACGACAAAACATCATACGTTAAAGTGGCCATTCAAAATTTATTTACAATTAACGATCACGAGCAAAATATCAAAATGTAAAATATAAAAAATTCCATCAAGTTACAAAATCAATCCAAGTGAGTAAAACATAATATGTCCGATCGTAACGTCTCCTTATGAGAAATCAATTACAAATAATGAGGTCAACATTTTTGGCGACGTGGAATACATAAAAAGCACTAACAGCATCTAAAAAAACATTATAAAAATATCACATTTCCCCGCCATGAAACTTAAAAGCTTACAAAGTATTTAACTTAACACTCGCATTCATGACATATCATAGCAGAGGAACAAGGGTGCAGTCCTTGATGGCTCACAGAAAAAAATGTATTAGCAGCTAATGAACAGGACGGGTGCATCAACTTAATATCTTCTCAGAGATTATATCTCTTTCTCCACCATTGTCAATTTTAGCCCTGAATACACTAGTTATTAGTACATCACAGTTACTAACCCTTAGTGACATCAAATACTGAATATGACGTTAGCAAATCCTCCTATCGAGTCCTGATACAAATACCTGGTCACATTTGTCACTATTACTCTTTGGTATGCAACACATTTACTATCAGTTAACATGAAACTGTACTACAAACCACCATCTTATTTGGCTTCAGGTTCACCTTTTGCCCCTTGACTCTCATCTACTTCATCAGTAGCACTAACAGCATCCTTAACTACTTCAGTCTCTCCATGAAATACAGTCTCAACTCCTAGTTTTTCATTGACAATTCCGACCGAATCATCACTACTTTTCTCATCAGAAGTATCTTCATCACCATCAGTATTTTCATACTCCCCATCAAAGATTTCATCACTTGATACAGATGAATTTGATGGTGACTCCGTCATCATGGTCTGAAATACTGTTGTCACAACAATAGTCATGTGAACAAACATACTGGCACGGTATGTGGTCAGTGATGCATATACAATGCACATGCAGGCGAAGAGAAATATTCCATAGTCCAACACCATGAAATTTCTCCTGAAAAACACAATGTGATATATGTATTATAGCATTGCAATTTTTTAAATGCAGAAATAATTACAAGAATGTTTTAAGGTTAATGAAAAATACATCTGCTTGAGACTAGAGAATCTGCACACCTCCAATTTCAAACACTTTGGGTCGGTGGTGTACTGCACTCCCTGAAAGCCGTTTTACACGGTACACAGAATTGCACAATCTGACGTACATGCGAAGGCGCAATCAAAATTGCATCGTGTAAAGCGGTGAATTGCTTGAACACATGCGAGAATGCATGGATGCAAGACGGCAAAATAGCCCGTTCTAATTTTGCTCATGCATTTGCACAGTACCATGCCATTTTAGAAATTAATGCAGCTCTAACCTGCGCAATTCCGTGCCCCGTGTAAAATGACCTTGAGACCTAGTCTCAGTGAGTGCAATACACAGTGATAAACAGGGGCGTATCCAGTTTTTTTTTCTGGGGGGGCACAAGGGTATGCCCGCTTAAAAATCTTATCATACAATTAAATACTGAATTATAAAATTCATTTATTCAGCTACCTGTTAAAAAATCACAGGTCTCTCTCCAGGGGCGAATTCAGCATCAATTTTGGGGAGGGGTGGTTATGACCTGGGTCTACGGAGTATGGAGTATCCCCTCAGGAGGGAGGGGCATTTTTCCAGTAGGGAGTGCTGCACTCTATAATAAATACATATAACTCAAACTTCTCTCATGTTTGGGACTTATTGCCATGCATTTGCATGTAAACTCCCTTCAGAAGTTTACAAAAACTATTTAACTGATGAAAATTAAAAATTTTTGACAAAATTCGGGGGAAGAGTCATGACCCTTGTAATCCCCCTAAATCTGACCCTGCCTCAATCTTTATTGAAAGTATACTATTAAAGAGCAAAAAATGTAACTGCTGCTCTGAAAACAATGCATAGCTTAAGGACCACCAGTGGAGAGGCTCTTGGGGGCAGCCACAAATAATTAGATGGAATACCTTCTCCTTGATAAACAACAAACAATTGCCTGTCTATATGGTTATTGGATGAATGTTGTAGTAATTCTTGAAGGACAAACAGATAGATATTGTCTCAATTTTATGCATATAGATTATTTTCAAATGTCAACTGCTTAATTGTATTCTACAACAGGATTTTAAAGTATTTTGGACTTGCTAATGTGCTGTTGAATAATTAAGCTTCTTGGGGGCATTGAGATGTCTCTATTAGCACAATGAGCGCATTTGGTATCTATCATTAGTGAAGCATCAAGCTTAAGCTACTGGATACTGTAATATGTAATTGATTGCTGTTAGGCTTTTCAATTTGCTAAGTGGAGAGTATCTGTAGGTTTCAAGCTTCAGCAAAGCATCAATGCAAGCAGTCAAGGGCTGCTTAAGTAGATTTTCATTGTAAAAGAAAATTTCTAATCACTTCCCAACCGATTGTTGAATTCTAAATTTACATAGTACACCAAAATCTGCCAGAGTTAGATCAGCATGGAGATGTTAGGGCACTAGCTGTTTGTGTATAAGAAAACACTGACTGTTAGTTTTAAGATGTCTATTTAAAATTTTATCTATTTCTAAATTTTAAAATCTATTTAAAAAACAGACCTTTCTGCCTCCCCCCCCCCCAGAAAATAATCCTGGGTCCACCTTTAATTCTCACTGTGTACATTGCACTTCCTGTGACTTGGTCCTGAATCCACCACTCACCCAAAGTGTGTGAAATTGGAGGTGTGCAGATTTAACCATATATGTATAGCCAGATATATAACCAAACCAACTCATGACTAAACAATCATATATCTGATGCATTGTAACAATCACTTACATTTTCATGACTGGAATAGTCTTCTGCCAAAGAACTCCAGCACACATGCAAAGAATTATTGCAGGAAGTAGAGATGGGTCTGGATGCAACGGAGCACTGTTCCTGAAGGAAAGAATAACAATAAGGATTGGTAAATATTGAAAATGTTTTCTTAAATATGATGAGTCTCATGCTGCCCACCTTACAAGGGGCATTAACTTAATTGTCATGACATAAAATAAGATTTTGAAAACACTTTAACAAGGCATAACCACAGTTTAGGAAAAATATTTCCTTGGTATCTTCTACATTGACAATTTATTACCTACCAGCATCGTTTTGACACTTATGTGATTATCAAGGTTATTCATCTTGGTTATCATGGTTATTTACCTTTACAATGAAGTAAGTGTCAAAACCATGGTCGGTAATCAAGTGCCAATGTGGAACATGCAGAGTGAATTATATTTTTCTCTATTGTGGTTCCCCAAGTTAAGCCAAAAACGTTGAGCACAGTTAAACACTAACAGGGTTACCTAAAATTTTCTGTTAGCATTTTCCATAACTTTCCAGACCAAAATTTAGAAACTTTTATGACTTTTACCAAATGGTTTGATATAATCAGTAAAACTTAAATCAATAGAAAAGAAAGTGCATATCATTGGAACTAAAATGAATACCCATATATGCTACTAGGTGCATCATCGAGTAACTGGTCCATTAATGTGAGTAGTGCAGCAGAGGCGGTGGATTTGAGCAAATGCAAGGAAGAATGACAGGTGATCGGGTATCACCTTTTACGAGTGGCAGAAGAAATAAGGGCACAATTTTTCAATGACCGAAAAACAAAAGCTTTAACTATCCATCATTACTTTTATTTTTACTGACTTTCCAAGATTATCAAGGATAGTAAGAATAGAAATTACATGGCAATAAGTATCATAAAAAAGCTGCTGGGATATAACCTGGGACTCAAATATACTTGAAATGCTTTGGTGTTGATACTTGAATAAATTGAAACATTTATGCTTCAATTCAATGGCGGCTCATAGTCATGTGCAATGGGCCGACCAATTTAGCTTTGAAGGTTAGAGCAATTCTGAAAAAACACTACAGATGGTCGGATCTGATATCTCAGACCCTAATATCTGCGGATATTTGCAAATCACCGGACAATGAAATTGGTAATAAATTCTACGAAAATAAAAGATCTGGCATTAAATATGTACTTCATTACTTTAATAGCTTCATTTTTTAACATGAAAAATATGCACTTGTATCTGAAAATATCCGATGATCCTACAGCTGAAATCAAGGATATCTGGTCCATATCCAGATCTGAAAAGAATTTCTGGATCCATCCATCCCTAGATAACAAGTAAACTGTCACGTTGGTCATAGTGATCAGCCATTGATGCCATAGTGATCACTGCAGATTTCTGACACCAAGGCTGAATGGGAACACTTGCTTAGGGACTGCAGATACGCAAGGCAACTTTATCACTTGTCAAGTTTTCTTTTTTTGTGAGAGAGGTTAAAGATACAATGATTTCTCCCCTCATCTTCACTTTTCTCTACATTTTGTAAATAATATAAGAATAAGTGCATCAAAAAATTATACTTAAATGTGGAACATAAATATTTTGAAATTTTCTGTAAAATATGGAAAAATAAATTAAAAATTCTTCCTGAAAATAATTAATTTTTTAAGTACAAATAAAACACTGAATCCAAATTTTCTCCCTCACAATGAAGATGTTAGAATAAAGAATACCTACTTAAGGGAAATACTTACCATGTTTATTCATTTTGCCTTTCTACATATATCATAATAAGAAATAACATTGTAAACATTTTGCAGTAATGTACTATGAATGGAAAAATAGAAATGAAGAAATAGATATGCACTGCTTCACCATACAAGTTACACTCCGAATTGGATTGAGGCACCCTAATAAATGGGCTCGCTTTCACACCCTCCCTGTATAATAAGTGAACGCTTTATTTTGGCATTTTTTTACTTTTTGCTGGAATCTGGAAGCAGCAATTTAAACTGGCAGTATTTTGAGTGTGAAGCAACACCTCACAGCTTGAGTTATGCTGCCTTTTTGTTAAATGATCTCATTCACAAATTTCTTATTATTGCCAATTTTGATAGAGCTTAAATAATGAAAGGACCAGTATTTTTCCATTTTTTTAATCTTCCACCAACTTATTGAGCTATTCATAGCAGAAAAATCAACAACCTAAACCCTCTTGCAGATATACTGATGCTGTCACTATTGCCGAGCTGCTCACAATTTCTCTGCTACTCCTCCGCCATGCACATCCACCTCACATTGTGTGTTGCCATAAACACTCAAGTGAGGGTTTCTTTCCATCATGCATCAAGTGTCCCTGAGCAACATTACGAGAAAAACATCAATGACATCACCAGCTCACAAAGAAGGGTGGCAAAATTCACATTTTTTATTTTTAAGTTATGAGAAAATGGACTCGTGAGGAAGGCTTATTTTTGTTGTCACATATCTTTCCCTGTCATCTGCCAACTTATTTAAATAAGTTGCCACATTGATCCTCAGTGAATGACCCCATTTTAAGATCACTAATGAGGTAACTTTTACACATAGTAATAATGGAGAAATAAAGAAAGGAAGCAAATTTGGGAAGTACATATCCTACACCAACCAAAAACCAAAATTGGAATCCAGACTGCTTAAGTAATAAATATAGATTTGCCTTCGGCAAGGTAAAAGTCATTGTTTGCACTTTCCACCCCTCTTTGCTGTGGCAATGTTGCAAAATCTTTTATGCTTTCTCACTCATCTGTGGTCAAGGCACAAGGTAGTTGCATTGCTCGACTTTTTACACAAAAATATCCTCGTCTCATCTTCAGGATGGTGCTGCGTGCTCGGTCCCAATGACTGGTATGATGACAGGAAAGAATTACTGTATTTGACGGAATATAAGACGCACTGGCATATACGATGAACCCTCATTTCAGTACTGCATGCACAAGAAAAAGTCTGTGTGAAGGCACGGCACCCCAACAACTTAGGTTAGTTCCTTTTCCTTCTTATATGATCATAGTGCGAAGCGAGATATCAAACAAGCTTGATCGTATAAATGATATAAATGCCATCAAGCTTGTTTGATATATCACTCCCAACTCCTAAGATAGCACAAAAGCAAGAAAAAGGATAGTAATACATAATATAATGAATAAATGATAAATAAAGTCACATAATAGCTATGAGTTTACTAATAATAATAATAATAATTACAACATTATTCCATTGAATAATGAATATAAATTAGTCAATATAATGGAATCAGTATTGAACATTGACCAATGGAAGTCGGACCTTCGCATGTAAGATGTATGTGATTTCTTTAGTTATTACCTATTTAAAAAAAATGCATTTTATATGCCATCAAATACGGTTCCTCTGATGCCTCAATGGTCATTATGAACAGAAAAAAATTTGTTTCAGATTTGTTCGCAACGATATTTCTTAAGAATTATGAATCAATGATATGCATCTGACACAAGGACCAGGTGGCACCAAAGGAAATATGTTCTACAACATCATAGCGGTCTATGCATTCAGCCCAATTACTTTTTCTTGATGCTTTTGTGATCATATACAATATACACACACATCTGTAGCATTATTCTTACCGAACATTTTGAGCCCACACAAGGGCACATGGAAAGTGGAGAGCAGTCATCACAAGCCAGAGCAGAAGTATTGTTGAATGGAAATACATCCTTGAGAAAATATCTTCAACCTCACTATCATCACTTTCTGGTGTCTCTGGTTGACGTGTTTCAGTTGCCCAGTGCTTGATCTTTTGTATTACTTTCAAAGGATATTTGAGCATTTCTTCCAGCAAATCCTCATATAGTTTACATATCTGAAAATCAAATAAATAACACGCTAAATACAAAAAGCCAACAAATAGGGAGATAACTTTGTAATTTTCCACTTTTTTTCTCAACTGCTTTCAACATATGTACTTCACTTCATTCTAAAAGCCTGTCTTCTACGCTGAGACACAGCTTGTGAGAATGACAAGAAGTGTGTTGAAACTGTTTGAGAAAAAAAATAAAAAGTTACAAAGTTGTCTCTCTATTTGTTAGGATGAATATCTATAAGGTTAACTAATCGTAATCCACTACTGATCCTTCAAACAGCCAACTATGCCACCAACCAAATGTGCAGAAAAGGGTTGGTATGTCAATAAAGCCTATTTCAAAATGATTTTTTAAGAAACAGAGGTATTCCTCCCAGACAAACAGAGCTCTTAACAGAGCCAGAAAATTTCTTGAATAATTAATCCTGGCCTTAAAATCAAATGAACACCTGCCCCAAACATCTCCTGCCCCACTTCAGCCTTATTCAACCATCCCCGTAAAATTACTTAATTTTTATGAACACCCTACCCTATCAAACTCCAACTGACCCTTGCCTAATGCCATTCCCTACCTCCTCCAACTCATTTCTACCTTTTACCCTCCCCAAGAAGTAATGCAAATATTTATGAACATCTCAACAAATCTCACCAATGAAAGAACCAAAGACATTACCCCACCCTGAGACGTTGAAAATATGGCTGCTCCCCCCCAGTGGACTCTCAAGCAAAATTGAATGAAAGTTATGGATCCCTCCATCTCCTGGGTTTTCGCCACATTTGCTGTCAGGCTGTCAACCAATGCAGTGAAAACCTACACGATGGAGAGATCCACAAATCCAGAATGCCACAGAAAACTACGATCCAACATGGAATAAAAATGACTAAATGTACTCACAAACAAGAAGTAGAAACAGAGGCCAATTAAAAGTGCCACAGCTCCGCATGTTCCAAAGGCAATGGCTATCAGAAGGGCAGAGACGATCTTTGGGAAGTTGAGAAAACTCATCAGAGCCCATTCACTCCACAACGAATTGCCTCCACGAAAGAACCTGGCCAATGCCCTGATGGAGAAAGAGTGAATGCAGATCATAGGGTCTCACATTAGAATGGACTATTTGCACAATTTTTGAAAACTTGGGAAAAATAATATTTGAGGCATAAAAACTGCATATTAAAATGTTTACCCTCATGTGTATATCTTGCGCCCTTTCATCAATAACAGTTTGAATGTCATTTGAGATCTCGCACTGAAATAAGCTGTCGCCATACCATTCATTTGGAGATGAAAGTAAACCTTGAAGGCACTCACTGCTGGCTACTGCAAGCTTTGCCAACATTCACTATGTGTATAAGTTGCAGCATTAAATGCACTGAACAGTTAACATAGAGGTTTGTAATAATGTTATTACATACTGTATGGAAAGCCCCGACAGCCTACAAGACCAAATTATTACTAGCTAAAAAAGGGCTCCAAAAATACTGCTTTGTGCCACTAAGAAAAAGTAAAATAATATATAAAAATAAATAAAATAAGTGCCTAAAATGTTTTGTTGTGATACCTTCACTCTTGTCATCCTCATGTTGTCAATTCCAAACATTACCACAAAACACATGCCAGCAGGGTCCATGATGTCATAGCACAGTTACGCTCCTTCAAAATTGATTTAAAACCACAGCAACATAAACAGCTTACATTATTGAGAGATCATCATCAACAGTCATCAATCCCTAGATTGGTTTCATGGAGCTCTCCACTCAATTCCTCCATTAGCTAATCTTTTTAAGCCTCTATAATTCTTCTGCTTTACATCCTTCATCATCAGTCCCATGTAACTCTTTCAATGCCTAACTTCAATGTTCTTCTCTTCCAGCTGTCCTTCAATGATAATTTTCATCACACCATTACATATATCTGATGATGTGGCCAATTTATTGTTCCATCTTCTACCCTAGGTTTTCAAATGACTTCTCTCCTATTCTTTCTAGAACTTCCACATTACTCCCATGATCTCTCTATTTTGTCTTTATCTCATCTATCCACACTACCATAAAGAAGCATGTTCAAAATGTGAGAGCTCAACACAAATTACTTCCTAACTTTCAACACTTATACCCTCAGCTGTAAGGAATTTCTCTTTTTGAGGAATGCCCTCTTTGCTAGAGCTATTCCACTGATTAACTCCTTCTGACTTCATCCATCATTGGTCACTCACCTACCCAAGAAGCAGACTTCCTTCACCTCAAGTTTATGAAATCAAATATGCAACAAAAATGTTTTACGCCTGGATTGACCCTCCTAAGAAACATAGTTTGTCTGATAAAACAAGAAAATACTCCATTGGCAGAAGCTAGAGAATGTATGGCCTTACCTTTTGACAATCTTGTGGAAAGCATTTCCCCAAAACATGACTAGTAGGAAGCAAACTATCCCAAGGAGATATACCACTGCAAAAGCTGTTGTGTAAGCAATGATTGGAAGTAGAAAGAAGTCTAAGTCTTGCTCTTGTAACAGCATATAATCAGGAGGTGGGAACAGGAATTTTTCTTTGTGATTGTTGAAGATAAACCTGGAAATTGAGAAAGGGAAAACTGCATATCTGGATTCCGACCTCAGTAAGTCATAAGGCATATGTAACAGTGACATGGCAAGATAATTCAAAATGACATACTGCAGGAAAAGTACAAGAAACCACTCGAATTCACAAAAACATATTTTATATCATTAATTTAGGGATTTAACTTTGACTTTGTTGCAGACCATTACTATAAATCCATGAGTTCACCATGAGCCGATTCCATTTTGTTCCCAAGTTTATACAGAATAGACACACCCACAAACAAAAAATGAAAAAAATGTAACAGCATTGAAGAATCTTTGATTGAGGAAATAATTTTAGTGGATGGAAGGCACTCCTTATGTCACTGAGTGATGGCACAATGATTGTTATTTATTTACAAAACTAATATTTTCCTTTACACTAGATTTACTCCTTTGAAGTGTAATTTGTATATCATCACAGAAACATGATATTTTCTGTACCTAGAGTAATGGACTTGGAGTTATTTAACCTGGCCCCGCATGAGGCCACAATATGGCCCCCATTTTCCTTATCAAGACTTACCCTTGGAGTAAGAGATGGCTTAAACAATATTCTCTTGATTGAGGAGGCAGCAGCCAAAATTTGTGGGCCACAATACTGAATGCGATAGTTTGCATGACAATTTAGGTGTTCAGGAGGACAGTGAAACATTTTTTGCCAACAATAAATATTCTGCAGAATCTAAGTAAGAGAAATGTTTCATGACAAAACACTAAGAGGACCTTGTTCTAGAGTCAATAATGCTTCCATGTAGAAACATGAGAGTCAAAGCCATCTCTAAGCAAAGGCATAATGAGTCATATTGAGAGACATCAACATGAATCAGAAAATGGAGCTTTCTCTGATACATACTACACAGATATTCCATAGAGAAAAAACTTCAATGGCTGCTAGCAATTTGAAGAAAGGTATCCATCATTTTAGCTAATTGCATATTAATTCCAAATCTCTAGGTAACCATGGAATTTTTCATTCATATTCATCCCAATCAGTCCAAACCACCACCATACCCTGGAGAGCATGAAATCAGAATATTCTGAATTTTATCTTTGAAGTTAAAGTGTACAAGAGTTATAGGAATACTTTGCCTTTGCCAAATGAACACCTGTGTCACTATCAATTCAATCCATATCAATATAATTTTGGGGGTGTGCTTGATACTGATCAGAATTATTACGATCGGTTTTCATTCCAAACGGTTGTTACCAATTGGTGAACAACTGAGTTGCAATTTGTTGCATATGAAAATTTCACTATGACAATGACATAAGCTCTTGTTGAGTTCCCGGTGAGAATAATTTCAAACCAAACAAATTCTGAATCTATCGCAACCAATCAGAATCTATCATTTGGAATGGAAAACAATCTGAAGACTTACGATCAGTGCCAAGCATATATCTCCTGGGCTGGCAATCGAATCACACATCTTCAGCTTTCTGTGCAGGCCATTACACACACTATGTATCTAGGTTCCTTGATTACCCTTGCAAATTTATAGAAGTTCATGATACTAGCTATAAGGGCCTTCGATCCACCAAAAACGGCAATGCAAGGGAATATGGGCTTCCAAGAAGCCACCATTAGTGTTGAACTCCAAGCAAGTGCTAAAGCAGCACTTGGCTGTATATTTTTGATGAATATTTCTATTGTAGTCAGTAAACAGCAACAAAATTCCCAAAAAATTCTATAGGAAAATAACTAGTGTAGAGAAGTGGTCTGTGCAGTGGCCTGGGAAAACCAAAGATATATGGTTCAACTTGCTGCACAGAGGAATTTTTTCGAAAGCAATTACATTATGTGCATGTACTAAAGTAAGTCACAGCAAGTCAACTTGATGAGCTCAGAGGAAATTGAAAGTCTGACACAATGACTAAGCTGGAATAGTTTTACACACTGTTAAAAAATATACATAATTACCCAATCAGCTTAGAGCCAATTTTTACAGCAGGCAGAATATAATATGGCTTGGCACCAACAGCTAGGGCTGAATTGATAGAGCAGCAATATCCTTCATTCTGCATAATTCTTAGCTGCTCTCGAATGGCCAAAAGAAGAACAGCAACCATGTACGGAAGCAACATGGGAGAGTAAAACCTCACCAACTGACTAAGTATTCCTCTCAAGGAGCTCTGTATACTGATAAAAATAAGAAGCAAGCACAAAACTTACAACCTGAAGAAAATGAAACACTATATGCACAAGAGATAGAAAACAAGACTATGTGTATAAAATACTCACGTCACAGCATATCGGCAAGATGGATCAAGAATTAGTTTAATAGTCGCAGATTCATTTTTCTTCGAGAAAGAAGGTTTGGGGGACTGAAGTCGCACGTGCAGGGGCTGTACCAAAGACGATCTGTGAAAGAGATACTTTCCATAAAATTTGAATTCTCAAACAGAATTTTCATGCAAATTGAAGCCAATTTATTAATTTCAAACAATGCACAAATAAAGGTATCCCTCACTAATCACTAAATATACATTCCTATAGTGTGCTGTGTATAGCTAATTTCACATTAGGTGAAAGGTGTATTTCAGGGAGAAAAATTTACACTTTCTGCACCTTAGGCTGACATTTCTGGGGGATATTTAACACCCAAGGGCATCATTACAGTTGATATGGCACAGTGATGGACAATCAAAGTGATTTTATACATCATCTTTTGTAGAGCCAATTACTTTATAAATACATAGTATGGAAAATATGTTCTTCTTTGCTTTTCCCACACTTATAAAGAGGTGACATACGATTTTGAGCAAATTCCTTAGTGAGGAAAGGTTGGAAGATTACTTGAACACATAGAGAGCAATCTTGAAACCCATTTTTGTAATAGAGAAAACTGTGTTATGCAAACTCGTGATAAGTAACCTGTACATGATAAAAGTAATTCAATTTGACAAGATATCATATAACAGAATCAAAGTGAAGACAAGATAATCAAAGAAAATATCAAAGTGAATGAGACCCTATTCTGATTTGATAATACTTGAGGTAATGTTATCAATTAGGTAAATACTTCTTTCAACGCATTAGTACCAAGTGATGATAAACAGGACCCAAATGAATTCCACACTTTAAATTTCTGTGCTCTTTGTTCCATCCAAAAAATCTTTTCCACAAAAAACTTTGAATCAATAGTGTCAAGAAAGATACAAAATGGTATGCTGTCATTCATAACGTGTCATACTTCTTCTCTGCACCAAAGGGAAATAAAAAATTCTGAAGTTCTATTTGAGTTGCAGAAATGGTTAATGTTTTCATGCCAATATGTCACATAATTTATAATTTTATACCGAGATATTAATGTAGTAATAAAATAGTGATTGTTTACCCACTACATTTATGTGTGATTTTAAGTTGCTCAAACACATGCGGAACAGTGAAGGAAACAGGACTAACCCCTTCTATCATACCAATCATGACTACACAGAGAAGTCGACAATACAATATCAACAATAACATCCATCAGAACATTTGCATCACACTTAGATATTAACAACTTACGTCACAAAGGCATGAGCATCTTCACTGCTCCATGATGTAGCAACTGATGCAGTGGCATGGTGAACAGTCTGCAGGGGACAGATTGGACGAATATTTAAGATGTATGCCTGCCAGATATGCTCCGCACCCTGAAGTCTGATTTCATATCGGATAGCTGACTCGGCAGAGAGTTCTAGAAGCATACTCGAGGCAAAAAAGAAGAATTTAGGGGCAGGAAAGACCAATTTGCGAGATGCTGCGGAGTGTACGTCAACATGAACTTCAACCTGGAAAAATAAAAGTAGCAGAACAACATAAGGGGCAAACAATTTGTGTTACATTCAGCAGAAACTATAACAATAATAATTTGAAAAATATTCAGCACTTAAGTCACATATGCACTCCATTGTAAAATCTTGAGGAAATATAATGAATAAGATGGCGAATTCCGCATGATGTCTAATATGTACCGTCATCCCCAATGAGAGTAGCCCACCCAATAAAATTATTTCTTGCCTATCCAATCTCCTTCCATTATATTTTTAATCAGTATTAATCTCCCAAGATTTGTATAATGTACCCCTCCAATTCTCCTTATCTCACACCAGTTCCTCCCTTTCATTTTTCTTATTCCATGATTCTCCTTGTATTTGTCCCAAGTATCTGTCTTCTCTACTTCCTCTTTCGACTCCTCTCTAAACTTTTACCTCCACTATACTTTCCAAAAAATGTAACTGCTGTATCTGATGTTATTCCCAATTCACCATTTCTTGCATGGCATACGGAACTCATCCATGCCCTTCCTCCTACTCTTGAGAGAACCACCTCACTTTCCTGCTTCATCCGTCTATTACAAAATCTTCAGTTACCTCTTCAAGTACCAGGTCTCAAAGACTTCTATTCTTTTTTTTTACCAGTTTTTCAGTCCACTCGGACCCTAGATAGCAATCAATGAAAATAATTTGGTACATTGAAAGGAAACATAGGCTTTGATGAAAAATCTTCCCGATTTAGCTACTCAATCATGTGTTTAAAATAAGAGGAGGCAAATGATGTCACTCAATTTTCATGAGTTAGTAATCTCATAAGTTATGATTCATTTATTTAGTATAGAAGAACCTTATATTGAAGAAAGAAATCGCTCAAAAGAATGTAAACAGCAATGAACCACATGAGACCAACACAATGAGGTTCAGAAAGACTGAGACGCAGTGACCAGCTTGGCAGAAGTTTGTGATATCGTCAACGTATCTTCCCTCCATTCTACACCACCATCTCAAGAAGCCATTGTTCTGCATGCTCGTAAAATGTACAGGAATATAAGACATGAGTCATGTCAAGGAAAAAAACATGAGGGTTCTTACAAAAGTGGTTGTAGAAAGAGAAAAAAAATATGCATGGAACAACGTAATAAAATGTCATACCCAAAGAGTGATAAGAAATATTTCCAACCAAATATAATAATTCTTTGCCCATATTGAAAACCAGCATCAATAAAAATGGAAGGAGAATGAAAAGTCCATCAATACAAAATAAAAAAGAATGATTTTTTTACCAATTATGTAACGCATAAATGGCACTTACCGGGTCGGCAGTTGGAGGGATTCGAACCACCACATGTGTGTAAGACATCTTTTTGAGAGCAGCCAAATTTAGTAAAATTGTTTTCCTTTTCATTCTTAGAGAAGGAACAAACTTGGATTCACTAGAAAGGTTATCACCCTTGTCACTGAAAAGAAGGAAGAAAAAATAAAAAAGATCAAAAAAAGACTGAAAAGAGGTATTCTCCAAATGGCAAAATTGTTCAAATTCCATTTAATGAAAATGTATCACATCTATTTGTCACCTCAGGCAAAAAGTATTTATCAAATGAAAAGCCTAATGAAATATGTATGATAATGCCCAGCCACTGAGTAAGAACATTCAAGGCAGCCAACGTTTCTGGCTCCAACTCGCCATATATAATCAAGGCTACTCATGCTAATATGTATTTAATAACCTATAACTACCCAATGGACAATATCAACTTAACTGAAAGAACATGAAAGGTATTTTTCTATCATAACCAAGAATAAGTTGCCAGAGGAATAATAAAAATCAGCAACATTGGAAAACAATGACAACATGGCGTGGATATTAACATGAAGGCATCAGATGATGTCAAATATCTGGGAGTTATGATACCTTCAAACCTATCTTAGGAAAAAAAACATAATTTATGATGGAGCCCTGACGAAGATAGGATTTGTCAACAGTACTTCGAGAAGTTTAACCATGAAAAATTGAAGGAGAGATGAAACTTCCCAATCCTTAGGTTGCATCTCAAATGCATGATAAGCATATTGGACCTAAGCGTATAGGACCGGTGCCAGAGAGAGATTTAATCTCTGAACTTGATAAAATTCAAAGGAAAGCTTGAGATATAATGAAAAACTTCTAAGAGCAAACAAAGAGCATTACATTTCTTTTGTATCAATTATGCTAGTAATCACTAGAGACTCAGATGATACATACTATGCTTACAATACTTGAGGAAAAAAGAAAGATATCTTTCATAGCAACTCAGAC
This sequence comes from Ischnura elegans, assembly GCF_921293095.1. Classification (NCBI taxonomy): domain Eukaryota; kingdom Metazoa; phylum Arthropoda; class Insecta; order Odonata; family Coenagrionidae; genus Ischnura; species Ischnura elegans. Next base: position 112,241,397 of record NC_060246.1, on the reverse strand, counting down.
AGTGGCGGATACAGAAAAAACTCAAGGGGGGGGGCGCAACATATCTTGAGTTGTCTTTACTTTAATCGTAATAAAAGATGATCAAGTCACAGGCAAAGTATATGAAAATTTATTTAAAGTAATTATAAACATGTAAAAGACAATGCCATCTTATGATATAAAAAGGTTACAATTGTGGTTTTGCAATGTTCGGCAATACAGGCGGACCCGCAAGGGGAGGGCACGCGCCCCCCATCTGTATCCGCCACTTAACTCAGAGAACATAATCTTAGAACTTTTTTCTTTCAAACAGATAAATTTAATCCTACCAGATTCTAGAGCCTTTATGAACTTTATTGGCGATGCAAGCATACACCCAGTCTTTTGCGTCGAGATTCACAGCCAGTATAGCAGCCATTTGATACTTGGGATCATCCACCAATCGAATCATAAGATACGTATTTTTCATAACTTTTTCTCGCTGGAAAGAGAAATGCCTTTTCAAAGGTTCATCCCAGTCACCTCCTTCATCAAAATGAGCCTCTTTGGGATGAAATGAAGCTGCCAGACGTTTACTTGCTGTCCTCTGTGCCACAAAACAAAAATGGATAGCATTACCAAGATGGGCCATGAGATAGCATCAAACACATTGTTGTTTCATGCTACTCACTAACAAATTTTACACAAGCTAATACATGAAAATCACCCAAAAATATTCTCGACAAAATTTTATCATAAAATATTTCGGTTTGCATGAGTGTCAATTAAAATTAGAGCAGTATAGCCATGGAATGCAGAACTCTTAGGCGAAAAGTCATTTTACTTACTTTAACCAAATGATAACTAAGTGATGCCTTCTTAAAGTCAATATTTGTTGATATCTGATGAGTCTTTGGATCCACCATGTCAAATAAAGCTCTAACAATAACAAGAACGAGTTGTTTGCACCATAACACACACAAGTGGTCAGTAGACAGCCACACAGTTGGGATGGATGTTGTCTGTGAAAGATACATAAATGGTACAGATATTTATTACAATTGCACACATGAAAACATTTAATATCAATGAGCCAAGGATTAAAATATGCAGAGATATTATGCATCACACAAATTTACACTTGTTGGAAAAATGCCATCAGAGAGATCAAATAAGCTTCACAGGCAATGACTTTTAATTTAAGACTGGATTATAATTCGTGTTCCCATTTTGTGTGCCCCAATTGTATAAAGTTTAGTTTCTAATTGGACAATGCATAAAAGTGAAATTATTTTGAAAATACTCTTAAAACTGGAAAAAAATGGGGAAAGAATGCAGCATTGAGCTGATAATAAAGCATTTATCACAACAACGAACAAATAGCAACTGGATATTACCATCACATTAAAATCTGCAGTGGTAGACTTGATTAGATCAGGTCTAACAATAATATCCCTCTGGCCACCGCCAATCGAAGCCACAGCAATATTTTTCAAGCTGTCATTACGATTGATGAACCAATACCTAGATACATTCGTATGATATTTGGCTATATGCTCATCAGCCATCAGGACTGGGCTTTTATGAGGAGTTGCTAATGTTATAATACAGTTCACCAAATTGGGATCAAATTCTGGTTCCAATAGAAGACCTTTAGCAACCAAACCACCCTAAAACAGAAAAAATGAATAATAATGCACAATAGTTAAAATCACAATTAGCACTGGTAGCAACTAAGTCATTCATTTTACCATAGAATGGCCGATAACTATTACAGAGGAGGGCCTTTTTCTTTCATTAGTATACAAACTTAAAATCTTCTTGACACATTCATGTATGAACTTTGTCTGTTCATACAAAACAGCCCCATACATTGCCGAATATTCCTCATTCAAATCGGCCGTAAAATAATTGAAAATGTATGGGCTATTTGAGCTGGACGACATTCGAAGACTCACGGAGGCCAAGGATCTCACTAAAAGGAAATTAACCAAACGACTTAATACCACAATCTAGGTAAAAACGCATGCAGTGATACGAACTAATAACACAAAAAACCTTGTTTGTGTGAGCCGCTGTTGCCAGGAATGAACAGGACCGGTATACCACGAAACTGCATACCCCTTAATTTTTCTGTGTACTGCCCTTCTCCATATGCGAACAACTTATACCTTGGGTAGCTTTGAGCAACTGACAGTGGCAGCATAATCCTCTGTAATGTAAGAATTAGGTTCACATGACGAAAGAAAATAATTGGTAGGCACTAGGCAAATCCATAGGGTTGGATAATTTCAATGGATGAATTCTATTAGTTGATAACTTAATTCTAGGAAGCGAGTGAAGCATAACAAAACGCCGGTCAGTGGAATAACTGAAAGGAATATTAACACAAAAAGGCCATTACTCACAACATACTGAGGGTACTCGAACATGTATGTCATCTCGCATCTATTTTCTTCATGATTCATGGTGTAGTCAATACCTCCCAGCAAAAATCCCAAAAAGAATATGCCAGAGGTGATAACGAACACATTTACAGCCCCCATGGCTACGTTGCAAAAATATTCAACAATTTTTGGCGAAATATAACATTCCCAGTCAAACTGACGAATCCGAGGAATTGTTCTTAAAATAAACACACTACGTGTAGCGATCGTACTCGCTCCTTCATTTCTGTTTACGGTTTGCGTAGGCGTATTTGCGCTGGCCGAGGAACCAGAATGAAATTGTGCCCTGAAAACAACACAAATGAAAATATTTTGTAAATGCGCCTTTTCAAACTTCATGCGCCCGCTTCTACCGCGAGGAACCCGCGAAATTTAAAATAAGTAACCTAGCAAGGCCATTTTTATTATTGCTATTAATACTCCGCAATTATAATTATTGGAATTTTTCGCCGTTAGAATAAATACTTAAGTATTAATAATACTTAAGATCAACTCATTTATGTAAATTATTTTTCGAAAAATGGCCGTCTTATTTTGCGCATTGCTCGCGTCCAACCTCTATTGAGTCACAAGTCGCAGTGACTACATCCAGGTACCTACCTCCTAACCCTCCTGAGACTCGCACGTACACTTTTACCTAATTTTTTACATGCTTATCTCATATTCTCTTCACGCTTTCCTCACACTCTTCGCACACTTTTGGAGCACCTTGTGCACGCTTTTATCACACTTGTTGCCCATTTGTCTCTCACATACTTTTTACGTTTTTTCACATTTCAGTAGTCCCAATCCACGCTTTCCTCACACTTTTGAGGCACTATGCACACTTCATGCACGATTTTTTCTAGGCTCGGAAATAGGGCGATTGGCAGAGGGGGGGGGGGCGTGACACGGGCGAGAGATTTCAGGGGGGGCAAAATTTGAAAAGTTTATTAAAAAGTAAATGAACTTTTTCTAATTACATCATTTAGCAATAATTTATAATTTATTGAACAGTAATATTAATGAAATTTCTTAATAGCAAACATAAGGTGTGTGATTTCAACTACCGCATCTCAAAAAAAGTAACTTACGGATATGTCATATTTTAGTGGTATGGGGGACGAGGGCGAAGGACTAGGGTGGCAAACTGGTCTTTGTCCCCCCTGATCACACTCATTATTCCGGTCCTGCTTTTTTCACATTTATTGCACGATTCTCAGGACACTTTTTGAACACTTTCAGCACGGTTTTATGCTCGCTTTATTTTCACCAGGGTGACGTCTCCACCCGCTTTACCACTCCTCTACATTTGGTGCAAAATATCAATAAAATGAACACGATGATGGACTGATGAGCGTTCAGCAAAATTTGTCATCGGTTTATAAAAGCTAAACGCTACCATTATGTATCTGTCCTTACACATAATTATTACATATTTATAGTTACTTAAGTAAAAGCAGGGCAAAAGCGTGATTACGCTTTTTCCCTACTTTTACCACACAAACTGCTTTCAAAAGAGTGTAGATGTTTGTTGTTTATTAGACTTATAAATGAAAATTGTAAGGTATTAATATTCGCTGGAATGTAACTAGTGTGGGGGAGCATGATTGACTATAGCGGGATGTGTGCTCCCATGTTGATCAAAGGATCTAGGGATGAAATCCAGTGTGAAGCCCAAAACAGATCCCCATGAAGCTTTGAGCAGGCTTCAGACCATATATATGTAGGACAAACTGGTTGTAATTTCAAAGTAAGGACAGCAGAGCACAAAAGATGTTTTGAGAAGAAAGACACCAAATCCCAGCTAGCCACTCACCTTATCAACGAGAACCATTCATGCAGTTTCCAACCTAAAATACTGGCCTTCGAAGGAAAATTGCAACCAAGGGCGATACTCGCCACTGAAAATTTATATGTAACCAATATTTGGTTCAGAATTAATAATATTTTTCATAGGTCTGTTAATGAAAAATAACGGCTCTCATTCGCAGAGGTATTATTGGAAAGGTCAGACACAATCAAGTAACTTTGAGAGACTACGTATGACATTCAGTGTTTGATTTTTGCGATCCACTTATTTTCGCCGCGCCTCTGAAGTGCCGAAAGCTGCTACGGATGGTTTTTGCTTTCCTCTAGGGGAATAGATTCAATTTCTCGCACTGTCGGGATCTCAGCCGCTGATGCTGGCGCAATAGTCAAAACTGCTTGCGCGCTGCAGTTTTAAAGCAGGCGGGCTTCAGCCCGTCCAGAAACAACTGAAGTTCCCAACCCACCCGCTGAAGTCAATATTTTCATCTGTCCTCATCAGAAAAACTTTCTGAGAATTGAGTGGCGGATGAAAATTCGATTTTTCCTTGGACAGAGACTTAAATTGCAGTGAACGTATTACTTATTTCTCCTCTTCAGCGTATTTTGTATATGGTAATGTTTGCGAAATCGTCTATAGTTAAACTCTCGTACCAGCGGAATTGTGTTGCCTTTATCAATACGCTATTGAGGAGTCCCCACTCCAAGCCGTGCTCCAAAAATTCAGAAGAAAAGACTGTGGTAATCACCCAAGATATAGTAAATCATTTGGAAAGAATATCTCTTGTTGACTTTGCTAACAAAAAGGGAATCGAGCGGCTTCAGTCAGCGATTGAGTTTGCCGATCGAATACATTCAGTGGATACATCGGGTGTGGAACCCATGGTTTCTGTTTTAAAGGATAGGTAAGATGTGAAATTGCTCCATAAATTTGTTTGCTTATCCGTTTCGGGCTTCCTTTTTTTAATTGTGTAAACATTTCAGTTGCATTTACTTGAGGAATGATATAGTCGATGATGGGAATTGCCGAGAGGATGTGATGGCTAACGCCGCAGTTACAGAAGAAGAATATTTCGTGGCTCCTCCGGGAAACATTCCTGTGACTCCTAGCAAGCCAATCTTAGAAGAACGTGAGGATGCCATATAGTACTGCATTTCGTGATGCAATGGTGCTAGTAACACTTTATTTCTCATTGACGCAGTAAACCACTAGTGCTCGTATTAAATGCGGAAGAAAAGTTAGTATTTACTGGTAGTGTAATACGATGGTTCACATAAAAAATATTCTCAACCTCTGTGGAAGGCAGTACTTTTTTAAACCGGTTCCTTTTAATACTACTGAGTCTATGTTATTGAAATATGACTGTGGCCCTGCGGGTGAATTGCTTCGAAATAACATACATCAAGAGTGGTTTTTAAGTAATGTAATTAATTCAGAGGACCTCATGCTGCCTTTTACACCTCAAGAAAATGGACAATCATTTCAAGGTAAGGATGGCTAGATTAAAATAATTTTTTCGCATTTACATTTCTGTTATGTGGCATATTTACTGAGAGAAGTTCTCAATGATTAATTTTTCTAATCAGAACTCTATGGTGTGGGGAGTTGCAGAAAATTTCGGACCTTCATTTAATTCATGAGCACAGTAATTCGGAATCAAAGCCATACGGATAGCCTATACCTCCCTTATCGAACCTATTTGCTATTGGTGAAAAATCTGGAATGTAATGAACTAATTAAAATGAGATGTTTTATTGTAATAATGTTAAAGATATATAATGATGTTTAATTAAATTTTTATAATGGCCTATTTTGTCTGTGGAGGTAAATGTTGTACGATTTGAAACTGAATTTTTGTATTTATGAAGTAACCATTTGTAAAACTAATTGATTTATTTTAGCCATCAGAGACGCTTTCGCCTATGCAAAAGAGCTGTGCTGTGATAAATTGCCATTTGGAATTTCAAACACAAATGTACAAATGTTAAACAAGCTCGACCCTTCACCTGGCTCTAGTGAATTCTTGACTGATTTCCTATTTATGAACCACAACAAAGTTGGAGGAAGTGGATACTTTTACCCCGAAAAGCATACTTTGCTGAGACTATATATCTTCAGTCATCCGGCAAAATCCACCCAGGCTTTCAGCTTTTGGCAACAGCAAAGGAAATCTTGGTGGAGAAAGGTTAGCTGCTATTTAATGCTGATGATATTACCCATAACGTGACATTTTAAGTCATACAAAGAACTCCTAGGCTCTCAGTTGGTGTATCCCAGCATCTTTAAGGTGTAGTTTTCTCCTGCTCTGAAAGAATGCGGGTACCTGTTAGTACCTTCAGATATTGAAAAACTTAAGGAATTATATCACTATTATTCCTTGTAAAAATTGCTATCTTTGACTGTCTCTCCTTAAGAAGAACTTAAAATATATAAACATCCCATGAACTCATACTTCAGTTTTCAGGGTCACCAGGGCGCTACTCCCTTACAGATGTAAATAGCATACCATTGGGAGATTTGGTGATGATCAGAGCCGAATATCCATGGGGGATGCAATGTCTAGAGGCCCTTTGTCTGAGGGGTACAAAACCATTTGAGGAGATGGATGAGTCCACAAGGATACAGTTTGAGGTTAAGCTATATCTTAAGTATACAAATGGAAGTGATTAATATTTGAGTGTAGTGTACAGGGTGTTTATTTCTGTCCTTTCATTAAGGGTTGGATTCATGTTCGTAAGATAATGATTCTACAATGGTCGTGAATGCCACTAATTTCTTCCCTAACTAGGGCTACTGACTGATAGCAATAATGAGGGCAAGTGCCTGGGTGTGCCCTGAGTTATGGATGAATTAACATATGCATTTGGTAATAATGATTAGTCTCTTGCATTTGTTTTAAATGGCGTTAAAAATTACATTTTCTAAAGATTTTTCTTTAAAACATTATGACAGTATTTTATCCCCTCCTGGTGTGTTTAAAGTAAATACGTAGCTATTAACTCTGACCTATACAGAAATAATACCTAATTGTTTTACATTCTCGATAAACCCGAGGTACCAGCATTAATATAGTATTTGATTTTTTTGTTAATAAAATACTAATTTATTTTGTGTATGTCATAAATTTATCTTTTCTAACCTAGTTCAGTGTTGTTTTTTGATTGCTTACAATATAGACAGATTTTTTGATAGAAGATGCTTTCATTATAATTATTCTTGTGTGCTGTTCATTAGAATCAGAGATAAGTCCATATCTGTATTATGGACATTCTCAGGAACCAAACTTATCAATAACATGGGGACTATGCTCATATATTTTAAATAACATTTTGCTATGCTTCTTAGAACCTCAGCACAAAACATACCCTTCATGGATTAACATTATTTTGCTTGCTATCTTAGTTATACATATAATTTTTGCTGATGCATCACAGTTAAATACTAGAGTTTTTGAACCCTTAAAGGTCAACTTTTCTGCTGCTCTGGAGAAATATCCTTCAGTGTGGACCCTGCCACACAATGATGTTAACCAATTGACAGTACTGTTTGTTAATGCACCAGCATATTTCTGTGGAACTCTTTTGAGTTTCAATATGTAGATGTAAGGATCATGGTAACCTGGTGTGTTGTGCATATGGCTACTGCTGATAAACGGGTCCTGGGTCCAAACCCTTGGTGAAACTTTCATGCATCCCCAAATGAATATCCACAAAGGGTGAGGTGGCTCACTGGTCCCCTACCGTGAATGTGTGAAGTACTTGTGCCTGTGGATTTGTCTGGCCTGAGCTCTACATCTAAATACCTCATGTGAAGGGTTCGTAAATGTGTTGATTAGTATGCTGAGTTGACCTTAACATCAGGAAATATGCAGTCTCTCGACGACGTTAGGCCACCTCATATTGTTAATAAAATTGGACAGCAGCCATAAATCCATACATATTGTTTGACAAGTCTTAACCCTTTCGCTGCTGTTCAATCTTCCGGAAACCTACTCCTCACATGCAGCTGAGCGCATGGCAGGGAGAAAGAAAAGGTGTGTTCACAGCAGTAAAAGGATTAACACATATCTCTCAGAAGAGAACATAAGCTTTTTTATTGCTGGCTAGATTTCAGGTTTATGTTAATTACTATGGTGTAATTCATAAAGATTTTTTCCAAAGGAGGAAATATGCTAGTGAAATAGAATTTCTACGAAGGAAAAAATAGAAAATATGCCATGTATTACTACTGCTATAATTTTCCTTAAGTACGTCCAATGAGGATAGATGTACTGGCAGTAAAATGGTTGGAGTCAGTTCGAGGCGCACTTGCCCACAGAGAGAGTGTCTATCATTGCATTACATACAAGGTTTTCTTTCCTTTTTAACTCTTCTGGCATAGAAGATGACTACCCAGCAAAAGCAGATCTCATTGCTCTGATCCTGAGGCAGATTGAAGTTTTGTAGGACTTGATATTCCTTGAGATATTTTCTTGAATATTCAATGTTTTCTTGCAGGTGAAAGACGGAAGGCGAAGCATCTTACCTCATGTGATAGAATGCGTGACAACTTTAGATGGGGCAATGCTTACTTTCCTTTGTGATGCTTATGAGGAAAGGCCTCTTCCTACTCCTTCTAAAGTCAACAGTAATTCAACAGATAGCAGTATGAGATATACTTTCCACATTCACCGAAGGTTAGCTCCATATAAAGCAAGTTTCTCAGCATCTTCAACAAGTGAGTAAATGTCTGGTGATGATGCTTATATGTGCGAGATGCCTTCATGTTTTTGGGTGTTCACTTAATTGGCTGATATGTAAAGATGATAGTTAAGTCTTCAGACCATCTCCAAAGGAATGTTCAGATGATATATTAACCCGTATGAGTTAATGTCTGATTGCATGAACAATTTTGCTGCACAAACGGAATATTTACAGATTCATGAGTCAAATTACATACTACGTTTCTACTTTCTGTTCATCCATTTGCGCAAGTTGGGTGGTTACACAGGGTACTTTGATGTTCATTCTTACGATCATACATTTATACAGTAACTCGTACCAGTTAATATAGCATGTAAATATACCTAAATTAGCTACAAACTATGGGTGAATTCCTGTAAAAATCTCATCCTCGATTATTTTTTTTACAGTATGTAAATGCTTATGGTAGCTCTCATGTCAAAGAGGTGTAATAATTATCTGGTGTAGTTTAAGTTCTGTGATTTTGATGAATTAGTTTGAATGGCACTTCTTATAACTTTATGAGAATCATAACTTTTTGACTACTTGGTTATTGCAGGAATTTATTGATTTACCTCTGCATTCTTCTTGTTCTGCACTTTTTAGTATTGTTTTATTTTTTTCACTGTTTCAGAATGATCAACAAAATTATATAGATTAGGATTGTATTTTATTTTAAATGACAGATTGTGAGTGTCGCCAAATTGCAATGGATTTTATGGCATTAAGTCATCATGTTCATAAAGTTGTAAGATTCCTGAAAGAACACACTATTTTTCATTTTTTTTCACTTTTGTCAGAGGATGTCAAAACATCCAAAAGTTCACAACACAAATCATGAGGAAAGATAAATATTGTATTCAACTATTGAGGCAAAATTAAAGGTTGTCTTCATGATTTGAACAAGAAAAGTGTGTACTTGTAATGAAATAGAGTAAAATTGTCAATAAAAAAAAAACAATCCATTATTTCACAAAGAGCACTGAATAAAAACGACAGTAGCATTTGGTGGTTCCATAGAGTGGAGGACCACTTTGATAGGAAGATATGAGTGTTGGATAAGATAATATTTATTTGCCTAGCGATCAACAATACAATATGAAAGCAGTATGTACAAAGTAGTAAAGATGTATGCCTGTGAGTCAATGTTTCAAAATTTGTAATTATTCATTATTGCTAGAATTTACAATACATAACTAGTGGAACAGGAAATCTTACGAATTCAAGAATATTGCCTTTTAATTAAGCTTAACTCAGAGAATAAGTAAGCACCTGTATTGGAGGATGGCATGGACTTAAATTTGTTAATTATGTAACCCCAAAGCAAGTTTTATTGCACATTCATTGTAAAATTACTTTTTCAGTCCATCAGCTTTACTAGTTTGTTTTTATTGCTAGCAAATGATAAATGGAATTGAAACTGATGTTAATGTTTTCACTAATATTTTCTAGCGAATTATATAATGACTAATTTATTTGCAAAATCATAATTAGCATTTTTTCTCTGTACAGGTGCATCATCAGCAGAAGATTTACATGATCTTGCAGTGTACCTTACAAAAAGTCTTAGAAGAAGTGGTATTTCAGTTCTTCTTCTGCCTGATTTAACAAAAAAATCTTTGGAAGCTCAGCATGTGAGGTAAATGTGAAATTCAATATGATAAGTCTGGCTGACCCATGCGTATAGTAACACAACCCTATTATTACAATATGTGATAGTTATCTGGCATATGTATGTTGAAGTTGTGTTTACCTTTCCTACAGTATTTTTTTCCCTGAAAGCTGAAGTATTGTGATTGGTACTCAAACATTAACTGCTTTGTACTGTATGAAGTTCCTAGTGAGTTGTGTAGGGTCATTCGATTACAACTCTATTTAAAAAAATGTTTGAAATCCTTCTTTCTTCTATTCCTTCAAAATTTGGTATACATGGTGACATGGCTATTGTGAAGTTTCATGAATGAAAATGACGAAAGCTGAATTCATGTGGGAGTGGAACTGTTTGAAGACAGAAAAAAATCAATGGGCGGGAGAGATTGTAGTAAGTGCGGGGGAGGTGTAGGATGATGATGAGATTGCAAACAGTTGGCGTGTTTTTCAACTGGTCTACCCCTTGCTAACCAGTCACAACTCCACTTCACCTATAAAGTCACTCTCCTCTGCTAATGGACTTGGTGCTTCTATGCCTTCCTCTCCGAACAAATCAAATTAAAGAGAAAGACCAACAAATACTGAAATCTCACAAAAGATATGCCATGGGAGGCTATGAATATTTGGTGAGTGAATCACCTGTGTGTCTTGATATTTTTAGTGATTGAGACGGCACTCCAGCGACAACATGGATTTTTACAGCATGAATTAGAGATTGCAGACCAGGAATTTTGCTTCAAGAAATTTTAATTGGAAAACAAAATAAATTTTTAATTAGTAAGATGATTTAGTGAGCATCACCTCCTGGATTTGAACATGATGTGGAGGAAGCCACACTGAGTAACAACTTTGTAGTCAGCCGAGTGCCATCGATATGTTTTCGATAATGCCTTTACTATTCATTGCGTAGAAATGCACATCTTGCATTCTAACTTGCAGTTGACGAACAGTATCACTAGAAAACACTTCAGTTTGTGGTAAGCTCCCTCATTCTGGTCCACGGCCTTGGCGAGCTCTCGACATCACCAATCAGTGATGTCGAGAGCTCGCTAAGCCGAGCCAGACCAAGTCTTCTCCCCAGATGAAACTACATATTCTGTTCTTTATGTAGCAGATCTGTCATAAAGATTCCATGCCTGCAAGTCATGTAGTCTTTCAGTTCCATTGTGGCTGGTGATTTAATCCATTCGGTAACATGTATTGTTCTTGTGATACTTGTACTGTTTATTTTGACAGCCACTAAGTCTGTTTTCAGAGTTATGTATAATTTTTTACCTCACCTGTAAATTGGGTACCCCATTTATTGTATTTATCCGAATGCAGTCCCCCCCTTTTTTCCCAAAAATGCCCATGGAAAACGTAAATGGGGTGCTATATTACGACTGCATTCAGAGGACGACTATATTCAGAGTAATTCGGCATTTTCATTCAAATTAACTTCGTTATGTACCCCTCTGAGGAGATATATTTAGTAATAACGAGCACGTACTATTGCAGCGGCTTCTGGGCCTCACTATATCCATATTTTGTTGTTAATTAATTATACGCCTTTTGATGGTACATAGCCAATTACTTGTTATAACAAGATTCTCGCTATATGCCTTATATTACGCTGAATTTTGTACATAAAATGAAGAACCATACATTGCAAGCTGCAATAGGTGATTCAAATGGAAGCAATATTTTCAACCTCTTTTTCCGTCAGTGTGTATCTTTTGTCTCAAAGTTGTCCTGTACTTCCACAAATAATTTTTGCCAGGACTTAAAAAAGTCCTTACTTGGGCTTCTTCAGCGAATAGTTGTTATGATCATGTTTTCCATACTTCCTCCATATTGTTTGACACCTGAAGACTACACATTTGTTAGAAAAAACCTGCCAGCATCTGCAGGGCAGAATTTTAGCTTGATGCTGAACAATCTAGCATTAACCTCATCTTCCACCCTTAAGGTGCTGGCAGAATTGTCAGCAAAACTGTTATCATCAGATATCAAACAATGTGGTGGAACCCAGGAAACATGCTTGCACCAGAAAGTCATTTGTAACACCTAAATTTTGTTATGCATGTTAATGTTGTAGTTTTACTGTACATATATCTGTATGCTGTGTATATGATTGGTAATTTCCATTCCAGGAATGATGAAATGGGCATCCCATACACAATTGTAATGAATGAATCATCTCTCAAAAATGGAATCATTGGTCTGAGGAGTCTGGATACAACGCTAAAGGTGAGATTCAGTGCTTCTTAAACTTAAAGAATTCAAATGGAAAAGCATTATCTGCCAAGATTTGTAGGTAGAACCGATGAATTTGAAGTTGAATTTTCGATAATTTCTGTTTCTCATAATTTCAGGAGCAGTTACACATCACGGATTTGAAATCCCACATGAGAAAACTATTGAAAAACTACTAATTTTTTATCTGTATTATCTATGTTGAATAAACTTGTCATACAAAAGAATTTATTGTTACATAAATGTCCTTACAGAAAACAGTGTAATTTTTCAAGCCACTCACCCCAGAGGTGAGCTGCCTGCTGTCGGGCCATAATCTCCTTACAAAATGTTTAAAAGAAACCATTATCATCTGGTAGCAGACAAAAAGAATACAATAATTTTCAGGCAATAGTGAAGCAATATACGTAATGAGTGAATGAATCACTAATTAATTGTATAGTTACAAAAATGACTTATCAATTTTTTCATAAGTTATGTGGTACTCAAGTGCCACACACTAATTTCTAGATTAACTGCATGCAGTATCTTTCACATATGCAATCTCTTAATTCACACTAGCACTGTGAAATTCCTCAAAAATGTTGGTACGAAGGACACTAATGACCTAAACCACCATACCGAAACATGGGACCATACAATCAAATAAGAGCAAATGAACCCTTTGGTTGAGTTTCTGGAACATTATTGGCCATCACTTCTCCACAGACATTCCAACACTCGTGCATGTTCATTAGCCTTTTTGAATATCATCTCCTTCAAAACAGGTATTGTGCTTGGTCATTCCAGTATCAGAATGAAATTTTCCTCAAGTTTTCCCATTTGTGGAGGCCACAAAGATCATTCAAGTTCAACAATAAAAACCAACAATTCTATTTCATTAATAAGCTGTTCGGCCGGGAGCAATTAATTTTCACCCTCAAGCCAAAAAAAATGCAATAAATACTGTTCATTTAATTCTCGCATGGTTAATTGTCATAAGCATTAAACTTTTTTTGGCAGAACTTGAAGTAAATGTTACACGATTTGACAACAGAACCAAGAAATCACAGTATTTCTCACCATTTCTCCAATGATTGAATGATCAATGTAGAGGGTAAAAGATTGGAATAACTTACTCAATATTTGGAGACTTGATAAACCTTTCCTATTCTACTACGGGACTTCATTGGAAGACATACGTCATCTTCCAATAAATTTGGCATGATAAGATTCAATTGGTAGTGATTTCCAATCTTCTTCAAGGGTTAGAGAGAGGAGCTGCTGTACGGCCAGGGATGGCCTCATAGTGACACCACGCCTCTCCCACAGCTCAACCCTTGGCCCATTTCACCAACAGATGAGAAAATGCAGTTCATTCCCAGAAGCCCATGCACACACACAATCTCTGCATTATGTATTTACACATATCATGATAAAGAGTTGATTGTTCTGTTAAATATGGAACTTAAGCAGGCAACTGCAACTTCTTGCCCTTCAACACTAGAAAGAAAAAATGAGAGAAATTAGTTATGCCACAAAGTTAAACAAAATGAAATCAGGAAACACATCGGTTGGGATACAACAACCATCAGGGCCGGGACCAAGTTACGACTTATTTGCACCGTCACCTCGGGAGGAGGGTGGAGAGGAAGGAAAATGAGATGGAGGCACCGTCGTGACTTGAGCCTGAAGACGCCTCCAGGGTAAGGAGAGGGATGGAAGAATCTCAGCACCGTCATAAAGACAACAAGAGCTACCATTAGCAAAACCAAGCTTGGCTGTCACTACAAATTTGGAAGAATATTCTATAATTAAGAATATTCCACAATTTTTTCTGTAGATTGTACTAGAAACATATAAGATCTCAACTAAACATCCAAGGACATCTTTTAATATACATTGTAACTGTTGCCATTTGGCAGGTTACATAGTTTGGTTTAAGTAGATGTTTTTGAGGGAAGGTGAGCTTCATTTATTTGTCGTGTATCGTGTTTGGCTGTGTGTGTGTAGTTGAGTGAGAATGGATTTGTGCGTAATGCATTTCCTTCCCTCCCTACAATTCCCTGCCTCCCGATTTTGGGGTTTTCCCATCGCATGACTGCGCGTATGTGCCGAAGAGAGAAGAGTGTAGTCCCCCTCATCCCACCCGCCAAACAATGACAGTGCATGGTGGCTTGTGACCACTTGCATCTACACCCCCAAATAGATAAAACATGCTTCAAAACACCCATGCTGAGGAGTCTCAAGAGATAGGCCTCTTTCCCAATTTCTACCTAACCCCAGAGAATCAACCCACTTTGGGATATAAAACCTCGAGAGCCACCAGCTGAAAAAAAAGACACCAACTCTGGCCTCGTCACACTGCCAGAGGCTCTGCTAATTTGTCTAGGTGCCTCATTAAATAAGTGGTCTGATGAGAGAGACTGGACCTGGAGGAGTTTGGACGGAAAAGGAGGAGAAAGGCGGAAAGAAGGAATCAGGAAAACGGTAGATTTCCATTGCCAATTATAAGGTCAACCCATGTCATCCCACTGAGTATTCTCTCAGCCCACGGTGTGCAGAAGGTGCTGCGACCCCCGAAAGGAGCCATCCGGGGATGTCATCCCTCAGCTGTGCACGAGAGCAGGAAAAGTAGAAGTACAACCCCAAATTACGTCCACCAAGTAAAGAAGAATCTTGACTTAAAGACCTGATATAATGACCTAGAAGAAATCCAGAATCCCCCCCCCCCCCCCCGAACCCCCAAGGACCGAAGAAAGCCCCTGTGTGTTGAAGAGCCGCCGCCCCAGCGTTTTTTATTGCATTTTGATTTATATCCCCCTTTGCTTTGAATGATCGCATCTGTTTTTGTACTTTAGGAAAAGGTGGTGGTTTCTATCAATAATAGTGCTTAAGGTTGTTTTCTTTTCTTGTAAATTCATTTTTGGGTGTTCATGTCTTGGTGAGAAACCATGCCAAAGATTGATTGGAAGGGAAGGTTCTTGTTTTCTTTTTGTTGAGTTGTCATTGTTTTGTCCATTTAATCATTTTGGTTATCATCACTGGCCAGTTTGATGTTCAAAGCAAGGAATGATATTGAATCATTTCATGGTTATAAGTGTATTTTGCCCTGTTTTTCTGCATTAAATATTCTGTCGAAATCAGAATCTATGTTGTAAGCTCCCATTGTTTTGTGTACGCTGATCATCACAGTGAGATTCCCCACAAAATAACTTTCCCTTCCCCTCCTCTTTTTCCCACCCTCCCCAACCAACCCCACCTACTCCACGTCACAACATACACACAAAGATCTCACCAAAATTTCACTCATAATAGGGGTGTTAACCTCAAACGAAATTACCCATTTAAGTAGATGCTAACGGTGAGTTATGGCTAACAATTCTCATTGGTGAAAAAATTTCTGCAATAGGTGCATTACATTTTCTTTGGTGCTCCGTTGAAATTTGTGCGTCTTTGAAACGGCCAGTTTCGGCGGGAAGTCAGGCTCGAATGGCTGTGACGTCACACACACCTACTTCGCTGACTGCACGCTTTCGGTGAACGCCGTTATCCGTGCCGTGCTTGAATTTGTGGATGCCGTGGTGAGAAATGCCTTCGGATTGTGGCTTTGTGAGGGCTAATTCTACTACCCCACCTAAAATGAGTGCTCTGATGCTCATTTTTTATCATGAATAAGAAGAGGTCAAGACAAGAAAAAAATCTAAATACGCAGTAATGACATTTTTAGCGCTCCGGAAATTCAAGGAGTCAAGCAGGCAAGTTAGGAGTCAATGCATATTAATTATTATAGCACTGTTAAATATGTTAATCGTACTTAAGAGTATATTTTCCATCAAATATTTAATTTTGTTACGATTTACTCAGCCCTGGCTTCCATTTTTATTCGAATTATCCCCTAGTAAACGCTGAAATGGTTCTCGAGGGGTACATTTCATATTATATCACAAATCCCTGTCACGCAATGCTCGTTTTTTAGTTTTAAAGGCTTTTGATAATTTATAGCCTATAAAAACTTAGGTGACATAAGGAAACTATTATCATAAAATAATCACTTTTGTTCGTCGCAGATTTGTCTGAATCATGATATGGAATGGCGAATTATTGTCAATATTTATTCTTGTGAATGTTACTGTAAGGCCCCTTGCACACGCACCGATTTTGGACGGCCGGTAAAATACCGGCCGATATTTTACCGGTGAAGCACTACTTGCACACACGCCGGATTTTCACAGGTCAAAAGATAAGTTGTTTGCTTGTTGAGCTGGCGCAGGGGATCCGCAGTGGCATTGGCCGGTAGCTAACAGACTTGTTACCATTGCCGGTGCGCGGTCGGTCAGTGTGCAAGCTCCCATGCCCTTCCATTGTTCACTATTGGAATGTTGCCGGCCGTCCAAAATCGGGGTGCACTACGGGTCTATTATTATGGGCCTAATAAGGGTTGAAAACTATCTCAGCGCTGCCAGAAAAGAATACGGCGATTCAGCAGTTTGTAACTTCTAACTTAAAAGAGAATAATATATACACTATGAAAGGAAGAGTTTGTCCTGAGCAAAAAATCAGAAGAAACCACAGGAAAAATAATTTTTGACACTTATTCTTCCGCCATACCCAGGGGAAACAAAATTTACAAATTCATTTGGTTCACAAGGTACTAAATACTTGATGGCATTACATTTTTTATACTCACTCCATGTCAAAGCTTGATATATTGGATCAGAGGGTTTTCGAATTTGAATTTCAAAACATTCAATTATATACTGTACATTGCTGTAATTGGCTTGAAAAGACAAAGGTAGATCAAGTTTGTTATGCTTCGGAAAGAATATTAAATTTTTTAAGCAATGTGAAATAAGAGGTAAAGTTGCGTGGATAGTAGAAAAACTCTTGTCTTACTGATTTGTAATTGGTCTCCTAATCTCTCCAAGCTGTCATTTAATTGAATTTTGATGATGGTGATGAAAATGTCTCTAGGGGCAATCTTAAATATTCCAGAGGGCAAATCAATCGCGTACATTGGATCATTAGGTATTCCTAAGTATCTCTAGGGGTAGCTTCATTATTAAGTCAGTTATATTACTGTTTTCACCAACTCCAAAACTCTCGGCTGAGAATGTGCTCGAGAATATTTCATCAATAAACATTATGTTTGGTTACTGTGTGCCAATCTTTGGTGTATTAAAAATCTAAGACTATGTTAGCATCAATTAACTTCGGTGATCATTGAATAGTAGCATAAACATTGTTCTTAATCTTTCGTAAATTATTTCCATTCAAATAACTTAAATTAAAATTTTTTTCGTCCGTTCGACTTATTTGGGAAGACCGCAAGTAAAACAATATCAAGTAAACTGACGTTGTGATGCTGGCATTTAGTATAAATTTAACACTAACATTAAAAGAATCTTCACAGCAATAATAAGATGTCTTGCCGTTGATATTTTTGGTCATCTCGCATTGCTGCAGTTAACCATTTCCTTCGCACACGAGAATTAAGAGGCACAGTTATAAAACGTTTTCCCGGATTTCTTATTGTGGTAGAATTACAAAGCGGTAGAAAGCGCCGCTATATATATACGCCTTCTTCCTAATTTCCTCCATTTTCACCCTCGTTGTTTCTTCTCTGACGCAGGATCACAGGTTTTTCGACCGGGTTGACGGCTTCCGCGAGAAGTTCGCTGTGTGCGACGTCAGCATGCCTTCGGCAACCTTCGTGCGCTTTCGGAGCGTTTGAGCCGGCCCTCGGATTCCACACTTTTCGCCTAGCCTTTTTAGGATTAAATTTTTGATTAGAAAAGCGCTGAAACTGTCGCCGGTATCCCCTCGGTGTGTACTTTCATTTAAGACAGTAAAAAAAAATTGGTGAACAACCCTATTGAGAGGGTGAGAAACCAGGGGTTTTAAGTGAATTTTTTCTAAATAGGTAGCTTTAGGCACAGAAATTCATAGAAGAAATATACAAAAACTTGGTGGCCAAAGGATATCAGTGAGCCTCCGTTCTGTGCTGAAATTAAATGCATTACTAAAGATTTAATTTATCCTGACTGTTTTCTTCACCTAATTTCTGCACTTAACTCTGTTAAGATAAAAAAAATCACTTGCACCCCTTGGCTTCTCAGCTTCTCAATTTCACTTAAGGCCAACTATAAGTTAAGAGACTTCTACAATTTCTGAGTTATAACATGGAATGTCTCAATCACAAAGTCGGGTTAATAACACGTTAGGATAATCAAGGAGAAGACTGAGTATCTCGCCCTAGGCATCAGGGAAAATTTAGTCCTTAATTCACGATTCAAAAGAATATCCATGCTGCTAGCTGTCTGAAGGCTCTTTTAAAACTTTAATTCCACTGAAATTAAGTTCACAAATTATGAATTGTTTTTCATGCGTTAATTGTAATGAAAAATGTTTTAAAAATGTGAAAATATTTCTATTATAGTTTAGTATTCTATTGACTTCTGCTCTTCAAAAATGATCTTTTATGATCAAAAGGAGAGTATAGGTAAATGAAGATTTTTGTCAGAGAACATTAATGCAGGAATCTGGTAACAACCCTGACATTGCAGGAGGTATCATTGTGCAATAAATTAAAAAGTGTTCCTCACTTTTTTTTGCAACTTTATTTGGGTGCAAAACTTCATTGTCACTAAAATTTTGAAGAGTGTGTTGCCCATCATCCCCAGGGCTCTTCGAAATGGTGAAATTGGAGTTTTTAATGAAGGCAGAACCCTGAGAGAAGTTTGCTGTATAGAGCATTTATGCGCATTAGAGACCATCAGTTCCTTTGTTTGAGTCAACTCACTTCCTATTTCCTGATGGGGCAGACTTTACCCGGGCTACCAACTTGCCACCCCTAACCACTTCTCCTTCCCCATCCACCTCTCGGCCAAGAGAGGTGGCGCAGGCGAGCTTAACATTAACTTTTGACAAGCTACTCCTTTGAAGGACACATACATACATACCTTATAGCTTGGTGAAAAATACACTTTCATTAAACAATAAATTGCATGTCTTAAGTTTGCATGCCAAAGCAAGAATATTTCTACACAGTGTACGCCAAGCGATGTACTGAATTCCAAGGATTGAGATGATGAGAGGATCAGGTATTAATATTGAAAAATGTACTTATAAATTTGAGCTAATTAAACATCTCATCTTCATGAATAAATATATACGAACATACTTAGGAACAAAGTTATTTTAGCAACTTAGACACAGGAAGGAATATGCCTTCCACCACCAAAGAGATTGGTGTTGGTTATAAGAATGTCATCTGGAAAAGGGGAAATTAAGAACAGGTCCAAATATTCAATATTTCCCCGTCACTAAATATCCTTCATCATGATTCTTCTACTCTTTTACCCTAGAGCCTTCCACTTCATGTGGGGAAGTGATATTGTTGACCACTTAAAATGAGTAGCTAAACCACTCAATGAAGCAATTTGAACTAGGTTGACCAAGCTGGTTGAACAACATGGAGTAATGTTGAACTAAAACTTGAAATCTAAGCCCAGAGCAAAATAATTAATCAAATTTCATCTTTATTCTTACCTTTAGTGATGTAAAGATAGAAGAAGTCACAGTAAAGCACAGTCTGAACAACTCCAGCTACTATGGCAATGAGATCATAATGCTCTTCAGAGTAATAGCGATAAATCCAGTTGAGAACATACAGTGCTCTGTACGAGCCCAAAGCAAACAGGTAATGTGACGTAATGCTTTCAGCTTCTCCAGTTTTGGACACAAGAAATAGCTGTGGTAAAATGGCCACCGACTCCAAATAAATACTAAATGTCCACAGAATCTGTGGGGGAAAAAAACATAAGCAATATTAGGTCGTTGGAGAATCAAATCTCATGTAGTTAAGTGCATATCTAGGAAATTAACAATCAAAAGACGGAAAGTAGCTCTGAAAATTAAATCAGGCTTAAAGAATAAGTCATTCCTTTTGGAGAATCCACATCATAAAAAAATACTGAATTTCCACGTCAAATTCATCCAAATACTCAAAGAGACAAAATGCAATTGGTGCATTCTTGTATCTTATATAAAACACATCATCGACCAATAGGGTAGTTTCCTTCATCAAAGCAAACTATCACTCCACGTGATGTCACAGGGACCTAGATTGTATACGAGTAGATAGGAGTTTTACATCATCTGAGATTACCAAGGCATTCATGAGGCACAGAGCTCAGAAAAAAATCTCTTAATAATCACCAATAAATGATTATTGTTTAATAGGGCAATAATAATCCTCATTAAGCCAAGCACTGCCCGCTACCAGGGCACTCTGCAAACTACTAGCAGCCTGCATTGTAGCGGCGGTCACAGCCTCGCCCTAAGGTCACCTCACATGGCAGCAGTGGGAACCAGAAATACATCACATGGGCTTTTCCGAGCATTCATACTTGGCCGACGCTTTTTCATGTGCTTGAAAATTTTCACTTTTCATTAAATTGCAAAAAACAGATACTGTCATATAAATATCTAAGAGCCTGAAATGCGTACTCCAGGAGTAATAATCTAGGCAATAAAAAAATAATAGGAAACCACCCTATTGCCACCTTGAATGCATGCAAAAGCTCTCCCAAAAATATATGGTTCTCATTAGAATGATTTTGATGTCTCTAAGAGAGCATGAAGTCTCTCTGGAACTAATACAGCATAAAAAAAATTGCTGATGACGATATTCATTTCATTAACCTAACCACTGGGTATTTACCCAGGAGTAGCACTACACTGTGGTTTTGAGAATTCCATCATTTGGATCACTACAGAAATTTCAATTAAAAGATATCTTCTAATCTATTAAGCTCCATTGCTCTGCTACAATTATCTGCCAGGTTTTTCTAAATCCAATGGCTCAGTTCAGTCTTGAACTTCAAAAACATGTAAACTGAGCAAACTTTCAGCATCAACTGATCAAATAAGAGGAGTCTTGAGAGCAAGACAAATTATTTTTCCAAGTAAAAGTACTGACAGGGCCTGCGACGAAAATACTCATCCCTCACACTTTTTGCAAAAATGAGATAATATAAAAGCCATGAATTATTAGTGGAGATTTGAGGTCAAGGCGAAAAATATCAGACATATTGACTGCCAAAGGTCAATAACCTTAGGCATAGCGAAAATAGCAAAATGAAAACACAGGAAAACAAAATTAAAGACCCACACCATCATATAAAATACATGGTAAGTGGAAAGACAGCATTAATAATGGAATACAACCCTAGACCAGAAAACTTAAGACATAAGAAATGCGAAGAAGGAAGAACATCTTCATGTTCTTCCTTCTTCGCATTGCAACAACAAATTGACAATAGAAAAAAAAGAAAACTAGGAATGGAATACAGGCGGTATAAAATGGGCAGGCCAGGTTAACCAATTTTGATAAAAACAGCACATAATTCTGGATTTCAAGAACATTAAAAAAGTATTTCATACTGGCCCAATGTAGCGAACAAATGACGGGAACGAATTCGAATGAAAATATTTAACAAGGCCAATAACACACCGCTTAAACTCAACACTTAAAAAAGTTAGTTTTTCATAGCATTGCGATGAGCCTGACAGCCACGCATTCACTTCTCTTTACTGATTAGATATAAGATATACGTTACCTCTAACAAGAAGAAGTCGTGATTGATCAAGAATGACAAACCCACTGCAGGAATAATCAAGAATTCAATCCTGAGGAGAAAAGAAATGAAACATCAACGACAGCGAATACAAAATAGACAAAATATAGCATGATATAAAAAGTCTTCCATTACCTGAAGGTGTCATGATTGTGATCGTATGTTGCCTTGAACTTCATGTACATTAAGTATAGCGTGCCGTAGGAAGTAGCAATGAACACGATCTTCATAATGGTATTATAAACTGAGATGAAAGTCGTAACCAAGTCCAAGTACCTTGTAGTGTACACGATGGCAAATAGAATTTGGGACTTGCCCGATATTCCTAAAACACAACGGTCAGGTACAGGATTATCAACTTCGGTTAAATTGCAACAATTTAACATTTATTCTCCGTCATAAGGGGTAACATTAGTACATTAACAGAAAACAGCATCATCGTCGTTTGTCGGCACCACTCCTGAAGCCGAATATCAACGGCTACAGACAACTTACACACTTAAGGCACCATATATGACATCAACAAATTATTTATACCACATTATAGCAATTAAATAACATTTTTCTTCACACAAAAGAGAATATTTAACGTATATATGATAGTGCCGTATATTATTGATAAACAATTGACTATCTGAGACCGGCTAATAGATGGAATTGTATGCGAAAAAGACATAATTTTGACATACCTGCACATGAGCGTGTCTTCCATATCTTTAAAAGCAATATAATAATTGCTAGTAGATGGGAGAGATCGCCCAACAGCCGGAATATATTCATTTTTGCACGGAGGTCAACCTGCCACAAACACACTCAATATGGCATGAATGACGTGGCCACGACTCGTTTGTTATTCTAGCGATGGCGCTATCGCGCTATCCGCCTATCCGCGCAATGCCAATGTATCAAGAGGGAGAGGAAGGAATGTTAGAAATGGGTGTCCTGATTCAGCAGGATTTTAACATCGCCGATTGAGTTCATTTACCCATCAATTGAGAAATGCGATTAGCAGACTTGAATAGCAGTAAGCTCCACGTTACGTGAGCTTGTATTCCATTGTTCATGTGGTTAAACTGAAAAATACTTTCAGAATATGTTACCGATGAAAAAAAAGAAGTGGCGTATGGGAATTAATTTTCATCAAGTAGACTGCAGGCCTCATTAACATCTCACTTCATGCCTAATTATATTTTATGGTCGTCGTCTGATGACTAATTTGCTGATGACGGCATGCTTGGTGATCTGGGCAGTGGCGCCCCTCACGACCTCTGTGGAAACTACGAGTACTTCAACCTTCCCTTCTTATGGTTATTTCCGGGAAAAATATGGATTAGAGTAGAGGGCCCCGATTAGAAACGGATTACGGGTCCCTTATTTGTTATGATGAAGGCGATCTAAAGGGTCTTGAGCGTCTCTGTCGCGGCAACCTGAACTGCCTCGGACAAGAGGCCATTGTCAATAACCGACCAAGAGAAACAGGTCCGGCTGCTATGCTTATTCTTTACCTCCATTCCCTCGAAGTACTAGCGAAGAATGATCTATCAGTAATTGCTCTTAGTTAAGCGTTATTATAAAGGATGCAAAAAATTTTCATCTAGATATTTGAAATTGTACGCGCAAGGTCAGGTTGTCAAATAACTATTAATGCTTCCTCAAAACCTACGTCTATTTTTTTAAAACGAAAGATTAATTTAAATAATTACTAATTTTCAATTTAAATAATTATTTATTAAATATGATTTTTTTCAATTTCATTATATTTTAATGAACAGGTTAAATATTTTTATCAAAAGTGGTCAAAATCTGTCTTTCCTATCATTACGCGGTGGCTCCTGCAGGTCACATGTATGTATTGCGGGCTTCAGCATTTCCAACCGCATCTCCGCTTCCTCTTAAATGATTCTCCAGGGATCAATATCAGTAAAATAAACTTTTTGTCTACCATCGATGGTATAAGAAGATTTATAAATTAATCCGTAAATTTTAATAAAAAAATATCGCCGCTGCGCTGAATACATTCAAAACATTTTTTTATTTAAAAGTTACTTTGTCACGCGAGAATAAATTGTGGATGATAAAATTGAAGATGTCTTCAAAAGATCAAAAAAAATTGAATATTCTAAAATTATTACGGTTGCTTAGTTTGCAGATGAAAATAAAACAAGTATAAAAATATGCAGTCCACGAAAAGAATTTGGTGACATGCAATATATAGGAATGGAAAAGGTAAAATATGAAAAAATCCAATGAAAAACTGTCTAATACTGAAAAAAGCTAAATTTAAGTGTTAGTTGATATTTACTCAAATCTAATTCGTATGAAGGATTTTCATAAGGGAGGGGAGGAAAAAGAGAATATATATAATATGAGACTCATACGCAATGTCCTTATCGATACTCTTGCATTGAAATAATATGGTGCAATTTTCAACGAAATGAATGTTAATCCGACTCGGATTTCAATGTAACAACATCATATTCAGGATTGTTGTGGCATTATTAATTATTAATCAAATCATTAATTAGTAATGAATTCAAATTTACCTCTTGGAAAATTGCAACTAATTATTTCAGCCTAGTCAAATTCCATTCTAACTCACAAGAATTTTCGGGTTTCACATGAACCTCTTGTAGGTTGCCTCGTTCAGAAATCTAACTGTGCGCTTTTAATTCTTAGGAGGATTAAGGGGGCTGAGAGGCCGACCTACATGATATAGAGCCTAAATCATAGAATATTCTACTCATCAGACTTCAATGCGAAATAATTAAAATAAAACATGGTATCGAATCCCTAATACATTAATTATAACTCGGCAATGTATCCAAAACGTGGTGTTTCGCAATAAAGGCGGATATGTTGTACATGACACAATAGGTAGCATATCTTTGATATCAAAGATATGCTACCTATTAAATAGGAAGCTAAGTTTCCGGCTGAGATATGATAAGTAGAAGAAGTAAGGTAAAGATAATATGTATGATAATAAACACATCTGCATGCAGTGGAGCAACGAGGCTCATCAGACTTACCAAACTCGATTTAGACAATGTAACTCTATATATACGAAAGAATAATGTTATTTATCCAATGTGAGTGTTTCTTTTTTGTGTCTCTGTGTTTATCGATATTAACTTGAACTATTTATATTACGAAAGAATAATCATATACATAATTATAATTTAGTTAAAATAAAATTGGGAGGATAAAACCCCTTCCCATAGCTCATATAATTCAATAAATAAAATTATGCGATCTTAAATAAATATTTTGTCCACCTGTGATTCCCTTCACTTTAAATGGCAATTCATTTAGAATCAATCTAAGACTGATCTGTAAATCTGAGAATCTTGAATGCATGTGTTGAGGGTGGTTAACCTTTAGAATTCGTAGGGTTGGTGGGGAGAAGTAAACGTAGAACTTGTGGGGTGGGAGAGGTGTACAAAGAGATGGGAAGGAAATGGAAAGTCAGTATTGGAAAATATATCTGAGCGATTCTGATCAAAGGAAATTTTGATATTATTCACGGATAAAATTCACAATTCTGAAAACGATTGCTCGTGAGTTAGCTGGCCGCCGTTTGATTTGATTTGGTTAATATAGTGTTTTTATCGATTCAGCCTCAAATCCTTGCATTATAAGGATAATTCCACGGCATATGTTCGCAGAGGGTTTGGAGGCCTTCCTCCCTCTCGAAATGAGGAAAAAGTTCAAGTGTTTAGCTATACACCACCCGCCGCTTAACACTATCGGCACTATCCTAGTACTTTCACTCCATCTGGTAGTATACAATCGTATTTTCTCATTCTTTAAAATCTCACTATTTTCTTATACATCACCCTCGTTTTTCTTAATTTTTGGTGCTTCACTACGGTCAATGCAATCAACTGCGATGAATCATTGACGACTTTCCCGGGATGTAGCATGCGTAAATTCCTCTGGGGTTATGAATCACGTCGGCCTCCATGTTGCCGACGTTTCGTTGGAATACTTCAGCAACATTCTCCAGGCTGAGCCATTGGGTTTGTTCATCGAAAGCAAAGCATAATAATAAAACGGAAGTTTTAGCTCTATAATAAAGTTTGGTTTAAACAGTATCCTATTATTTTTCTGTTTTGTCATAAGCCTGTTGACACTGCCCCAGTTGAAAACTAACGAGATCTTTTGTCAAAATGTATGACTATTGAATGAATTTTACCGTTTTGAGCCTCGTATTTTTGTTTTTAAAATTAATATTCATGTCATATTAGTCAGTAAAGAGATAATACCGACAGACCATGTTTACATACTTGAGTGTAAATTAAAAGGAAACTGAATAACCGTCGATCCGTTA
This sequence comes from Ischnura elegans, assembly GCF_921293095.1. NCBI lineage: Eukaryota > Metazoa > Arthropoda > Insecta > Odonata > Coenagrionidae > Ischnura > Ischnura elegans. The sequence continues at coordinate 112,214,647 of NC_060246.1, read as the reverse complement.
AGTTTGAAAACACGTTACCTAATGCCATTTAAATTTGAGTAATTATACTGTATATCATTTTCATTAAATTCCATTTGTCATTCAGTGTTGGATATCCATGCAGTATATCTTCGTCTAGGTTGCCATAAGCTGGCTATATTAAGGAAATTTGATCTAGAAGAAGGGAAACTGTATGGTTATCCAGCAATTTCGTGGGGGCAATACCAATGAGGGTATTGTCACACCTCATCACTGAGGATGCAGGAAAAATATTCCAGCGTAACAGCGTGGAGAGACAGATCTATTGTAAAAAGCAGAGACGAATTACACCCATTGAATGCAATTACGATATTAAAAAGACCAGTACGTGAGATCCGCCCTAAGTGTTTAGAGCTCAACATTTGCTACCATGCTTCCAATCAAAGTTTTGACATCTTAATTGAGTCAATTCATTGATAAGAGATTGACGACAAGAAAAAGCTGCTGAAAAAGTTAATTTCAAGAGTTTGTCTCGAAGATCAAGTGGTCAAATCTCTAATCGTATTGGGAAGGCAATAATTAATGAGGTATGATTAGCTGTTTGCAGTCACTTCCGTAATGATAAAGCCCAAAATGTTTTTAGGCTGATTTCTAAGAATTGCCAATAGTTCGAGTATTAGATATCCATAAGGAATTATTGTAAAAAGCAGAGACGAATTACACCCATTGAATGCAATTACGATATTAAAAAGACCAGTACGTGAGATCCGCCCTAAGGACATAATAACATGATAACTGTAAATCCACTTACTGTACCGTTGCTCTCTGTCATCCGTACATCGATTCTGTTACTCATTCAATGAATTATTCCTTCTTTATTCACTTGGGTCTGGTCTTTGCTATTGGGGTAACGAGTTTGATATTTTCAAACTCGATTTAAATTGAGAACATTGCTTAGGATTGATACATTAAGTCTCGATTGGTTTCTACGAACTATTACAATAACAGAACTCCAAGAAATAAACAATATTTTTTAGTTTAATTTATTCTCAACCTCTGAAAGAAGAATATTACAATTTTTTAAGCACGAATATTTCTATAAATGATTCTGTAGTCGACTTCGTGTGCTTCAGTTCTCATCGATGCGGATTTCACGGGAAAATAAACTATAATTAGAACCATTCATAGAAATTTATATCCTCGATGATGGAGTATATCGATGCAGTAACTTTTCAATGCTATTCCTTGTGAGTGTTTACTCTCTGTTATAAATATTGAAAATCAATGGATGGCGCTGTGCAAATCAGGAGCGCAGCTAAGAATTAAGGCTACTAAACTAGGCGCAACTGAAACTTTGGGGTGTGGAGGTATTGCATACCCGCCAGGGTAAGTGGGAGTTGCGGGGGCCCTCCTTCAGAAAATTTTAAGATCAATGGTTCAAAATGACTAGTTTTACCGCTTTATAAGAGATATTTGATTAATACCAACACTATTCTATAAGTAATACTAATCCATGAAGTAATGGATTAAACGTAAAAATTACACTGAGCTCTGGGGGGGTTTTATCCCCCAAAACCCCCCCCCCCCTCGCTGCGATGCGGACATTTTTGAGAACCGATTACAAAGCGAGCGAAGTCGATGCGTTACCACGTGAAGGAACAGGGCCTCGTCTCATTGGTCTTGAGTCTTTCAGCCACGGGCATGGCAAATCAGGAGAACGTGTGAAGGCCATGAACCAGTGTGCTTGAAATGGTGATCTTTGTTCGTGGAACGAGATGTATCCTCCGTGAGCCAAATGTTTCTATGCACCAAGGATGTTTTCCTCACGCAGACAACTTGCAAGATAAGGTCTTAATTTAAAAATAAAAAAACGTCGGAATAGGCTCCGAAAGAATTGCTCCGAATAACTGGTTAACCAATCTCTTCGCCCGTACTTCTAAGTCAATATTTCAAGTCTTCTAGATTTTTAGTCTAATGAAATAAAAGAAATAATTATAAAATTAAAATAGATGTTCTTATTTTATTTAACACCCTCCAAAATGCGAGGAAAGAAGGTCCAAAACACGTAATTTTGCAAAATTTCACAACTTTGACTTAAACTGTGGAAAAAGCGGAGATATACTTCAAATCTTGACTCGAGTATTCTGAAGGAAGCATGCGATGGAAATGTAACTGTAGAAGTTGGTTTCTGCGCCAGCTGTTACACAGCCGGATAGATGCCCATGTCCCCCGGGACGGAAATATTTGCACTTCCCCGAGGTACAACTTCGAAAACTCAAAGACTTGACCGAGTTGGAAGAGGGTATGTTTGCCTGTTTGTCCCGAAATACTAAAAATATCAATACGGGCGGTAGGGAGCGATAAGCAATACCTCTTCAAATGTCGAGCAGATAACGTGCCAAATGATACGTCGAAGTCGGCTAATATTTTACCTCGCCCTACACGGAAGTTAATTCACCTTGCTTTAAGCCAAGAAAAGGCTTCGTGTATAAGAAGGCATTCGAAAATGTAATATAACATTCGAAACGTAAAGTACAACCTCTCGTAATAATGAACTGATCCTTAAAAATTCATCTCAATATGACTACTAGAGAGTAACCATAGGCACAAAGCGCATGAAAATTCGTCTTTAGATTTAAATAAAGGTGGCCGTTGGTCCCAAAAACCTTTCGTGAACGCCAAAACCACGAACATTGCAATACCCTCGGCCACAGAATGTGTTGCCACACACTACGTATTTAAATGGGCTTGCACACGCTACCCGCGTCCCTGACGAAAGAGCGATCCGAATTCTACGGAAAAATAAACTGTATTTAAGGCCCTAACCGATAATTATATACGAGGTAATGCAATTCGTTACTATCCTTCGTTACTGTCCTTGAAAACTCTAATGAAAATATTGAAAAGGAATGGATCGGTCAGCACTCAGCGCCACATTGCGGGTGTTTTTGATAACCGCTAAAGAAGCGAGATAATTGGCGGCATAAATCAAGCTTTTGAGGGACGTCCTGGGGCTTGAGTCCACTTGTTGAAAACGATGAGGAGGAAGAAGACTTTGAGGAGCCAATTGAGATAGCCGAAGATGAAACGATGCTGACGGACGCCATTACATTTGCCCCGGGTGAAGGTCAGAAGCCCGAAGCTCTGCCTATGGAGACCCATAGTCAGACAGAAATTTATAGAAGCGAGAGATTATTGAGCGACCAAAGGACATGACTTATCAAAACTGTGATGAAGTATAAATGATGAGAGATGATTATCGCTGTGCTGATGCCGCAAAGACATTTTTGTCTGCTTTAAAACTAAGAGCGTGAAAGATATTCTTCCAGTATTCCATTCTTCATAAGAAAAAATTAGTTTATTGCCATGCATTTGCTTAGTGACGACGCATTGAATTACAGAGAAACACAGCAGTGGCAATCATTAGTTAGACAGGCTTAGTGTAATTGTGTAACTAGGTTGAGGGGATGTATTCCCCCAAAAGCCTCAGGGAAATAAAAAAAATATTTAAAAATCTTGTCTGGATTTGATGTATAATAAATTCATCTTCTTAAAGTTGAATTTTATACGCCAAAATGATGTAAAATGCGTATTCAGGCATGTTATTTTTTCAAAGTTTTGCCTGACCTCCCTGTTTCCTGGGGGGCTAGCCCCCACGAACCCCTCTCATCCCCCCCAAAGCCCGATCATCCACCCCAAAGCCCTCTCATCCCCCCAAAGCATATTTCTAGTTACGCCACTGGCTTAGTGGATATAAGAAAAGAAACTCCATTCATTGATGAGAGATGAGATAATCAAATAGGCTCAAATAATCAAATTGACTCAGGACCGTAATCGCAATTCATTGTGAATTTGGTAGATAGAGTCGAAATATGTTGCGACGAAATAAAGAAAACCTCCTCATTCAGCTATTCTCTCCTAAAAAAAAAGAAAACGTGAAAATTTCCATCCACTTTTCAGGAGGAAGAGTTCTCGGGTTTCCAGCCGGGTCCAAGGGTTTTTCAGCACCGACGTTTCGAGGGCGAAGTCTGCCATCGTCCTCAGGGGGAATCTGGGCTCTTCAGGGTGAAAAAGGGGTGAAAAACCCTCGGACCCGGCTGGAAACCCGAGAACTCTTCCTCCAGTCTATTCGCCGGGAAAACCTTAGATCTTTCACTTTTCAGGAGTTCGTGACGTCATTAGGGCTATGGTTAATCGATAAGGAGGAACCTTAAGAGTTAGGAATAGCAGAGCGGTAAACAGAGGTCTTCGGTAAACACGTGTGCCCATCATATACATCACGTGACGAGGGAAATTTAAAAGCAATGATCCCACGAGGAAAAAATTAGGTACATATCAAAATTCAATGCAATACGTTAACTATCATGAAAAAACAAAACTTTGCTAATTCCACAATAATTTATTCACTTGCATAGTTCACCTGGTTTCGATACATTGTATTATCTTCTGGCACACTTCTACACTGTATGGAAACCGGTCGCAGGTGAATAAATTATAGCGGAACAAGCAAAGTTTATGTCTTCCCTGATAGTCATGAAGGAGTTCCATTTAGTAACACCTAAAACCGTTGCATAAAAAATTATTAACATTACTCACCAACGGAAGGTCACTGAGCTTCCCTTACATAATTTTTCTTAACTCCCACCTGCACGGCAATAGTTCACCATTCGCTAATTGTACTCGAGTCACGTGACTCAATACCCACGTTACCGTTGCCATGGAGACGCTTGAGGCATGCGGGTACTACTTGTAGTAGTGACGCCACTATGCCTCTACTTAACCTCACTCGACGGGAAGGACATATCAACGAGGGAAGGCATCGCTAGCAAGAACGTGAAAAAAAACGTACAGCATGAAACCAATGCACAACTCATCTGCGACAGGGTTAAGATCGTCGAATTTTTGTCGCTAATAGCTCGAGAAGTAGGTATCGGGTCGAAAAACGGAAAATTGTGGGTCACTTCTTTTTTCAACCTCCATTATAATCAACAATAAAATTGGCGAACGGGCATTGGAACCATAAATTATTCTCTAATGGTGTCTTCAACAGACACACGCTTAGTAGATTTTATGGTAATTAGGTAGATTTTGGATATTAGATTTTGGTAGATAGGAATTAAGAAGATTTAAATAAAAAGCCAACCTATTGTGGCCATTGAAAGAGGCAGAGCATATTTTTATGTAACTTTATAAACAATTTTTTTGGTGAAAAGAGTAACTGCCGTAATTTTCACCTACGACTTAAAAACTCAAAGTCGAGTAAAAATCAAAAGTTAAAAAATATCGGTTTTTATTGGCTAAAATAGGACAACAGGGTCGGAAGTAGGAAGGTTTTTCATGTTGTCAGAAAAACTCAATCATCTCTCGTTGTTTATACTTTAAATAATTTTTTTTTAAATTTAGTTTTACTTTAAAGAATCATGAGTCATATTTTAAATTACTCCAAATTATTACTTATTTTTAATTTATTTTATAATATATTGACATGACCTTCAGAATCATATTTCCCGAACTACATCTTATTTTGAAGTTTAAGAGTTGAATAATTGAATTATAAAATACTTTTATCGAAATCCATATGACTGCAAGTAAACAATGATTTCATGTATTGAAAATTAGCCGAAGAATAATATTTTATCCTATGATTAGGATGTATACAAATAAACACGCATTTGAAGGTTCACTGAAATCCAACATCCCAATTTCGTACAAATCCGCTTTAGTAATAGTAAATACGAGTCAATCCAGTCTTATGAGCGGCCGCTTGTGGAAATAATTAATAAAAAATCCAACATACAAAACATGCTAAAATAATATTTTAAAAGAGAAATAAAACTATTTAAAAATTTACTTTCGTATAAGAATAATTTTTAAAATATGTATTCAATATTGTAATTTCCCTATGATCATAATAACATCAGAATCAATGATCGAATTCATGTTTCATTCATTACTAACGATTCCATGCGATGTGACCAAGCTGGCTAGTTATGCAATAAAGAGACAATCGCTTAAATTCATCATGTGGTCCTACTAAATGCTTTCTAGCGGACGTACTATCATTATGTAGTCACTCACTCAGAGTGACTAATGTACCACGCTCACTATTTCCAGGATTATGAGACAAAGGAGTGGAAGGTTTGATTTGATATTGTAATCCAAATTCCAATCCTAGATCACTGCGTTAGTGTGCGCATGTGATAATGCATTTAATGGACTTGGTTCCACATGCATGTGGGCCATCAAAGTTTTTGAAGGACACGGTAGTAGCCAAGGAATTTTGGCCGGGGGCGGGTATTGAATCAAACCAGGAAAATTTAAAAAGTAACTTTCTCGGACCTTAGATTAAGCCTAATTTCTGATGAAAATTTTGCATGGGACTGAAAGGGGTTATGCTGTGTGAAGCGTGGCCGCCACAATTTCGATTCGACACATTTTTCTGAGAGTTATGAGCCTTTTTGGGAAAGTGGAGGGGTGACCTGATCCCACGGAAAGACCGCAACTACGCCTATGATTGTGCGGTACCATTTAAGTCTACGCCATTGATGCTGATAGTGAGACCGCCGTCATTTTACACACCTCCGACGGCGCTGAAGACAGCAGTTATCAGAATTTTGAGTTGCACCACAAAGAGGGCACGAGCACCTATCTGTTGCAGCGAATGCCATTGGCCAGAAAGGGCGAGTATGTATAAGTCTATGCAGAGGTGTTGCATCGCTTGGATTACGTATAAAAAGAATTTAAATATTACACTAAGGAAGCCACTAATAATAAATGCAACCGCAAAACTCACTCTGAGAAGGTTATTAATATAAATTAAATAGGCATCATTATTAACTCTAAATAGCATCACCATTAAACTTAATAAATATTTAAATTAAATAGGCATCACTATTAACTCTAAATAGCATCACCATTAAACTTCTTGATTATTTTTGAAACATGATGAAGGACTGGGTCATGCTCTGAATATGGTTATTACTGTGACGATATTACTGTCAACATAATAGAACAATATGTACCTGCCACAGCAAAATAAAAAGGCGTTGGGATGCCTCCTTTCCAACTACTTATCATTCTAGTTCAAGTTGATAGACATGGAACGTCTTTGTCCGCCAAAAAACTACTTTTTGCTAAAAGATGGACACTCTTTTAAACCTCAATATTAAATATTCCGGCGATTAAATCATATCAGTCATAGGGATTGAGGCCATATTGTATAGCTTCCTGAATTTTTAATATATTAACCGTATCATGTTAAAATTAACATTTGGTATAGCAGACCATAGTAACGGATGTAACTCATGACACCTGCTCTTCTAAATATCGTAGATCTCTCGAGAAGCGTAATGGCAGCACGACCGCTTTTACCTGGTTAGATTATTGATATTCTTCACGGTATAATGATCCCGTAGATAACACATATTCGTAAGCATATAGTTTTCCATAATTAAAAAAAATGAATTTTATGTTTCATTCCGAGCTGCGCCGTTTACATTTAGGCGTATATATCCACTAAAATTCATTTAATAAGACACGGTAGCTTTAATTTAATTGTCATTGCTTTCCTTTTCTATTAATCGATAGAAAATAAAATGGGAAGCAGAAACTGTTTTATCCCAGCGGACTTAAGTAACCGGATCACACTGCATAAGGCTGGTATAGTAGCCATCTTTTCCATAGCAAAGCATGACAGGATACTGTAACCAGGACTAACTTACTATCTCCGCTGTGGGCAAAATATCCCTTTTATCAAAATCTCTTCTTACCTTCGATACCAAAGCTTCTACATTCATTGTAGGCAAATAATAACTACCCTCGTATTCCAATGTCAGTTCTCTGTTAGCACTAATAAAAACTATGAATTCGTTCACGTCAGCATTATTATCAAATTGTGGTTTAATTTTTTATGCAAGGTACGTGTAAATGAAGGAGTTCCTGAAGCTCGTATGGGTTTAAACCTTAGAAGTAGTTCGCACTCACAGCAGTTTCTCTCTCATTTACAAAGTGAAATAAATAAGAGATAGAGAGTTGATTCAGGCTTAATCTAATGGAATTTTAATACAACAATACGACGAAATAAATTAAAAGTTTTCAATTTTCCTCCAATTCTTAAATTTCAAATCGCGGACGGTTTCAATGCATTTGGAAGAATTTAATACTTTCTTTGTCCACCTGAAGATGAGACTAAATGTACGGAAATCGGTTGTGAATTAAAATTGAACTAAGTATGGAAAATGTCCAGAAAATTTAATCCATTAACGAGGAGATAATGTGTTTTGTTTTGGCCCGGAAAAATTCTGCCTACCTGTTGTTAAACTTGTTTCTATAATCTGCGCTAAATTTTTCGTCATATATGGATTTCGCGCCGATAGATGTCAGTAGAAAAATAATATCGTCATCACTGGCTTGACGCAGCTCTCCGCTAAATCTGCTAATTTTTCTTTCCAATGTATTTTATCTCTCACTTATCCATCTCTAACTGTCCCATGCATTTCATACGATATATTCTTTTCCATTCTTGCCATCTGCATGTCCCCAGACAGTTGTCTTCATCAGGACATTTTGTCTCAAGAAGTGGCTCTGTCTTCATATCAAGAATGCCATGAGGCCTCTCTTCTCTCCTACTCTCATTAGGACTTCCTCATTACTTATTCGGTTGTTCCATGTGGTCCTCATCACTCTTCTGTAGCACCTAGTGATGAGCGGCACTGTTATTCTCCAATCACTTCGTTACCTGCGACTGCTACTCATCAGTAATGGTGATTCTTAACTGTGATTGCGAATACCGAGAAGAATCACTCTTAAGAGTAAACGGTGATTTCTGGCGCTGCTATTCCTGCTACTTTGTCCAATTCCAAGGAATGAGCTCGCCGCAAAAGGAACGAATAAGCTTATTGAAAATTGGAAAATTAGGCAAAATATTTTTTTTGAGGGAGTAGTTTTGATTCTGAGTTTATATTGCGTTAATTAAGTAAATTTAATATGGTAAAGGAATTGATAAGGGGCAATCATTAAAATCCCGTCGGAATTTTTTAGCATATGTTATATCCAAACCATCATGATTCAAACCGTGCAAACAGCAAACAATAAAAGATGAATAAGACATCCTTTGTTATACTGTTGGTAGCAGTGGTAGCAGCCGATGCTATCTTCAGCGTATTCAAAGTCGCAGTGATTTCGAGTATTTAGTGATTTAGTCACCGGCAGGGATTGGCTACTTCTCTTCAATCACTGGTAGCGACATATCGCTCATCACTTGGTAGCAGCCTATGCTTTCATCACCGAATCTAGAGATCCAATCACAGTGATTTCGAGTATTAAATCACCGACAGTGATAGCTACTTTTCAGTAACGGTGATTTAATCACAGTTTGCGATATATCGCTCATCACAAGTACCACCACATTCTTAAAGCCTCCACCCTTGATTTATGCGCGGCTGTCAGGACTACAGCCAAATGGCATTGAGAACAGGTCTATAAAGCATGGCAGTGCCCATCTATGTCTTTGGATGGCAGTGTTTTATATGCATTTGTGTTATAGTGCCGTAATATGCAATTTAGTGTGTCTCATTATTTGTTTTTCCAAGTTTACAGCCACAACTGCATGACGCTTGAACCATTTTTTTTAAACATCAAGCATTTTTGGGCTAGATCTTACGGGGAGCTGCAGAATTAGCTATTTTTTTTAAGAAAAACTTTTTATTTTTACTTTCGTCGATATATTTACCAAAAAAATCAAAGTCAATGATAAATTTCTTACGAAAACCTTCATATTTGACGTCAAATTTTATACAAAAAATCCATGTCGACGTATTGTTATGTATTTTGCAGCTAAAGGATATGGTTTATGCCGATTATTTGTGCCGAAAGTGTGCTTGAATTTCCTAGTTTTCCTATTACCTCGGTATTGAGATCAGTTAATGTCCTCGGGTGGACTTTTTTTTGCATTTTCCTTCGGATTTCCGTGAGTGTAACATGACGGTTTTTAAGAACAAAATTCCGGGAACGAAGGCATTCTCAGAAATGGGCAACGAATGATCCACGAACGCAGCCACATCTGACCGAAATAAGGCTTCCTAACTCCCATAGCACCGGTTGAACTCAAGTTAGGAGCATAAGGACACCACTTCAAAGTGAATACATCATAGATTCTTCCATCGCTGGTAATTCTGTTTCCCAACTTGCATCATTCATTTGCCTCTTCCAGTGTGATTCCCTATTTAAATGTAGGCCCTGACCTCCATTTTGCTTCCTATTAATGTATAACCTTCCTTATGGTTATCTTCAGCTGACATCTACCCATTGCCCTTATTCATGTCAAACAAAATCTTTTTCCAATCCTTCTCTGTCTCTTCTATGACAGATATGTCATCAGAAACTTTTCCCTCATGGATATTCACTACCGATGCCTTTTCTTTGATGAATTTCTTGATGTAAACGTTGCAAATTACCGGTGACAAAGCACAGCCTTGACTCACTTCTTTCCTAATTCTTGCTTCTTCGCAACCGGGTCCTGATTTTATCACCGCCACTTGATTTTTATTTAACTTGTGGATGATCATCCTGTCGTTGTAAATAATTATAATTTCTTTCAGGATTCTTAGCATTGAGTTCCAGTCCATGCTGTAAAACACCTTTTATGAGTCCACAAACGCAACTAGCGTGGACTTGCTGTAATCCATTCCCTCTTCTATGAGCGGCATAAGGGCAAAAACTGCTTCTCATGTGCCTTCGCTTTACCTAATTTGGTCTTCATCCTGATACTTGTCAGTTCCTTTGAAGAGTGTGCTGTCAGGCGTATGGCCCTCCAATTTTCACAGGTCTCCGCTCTTTTACTCTTGGGAGTTGGGACTATGCTGTTCCTCTCGAAGTCGTATTTTACCGGTTGAATACATTTCACTTATGATTTTGTACAGCTGGTTCAAGGTCTTTTCTTCTGCATTTTTGATTAGCTCTGCTGGAGCATTGTCGATTCCAGTTGGTTTAATCATCCGCAGGTCTCATACTGTAACATGGAACTCTGATCTTAAAACTGGGGCTGCTATATCATGTGTGTCAAATTGCCCTTCGCTTTCAATAGCATTCGTTCTTAAACTCTTTCCGCCGTACAACTCTTCCACATATTTCTTCCAGCTACTTACTTTATATTCGTTATGAATCATCAGTTCTCGATTTCGGGCCCTTAGGGTATCTTATGCCCCTTTCCTTGAAGTGCTTCGCTTCTAGCTAACAGGCGGCTCTACTTTACCCTGAAGAAGATGTTGTCTACCTCATCACCAACATTCTTCACCCACGTTTTTCTAGACTTCCTCGCTTTACGACGTATCTCGTTTTTACCATCGTGTAGCTATTATGTCCGTCCTTTGTTTCTCTTATTTTATTCCTTCTTTGAAGAGATCAAAGACTTCCTGTGTGATCCATGGTTTTTCATGGCGACTATTCTTCTTCAAAGAACTTTTTCAGCTGCTGCGTACAGTCCATTTATAATTTTTTCCTCCTCTTTCACGCATATTTTTAAATTTTATCCTCTGCTATTTTGTTTTTCACAGCTTCTTTAATTTCCAGTTGATATGATACTGAGCTGCCTTCAATTTCTCAACCTGCCAAATGTTTTTCATTGCTTTTTTCAATTTTTTGAATTTTGGTGCATTTCGTCATAACTTAAAGGGAAAGATTATGCAGTCCTTCAACTGGTTCCTGTATATTTGTTTCTCTAGAGTATAGTCGATTTTGAATCTTTTTAAGGTCTTCTAGCTTTATCCAAATGTACCTTGTTCGCGTGGAATTTTTGAATAATGCGTTGGCAACCACAAGCCTGTGTTCAAAGCAGATTTCAATTACCCTTTCTCCTCTCTCATTTCCGTTACGTAATCCATATTTCACCGTAATTCCGTCTTGGCCTTCACCGACGTCTCCATTCCAGTCACCAACAATAATAAGATTTTCTTCCCCTCTTACTTGTTTGATTACTTCCGTTATATCTTGGTGGACATCTTCTACGCCTTCATGTTCATAATCTGACGTATGCAGTAAATTTGCACCACTAAAGCGGTTACGGGTTTGGTTTCAATCTTCACTATTACTATCCTTTCATTAAACTGCGGATGGCTTTTCGCACACATCCCAGTGTTCTTCATAAGGACAACCCACACTCTAGAAACACCCTTTAGCGATCATAAGTGTATCATTCTCTAGCTTCCACATCAATTTATAGGAACAGGAAGTAAATATACTATCTAATGAGCAATTATTTAAAATTCACTTGAGACAGCGTGTTGACACGTGAGACGGATACAAGTTGAATTCAGGCTATGTATCATTGCAAGCATGTGGACTCTTCAGTTGGTGCAGGATAAACCAGAATATGGTTATTTTTACATAAGGGTACTACTCCCTTTACAAAAACCTCTTAAAGCCTTATGGCTTCAGTTCTATCATTTCAATAATTAACGCGACGGTAGTCACTGAAGCCGGATAAATGCTTCCGTTGCCCTTACTTTTTATCTTTTATTTTCTCTCTGCAGGTTTTACCTGATTTATTATTGTACTCTGGACGAATTTCTTTTTATTTATTTATCACTGCTCTGTGGACCTCAGGACTATTTTGTGTTTACTTTTTACTGGCGCTCTGCGTACTTCCGGGAGATTGTCTGAGTCTTTATTTACTGTCGGTCTGTGCACCTCTGACTTTTTTTCCGTATATTTTTATTTACTGCTGCTCTTTTCCCATTGTCCCTATCTGGGATTTTTCTTCCTCATAGGAAAATCTCCCCGGGACGGTGGAAGAGAAATTGCGTATGCTTGGTTTCGCTATTTAGTGGACCCTTTTCGCTCTGTAGCGTTAAGGTGTTTTACCCGTCCCTCCCTTCCGTTCCAATCCTTTCCCAGAGGCGTCGGCGGGCTCCAATCGCGACGGCGCCTCTATCCTTTTTCCTTCCTCTCCAGCCCCTCCCCGGGTGACCGGGCGTATAAGCCTCGGGCTTGGTTCCTGGCCACGGTGTGTTGTAACCATATGAGGGTTCACCTGGAACCCTCGAAGTCTTTACCGCTGCTCTGTGGCCTACGGGTGGTTTTCATAAATTTTTGTTGCGAGTCTGAAGAAACCCTATTGTTTTTATTTTATATTTGAACTGCTTCGCAATTTCTTTCCTTTTATGACTAGTTTGCACACCTGGCCCGAAATTAGAGATTCCTCCGTTTTTTGTCTGTCGAAGTATCAGGTATTATACTATCGGTTGCTAATATGTATGGTAAATTCGAACTTCCGAAGAAATTACCTCATTTTCAACTTAAGTGATTTATAGCTAAGAACATTCGGGCTCGTGGGAGAATTTTGGACATGGCAATATGGGCATGACAATGGCAGATTTTTATCTTTTCCGGCGTATGATGCAGGTGAAATCTTCTCGGGGTTTCTACCGGGTGAGCTGTTTTTAGCCCGACGTTTTGACGGCTGCTTTGCCATCGTCTTCAGAGTAATGCTTTGGTAGGGCTAGCTTTCGAAGCGTCGCCCTACAAGCAACTCCCTTGGTGGAAAACCCGAGAAGATTTCACCAACAGAGAAAGGGTTTGTAGAACGGGTGACTAAACCTCAGACAAGACTAGAGAACATTATTGTAGCCTCCGAAATGTAATAACATAAATAATTACCCTATTCCGGGGTTTTCCAATACTCTATACCATTTTTTCACTAAAAAAATCTTCAAATCGCAAAGAAAACCTCGGTAGCTGCCTTGTTATTAGAGCTCGTGCTATATAAAAAACCTTGGAAAATTCAGCCAGCCACTCCTCATTGGCACGTTACTCGAGTCACCGTGGTATTGTGCCGTACAGAAGGTAGTTTTAGGAGAACAACAGGTAATGTCCCGTCACCAGAGAATAGTATCATAAAGCGGGTTAAAATTTAATATAATGCATAGAAAACTCGGAAAATTTATTCTCAATCTATATGGTGTACTGCATTCAAAATGCAATCCCCACCCTAAGAGTTTTTTATTCTAAGTGATACATTGAATTTCAAAATGGCGAGGGATGAACTCGGAGGATTATAGAAAAAAATATAATGAGGAGTGATTATGTTCAATGCATTCAAGTATGAACGTGAAATATTTTAATAAAATTTTATGGGAAGAGGGATATCGGAAGTCGAGACCCAGCGATAAGCAGGCTAACATTCAACTCACACACTCTGTAGAATGCCGTAGGAGAAAATAAATTGAAAAATATATTAACGTATTTTCCACGCGGCATATTGTAAATCCTGCTTATCTCGGTAGTTGCATTGTATATCAAGAATCTCATGTTTTTTTTTAAATGCTTATTTCATTTTCTCTTTTACATGATATATTTTTGTCAAACATTTGTTATACATGATAAATTTATTAGTCAAAACTCTTCCGAGAAGCATTGATAATGTCAAGCTAAACTGTCGAAACCTGGGCCGAATAATAAAAAAACCGTGGAATTGACTAATTTAAAGTATTATTTATTCGCGAGAATATCAATATACCTGTACAAGTTTCGTTGAGATCGCCAGGTATACAAAAAGCTTTTGAAAATAATTAAAGGAAGAGAACCGCTATTCCGCGATGGCGCATTACGCAGGTTTACGTCTAACGGCTAATATCCCATTGTAGACCCGGCATCAACCGGTGTTTTATGCATATTTTGGAGAAGCAACTCGTCGAGGGTCGCTTGCGGTGGGTCGCCTTGTACTTGACCGGGCGCGGACGCAACCGGGAGAGGGGAGGGAAGGAAGGAGTGGGGGTGGGGTGGAGGGTAGGGGTGGGTGCCCTTTCCCCTCCCCTTTGGGGGGTGGCGCCCTCTCGCCACTCACCGTCTCCCTCAGTCGCCGTCTGACTCGCGTGCGCGTCACTCCCATGCGATTGTCTCCGACGAGCGCTCCACTCCACGGTATATCGCTGCGGAGGAGATGGGGCTATTGTCGCGGCTATGAATCGTCAGCTTCCCTACCCACGAACCCAGGTTCATATCTCCGCTCTGGTGATTTTTTTAAAAACTAAAAGCGAGATCCCAACTTTTATCGTGGGGATTCGGAAAATATTCCGTCCGTTGAATTAGACGTCAACCCGTGGTCCTCTTGGCGCTGCGGCCAATATATCGTCGGCTCAAAAAACCCCGTGAGCCCGGGTTCAGATCCTCGCTATGGTGATTTTTTAAACTGAAAGCGTGATCACCAAATGTGTTGTGGGAATATGAAAAACACTCCGTCCGTCGGATAAAACGTAAACCTGTGGTCCCTTGAAGCTTTCACAATACGTCGTCGGCTTCCAAACTGTTTGTCTGAGTTCAAATCTCCCCTCTGGTGTTTTTTTAAACCAGAAGCGCGATGCTTACTTAGTCGCTGAATTGCGGCTATACGAAAAACACTTGGCCCGTCGGATGGGACCTTAGGTCTTGATCCTTTTGGCGCTGCGGCTATATATCGTCAGCCTCTCAACCCGTGGATCGGCGTTCAATCTCCGCTCTGGTAATTTTTTTTACGGCAAGCAAGATTCTTGCTTACATAGTGAGCTACGGAGAAAATTCCGTCTGTCGGATGTGACAATAAGCGATAGGCCCCTAGGAGGCAAACGCTGAAAGAAAGAAGCGCCAGGTTTCTCTCCGCCTGGTTTCCCAGGTCGTCGCCCGGTCACCGAGTTTCCCTTAATTTCGATCACCCTGGCCCAAATAACCATGGATGTTGGTTGCCTCCCTGAAATACCAACCCATACTCATCGTTTGTGAGATAGCGTGCAGTTCGTCCGCTGCGAACCTTTCGCGTGTGGGCCGCGCGACGCCGCGAGGGAATCGGCGGACACCGGTGGATGCAGTGCCACCCCTCGTTGGTGAAATGTTGGTGCGCGACTGGCTGGTTTCCTTAAAGAGGACCTGGGCCGGTGGAGTTCTGTGGTGTTAGTGTTTGGATCGGGAGTCCGATTGTGACCCCTGGAGTTTCCCTACCATCTCCTGGCAATAATAGCCTGGAGGAGGCGTCTTCGCCGGCCGTGAGACTGTGCCCTGAGCGGCCGGGGCGCCTCCGACGGAGGAAGGCGCGGATAGCCGGTCGCGGCGGCCGAGGGACCCGCCAATCGCCGTTTCGTGCTTGAGCGAGAGGGAACGAGGATTTCCCTGCAGAAGGTACGCTCTTCTCCTTTTTCCATTCGAATGAATAAAGTGAAATGATACTTCATGGTATATCTATTATATCCAAAGACAGGAAATCGATATTCCAATTAAAGATGGTAAATATAAATTTCCAATAGCGGTTTTTCGATTAACTTTGGAAAGCACCAACGAGGAGGAGAACCCTTTTTTATATGCATTGAAGGCTAACCTAAAAGTGCTTCACTCTTAAAGTCTTACCTTACCCTCCAAATGCTAATTAGAGTTGGTAAAAGATAAATATCTCCGAAATCAGTTTTTCAATTGACTCAGACAATCATCAGCAGGGATGAAAACAGATGTTAACCCTCCAAGGACTAGACTATGAGTGCCCGACTCTTACACTCCCAGCCTCACCAAAATTATTGTATCTCTTGCCAACTTCAATTTCGAAGGCTTGGTAAAACTGTATTAATGAAGCACCCTTAGCTTAGCTCTCAGATGGTTAACAACTGTTCTCCCTTCTGATGATCGCCAAGGTCAATCGAATAATACAGGTTTTGGAGATATTTATCTTTTACCAACTCTTTTCATTGTCTTTGGACACCTGTTTTTAAAGCGGACTAGTAGCTCAAACATTATTATTTTTTGAGCTATTACGACAAACTCACACAGTGTGATGAACGGGGTGCCTGAATGATGTGGTTTGAGGTAGGTGGTAATGAATGAGGGTTTGGGGTTGAGGGGTGTCACACATATTCAGTATATGTGGGGGCTATTATTTCCCTGGGCCATCTCGTACTTCGAAGAGTATTGGGAGTGTCCAAAGGCTTCAATCGGGATATTGGAAGTCGAGACCCAGCGATCAGCAGCCTAACGTTCAACTCGCTACGATAACACATTCTCCGCGGAATCTCGGAGGGGAAAATATATTTAAAAATATATTAACGTATTTTCCGCGCGGTATATTGTAAATCCTGCTTATCTAGGTAGTTGCATTGTAATATCAAAAGATGTTCAAAGAATTCAAGAATTATGATGGATCTCGTCTTATTGAAATAAAATTGCTGAATACGGACTGTGTGAAGAATGTCATTGTTAAGGTCTTGGAGTGAAGGTCTTGAAAATATTTACATGCAATTTTTGCCAAATTTTTTGTTTATTTAGGCTTTATTAGGGCCGGAAATGAAAATAATAATAAAACTATACATAAAACTTACAGCAGTTTCGAGAAAAAATAAGCTTTTTCTCTTCGCTGGTTACTTTCGAATGAGCCCTACATCACGCTGCGTTTGCATTATGTTATGATTTTAATGTCCTCCTGTAAAAATACATGCCCTTTTCAATCCCTGTAATTTTCCACCAGAATTATTTAAAACAATAAAATATGTGCGACATTCAGGCGGAAGGTTGAAATGAATATCGTACGGTGACATCGGAGAAAATAATCTGTAATCGTGGGGAAGACGGTGAATATTCCAAAATGTGTATGTTTAGGCTATAACGGAAGAGAACTGTAAAAAATTAGATGAAAAAATAAATTATATGCAAGTGGATTACAGCAACCTTTAATAATGATTTTTCTGGTTCTTCTCTGTGATTTTAATGAAGAAATTAAAGTTTTTCACTTCAATCACAATTATTTTTAAATGCCTAATTTATATTTGCTATAACATTAGAATATAAAAGTGATTATCAACAGGCCATTACTATATACCAGATCATTTATGAAATGACATCTTGAGGAAGTATTGTGGATATAATTTTATGATACGCATTGATAATATAATCGATGTTTTTCAAACAGATGCCAGGTATAAGCCAACCTGCGTTTGGCGTATTCATAGATGAGAATATAGCTATCCATTTTGCTGATTAAAATGACATATCTTTTAGGGCAACAAAGTTCTAAACTAGAAGGCAATGAGCTTAGCGCATTTGATTTTTCCCTCTATCCTCCATTCATAGATTCCACTTGATGAAACCGAGATTTGCTCATACCTGGAAAACTAAAAGCACCACGGTGATCTTAGAAATTATCCATGAGAAAAAAGTAAAACTCTCAAAAACCGGCAATTTCAGGGAACATTTTCACCAAAAACAGAGAATGAGACTGGTTAAAAGGATGAGACCAGGATGAAAATGACACTGTAATGAGGATAATGATATAAAAGTTTTAACCTAGAAAGAAGATCGTGCAAGTTGATAATCTGCATTACCAGGAAAGGAAGGAGTATGTCTTTTTGCAGCCGTTCAGCCTGGTTAACGAAATACTAAGAATAGTTAATGCCACTGCGGACGCAACTCTACAAATCCCTCGGCCACTTCAACTACTGCGATGATTCCCTAATCCTCTTATTCGAGCCCAAGACTCATCGTATCTCGCATTAAAGTCTTTGAAATCTCAAATCTTCTAAAAATCTCGAAATATCCTCCGTGAAGTACTCAGAATTTAACACAGCAAAAAATCTCATTTACTAAAGTGCCTGAAATAATATGATTCTACGGACTGCAAATGATTGTCTATTTCTTTTCCTGGGAGTGGATCATTATTCTCATCCTTCGACGCTCAACACAACAAGGCTACCGCGAAGATACCCCGGAATACCGAAGGATCAAATAAATTGAAACATTTATTGGTGAATTTTTTCAAATGAATTATGTTATATCCCGCTGATATCGATACTTCAGTGCATTATCAAGAAACAAATCAAAGCATTCAACAATTCTGAAGTATGTATTTCCTGAGAATGACTTGAGTGTTAAGAAAACGGAAGGTTCAATAAAAAAATTCTTTCTAAAAATGCTATTCCTCTTATTTGTACCCCTTAAATTATCGTACTGCGCATCAAAGCTTCAGATATCTCAAAGTTTCTAAAAAATCTCACAACATCCTCCGTGTAGTATTCAATATTCAACGGTGCAAAAATCTCATTTATTTAAGTGCCCGTAATAATGATTCATTTGTTAGATATTCTTTTCCATTGCCTCTCCCTTGCTTTAGATCTTTATTCTTCTAATATTTCTATCCACTCCACCAAAAAGAAACTCATAAATGCGTTCCGGAGAGCGCTCTTTGAATTCCGTGCTTGTAACTCTATTCAGGCATTATGAGAACAATCTATTTTTTTCAGGAAAGCCTCTTCCGGCGTAATTGCAGTTTAGTAGCGTCATAGTTTTTTTACCAAAGTTTTCCAGGAATTTCATATTTGAACAGCCTATTCCCATTCTCAGTAAATATATACGTAAGTATACAAGAGCGCGAATCGGCTTTTACGTATGAGGGAGGCCAGATTGAAATGCAAATCATCTAGATCACGTCATACCTCTGATGGGCCTGATTGGCTTAATACGTTTAAGTTTTTTTAAATTATTTATTTAGGTTAGACATTTTATCTATAATAAATATAACCATCATCATTTGTGAACTAAAATATATTTTTGAGTATTTACTTTAGCAACCAATGAGTTTCTTGGAGCGTTGGTCTCGACTTATAGGAAGAAAAAACTCATTTTATTGAATATTTACTTTGCAAAATGATTATCTTTCCCATGATAACATAAGCAAGGGTTTTTATACTTGCCTCGGCTATTGGTTACTGTGCAGCCATAATGCGCACTCTTGTTTAAATTTCCTCTGAGTTCCCACTCTCTGAATCGTCACTTCCCTCTTTCCCACACACCCAGAAATTGATATCTACTCGTAAAGCAGAATCCTTTTGAGCGTAAGTCGTTAGTTTTATAAAAGCATCGTCATAAGGAGCCTTATAACCCAAGATTGCACATGCATTACACTAGCAGATGCCTCCGCTACTTACTGCATGAAACTAACAACGAAAATATAATGAATTGAATGGTCGGGATTAACTAGCGGTTGTACTGCCAAGTCTTGCTCAACAATAGTGATAGAAAATGGCTCCCAATTATGATAAATAATGGGTTATATTATAGAGTTTTTTTTTCATGAATGATAAGTGATGTTTCTCATTGAGGAATAAGGTTCTACTGAAGTGAAGGACCTTGCAACCGAGAACCATTAATACTTAAAATTACTATTAACCTTGAATCAATGAATAAGATACTTTTGAGTTTATTTTGGAATAAATCGCAATGATTTACGAGATGATGGATAATAATTCATATCTTTCGACCAAAGTTTTGTCTCGTGCCTCCAAAGATAGGCTTGACTAAAATTACCTGTTAAACATTGCGATAACAGGTCCTTTAAACGATAAGAGCTAAAATGTATTAAGTAAATTGATAAAATTTTGAATATTAAGTCGGGGGATCTACTTGGAAGACTGTCTCGGTAAAATGCAGCCTGCCTTTAACTAAATCTAACGCATTATCATCACCAGTCAATCATCCTAGGATAGTTTTGACGCAGTTTTTTTCCTAAGCCCACCGATAACATAAACTCCTCATATTCATGTATGTCTTCTGTTTTACATCATTTATAACTGCCCCTGGGAATTCCCTCCTTTCCGTTGTATTTTCCCCGTCTTCTTGCCATCCGACGATTTTCTTCATGACACATGCCGAGTCTTTAAATTCCAGAAATTTGATTAAACTAGCTTAGTATGTAAACTATGGGTTTAGAAATAGAAAATATGCGCCAAGAAATAATTATTTGGACTATCCGGAATTCGAACTCGGATCATCCGGTCAGGTATGCCATCAGCTCTGAGCCTTCCTCCTCAAAAGAAAAATTTCCTAGTAGGTTTACCATATTAGGTTTTTATGTCGTAAGTCCATTTTGTGGCACAGGAGACGATTATATTTATTAAGTCAAATATTTTTTCAAGGTGAATCCCGCCCTTGCCGTAAATGGAACCTCGTGAAAGGCGATCCTCTTGATAATGACCTGAAAAGATCATAAACGGTTGAGATTTTTTTTGTGAATAAATACTGCGTGGAATGCAATAAAGTGTTTAATTTTTAATCTACCATGTCACGATTCCACAAAGTGAACTCGCCAACCATCCATTTTATACGCCGTAGTTGTGAATTACGAGTTGCAGAAGATGTAAAATTTGCAATTTGTTGAAAAACGTATTTCAATAGTTATGATAAAAAAACAAGGTAATCAACTTAGAACTCACGAAAAAATGAAGTTTTGTTAAAAAACATATAAATCTAATACCTATCATCCACCTAATATTGCAGAAATGCCAGTTATTATCGTGTGAAGAGCGAGAGGGAGAGGGGTTTTCCCCTTGATCGCATGCATCTTCTCAATGCTTTCGCCTCTTGTTGCTGCGCCTGGAAGGGAGCTGTAGCATTTGCCCGCTTGAAATTTTGGGGCGCGGAGAGCCGTCGTCTTCTATCATTATCCGGCGGCCCAGCATGAAAGCGGGGACTGTGAGCGACGACGCACGTAGAGCGGCGAATACGTGACGCCAAATCCGATGCATCCGAAACGCAGTCGAGGGGATGGAAGCTCCTTCAATATCGTGAATAGAGTGTGGGCTGAGTGATGTAGGCGGCGCTTTTAACAGGCAAAGGAGACCCTCAAGCTCAAAGCCTGTAGGCCCTGTCGCCCCGCCCCCTTTTACATTGCCATACATTGCTTACTTGCTGACGGCGTCATAAAATATTACCCTCAGCGTGAATGAAGATTTGTGAAAAATGTAAAATCCCTCGCGTGGAATCTACTGCATTACCGCCTAAAGGATATATTAAGTTTGACGTGAGAGGATTTTAAGAGAACGATATTTTTTCGTCCCAGGTGACGGCGGGTTAGCGGGTTCGAGTCTCGCCTGAGGGGGTTTTCAACCAATCAGGACGTGAGAGTATTGTTAAATTGTAATAATTCTTTTATAAATCTTAAAATAAAAACATTTCAGGGCCAAATCGAACCAGGGGCAGAATATTTAGGTTACAATAATAATTATTTGCAATGATGCTATGCTAAAAATCCAATTGAGAAGGGACATTTTTGTCGGTTTTTTGTAGATGGGAAATAGATCGAAAGGGCGATTCGAGGGCATTGATAAGGCATGTATCAGTGGTATTCCGTCGGCCACAAGAGTAAAATGATGGAGTTCGTTCCCAGCCCCAGGGGGAGGATGGAATAACCATTGAATTATAATTATAAATGGGAAAGAGTTTCGGTTTTCAATGCTTCGTCAGAGATTTGAACCGGATATCTCATAGTCAGTAGCCAAATGCTCTACTCACTAATCTACCACGATCCTACGCGCATCGTACTATGCCTCGTATTTTTCCATTATAAATGTATAAATTAAGACGAATTTTGGTGACATTATGAGCAAAATTTATTTATTCAATATCGAGTCGAATATTTTTTGAATTTTGGCACTTGGAGTTTTTTGAACGGGATTTTGGTTTGTGCGGGGCACTACTACGACTATAGTTTTCAATAATAATGCTGTGGGAAGTTCTTTTCCCTTTGAAAAATAAATGAATTTGGCAAATATTAGGTGTTATTCCGTAGTCAAACCACTCCGACGGGCACCTTTCTCGTTTTCCTTTGGAAATGGCTGGAGCTCAACGACCGCTCCCCTAACGCAAGTCTCTTGAGGCGGCGAAAGGGGTAACCTGTAGATGCAGATGTAAAATACTCTTTGCCGCAGAATTAACAAGAGCATTAAATAGAGGTTGAGATACATTCAGGACAAAACAAACTGAATTTCTTTCGTTATTACGTGAGCGAGCAGTGAGCGTGTCATTGTTTTCGTCATCAAGGATAGAAAAGATAAAAGAATGGGGCAAGGGGCTGTACTTTCATCCATCCTTGCCATTCCTCTTACTTTCGTTAGCTCGGAAGAGCTCTTCGCATATCTGCGGAAATATCAAGCCAAGAGAGCAGAAGACAAGGATTCATTTCTTCCTTTGATCATTTTGTACCATGGTGTGAGAAAATGCGGAAACTGCCGATAGACTATTCTCCAATAAACAGCTCTTGATTTTCTTTTGAGGTGTATTAAGCTAGCGAAATCGCCTTCTTATTTCACCATTCATATTTAGTGCAGTTTATAGTTTTTTCATGACCGTAAAATAAACTCTTAACCTATTTTTCCTTCACATAACTGATAAAATATTCACTCCCGTCCTACCTCAATGATACAACACAAGAACTAATCAAATAAAATCATCATAATTTCCGTGTGTATGCAATCACACGCGTGAAGGAAGAAAATGGCTTAAGTCTTACCCCTTTCCCATAGTGATGGCATTCTTTAGCCATATTGAATGATATTTCAACTGGGAATGTCCCTGGACAATCTAAAAATCTCTTTTGCAGAGCTAGCATAGAATGAAACGGTGGTTGCAGCTGTGTCAGGATAAATCAACTTGATTCCCTTCATGATTCAGAGGGCGTTTGTGTACGCGTTATGGTCAACAACTTCGGCTAAACATTTTTTTTTTATTATTACGGATAAATATCACACCCCATAGAAACCCACTGCAATAGGGTAGTTTCCTTCATCAAAGAAAACGAAAGGCATTGATTGCGATTCGTTACCCACCATTAGTGTATTCATAATATACAAATCATTTCGTTTTAGAAATACCGGTTTAGACGAATGGCAATGGTCCATTTTTATCCTCATTTGAAAATGGCCAGATTGGCGCCCACGCGATGCCACTCCACGTGACGTCACAGGGACCTAGTTTCTATAGGAGTAGATAGGAGTTATACATCGTCTGAGATTACCAATGCATGCATGAGGCACAGAGCTCAGGGAAACATGTCTTAATAATCACTTATTAAAACTGGCTAAGGCCGGAAAGTTTTCTTCGTTTGATAAGGTATTGATAATCCTTATTTAAGCCAAGCGCTACCAGCTAGCTGGGTACTCATTGTCAGCTACCCGCTAGCAGCCTGCGTCGTATCAGCGCTCAAGCCTCCCTCAAGGTCACCTCACAGGGCGGCAGCGGGAACGAGAAATACGTCACACGGAGATATTTCCCGGCATTCATACTTACCCGTCGCGTTTTCGCGCGCTTGAAAATTTTCACTCGCATGATATATACTTTGCAAATACTTAATGACCACCATTAAGAAATATACATGCTGGAAATAATTGAAATAAAAAAACGCAAAGGGGACAGTTGCTAAGGCACGACAACTACATGCAAAGTTTTATAGATAGAAGATGTCTAATCTAATGGAGAGGACAACCGAGAAATTTACATCTAAAAATATTGACGATGGAAATGAGATACAGCTCGTATAATAAAATGAAGAGAAAGGCTGATTTAGGGGTCATGCTGACACAATATGAATACTAAATTACTAATACTAATTACTACTTACGAATGGCGTTATATTAAATGGATTTAGGGAAGAGCATCCGAATTATTTCCAGTTTAAATTATAAATTTTAATATCCACGAACAGACAGTTAAAATAAAAAATGTACGAAAAGTTGTGATATTTCAACGTGACTTATTAGTTTTTGCCTAAAAAAAATTAACCAAAAATATGCCATTAATTAGTACGTTTACGAGATAAAAATGGAAATTCGAAATAATGCGATACATAAATATTCATGTTCATACCTCATTGGGTATTTCCTACACAAAATATATCCATGAAAACGATTTAATGGAAACCTACTATCAAATCTGGCCTGAAATTCGAGGGTAGCGGAAAATAGGCGGTATTGTGGTCACTGTGGAATCCATGGGGGAAAAAAAGTTTGACAGAGGGGTAACTCACCAAAAAAATCATGAAGGTGTCCTTATTTTGCATATTAACTTATCGGATTTTTCCACAGTAGTATAATAATATTTTATCAGTGTATTTTGTTTTGAACACATTAAAATATATAACATTAATATGATAATGCTAATTATTACTAAAAAAAATCCATTATACCCTGGGATTCCTGAATGGAAATTTTTAATAGAGTGTAGAAAAAGCATGGAGAACGAGAAAATTCACTTGTTTACATTTTCATTTCTACATGGCGATGAAGTAGTGTATTTGAAAAGATATATTCTCTGAAATGCCATTTTATGATTGTAAGGTAAATCGAATTTGCTGCCATGTCACTTTCCTTCACATGTGTGGCCTTAGAATAACGTACAACAATGATGGACACTAAATTTTGCCCAATAGCATAAAATGGCGCCGCTCCGTCTGTTAGGAAACGTATTTGACCGATAATAAGTCCAAGCGTATGGCGTATGTGCAAAACTCTTCAAATTTTGTAAATGAACCCCTGAATTGCAGAGTTCCTACAATAACTAATGAAGGTTTTCTAATTTCATCTAAGAAAGAAATCCACTCAAATGTTGTATTAGAGACATAATATCCTCCTAATGAAAGATTTAACAACGATAATGAGATTAGATTCGGCTCATAATATCATTTTTCAACGAAAGTTACTTACTTGAACCCTTCTATTTACCTGTAAAAAAAACAGAGATGAAAGGCACATTATTGGCCGACTTGACAATTGATACTGGTTTACACCTCCTACTTCTGCCCAATAAATATTGAAAGATGGAAATACATAAAGACCCACACTTCTCCCTCGATGAAAACATAATTTTTAGGTGGAAAAAAAGGCCGCATAAATTCCGAAAAGAGCCGAGTTCTTTACTAATGAGTTCCAAAATCCTTGACTTATGTTTAAGAAAACACCGATGCGATTCCACCGTCTCGCTCTCAAAATGAACCTGCTCTGATTGGTGTAATAAATTATATCCTCAGGTTCGACTCACCCTCTCCTGAAGTACGGAAATGACCCAATCCGGTGTCTTTGGCTGAGATAACGAGCGTAACGACCGTAATCGCAGGATTACGAGGGATACTCGAGGGATAAGACCGCGATTACGCGGGGGCCCCTCAGATCATTAAGGCTTGCACTGCCCTACGACGAAGCGCGCTAAAAGCCTAATAGGATGAAAGGAACAGGCTGTGCCGCTCAGAATCGTAAATTATTTGTTCAAGCGTGCATAAATAATTGCCAATTCCACAAAAAAAAAACGGAATTCCACTTATTGATGGGATAGTTTTGTTCAGACTGTCCTGAAAGGAAGTATTACTTAAAATAGATGCTGAAATTACTCATGTGATTTTTAGCAATAGGATACAATATTTATAAAACACTCGATTTTTACGAAAGAATAGGCTACGGATAAGCTGATGCCAAAGTAAGCAAAAGAAATTGCTTAATGAAAATGTTGGGACCATTCAGACAAAGTAAGGCTACAAAAATAAGCGCAATAAAGGAAATTGTGGGTAGAAAACACATGGTTAACGCCTTTGAACCCACATGAAAATCGTTATGTCCTCTGTAAAATGGGATTCTTTAGGAGTTTTTTCTCGGTGGCCATGGAAATGGGTAATTATTGCACTTTCTTATTTCAAATAATAGAGCCTGCTCAATTTTTTTAAAATTAGGAGGTCTTTGCAGGGTATTGTTGAAGCAGTGAGTAGGATATTACATATACTTCAAAAGTATTTTGGAAAACCTATCTTGTGGAATTAAGTTTGAGTTGAGTGTCAACTCAGCATAAACTTTGAACGAAATCTTTGACCCTAAGGTTTTAACGTTTATTGAATTGATGATGGTGTGTCGCTATTCAATATCAAATCATTTCAACGCAAATTATATGCACTTATGTTTCCATGCGATTTTGAACCCAGAAATGAAAATGTATATAGAAATAGCTTTTTAAACATTATAAGGATCATTACTAATAGATTGGAATACTAAGCTAGATTGTAATATTAACACTTCTTCCTCTTTATTAAATGTAATAAATTTTTCAGGGTTCCATTTTGATTTATCAAGTTAGTCTCAATATTTGTAAATAATATCATCATTAATGGTATTTCAGTTTTTCAGTAAGTTTTAAAGTAGATGAGTCTTCAAGGTTGTACTTTTCTTTGAAGGGATCAATTGACTGTATGGGGTGGGAAAATTTGGTACTTTTCGAATTTATTGCATTAAAAATTTTATTTATATAATTCATATTAGTACACATCATGTGTATGTATGTTTATAAATATCGAATAAAAGTTTTAATTGAAAATTAATTACCTCAAACATAATTTTCTTTATGCTTTTAATATGATTATTTGGTAGGACAGCAAGAAAACGCGATCCAATTATGCTTAATCAGGAGAATTGGGATGTGTATTTTGACTTTTCCATTAGCGACAATCAAAGCTTTCTTTTGTAAAACTTCTCCCACAAATATTTTGTCAAAAGGCCGGGGAAGAAGGTTTGAAGGATTTATGGGACAGCAAACCATCCCCTCTCCGCTTCACATCGATTTGGGGAGGGGGAGAAATAAATGTGGAGGAACATGAAAAGAGGTTTCCAGGTATACGGTATAAAGGATGGAGGGGAGTCGTATCCAAAGAGAAACGGCCGTGTTTTGCCTGAAAGCGATTAGAGCCCTTGGTGAGAACGAGAAACGATAAAAAATGTCCGGAAGAGGTCGAAATGAGAAGTGGGGTGGCGACCGCATTGAAACGTTAGTGAATGCATTTAAATCGCGAATATTATTACAGGGAGGACTCCCCAGTCGGCCACCAAATGCGTTTTCACCCACCGTGTAATAAAACGAATTCACGAAAGTAACCAATCGCGGCGCTGACGGTGGAGAGATCCGAATTTCTTCGGAGAAACAGACTGCAACAATGAGAGCTTTGAATTACATGAATTATCATTTAAAAAATTATAATTCATGAAATTTATTAAACCTATGCATCAACATTCTATCGAATTCGTTACTTCTCTATGCTATTCATCTTGAATGCTAATATTCTTACAGTCTATTCGTTGTGCGCGCGCTACCGTGCTGCGGACTGTTTTGACAACCTATTAAGTAACAATCGAGTGAAGTAGCAGCGTAAATAAAGATTCCTCGCAAAATGAATGCATTGACAAAAATGCTACCAATAGTACCCACTGAGCAGCATTTCCTGAAAAAAAATCTCAATTGATGATGAACACTTAATGAGCCTACTACAATCTTCAGTATTTATATCCTCACCAACTTTTTTCTCATTATGAGGAATGTATAAAACCAAGGTAGGTACTCTTATTTCAAAATCACTCAAGGCACCAGTATCAACTACATTTAGCCAATTTACTGAACGACATTTGAAATAACAATCTGATTTACTGCTTTTTAGTTTTTGCTCCTGAAAATGAGTTTAATGTAGGACTTGAACCTATTCCCAGGATAAATTACAGCTGATTGGATAAAAAATAAAATGAGACGGTACTGATATTTTTAAAACCGTGTATATAAACTTTCCTTCCATGGTCGACATTTTTATGACCATTATTAAAAGAATTGATGCAAATAACGATATTTCGGATGATATCTCATGTCGTGCCAATGATATCAGCTAAACGTCACTGCCATGAAACTCGACTACTACGGACCTTACCATCGATTGGTGGGCAGGTCTTGTTTTTTTCTCTCTCTTGCCCCGAAACTAATCCACGAACATCCGAAACGCTCGAATGCATAATGAATATTCAGTGGCAGTTTGGTATTTGAGAGAAAGTTGAGCGATAAGAGCTGACATTGGGTGCGAAGGACAGGCAACAGTAACAGCAGGAAGACCTATAATTCGGAATGAGAGTCGTCAGCGGACTTTGAGCCGAATCAATAATAATGGATAACTATTTACGCTACACAAGTGTCCATCTGTATTAGATTTTATCGGGTAATAACATAAACAGCAGGTGTCAAGCTCCGTTCAAAACCACTTAAGTTGCCGTAGCTTAGCTTAATACTACCCACCGCTACAATTGGAATTTCCACTAATGGAAGGTCAGGCAGGGTATCGACCATTAATTCAATGGTAGAGAGCTTTAAATAGTTCATGTGGATTCGATAGGTATCATTATTTTCTTCGCTAATGGCCACTTCCTAGAGGTATCTGATATTTTTTCAAACTAATCACCATTCCAAGTGTATTAATGTCACTTTAAGTTATAGTCGTCAATCTTCTCAAGTTTCCAGCGCAATAGTTACGCCAAGTTGAGTCAAGGTAAGTGTTTGTGACATGAACTTTTGAGGGTTACATTTAGTTACAGTAGATGGATTCTACCGATCAGCCAATGTTGATAGTTATTGTAAAATATTCAAGCTATATGTATTTTAGTATAATTTAGGTAGGAGAATAGTATTTCCTTTGAGATTACTAACATTTGATGCCTCACAGTAAAAATGGCTCGTGGGTATTACCTTGTCCAGATTACGTTGCACGATGAAGAAAGGATTCAAAATTGTTATATCATCGCCATGAAAGAAAAAAACACATTTACCATACAGCTTTGTTATTTCTGAGTTTGGAATTTAAAACTTGTCATCGCCATGATCTGATATTTCTTTTTCTAATCATAAAGTCCAATCAGGCTCCTTTATTTTGCAAATTACATGTATCTCGTGAAGTTTGAAAACTTCAACCGCGATATGTGCATTGCACATTGTACAATTCAGAGGATTGTATTTTTCGTAACTTAAACCTCTAGATGTCAATGAAATAGAATATGCAAACGCTTAAAGGGAAGCAATAAAGGTGGAAAAATACATGGCTTATTTCATTGACAGCTTAAGAGGAGAATTTGACACGAGACGAGTTCAGAGGTAATTTGCATTGAGGAGTCGACGTTATTGAAATAGGTATGCTCTCTGCGATAAACTAACTGACGAATCAATAAATTTCCTGAATAATGGATGGCCATTATTCAAAGGTGTTTGCACCATCCATGCCCTCCTGCACGTTAAAGATTAATAATATTGGCGAGAGAAATCGATTTGTTCCTGCCGGAACTGTTTTCATGTAATTCAATTAATTCCCATCCTCGAAACACCAATTGCCAAAGAGACAATATGCCACAGTACAAGATATTCTATCATAACCTAAGAAATTATATTTCCACCACACTTCAACCGAACGAAGAGAAAATGAAACATTAGAAGGAGCTATTACATCTAACCTAATTCCTTTCAATAATAACCACATAGGGTACTCCAAGCTGTCGGTTACCTGTTGTTTCACGAGATATGTGGTGGAACTGATCCAATATAAAGCTAAGAGATTTTGTAGTTCACACAAAAAAATTTATTCGCTAAACTACAATACGAGTTTTGATGCTTTCACTGTATATTCAAGTGTGTGATCCTACGCCAAAAAATTACGTAAAAGCGACGATACTTGACGTATTGAATAACATTTTTTTGTGGAGTCTGCAAAATCCTCTTAATTTTTTCTTGATATTGATACTAATTTTGCATTTTTGGACAAGTTACCTGTAATTATACAGTATATCTACAATCAATGAAAAAATAATATTAAAGCTGGCAAAAACCCTATTTTCTTTGAATTTTAGATAGTTAAAAGCCTTTACCTGAACACTCAGTGCATGTGATTTAAATATTACTTATCCTAATGCTTACAATTGGCCGTAAATGTATTCATAAATATTATGACCCTGATAGAGAAGACTTAACTTAAGTTGTAAGGAAGTCACCAATAGAAAATGTTTGATAGCCTCCTTAACTTTTGCAAACAGACTGCGATTGACGGATTGAACATTCATGAAAACATCACATAAGTTCTAGTGCTTTCCTAGCGAATCATTTGCATGAAACTGTCTCAGGACTCCCAGTAGGTAACTACATCTCCGTCGACGTTTCGAATACCGATCCGGTAGTCATCCTCAGAGCATAATAGATCAGGATAGAGATGGAGTTACTCACTCGGTGGGAGACCCAAGAAAAGTTCATGCAACACATAGTTGCTATACGGAGTTACTAGCGTTACATATAATTAAAGTTTCTCTCAGCACGCCTTGGGGTCATTGGCCCCAAAAATTTACGAGTCGTTGACAAATGAAATCCTCGCTGCGCTCCGAGTCATTCATTTTTTTTTCGCTCCGCAGCTCGAGAGAGTATCTCACGGAGTTGACGACGACCTCTCCGTATTATGTCGACCCCTTCACCTCGCAGCGGCCACTCCGCTCGCGAGCTGACCTGCTTGTCTTCTTCCTTTCTTTAGACACGGAACGACATCACTTAAACCTGTAAAACGCAAGAGCGAGGGAACGGGATAAAGAAGCCGTGTGGGCTCAAAGGAGACGCGCCTTTGTTTATCAAAGACGGCTGCTTAGCGACGAAAGTTTCGCAATTGGTCGCTCTTTCTTTTTTTTTTAATTTTATCTCACCGGATCAACTTCCTTCTGTCTTTCCTTTATCAAAGCGTTCCTCTTAATTTTTCAAGAGGCACGGAAATTTTTCGCAGTAAACGACTCTTTTAGGGCTTCAAGTAAAATTATGATTACAAATGTGGTTACTTAAAATCTGGAAATTCATGAAAATTTCATCTTCAAAGAACGAATTAAATATTCTCGATAGCCTATCGACGACTGAATGGACTGGGATGGGCTCGTTCACAAAATCATTGGTATTGTCGACTGTGTTAGGCTTGAATAATATAGAGACGCATCTTTTTCCCATTTTTGGAATCAGTTGCATATTTTTTGAGCATTTTGCGACAGAAAAAATTCGACGGCCTTCACCCTATCATAGAAGACGTCACGAGGTCATGGCGAGGATGTCTTTGCTCGTCAGTGTTGCGTATGAGCCTTTTATGTCCCGTTTTTATTTACTTTCTTGAGAGTTATTACACCCCTCTGTGAAACGTTATTCCTGATAGAGTAAATAAATGATAACTATATAAACGTCTCCAAGTAATACAAAATGGGAGGAAACTTATTCTTATTTTTTAAGCGTAACAATTTTCACCAACCAATTGTTGAATGATGGCCATTTAAGGAGGAACTGTTGAGTGAAACTTTTAAAAAGTTGCCAACCACTCACTTTTTATCGATAACTTCCATCCGTTTTACCCCGCCAAAACTTAAATATAGTCCATTTCTTATCTTCATAAAATCCCTTTCTGATGGCTGGCCGTGGAAAATTATTTTTTTCCGTTGAAACTTATCATCCATTTCTATCATCTTTATTCCCGAATCTTTTCAATGAATTGCTATTTAAGGTATGAACGAATGGCCCAACTCGTTTTGACTCTAATGCAGCAAAATTATACGATAAAATCAACCGAAATAAGCTCTTATAAAAAAAAAAAAAAAAAAAACCAGCCTTTATATTTAGATTACAGGGGATGAGCAACGTTTATATATGACACAAAGCAAAAAAACTCAGTGACCCCGAAAAACCAAAAGTGACGTATTAAAAAAGTCACTATATTTATTAAATTTTCAGTGAATGGTAAGCCCCCTATGTTTCAAAATGCCACCCCTATGCTTTTAAATGCCTACCCCTATGTTAAAAATGCCACCCCCCTATGTTAAAAATGCCACCCCGTACGTTTTATGTAACGGTAAAACAATATTCAAACATTTACAAAACCTTACAATTGTTAATAAATATATGAAGATCATAATATGGGTGTCAAAAGATGGGAAATTTTATGGTGGATAACTTTTAATGTGGTCGCAAAACACGAAAATCGACCATTTGGAACTTCTTAGATCAAAAACATGTTTTGGGGGCTATAGGTTGACTGGGGGGTGGTTGAAAGGGGGGTTGGAGAGAAAAAGTTATATTTTCATGTATTGTCATCGGAAATGAAGAAGTGTGCAAAATTTCAGCGTTTTTGCTTCACAGGAAGTGAGTCAAATTTCAGTTACAAGATTTGTACCAGACAAACAAACAGACAAACAGACAGGTTGGTGAATTGATATAAAGGCTGGAAAAAGGATGGATTTACGTAAGATTATAAATCAAGAATTACGGGATGGGCGAAGTGACGCGTAGGTAAAGTCAGAGTTGATGGGAGGATCGGTATTCGATTTCCGGGCACTCCCCTTCCAGAAGGACCGCGCTGGAAGCTGATTCTCGTTGCAGCCGCGTCCGGAGTTTGTGGCGTCTCCTTCCGCAGTTACGCTTTAATGACGGAAATGCGTTTTCCCCTCAATAATGATCTCCCGATGGCAGTGACTTTGAATTGTATAGTGCGCCTTGCCATCTGAGCGGGATGAGAGACATCGACTCGCGGCTATGGACATTGGTGGGCCTCAATATTTTACTCTTTTAATCAGGGGTCGACTAGATGCAGCCTAGATGCTTCGTTATCGTATCATTACAATCCTAAGATTGATATACTGTCTCGCTCGCTCCATTTAATTCTGCTCTTATATCTTGCATGATATCTGGCACGATGTGGTGGAACTTATTAATATTAATTCGCTTTTGCTCGCTTTGGGGCTCTGCCCCTCCCCCAGAATCCCCCGAAAAAGGCCTGCGGCCTGTTATGTTCACTGTGGATGGTCTTCCTCTATTTGTTTGCCAATTATTACTTAAGGATCGTTTACTTTTAAGTTGGCTAGATTAGATATAAAAAATATTTCCACTTTTACGTAAAACGAGCGTATGTACGTAGGCTACAGTATGAAAATAAATTTTTATAGAAGAGAAACGTTTTTCTGAGGGGCTAAAAACGTTAAATAAATTTATACGAGTCTGACAGAGTCTCTAAATTATTCAATTCAAATACAAAAAACGTTGAGACCATTATTCAGTGTAACACCCAATCCATACGTAATATCATAACATAATGACTTAACTTATTAAAATGAAAAACACGTTTGTTAATTATTTTTCACATAACTCAACCAAAATATTGATATATGAATAAGATGTGTATTTCTGATTGATTTCTATTTTCTCAGGACGCGTGTCGATGTTACATCAGCATTTTCAAGTGCCACATGGAAAATTTGTCGCAACACCGAAACGCGTCGTGTGAATATAAATTCAGAGGAAATATTGCACTTATCTTATTAAATTATCTTATAACAGGTTGTTTTATTTTCCTGATTTTATTTTTTCTATTGAATGCATTTCTCAACGTCTTTTTTGGTGGAATTTTCCTTCACATATATCCTCTATTATATTCCTCACGTAATTACCCTGCCCTATGAAAATGACCATCCACAGAATTCTTCTCTGTCAAATGGTGGTCCACATTTCCCCTTATCCTTCTTTTCTTTGATACAGCTACTATTTTCTCACCCAATCCGTCCATTTCATCTTCAGCACTCCCGCGCCGCGCCGCCAGCATCATTTCTAGTGAAATACAAATACTTTCCGGTCATATTTTCGAATGGTCCGAAGTTCTATATTTTTTGGGGCAGAGAAGGAGTTATTTTTTGCCATACATGTCGTCTTAACTTGGACTTTACCACAATTTGTGCCTACAATGCGTCTTCCATCCCATGTAGCCAAATATAGGTTTCAAAATAATGTCATGCAGTCCGCGTATAGTTAACTAATTCATTAGATATGAAGTGATAGTAATTTGCACTTTTCCGCATAAAACTTTATTTCAACAGAATTGACATGTTTTAATGCCTGCAGCATTATCAAGACTAACGAAAAAGTTAACCATGCCAATGCCAGCCAATCGGAAAAAAACCCTCCGAGCACCTGAAGACAGTCAATCTCCCCCACCTCACCTAAGACCAACGGTCAGTACAAAATTACCAACCCTCCCCACACTCTTACCGCCAACTCTTTTCCCCACCCTTAAAAAACCAAGGAAAACGATAAATTTTCTCCTTCCACCCCTACCATGTCATTTGTTGTGAGTGTCCAAATTCGTACGAGACTGTTTATTCTGGAATGGTTTACTTTTTTGTTAGTCTTGATAATGATTCAATGCATTGAAACGTGTTGAATCAGGTGAAATAAAGTTTTATGTGAAAAATTGAAAAGTACTATCACTTCATATCTTATAGTGGATCTCCAAAAAGTGTCTGCATATTCAATTCAATTTAACTAATTCATTGTTTAAACAAATCTTTGCCTGTTTCCGTGTCTATATCCGAACTGTAAATTCGACCTGCCCAATAACATGGCGTACGACATCGGATCCTTCTAAGGCGTACCTTGTTCGATTTTTCACATTCTTTTCTTATTTATTAGCAAAACAAACCTAAAAATTAAAATTTTGAGCCAAATGACGAATTATGGAAGAGTGAAAAATCATTAAATAACCTCTCAACGATTTCGCTAATAATCACAATTTTTACCAGCCAATGATTGGATAAAGTGCTAATAATGTAACTCGATTTCGGATGGAAAAATCTTCAGTACTTACGCGTCGAAATGAAAATTGAAACTGTCTGAGGAAGAAATGTTGAGTGAAATTTACAAAAATGCTTATCATTTCTTATCGACGACTTCCATCAGTTGTATCCCGCTAAAAATTCAATTTAGTCCATTCTTTATCTTCTGATAATCCCTTTCTGATCATAGGTCGCTGCTCCTGGATTTATTCCTCCACCTGTTCCTGCTTTCCAACGCCTTCTCCCCGCATGATTTGGTAAATGAAAATCCTTGTCTATCTATTCAGTCATATAGAGACTGTTTTCAGGCATTAACTGTTATTAGTCTGGCAACTTAATAACACTGACGCGCAATTTCCCATATGAATTTACCTCACACAACCTTTTCCAAAGCATTATGACCAATCATCAGGTAACTTGATCTCAAAGCATCTCCGCACTATAAAAATAATCAATTTTGGCTTTAAATAACGTTAAAAATAAATGATTGAACCAATCAATTACCTTGGGACTTGCATAAACTCTTTCGAGGGTAACTTTTTACCCAGGTACCAATGAAATATCCCTTTCCAAAGATGGAATTTGATTTCAAACTTCCATTTAATTGTACATTGAATTATTTCTACTAGTTTATTAACTATTTGTTATTAAAAACATTGCAGTAAATTACAAGAATTTGTGTTCCAAACTCGCAAACTCTAACGCTCTTCGTTAATCATTTCAAATTTCAAAATGCAAAAAAAAGAAAACATATACGTTGGCTGAGTCAACTCGGCAATAATCAATAATGTATCAATGAAATAGGTATTTACATTTTAGATAATTACATCTATCCCCACAGATCATTTCCGTGCCTCACCTTCTTCCTTCCTCTCCCGCCCATTTCATTCCCCAAAGTCTTTTCCGAACTTTTTATCGGGTATTTAAATATGATATTTAGTGATTTAATAACCTGATTATGACAGAAAAAAGTGCATATAAACTCGTTGTGTGTCACAACACGCTCTTTGGTATTCCTCTGGGCCTCTCTTTTGCTAATTCTTGCTCTGGTATCTACCATGAAACATTTTCAGCCATTAGTGTCAGATTATGTGTTGAACTCAATTGAATGAAAAGTAAACTTTGTTTTTCCACATAAAATATTTATTGGATCCCAACCATGGTTTCATCGCACTGCGTCATCCTTAGGCCTCAATTTGTTGAACTCAATTTTCTGAGCCGAAAAATTTATATCCATCATTTTTTTTACCAACATATAGCAGTTATTTCTCATATTCTCTGATACCACATGAAACTTTCTGCTGATTACGAGCGTATTGGAAAAATCATTAGCTCGACTCTCGATTATATGAATAAACTAGATAACGGCAAGTCAAATAAGCCGTTCACTAATTATATATAAATGAATATTAAATAATAAGTGAATCCAACATCCAGATCTAATTAGATGGAATACAAAAATATTTAGTAGTTAAATGTCGAGACGATAATTCAAACAATTTCAGCAAGAATTAAAGAGCACAAATGTACGAAGTTACTCATCATTATTTTTGATTACTTACATCCATTGAATCTCGATATTAAGCATATGAAACGCTATCCTTTTATCTTTTTGATTAATTTTCAGTAATGGCTGCGGTCACTGCTTGGAATAGGTCATGAGTGATTGACCTCGCAAAGCATAAATAAAAGAATCCGTCATTTTCCTGGCGGAATGAAAATTTAAGCAAAGTGGCGAATAATTGAAAAGTGAAAAATCATAAAATTATGCCTCAATATTTGAGCAAGTGGTAAAATGTCACCAATCGATGGCGATTAATGGGAGAATAATGTAACTCCATCATCGATATGAAATCCGGGAGCCGCAGTAAACAGATTGGACAGGGAAGAGGACATCCTCCCAGGAGGTGCCATGCCCGATCAGTTTCCAGCGCGATTGAAATATAACGGAATAATAACTTAAAATCGTTTCCCGTGTCGGAAATGACAAACGTGCCGCACCACAATTCATTCCTCCGCTTTCACGAGACTAAAATGCCGACATTCACTGCCGCGCGGCGGATATGCGCTCACGTTTCTCTTTTTTTTTGCTTTCTGAAAGGCTCTATATATTCGCTCCAATATCTCTCCCTACCTACGTTCCGCGAGTGGCTCGTTCGTCATTTCGAGAGAGGAAAAAAAAAATGGAAGGACGTCTAGCGCCGGTCGCTCTGGGAGGGTGCTTCACGGACCGCGTCACACCTCTTCTCCCTCCCGCCCCCTAACCGGAATTCCCTGGACTGGGGAAGGCGTTTTGAAGGACGGCCGCGGCCGTTTGGTTTGGTAGAGAGTAGGGATGAGTCGATTTCAAATGTCGATTCTCGATTCCACCGATTCTCGGGCACGGAATCGGAATCGACAGCGGATGAAGATCATAGAAGAATGCAACGCACGAAGGCCAGGGACCAAGTACAAGAACTTATACGCCTAGCTATCCTGGGGAGGGGTGTGGAGATGAAGGAACAAGAGGAAAGAGGCGTCGCCGTGATAAGGAGCCCTCCAACGCCTCCGGAGTGAGGATAGGCTTCGAAGGAAGGGGATAGAGAAATCCCACGCCGTCGTTAGGGCGGTGTAGGCCACTACCAATGAAACCATAACATGATGAATCTACGGAAGGGGCAGATTTTTTAAATGGAGAAGGGAAATCTTTCAATTCATCCACAGAAATCGACAATCGATCGGCTCAAGTCAATTCCGATTCCATCGATTCCAGTAAGATAAAAATTTTGAAAATTGACTTTAAGATTGAGGCATAGTGGCTGCCACACGCCTGAGCCATTGTGCTCAGTACAGTATTAAGTTAACAATTTATGTCTGAAACAGGTAAAGCGTTTATTATTTTGTGAAAGCTGAGGATCTATTACCATAATACTAGTTCGCTATTCTCAATAATCATTGGTACATTTTGGGACACTTAATTGTCTTTGATATATTATTCCAGTCGATTTTTAAATCTTAATGTTAGAAATGCCACTTACAAGTCAGTACCCACCTGTTAGTATGAAAAACAATATCGATGGAATCGGAATCAAGTATCGGGAATCGAGCTGAAAGAATCGGAATCATAAAAGAGTGGAATCGACTCATCCCTTGTGGAAAGCAGTAACTAACCTCTCTTATTCCCCACTCCCTTCCCTTCAGGGGAAGACGGATGGCCCTAGCCGGAAGGATTTGTGACACATCCTCGGGGTGGGGTAGCATGAGCAGCAGGGTTACTGCATACGTGCAATGTGAGGAGGGACAGACGCGGATATTTTAGCGATTTGTGGAGGCCATTGAGGACGATTTAGGTGCACGCGGAAATCCCTTACCGAGTCCTGCGGATAAAAAAAGCTTTCCGTACGACAAAAAAATCAAGTTTGGACGTGGTCGCGAATATGGCGGAACGAGCGCAACTAGTTCGTTTTTGCAGAAGACATGGATTTTGACACAGTTGGTGCCGGAAAAAAAACATGCTCATGTGCAGTTACGAAGTCAAAGATTTTCTCCTCACAGTTAGGAAGTAAAATATTTTCCTCCGTATTTAGTTCCTAGCAATCTAGCTTTCTTCTAAATTCCTCAGACGTGTTAAAAATTATGTTTGATTTTATTATTATTAGAAATATTATATGGCGCATGCCTGTTCTATGTTTTCGAGCACCTTCATATTCTCACGAAATGGTGTAAGAATAGGTTATGGAAAAAATGTAAAAACGCGTAGGGGCTCAAAGATTTATAATTTTTAATGGGATTATGTAAGATGTAAGATTTTTACAACTTCAACAACCTTTTTCGAATTTTAGGAAACTAGGGATGGCTGTCCCTAGCTACATAAGTATTTATATGTTTATCGTACAATAAACTTTGTAGTCTTTTACAGGTTTTTTGCTGTTTAACCAACGCGTTTTACTGCTTCACGGAATCGTCAGGGAATTGAATTTTTAATTACATCAACATAGGTAACTCACGACGTAGTATTATAATATACAATATTTAAAAGTGAAAAAAAAAGTTACAAGAAGAATAGAAATTACGCTGAAATACAAAAGAATAAAAAAATTAATGAAATATACTTATGTAAATATTGATACGTCTCATTGGTGGACCACTGGCTAAGTGTAGCTACTGTCTTGATTCACCGCTGCGGCATAAAGATGTTAAAATAAACAACAATTGTTAGTGATCATAAGAATTGTGACTGGTGAAATGGCACCGAATTATCGATCAATTCTCTCCCTATTTCGTAATCACTGCTCAATGAGACCCGAGCATATAAAATAACAATAAAAATAAAGAAAAATACATTTGCCCGTTAAAAATTTGATAATGCCTGTAGAGGCATTGATTGCAACAGATGACATGAGGAGCTATTTCAATATAGTTTTAGGGGAGGCGATGCAGGAAATTTAGAAGTACTTTAAGGATAGCCTATTTAATAAAAGTTGATATGTTTTAATGCGTAATTTTGTCAATAACTTTTCGATGAGAAGCCTCAAGCTGTTGCTATATTGTCAGCCACGAGATAAGGTGTAAGTTTTAAAGCCTCAGTAATCAAAGTTGTCATTGGAGTCCAGGTAAAGACATTATCTTACAAGCGTATTTGGGACCAAATCTTTTGCTCCATTCTTTTATTATAATATCATGAGTTGCAAATTGTAAAACCTATAAGGTCTTGAGCTGCATGCATCGTTATAATCATCAAAAATGACCAATCCAAAGATAAGTTTGACGCACTCAATTCTCCTATCAAATTATCTTTTAGAACAATAAAAGATTTTAATGTTTCCTGGTGAATACTTCTGACGAATATTTCTCGGGTTCTCAGCCAGGCTAATGCTTATCTTTTAGAACTTATAAGTATTTATTGTCTTTAAGATGTTTCATTTAATGTTCCATTTATTATATCCCTTTTCCATTCTTGCCATCCACTTGTCCATCGACGATTGTCTTCATCAGTCTATCAAGCTTCAAGAAATGGCCAATTAAGAGGCTCCGTCTTCTTAGAGCTAACATAAAATTCTCTCTTCTCCTCTACTCTTCATATGACGTCTTCATTGTTTTCTAGGCTAATCCATTTTATTCTAACCCTCCTCCTAAAATACCACATTCCGAATGCTTCCACGTCTACTTTTTCTACAACTGTCATCGTTCATGCCTCATTGGCGTACAGAAACATACTCCAGATTTAAGTTCTGATGAATTGCCTCCTTATTTTGATATTTAAATTTCCTGATCGAAATGGAAATAAATAGTCCATTATAAGGCATTTGTTCTGCATGAGAATCCATCCACAGGAAAAGCTGTGACGAGGATTGACACCGGTTAAGTTTTTTCCATGCCTTATCTGCCAAACCATATAGAATTTTTTCACTTGACTATAAGACCATAGCTGATTTAATCGAAGTAGGCACCCTCTTGCATGTTGGAAATATTGTCGACAAAGTCATTTAGAGGAAATTGAAGTACAGGAGCGTTTCTCGATTACATTGGACGGCATGAAAATCGGCCCTGACACCATTCCTGTTGATTCTTCTGTAAAATGACCTCCTAAAGCCGAATATGGACTCCGTTGTTTTCCATCACCATTTTTGGGGGAGCTCCACCCCTCCAATTTTCATCACTTTTCGGTCATTTGGAGGAATTAAAAGGATTATTTTAGCATTTAAATTTTTTCTAGGGGTTTTGAGGGGGGGGATATCCTAAAAAATTAATAAAAAATTTAAAAAAAAGAGGTAGATTTGGAGGGGATTAGTCTCCGTAATTTGTGTAAAAGCGCATTGAAAATGATCAATATTGCAGTTTTTTCGCAAATTTTCACGTATTTCTAAAAAAATTCCAGCTTCCATTTCACATCATCCTCCCCCGAATGATAAAAATGTATAACAACTAGAAACATCAGTAATAATAAAAATATTTTGCTGCATAGCATAGCAACAACAATTAAAAAATATAGCAATTGCTCGGAATATTCACTTTACTACGATGACCTCTCCCGCCTGTCCCTTGGACGGCAATTCTTTCTTTCGCAGCTAAAATAGGAAAAGTAATACTTTCTTATTCCACGAAAAATAAAAAATTAAGATTTTTATACTCTCATTGGAGTTAAAAAGTATTATTTTTCCTTAATCATGGAGTTCCACAAAGTATCAGCCTCTCAAATCAATTATGTATATTGAAGTCGTCGTCACCTTAACTCAGTATACCTCTAATGATCGCAGAGTCAACTCTTTCGGTGTTCTGGACAAGGGTCCTTTTTTCAAAGTAGTTTAAATTGTGCAAAATAATAAAAGTTGTTGTACTCCGGTTTTTTCCGAGTGAATGTCAGTATGTGGGCTTGAGTTGTGATTAATACACTGATTTAATGTGTAATTATGTCAAGCATGTGTAAAAATCATCCTCATCGCTTCAGCTATATTTGCGGTGAATTGACTGAAACATCGCAACAATAACCTCTTCCTTTAATTCTTAAAACTGCATATAAATTTTACTCTGACAGCCAAATTGGCGGTCAGGGCTGGGATTAAGCTGTTGCTGTACCACTTGTTAGAGTAATTTGACGAAATACTTGGTCAAACTACTATTGCTGCTTCTAAACTGCTTTCTTTGTGAATATAACAGCCGCGCCTGAGAAAAAAATTACATCTTACGGAACTGGCCTCTGCGAGAAAGCTTCACACATGGTTATAAAAATGTCGCTCATGTTTCCCTGGTTCCGACAGAAAATGTTCACTTGCCACCATTGCACATCAAACTAGGACAGATGAGATATTTTGTAAAGCAATCGACAAGACAGGAGCTGAATTTCAATTTTTAACTTAAAGTCTTCGTTTTAGTGAGGCTGAAACCAAGGGAGAAATTCGTGGGCCCCCAGAATAGGAAACTTTTCCAAGATTCGACGTTTATGAAACACCTGAATCATAAAGAAAATTGAGTATGCCTGGGATTCTGAAACGTGTGTTAGAACCTTTTTGGGTGACAGTGAAGTGATGGTTATGTCGCCCATGTCGAGGAATTGCTGTCATCGTATTAGGCCATGGGGTGTAACATGTCACTAAAAATGCATTTCCTTCATTCACACCTGGACCTTTTCATAGAATATTTTGGAGCAGTTTCAAATTAACATTGGGAACGGTTCCATGAAGATATCACCAAAGAGAGGGGGGATTTTCAGAGAAGTTGAATGCGGGCATGTTGGTATGTATATTAGGCCTACTGCAGATTTTTGTATGAGAAACTTCTACCTCAGTGTATAAAGGGAAATCAAATACCAAATTACTTTTGTTATTCATCGTTCTTCACATTTGTTATTTTTCTCTTTGTTGATGCGCGTGCGGTATTGAGGGCGCCAGCGTGGTAGCGTACCTTCTGAACTGTTGGCACAAATTATCATTTTTTCTATGCCGTGTTTTCCTAAATATTTTTATTATTGCTAATATGAGCTGTTGATATAGTTTTTCATCATTCTGGGATATTTCGGGTCGGGGAAGATGAAATGGGAGCTGAAAAATGAAGAAAATAAGTGAAAAAATTGCGAAAAAAGGAAAGGTTGATAATTTTAATGCGTTTTTTTAATCATTAACGGAAACTAACCCCCTAAATCTATATCCTTATCATTAATTATCATGTTTTAGAACGTTTCACCCCTCAAAAACCTAGTAAGAAATATAAATGTTAATATAATCCTTTTCATTCCTAAAAATTATTGCAAAAGTGATGAAAATCAGAGGGGGGGCTGCCCCCCGAAAATGGTGGGTGATGGAGGAAAAATGATGTCATATTTGAATTCAGGAGGTCATTTTACTAAAGTAGCAGCAGGGATGGTACCAAGGCTCGAGAAAAAAATTATTTTTTGCCGTCCAGTGTTACCCAAGAAAACAGGAAATGAACCATAAAAATAACGTCACTGAAAACATTAATCTTTGTAGCAGTACTGGTATAAATATCCATACCAATGATGGAGCTTTATGTTTAAAGCCAGTTAGTGAGGAATGGTCAGTATATTTTGATTGATCATTAATTTTCTATTTTACGTTATGCTGGATAATGATGAGAGCCTTGTGAAAATATTTAAAGTAAAAAAATAATACGTTTCTTACCATGATTAGGAATGGGTACATCGTTTGCTTCAGCTACCGCACTTGTATGCGGGTCACATTATGTTGGGAGTGGATTGGATTCTGGGAAATGTTTATACAATGCACACAAAATGCCCGTATTTCCACAATGTGTCCGCGCAAAATTGCGTCCGCATTTACAATATATTTTTCTAACCTACGTGTCGCTTGGCCGCCTTTTGATTCGATAGTCCTTTGTCGTCTGCTATCAGCTCCAAAGCAATCGAGTTACCTAAACGAAATAAGTACAATATTCATCACATTTTAATTGCTTCCAAAGCAATTTAGTTCAAATGTAGCATTGTTTTTTAAATAAATAAATGACATATCGTAGATATGTACTTTGTGGCCATCTGGTGAAAATATTCGATATAACCCTATCATCAGCGCGTTATATGGACTAATGAAAAACTAGGTAGTACGTATTATAATCATTATTCTCAGTATAAATCAGTCAAAACAGCAATA
This sequence comes from Ischnura elegans, assembly GCF_921293095.1. Lineage (NCBI taxonomy): Eukaryota > Metazoa > Arthropoda > Insecta > Odonata > Coenagrionidae > Ischnura > Ischnura elegans. The sequence continues at coordinate 112,170,879 of NC_060246.1, read as the reverse complement.
TAGTCTAAACAATATTGAAAAATAGTGAAATAAAGCTTATAGATAGCTGTTTAAATTTTTGAAGCACCTTATATATAACATATTTGAAATGGGATGTTGATATATCAAAGACGTGTCAATGAGCAAGAGGTTACGGAGAAATTGTCGATAGAATTTTAAAGCAAAAATTAAAATAGCACATTTTTTCAACGTCCTTGACGTTCCATGACTTTATTAACGTATATTTATGATTTTTGGAGGAGAAAGTTGGGAGGGAGGGCTGATAAACCATTTGCTTGTCAGTCGCCTTATTACGTCATGGAGGAGCTGATGAATATTAAGTTTTTCCGTTTGCGTTCCCGCATTTTATTGGAAACAAAATTCCCTTTTGTTCTGAGGATAATGATCTGCTCCGTACTTACCAGTGATATAAAAACTCGAAATGTATTTTATCATTTTAAGACCTCTTCATCTCATTGTATTCATAAGGCATTCATGTAAAAATATTATTGCAAGTAACTTGCAACTTATTCACTTTAAATCATATTCCTATAACTAACGATACTGTTCACATTATAGTCGTGGGATGACTTACCAATAAGAGACTTGAACATGAGATTATTGGGATGGCGGGAAAGACCAACTGCTTCTGCTACAAAAGGAGTAGTTTATGATACTTATGAGATTCAGAAAATAGAAGAAGAGGAAACAGAGCAAGCAAAATAATTTATCTGAGACTAATTTTGTTACATCAGGTGTTCCACAAGGAAGCGTAATCGGCCCCCTGTTGTTCACTATATACATTAAGTAAAATACGTTTATTTGCTGACGACGATGTCATCTATCGCGAAATTAGTGGCCACTCTGACTATGAAATTCTATCATCAGACTTGAACAACGTTCATTTGTGGAGCCAAGAGTGGGGACTGCGAGGAATCTGAGCAAATGCATGTCGGTACATTTCTTGCGAAATTCGTCCTACTATAACCATGTTAAATCTGTGGATGGTATAAACATAAAGGTAACAGACGAAGTGAACTACCTGGGAGTTACAACAACCTCGAACCTCTCGTGGGGAACACATATAAGGAATATCTTTGGCATAGCCCTGAAGAAATTAGGATTCGTCAAGCGTATTGTGGGAAGATTTTCGGGTGAGAAAGTGAAAGAAAGGTGCTATTTCGCACTCGTCCGTCCGCACCTTGAATATGCAGCGAGCGTATGGGATCCGGTACAGAAAGACTTAATCCGCGAACTGAATAAAATACAAAGGAAGGCTGCGCGTTTCGTCAGAACTGCTACGGGTGTACAGACAGCGTTACGCAGATGCTAAGCGAATTAGGCTGGGAGCTGGAGACTCGGAGGCTGCCCGCTAGGCTTAGATTGCTTGAACAATTGAGAATGGATATCTTTAAGAGCGACACGGAGAACATAATATTAGAGCCACAAAATATTTCCAGGTCCGATAGAAGCGATGAATTAAGAGAGATGTTTTGCCGAACGGCTAGATATGGGTTTTCGTTTTTCCCTCGAACCATAAAGGATTTTAATAAATGCTAGTCCCAACTTCGTAAAGCACTTCATTTTTTATGCGTAGACGGCTGGTGTCCTAACACCCCCTGCCACACGCCTTTTAGGCGGCTTGCGGGGTATTATGTAGACGTGGATGAGGGAGATAATATCATTGGAAGGAGTTCAGTGAACAGTGGATATCCTAGATCAATGCAAAACGGCGGGATTGAGCGCTACAGCCTCAAAGATGGCAGAAAGGGAAGATACATAATTACTCAAGTTATACGGCATAGATTATACATTTGAGAATATTCCTTTTCTACTTACCTAGATCAATTACCGCGTAAAAATAAGCAAGGTAAACGAGCACCACCGAGCACCACCTATTCTCAATTATAGGAGGATATTCATAAAGAATTTGGATTTTAAGCCATAGCACTAAAAGTTCTCAAACGGCTCAATTGGCAATATCCATGTCAAATGCTTTACAGAAAGATCATGTGAATGCGGTACATCAAACATGTCAAACACATGATTGTTTTACAAATCTACTTTTAATATTTTGATAACATAAGGCAATCATAACTCACTCACTCAGTGATTCAACCGTAATGTTAGTTTAGGTAGGTTAGGGTACAGAAAAAGCCGGATTGAACCTCAGGCGTTGAAGTGCACGCGCTCAGGGTAAGGTACTCCTATTCTGGGACCATCTCGAACTTCAAGGTTTTTTATTTGGGGTCGTCCGGAGGCTACAGCCTGGAATTTAACCCGAGCACAGTGATCAGAGGCCCAAAGCTTTACTCATTTGTCACCCACGCCTCCACTTACTTCTCCTGATATGAAGGAAAAGGCCGTCAGCTGAGGTCATGTGTACCATGAGGTTAAGGTAGGTAAGGAAGGGTCGAGGAGAACCCGGCGTCGGAAATAGCCTGATCAAAACAAAATGCTCCATGGGGGCTAGAGCCTAACGTCCCAACCGATGAACGGAGTGCTGCATTTGAAGTACCTACCACGCCTCACACATCTTAACCTCTTGCTTCTCCACCGCCTTACCCTCTTATCTATCATCTTTCCCTGAACGTCAGGGGTGTCCGCATGTGGGTTTTACGGCTAACAGTGCACTGCAGAGTGCAGAAACCTTAGAGGGGGTTTGATATAATCAAACTTGAGGGAAGAGGGGGAGAATAAAGTTGAAGGGATCAAATAAGTTAATAAAAAGATCACTTGTATCAGACGAATACTGTTACCTTCTGATGATGCCATGCTTGAGATGAATGCGTAACGAGAAAAGACGTGTGAACCATACCATCATGACACCACCCCAAATCCAACCACAGCAATCTCTAGATCTTATTTATCCCTAATCCTTGCTCACTTTGTTCTCCCCAAATATGTGGAACAGCAATGGGTGGCAGATAACTCCCTTAATAAGTAATAATTTTTACAGGGCACATAATTGCTGATGAGAAACTGTGAAAACTGTATTCACTCGACTGGATTCAATTCAAACCCATAGTTCCCCTGTGCCTCTTATTATGAGCAGCCTAGAACCATTACTAAGTTTATATCCTCTCCTCTCCTTCCCTAACAAGAGTAAGTAACTTATTGAGGCTGGACCGTGACGGAACGTTTCAAAACTACTATTTTTGTCCAATGTTTTAAAAGACACTACTTTTTCTTTCCACACAGTTTTTCATTTACCCCGATCGATTTCAACAACAATGCGTCATTTTCCAGGAGGGAGAGCCAACTATCTTAAACTTTTTTTTTTGCATCTATTACTCAAAACATTTTTCTGCGATTGATAACAAATACGGTATTAATTTTTATTCATTCATGGTATTGGTAGCTAAAAGTGCCATACTAAATGGTAAATATTTGAAAACCTAGCAAATAGAAACCCAAACGTTCATCAGCGATGGAATGATATGCCTTCCCCACCAAAGCAGTAAAATATTGCCGTACTCTTAAAAACCTACTGTCACAGTGATTTATATGGTGAACTTGAGAGAAAAAATTGATTTCCGAGAACCATAAATATATCACTTATTTCAAAAATTTCCTACGACAAGAAATTACTAATAAACATATCTTCAATATGGCTCCTTGATTACTTTTGAGTTCAAACTTATAATACATACTTATTACAATTTGATGAAAAAACACAGCCATTCTAATTGTAAGTTCAAACTATTGAGTATAGATATGGCATTTTTCATGCAAACACAGCATCAGTGCCACAAGTGATGGATGGACGTAGGCACTAAGCATCATTCTACTTCGCAATCCCTTGCAGTTCATAATTACTACTCCCCACAGATTATTTTCACATCCAAAATGACATTCTTAAAGCTAGGTTTACACCTGCGAGTAAAAGTTGCGACATAAGTTGCGCGAGTGGTGTCGCATAGAGTAAACTCACAGATGCAATTTTTCCCGAGAGTTGGACGCGAGTTGTTTTGCGAGCTCTCGCGCGAGCCGGTGTCACTGTTGGTTGCGACAGTTGGTATGAAATCCGTTTACATGTGACAGCATTCGGTGCAATTTCAACTCGCGGAAGTGGTCCCTCCCGTACCGTGGTCAGTAGCTTTTTACAATGCCACGAAGTAGACGTGCGCAAACTGCCGCTACAATAGTGTTACTTTATTACTGGCATAGAGTACGTAAACAGAAAAAAAGGAAGAGGAGTATCTGGGTTAAGGAATGGATTGATAGAAGGCAACATTTGAGAGCTTTCACGACTTTAAGTAAATTAGTTACAAATAGACGACTCTCTAGGAATTTCATCAGGATGTCTGCTACAGAGCTGGAGAATCTGCTCTACTTTGTTGCGCCATAAGTCCAAAAACAGGACATAGTTTTGAGGGAATCGATATCAGCGAGTCAGCGGCTGATAGTTATAACCCCACGTTTTCTTGCCTCTGATAAGTATAATCGTTTTTATTCGTTATATTGGCCTGTTTACGTATGTACAAATATCCACAGTAACCAAACGGATGGCACAGTGGTTCCAATTGCGAATCTAGCGGGACAAAATTATTTTTCTCAAAAAACTTAGATCTTTTGTCGTGAAAACATTCAGAAATGCCAAATTATAGACAAAAACACAAAATATCACTATCACAGGTCTTTTAAAGGTGGTTTTTATGAAAAAAATTAATTTAATTTGCAAAATAATTTGCTTAACAATTGAGAAATATGAATAAAATCATAAAAAATTGTATAGTAATGCGCTTTTCTTAATTTAATGAACTAATCAAGTTAAAAATATGCTCTTAAACACAGGATTTAAAAGTAAAAGCGTTTTTCACAGAAAGTGAACTGCGAAACGTTAGTCACCTTCATAATTATTAGTCTCCCAACTCTCCTCATCTCCGACATTTACCGACTCCACGTCCTCCAACTCTTTAACATTACTCATTTCATTAGGCGCAGGTAATATTGGTTCCCTGAGAAGCTGCCTGGCATCCATCGAGAGGGAATAACAATGCCTTGGGTGCAACAAACTAATACTGAAAACATAAGGTCAGATGTGACTAATTGTAGGTTAAAAACATCTCTCATTGTGTCCTTTCTGGAGTATTTTAGCGCGTGATTTTCTTCGAATTTCCGTATATGTTTATTCCTTGCTTCTTGGGCCTCTTCGGAAAGCAATGCAATGGGGGCAATCAATCACTTTTGTCCCATGAATTATATTTTAAGTATCGTGAAAGGCATGTAATACCATGAGTATGACGCATGTACATTTCTTCTGTTTTTTTAGCATACTTCTCAAATTCACTTGTACTTATGGAGAAACCACAGGAAAGTGCGCTAAGAATTGTTCCAAACCAATGAAATAATTCCACCTCTACTCAACTAATGCCTGTTGAAATGTCAGGATTCTTTTAACGTCAAAATTCTGATACTTTGTACAATTTCTTCCCGTTTATTTCGATGACCAAGGGCATCAGTGGAGATATCTGTGCCTTTATCTTTTTCACTTCTTTCCCAGTTACCTCATAACTTTCATCTTCCAGAAATAATTTAATGGGTCTACAATACCTGATCGAAGACGGCCTGGTATTCTGCCATAAGGTGTTGTTTTTATCATTTGATTTTAGCGGAAGAGGTAACATAGAAATGGAAAACATATAGGAATCATCCACTGAACCTGATTTCTTCCGAAATACAAATCTCAGCTTATACTGCTTGTGGCCACTACTTCCATGTTAACTCCACTTAATTATCATCGTATATTTGAATTCATTACCAGACCGAAGGAAGTTATGAATGTTTAATTATAATTTTCTTCAAATTTTATAAGAATAGCTAATACTAGTAAAGTAGTAAAATTGTCCATCCCAATCTACTTGAGAGAAAATTTGTGCCACTGAAGTGGTACCATGCATAGCTATATGTTTGGCGCTGTACTATCTATGCACTATATTCGTCATACAATCTCTATTTTTAGGTGACTCTTATCATTCTCTGAGGTATTCATTCTTCTTGCTAATGTCACGCAAAGATTCCTAATTTTTCACTCGGTTTCTGTAATCTTTCAGGGTCACATTCCACCATATTTCGCTTTCTTCATATAACTTAATAAGTTTTTTTGTCTCCAAGTCCGACCATTTGTAACTACTTTGCACAAGGGGATTTTCCATCCTTTTCCCTTCATCCATCAACAAAACAACATGACACAAAAAACAAACAAAAAACAACAAATTACAGGAGACTCGAGAGACAACACAACTGCACTTCAGCCCAACTTCTGCAAAAGTGTCGGAAAATATCTCCCGCGGTTTGATCAGGCGACAGTGCGAGCGCGAGAAATTACTAGAGCTAAGTTTCATGTTTAGACCTGCGAGTCGAAGTGTCAGACACTCCGCCGCCCAGCTCGCGACACTGCTCGCCGACCCGTTTACACTTGCAATTTTGACTGTCAGACAGTAAACTCGCGCAATTTCTCGCAAGTGTAAACCTAGCTTAACAATCTTATACCAACTATATATCATCCTTTCTATACATATATAGGGAAAGATATATCCTTCTCAGTTGAGAGGAAATATTAGAGCAAGTCACTATTCTTTAGCAGAGAAAATAAATATTCAACAATGAAGTTACTGAGAAAGGTTTCTCAAAACATATAACAACAAATGAAAGCTTCCTTACCTGGATACTGTTAAAAAACGGAAAAACTCACAAACCTTGAATGCACAGTTCTTAACTAAGCAAGAGTCACGAATTTCAGACGATACTCCAAAACATTAAGTAGGTACTATTAGGATGCGAGACACTATTTATCGTCGACATTATTCGATTTCTCGACCGTATTCCAAAACAACCACAATCAAAGTGCCTGTATAGTACAAACAAGTACAAATGAGAGGACACAGATGACGTCTTCACTTGTTTTTCTGGTAAGACTTCGACCTAAAATGTTAATGATTGGAAAGAGATTTTTGGTTGTTGTAAAGGAAGGGAAAAATGCTTGAAATTGAAAGACATTCTCGAGGTATGCATTATTACAACTATACATATTAGATTTAACATATACAACAAGTATAGGTGTCGCCACTCCGCGGAAAATTTTTTCAATATCCTGTTGGACAAGAATGGTATCAGGCTTAAGTATATAATAATTAAATAAAAATGTGACTTTATTTTCACGGGGTGCAAAATTACTGACACGTCGTTATCAGGATTATTATCTGTGTCCTTTTGACTAACATATCATCAATAGGCAAGCAGAAACTTAGCAAACGAAATTTAAATGACGTGGAAGTATTTTATCAAGGGTAGCTTATATCTTACCTTACGCCTGTTCTCCGTTCCTACGTTGTTACGCTAATCTAAAATATACTGTTTAAGGTGATATGCTAATAAATTTTTGTAAAAATCGAATTTAAAAATGCTAATATAATATCAAACATAAATTCACCCTCAGTTTTTCCAACCTCTTTTGAACCTCATCATCTAATTTTTAAAGGTTTTAGCTTCCTATTTCCGCCGATTACATTCAAATAATCGATTTTGAAAATAATCGGATATCCTTAATCGATTCAATAATAGAAATAATCGGAAGCATATAATCGATTATTACGTATAATCGATTATTTTTGCCCATCTCTGGTACAAAAAATAAGGGTAAAAATGCATTACGCAAGTTTAAAAAATTGTAAAGATATAGAAGTTGATAAAATAAAAAGTGCTTCACTAGATTATTTGAAAATTATTATTGCTTCGGTTAAATTCAATCGATTCAGGCGTGATACTGCGGAAATTCGACACGTTTAAATGAAATGCAATTGTACATCTCCTCAATTTATTTGAAGTTTATACAAATATATTTAATTTAAATTTAGCTTTGGCTACATTATGCTATTCCAGCAAATAATATTTGCCTAAATTCTTAAAATGTAAAATTTCTACACCAAAATAATTGGTGTGATTTCATTGAAGTACAGGCTTAGCGCACATAGAAATCTGATTACCTGTAGGTATGTATATATTCCTTGTATGTAATAGAAATCTTCCCATTCAGCCATTGAAATACCCCACTTCTGCTTTTGGAATACATACCGCACTCAAATAAATAAATAAAATATTTAAAATCTATAGCTATGATCAAACAAAAGTATCTCATAAGTATCATGAATCGGGGATACAAAAGAAAAGCCTCGGGAAGGTATGCTCCGAGTAAAAACTATTTTTACGTTAAGAAATTATTTAGTAGTGGGCTCTATAAAACAGACGCGTTTTGCCCGCGTGGGTAGGAAGATCGCGGTCTGTAGTTATATGCGTGGGCAGCTGAAGGCAAACCGGTACAGCAAAATATGATAATGCTACAGTCAAGTTTTGTCTAACGACCAATTTTTGTTGGATTTTCCCAATAGGGTGGTTTCCTTTTTTTTTTAAATTGCCTACATTTTTAGACAATTACTCCTGGAGTACGTATTTCACGTTTTTAGATTTTAAAATGACGATATGTATTTTTCGCTATTAAATGAAAAGTGAAAATTTTCAAGCGCGCGAAAACGCAACGGCTAAGTATGAATGCTGGGAAAAGCCCGTCTGACGTCATTCTGGTTCCGGCTGCCGCTTTTCGAGGCTATGAACTACAGGCTACAATGCAGGCTGCTGTCAGGGTACTCTGCTACCTAGCTTAAATTCTATACTATATTAAAAGCTTAAATTCTATACAATATTAGCTTAAATTCTATACTATATTAGCTTAAATTCTATACTAATATTCTATACTATAAGCGTAGCTAGGTAGCGCCTGGCTTAAATAAGGATTACTAATACCCTATCAAACGAAGGAAACTTTCCGACCATAGGCAATTTCATTAAGTGATTATTAAGAGATGTATCCCTTAGCTCTGTGCCACATGCATGCATTGGTAATCTCAGACGATGCAAAACTCCTATCTACTCGTATAGAGACTAGGTTCCTGTGACGTCACGTGGAGTGGCATCGCATGGGCGCCAATCTGGCCTTTTTCAAATGAGGTTAAAATTGACCATTGGCATTCGTCTAAACTAGGATTTCTAAAATCAAATAATATGTATATTATCCGTACACTATTGGTGGGTAACGAATTGCAATTAATGCCTTTAACCATGAACATTCGCCATAGCTGGGATTTCTTAAACAAAATTATTTATATACTATGAATACACCAACGATGGGTAACGAATCGCAATCAATGCCTTTCGTTTGCTTTGATGAAGGAAACTACCCTATTTAGGATATTTAACTTTCTAAATTTTTTCAAAGGGACGTTTTTTTCCTCGTCGTTTCAAAGTGTAAACTCGAAAAATAATTTTCTCAGCTGGAGATAATTTATTTCCCCGTGACGGCACTCGAAAATACACATTTATTCTCACTCTTTTTGATGTCGCTGACCTGCTTATGGATTAATCGTCTGTTGTCGTCTGATATTGAAGCCGTTTTAAACGATGTACCATTATCTCGTTGAGACAAGGACGTATGTAAAATTAATTTAACTGTGGTCGCAGCGCTTGGACCACATCCAGAATTGTTTAGAAAATAAATAAACTGAGTGAAAAATCCTAAATTTGGCGGAAACCCGACAAAAATTGGCCATTCAATGAAATTGTCACCGAAATAACAGCTATGGTCAGAACTATTGAATGTGTGTGTCAGGCTTGCGTGTCTCCATTAATTAAACTACCACAATCCTAGCAAAAAATCGAATCACCCGAGTTTGAAGTTTTTATACCGTCAACCACTAAATTGGAACTGGTAACTAAATGAACGGGAAATGAAAGAAAATTAACTTTTACGTTTCGTCAGTTTTTTCAGAAAATCATTATACCAATAACAGTTTCTCTATGGAAAAAATTTAATGTTATTGACTCTCGGAAAACGAAAAGTATTTATAGACGTATTAGAGCTAAAATTTGGTTGTTAATGAAAAATCTCGTATTCACGCAATCTGAACACTTATGGGACATTAAAAGCTCGGTTGGGACCTTATACGTATACTTTTTTCATTAAAAACTATTGAGTGAAAAGAGGCAAAAATTGCTGTTAAAGAAAACTATGCTACTTCGTCATTTTTATAGCTTTAAAGCCTAAAGAGAGGAAATTTGAAAGCGCCGCCGTTACTGTACATATGTACATGAAAATATTTTTTTAAAATAATGTACTAAATTTTAACTACATCCTTTCTCTGCGTGCATTCTCATATTCTATGACGCTAAAATGAAATTCTGTCAATGATCAGATCCACAGTAATTGTTTCGATGGCCACAGGTTGACGAATCCAGGCAAAGAGAGCTTATCTTCGCTCAAATTGGGTTCCGGGCTGAGGTTCAAAGGTGAGGCCATTTTCATGTCATTAGAGACCGAGTTAATCTATCACGCTATCAAATACGCCAGCACGATATTGCGCGTGATTCTAAGGTAATAATGCGAAAGCAGGGGTAATTGGCCATACCTTTAGATACACCGTTGGGCTACTTAAAGGCTACCAACTCTCTGGTTTAAAACTCAGGTGCAGCCTTTGGTTATCCCCGAATAAAAATCCTCGTCGAGCGAGGTGTTCCAGTAAAAGGCACTAAGGCTCTATACTGTATGAGAGGAACCACATTCCTATGGATTAATTCGAAGTGAGCTCTATCTCAACCTATCCCTGCCGGCCTTTAGGTTGAATCACTAAGTCATGACTACGTCACCAGTTTTTCGGATACTTTTGATCCCTTGATAATATAATATGATTTTTCTGGGAAAGATGGAATAAAAATAACTCTTGTAACGAAACTGAGACCACAACGACGCGTTGACCAAATTTTACACGCAAAACTCAGTGAAAAAACTTATTTTTTCAATGAAAGATGAACTTTTTTTTTTAACGAATTTACTTGCTAACATAATTTTGTAAATTTTATATCACTTTTTTCTGAAGACCAGCAATATTGACGTTAACCTATCAGCTAGAGTTTTTAATTGAAAATTAATTCATTTGTCCATTCATTGTCATTCATTTGAAAAGAATATAATTTGAAAAAATCAATAAAAACCAAAAATTGATATTGGTTCTGAGTTTTACGGTCTCTAAATGCACATATACATGAACATACATATATATGCATACTTTTGAGTTGCTGGCAAATTTTTTGGACTTTCGTCAGTCCAAAAATTTTATTAGGGTTCGGCCCCGTTGCGCGACGTTGGAAATCACTCACTGATATTTTCGAGGTAAATATCCCTGTGTTTTAATTTAAAATGATTAATGTCCAACAAGCTAGAGATTCGTAAGAAATTGGTTCGATGGCTGCAATTTGATGGCTCTATGGTATTTATTCCGGTCCCAAAAGAGGTTGCTAGCTCAAGGAACTGGAATCTATTAGCAACTGCCCCTCCGATCGTTACTCAGATTCCTCTGCTGAAAAATGCCACTGACCCTTATTGACCTTAAGAAACGAAATTAAAGCCTTTGAGATTTTATCTTTCTTGTGATTGGGGGCTAGCGGGATTGAAGACTGACGTTCAAAGGAAAGGTCATTTTTCCAAGCCATTTCAGACCAAGCCAATCTAATATTTGATCAAATTATTGCACGCAAGTACGCCATTGCACGTGATTCTGTCGAAGATAGCGTGCAAAAATCAGTCTCATTGTTAATCTTAGACCTCTTTGAGGTAAAAATACTCGTACGTAACCATGTTGGTGGCACCTAAGTCCCTAACTGGTTGCGAGAAGGGTTCAAAAGCACTTGGGAAGGAGTGGAAAGAAATAAATTATTGCAATACAGATAGTGCGAAGTGTAATAGCATAAACGCATAAAATAATTATGTGAAAATAATGTATGTAAAAATCATAAAAAGGTGAAAATTGCCTCTTTTATTTTAATTACATAAGTAATTAATAAATGACAAATTAAAAAAAACGGAAAGCATTTTCAGGCTTTCTCGGTGGATGGCTACGGTGATTTCTTCCCAAATTTTACACTAGATTGCCACCGATCAGCGACGATCCAGACAACATAGAATCTTACGAATATCCGGATAGACGAAACTGCGACATCTTGCCTCAGTCATAAGGATGCTACAAAAGAACTCTAATGAAACATCGGCCAGCATGGACCATCTAATCCGGTAAAAAACCCGAGAAGTCACCCAAAACTATTTTCTTCTCAAAAAGTTCACATTTTTAATGCGGTAATGATGCAATATGATTATCATCTACAGTTTTACAGTCCAGTGCGGGCTTTGGTTTCCTACACTAAATGGCTCCATTACGTTTTTCATGTTGCATTCTCCCTCAATCTTTTTATTCCCATTGCCTTCAAATTATACTCCGCATTCTGCAGAAATCTCTTCCGTGGGTCTCTACCTATTCTTCTGACCCCATCCATGTTGCTATTAAGAATTTATTAGCTTGGGCGTTTCTATCATTTTCCAGCTCTTCTACATGGTCCAAACATGCCAGCCAAAGTGACTTGGCAAGTATAAGTACATATTCTATTATTCCATTCATCTCCATGTTCATTCTAAGTCTATATCTGTCTCCTTCTTTATTTGAGCCGTAGATTTTCCTCATGATATTTATTTCAAATCCTCTAAAGTTATACTCATTCTTGATTTGAATATGTCCATGAGTTACGTGACTTGATCATGTCCATGCCTTAGCTGCATAAGTTACAAGTGGTATATTAAGAGTTTTATGCAGAATAATATTCATAAAAATAAAAATATCTCCAGCAATTTCAGTTCACTCATTATTTCTCTCTCCCCGTGTTTGAATATTTAGTGAGGGATATTGTGCTGACGCCTGCCGTGTCCTTTTGCAGGAGGGCTGCCGCGTCGGAGGCACGGCGGATGGTTTGAGAGGCGGGAGCGCGTGCGGCCCGGCTCACAATGAGTCGATACAACGAGAACCCCGGCCAGGTGGCGCTTCTCCTCGCCGGCGTCACGCTCGCCAGCCTGCTGCTCATCGTGTTGTTCACGGCCGACACCAAGGGCCGCCGTCCAAATAGGGGTGAGTCCCTCATCACATACCCGCTGAAGTGCTCAGTCCCCGCGAAAACTTACGGAATAGCGCAGCAGACTATTTTTGGACCGGAAGAGCTTAAATAAGGTTTTCGGGGTTTTCCAGCCGGGTGAAAGTGTTCGTTTTCTCCAAAGTTTTCGAGGTCTAACACGTTCCTCCTCATCAGGGCCGTTCGGTCATTCCGTGACCGTAGCCTGCAATTAGACTTGTATCCCTCTTTTGGCCTCTTTCCACTGGTTAGCGCCGATTTTCGTCCTCCAATGACTTAATAGTTTTTAGTGCTGGCCCCCAAGTGTTGCTCAGCGCCATTGCAGATCAGGTGTTTCTATTGAAGTTCCGGTTTTCCAATCGGATTTCAATTGCCTCTTCAAATTTTTTGTTCCAAGAATTCCCTAGAACAGTCATTTTTCTAGAAATCGTTTGCATGTGTACGAAGACCGGATATCCAAATGGCAATTAAAGCTAGAATGAAACATACATCCGAAAAAGGTTTTCAGATTGACTTAGGTGATCATAAAAGGAGTGGAAAAATGGTGGTCACCCGCCGAGGGTTAGGTTAAAAGTCATCACGCCTCATTTCTCTCTAGTCAATATTCTCCTCCCCGCTGATGATTTGTTAAGACAATTGAGAAACAAATTTCAGAGATACCCAGAGAGAAATCAGTTTCCTTTAAACTGACTTATGACATATTCTGATGATCTATATCATGAACAATAAAAAGTTATGGTACCTTTTCACACGACTTATTCAATACGACCGGTTTCGTCGCAGAGGCGACATCATCAGGTACAGAAATCGTTATACTAACAGTTATTTAGTTAGTTTAGTTAATTTATAGCGATTTCGGTACCTGATGATGTCACCTCTGCGACGAAACCGGTCGTATTGAATAAATCGTGTGAAAAAGTACCATAACTTTTTATTGTTCTGAATGGATTTTCAAAAGGTAAAGCCAGAAACAATCGAGAATCTATATCATATTTATATGGCACTTTTCTTTTTTAACCTTAAGAAGCCGTAGAGCTTCAGCTCCTTAATTTTTCTTTCGTATACATGATCACAATAGTGGACCATTTACATAGCATTCATTCGAGAACGAAACGGTGTTTCATACAGAGATGATGAGAGAGTGATTTATTGTCAGCTAATGTTTACAATTTTCACTGCTAACTTTGCCATATGCCTTCAGTGAATGTGAATACCTCTAGTTGTTATTAGCTTCAGTCAGGTATTTAGGGGGCCTTCTTTTTCCTAAATGAGAGTAAAATGCATGATCGACTACAAGCAGAATATGCGGCTTATAATTTCATTTCTACTCTGAGACGCAATGCTGACCTTTTTGCCATAGGGGACGACCTCATCTCGTCACCTTGCGAACACATTCGGGCACCTGGTTAAAAAAAGACTGCGACTTTTTCACTTGCAATCGTTTCGCAGCGCCCACCACCTAGATGGAGGCAGGAATCCAGGAGTAACGAAAAGGTCAAGGTGCCTCATGTATACAGGTGTACATATATATGCATGTGTACATGTATACATGTGTACATGTATACAGGCAAACTTGGTCTTCCTAGAGAAAAGACTGCATTTAAGTGTTTGGATTTAAGGTTTGATGTTAATGAGTTGGAGGATATGGGATGAAAATTTGATTATGAGCAGTTATATTCGCGTCAACGGAAATGATTTTCAATTTTTTCCGCACTTTTTTATTTTCTTACTTAAAAGAATTTGAATCACCTTATTAGCTTGGTATATTATAACATGGTATTGGTAAAAGTTGAAATTTATTTTAAAATCACCCATGCGAATATAAAAATAGGAGGTACTTGAAACTTGACGCTAAGGTAGCAAAAAATAATGATAAAATAGCTATTTATTAAGTAAATGAGAACAATTATGACCTAGAAATTCAAAGATCCGCACCATTAATTAAAATAATTGATAAATGGGGTTTGACCCTAATCGAAATGTCGGAATCATTATAAAATTGGGAAAATAAAACGAGAATTATTGGGACAAGAAAGTTATATTAACGATGCGCTCCGAGATAGGGATTAGGGGTTTATGTCACATGATGTATTGCGACTTAGTGTAGCCTCTTTTTCATGGCTGAACCAACCGTACTGTTCCAGTTTGGCTGCTTACCGGATTCTCGCCCACAAAATTCGATGCGCATGAGAGGTGTTGGCGCTGAATTTGGCGGATACCAAAGGCGGCCCTCGTAGCCGGGAAGCAGTTTTCCTTTGCACGGGGGGCGGGGCAAGGAAAGAAATAAGGGCAAGCGCGTGCAGTATCACGGGAAGGGTTTCCTCGCACGCGGACGGAAGCTTCCACCAAATCCCTCACCCCTCCCTAACTGCTCCACATGCCTTCCTTTCATACTGCCCCTGGAGATACGACTTGGGGTCAGATTGGATAAAAAACTTCTTGAGACAAAAATTTATTTATGGTAGTCAGTGATGTTTAATTTTGATTGAATGTAATATTATTACTCATATCATTGTGAAGATGATTGAAAGTGGGAAATAGTCCGGTAGTGACGAGAAAAATGTCATCGATATATCAGAAAAGGGCATAAAATATCAATCTATTCCCTTAAAAATAAAAAAAATTAAGTTTTTGGGGATGACGGAAAAAATTTCGCTAGTAAATCGTTCCAGTTCAGCATGAACTTAGCAAAAGATGAAAACATTTTTATACTGGTCCACTGTGGCCGGAACTTAATCTTGATTTGGTGATAATTTTTTTCCCGCAAAGTTTTTTTAAATTTCCATCCTATGCTTTTCCCCAATGACTTTCCATCCCACAGTCCCGCTCTCTTTTCTCTTAAATTCCAATGCATCCCTTCCTGTTGCACTCAGAATGTTGCGGAAACAAAATACATATCAATGCGGAACGATTACAATTTTTTATAGTTCTCGTAATTTTTATTTTCAAAACCATGTTAATGGTTACATGCATATAAATTACAGCTGAAGTTCACCGAAAAACTCAAAATCCCTCGTTGTATTTATTTACCTAATACATGATCCTAATAGGCTCTACCATGCCATCTTCTAATTCAATGATACCTAAGCAGTTGTCGGGGAAATATTAATTTTCCAAGGATAACATAACCTCTGATATCGAAATGATTGATAAAAGAGCATATTATCCTCTAACTTTCTGGGTTATGTATGCTTATCTTTCTTCCCTTTAAGTAAATTTTCTTTTGAAATCTAAGGCCAGAAATTTCTTGAGACTTTATTTTCCAGTAAATAAGAGATTTATAAGAAAGTCAGGTTGGAAGAACAAATGATAAATTAATGCCTAAGAGGATGCTGAATGGGAAATTGTGGGAATCAACGAAGATACACTCTTATATTGCTAAAACGTGTGCAGGGCAATATTACCGTCTACGGTGGCCTACCTTGCGGACATTTTTGAAAACTGATTTAAATGCCCCCAACGTGGCAACAACAAACAAGCTTCAACGGAACGAACTGGGGCCTCCTTTAAGCAGTCCCCTTGAGCCAAAAACTGACTTCGACTACCCGTTTCCTCTTCCTCATCGCCACTCTTCGCTCGTTCCGGTCGACAAAACAAATACCTACTAACTATTTTTACTCGCAGTGCTCATATTACGTGATGAAAATAGGGCGACGACAGCCGATTGTAGGAGCGCGAATCGAATTTCCACGAATATTGCAGCAGTGGAAAAGTTGGAAAAAATATTGAAAGTTGGAAAAAATACTGAAAGTCGGCCTTCAGATGTGCTTCCATCCACCGAGCGTTTGAATGGGTTCACAAAAGTCGCCAATCGCGATGTTGCTGGCTGAGCGATTCGATTTTCTCGGAAAAGTAAGGCCAAAAATAGGACAGAAATCTTAATTCGCATTTGCGAAGATGTGATCAACCAAATTCTTAACTCTTCATCACTATTTATCTCTCCTGAAAATATTTCTTAGAAAATATGGAGAATAAAGCGATCGTTCAAGGCTCATTGACGCAAAACGGACATTTTTGAAAACCGATTAAAATGCTGACGGCATTGCGAGCCGAATTTAACGGTTAAATGAGATGATATTGGCGCCGTTGACGAAAATTTATGCCAGAGATGATTAGAGATACGTGGAAATCGCACTTTCATTTTTATTTTATCGCACTTTCAACAACAGTTTATCGCATTTTGTAGCGTTTATTTTTTATTTTCACAATGAGGTAGATGACGATAAATGTAGTGAAATACAGTTAAATGACAAAATACAGAATATTTAAAATAATTATGTTGTAGAACAATAATAAATTAAGGAATAAGGCATATAGTGGCGGAGGTGTAGCTTGCCCGCGCCCACTTGTAGTTCGCGGCCACGTTGAGTCCCAGCCAACTAGCAGCTGGCCAGTCGCTCACATGCTTTAAGCGGTGAGTGTCGGCGGAGCATTTAAACTGCACTCGACACAAAATGTACGAATTTTGCCGTTGAAAAGGCAAATTTGCGTAAAAATATCATAAAAATCCAGTCATCGCATTTATATCGCATTTGCGATTTTCACGCATCTCTAGAGATGATGCATTCCATCATATTCTAAACTTTTGTGAGTTTAAATACCCTACTACAAATAATTAGAATAAATCGATGATCTATCTACACTCATCACTGCGCACTAACACTTGCGGCAGACATTTTAAAATAACCCCGAAGAGAAAAAAAAAAATCAAGCTTATACGTGATGCTGCTTTTTTAATTTCGCCCGTTTCGGTCGAGAGAACAAGTACCTACTTCCTAACTCGCCGAGTTCATTCCATGCGATAAAAATGGAACGACGGCCGATTATTACCAGAGCCCGACTCTAATAGCTATTGACAGCTGTCAATTCCAAACGGCGCGTGTAATTAAATTCTATGAAAATTCTCGTGGAAAGAGTGCGGAAAATTGGCGCCGAGTTTTGCGGCGCGTTTTAATACCACCAGTGGAAACAAATTAGCGGACGGATCGCGTTTGAAATTCTCGATTGCCCGTATGGAGTTATTCGATTGCCTCATATATCTTTCCGTGAGTTTATTCATGTCCATAATCATACTTTCTAAAAAAAATATTTTACACTAGTAATATGCACCACCAAAAATGTTCGCTTTGATATTTTTTGGGATATGTAACGATAAAAAAGGAGATACGACTGTCAGCGACCCATCATCCGATGAATGCGTGCTCGGCAATCGTTCAATTTTAATGGGTGCCGTCGCGCACAAATAGAAGGACAAAGGTATCGGTCGGTCGCGACTAGAGGCAGCTCGATAATCAAATTTTGAAAAAAAAACTGGAATAAAACGCTTTGATTACGATGACAGTTCATGGACTTATTACACGGAATTAAGGTATAACAAATGAATGCAGTTGAATGGCTGAATGAGCGTCTACCATTTCACACTTCTTTGATAAATAATAGACATCCGTGTACACCAGGGGTGAAATTCATCATGGGAAAATCATCGAACTCGGATCTTCCGATTGCCGATCAGGTATGCTATCAGCTATTTGTGGATTTCTCCATTTTCCGGGTTATCACCGCGTTTCGTGGTCAGAGGTGACGACACTTTCGACACTTTCCAGGATTCCACGAGGCGTCTTCAGGTCGAAGTGGTGGTGGCGGTTGAAGGTCGAAGACGCCTGGTGGAATCCTGGCGAAACTGTTTTCACCTCTGACCATGAAACGCGGCGATAACCCGGAAAATGGAGAAATCCACAAATTCTGTACGCCGCGGAAGACTCCGAGACAACATGCTATCAGTTACACCACTCAAGTCACCTTCTTCCAAGGCGAATCGCGGAGTGGGTTCACCGAGCAAGGTGTTGGCATCTCAAGTCCACAATGTGGCTCAGGAGATAGAAATCGTGTTTACAATGCTACTGTTGGAGAAATATAACCTACTTCGTCGTATTCCGAGACTGACTGGTCTCCGGGAGATTCGGGTTTGAATTCCGGCCGAGTCAAATGGTGTTTCATTTACCAATTTCATTTCTGGTGCATTTAATTTTGCAATCGTGTGTATGGCTTCGTACAAAATCACTTGTTTCATGAAGTGCTTCGGAAATTGATATTTAGTCCGCAACTGATATCTTTTGTTCAAAAAAGGTTTAGTTTTCTTGGGTAAACCACCTAGTGAGTTGGTTAGGATAGGCACGGAAGTGGCCATGGAAAGGATGAGTTACTTCTCTCCATTTGATGAGAAAAGCTTTTTAGCTAAGTGAAAAAAGTTTCACAGGTGAGTAACAAAAACTTAGCATATTTTCAATGATACCAACTTGTAATAGTTTCGAAGTCAACATTTAAAAAATGGAATTATTGTAGATAGATATCATAAAAAATGAAATTTTGTAAGCCATTTTCGCGTTCCCCATTTCAAATCTGTCCACCAACGGCCCTCAATATATTTCCATGGAGAGAGATATTTTCCCGAACGAATAGGTTTAGGAAATCATTTTCCCCCGAGCAGCGAATGACCTAAACGAATGGTATGTGGAAATCAGACACTTACAATCACTTCAACACGTAGGTTTGTTTTGCAAACAGCAGCTATCCTATTAGCCCCTACCGCATGCCTAGAGACGGCTTACGGGGTTAGAAGTTGCAGAAGTTGTACATTGACGCGAAAATCTGCGGAGGCGATTAGTTAGGGACTCTGTAAGGAGATCCGACCCGGAGTCGTGGACGAGAGAGACGAAGGGGTTAGTCTTGGCCGCCGCAAGCCGATGACGATAAGCCTTTGTAATCCATCATCGACGAGGATCATGGCAACCTCTCAAGAATTTGAAGGCGGTGATTAATCGCCAACCCCTCACTAGCAGCGGTGAATCGTGATTGAGGGAAGGGGTGTCTCCTTCTACACTGCGACTTCGTGGAATTGAGCAGAAGGACTCCTACCGTTGGCAGGTAAAGCCAGGGGGCAGGAACAATCTCAGAATCAATCTCAATGCTGTATGTGTACAATTTTATTTTGAATTAAATTATACACATACATCAAGATTGCCATGTTAAAGAGCACTTTTGATAAATAAAATATAAACTGATAAGCCAATTATTAAATCAAATCAAACAGTAACAAAACAACAAACTGATTTCATCGGCCGCAAGAACTGTAATTATCAAGTTCTATAGTTACTTTGCGTGAAATCAGACGATGCCAAGTGAGTTAAATTTTAATTCATGAGGCAAACGGATAAATATCAATCGGGAGAGAATTTTCCTGGGCTGAAAGTCGGTGGAATAGAGAGCGCTTATTTACTGATAGCCATGAGGAGTAGAGAGGTCGAACAGGTGTGGCAGAAAGGTACTCTAATGTTGAAGAAGAAAAAAATATCACCATGTTGTCCTACCTGGATTTATGAATAAAAACTCACGCTCTCGTGATAAATATGCCTGCGAAAACTCAATCCTGCCTTCAAAATCCTTCATCAACCTCGGATTACAGAAAAATTTACGCTTTATTTAAAACATAAGCTTGCGGGAAACAATCAACAAACGCGGTTGATCAATATGGTGCACCAAGAAATGGCATTAGACCCTAAGGTATGTAATTTAATTTTTATAAATGAAAGAATGATTTCATCTACTGGCTCAGGTTTGTTTTTACCGGTTAACGGGCTCCTACTGGCCTCCAGGAACCTCTATAAAATTGAATTCGTATGGGAAGCACGATTACTGCGCCGTGGGTGGTAGGAGGTGTGTAGTCTGAGAAGGGTGAGCATTGTCGTGCGCACAAATGTTACATTAGAGGATTCTCAAGTCCACCGCTAGAATTGCTGTCGCTCCGCGCGCATCAAAATCGGATTTCAAGATTCACACGAGGCGCTACCAGTCATCTATATCCACTTTTCACCCGGAAATACACGGGAGTAATCAGTAACTGAGCCAATAAATGATATAAACCGCACATTTAACGCATGTGAGATTAATTCAAACCAAAAATGACCAATATCTCTGTGGTTATTGGCGAAAGTAATACTAAAAGAGACATAGCTTCCTAATGTTACTGCTGAATAAAATGCGTGCTAAACGGCAACAGATAAAACGCTTAACTGCCACATTATTGGGCCTCCTTCAATGGAGTTCCCTTGGTCTTTCGGCTGAAGAGAGGGTCCTGTGGGAGAGTCGAATGAGCAGTTCCATTGGTTTGGAGATACAAAAGGGTATTTGAGTCGTTCACTCTGACCCAAAATTGGAATTTAAATTGAGAATTCGGTAGATACAATGGGAGCGTTGTATCCTAGTGGGTAGAGCGCTTGGCTGCTGGTCTAGAGGTGACGTGCTCAAATCCCCTTAGAAGCCTTCAGAACCCCTAAACCAAATATTCAAAGTAAGAGGTGACCCATGTAAAGGAACTTGCTCCCCATACCCTCGAAAAGTAAAATAAACAGACCTGTGTCTTAGTTCAGGGTTAACCTTACCATAATCTGTCCAAACCAATTTTCGGATTGAGTCACTGAGTGTGGGTTGGGTGTTAGATGGAAAGTAAAGATGAATCACGACAAAAAAATATCTTTCTCAATCAGCCTTTCTGTGATTTAAATTTAAAATAAAAACCCGAGTGTTTCCGCTCACTTTTCATGGAATGGTTACGCGGCTAGGGTTCTGGTTCCTTACTTTGTTTTGGAATGAATCACTCATCGAAGGAATAAAGAATCGATCACAAGAGTGTTAACAACAATGAATCACTCGAGGCCGACCAAGAGCTGAGATGAGATGACGTGCTCGGAATAAGCTCGTGATATCATCCACTTATCAGTGAAAGGGTTAAGGCTGACGATTGTTTGCCGCAAATCGCCCAACAAGTAGGCCACGAATAAAGAAACGGAGAAGTACGGCTCTCTTTATTTGTTGACTTCCATCATAATTATTATTTAAAAAATGGGATTGAGCACATTGTTGGAGTGTAAACGCGTTTCAAAACATTAAGATGACCGCGGGTGAGTCCTATTAGGGTAATAATGAGCAACATGTTGTAAGTAGACTTTCAAGGGACGAGTGTCTCACAAGAAAATTTAATAAAAATGTCCATGAGGTGTAGTAGTGTGTATCTTAAATTATGTCGTAATTTAACGTTTACTTGCATTTACGCAATACATCGTGTGAAAGCAAACTCAGCTCTTTCATATTAGCTACTCAAAGAGTGAAAAATACAGTGAACACGAATACTACAACAGAGGACTGTCCACAAGATGTGCGTCACCTACCGCACATTAAAATGGGTTTACAAAAGTCGCTACTTGCGTTGCTGATGGCAGAGCGATCCAAATTGAAAGAAAAAAAGGCTTTAATTTAGACCCTTCACCATAGTTTGTTTGCTTCGAAATAATTTTTTTAACCATAAATTTTACGCGCAATTTCTCTCGATTGCTAGTACTCTTTTGAAAATTCTGAAAACACTCATCGCCCTACTCTCTGTTCCGCAATACGGATATTTTTGAAAACCGATTGCAATGAGCCCTAAGTTACAACATCATCATGATTTCAAGCTTAAACAGGACGGATTTTGGCCGCCTCCATGGAGCTGACTTGACTACGTTACTTGACGGCATGTTGAGGAGGAGCGCGAACTAATTTACCCTTCGATATCCCGCCTCCATGTTAACGGAGAATGCGCCGAATTGAAGACGCCAATTAAAGATGCTCGGTGTGATTGCGAGAGAAGGCCGAAACTAATCTTTTCCTGGCGGATGAGAGCATCCGCGGAAACTGGAGTCGAGGGATTAATCATTCGAAAACGAATTCCGCCGTCGAAGTGCCTGGAGTGGGGGAAGGAATCGATTTCATTTTTCTCCCGACGAGGGAGGGGGGATGATGAAAGCAGTTGTGGTGGAGAAGGTGTGAAGAAGAGGGCGATGGCAGGAGGAAGGGATGGGAAGGATAGGAGAGGTAATGAGAGAGAAACAAACCCATTCCCTGCTTCGAGGAGCACCCCTTAACATTTTCAACCCCTCCGGCGTGAGATGCCGAGAGAGAAGCTGGATTTCCCCATTTTATTTCCACACTCTCATCTTCCGCTCTGCCGCGCCAGCACGGTTGCGAAAGCTGAGGAAGCGAATAGAGTCGAGGAAATTAAATAAAGGAAGAATGAGGATCAAGGGGAAGCCTTCGTTGCCCTGAGCGCAGCTGAGAAATAATGTCGGTCGGTGGTGCATCGGCAAAGCAAATGCGCAAAGAATTTTTTGAAGTGAAATATAATTATTCAGGTAACATAAAATATTTATAAAGGTATAAAAATTTATCAATAAAATTTTAAATTTGTTTATGCATGTATAAAAACGAATATTTTAATATAATATCAGGTACCTAAATCTCAACTGGATTACCTAATGTCTAAAGGTTACAAAATTTCAACACGAACATATCATATGTATTCGTAAAATATGTAAAATATATGCGAAAGTTTTCATATGTTTGTATGCTTAAAAATTTTAATTTTGCGGTAAAAAATATTAGCACTTTTAAATTTTGCTATATGTCATTCACATATCGGCCAAGGTCATAATGTCCGAGGACAAGAATTCCAAGTGCTAGTTGTGGTCAGGAAAAGTAAATTTTTCGAAAGCGGCTTTTCGATTTAATTCGGCAATCATGAGGAGAAAAAGTGCTAGCCTTCCAAAGGCTACTTGGCTAAGAGTTATACTACCCATCAGATAATATAAAAATTATAGATCTATATAGTTTCAGTTTACCATGACAGTTGTATTAATTAAGAGATAATATAGTAATATAGAATGAATAAGAAGAAACACGTAACACATAAGAAATATTTATTAACACATTCACACGACCATGGTTTCAGCGTAAGACGTCATCATCAGGTAGATGACTTCTTACGTTGAAACCATGGTCGTGTAAATGTGCGAATAAATATTTCATGTGAAAGCACAGAGTTTCTTCTTTTTCATTCTTCATAATGAATCACTTTCACAAAGTTATGCCTCAAACCATCAATAACAATGTAGCTTTATTGTAAATCTAATGCCTAGCTCTTGGCGGATGAACACTTATTGAAAAGAAAATTGAAAAATATATTTCATTTATGCAAATCTTTGTCACTCAAGTTGGCATTTGGATTCCTTGCACTCGAAATTTTTCATCATCGTCTATGTTCACCTGCTCAGGAGAAAATTCTCATAATTCCTCATCCGTACGCGGCGATCCCCCCCCAAAAAAATGCCTCCACTACAACGCTTCGGCATGGTTTCTACACGAGGATGCAGGATACGAAAAAGTGGCAGGGAAATTCAATAAAAGAGGAACGAGGGGCGCTGTAGTCCTCCCTCATAATTTCCGCCCGTGAACCACGAGCGCGGCTCCTCAACTTTATCCCCACAACCTCGTGTGCACCCTTGAGCATCCAAGCGAGGGGGGACCAAAAGGGGACAAAAAAATGTTGGGAAATGCTACTACGCAGCGAGCCAACAAATTAACCGTCCGCCACTCCTTAGCGGGCCACTAATTCTCCATCCCACGTCTCTCTCGCGCGTGCGACGCCATCATAAAGTTACCAGGGCAACTGTCGGACCCTTCCCCTCTCGCACGCGGCGTGATTTTGTTTTTTTTTTTAATTCCGCATGGCCTATTCCGCTATGAGAGTAAATAAAAACAGTAAGTACAGTGGCTGTGCATGAGCTAAACATTCTTATTCGGCGCCTTCCATCTTATATTTATAATATAATTTATTGATCTCAGAATATCACATCCGATTGGAGCATTGTTTTTATTCAGTTATAAGCTTAGCATTTAGTTTAATGTCGTATAATAATAATTTGAAATTAGTAACACTGGAAAATTTAGAATGCTCATAGAAAAATGCTGAAATTACATACATGAGTATAAAATGTTGAAATATTCAATTAGATCGGGTTAATTAGGAGTAAGTGTAATTTTTTAAATGGATTTTTGCAGCGATGAAGAAAATATGATTGATTTAGTAAGGTTTCCCATGTTTTTGAGGCGGCAACGGTAAACGATTTTTGAAAAGTTGTTGACCGTTAATGCGATACATGTAGGTAGTTGAGTTCACCTCTGGTAACAAAATTAGGCATTTTTGTTCTCTTGGGATAGAAGTCAATGAATAATTGAAGTTCATTGTTTTTATGTAAGGAATACCTGAAATAGGCCAATTAAAATTATCCTCTTGTTTTGATGCCCATCCAGGAGAGTTTGTTTAATTAAGGCATTATATATTCATCTTTCTGCAAGTTATCTGTGAATATTACTGAGGAATTTATCAGGCGTTGAAGCTTAATATTAAATTATGCTGTAAGATCATAAAATACCAGGCAGCAAGAAGAATCTTCTTACAGCTGAAAATACCAGCATAGAAGTAAGGAAACAATTCATCAGATGCTACATATGGAGTATGTTTCTCTATGGAAGCGAGGCTTGGACGTTGACAGCAGCAGAGAAGTCAAGAGTGGAAGCATTCGAAATGTGGTGCTACCGAAGAATGATGAAGATAAAATGGATTGACCGTGTGAGTAACCGGGAAGTGCTAAGGAGAGTGGGAGAAAAGAGAAGCCTCCTAAAAACATTAAGCAGAAGAAGGGACAACTTAGTTGGCCACATTTTGAGGCACGATGGTCTGATGAAGACAATCGTTGAAGGACAAGTGGAAGGGAAAAAGGGCAAGGGACGGCCCCTAATGAGTTATATAGGACAGGTTATAAAGGATGTAAAAGAGAATAAATATGTAGCTATGAAGAGATTAGCGGATAGGAGAGAGAAATGGAGAGCTGCGTCAAACCAATCTTAGGATTGTTGACTAATGATGATGATGATGATGAGTATCAATGTGTGAAAAGATTTATGGGATAATTTAGTTTACTTCGTGCATGGATAGGGAGTTTATTTTTATTGAGTTTGAATTGTTGGAGAGTATCGTTACATTTTGAGACATGATGGCCTGATGATGACAATCGTCGAGGGACAAGTGGAAGGCAAGAACGGAAAAGGAAGACCTCGAGCAAAATATATGGAACGAGTAAAGAAGGATGTGAAAGAGAAGAAATACGTAGGTGTGAAAAGATTAGCTGATAGGAGAACTGAGTGGAGAGCTGCGTCAAATCAATCCTAGGATTGTTTACCAGTGATGATGATCATTACATTTGTTTGAAACTTACAAAATGTGATCTTTCCAAGATAGACTTTTGCTTAAGATGACCCCAATTTTTTTAGGCGTATTACTTACGCAAAGAGATATGGCCCATTATAAATTTTGCCATTAAGGTAAATGGCCCCAAATCAACCCGGACCACTGACGTCAGGCTGTTTATATTAGTAACTGAAAACCTCAATCATGATATAATTTTGAAATATATAGCTGTTTACGCTTGCGCACCCGCCGCATGACGCTAATAGTCCAGAATAAACACCTGATGACTCCTCGTGAAAAATAGTTGACATTGGGACCGAAAGTTTGCCCTAGTAACGCAACTACTATATACAGCATCAAATTTTCGCGTGGCCCATTCCACTTACGCGTAATAACTGTAAAATATTGCTTGAGACATATGCGCATTATCCAAAGCCTGATCCCATCATTGATAACCCCGAGTTCGATCAAAATCAATGAATCCGATGTTATCATGAGGCTTGGAAATAGTTAGGAAATTAAAGCCATAAAATAGATTTTTGTTCAAATCCTTATCCTTAACTTCCATTCATAATGAGATTAATAATGAGTGGAAATAATTTTTCGGTCGATTCAAAGAACATGCAAGTAAATTAAAACCAAGAAGCTCCTATCACCCCTCAAGGTGCCTCAAGGTGTTTGGACTCCAGCCGTTAACCTATACATTTACCTTCTAAAGCTTAAGGTCTACGTTGGATGATTTCACTTCGACTTAGGTCTTATATTTAATGTTTACTATGCGAGAGAAAAGCGAATTACTCCACCTACCCGTGAGGTAAAGAATGTTTCCAATCATATGTGTCAGAAAAGAGCGTATATTTCTTTAATAAAATGATGTTCTCCCGTTCACTCTAAAGTAAGTTTCGATAATTTCTTGAGTAAATATGAACAGAATATTTAGAGTGCGATTGAAATCCTACACCCCTTTTGCCCCAAACCCTCTTTCTTATCAATGGATTTATCCTGAGGGAAAGTGGTGGCGCGGAAAGGGAGAACTCATTGAGTATTAGATCACGCCATTAGCCTGCATCTCGTTCTCCTGTCTCGAGAGTTCATTATTTGACCAATAATAAAATGCTGGGCCATGCATCACTGCACTCGAGTTGCCTAGCCACAGAATCTAAACGCTGTAATATATGAAATAGGAAACATCATTTTTTATCAACTTCATTAATTTCACAACAATTATGCCCCTAAATACGTGATGACAACTGTAAAATAATTAATTCCTACCACGCAGCCTCCAAATCACCAATGCCTGTCAAGTTAATAAGAGTAAATGCTGTGCTACGCTCAATGTCGGCCCAATGAATGTGTGTTACCTACGATGGAGATAAATATAATTGTAACTTCCAGGCATCGGACTTCATCGGATACTTTTGAGCTCACTCTAGCTATTACATGTGCTGAAAAATTCAATCTACCATAACTATTCAGCGATATTTCCTGACGTGGAAGGGTCGGATTGAAGGTGGAGGGAATATAGCGTGATCTGGGTCATTGCATTTCAATCTTGACCTCGTTCGCAGAAGGCAAAAATCGCTCTGGCCTATCCTCACTACAGTCCCATCGCCGGAGGTCGTTTCCCCTCCGCATAGGACGAGAAAAGGGATGGGCCCCGCCTCCGTGTCACTTGGAGTGACGGCTGCGGTTCTGAAATGCGTCTCCCTCCCACTCTCACGGGCACCGGTAGGGCCGAGCATCGGAAGAGTAGACAGCGTAGAGAGAGATAGGGAGAGGGGGAAAGGGTGGAATTTATATTTGATCGATAGGGGATAACACAAAGTTCTTAGTCACCTAGAATAATAAGAAAACGGAAAGAGAAGTAGTTTTCGATTAAATTTATTGTATCTGGATCGATTGAATTACTTCAATGCTCTCCCATATCCAATTTATTTTTACAAATGGCTGTCCTCCTCACACTCCAAATGAAGCGGCTTGCAGGATGGTTTGCAGATGTAAATCAATAGAATGAAATAAATGAAAATTATCGTCATTGCTACTTCATGTGGGCGCGAAATTAAACTCGATAAAACAAAATAAATGAATATTATGCAGCGCAAAAATTAAGAGCTATACATGATCTAAAATTAATACGAAAATAAAATGCCGGGCTTATGTTTTACCGAATATAATGGATGAATGAACGCTTCTTACGAATTAATGAATAAATGATTTTTCCCAACAGCTACTGGAATAAAAGCTATTTATAATGTACAAAAAGCCAAAAAATCTGTACCAATGACAAATTTGGAATTATAGAAGTGGATTAATATGAGGTGAGAAATAGCGACCTCAGTAGATAAGACAGTATTAACAGAAATTTTTACTATCAAAGTATGTTTCACAGTAGCGTATAAAAATGAAATGAGGAACCCACCAGCAACTCGGATAAAATTAACACAAAAAGAACATATATCAATGTAAAAATTCAGGTTAAATATGAGAACAAAATGAGGAAAAGGTTGTACAAAATAGTGACGGCATTTTATCTTTCCTCTCAACTCACAAATCAACATCAATATTTTGTATTCATTTTTGGAACGTTGAATCTAATGCGAACGATTTGGAATCCTCAACAGCAACTTCCTGCCTATCCCTCTCTAAAGTTGTCCATCCATCCTGATCATCGAAGCTATTGAAACACTTTCCCTTCGCACTTATTCCAGAATTTCCAAAGCCACCTAATCTCCCTTTTCGCACCTCTTCGCAATATCGGCCATCGATCAATTCTGTCACGTACAACTCTTCCTTCTCCATTCATTCTCGAGCTCAATCGGCGCCCATCGCTCTTCTTCCCTGAAAGTGATCGGCCGATGTCTTTGTAGGTGACGGGAACTACAAAAAGTATATGCTTCGGAAGTAACATCAAAGAATATACCAAGAGACTGCCTCAATCTTTCATTATCACAGAAATGTATGCATTCGAGTTTGGGAATGTATAACTGACTTACAAAAAGGAACATCGCAAAGCGAAGCGGATAATATTTTACCTGTTCAATTCCGCGTTAAAACAAAATAATTCTTTGGAAAGACATTTTCAGAGTATTTATCACAGATGTATAAAAAATTACCTGTACTTGAGGATACTCGAGCCACCCGTAACTTCCATATAAGTCATTTTATATCAACCACAATTTAGGATTGGTAAAATAAACATCATAACCATGTATGATGTGGATATCAATTATGCATCATTAACGCAAAAAGAACTGTTACCAACGTGGTATATTTGCAGTTCAAACATATCTGAGACGCTGTACAGTTGATTTCTCGCTGGTTGTGTAAAGCGTTACCGTACAAAATTACGAATATGAAACTATCTATAACGTCAGTAATTGTATTTTATCCTCATTTATCCGTATTAATACTGACTAAAGTGGGTGTTTTCAGCAGACAATCCTCTTAAGTTAACGGTATATTTGGTAAGCGTCGTAACTGCGTTGTCCATGGTAGTTGCTGTCTCCACGGTCCAAAGTAATTCGGGAGCAGAGAAAGTCGAAAAATCTGCGAGGATTATAATTTTATATTTTTAAGGCAATTTACAAACTTGATATCAGCCCTATTTGAGTATATAAAGCGTTAATTTAAATTAACAAAATAAATAGATTAGATGTGTAGCTAGTAAGAGCTAAAGTTTGGTTGCTATAAATTGATTCGTTATCGGGTTGTGGGTTACCTGCCTGCGTTTGGTGCATTTCTCGAAAACCCCATGGGTGAATATTCCCACAAAAGGTATATTTTCTATTTGAAAGTGTTTAAAAACTTAATTTTTTGTAAAAAATGACAAAGAATTGGTCTAGAAAATAATAATATAAATGTTGATCGAAAAACCTAAATTAAAGGGTGAATATTTCGATACAACCGTCATAATTCCTATTTAAGCGCGTTTCCAAATTAATTATTTGGTTAATAAAAACACACAATCAAAGTGGCAATTATTTTTTATATTTCCGTAATTTAGTTATTTATTCACAAACTTGAGTGCACATAATGCTTTCGCAGATAGTACATCCCTTCCTCTCTCTCTATTCAAGCACTTTGACTTCTCGGTGGCGGAGCAGTTAAATTTTTTCTCCCAGTAATGTGTGCTGGAGACTTTCTCTTTTCTCCACCAACCAGCGGGAACCAAATCCGATCTCCTGTGAGCCGGCATTGCGGAGGATCATCGCATGAACGAACGTGAATAGGGGGGTGGGGAAAGGGTGATTCGATCGCTTATCGGGAGAATAAGAAAGCGCGACGGTGAGAGAGAGATAGGGAGAGAGGGAGGGATAGTCAATTTCCTGTGCACACCACGGAGCGAGACCTCACCTTAGGCGACGGCACCACCCCTTAG
The DNA here is from genome assembly GCF_921293095.1 of Ischnura elegans. NCBI lineage: Eukaryota > Metazoa > Arthropoda > Insecta > Odonata > Coenagrionidae > Ischnura > Ischnura elegans. Next base: position 112,140,403 of record NC_060246.1, on the reverse strand, counting down.
GAGAGGAAGGGGCTGGCATGGATATCAGGGGAGATGACAATGACTATTGAGTGAAGCCGGCCGGTGGCGCCAGGAGCTCCTTTCTAATCTTTGACGAGTCACACAGCACAAGGTGGAATGGAGATAGTGATGGAACATCTATCAAATGTGTGGCAGTACAATGACCATATCGGGCACATGTCTTTATGATATTTAAGATAGGTTAATAAAAATATAATTTATAATCGACCAGCGTTCTGAAAATTATAGTTTTCTATCATCAAGGATTGAGAATTTTTATGGACTAACGCGCAATTGATAAGTTCTTAACCTTTACTTAACTTGAGCTTTTTTTCCTTGAGGATAGGTTGATTTTAAAATATTGATACTGACCCATCTCTAATTAAATCAGAACGTATTAAATCAAAAAGATCAAGGAATATATTTATCCGACGACAGTCTGGATCTTGGTTTGAAGCATATTTTTCACATCTACGCATGTCATCTCATTTAAACACTCATCAACTTGATTTATTCAACTTATTATAGACCGTTCTTTGCCGCTGTTACCTTTAATTTATCGGAAATAATACTCGTCAAGAGTGACAGGTTATAAGGTAAAAAAGTGGTTATTTTGCATTCAAAAGGCCACATCTTGAATACGTGTGGAATTTGGAGCAGAAAAACTAAATCCGTGAACATAATAAAATACTTAGGAAACCTCCGCAACTCCTCAAAACTGCTTTGATCGACCAGAGAGCGTTTTGCATATTTTACATTAATTAAGCTGGGAGCCGCTAGAAGATTGGAGGCTGTGCGCTAGGCTTAGACTAAATCAATTAATAATATTAATTTTTATTCCAAAAACCATAAATTCAATGTAGAATAATAGGTTTTCAGAAAAATAAGTACCCCTTTAGCAGAAACTTCGTTTTGAGGTCGTCGAGATTAAGAAAAGATATATTCAAAGTGAAAGAACATCAAACAAAAAGACTGAAGCAAATAACATCATATTAGTTTATTTGGTTCTTATTAGTTCAGTTGGAAGCGATTAAAGAAGAGAAATGTTTTTTGCCGAACGGATATAGCGTGATTCATTACCCCCAAAGCTATAAAGCATTTTTATAAATGCTTAATGGGGCATAGTGCAAAAATATGACAACGTGAACCTTCTTTTCCTCCAAACCTCATTTTCCTGAGCCTCATTTTCTACCAAAGCTGCTGTCTATCACTCCCCGCCATACTCCTATTTATTGGGAAACTGGAATCCCATTTTAATACACGCGTAAAAAGAGTAACCGTTGTTTCTCTGTGTACGCAGGTGGATTTTGACGAATTGGTTAGTTTCCCGCTACCTTGCACCGAAGCAGCTACACGGCACCTGTGGCCTCTCAGGAGATACAGTTTTTTTAAATCTCCATTACGTCTCCATAGCCAATTGATCTCCTTTATACAGCAGCTGATCTTCAGGTAATTCTATTCCATTGTGGACCGCTCCATCATTATCCATGGTACCGTGATATGTGGATCATCAAATAATCTTGGATAGTTAGGACATCACGCTCTAAAATTATTGATATTTGGTGGGATTAATGTTTTAACTACTCTGAAACTCAAATAAAACTTTTAAAAATTCCTCTGAAGCGGTGTTTTCAATTTTTTAAACTGATTTTGAAAGTGCCTTTGGTAATATAGAAACTAAATTATGGTTAAAAAGTTCTAAATAGCTCCACAAGGAAGTTTAAAGTAAGACTGCGAGAGTTTTAAAACACTTAACCAGAATGTTTTAGACGGATTGAATGATAGTTTTTAATTAATTATCTCGTATCATATTTTAAGCAATAGAATGTAACATAGTGCTGGCCTGGTTAAACTCATTGTAAGGTATTAAAGCGCAATATGAACTTAGATTCCAGATAGTTTCATCCAAATCAGTTAAAATTGATTACCATTGCAAATTGTACTCTTACGCCAAATCAGAAATAAATAAATCGAGGATATACTCCCGCTCATATTTTTAAGTACAGAAATCAAGAGGCACTCACTTAAAGGCTTTTAACCACAATTTTAACCTAGATTCGAGATAGTTCCGATCGCAAGCTTACATAACGGTCTAAAAACTAGAGAGCCCGTTAATCAGGCGACCGCGGAAAAGAAGGTAGGGGGACAACTCCACGAGGGACTAGTTTTCAAGGGGCTTTGTGAAAGGAGAGGTTGGGAGAACACGTCGGAGCACTTGAAAAGAGAATTAATTTAAAATGTTAAGCTTTGTAACATGACCTAATACGCATGATCAGAGCAATATAGATCAAATGTATAATTACTCTCAAATTTAAAACACTAGAAATCATTTGAGAATGGCCTGATATAACTCAAATTACGGGACTTAAACTAAATTGTAAAACAGATTCAAGTTACTAATTTAATAAAATTAATTTGAAAATTGTTAGCTCTTTCACCTTTTATCTTATGAAAAATCAGCGTGGCATAGAGATCAAAGATGTTCAGGGAGGTATATAAATCAAAGGTTTACTTCATATGCTATTTAAAACAACGGCAATCATTTGATACTGGCCTGGTTCAACTAAGGAATTCAGTCACATCATAAAATCAAGCTGCTTTCAAGAAAATTCATTTAAGTACTGTTGACTTAGTCACTTTCTCATGCTAAATCAGGGAGAATATGTCGAAGATAAAAGGCCTGAAGGTGACGGCCGCTTTCTGATGATCCGCCGCTAATGCGCATAGTGAGGAAGAGAAGCCCAGTGGCTCCCCCTTTAGCAAACGGAGGAGGAGCCACTGTTTCCCAAATGAAGGTCCTTTTGAAGTGAGTCCCGCTTCCGGGCACAAATCTCTCCCGAGCGCAGCGATAGCCCCCCCCCCCCCTCCCACCCTCCAACGACCCTTCCCGGAACGTCGGAACTCGTCCGAGCCAACTCCGCGGGAAGTCAGGAGAGAAGGCACGCGCCTGGGAGTAACTGTTACCCTGTCGGACCCCTGCGACCCCTTCTCATAACTCCCCTTTCAAATGCCCCGACGTGCACTCCCTACCTCTCCTCACTCGCAGAGCCCCTTTGCGAACTCCACTCCCTCCGTAAAGTTGTTCCCCCTCCCTTATTTTCCGCGGTCGCCTGATTAACGGGCTCTCTAGTTTTTAGACCGTTATCTAAGTTTGCGATCGGAAGAGAGAGACAACCGTGGCTTCTCTTTACTTTAGCCTTTCCTGAGCATAGTCATCTCTCTCCTTTCCAGCCTACCCTTGCTCTTCTGCTCTGCGCGCACAAAAACTTCAGCTCTACTCAGAGAGCTTAAAGCCCACAGAACTTGTTTTCAACGAGCCCGTTGCAATCTACTAAGATTGCTACTAATTGTAAGAACTGATTATTTTGATCTTGTAGACAGACACTAAATTTTTACAAATCGTGACGATACTGACTTCCATTAAAATCTACAATTTCAATGTCCTCAACTGACGTAAAGACCACAAAGTATGCCTGCAGACAATTTGCAACATTTTCAAATAGTATACATTAAGTTATGTTGTGAGTAGCCATGTATTTTATCCGGACGTTATCGCTATTTGATAATAGAAGACGGCTCTAATTGATATGATATTTTTTATATTAGAAAAACTGAAAAAAGGAATAAATTCATCAATTATTTTTGCTGTACCATTATTTTTAAGTGTCAATAAAAGTGAATACAAAAAGAGTTTCCCGACAATTATCCTGCCATCTCCTGAGAGAACATAGAGGAAACATTGCCAGTGTACCTGAAACCACCTAACCACCTAAAACAAAAAAGAACTTATATATTTGTCGATTAATATTTTCCACACCTTGTATGTTATAAGCAACTGCTATTTTAAAAGCATGTGTTGCTAGAATACGTTTCCTTTAACAGACTGGAAAATTTTTCCTTATGTACGCTATGTTCATACATTTTCACATGTGACGTAAGTATCATGGTTTAAATTCTGCCATTTATTGTTATGCCTAGTAAATAATTAATTATTATATTATATGACGATCTTAGAGCACGTTTTCTCATCGCTACCACTGGTCATAATAACCCTAATTCGTCAAAAATTCTGACATTCATTTGACTTTCATCTACACACATTTTTCTTATCAGCTTATTTTTTCACAACTTAGCTTCTGTTCCCCTTCACGCATTTTTCCAAGGTTTCCCTTTTCCGTTTTTGCCACTCACTAGCATCTGGGCGATTGTTTTTTTCAGACTATCACGCTACATGATATGGTCTGCTTAGTCACTCTGGATTATCGTTTAGGTTTTCATGAGGCAACTATTCTCTTGTACTCTTATTTTGTCTTCTTCAATGCTCACTCAGCCAATCTATTAAATCAATCTCTTGAAGCATATTATTTCGACTTCCTCCATCCTTAATTTCTCTGCTGCTTCACTGCTTTGTAGAAGTGTACTCGAGATGAATTGCTTCCTTAAATCTGCGCCTTAATTTAATGTTGTCAGAGGATCCGTGGATCCTTTATTTGTGGAATTCCCTCTTTACATGGGCCATTCTATTACCAATGTTCTTTCTAGCTTCTGTCACTGCTTTTTTCCAACCAGTCAAAATCGGACGTTATCGTTGTAAATATGGTCCATTTCAGTTTCTACAAAGCGAGAGATGTTGGTGATGGAGGAGAAGGTGGGAGAGAGGGGTGTGGAGTGAGAGGAGAAGGTGGAGGATAATAGGATTACGACCACAAAAGGTTCACTAGGGAAAAAAAAGTTGGGCGCGATCGTGGCTCTAGGTGTACGCAAAAGGCATCAAAAAGACTTAAAAAGGAAAGTTATAACTTTGAAAACGAGCCTCTTACAAAAATTTTATCGTAAAAAGTTAACTCATTATTTTTGGGAACTAAAAATATGCGATAAATTGAGCGTCGTCTTTACGAAAATTGCATTACGGAAACTTAAAATGGAACACCGAATAAAATATAAAAAAGTATTGCTGTGAACTTCTACAAAAAAATACACGGTACAACCTTTAGGCAAACTGAAACTTTTCACTTTGTTAATCGGTCAATTGTGATTTTATCAATCCTTTCAGTGTATAGTAAAATTTGGAGGCGAAACATAAATTAGCAATAATGAAACACAGTTAACAAAAAACACCGTACTTGGTCGTATTAGGAGAAATCCTACCGATGCATTTTTTTTAGGGTCTTCAAAATGATTTTGAATAATTCCACAGCTGAAAAGAGGACCCCGTGAAAGTATGCAGCCCTTTTCCCTTTTTTAATGGGTGTGAAGTTTACCTTCCAGGATACAATGACCGTTGAAAGCTTCGATTATATTCTTGAGTATATACGCCCCGATACCCGTTTAACCATGGCGTTGGTTCGTACTTAATCTGTCAGGACCACTGTCGTTCACTATTAATCCATATGTCGTATTGTGCGATGCTAAATGGAATAGATCAGACTGACTGAAGGGGAGAAGAGATTTCATTGCAGCTTGCTTTGGAGGTTTCCCTGTCATTTAGTGCCAGTCATCAAAAAGTCCCTATGCATTTAAGCCTTATTTCTCACCCTTCTCATACAAAAAAATAGCGATTGAAACATAGAGCGATTCTTAGACCCAAATGCAAGAGGTGTCAACATCTAATGTAACTCATGGTACTGCCGAACTACATATATTTCCACGATATGATACATGATAAAATAGGAAAAAAGAAAATGAAATCATGGTGTGGAACTCAAAATTTTCTACGGAATTAAATATGGCTACTAAAGAACACTGGACTTAAAGGACTGACTCATCGTGACATTCGACGAGTTAGAATTCAGGCATTAAATTCTTATAGCGTGGCACTTATTACATTCTCTCTGGCAACTGGTTCAAACAACGTACTCATTCAATGGTATTAGACGTACTTCATCAAAACATTCGTCTCGTTAATATTTCTCAGCATACAAATGATGGAATTTATCAGGGTACAATTAGACGCGAGGACGCCACCTTCCGAAGTATTAGCAATTTTGAGCAGTAGCCATCTTCCGAAAGATGCCCTCGTACAAACACGGCTCTTGCTGTTAGTATTGCGAGAGGCTTGGAATTCACAATAGAGAAATATAAGAATCACAATGTCTCGAATATCGCAAGAGGTGATATTCCCAATGGCCACTAAATATGCTGTCATCCACCAGGAATTTAAATGGGTTTTCAATAGTCTCCATTTGCGATGATAGCGGTCGAGCAATCGGAATTTCATGAAAACACGAAGTGTTATTAGGTCTGTTTACCGAGATGATACAAAACGATCGAATTTATAGCTTTTGAATACTGTTCCTCGCGAATGCATTGGTATACTTTTTTGCAAAAATAGGGAATAAATAAATCACTCTGCTCTCATCACAATGCTGTAAGTATATTTGAAAACTGTTTAAAATGCGCCCTTAGTGGTAGCACAAATCAAGCCTCTACAGCAGGGGTGTCAAACACGCGGCCCGCTCCCTTACAATCTGCGGCCCGCGGCACCAATCGACACTTCCTTTGCTCCTTTAAGATTTACAGCTCTTGCAGTTGGAAGATCAAAACTTACTGGCACTTCATCCATATTACCCACATGCATTCCTTCTACTCCGACAATGCTCTCTTTCAAAAATTGTCTACATTTTATCATCTTGGACTCCTAATCTAGCGGTAATTTCTGGCCAATACTTGTCGAGGCACGACTACTTAAATTATGCCTCTTCGACAATAGGAATCCTCAAGAGGTAAAAGATTTGTAGTCATTTATTTGTCGTTGCTCGTGAAATGGCAGTGGCATCGAAGCATTTTTCAGAAGGAAAATTTATAAAAAAATGTATGTTATTCTTCGTTAAAACTTTCGCGGGTGCTCGTCATTATAATTAAAAACTTTTGGGCTATGTCGCCGCGTCAATTATTGGGTGGCCCCAACATTTCCCGACCGATGCTGGTCGATTTTTCAAGGGATTGTGAAGAGATGGGAATTAATGATCTTTTATATAGGTGTCTAAGTCAGGTGGTGGGGGAAAGGGAGCCGGAGGTTGGGGGAGTGGGTTGCTGCTTGTTTCTTCTTATTACGGGTTGCCAAGTACGGCTAATTTTAATGCCGGTGTCTCTGTTGAAATTATTCTTATCTTCTTTGGATATTTCAATGGCTTCTCTGACGAGTCTCTGTTTAAAACCTTTAACTTTGGCGAGGATTTTGACTTCCTTGAGGTCGATGATGTGGCCAAGCGCTGCGTGTTCGGCTACCGCGGACTTCGTTGATTGCCCCAGTCGAATCGCTCTCGCGTGCTCTTCTATGCGTGTTTTGACCGACCTGCCTGTTTCACCGACGTAGTTCTTCCCGCAGGTCTGGCAAGGAATTTGGTAAACCCCTTCCACTTGTAGTGGAATTCTATCCTTGACGGTGTTTAGGAGATGCTTTATCTGTGTGTGAGGCGAGAAGATTGTCCTTATCTGGAATTTTCGTAGGATATTTCCTATTACGTCAATCGTCCCCTTAATGTATGGCAGGAAGGCTTTCTTCTGGTCGCGTCGCAGGGCGAAGGCCCTGAAAAACGTCAAACATTTGCAAACATAAGCCTTTCAAGAAACACGATTGTGCCTAGAATTAATGAAGTAGCAGATGATCTTCGCGATCAACTAAGAGAAAATGTAGCTCAGTTTACCGAGTTCCGAGAAAGATTCGCAGACTTTAAAAACCTTGAGAATATTTTCTCTATCTTCCGGAATACTTTAGATACCGCCACTGCATAAACGCTTGTAGCGATGGCTACGCTAAATAACACACTTCGGTTATCTGCGGAGAGGCGTTTATTGTGACTTGACAATACAGAACTGACTTGGGTAGCCCAGATGGCTAGCTTATATACATGCGGCGAATATTCTGGAACGCCGCGCCGGATCTTCCTCGAACCTTCTAGAATTCCTGAAAAGATATAGGAAAAAATACCGGCCGGCGCCAGGACTCGAACGCGCGCCGTCCGATTAGTAGGCGGACACTTATCCACTGGTCCAACTCTACATTGTGGCGGACGATGCGCCACACGCTCAACAATCACCCACTGAATCAAATCCGGTCATCTAGTACTGTAAGGGCTATCTAGATGAGCGGATTTGATTCGGTGGGCGATTGTTGAGCGTTTATGCATTGGAGGTATCTCTTTCTCTGTTAGTGCTGATAAAATCCCAGAAAATTTCAAAGTAGAACTAATAGAACTGTGTAGTTCTGTGTTGAAGGATATTTTTTTAAGTTTAGATTTTAGGACATTTTATCAGTATGGTGGGCCTAAATATCCTCAAATTAAGCATTGGTAGTATTTTATATAATTATCCTGTTACTGGTCCTGAAATACATATGCGGCCCTCTAGCTGTATGAGTTGGCTAATGTGGCCCGCCAAGGTGAATGAGTTTGACACCCCTGCTCTACAGGACGGACTTGAGGCTCCCCTTATGGAGTCCCCGGAATGTCTGCCATCAGCACTGAGTTGTCCGCAACACGTCAGCATTTTAATACTCAGTTCCTGTATCCTGGCCATTATTCGTTCCTCTCTCGTCCCTTTTGTTTCAAACGACGATCTCGTTCGTTGCTGGAGGCGTGAAGCGTGTTTGGCACGCTCAGAGCATTCGTCTCGTGAATATTTCTCAACGGGGGACTGCTAAGAGGCGGGGGACAAATAGACGAGAGGGCGCCTCGTTTGGAGCAGCAGCTAACTAGCTAGCTACCTTCCGGAAGGTGCCCCTTACACACACATACATTCACACTTTGCCTGCCGTGAAGATCGCTGTAGGCTGCGAATCCGTGAGTCTGAAATATATTCGAGAGTTGGAGGAGGAGCGCTTTATACCCGTCCTCGTCTTTTCGGCAGATGCGGTGAAATTGGGTGGAATCTCTAATTTCCCTGCCTCCGCTGCTCCCACACTCTTGAAGCGTAACATATTACCCACGGAGTCGTAACTCAGAAGAGGTCCCGGAGACAGCGGTCGTTATGGGAAGAAGTTGAGTTCAAGGAGGGCGCACTTGAGGGATGAGAGAAAGGAGGTAGGTGTTGGAGGAAAAGGAGGGATATGTGTGGGGATGTGTCTCCTATGCGATCTCATCCTTGCTCAGGAAATGCGATTCATTGAAATTTAATGCCAATCTTAATCGGGTTCGGAGCCATGGAAAGGGAAGTTGGGTCATCATAGCGAAATAAATATAATGGAAAAAAATGTGGGACATAAAATTGTTATCCAGTGTAAGGCTATGTTATGATGAACAATATATGGGATCTGAAGATTTAAATATTTTACAAAACTAGGGTAGTACCCATTAAATGGAAATAGTGAAATTATAAATTGTAATACCTTCATTCTCCGTTCTGGAAACAATTTGAAGTTATTAGTAATTTTTGCTATTGATTTTCACATTTTGTGCAGTAGGTAACCAATGTTTCGTATATAAAAATTTAATTGCAGAGTAAATAGCAATAGTTACAAGTGGCAGTTAGTTTTTAACCTTTTAGTTACTATGCGACAACATGCTTGATAAGGATTAGGTGGCACTTCTCGATTCATTAGAGTTTATTGTCAACCTAAAGCAACTCAGCAGGGCTTATTCAGTACCATATGTTTTTCAATTGTTTAGTGATCAGGAATATTAACCCGTAGTACTCATTTATTTAGGATCAAAATGACATTTTGTCCGGTAAGAGTCTAATTTATAAAAAATATCGTTTACAAATAGATGATGAAACATCTCCTATATTATATTGGTTAATAAATACAAGTTTTTTGACAGAAAAAAAGGGTATTTTTTCAGAATCGCAAAGAAAGAACAGTAAGCTGTGCGAGATCAAGTTTTAAAAATTCGATGAAAACACATCGTCATAAAGCGGAAAATTTTAATGAGTCGCGGGTTTCCAACATCCCTCGTGTGTAGCCGAGTCTCGGCCATGTGCTCTAAAAAGTAGTGTTGCAAGCAAGTAAAATACTTCAGATGATGAAATACACTTTGTTTCACGAAATTTGCTTGTTTTTAGAAAACATCACCTGATGCAAATCCCGAGGAGCACTTATGCATCCAATTAATCAAGAAAATATTTCATCGTTTGTGACATCAGGATTGTATTTCACTTTAATGAGGCGCGAAATTTTGTCATATTTCAGAAATATCAAAGTGAAATCCAATCGTTTTATGGGCTCTAACATAGATAGAAGATATATTTCAACGATTGTAAAAAGAAAATCGGAAAACCATTTAAATACTATCTCAATAATTTTTACAAAACATTCACTCTCGTGTCAAGCTGCTCATTTGGAGGTATTTCGTATGGGCGAAAACGTAGTCAAAGAGAGGTTATATCAGGCTCTGTGATTGGAATGTTTCAACATCCCGATTTTTCATAATTTAATTAAAGAATTGTTCTATGGCAAAATCTGGAGTATCCGAGGGAATATACTCTTTCCTTTGTTGGGGCAGAGGTAAAAGATAAGAATGAGAGAGGCACAGAAAAGAAAGAAAAGTTCAAAAAAATGAAGTGAAAAAGAAAAGCAGAGGCTGAGGTGGATTTAAGTGCACCGTATTTGTATTTTACGCTCAAGTGCACTCTTCTAAACAGATGAATAGCAAATACCGCTTGCAGTAGAGTATTGGAGGGAGGGTTTTGTCAGAGGGAATTTTATCTCGTCATAAGACTGAATAACGTATACCCCTTGAAATAAAGTAAACGCATACCCCTTGAAATAAAGTGTCTAAAGGGAAATCATTTTGAAGTACTAACTACCCGTATTTTACGAAAATCAATTTATTATTATCTAAAGGGTCCTAAGGTTTGTTAAAAATTTCTCTGATCTTTTCCCTTTGAAACAATTTGTTACCATCCTAATTTGAGAGCTTGGTTGCTTGAATTCAAACCAGCTCCAACCTCTACCGTCAGAATCAATGACGTCGCATAAAGTTTAACTCACCCATAAGCTCACTTTACATTGCAAAGTTTCTGTCCATCCCAGTTTTTTGGTGAAACACCTATTCGTAAAAGTACGCATGAAATAAGCATTAAGTCATTTATGCATCAATTAATAAAATAATTAATGCTTATATCGTTACACATTTCAAAACAAAGTTGGTGGTTTGATGAAAATAAAGATAAAATATTCCCTTAACCTTATTTCGGTAAAATATTCTTCAATATTTTTTCCTCAGGAGAAAAATTAAAAATCCTGCAGAGGTGATTGTTGCTAAATATTATTGATGAGAAACGTTTTTCGTAATTTGTCAGTAATTGTTGCTAACATCGACCATTTTTGGCGACAAAGGAAATACCTTAATCTTATTCTGTCGAAATATTAGCGTGGAAAACTTGTTATTCCTTGCCACTTATGTAAATAGGGAAGTGGACACATCAATAAGTAATTGAAGAGGATGTCACTTCAATATGTAATTATTAAAAATCTTGGTATAATTTAATGATTTTTAATTATATATGATGTCATTAATTTCTTCCAAGCACACTCATTGGAATTTTCCTTTTCGGAAAATCTAATAGCAGAACTTTTTTCTCTCACGTATTTACTTTATAAAACTCCACTACCTCTCCAACTGCAATGAGGTCATGTATACGTTTTTCTATTTTCAAGTGTCCATATCCTTCGGGTAAGTCATACCTCATTTGAATAACATTCTCGAGTGTCTTCAATAAAAATGGCTTTTTCCTAGTGCTGTGACTATCCGTATTTCCCCGAGAAAAGCTTATATAATAAAATAGAATTTTCAAATGAAAAAACAATGAATAGTATAAAAATGAGTCATTTAAATAGAAAAAAACCTAAAACGGTTGAGATTTTTGTGATTTGGTGACCACCATTTTTCATGTCATTTTATCAATCATTATTACCGCAATATTCGGAAAAATTGCATCCAATATTTGGTCATAGAAAGTGGCCCTCCACTCATATCCGAAATTCATTAGAATACCTCAGAAGATGGTAGTTGCCGCTACAAAATATCTTCACCTTTCAGTTAATCTCCCATTATTTTAAAATGAAAGTTTTCACCCCCTTTTCAAAAATTTATGACGTAATTACAGTTTTAGCTCATTAACTTGTTCTGGGAGAACTGCTTATTGAATACAGGAACCACTAACATGAGTTGAAACAGCAACGAACTACACGCAGCCCATATACAAGGCCCAGGAGTAACGGAAGTGCAACGACAACCTTAGCATAAGTTGTTACGTCATCATCTTATCTGCGCAAGGGTTGTGACGTCGATTTTTCGCCGGGAATAGGTCGACGTTCAGGCGAAGAATCGAAGAATGGCAAAAGCGAAAAATACGGATCTTTATATATATATTTCAACCTCTATCACGACCGACGATAACAAAAGGTTAACGAAAGAGCCCATTACAAGGTAAGTGATAACAGGCGGGTTTGGAATTAATCTTGTGGAACGAAAAGATTGTCGAGACACGATCTTTTGGGAAAATCTTTTGCTCTCTCCAACTCGGTCTGTGGATTCGAGATTAATTTTTCCGACCGTGTCCACAATCAGGATGAAATGGCTCGGGGAAGTGGGTAGGAGAGGGGGAGGGGGCGGAGTAGAGGAGAGCGTGGCTGTAGATAGCAGTTTGGAGAACTGCCACTACTACCGGCGCAGCGGGTGAAGGTAAATAACATTAAAGCACTGCGAGGGAATCACTGAAGTGATACTAGTGAGTAGTAATGATAGGGGAAGAGGGGTAAATTGGAGCGATTTTGATACTTGGAACAAATTATAAATCACAATTTAAGCATTTGTAAGGTGATATGATGCAAATAATAATTGATAATACTGATTCATAATGCCAAACAAATGATGTACTACAGAATGAATGGCAATTTTACACTTTTTTGATCAATTTTAATGGAGACTAGTTTAGAAAAAATATCTTTTACTTTTCGAGTCGCGTATGGAGAATACTTGCCAAAAATGAAAATTTTGCAGTGCACGATGAAAAACTTCCGTCATATTGACTTAAAAGCCAAATATTATTAATTAATTTGTTTAAATTCACACTTTTATATGTTACATTAATATATTTCATCACACAGTATAAGGGTCATCACCTGGGAGTGTGCCAATACTGCGCTGAAATCTAGGCCGCTTTATGAATTGAGAATTATATTTTAACCAGGTTAGCATCAATTACCAGAATGCTCAATGTTTCTTCTCCTCCGCCTGACATCTCTCCAGGGCCAACAATCTTACCTATGCTGCTCATTTATCTTAACCTTATTGTGGGAGTATATTTCGACAATTATCGGCGCTGTTACTTCGTCAGGTAATTTCTGGAAGCCACGTGTCACTGTATCCAGTATAGTGAATGTAAAATAAAGTCAAAGTTTTTTATAATTGCGAAAAATTGAAGAAAAAAAATGTTTTACTTGTTAGATCAGTTCTAACACATCGCCCTCAGTCTCAGTGGCGTAACTATGGGGGGGATAAGGGGATAGATCCCTCCTCCCCCAAAGCTTCAGAGAAATAAAAACACTATTTATAACTTTTGTACATCTACAATAGTTTTATACAGCCATCTCTATTGTACAAGTTTCGACATATTATAACTACATCAACTGAAAGATAAAATTTTAGTGCCTAAATGATGTAACATGAATTTCTGAGCATGTCATTTTTCAAAAATTTTCCCGGACCCCGTTTCCTGGGAGGGGTGTCGCCACCCCTGGCCATCTCATCCCCCCTAAAGCATATTCCTAATTACGCCACTGCTCAGTCTAATAATAAATATTGGGAACCCGCATCCACAATTGGGTGTGTATTGACGGGCAGCATACGAGAGATTATTAGCCCTGAGGAAGAGCAACAGAGAAGGAACTTGGCCGTTCAGACAATTGATGCGCGGAAACAAAAAATATTATGCTTTTCGTATGGACACCGGCCCTGAAATGTTGAATAATCTGATATCTTAGTTTTCATTATAAATGTTCACATCATCAAAAAAATTATGATAGGTAGATTTTGGAGTAGGGAACCGACATGTCATTTTCACCATTAGAAGAATGAGGACAAGGAAAGGTGTAGAGGGATCCGGCGCACAGTGGGCTGAAATCGAAAAAAGCTGGACAAAACCTCGAAAATGTTTTTTTTGAGTTTGGAAGTTGAAACTTTGCATAGTTGTTGCCAACACATTAGTGCATTTTTTGACGCAAAATATTTTTCATAGGTTAATTTTTTACATAAAATACCTAGCCTCAAAGTTGAACAAAGTTTGCGCAAATTGCCCGCTTTGAATGTTTTTCGAAATTCAGCCTTTTCAAACTAATGTCACACCTTTATTAGTAATTCAATTGCAACAAAAAATTATAAAATGGTTAAAAAATTTGTTAGCATTGATTACCACCAACCTTTACGACTTAGTTGTTGTATTTTTGACCAATACGATACAAAATGGCGGACCCTGTTTTTCGTCGAATTTTTGTGTTAATGTAGGATTTAAAAAAACGGACCACCGAGTTACCTCGAGATATTTACACCACATATACAACAAACTATATATATTTTGATAATCGGAAGGACAGCTGCGACCACCTGCGATGCCGAAATTAAGATCGATTTTCCGAACGTGCGGCACCGCCCGGAGCTGGCTGCTGGCCACGGGAATTGCCGTACTCGAAGGATGTTGGATAGTGAATCATTTTAAGCAAATTTATTGTATAAAAGCTATGATGTATTATTACTACATTTATTTTCCTTTTGTTGTAACCTGCTTTCTTTACTGTCTTGTAATATTTATCGTCGATGCAGAACAAAATGGCGGACGCTAATTTCAGTGACATTTTTGCCCGTGTGTGGCTCTATAAAAAGAAGGACACCGAATTGCTCTCAGATATTTACATCGTAATTGCATCAAGCCTCTTAGAGTCTCCATCCACAGAAATAATCTGCGACCGTTCGCAACAAACAAAATAAAATCGATGTTTTTACCGTGCCGCGCAGTCCACGGCTGCTCCCTCGGCGCATGGAATGTCGTGACGCAGCGTACATTATAAATCGCTATGAATGCATAGTCTTTGCTGAGGATGTATTTAATGTTATTATTAACTGTATAGGGTTTTAGGCTGTTTTCTCAGTCCTTCCATTTTGATAAAAGGTTATCAATGAATATCTAAATAACTGTTGAACTATCCCTATGTACATGTAAAAGCATCACTCCGAGTCGGTTGAAGAAATGTCGTTTTTACATTCAGGCTGCAGGATTTCTGGTTCATCGTCATTTAGTAACAGTTAAATCCTCACTTCTATCGGCATTCTTCGGAATTTCTTCGTAATTAGAGGTATTATATTCGGTATATTCGGCTTGGATATTGCTCGATCCTAGGTCAGGAGGAGCCGGCGAAATAAGTCATTGTTGGAAGATATTCTTGAGTGCTTCCTGCTAAAGCTTTCTCGATATTTTCTGGTATCTTTATAGCGTGCTTCAATTGCTTCTTCAGATAATTGCCCTAGAGGAAGAATCATCTCTGAATCTATATCTGCTCCGTGTATTAGGACCTTATGAACGGTCGGAGGCATGTAAAACCACGGGTACAGAGTGAGGAAGATCAAAGCGGTATACAAACAATAATCTTTTAATTTATCTTCTTCCATGGGTGTTTCGCTGGAAATAGCCTTCAGAATCGTTGAAAATCTTTTGATAAGCTAAGAAATAGAAGCTCTTGTCAATTCTAGAACGTTTTCTGGTACATATAGGTGCTTTCAGCCACTTAATGTTTCTCCTCAAAAATATTTCATTATTTATAGTGCAGGCTTCCCATTTCTTTTGGTATGGAATCAAAAAATATCGTTTAAGAGAGTCACTAAGGCCCTTCGTAGCTTCAATATTACCTTGCGCGTGAAATTTTTTCGTCTGATATTTCATTAAAAATTCATATCTCTCAACAAAGGATTTACATCCGGATTTGACAACTTTTTTATGAAGCAATAGACGAGTTACCTCGGGACAAGACATTTTTATAATTGCTCCAAATTTGTTGTCCAATTCAACTCTGGTTCTATTTCAGGCGAACGAGTTACGAATAACAAGTAACATACATGAAAATTAAAGAAAGGGTCAATTCTAGAGCCATCTTCATGGTAAAAAAAGGGAAATTGCTTATAGCACGAGGCAAAATATAAAGAACTACAAATGAAAATCTCTTACCAGTTTGGATGATGGATGCCAGGTGAATGAGTGATTGACACCACCAATGCAGTTAAAGCAGAAAACCGATGAGATTCCCCGGAGTTCTCAATATCCAAAGCGCGTGTATCCGAGTGCATCCAAAATCACCACAGCACAACTAACCTCTTTCACTGTATATTCATAACTAAATTCATATATATGCATTTCTTTCTGGAAACGGAATTTCCGAAAATGGTAAAAGGGACCGCACACGAGCAATGTGGGGTCATAGAAAGACCCTTTTCGCGACTACCGTAGGGGGTGGACGGGCAAATACCAACCAGCGGCGGGCTGGTCGGCCGGTTGTAAAATCTATTTCGTCTTTGAGGTTAGAAACAGGCTAATAAAGCCGTTTTACCCATCAAAGGGGTAAAATGTACGTGCGGAATTGTCAGAGTTCCAAGTCAGCTAGTTTGCAATCGGGAATTTGGTAAATAGTCACTAGTCAGTAAAAATGGATAGAGGAGCGAATTCATTTATCTAAAGTGACAACAAACCAACTTGAAATGAAATAGTAATAATTATGTTGGAATAAAACATATCCACAGGAAAGACTTCATAGCGATGTCTTAGACTTAATGATGTACGCTTTCACAGCCATTTGACTAATGCTGTGGGTTCAAAAAAAGTATGAGTCACATAGCTTCACATAGGTTTGTATAGTAAAAGTATAGTCACATAGGTTGGTGTCAAGCCACCGACTTCAAGAATTTTTTTAACTATATATATACCTGCATTGAAAAATTCCTGAATTTGATTGTAAATTAATAATTTGCTGGTTTAAAATTAAGAAATATAATTTGTTCACCTATTATCCTGCCCCATTCTTAGAAGTCGCGATGCATCTTGTTAGAAGAGTTGATGGGTAAAAATTGATGCTTTATCCGTCAAACATCCGTAGAAATTCTGGTAAGTTCCTTTCGAAATAATGAAATTCTCTTGAAAACGCTCCCAGTAGATGGATTGAAACGTTGAGCCGAAAATGGTTCCAGCGCAGTATTTCCCGAAAGGATCTAACGAGATAGATAAAAGAAGCTGCGAAAATATTCAGACAAAAATTAGTCGTAGATTATCCTACACCCCTCCAATTTGTCTGGGTTCCAGAGGCGAACTAGCCAGAGTGGGTGGGGGTAACCCCTCCCTGGGGTTCGGGGGTCAGAGGTCCCTATGGTCGCGGGGAGACTGGGATGTTACAGCATCTACCCGTTTCCATGGAACCTGGAAGTACGTGAACTGTAAAGTGAAAGAAAACGCGAGTGCAATGATATATCTTCCTTATCGCACTCCTCGACGCTCTAACATTGTATTCATCTAAATCACCGCTTCCCGACCTTTTTTCCTCTCGTTCTCCTCAATATGTTTATAAATATTATTGTACCCCCAAAAATGTAACGTGCACATTTTGTATACATACTTCACGGTTAAGAGATATATAGTTCCTGGAGCCCGCCATAACCGATTGTTTTCGGCGTACCCCCTGGTTCGTTGCGTACCCCTAGTTAGGGGTACGCGTACCTTTTTCAGTTTAGTCTACGGCAACGTGGCCAAAGGTCCCCAACGGGCAAATTTTTCCCCTAAAAATATAGTAAACGACACATTTTAGCGACCATTTTCTTTGGTAAACAAACTAAGTGAATTAAATAAAAATGTAACAGGAAAACCGAAATGGTCTCATCGCTCTCCCTTGTGGCTTTAGTTGCCACAATTTATCTGGGGGCCTCCATCTCGCTCCCTTTTTAGTTCAGTTGTAACTTTGTTCACCGTAAAAAATGGTTAATTAAATGTGTCGCTCATTTCTTTGAGAGGATAACTTTGTCCATACGAGGCCCTTTGGCCAGGTTGCCATCAAGGGTGGGCCCTTGGGTAACCAGTCCGCTTTTGCTAAGTTCATACCTCCGAGGGGCGGGGGAAGCGGAGGATCGGCCCTGTTGCTGAAGAGCGCCATCATTCCCCCTCCCCTTTCCTTCAGACCCGGCCCTTCTTCCTCTTCAAAACTCTCCATTATTGCCATAATCCCTCGCCACTTGCTGCACTTTAATGGCGCCATTTCCTCTGGGTATCATCCTCGGCCCTCTTCCCTTTCCACTCCCCTTCCGAGACGTTCCTTCTCTTCCTTGGCATCTGAGCGCGGCCGCTCTCTCTTTCGCTCTGAATCTTAAAAACCCTCGCATCTCCAATTTCTCCTCGCTAAGCGACCAGCGACGGGAGGAAGGGGAAAACGCCAGCCCAATTCTCTTCCCCCTTTTAAAAACCGTGCTACACCAGTGGTACTCCCTCTCGGAATGTCTTGGTTATTCATTAGTCTTCCTTATTCCCCAGCAGCGGCAGAGAACACACTCCCTTTCCATTCCACTTCCTTCCTCCTTCCCCTTTCCCAGAGAAGGCCAATTCTGGCTCTTATACGCCCAACGCCATTCTTTTCACCTTCTCCACTGTGAAGTAATCTGCACGGATGGACCTCGCTCCCTTCTCTTACTCAGGGTGAGTTCAATTGGACTCATTCACGAACTTTATCCTAGTCTTGATTGCGATAAATTTTGAAAAAATAAAGCCAATAATTAAAAAAATTAAATTGTGGTCTCAAACAAACACAGATTTGAGAGGGTTAAAATTCTATCAAACCGTTCAATAAATGCAACTTGATTCTATGGAAAATTTATGAAAAAACTGTGCCCATAATACCGGATCTCTAGCTGCTTCAAATTTGCCAAGTAGCCTAGACTATTAATTATTTTTCAACCTTATATGACTCTCCAAAATAATGCTGTTCACCAATTTTTTTGTTATTTACGATAATGATAGAGTGTGAAATAATAAAGGCAACTGTTTTTTTTCATTTTTAATTCCATCGTCTACTAATGCTATTCATGACGAAAAATCGATGGTTTCAGACCCTTTCGCAAATAAGCAGGTGAAGTCACGAGCTCATTACGAGCGTTTCGTCGCTACTCCGCTACTACCCGCTTCCGCGCAGCAACTTGAATCGGCCTCGTGTAGTTAATTATTGTTCACACGATGGAGGGCGATTCCTTCAGTGAAAGATTTTTCCTACACTATTAAATAAAACAGATTTTTTAATGGTGATAAGTTGGCGATTACTTTCACCATTTCAAATTTTATACTTAACGTGCAAATGGCTGAAGATTTATTTTCGTCGTGATTTATTTTTTCATCTACTAAAAACTTTTACTGCATTAGAATTAAGGGTCCAAAAAACTATTTAGTAAATTCAATCATAAAAGTATCCATATTTACATCTAAAAAACTGCCAATTCACTTCACTTGTGAAGGTCCATTTAGTGTATCGTTGAAATCAATTTCTGTTACATCTTATTAAGAATTTACAAAAAAACTAAAATTACCTCCCTAAAAACAGACTCTTCATAGATGTATGATCAGGGATTTCATCATGATCGTAGAATAAATCTCGCTTCATTAGCATATTTTTTCCAGTGAACTTATTTCAATATTTGTAATTTAAAAGTTGGTACGTAGCTATTTTGATGCTTATAAAGAGAAATTCGCTCAGTCAAAGGATAATCTCATTGTCTTATTCCCACAGACCAAATTTGATTTTGAGAACTTTGAAACTCCTCTCAAAGATTTAAACACGGGATAAAGCCCATGGAGCTACGATACAGAAGATAATGTATATGTATTTAATAAAACCCCTTAAGTTGTTGAGGATGTTTAAGTAGTGTAAATAAAAGACACAGTCACGGTTCAAGTACTCCTTTCACTTTTCTTAGGGGTTATAATTGAAGACTTCGTCACTTGAAAGATTTTTTTATTCCAAACTTTTACTTGAAACGTAAGATTATTTTCTACAGTGAAAGTGAACTTTTAAAAATTGTTCATGCATATAAAATCTTTTAATCACGGTTTCAAAAGACTTTTGATTATGAATACGTTTAATTTCCTAAATTTGTAAAGAAGTAGAATATTGCAATTTGATTTATCAAGAAGCGAAGGATTATTTTTTTTACTTTTTTATTTAAACTAGAAATACCACGTATGATGCATGGGCTTAGTGCGCTAAAATACGTAACAGTGGTTTGATGTGGTAAAATTAACTTTTTCCGGAGAGATATAGTGGAACAACATATCGGATGATAAAAAAGATATCCTACTGCCCACTTAATTTTATTTCAGAGCTCTACAACACGAGTTTCGATTGATTTGCAATCATAATCGCGTACTGTTGTCGAGTTGTGAAATAAATTTAAGTGGGCAGTACGATATCCTTGTTTAGAATTTAATATTGTAACACGCCACTGTCAGATAGCACTATATTGATGTTTCAATCCAACTGAATGCTATGCATTTCCCTCACCCAAGCGGGGAACAAGAGAAGTTTCGACTACACTACTTCGGTTACTTGAACGTCTCTCCCTCGTTTAAAATTCATAAATCTACCTTAAAAAAAACTTTCATCGCATATCTACAGCAAATAAACAACTCACATAAATTGGACGGATAACCAATAAAAATTCATATGTGAATTAACGAGAGCAAGAGGGTGGTATTACAATATATCACATTTCTATTAACGTATGTTAAGAGTAATGTGGAACATTGTGTCTATTTGTGGAAGGATTTACTTTCCTAGATCTGTATAGATGCAGAAGGGTTCAATTTGATTTATTAACAAGGGAATATATTTCATTTTCACTAACAATTTCATCAGGTATGACGTGTAGGGTTAGCGAAATATGGAATATTGCCCTAAACCTATTCATAAAAGCGAAAATAGCCGATATTCGTAATATGCACAAAGCCATCAGCAGCAGAGAGGAGACTTACTTTACAATGATTTCCCCTTCCTTTCGCATCCTTCTATCTCAGTAAAAGGACAATTCGGCTTTTTCTCGCTCATTGCCACTCTTTTCCTTCCCTTCCTTCACTGTCCCTCCCAAAGGGGTGAACCCTTCCCGCCGCAGGATGTCCTCGAAATAACAGCAGAGCGTGAATTCCGCCCGAGAGGTTGACGACGCTCCAAACATCCTCTCGCCGAAACGGGAACTTGATGTTTAATCCCTGGGTAAGAATTAAAATATGTAATTGCAGTGGTGAGCAATTTAATTCGCTCCTTTAAACGTTCCCCACGACGAAGAGTCTGCAGTGAGAACGCGCTTGTAGTTCATGGAGGTGGAGATGTTTGAGTCTTAAATTGAAACTGAGGAAATGAGCGGGGAAATGATATGCTCTCAAGTAAGGATGTAAAGAGAGTTTACTCGTGTTGCACATAAAAATCAGGATAGCATTATTAAACCCTCTCTCTAATTCTGAGGTTTTTACTTTCGACACTCAGAAGGGTGAAGGCACAGATTTAAATGGAAACGAAGTAAATAGACGAGAAAATGATGTACTCTCAAGTGAGGATGAGCCGGTTCCCAAATATCACCGGTTCTTGATATCGGTCCAATTATTTACTGTGGGATCCCGGTTCAAGGTTCCAACAATAACATTTTTATTTTCAGAATGTATAAACAATTTAAACATACAACCATTACAATTGAGTGAAAATAATGTCACTTTAGACGCAAATAAACCAGAAAGCTCACTACAAAAAAACTTATGAACTTCTTCACAACTTTATTAACCTTTCTGCGAGCTTTTCTTGAGAAAAGTTAAAATTTTTACCCTATCTGTGTCTAATATCTTTTTTCTTTTTAATTCATTCCCTTTTTGCTCCAGATTTTGGATGCTGTTTTACACAGTCGTTCGCTACGGACAGTAGTCGATGGAACACACAGATATCGTGTTATTGTTCCAATAACCTTTTGAAGGAGCTCAAAGTCTCGTAGTGGCCTAAATCTTCTTAACACTTTGAGTTTATTGTGTTCTCGCTGAGTATTTGTCCATCTCTTCCTCAAAGATCATTCCAAAAAAAATATCTGAAAAAATACTTTTTCACTCAAAAAAAGCTCCTCCACATTTCCACTAAATTCTTGCCAGAAGTATACCTTGCACATGCACTTTAGAATCAAGCCCCAATTAAATAACCGCGGATAACTTTTGAAATTTTTCCTCCACGACGATGCATTGCTATACAACCGGTATTTAAAATGCCGCATAAATATCATCAAAGCAAACGACTCCCAAAACAGGCGTTACATTGGAGATGACTTTTTCACCCGAAGCCTTCATGAAAAAAGTTTCATTGCCTCATTTTACAATTTAAAAACGATAAAAAGGTAGAGTAGGGAAATAAAATTCACAAAGGTAATGGGCGGCCTCTAACGTAAATTTACGCAGAAGTGTGGTCTTAGTTAGCCATGATAGGATAAAAATATATTGAGATTGTATATACATGCGTAATTTCCATGCAGATAAACCCCTATGAAAAAATTGTATAAACCTGTTTCAAAATTTTATACAATTTATACAATTGCCATGGTAATTGTATAAATTGTATAAAATTTTGAAACAGGTTTATACAATTTTTTCATTAGGGAAGACATTCTAACTGATGAAACATAGTTATTTGCTGCTATCCATTTGCAGCTGTTGACCATATCGAAGCATGTGGCTGATAATGCCGCTATCACCATTTCGGCTGCCGTAGAATACAGCTCCGATTAGTAAAATGATGTAATTATAGCTGATAATTTTTATTAAGGATTGTTAAGGATTAAATTATCATTGATGATTTAATACGTAAAAAAGTGGAAAATCCAAAAGGATTAAAAACACGTCCACCAGTCATTCATCGGGATTAAAATTCTGGTTAGGTATGATGCATAACACTCAAAGCATAAAAGTATAAAGCATAGTGAAGATAAACCCTAAAAACGACAGATAAACATGTGGCTTACCGTACGCCGTCAAAACTGGTGGAAGCCTCCTGTTGTATTTACGCTTAACTTGCAAAAATTTTCCATGGCCTATCATTGCTATCATGGGGGAATTATAGTGGTCGTGCGTTTACAACATAGGGTTTTTGAGGATATTTTTCATATTTTAGTCCAGTTTTCTTCAGGGATTTTTATTAATTTTTTATGGCAGTTGTGTTTTTTTAAATATAATTTTATTTAGCAAGATTGGCCTGCTTACATTTAGGTCGAAAAAATATAGTGTCCCTCGTAGATATTATAGTGAGTTTTAAGGCGGCAGTTAGACCTTAATATGACAAAGAAGGTACTCAAGTTCGTGAACAGAGTGTACTGCCTGCGTCACGAGTTGCTTTAAATGTAACTTTCGAACGATACGAAAATTCTATCGTGTTACAAAAAAATTGAATTAAAATGAGTTCTCAAAGGTTGTCAGTATACCATAACACAAAGCTATATATTAAGTGGATGATGCATTGATGCAGCCTTATAGTGACATCAATCTCACGTTGTTCATCCTATTATCAACATTGCATATTGCTGGATTTCAATAGTTTAGGAAAGTTATGGAATCACTTATTACTGGTTGTAAATATAATATGGCCGTAAAATATAAAAAATAACTACCTTGATCGTGCGCCTAAAACACACAGCTTTACGATCAATACACTTATAATGAAGATAAGTTATAAAAGCAGTTATTACGGAACTAATTGGTGCCAGTTTCGATATAGTGATTTCATGGCTAGGATAATACAAACTGAATTTAAAGCAATACCAGGTTTATAAAAGATGGCTCTTTTTTTAAGAGGAGATAATGCCTGTTATGAAATAAGAAATAAAACCTTTTCGCAGTACTCCCTGAGAGTATAAGTACAAATATACCGCTATTCTTTGGCACAAGGCAAAAAAAAATTATTTTCATGAGGAACCGACTGCACATATAATGATGGAGATAAATACTAAGATCGCATGAAGTGGTGCATAGAATTATGCCCACTCTGATGATGAACTTCACATGTACATTCACAAATGATATTTTCCCAATAATTTAACTTTGATTTTACAATCACCATGATGCCTATACAGCCACAAATTAAATTCAAAGTTTGTGACTTTATTTTGCTGTTTTTCTTTCCAACGACAGCGAAGACAAAGAAATATAATCTTACAATCGAAACGCATTATGAATTTATATCTGCTGAAGTAATATTCATATGCAAATATATATTTGCTATTGTAAACATATATGAACATACATATAAATACTATGTCTTAAATCCTATTTATATCAGCGTTCATAAAAAATACGACTTCTTTCAACCGCTTATTTCCCACTAGGATAACACCAACTTTTTGCCAATTATTTCTAAACGGCCAACTAATCAAAGAATTTAACTTTCAGCCTTAGAAAATTCGTCATATTTCGGCCAATTTAAAATTGTAAAAAAAAGTATAATTGTTATGTGAAAAATCTATATGCATCGATAATATTAGTAAACCCATTGAAAAATCAGTGCACAATGAAAAAATAAAAATCCAAAGAAAACCTTTACAAATTTTCCCTACAAAAGCAAACCTTCAAGAGCACGTAGTTAGACAGGTTATCCTCTGGGGATTTTCAGACGATTATCTCAACATCACAATGAACCTCTAAAATCAATGCGAAGGGCTTTCAAAGAGTGAGCTGACGGAGAACCGATCATCCATAAAAAGTTTATGGCTAACGATACGATGTTTACATTCCCATAAGCCATCTTTGGTTTCTGAGCCCAAAAGGGTTTGGCGAAAACCTTCATGCAATGGAATGTTTCTACGCGCGTTAGTCGTTCTTCCTTGTGCGGCCGAAGAGAAATGCTAATCTGTGCGATCTGCAAAGGATCTTTCATCCATAATGGGACGGTTCCACCGCCTCGCCTGAGAAAAAAAATTTACTGCCGTGTAAAAAGGAAAGTCAAAAGACGCATTCGTATCATCTCAGTATGAACAACAATAATTATTATTGCAGGATGAGTTAGGTTTGTTTGTTAAAAATAATAAATTTAAAAGTTTAAATTTTATCTAAACTCTCCAATTTATTTTAACTTTTATTCAAACTTTTTAAAAAATTGGTTTCAATTTTTATTTAAACTTTTAAATTTCAATCAACTTTTCATCAATTATTTTAAATTTTAATTAATATTTCATTTAAATCGAAAAAATAAATTTAAATAAAAAAGTAAATAAATTTCAACAAAATTTTAGGCTAATATAAAATATCTTCTATTGAATAGAAAGAGTATTGTTATTTGCCGATTTTTTTACGCGACTGTTCATGTATTAATTTTTATCAACCATAATTTTGTAAAGTATATTTATAAATTCAATGTAATGAGATTGACTTTTACGACTTTGAGAGCTACTATTTCCGAAATTTCAGCTTGATTAGCTATTTTTAAATGGATTCCTTTTTACTTATTCTGAATGATTTTTTTTAACAAATCAAACTATTTGTGTCCTGGGCTACGATTAAAATTTCTTGACGGCGCTCAGCGATAGTGGGACGCTTATGCTAAAACCAGGGACAGAATACTATGCGGACGGTGGTATTTTCAGCCCTGACGTATATTGCTAGCTGCAGAAAATCTCACTGCCATGAAGTTCGGCGCATAATTTTCCCCCACAGATGATGATGAAGAGTAGTTCTTATTTATGTTCTCATCTCATGGGTTCGGTTCGTGTGCACCCACAGTTGTGGCAGTCTGCTTTAATCCTGAATGTGAAACACTCGGAAATCCGGGCAGAGTAATGAATGTAAGGGGGAAATGGGGAAGTGGGCAGGAGGCCCAGGAGGCTATTTAAACCAACACGCTGCATTAGAGATTCCTGGCTGCGAGGATTCCAAGCAAAGAGTGAGCGCGCGAAACGATAAATATTCATAAAGGAGAAGCGGGGAATTGAAAGTTCTTTGACTAATGCCGGAATGAAAGCGAGGCGCTAGGAGCGAGTCACTGAGAGGGCAGTCAGTCTCCTGCAACGGCCACAGCATAAGGAATGAGATCAAGGTGATGTCATTAAAAAAAAAGATTACTAAATACTACTGTGCATTGTGGAACATCCAATCAGGTGGTATTATCCCCAAGCATCATCTCACCAAACTGACGATTGAAAGTGAACGCAAAAAACTGTTACACGGAGGATGCCAATTAGCTCACGCTTCATTACGGTAGAGCTACTGGATCGTGAATAATACAGGTACCATGCGAAAGATCATACACAATTGTTTGGTTTGCCATAAATTGAAGGCAGCAACAGCATGACAGTTAATGGGGAAACTCCCTCAGTATCGAGTACAGCGTTCAAGGCCATTTTCCAATACTAGCATCCATTATGCTGTACCTTTTATAATTACATCAGGAGCACGTAGGACTAAGATCAAGATGAAATGTTATGTTGCAGTTATGTCTCAGAATGTAAAGTAATTCCTTCTCCGAGAAGTATTTGGGTTAAATCTTCTCGGGATTTTTAGTTGTTCAATTCCTTGTATATCACAACTTTTCAACGGACGAATCATCATCAAGGTGAATGAATAGTTTTGAATGAGCAAAAACCCCTGGGATATGAATTTAATAAAAACATTTCAACGTTTTTGTTCAGTCAAAATTATTGGTTAGCCTGATGATAGAGGACGAGTCGTCCGTTATAACGTTGGTGATGCATAACAAATTAATTTGGTGGAAATACCGAGAATATTTCACGCAGGTGTTGTTAAGTTTTTCTTCCTCTCATAAAATAAATATCCTCCCCGGCCCTGGTGGCAGCGGGGGTGTGGGTTAAGTCCTTGCCTGCCAAACCGAAGGTTCGAATTCCGCCAGGATATCCATGGCATGGGTAGCTTAAAGAGTATTTGGCCTAGATTATAAAAATCTATTATTTTGGTAATTTTAGTGCTAAAGCTGTATTGATGCCCACCAATTTGAGCTGTCGTTGTGCCTCCAACACATCCATGTATATCCGCATTAAGTTAAATTTCACAGTCAATTTAAACACAAATTATGTGAAGCATGCTTATTAAAATTACTGAACCTGACCTTAAATTGACTTAGGGGCCGCGCAAGTGTAAATTAAATGTACTCTAGGAAAATACTCCACGCAATGATACTGCAAAAGATAGTGCATTTTGGTGAAAGCTCCGACATTAAAATGTGCTAGTAGAAGTGGTAAGAATGGATGCAAAGCATTATTAAATGTCGCATTCGCGGTTGAAGCTCACCTTTCACTTTTCCTGCGGTTAAAGGCTTTCATTGAGGTCTTCGCCGCTTGAAGGATTTGATATCAAAACTTAAGTGCGTGAAATTAAATAATTTCTCACCCCACGGACGAGGAAACTGGGCCTGCCAGATAACATGTGTATCTGGCCAAATGTCTGTTTAACTGAATCTGTTGTCAGGGCTTTGTATCTTGGAACACTCTTCCTGAGCGTATGCAGTCCCAAAACTGTACTCATTTGAAGTCGCTTATCCATTTGAAAATTTTCCTCCTCAGTAAGGTCATTTTACATTTTGGATGATGTAAAATGTTAATGGTGTTGTATTTCTTTTCGCTTGACGTTTTTTTCTGTCATTAAAATTTTTGTTGTTACTAGGGTGTACCCTGCCTTCTAGCTTGGCGTATTGCAAGGCGTTTCGTGGCCGTTAACGGCAACTGTTTCAGAGGGAATAAATTAACTTACGATATAAATGGAGAATATTCATATTTGTTTATGGAGGGAAGCAGATGCTAACAGACATTTATGACCCTAAGAAAATCCCCTTCTCATAGTGAACTACATAGAGCGGCAATCTTTCCTTTCTTCAAAACTTAACAAAAATCCATTGCATGAATCGATTGTTTTTCATTCGTTTTTAACAATTTGGGCACATATCTAAATTTCTGTTTTTTATAGATTTGAAGATTACACCAAGTAGGTCGCGTCACCTATTTCTGAATGCTCTGAGTAAACCAATTTCTGGAGTTTTCTATGACTCTTGCCATCACAGAGGCGCTTATGCTGAAAATTCCTTCCCACGTTGGTTTTCAAAGATTTTAGGGACCTTAAACTGTTCAAATAAACACGGGATTTAAAAAAATCCCGTAGAAAAAAATCTCAATGGAGGAAACTCATCGGTTGAGCCGGCCGACCAATCCAAAATCGCCCTTACTGGAAATGAGGCGCTATAAGAACGTGCGAAAAATAGTCCCATGCGGCAAATGCAAACTCCTAAATGTTCCAACGCATGATGACAACTTAAGCTCGTGAGAACAAAACTTAATAGTTACGCCCCTCGAGCGAGGCCGCTAGCATTCCGCTGCAAGATCAACCGACTGACTGGCGCACATTTTAAAAATGGGAGCTATGTATCCGCACCCTGTGATGTCAATGCCCTTCTCTAGAAAGTTAGTTTGTTTACTCAGAAGAAGTGCCCAGTAATGGCTAAGAAACACTGGGCGATGCACCCATAGATGAATTTAGGGGGTGGGGCACGGGGGCCCGTTACCCCGCAGACGCTTGAAAAACAGACAAAATTTTTAATATGGTTATCATTACGTTAGTTTCGTTTCGTGTATTACGGAGCCTCAATCATTTAATTTAATAATAATAACTTTCTTATTAAAATAAAGAGAATATTACGTACACTAATTTTTGTACACATCTTAATTTTAATCTCAAGTACAGGGATGCCGGCTTACAAAAAATATTGGGAGGGCCCAAACCGGGGATCTTACCCCGGGAAATTATATAAGTAGTGAGTTATAAGTTTTTTAAGCATTTTAGAAGAGTCATATGATCAACATTAGAACCCTGATAACTCGAATCTCGATACATGGACACTGCAGGGAAAATCGACAAGCCTGAAACATTTTTTCCTCACACCAATAACGAATTTTTGAGGGGGCTCGGGCCCCCTCAGGCCCCCTAGAGTCGGCGCCACTGCTCAAGTATGAGAATATTGTTTTCCTGTCAGACCCTTGTGCCCTTCTCAAAAAATAATCTTGGATCCGCCCTTGGATACACCTACCGAATGAGCTCACTGGTCGTACCCGAAAAACATCAGTTATAGCTATAAAATTATTGCCATACCTTAGGATCATATAAAAATTGCAATTATTTTATAAAAACAGCAAATTAAATATTCATGGCCTTCTAATAGTGACAAAATGACATAAAACTCTATCTTCAGACAATTTAGATTATCTGTGGATACCGTAGCCTGGGAGATCATATTAACATATCTGGTAATACTGTCAAGACTATTCACAGAAAAAAATTGTATCTTTCTTATTTGTATTTATCTCTTTTGTACCTTTTGTCATAAAATCAATATATATTTACAAATTGCTGACCGAAATGACGCCTATAAGAGTACGTACAGTGGGCGTCGAAGAAAAATTATCTGGAATAGATGTTTGCCACGCGTTTCAACCCGAGATCTCGTGATCCAATCCTAGTCACTTATTCATGGAAGATAATAATAGCGAGAGATAGAGGTGGGTGTAGGGAGGGAGTTAGGATTTTGCGAATGACGGAAATTTTTCTTCACCTCCCCCTACCAATACAAATTCTTCGCACCCTCCTTCCACTTGAAAGCATACATCACTAACTATTATAATTTTCCATGAATTATTTACGGGCAACGGGTCACGACACGTTGGGGCCATAAGCCCCAGTGCATCGCACGGCATACAACCGCACGACAAATTATCGTCACGAACCACGAAAGCTTATCAAGAAATAAAATGACACACCAAAGATTATTGCCGAAGTTTCATAGTACGTAATGCACCCTCTTCTCAATATCCTTTTGGTGACTTATCAGCTCCACGTCTTCCTTGTCTAGTATGATTTTTTTTATCCAGCACGCTTAAATTATTCGCAAGTTGGGCTCGCTTATCTCAGAAGAGGAGGCGCTAGACTTTTCGGCGCGCGCCCATCACACCGCCTGACCCATTCTAACCACACTTTTCACCGCAGCACGTAATGAAAAAAAATCCGACCGCCCCCCCCCCCTCCTCCTCGGTCACTCGCCACGGGGGGCAAAAGAGATGAGGACGATGATTTGGGGCAGGGGTTTACAAACCCCTGGCCGCATAATCCCCCTTTCCGTGGACCCTGGGGTGGATTTCGTTAGCAAGGTGGCGTCACGGCCCGCCGCCTGAGATTACCCTCAGTCGCCGCCGCGCCTTTATCGCCGGACCACAACTTCGCCAACACTCTTCAGGTCACCTCCTTCCACCCGGTGGCAGTTTTGCGAAGTTTCTGAAGCTTGTCTCGTTGGAAAGGGATTAGGGCTTCGAAAGGCCTGCGGGAAACCCTCATGATGATTTTTCTACTTATATTAATGAAGAAATGACAGCGGTATTTGGTGAGAAGAGCCATGGGATTGACGTCCGCGGAAGATGTAATGCGAAATATAAATCTATCTGTCTGCTTATTTTGCACCTAATTATTGTTAGGAGTTGTTGTAATGTAAAGTTGATGGATATTATTGGATAGTATTGTTAAACACCCTTTTATGTTTGACATTACTTATACTGACATGGGTAAGAGCTGATATTTCTCAAACATATACTGCTTCAGGCTCTCTTAAAAGTTACGTTGCCCCGAAAGCTAATAGCTGCAATAGTTTTCCCTAACACTCTGCCCATTTGGTTCCTTTAGCATACTATGGAAATGAAAAATTATCCAACCAATTAAGGTTTTTATTTTGTTCTCTCTTTCTCTGCCGGTGTTGCAATATGAAAACTTGCCCAAATTGTAAAACCCGTATGACAATTAACAGCACGCATCCCAATTTATTGGCCAATCTATTGGATATTGGATTGTGGTCCAACTGACACACACCAATTTCTAGCCTTATATCCTTTTCACAATATTGAACAGAATTTCTTACCCAATTTGTAATTAAGAACTCTATTTTTTCGCGGCCAATCTCCAATCAGAAGTCAGTTTTGTTGCCCCCTAGTGGCCAAAACAAGAAGCTGTTTGCAAAACATCAAGCTCGGCTGTAAAACATTGTTTTCTTCCAAAAATTAGCTTGAAGTTTATAAAATGTCGACGAAAGAAGTTGTTTCACTATTGATTGAAGCGTACAAATCACACGAATGCGTATTCAACGTAAAAAGCATCGAAATACAATGGCGTTCTCTAGCGGGAAATTTGAACACTATTACGACCAATACTGGTGCAAATATTGATACGTGTCATACGGTACATAACGCTCAATATTTTAAACAATATTGCATGCCGATTTATTGGCCAATAAATTGGAAAGTGTCATTCGGGTTTTAGGGTAGGGGTCAATTGGCAATCTCGATAAAGGGCGACTGTAAAAATATTGTACCATCACCTTAAATTGCTTAATGACTCCCACTGTATCAAATCTAAAAAATACAGTGTGTCCCAAAAAGAATGACCCGATTTTAACTTGTAATAATATTGAAACAAATGTCACTAGGCAAGCGAAACAGCGCCAGATCAGATCGGCATTGTTAAGAGTTTTAGAAAAATCCGCTGCGAGCGCTGATACGGAGCGTGCAACCCAAGGTTCTTAGAGTAAAGGTTGCCTCATTCGCGACTCGGGCTCCCATTGATTTGACGTCACTGTAGACCCAACTCCTAGCGCCATTTCAAATTCTAGCCTTTCCGTGGGCGTAACTGCTTACCGCAGCTAGTTCTTGAAGTTACCCTCTATCGAACACTATAAGCCGAATTTTAAATTGAATGCCGATTTATGAAAATAATGATGTTAAGATTTAAAAAAAGATAAGTTCGTGCATTCAGACGCTATAATTTCCTGATGAAGTGATGAAATGGGAAGGTATGCGAGTTAATTCCGTGTCCACACTTCCTTCCTGTAACTCTCAAAACACTGTTTTCCTTGCTACTTCCGCAATATAATTTAAACTTAGATTAATATGGCTTGGAGGAAAATACGCAAAAAACGAATTAGTTGCTTCAAAAAATTACAGTTCCGCCACTTTTTAAATAGAAATTATGCTCGTCTTCATTCCTCGCCGGGCTTTTAAAATACGTACATAAGATAAAGAAAATTATGCAAGAGGACATTGAAATCCTTTGCTTCAATGGGAAGAAAAAAATAAGCATATAGAGTGATAAGAGTTGTAAATTTACCGTTATTACCATTTTCAAATCATTCGTAATAGGAATTCAAAGTGATCATACGTTAAGCAAAAAATCATACAGATGAAATGGAACTAACTTCAATATTATGCTGAGAAAAATAAGAATTCCCAGGTAAAATAATTCTAGAAATGGAAAATGAACCACCAACAGTTGCCGTTATCAAAACAGCACCATAGTTGCCCACTTGAGTGCAGAACAGCCTTCGAATCAAAGGACTCTTCTCTATCTTAAATCCCACAGAAAGTTTCCACTGTAGCCTTTCCTCCTCCTTCCTTAGCCTCCACTGTTTCATGGCAATAAAAAGCACTACAGGAAACAAATTCGATTATTTTCAGTGACAATTGCTGAAACAAAAACTTAAACTAATGCATATCAGCTATTTGGTCGATCATAAGTCTGTTGTAGAAATTTAGCTCCGAGGTCAAGGATCATTTTGAAGAGGGTATACATAATAAGACTCAAGAATTTATGTAAAAGGATTTACTGAACAATTTTTAAATCTTTTTAGTGGCACTACCAAAGTTGCTCTTCTTTGTTGCATTTTTTTGTTCAAACATTTTATTCTTGTGAAGACCCTCTGCTTGGCGTAACATTTAATAATTGCTTTGTCCAAGCTGGAGACACAGCACAGAACATTGGTAATTTGTCCAATTAGTCCTAATTAGATGGTAGAGTCTACTTCATTACAGTTCGCAGGTAAATATAAACGCGAAGGAGTGCATAAAAATATTATATGGTTTGACTCAAGTTATCATTCATAAGTTTATATAGGCTATTCTTAACCAATTTACTAGTTCGAGAGAAAATATTATGATTAAAATTAACGTAATTTTCTTTTATGTGAACTACGATTTAACATTTGATTCCTGATAAATATTTTTATACACGCTAAAACTTATCTGCCCCTAAATTAGTAAACAATTTTGCGCAACCGTGGCCTCGAAAATTTGTTAATAGCTGTCAAAGGCACACGAAAGGACTCAAATTTACAGACTTGGTACTAGAAATTTCTTTACGTGATATCTTACCATTGCCACACGATGTTACTCATAGCATACGAATCAAACGATGAATTTACAAAATAGTCCCTGCATGAATGAGTGCGCAAAATATTAAGTTCAATTTGCATTAAAAGAGAATAATTCCTGATTTTCGAATGCAATAGGGGCATCTAAGTTCTTGATTACGAAATCTTTAGCATATCCACTTAGTTTGTCTGACTGATTCACGTTCACCACTTTTTTCACATGTGTGGGGGGCGAGACACGGTCAATGATTCGATTAGTTAATACATACAATAAAAAGACTTTTCAACTTAAGCATCCGCCTGTGATATGAGACATTCCGTCCAGCTTTCTTCGTTTTCGACAAGCTGTTGGAGCACGTTGTCACAGTACAACGGGAGCCTGGCATATCCGACGATTAAAGGCGCTCTTTACACACAAAAAGTTCGTCTTATGAGTAGTGGATTACAAAGACGATTTCCAGTGAAATTGCAGGAAATGTGTTCAGATTCACGTTAAACACAAGGCGGCCCAATGTCTCAGGAACTTATTCTCTCTCAATGTCTAGCGTGCAAGCAATGAAGTGGCTAGGATCAGCTGGGATACAGGGTTTACAGTGACGTAACGGGACTTCTGCTGGCGCATGCGCAGTTACGAATGAGGCAACCTTACAGTCTAAGAACCTTGCGTGCAACCCTTAGACCATTGGTCTAACAATTAGTTCTAACAAAGGTGCAGCCAGTCTCACTGAAGATGACGTACAGGACCGCGAGAACAGGCTTTACACTCTTGGCCTCCTAGGTCCCCTGACATAACACCATGCGATTTTTTCCTTTGGTGATACGTTAAACAGCGTGTTTACGTTCCTCCCTTACCTCGTGACATTGATGAACAAAAAACATGAATATCAGCTGCTATAGCTTCAGTGACAGAAGATACCTTACACTCAGTTTGGGATGAATTCAGCTATCGGCTAGATGTCGTCCGCGCAGCCAATGGAGGACATATTGAACATTTATGATGTTTTTTTTATAAACTTTTGTCTTTTGTGAGTAATTTAGTATACAATATGTTGATGTTAAGCCCTTATTCCTAATAAGTAATCTTATTTAAAATCGGGTCATTCTTTTTGGGACACTCTGTATTTTATGCCTAATTTATATCCATACGTAATGACATTCATTACGCATTAGCGTATTATTAAACTCACATAGAAATATTAGATAATGTTAGTTTTATTTTTCTCTTACTCTTTAAGGGGAAAAAATAACATCAGTACAGTACCTTCCATTGTATTCCACATCAGCGGATGAGGTAGTTAAATATAAAATAAATGCGTTATCTACTTTTAGGCAGTTGTTTTTCGAGGAAATAATTTTTGGGCCCCCATTAAAATACTATTTAACTCTAGCAAATTACCGGGCCTTACAATACTGAAACGTACCCAATCCCTCCTCACGATTATTAATATAATTTAAACATGAGGACTAATATGTTTAGTCCCACAGAGAACTTGTTAAAGGAAAGGAATAGATGGGATTCGAGTTCATGATGTAAAGTTGATTTACGACTAAAAGTATTCTTATCATCGATTTAATACTGTTTTAAACGCATTACTTGGAATAATTAACTCACACGATTAAAAATGTTTTTGAAATCATCTCAAATGCGCTTAAAAAAGGGGCTAATTCATAATATATCTTCTCTGATATTTCTATTTCCATAAAAATTCATAAACCGTAAATGAGATTTAATCCAATTGAAATGGAATATTTCTCTCCTACCGATGTCAATTTTAAGTGAACTGGAATTGGGTTCTCGTTGTAAAATCCCTTCTCTCCATGGTTGCCGGTTCCTCTCCCAGGTCACTAAGTTGCACGGATATCAAAGGGAAACTTGATAATGGATAACTGTAAAAAATATCATACTATCTCCTTTAATTGCTTAAGTACTCCCAAGTTTCATAAAAATATTTGTTGTCGTAATTATTAATCACATAATTTTAGATTTATGCATGGCTTTAGATAAAAGTTGAAATAGGGAGGAACTTGAGGGATAAAGACACTCTTTCTGCTAAGGAAGGATAAAAAATCTCCATATTAAATCCGAGGGGAAAAAGTTAGATCACCCGAGCAAAGTAACTAAATAATTTTATATATAAACTGCACCCTTCCTTGATTTTTTTCTTTTTTTGCCTTAATTGAGTCTCCGTATATTTAGGTAAGAAATGCTAACGAAATGAACCCGTAATAAAGACCAGAGGAAGCATTTGTCTCATAAAATTCTGCCTTTTACACAAAATTATGCGACATGAATCCAAATTAAATTCCTTAAGTGAGAATTAACGATAACATAATGAGCAAGCGATAACAGTAGCATAAAACTCATGATGAAATAGGAAAACAGGAATACAATAGTCAGTTTTGCTAAATAAATTTAATAAATAGCTTATAATGAGTCTATAGAATTGAAAAATGAGTACAATATAAGTTTTCCTCGAGACATGGCCACATTTAAAGGAACATCTCCCGGATATTTCCATCTAAGTATACGTGAGAAAATGAAGCTTAATTTTATGACCTACATGTATGGGAGTAGTATGACCGATGTTTATCTATGTGGAAGTATTGATTAGTGGACGAAGCATAGAACCTAGGTCGAAAACTTACAACTCCTTCTACAGTAAAAATCTTGAAATAAAAGAGTATGAACGTAAGACAAGTCTGAGTGGGATAGGAGCGAACATAAAACAAGTCAAGCCCCATCCATGTCTGAGCAGGGTAGACACAATTAAAATATGTTTATTGGGTCACGATATGTTAAAGAGTAAAAAAATTGATGGGGTGAAACTTCCCCGCTCGTCAGGCCTTTTTGGCGACTAATCACTCCTTCAAAAAAAAAAAACAAAAAAAAAACAAAAAAAAAAACCTAGAGGTAAGAAGATGAATTAAATGAAATGCTTTCGGGTATTCCATCGGGTGAGTTCCTCCGACTGCCGATGTTTCCATTAGCGACTCGTTAGCCGTCATTAGGGAAGGCGCGAGTCACTGGTCGAAACGTTAAATGTAACGGAATTTACCCACCCGTTTGGAATATCCGGGAGAATTTAATTCAATTTACACGCCGGGGAATCACCAAATAATTCTTAAGCCATCAATTTGAAAGTTTCAGAGTTATCCATAGTCAATATTATAATTAATGATTATACTAATGTGTTTTCTCTGGCAAAGAATATTTATACGAGAAAAAGTGGAGGTGAATGAAGATAAGGGAGTTATCCATGTACCCTGAAGATGATAGCACACGTTTCAAACGAGTAATTCATCGGGAAGAAAGACAATATACCACCGGTCGAGAGACCGTGATACATTACCTACATTCACTCATTGATTCAATTCGAAGGTTGGTTTGGTTAGGTGATAATAGAGCTCACCCCGGACTAGACCAAAGGCGTGTGAAAGTCACACTTTTAGGGAACGAGGCACAGTTCCTTTCCATGGGCCACCTCGTGCTTCGATAATTTTTATTTGGGGCGGTCGATGGCTTCGCCCGGTATGTGAAACCAGAACCACTCGATTAGCAGCCAAGTGGTCTACCAATTAGGGTAAAATGCTCCCCTATCTTCTCCAAGCGGACATAAATTGAATTTTCAACTGCTAATTACTATGGACTTTTATCATTTTCATAAATTCATTGCTCAAATTCATGTTTTGTCAAATTCATAAGTTCATCTCCCCCTATTTTCTCCGAGAAGAAAACTATTTAATGGTTAACATCGATTGCTCTAGCAAACTGCCTATCTGTAATCTCCATGCCTTCACAGGCCCCCAGGCGTTTCAATGTTTTCTCCGCGACCTTTCACCCTTGGACGACCCTGCGAGTCTACTTTGCTCCTAGCATTTCATTTCACCATCCCCGGCATTGTTCTTCCCACGTCACCCCTCCATCCCTCTCCCTTTCTCCGACCACTCTATTCCTCCATACTACTCAGCCTAGGAGGTTTTAATAAAGGAGCTTACAGGAGCGTGCATCTTCACCTTCTTCCAAGGGTAAGAAGTCCTGCAGAGACCCTATTCATTCCAGGATCTGCTCAGCTCTCCTTCTCCTCCGCTGAATTTAATTATACGCTTACATCGCGCTCTCTGTAGATCCTCTCAGAACTTAGAACCTTCACACAGTTGAGGGCTATACATCTATACCAAATCTCGCTCTTTTTCCAACCTTCATAGTTTTTAGGAATTCAAGTACACCGGAAGTTTTACATTTTCTGCCTATTTGATCCAAGTATCTAGTTTTAAATTTATATTATGAATACTCGAATAATCGGTAGGATTTGTTCATTGATTTGACTTTGGATCGTTAGAAAATTATTACTACATTCCTTATCTTATTATCATTATATTATCTTACCTATCATAAAATATCGCAAATTAGGATAATAACACTTCTACCAGCTACTTATTATCTACCTACAAATTTTAAATGAAAAAATAATTAACAACCTGGGAAATTTTTTTATAACTATTAACCGTAAAAAATATTTATTTAGTCTCTCGTGTGCACTCTAGAGGTCCAGAGGTGAGTCATACATCGGTAGGATCTGTTCAACTCTCCTTCACCCCCACTCTCTTTTTATCCTCCGCTGAATTTAATCATACGCTTACAGCACGCTTTCTTTAGATCGCCTACGCCGAAGACTTTCTTCGAAAGCGAGTCTCTTAGTTATCGATCTTTAATTCATCTACTCCATTTCGCTTCTCTCTCATATTATTATGCGTGCTTATAATTCTTTGTCATTGCTTTTTTAAATCGTCGTAGCACTTCTGACGCGCCCATTTTTAGTACTGTACAGATTTGTATTCCCAATCCCTCTTTTTTACCTGCGCTGTCGGCGGAATATAATTTATTTCTATTTAGCTTAAGAAGTAAGAAGAAGTTTGAGGAAATCATTTCTACAGTAAGGGCGGTGGAGAAATTAAATGATTACCTTGCAGCTCCTCAGGCAAGAATTCCGTTACGCAATTTGAAATTCAGAGTGATTGAGGGACAGATTGGCCTTCCGATCCATCCAATATATGAGTATTGCCTTCGCTCTAGAGGATACTCCGAGACCATGCCTCAGAGACTGCGTTGTGAAGGCGAAGTGTGCCTACTTTAAGGCGACGATTTAAATCAACGATAGCGTGGGTCCAGCTTACAGAAAACATTGACATTTTCACTTATTTTTGGAGTAATTGGCTGTGTTTATTCCGTCCCAAACCGAGGAGTAAGCGTGTGCGACGAAATTGCTATCATAACCTTAAAAGCATAGTACATCATGACCCATTCAAGATCGAGACCAATATTTCATCGACTTACTAGATTTTTTTGGTATAATCTATCCGCTTCTTGATGTTAAGATAGCCTCATGCGTTAAAAAGAATGTTATTCATTTTTTTCGGAATATCTTTAAGGCTTGAGACTCCTTAAACATTTAGAAGGGGATAACCCTCCACACATTAGCAAACCATGCATGAATCGTGAAGGTTTTAACAATCATCAAACTCGTAATGTCTCATTTACCAGAAAAATTATCCTTACACAAAAAATCTAACTATTAACTCGAGTTTTCCCTGGGATTTCCCCTTACCGATATACATATTAGTAGTGTAATTTGATGTTAATGCTGTGATTTTTTGTTGTGTGGGCGTTTTTTTTTAATTCCTATACTTATTAATTACTTACTGTTTCGCTGTAATATGACAGTATTTCCGGTTGCGAGCAAATAAATAAGCGCGAATAATATAATTAAAAGTTAGAGGAACGCGTTTTTTACTGCATGACATTAAGTCCTCCAATTAATTTAATTCATCACTTGAGGGAAATGGACCGTTTTTGAAATAAAAATCAGAAGGAACACCATGCTTCTTATAGAAAGATTTCAGTCGTTTTTAAACAAAAAGATTCCTTGCGCTTACTTTCAATCTTTTCCTTTATCAGTTACGGCTCTAAAAGTGATTGGGGCTTGCAATGATCAAATAACTCAAATTCTTTAACTTCTCACTCATCTTCAAGCTCCTTTAGATTCCTTTTTATCTTTTCATTCGATCAAACGGCATTCATTTCCTTTGTCTCACAAGGAAGCTCCTGCTCGAAAACCTAATTTAATCCTGTAAATTAGATTAGAAATTCTTTGGGGAAGAAAAGTCTTACCTCAAGTCCCTACTTTAGCTGAAAAATATTAAAGAAGTACTTTTTGATGTCATTCCCATCGAATAAAATTGTCTCATATTTAAAAAAGGCTATTTTTATCATTTTTAAGGGAGTCAGAATGGCGATGGAAAAATACATGTATTTAATTCAGAAGAATTTAAAAAATTCGAGCAACATTTCATACATTTCAGCAAACCGAGAAATAAATGAAATCTTCGTTTTTGCGAGTAGGTACTCTGAGAAAATTGTCTGCAATTTTACTCTTTTATCATTTCCCCGGATTGTTAAATTATAAAAAACAACGCTTAATAAGATGAAACCGCACGGAGAACGAAAGAGAGAACTTCAGGAATTCTATTTATTTCATCGTATCTTAATATAAAAACTGAAGGAAGAATATAGTTTTAATTAAGATAAGCAAAAAGGAAGGCTTTAATTTACATCAATGAGAGTGCTTTGAGAAAAGAGGATTGAAAATCTGCACCATAAATTGTTATTTGACGATTTTTCGTGGCTATTGTGAAATTATGGTGCGGTCTATCAAATGCTCATATACGCGAGATCTGTGGCCCAGCAGCACATACACTGACTCAGCAAGTTCTTCTTCTATGAGTCTTTCGTATGCCTGAATCTCCTTTCAATATCATGGGTTAGCAATTTAGTAATATTTTACAAATTTTAAATAAAAGGGACAATAAAAGAAAAATACAAAATCTGCGAAATTCTGTACAGCGATTTAAAAAAATATGAAATAAATATTTTTCAAAAATCAAAATAAAAGACCAAATTGGTACAAAAATATTAAAAATGAATATATATTTTAAAAATGATTGCATTAATTTACTACCATTTTATGTGTTCAGTTGTTTATTGCATATGTTAAATTATCAGTTTTAAGTTCCCTCTTCACGCATACAACATTTTACTTCAATAACGCAAACGTATATGCCAAACAAATCATGTTTTTTGCGAAGTATCTCGTTGGGGTGAGTCTTAGACTCTCCGGAACAGCCTCTGTAATCGCGCCTTGGGCGCGGCGATTTGTCAAAATTTGTTTACACACAATGAACCTCCTCTCCGAGATTGGCTCCGCCGCCTATTCCAATTTGTTGCCAATTTAAATAGCGTTTGAAAAAAAATTGAAACGTATTTTCCGTCTTTCGATCCGTTTTTTTACTTCACAATCTTATAGAGATGAAAAAGTGACGACCTTTACCTCTTTTGCAAATGAGTTGATGACATAACGAACAGTGGACGAGCGGGTCACCGCTTCTCGGCTACTTCTCGGTCTTGTGCAAGTGCCTATCGTCGTTTGCGGCTGTTTACACACTTGTGAGCGATTCCTTCCC
Source organism: Ischnura elegans (assembly GCF_921293095.1). Taxonomy (NCBI): domain Eukaryota; kingdom Metazoa; phylum Arthropoda; class Insecta; order Odonata; family Coenagrionidae; genus Ischnura; species Ischnura elegans. The sequence goes on along the minus strand of NC_060246.1, from coordinate 112,099,686 downwards.
CGAATGACTGGTCCTCCATGAACGAGTAAACGAACCAAAACACCAATGATATCACAAACTCATGAAAAATGGGGGCAACTTTTGAGTTATATTATTTTAAGCTTATGAGAGAATGGCAGAATGGGGAAGATGTTTTTCGTTGCATATTATCTTTCTCATCAATATAAGGAATTCCTGCAATGCACTGTGATATTGGGCCTGAATAGTCAAACTTATTGTTACCCGTCTCTATATATTCATAACACGCTGCCTTACATGTCACATTATGTACCCTGGACCTTCTTATTTCACCCTTTTTGAGGGGAAACCTTCATCGTCTCAAAATGAACAACTTTGGAATTACTATCAACTAAGTGATCTGCCTTATTGAAACCATTCCACCCATAATAAGGGATTGCGGTAAAAGTATTTCAACTGTCTGTGTAATCGCCAAAGACACCTAATCTTTCAAGGGCAGTTCAAGACTTCGGCCAAGATGTCGCGGTTACAATGTTTGGCTGCAATTTAAAAATTATAATTAACTGGAAAAATTAAGACTTTTGCGATCGATTCGGTTTTATACGGAAAACTTACAAAACTTCATTCATCGATAGCGGTTGCACTGATTTTTTTGTAGAAGTTGCTTTTATTTTTTTTCAAACGCGGTTATAACTATCTACCGACTAGCGGCACAGTATTTCAATTAATAAAAGTAAGAATAACTTGTAAGATACTAAAGGTGAAGATTAGATTATATACATTTGCTGATTCACTTTAAATACAGTGTAGAAAATAAATACGACTATAAACTGCGGGGATTTCGGTAGATTTAAAGGTTTACTTGTGTTTAACCATCAGCACTGATACGTTCAAAATTTTACTAAAACATTTAGAAAAACTTTTTGTTAACATAAAAGTGAACGCATCTAAAAAAGAGTGAGAGGGATTTAATCAAAATATATCCAGCATTCATTTCACTAACATCTTTAAGAGAAATCGGAGCTTTGGATGGCCTCAGCCTACAAAATGAATCTCCTTTCTCGTAAAAATTTAGAAACGGAATGGACAGGAAGGAATCCCTTCACACAGTTAACACTCCCTCTATCTCCGGCTGACCCTTGGGCCTTTCTAGCTCTCACAGAGGAGCACGGTGACTAAGAGGAGGGTCGAGTGGCTCGCGCTAAGAGGCCCTTGGGGCCTCGCCATTCATCTCGCATGCCAGTCGCGTGGGGGAAGCATAAGAGGGAAGGGGAGGATGATGGGCAGGACACGCCCATCCTCCCTTCTTTTGTTTCCATCGCGGTAACTGCGAGAGAGGCAGGCAGGCCACGGTGTGATGGATGGCCGCTCGGGGAGTCAAACCGCGGCTCTCCTGGGGCCAAGGTTGAGAGGATCCCAACCCCGTTTCAGATGGCCAACGAACGGTGAATAGTTGCCCCTTAAACGTCCTCCATTCCAGTGAATGTAACAGCACCTGGCGTCACGCTGGAGTGAATGAGAGTTAAAATGTGAATTTTAGATGCTTCGCTGGCCAATAGCTGCAAGAACCCCACGCGCCGTGTTTCAGCACCTGCTATCTTCTCAAGTGCTGAATCGCGAGAATACTTACTTCTTATCGTACTAAATATTGTCTTATATTCAAGTTTCCTTAGAATTTTTGATATTACTTGATTCATTTATACTAGCAGCAAGGAAATATTAAGGGCAAGAATGTACGAACAACGAGAATTATCAACAAAAAGAAGTCATTCAGAAAAAATTAATAAAATTATATTTTACATATGCTTGGTTTTATTTTCCAATTAGCAGCGCCTTGCGTTTTGCACCTGATCATCTAATAATGATTAATCAGAAGAAAAGCCACCTCTATGTCTCAATGTGGATGGTAATTTTTGGTCTTCCATGTCCTATGGTAGGTATTACCACTGCCCATTCAAAAATATTAAGTCCATCCTTCCTTCCTAGTTAAATCAAAATAAAGAGACCCATATTTTCTGTCTTTCGATCCAACACATGCTTAACAAGTTACTCGCGCCGAATAATAGACTGCATAAACCCTTTCCTGACAAGTTGATGACAGCAGCAACTCCTGCCGACTGGGTTACCGCTTCCCAGCTGCTTCTGGGCCTCGCGAATCAATCAATCGTGGTTCATTGTGCTTCTCGCAGTCCTTTCCCAAGTAAATGCTCTTCTCCCAGCGGGCAAATGAACCAGATCATTCAGGAATTTATCAACGAGCGAAGAAGTGGACGGTAAATTTTGCGGTTTCTTTTAGTCAAACTAATGTGATCATGTTCACGATAGAATGAAGCAAAAATAAATTACAGTTCCACAAATAATTTAATGCTGTCCTCTAGTTTCAGCGGCTAAGGGTCCTTACCAAGACAAACGGAATGGTCACATGCAATACCGTTACTTGTATATGAAGTGGTAAAAAGCCAAAGGATACGAGTGATTTATTTTTCTAAAGAGAAGTAGGTACAGAAATTACGAAAAGACCACAAACGAGATAAACTACATAATGATTAGTGCATTTGATTTTCCACTAGAAGTTAGCACAGAATAGAGACTCCCTCGTATTCCTTGGCCAAAAGTTCTTAGTTTATTTCTTCTTCCAATTTCTAGGCCTAACTCTTTTTAGAAAAATTAGCTGTAACCCTTTGTTTCTCCCCCTCTCATATTCAGCAACTAGAGAAGGGGAGGGGGAGGTCGGATTGAGGGGAGGTGCGTGGGAGGGGACGGGTCAAGGAGTAGAACTATAACAGGGAGGAGGGGAGCAGAGAGAAGGTCAGGTGGTGATGGGGTCAAGTGGGGGAGGGAGGCTTAGCAAGAAAAAAGACAGATTTTAATACAGTTGACAAAAATTGGGAACACTTAAATTCGGTCATGTGATTTAAATTGTAATATTGGGTACTAGAGAGAATGTGGTTATTTCAAGAATTTCTAAAACATCTAGTTTAACACTTTTGTAAGACATGTAAAAATTTTATGGTAAAATCACACTTATGGCCGATTAGTTTAGATTAGATTAGAGCAACGCCGAAATCAGTTGATTTGATTGTGTGAGAATGGAAAGGATTGCTATCGTCGTAACTCATTCTCTCCCTCTTTCATTCCCCGAATTCTGTTTAAAACGAATTTCAAATTCCGTGCCCAGGTAAACGACCCCATTTTTTATTTCATGTTCGCGAGTTATTTGAAAAAGCCACCTTCAAGGCGTTCAATCTGCACTCTGACCAAATTTGCGATGGTATTTAAATCCCACTTCACTCACCCCCGGTCTCCTCTGGAGCGGGTCTCGAAGGGGTGGGGGGTTTCCTCAAACACCCATCTCCTGTCGCGTCCGCCCTCTCCGCGGATTTCGAATGTCCAAAGCGCTGAGGGGGGTTGGGGCTCGGTGTGGACCGCGAACGTCGCTTCAACTGCTGTCTTCTGAGTGATTGATGAGACTCCATCGGATGGAGGGGAAATATCACTTGTCTGACGGTCGGGCGTCTCACGGTTTAACCGCGGTGAACTCCGGGAAGAAAACCTCATTGGAGGGTCCATCAGACGAGACGCTCGAAGAGAGAAATGTCTGCGTATTGAGGCGACCTATCACTCCCTTGACCACTAATATTTGGTCTTCTTTTTATGGCGTATTTCTTGTTAAAAATTTATGATATCATGTTAAAATTCTCATGGAATACCTATAGAGCTGGACGTTTTGAACATTTTACTTCGTATATAATTTAAAAAAATTACATCTCCGAAGGCATGGAGGTAAAATTTAAAAATATTCAGATATAGTTAATTGATGGCAAGAGTAATTGATTTTTTTCGTACCGTGATTATTTTAAGATTATAACCAGAGTGATTTACAATCAAAAATACCTGACGGGCGGCATGGAGGCGCCCCCTTAACTAAGTTTTCAGTGAGTTATTGCATTTAATACTTTATCCCCAATAACACCGAAAACAATATTTTTTGGTTTAAAGAGATAAAAATATGACCTTTTGATGCAACAATTCAATCATGCAAGAGAATCTACGCGTATACAGGCACTCTAAACCTTTAAAAGAGGGATATCATCTCGACGCGTCATGAAAAATAAGAACAGGAGAGAATTATGGTAAAGGCTACGTGTTGATAAGACAAAGGTCATCATTTTCCTGCAAACAGCTGATGAGCAATCTCACAGCAAAAACAGTAGCCAGCGATTTCGCGATTTGGCTCCGTCCCCAAAGGGGGACAAAAGCGACGATTTCACGCACGCAAGGAGATTTTTTTTCTTTAAAAGTCCTTTACGATTGATCGCAAAGATATTTAAACGCATTTTTTGAGGTCATATTTACAAAACCTTCCAAATTTTGCGAATATTTACGAGAGCAACTTGGATATTTTGAGCGAAATTACTTAAACAGGCTAGAAGATAAAATGATTTGAAAAAAGGCTTTGAAAATAATGCACTAAAAATTTAGATGGATCAAATAAATTAGCAAAATAGTTCTACATCTGCGTATCGCTAAGCACTTTCATTACATATTGCAAAGTATCAAATTTTCCTCCAATGAAACAAAAAATAAGCATATTTATCGTAAAATTGATAAGAATGCGGCCGTCAGATGCAACACATCAATCATGCAAGACAAACAGCCTGTATGCATGCACACTAGGCCGGCCCTTATTTTTCAGAATTGCGAAAAGTTATGTTTTCCTGGTCTCAAAATGATCCAAATCGTTTTTATATTCACGTGTTAAAATTTGGTTACTTTAAAATAACGGCAACCCGTGCCCCAAGGGCCCTAAGTACTAAGGACCCTCAATTGAGTATTTTGGGGCCGAAAAAGCGCTATTTCTATGTAAAACGTAAAAGTAAAGCCCTTTAGGGCCGATTTTCTGTTTGTTTTAACCTATCTCTAAGCGTTTAGGAGATATTGTCCGTCGTAATGCAATCCCCCCCTAGGGCGCCACCCCGCACCGCGGCACCGCTGAGGTACGTCCCGCACCACTTACTAGAGGCTTCCCCTCAACCCCCTCCCCTCCCTCGGCAAAGACTTTGCTCCTGATGACAAGATTTACATGCTAGTGGTACAGTATTGAATAGGTTGTTCCTCTTGTGTCATGATTAATGTTGTTAAAGCCTATAATGTCAATTTCCGTCCTATGTACTGGGTACCGACCCCTTAAACGTTGATTTTTGCCGCCATACGGCCGCGAACCATTCCAGCAGGCTTTGTTCCAAAGTGCTTTTTATGTACAAAATATTATAAGCATGTGTTACAAATGTGTCTATGAATAATAAAGGAATGAAGGGAATGAGAAGGGCTTCCAGGGCTCCAACAGTAAATAGAAATATTCAAGGAAGAAGAAACGAGGCAGTCAGCTCACGGATGTAGACCACTGTGGATAGATAGAGATAGTTCTTGTGTATAGTGTGCAAAGGATAGGAAGTGCTAAGTTTTTAGGATGTAAGGAGAAAAGTGGTGAAATAAATACTTTATCATGAACGTGACGTTCATTTTAAGAATAGACCAACAAGGAACGGCATGTAATCAAGACTAAATCCAGGCATTGAACTGGTTGGAAAAGAAAGTGAAGAAATACTCGGCTAAAATTTACCGACAGTGAGAGAAGTACTGCGTGTTTTCTCTATCACCTAATGGGTTCTAAATTTGTAAGACTTAGTGCGAGAAAAACCGTGAGAAATGCGTCTCATCCATAGTATATAACTAGAATTCCTGTTGTTACGGAAAATAAGGCGATTGAAAAGTTAGAAAAATGACGCAAAGAATGGATGAACGTGCAACGGCATAAAGAGAGCGCGAACTACAGTGGATATGAAGAGAAGAGAATCTTTCGTAACAAAACTTGATGATTTGCTTGACATTGCAAGGAGCGGTACCATTGCATTCTTGACGCGCGAGGAGGAAAGTGCAGTTAATATTTCGGATAAATGTGCTTGGACTGAAGAAATAAAGTTCTTACGCAAATAAAGAGGAGAACGAAATGCAGTTATTGGTTGAATAGATGTCAATACATTCAAGAAGAAATGAAAAGATGTGGTTCTCCGCTCCTTTTGTTGCATTAGCTCCCATCAGTGACCCGCAGTTCCTACAAAGACTTGTTAATTACGAAAGTGTTAACCTGGACATAGCGAAAGCAGCACAAAAGAGGTTTTCAAACCACTTGTGGTACATGAGTGAGGAGTTGGTATGCCTGTCATTCTTTGACGGATCCATTTCTAGGTGTGAAAAAAACATGATACGCCGTATGTGCTCTTGTGTAGGAAAATATGATCCACCGAAGAAGGCATTCTATAAACGTAAAGACATGACTAAGGTATCTATACCAAATTTTGTCACCACTAATTCGAGAAAGCTATTTAATGTATTGTAAATATGTATTGCATTCTTTGATGTGAACATGCGAGAATGTGATGAACATACAAGAACGATTTGAAAATTATTCGGGGTCATTAAGTGGGAAATTATTGTGCAGCGAGAGGAGTGAAACTAATTCAAGATTTTTAGGCAGTCACGTTTAAGGAAGAGAGCTTTCAAAATATGACTAACAATAAGTGTGACTTTTCATCGCAATACAACCCTTACGTGCGGAAAGGCACTTTAATTGCCAAATATGGGATGTCAGTGAAAAATTAGAAATACGATGAAAATCAATTTTATTTTGGTTAATGTACCGAAATTCATGGGCAGAGTGAAAATAAATTGATTTCATGGATTGGAAGTATTGTTATAGCAATTAAATTCTTTCTAAAGTAAGCACATTTCTTCAGAGGCTAGATCTTGACATCAGGAGCAAAGTCTTTGCCGAGGGAGGGGAGGGGGTTGAGGGGAAGCCTCTAGTAAGTGGTGCGGGACGTACCTCAGCGGTGCCGCGGTGCGGGGTGGCGCCCTAGGGGGGGATTGCATTACGACGGACAATATCTCCTAAACGCTTAGAGATAGGTTAAAACAAACAGAAAATCGGCCCTAAAGGGCTTTACTTTTACGTTTTACATAGAAATAGCGCTTTTTCGGCCCCAAAATACTCAATTGAGGGTCCTTAGTACTTAGGGCCCTTGGGGCACGGGTTGCCGTTATTTTAAAGTAACCAAATTTTAACACGTGAATATAAACACGATTTGGATCATTTTGAGACCAGGAAAACATAACTTTTCGCAATTCTGAAAAATAAGGGCCGGCCTAATGCACACTCACTACGCCTTCTCGAGAGAGATTTTATATCCTCACGCCATGAACACACGAAATGGGAACCGATTTGTGGCAAAGATCACGCGTTGGGAAGCCAAAGGTCATCATTTGCCCGCGAATAACTGGCGCACGCTCAAAGCCAAAACCGCAACAAGCGATCCGGCGATTTGGCCTCGTCCCAAGAGGAGGCGAGAAGAGAGGATTGCACTCACCCAGCCGGCCTATCTTCTTTAATAGTCCTGAAAACAGCCCACAAAGGTATCAGCACGCAACTCTGAGGTCATATTTTCTAATGCCACCTATTTTTGGGAGTATCTCCGATTTTTTCAAAATATTAGCGAATTTTCCAGGCGAATGTTCCCCGAAAATTGTGAAGTACTTTACCGCACTCTGTTTATATAGAAGGCTAAAATATACAATGAATTTGGAATTTTTTTATGACAATGCTGAAAAAATTTGGATTGATTGACGAATTTAGCAAAAAGATGCTAAATGCATGCGTAATTTCAAAGTATTAAAAAAATCTCTGCATTGAGCTTTTGTTCAACCAAATAAAAAGAAAAATATCTGAAAAATTTCTCGGGCTTTCCACCAGTTGATGTTTTTCATGCCTCCCGACGTTTCGAATGTTTCGCAGCGATTTGCTGTTCATCCTCGGGGGATCTTCCAAAGATCCGGAAGATCCCCTGGGGATGAACAGCAAGTCGCTGCTCGAATCGTCGGAGGCAATGAAAACATCAACCGGTGGAGAAACCGAGAAACCTTTCTGCAGCTGATACGCCGGGAAACCCTAAGATCATACGAAAAGAAAAATACTTTGCTACTCGACAAGAGTGCAGGCATATAAATCTGGTACGTCTAAATCAGGCAGACGCTTATAAAACCTTACAACAGCCCTCAAAGTTGATATCGCGAATTTCTGAGGTCATACTTTCAAACATTTCTTCATTTGCGAATAGTTCAGAGGGAAACTTGGACGTTTTGAGAGGCCTTTAAGCAGGCTAAAAGATTTCCTGACAATCTGATCCGTGCAACGGGGACTGTCTATGTGACAAGTCATAAAAAGATGAGATTTCATCTCCACGCGTCATGAACAAGTGAAATGGGGGCAGATTTGTGGCAAAGGCTACGCGTTTGGAGGCCGAAAGGTGATCATTTACCAGGGAGGGAATAGCTGGCGTTCAATCTCAAGAGGCAAAAACAGCAACAAGCGATCCCGCGATTCGGCGCGCTGTCTTAGCGAAGCGAGGAGGCGAGAGAAGGGTGGATTGCGTGTCCGAAGTGGGTTTATCTCTGCGACTGCATCGTTCGTAACAATTCAAAACGACGGAGACCGCCCTCTCGATTCCACGCAAATGAAAGGGCCAACGCCGCGTGTGCCAGATTTAACGACGTCTCCACGAATCAAAATGCTTGAATCTAACTGCCAAAAGCCCTGGTGCATATTATTTATCCGTCATTTCAAACCATAGCATAAGTCACTTAAGAAATAACTGGCGGTCACACGTTTACTCAACGATTCAACTTAACGGTTGGTTTGAATAGTATAACTCACCCAAAATTATAGAGCAGGTTAATGGAAAAAATAGCCATAGCAGTGGGGGGAACTAAGAGAGAGAGAGATGACACAAGTGTGACGTCGGAATATTGTTTTTTTTTTTACAAAGACCTCTTTATTTTCTTCAAATTATGGTTTTATTATTGCCTTACTCCTTCAATCAACTTTCTCTCTTCCTTTTGTAATCAACAATCCCCCATCCCTTTCATCAACAATTGCTTGACAACATTAAATAATTATATTTAAATACCGAACATTAAACTACCAAATGGCGGCATTCAGAGAACATTTTTACGCGGAAGCAATTTAAATTAACGCGAAAATTAGCGTGGGATTTGGTCGAATTTGAATGGGCGTGAAATTTAAGGAACGCGCAGACTCGTATATCTCTATATATTCTCTATGTATCCTTTGCTTATATTGATTCAAGCCTTTTACTTCGGTAGAAGACATTCCGGGATAAAAAATAACGTGAATGTAATAGAAAAGTGAACCCCAGAAAAGACATCCAATTAGCTAAGAAAAAACTCATCCTTCTTCTTCTTCTTCAAAAAACTTCAATGAGTGGTATATTTGAATCCTGCTGTGTGAACGGCGGTGAAATCAGCCAAATGTATCGCAAAATATTTCAATTAATATTAATTTAAATACGACGTGAGTGGAATCTTCCCTTTACTTGTTCAAAAGAATGATAGATTACGGCTCATATGTTATATTTTTTATGTTAACGTCCCCGGGCCATGAAGCTAATTTTTAAGTGCGTCAATAAATGTTTTTCAGGTACCTACGTGAAGTGTCTTCAGTACTGTTTTGAATATCATCAGTTCACTACCCAAAGTGTCAATTTTCTACTTTTCTTTTTCCTAAGGCTTTCATGTACCTACTGCTAAGTAAATATAAATATGTAATTTTCCTTTGATGTAAACATGTGTGAAATCAATTAATTTTTCAGGCCATGTTTTGAAGAAAAGTAGTAGAAAGTTTGTCATTCAGCCGTTTATTAATTTCTGTATGCTTGGATGTACACTCCAAGATTTAAAAAGTATAGGCGCGAGAATGTTTTTGTTAAAATAATCGGAAGAGTTTCCATTTTGAATGGCTTCGAGTTTCACCGGGCATAAAGAATCAATCATATATGGAAAAATTAATTCGATCAATATAATTCGATAACCCTCGTATTATCCAAAATATTTCAATCATGGACTCATACTTCTCTAAGAAAGAGCAAAATAAAATATTCTTTAATGTTTTTATCAACTCATGAAAAGCAGGCGGTGAATTTGAATTCCTGAATTCCGAATTTTTTATATTACCCTTCTTCCTTCCTTCCTTCAAAATAATTGTAGTGAAGGGTGTAGACAAACGCGACCAACTCATTCATGTTGTGCGATTCAGAAAAACACTTAAATTGTGCACGAGATTTCAATATGTGCAGGTATGCGAAAACTAATCATGTAAATCGCTCTTGTATTGTATTTTTTGAGCCTTAAATGCAAAGCCAACAGACCAACAGATATTTATGTAATTATAGAAAGGAAGCTTCATTTTAATCCCACGGAAAATGATAAAGTGAGCGTAAAAACTGTAAACCTATACAACTTTTACCACTATACTGGATTTTTTTACCAACAGCCGTCATTTAAATTTAGAAGTCATTCACTAAATTAAATAAAGAAAGCATTCCATCATGATCTTTTAAAATCCCTGGAATGGTAAAATTAACTCCCTCAGGCGAGATATAGCGAAACACATCTTCATGTAAATGAAACAGATGGAAATTTTACTTTAGGTTTTACTGGTATGCGACGAGTTTAGACTTTAACGTCATCGTCATGTAACCTGAACACAGTTCAGTCAAGTACACAATGTAGACATTAAAAGTCGAAACGAGTCGTACACCAGTAAAAATTTGTGGAAAAATTCATGCTGTTTAATTTAAATTACGCCGGAATCATAACGTAATAAACGGAAATCCAAGGTATTTGCGAATACTCTACGAAAAGTGTCGGAGAAAATGAGCTTGCCGAATGCCTTGAGCGCATCAGCAGGAAATATATACGTACAGAAGCGAAACATTTCTCAAGGCTGTCACCGACGGCAGGAAACTCGGGCGTAAGACGACACTGACTCGGGTTGTACGAGAGGAGAACCAGGCCGCCAAGAAAGAATTCCCAGGGTCAAGTGTTCGTTAAGGGAAGGGGTTCATCCCAGCGAGCCCGCATTGTGCTCGAAAGTGCGTAGCGGATGGAAAACAATATCGGCCTGGTAAAAAAATAAAAGGAGGCCGAAAAACAAAAGTGAAAACAACAACTCACTTACGCCCCGAAGACAAGGGCGCATAAAACATTTCCGCGGTGTAATTCGGGGCAGAGAGAAATCTCAATCCGTCTCGCTTTTCAAAGCGCCTGCCTCTCACCAGCGACGCACAATAGCGCTCAACTCTTTATCTCAGGAAGCCCAACCCCACTCCCGACACCTTCCTCAGAGCCTCCCTCCCTCCCTCCCTTCTGGGGCCAGTGACAAAAGAATGCCGAGGGTCGTCTTCTTTCCCGAGAATGAAAGGAGCAAGTTGCACAGTCTCTCTCTCTTTCCCCCCCCCTTTCCCTCACGGACGGCAAGAGACAACGCGCGGCCCACGCAAAGTTCCCCAAAAGAGGGAGATTCTCATCTACCCTACCCCCTCTCCCCCAACCCACTCCCATCCTTCACGTTTTTGCTCCAAGTCGGCTGCCTCCCTTAATTGCACCATATTTTTTCTCCAGCGACATCTCAAATTTCACCAAACTCTAAAGCGGGCATGCGGTTTAAAAAAATAATGTAATAAAATGTTTTAATTATTAAAATGATTAAAATACGATGTAGGAAGTAATCAATATCCCACCAGGCTTACAATAACGTGTAAAAGTATTATGTATGCAAGTATATTTCAATTAAATTTACCTGATTAGACAGTACACTATGTAAACTTCATTAAAACTTTACTCGAGTTCACATTGACGGGATTGGTTAGTGAACAGGAGGTTTATTGACAGATTCACCAATGTTTAAATAGATAGTCAAGTCCTTTTGATATTTTAAATGTCAGGATTTTGAGAACAGTAATTTTTGCATGTGATACAATAACTCGCTCTGTCTCAGTTCTTTTCTAAGGTAGAGAAGCTGATTAGTTTGCCTCAAAGAACCAAACCTTAAGGTAAGGAGCGAAAAAAAGAGGTAAAATCTCATTTTATATCTTTTTAGACAACAGCAATACAACATCTACAGCCGGGGGAAATGTATATTTGAAATCTCAAATGAATGAATGTAATAACTGAGAAAAAAATGATTTAAAAATATAAATGATTAATTTATTTTCAATATTTAAAAAAATTACATAAACACTACGTTGAAGTTGCAAACCTAACAATTCACTGAACAGAGGGGGACAAAAATGTTTTTCCAGGAGATGTACTTCCATTTTAACGCAGAAAACCTAGAGATTCAATTATATGTTATATTTTATTATGTACAATATCAGCTTCTTTACTTGTATAACAATTGAAGAATTTTTTTCCTCTATAGTAATACCTGTATAGTGTATATAATTCCTTGCTGCAATGTATTGATAACCTAGTGACCTAGCATCGACCGGTTGAAAGCCCGCTTTTCAACTGCCCTCGCGTGAGAGGTGCTTTCGAAAGAGGGATAGAACACAGAAATAGATGAAGCACATCGGATAGCAGTGAATTTGTGAAGAATTATCTTGATTAGTAAATTAATGTCACAAAAATTTATTACGGGACAAAGAAACTACTCTAGTTGATAATATGCAGCTAATTTTTACCATTCAGGAGAAATAATCTTCATACTTTATTATATTAAATGCTGGATACTACGTAGAATCCATTTCTATTTGTTCAACTGATATTTTAGCATAATATTTGGAGAAATATTTGATATAATAAGAAAAACAATTTCTTAATCAGATGGGAAAGCCTTGGTCCTCTAGAATACTTGTCTTGTACTGAAATAACTCCTCTCATATCAGAAGTCAACGCTAATCTTCCCTGCGCGAGATTATTAAGAGAAAGCTAACTAATAACCCTCAACCGTGAGTACGTTACATCCACACATCTGTGCCTTAGTCTGGATCGGCGTTGCCCTCAACTACAACTATACCAACCTTCGGGTTGAATCGGTGAGTAAACGATAACTTTAATTTAAGATCGTTTATCACACCATTATTTAAAAACTCTTCGGAAATCTGAGCCTCTAGAAAGGCATTTAAAATTTGTCAAACACCTGCTAAAACATATTGATCGGCATTTTAATATAAAATTGAAATATTTTACCTGTATTAGTTAGAGAAGTGTACTATATTGGTGTATTGTTTATTTGTTTCCAGCATTTAAAACTTAGAATGCCGCGGTATTTTCATGTACAGGTTGTTTGAAACCCAGGGTTGTTGATGTTTTTTTTTATAAAATCCAGTACATATCCAGTAAATGTAAGTTAATATATTTGTTCTGATAAATGACAGTAATTTCCTTATAAGAAGACTAGATAGCTAAAGAAACGGGCTACATAGTTGGGGTCTGAGAAAAATGCTCGGAATATTTTTCCACGGAATTTAATAAGACTGCCCGAGCTCCACTTGGGATTGGGTCCCTGGCAGAAAATATACATCCCGAGGTGTACTTGACCTTCCACGTAACGCATGGCAGTCTGCTTCTATATCCTACCGTCATATGGGACACATGTTGACGCCCGTTCCGTTGATTTATCTGTTCTCTCATCCAACGGAAAAATGAGAACGAACTGATTTTCGATTTCAGCTTTTCATTATTTCTACTTAGATGTTCTCTGATAAATTAGCTATGGTAAGGTATATGGAGGAGGGGACCGCTGAGGTCATTTGTACCATGAGTGAAGGGTAGAGTTGGGATGGTGGAGAGAAACCTGGCTTCCGTATTAGATTGGTCTTGATAAATGGTGCCAAGGAACACAGCCTCAAAATCTAGTTAAATAAATTCGCCGAACGCCACTGAGCTGGTTCAGCATATTCTAGTTGAGTGCAAGTAAGAGGAAAAACTCCGAAACTCATGCATTATGAAGACCACATCACGCCTACACCATTCCACTTATATCCGTATTTACAGTGGTTGCCGTTAACGCACTTTTTTGTTAAGTTTATTGATCATTCCAAATTTTTGGTACATTATTAAGATATCCTATTCCCTAATAGTTTTATTTTTTAGCATGCATAAGATTTAGGGCGTGGAAATATATTCCTCAATTTGGGGAAACATTAGCCTAAAAAGCCGCTAAAATTTTGAAAAATAACCACTCAGAAGTCAGAATTTCTCTCGCATAATGCAGGATGCCTTTCTAAATACGTCCTCGAAGATGCATTTCATACGTTTTTGAGCTATCATGAGGACATATAAGGAAATATCCCCGCTACGTGTACGCAGTCCACCTTTCTCGCCTCCTTAGGGACGCCGCCAAATCGGGATCTCTTGTTCCTATATTTGCTGTAAATGTGCGCCATCCATTTGCAGGAAAATTATAATATTTTCCACAAATCTAACTAATTCCCGATTTAAAAAAAATGAATATGATATGTATAATGTGTATGTGGCCTAATCTACACGCGTAATATTTGCTGTAATCAATTGAGTCATGGATGCAAAACATGCATTTTTTTCGATATTTTATTGTATCACACGCATTGTTTTGGAACGTGGTTTACATACGTTTAACTCTTGGTCAAAAATCCCCAGCTCATTGCTGTATAGATGATGAGTATTATGTGTTATATTAACTCTGAAGTAAAGCATTTTGTCTTCAGTGATTTTTCCATTCAGTAACATAATTATTATTCCTAAATCTAAGATTGGTTGACATAATTTTTTTAAATTTCTTAATTCGCCTTAACCTTTGAGGCTATTTGCATAAATCCCTCTGTACATGACATAGGAAAATGTCCTTTTGAGTCAAGCTTTATTGATAGCGTTTTCTGCAATGGTGAATACTAAGCTCAGGAGATTACATAATCGTTCTACTAATGATGTTATTTAATATTTTCACTAGAGGATAGAATCTTATTATACCTTTTTACTACCGGTAGACTTATTTCGTCTTTGCGCGGGGAACGCTCTCGGATGTTGGCACCGTTGGCACCCAGAGGCAATGGCTGGCGAAGGAACCGCTCGATGGCTCCGTGACACGACACGCGGCTCGCCCGCTTCGAAATTCGTGACTTAACCGTGCAGATCGATGACGACGGCAGGTTTTTCGTAGTCGGTTTTGACCGAGCAGTGAATTTAGATTTTGAAGAAAGATAATACCCTCACAGTCTGATTTCCGTATTCTCCCCCGAAAGAATGAGTATCGTGAGCAGGAGGAGTATATAGAAGTGGTCTTAGTCATTCTGGTAAAAAAGCTTTACTCGTACCGCCACCTTTTTGATTTGGGCGCACTTTTATTGGTTTTCTTAATTGTCCGTGGCGCCATTATGCATGCCAAGAGCGTTACATTTCTTCATCATTGTCAATTAAGTATTCGTAATCGCGAAGGCAGTATGAAAAAGTTATTTATTTATTTTCATTGCCCCGAAAACAGCTCATTTTAGGCCTTTTACATCAGGGATATAACGTGAAACAAGGACTATCACATAAAACTATTCCCTGAATAGGGGTTACCTTCCTAGGCGGGACTCAAACCCGCGACCTTCGGTTTGGCAGGCGAGAACTTATCCCCGCCGGCACTGAGGCCGGTGATGAAGTATGATAGGTTACATAGGTTTAAACCCCTAATTATAGCAGATTTTTTTAGCAAAAAATTTCGTTTCATACCGTATCGATCGTACTACGGTGGGCGGTATCACGAGAAGGGGGTAAAGAAAATAGACTGCAGCACAGAGAGATTAAAAACTTGATTGTTTCCTCGTGCTATTTGGGATAGCAATGGTTTCTCGGTTAATTAAATTAATGGTGTCACTCACTAAGACGTCTCATTGCATATTTTTCTATTTCAAATAGAATAATTTGTATCATTACTACCTACAATGTAATAAAATGTTTATTTTCATTCACCTCATCATTTTGGACCTTTTTTCTTATCGGCGCTTCTTCGCTGCAGCTACTTTGTATAGTTCTAACCTAGTATGGATATATAGTACTACAGTACATAAGACTACATTATTTACTTACCGATGATAAGTTTTGCCTTTCTATACGAGTGCATTTTGTGACGTTGTCGCGGGCCGCGTAGAGCAATATTCGCTTGGTGGAAGCTAGCACCACTTGCACGAATGTGCACGTATTGATTTTGTTATTATAAACGATTGCTTACTACCACTCGGTGAGCAAGTGGAATTCCTGTTTCAAGCTGATGATCGGTTACCCTCTGCCCAACACCCTAGAGGTGGCTTACAGGGTATTATGAGAACGCAGGTAAAGCGTTCTCAAGTACTTAAGATGCATAAATGAGGATTTCGAAACGCCGCGTTGGCAAGAAGGTGGGCTGGATAGAAATCTTCTGGCCCATCTACAAAAATTAGAAATGACATAGATAACTTAAAAGATCAATAAATATTCTGCGTCACTTTGGATCAATGTTTTTTTTCTAATATGAATGGCATAACGCTTTGCCAGTTTCACCGATGAAAGTAGAATCCACCATTATCGACCTTCTACTGAAGTGAGGGGATAAACTGTAGATAGGGCAGCAGCTGAGAGGGATCGTCTTTGACTTAGCCTACCTTCCTGCCACGGCCACCTGAGGCCCGGCTTTGTAGGTCAAAGGGCGCAAAAAACGGTTCCAACGAACGGGAACCGCAAGCCACTCAAAAAAACTTACGCTTCCTTTTATGCTTCAGATAGGTAGGGGAGATATAAGAAGCATTTGTGAGTTCTATTGCTTAAAGTCGATATTCTGAAAAATTAAAATTTCATCACTTGGACACCGGCCATGCGAATCCTTTCTAAAGAGCGACGCTCATTAAACAGGGTAAGTCTGAAAAGCTCCTCATCTTTATTGATGAAGGGGGTAAGTCATTGAGGGTTGATCTTTAATCATATCAATTCGCTAACTTTGACCGCCTTAGAGTAGCTCTATTATTCGGAAATACTCAAGAGTATGTAAACAACATTACATTGAAACAACATTAATGAAATAATATAAATAATTGCATAAAATATAGCTAGTACCTTAAGTTTTTGGTCCAATTATTTTGTATCTAACAAACAAAAACCACAGCAAAATTAAAACCATAACATTTAACAATTTGAAACTCATCCCCATCAGTTATAAAAAAAAGAGTGTTGATCACTACAACACATTCATCATTATTGCTTGTTCATATCCTAAAGAACGATTGTCTATGGGGGATATTACGACAGCGTATTCTCTGACAGATTGTTTAATAAATATTATTAAATGATGAGTAATTCCCTAGGCTGCTAGGCACCATGCACATGGGGATAATCACGGTACAATTAAACGTAGCAGTCACACAATTACAAGTAGTTTCCTCGAACAATAACACCAATTAGTCTTTCCAAGCAGGAAAATTGGACCTAACGGTTGATTTGAATGCGTGAATATAATTAGTCTCGAAGGTGAATGGATTGAGAACTTATTTGAGCCATAATTGAGTCGATTAACGGAGCATATTCAGGAAGGAATTCCAAAAAAATAAATCTAAGGGAAATCCTCTCCCAAAATTTTAACCCATTTTCAAACAAACTCTGTTCCCAAAAGCTGTTATTATTCCTTCTTTGCTTTTTGCATGCAAAGGTAAAGCATATTTTATAAGGAGGAAGAAATCACTGGTCGATTTATTCAACCAATCAGCGTTGTAAAATGCATTCAAAGATAATGAAGAAATGGGTAATGCAAAGATTAATGTATTTTAACGATTATATTTGCAGCTCGCAAATTAAATTATTAGCTTACAAACCCCTGCAGCAAGGACTTGAATTGGAATAGGGAGATGAAGAATGATCTGGTATTTACCAGGCATTACAATAGAATTAATGTCTTCCTATTGTCTTCCTATTATCATTAACAGACACTTTGTTACTTCCAAAGTATATATTTTTTAAATTTATTTTTAACCGGTTTCGGCTGTTACCTAAATATCAACTACAGAAAATATCCTCTTTTTCTGTACTTAATGATATTTAATGCAATACTTGATAATGGTGTAACAGCGGAAACCGGTCAAAAAAAATATTGTGGAAGTCACAAAGTGTCTGTTATTGATAATATGGAACCCTTCCATCACGTCCAAGCTTCCAGTTTCGATTTAATTCTTTATCTTCCTCTGGATGAGTTAATTCCTATCACTATTTCAATAGCAAACTCTTTGGTTACATTAGGATTTCTGAAATTCATCTATTTCTAATAACGATTGCATCTAATTCAACTGATTTCCAAAATCCTATGACGACAATTGAGTCGGCGGTAGAAACGTTGATAACAACGGAGAAACTCACTCAGTGGAAAACTGGAGAACAGTCCTTTCAACGGAAAGCTTCAAATATTTCATTCTGTAAAGGGAATTAAATCAAGTACCAGTTTCAGGGTTCTACTTTAGAAGGAAATTAATGTCCAACGTTAGGTGGTTACGTTTAAAAGGTTTTCCCATATTAACGAGAAAAAGATTCCAGTGATTAAAGAATACTCGAAATAGATTGCAAGTGATTAAAAATGCAAATCAAAAACAAATAGGAGTGTAATTGCATTTCATGGCCAAAACGATGAGAAGCGGATCTAAACGACCGAAACCGTAAAAAAAATTAACGAGGTGTCGATTCGTAACAGACAATGAGACATTTGCTTAAACGAATTTTATCATTACATTTCTCGTATAGTCCTTAAATTACATAAATACGGGCCTCAGCATAGTCTCCTACTTGCATTGCAAATACAATTAATTTATACCATGCTAGCTCTAATGAATCAATTTATGATTGAATTACTCGTGAAAATCACTCACACTTCGTAGCGCAATGAAGGCGTCAGCATCCATCTCCTATAAAGGATACGAGGATTTTACGCAAAAATACATAATAATAAGGTACTGTTCTATGATAGTAATACTAATATACGCCATTTATAGAAAAATTATTTAATTTCCTGTGCCTATTAATCACCATTGCAAAAGACGTAATCAATGGAGCATCAATCAAAAGGGATATATTCCAAGGTCAAATTCAAAAGCATTCGAAAAACAATAGTCGCCAGGCCAAGGGGAATTGAAAAAAAAAATATTTAAATTAATATTAGGCTTAGTGATAATAATTATATGCCTGAACGGAAAAATCACCGTGAGTAAAATTTTTGGGTGAGAGTTACCGTAACACGTTACACTTATCATGTGTACACTTAATTATTTGGGGATTTTAGACCAAGATTTAAGCTAATCATAACCATGTAGGACTCATTATACGAAATAGGTCAGAAAAAATAGTTAAAACGTAATAGAGATTGGTCTTGTAATTAAAAAGTAAATAAATATATTCTATTTATTCAAGATTAAACTTATAGCATTCATTAATCGTATGAATAAGGCCACAGTTGAATTCATTCCCAAAAAAAAACAAAAAAAAATAGTTTGAAAAAGAAAGTTTCAGGCCCATTTTAAGATATTTTGTGATCAGTACATTAAGGTCGAGATTTTTTCATATTCGTTTTTATACCGCAGAGGTAATGTGACGAATGACTGGTAAGAAACAGCGCCAAGCCTGATATTTCTTGTCGTCTGCACGATAAACTATTGTAGCTCACGCAAAGAGAAGGAAAAGAACCACGAAACGGGCCATAAAAGATACGCTAATTTACGTAGCTTTCGGATTTATGCCGTTATAAAGAAACAAAATCATGCCCAAAAAATATATTTAGTCGAGTCCGCTCTGTCTCATACCACAAAATCTGTGTGTCATACTGAACGTTCATCAAACCCGCATTATGACGTAGGCCTTAGCACGTCTGAATGACTTAGCAGTCGTTTTTGGTACTTTGTAAGGGTCAACTCTCACTGAAAGGCCACTGACTTGCCCTCAATTACTTTCTGCGACAGTGTGCCGGCGAAAAGACTTGTTCCACAAAGCCAGCACCCACGTATAGGACTGGGTGTTCGGCTTATATTACCAAGTAAATTGCGCTCGGTATGAATGATCTTTTTAAACAAACTTCGAATGAATTTTATTCGTGATGAAAATGAGGCGAACGACAGCGGATTATGAATAAAAGTGTCAGTAACTCTATACAAATAATTTTAGCATTTCAATATTTCCATACAGTTTCTAATTAAGCATAGCATTCAAAATCATTCAAACGGAAATATTACCAGCGAGTTTCAATGATTCCGAGAATATTCAGTACTAAACGTTCTGCGGGTGTTCAAAGCGTAATGTACGAGGGCGCGTTTTACATGAAATTTCGGAGACATGTAGATAACTGGCAGGTTGTATGCAAGGTTGATCCGCCTGTTATATATGAGTGCGCGTTATTATAGGGAATTTCGGAAATTTATATTTTGGTGTATATAAGGAATATTTTGGTAATCCGATACATTGATTTTTGAAAATTTGAAAATTACTAATCATTGCCCTACATTTTTAAAAGAGGTTATATTTTAGTGCATATATATCTATGTATTTCTTTGGGAGGCAATTCCTTTATCAGTTCCAATGTTTATGGTACTGATGTTTCATATCCTCATCGCCAATTATCGTCATTAAAAAGTTAAGAAATATAGTGGATTTTCTACATCGTTCAGAGACGAGAATACGTTTTTTTCCCGCGCCATGAAGCTGCACGCTACGGTGAATCAGATTATCTTACATAGTACACGCGATTCCGTTTTTCGAATTATTCCCTCAATTAACGTACTCTATTATAATTTATCGTGCAAACGAAAATAAATTTAATCGTTGGTGCATATATAAAAGCAATTTATTACCAGTCATTCGTTAAAATGCCGCGGCTTTATAATTACGAACATGAAACAGAATCCGGTCCATGGGAATTCTGTTTAGTATTGGCATTCGCCAACTCAAAGTAGCAAAGAAGTTAGCAAATATAGCTACCGTTACAGCATTATCCTCTTAAATGAGTAGGTAATGTTGGCAGTGCCTAGCCTTCAGCGACGAAAGAACGGGGATAGGCACCGCTCCCTGGCCTATCGACTGCCTCTACTCTCCGAGTGAGGCCCTCGTTCGCCTGTGACCTGCTTCGACCCCGGCGAGGATGTCTCCTTCGGCTCAACCCCACTCAACCCCACGCCGCCACCCTTGCCGTAATGAAAACGGGCGGGGGAGGGGGACGGGAAATGGAGTTGTCGCCTGCAACGGGAATAATCCGAGATGCTGCGCGCTCCTTCTCCCTCAAATGGAGGAGGCGTAGAGGTCCATTGTGGGCGTGAGCACGTTGGAAGAAGAAAGAGAACCCCACTACATACTGATGATATTGCGCAGGTAAATGCCTAGTGGGTAAGATACATATATGATCTGTGGAAAAAATAGTATATGCATACGGCAGGTAGTTTGGCACGACTGTCGTAGTTTTCCTACGCTCAGCTTCCATTTCTCTGTGTTGGGACACTTTTCTTCTCTCGTTTCTCTTTTTATCATTGGCCTCTGTATCCCCGGTCTTCAATTCACTCTTGGTCTCTCTCTTTCCAGTTTTATGGAGATCTCCCTCTCAATATTTTCTTGAGCTATCTGGTGTCATCCATCCTATTAACGTGGACAAACCATAATAGTTGCTTACTCTCAACCTCTCGGATTTTACATATTTTTCAACTCAATAATTTTCCTTATGGTAAAATTTCTAACTTTATCAAGTCTACTCCTTCTGCAGCTCCTCATTTAGCCTCTCTCGCTCGTCAATAACCTAATTCTGTTTTATTTTCCTCAATGCCTCATTACTCTGCTCCATATGCTACCACACATATACCATTGTTTTATGTAATCTTACTTTCGTTTTTCTACCAATATGGGAGAATAAACATGATTATGCATACAAATCTATAATTCTTATGAATTTTAGCCTTGAGCAGCATTTTGTTTTAAGTCTTAGGCATTATATTGTTGGAAATTGGATAAGACCATCATCAAGTACAGAATCATTGGTCAGTATTAAGTTTTGCGAAAAAAAAAACCTTCAGGAAGCGCAATGATAAAGTCGTAGAAACGGGCAAATTTTTCCTCATTAGACCTCATTGGAATTGGTGGCCTCATTTGAAGACGATGTCAGTAAGTACAAGGAATTATAGGAGATGGGTTATTGGAAAAAGATAAAGTTGACGATTTAGAAAGGGAACAACTGCTATGATTTGGCCATGTTAATCGAATGGATGACCGTATAAAGCCCAAGCAATTATTGTATTGGAGACCTCCAGAAAAACTGAAAAGATAGAATGTGCGCAGCAAACATCCTCTAGGTTAATATGATGATAAATTTATGATAGCTTTGCTAATCAACTGCAACATTTGGGATGTGCACCATTGTCTGAATTTCATCTCGTTTAAATCATAAAATTGATATTTTGATTTTAAAGGGTGAAATATTTGGAGACAAAGTCAACATAATATTGAGAAAAATATTACTATAGCAGAATGTACTATGAATATAAATTCTAGCAAACGTATTCGAGAACGGCGATGTTCAACATTTCATTCTGAGGATAATAATAGACCTAAAAAGAATTCAGTGAGATAAAAAAAATGGTCTTTTGTTAGACATTTTAGTTATTTATAATAATTAATTGCCATTTAATATTAACGACTTTTATTTTACCTAGTAGTAATAAATGGTCAATGCGTTTATTGCTTATCTTCCTGCCCTAAGTTTTTTATACATGCCCATTTGCTCCAGAGTACAGCCATAAGCAATTGAGTGAATAGTGTACGCTTGGGAAGAGGTAACCCCTGCCACGTAATGGCACGTGCAGTTGTGGTAGCATCCTCATGAAGCTGATAGAAAGAAGAACACAATGGCAATTTCCACACTTTTAATATCACAACTCAGCAACCGACCATGGTTTCAACACGTAAGTATCATTTTCAAGGTGAAAAAAACCAGTACTCTCTCGGTATATATACCCAGGCCAAGGTAGGAGGTGGGGGCATATGGAATTAGGTGCGGGGGAGTGGGAGGGGAAACGGTTTTGGTGAACAAGTGAGTGAAGGACGAAAACATACATCGAGTGGATCGGAGTGAAGGTCAGGGTTTTGACGTCATGGGGATGCATTTTAACAAAGGAGAGTCAGTGCAAAATAAAACATCATTACAAAGTCCATCCGGACTATTGGCAATTTCGAATTTTTCCATAAAATCTAGTTTAAGCCCTTTGTCAATACAATGTAAAATATGTATGTAAAAATTGCTAAAATGGTTACAGAGGCATAAATGATTAGCGAAACAAGATTTCCCGTCATTTTATATAAAACTTCTTCTATGTTCCTTCTTACTCCCTCATTCCTAGAAATAGAATTCATTCGCGAATGCATTTTCGGTGGAGCATCGCTTCCCTCGCCTTGAGGCGGAATGGGGGAGTTAATCGTGTTTGGAAGCCGGAACTTGCTCGATGCTTTCGCTTGGGGACGGATCGGGTGACTCGGCGCAACTCTAACATCGCTTTTGAGTTCTTCTCACGGCGAGGTGCCGTCCTCAGAGAGGACCAGAGAAAGCCTCTTACGTTGTGCGGGTCCCTCTCACAGAGGAACTATGGAGCAGGCCTATATAAAGATCCAGGAAGGAAAAAATACCCTGGACAAGAATATTTTTGAACCAAAACGCAGAAAGCGAAATGAAAATTATATTTCTGAAATCCATCGCGCTCATGGTCATTCCTGGTTACTTTCTATAAAATTAAGGTAAGTACCAACCCCGTGCGTGGAATTGTAACGGCCTTGCTAGTGGCCATAATAGTGTTTGTAATGGTGTATTCCTTTCACCAAATATCCTACAGATAATTGAGAGGTACCCTGAGTAAAGGCCAATCTTTAGCAAAAAGAGTAGCGAAAAACATAATTAAGCGCTTAAAGAAAAGTCATCATCATAGGGTTTACAGTGCATCAACATTTAAAAATGTTGATGCACTGCCCGCCATTTATAATTTTTCATCAGAATTATCGGCAAACCGCTGCATATGCAGCATTGAAATTGAGTACACTTGTTTCTTAAGTCTCTTTGTCTTTTCTGGATTTTAATTATCCATTCCTTATATTTGAATCCATGTGATTATTTATCTTTTTCCATGATTTACGGCTTAAGTTAACAAAAAACGGAGGAATAGCTCATGAAACAGGTTACTACGATGCTTCGCATTAAAAAAATTTCACCATAATTTTCTCATTAGTTCGATATCGACAGATCGACCGGTCGGAACTAGCTCGATGTTTCCTCTTTGGGACGGTTCAGATGACTCGGCATTATCTCTGCATTACTATTGAGATCTCCTGTGGCATCTCATGCTGTGAAACGCCAGGGAACAGGAAAAAGCATCTTATGGTGCGCGGGTCCATCCCTGCAGAGGAACTGCAGAATCATGTCTACACAAATCAAGAAGGTGGAAGAATGGCCCGCAAATGTCTGCATGTGACCTCGGTTATCGAAGGGCCATGGTAGGGAAGGGAGGGCACATGTGTAAATAGTAAAGTTTCATTGGAAGAGGGCGCTATACATAGGAGCGGCTGGATCCTCAAACATAATCCATCTCTTGAAGATGTAACTTCGTCACTTCATCTGTAATTAAACCTCTCGTGGGCAATAAGCGCATAAGTATAGTAAAGTGAATATTACGTGGGATAACTTTTACCATCTCTTGTGAGCACAACTATATTTCACATTTTTGCATTTACAGCATAATGCGATAAGTAATTCGTATTTTATCATGCATGCACTATAGTTTCGCGTGATTAAATATATTAGAGACAGGACTTTTTGTTAGCAAAGGTAATCGTGAATTGGCTTAAGTTTCATGTACTACTTCTGAGTACCATGCAATGTCTTTCTTTAGAGGATAGCATTCAGTGAAAAGTTAAAGAATGCATAAAAAACGATCACAGTCGACGTCTTTGCTAGAAATTGGAAGCATGGCGTATAGAACGTCATCGTACACTGTGAATATAAATGGAGGCAAGTATATTAGATCACTCATGGGCTAGCTTTCAGTGTTTATCTTCCAGTAAAAGAGTATGCAGAGACATGCAAGCTTCGGGATTCATCTTTGCTTGAAAATATTTTCAGTTGGGCGCAGCAGATTTTTGGGTGATTTGTGTGCACCTTATTCCTCAATATTCACCATCGTTGCCATTTTACACTTTTACACGGTTTTCCAATCAGAGCGATCACCAAACAATTTTATTATTCCTTCGATCATGTGGTTAAAATGAGGAAATACAATGGCGAAGTATTTTTTCCACAATACTATTATACTTTTTTTTTACTACACCCGGTTTTATCGAAGAGTTTCACACGCAGTTGAACCTGTCACGCCGTCTTTAATTTAGCTCGAAATGGCATTCCATCAGTTTAATACTCAAATGATTAGATTTATCGGTCAAAAACGAAGCATAGAAACAAAGAAAAGTAGTTGAGAATATTCGTGTTTTCCTAATACACACGTCCTGAAGTAACTGTTAGATGAATTTTATAGATATGGTAAATTAAATTTTTGTGGCATTAGAGATTATTTATTCAAGATAACTGTTACTTACAGATATTTTTCGTTGAAATATTAGTTAGTTGGTTGGACTTTCAAAATGTCAGTTGGACTGTTATAAATGTTTTAATTGGACTTTCAAAAGAATTATTATAATTTATTTACAATGTTCTTAACACGAATTCAGCAATAAGGTGAAGGCCACAGAAGTGTCATTATGTGTATGTCATTAAATGTCTTCAATAAAATCTATCGTGAAGACATAGATCTCCCGCATACAATTTATTTTATGATATTTCTTTGACATGCGGTAAAGCTTTTTATGCGCAGATTTTAATTACTCCTACAGTTAAATCATTAATTCCTAACAGAGGCATGCGAAATTTATGACTTCTTGGATGAAATTAATTGCACCACTCAGCTGTTGAGGAGGAGCATTGTTCCGATTATTTCCTTTTTATTTCCAATTCATTTCAATGTTCAGTTATCCGAAGGGGCAACCTGGATTCTCCCGGGAAAAGTTTTCAAGAAATTTATCATGCAATATGCGCTGTAATGAGAATAAAACTTTTTTCCATTGGAATTCAGAACCACAAAAGAAGAGGAACTCTTTCCCCTTCAGTAGCTTGCGAAGCACGTGACGGACATCTGAGAAGAGGTCTTTCTCCCTTTCTATCTCCTATATTTCCATCCATTTCTTTTTCATTTTCAACCCAAACCCCTTCTCTTCTCTCCCCCCCCAGCGAGAGAAGGAAACTTCCACTTTGCCTTCCACATTTTTTTTCGATATAAGTTTCCGTCGACCTCTGAGCTTCATTAAAGGACGGAAGACAAAATGCATTGAATGCACATTTAGTATGGCAAGGGCCAATTACCAGTTCAAGTATATTGCTATAGTGTATGCCATGCATTAACAATGCAAGAGTGGCAGGGGCCAAAATGACCCCTTTCCATTTTCAAATAATTTCTATCTTGCATATTTGTCGAACGATGCGGATTGGCGTTTTATTGAATTTCCATGATATGTGACTTGGCCTAACCATACGAAGTTTTATCCCAGTTTGGCCACTAAATCTTTTAGCGAGTGATCATATAAACAAATGCTTGAAATCCAACTAAAAATCGTATCTGATGTCGAAAATTTGGAAGCTATCGCACCAAATAGCCAAAAACACGAGTCTGAAATAAATCGAAAAATTTCCTGTTTGGGTATTTAAATATTTAGGAATTACGCTGAAAATCGTTTTTTAAGGTGTAAGTGTGGCCTAAGTGGAGAAAATAACATTTTAAGACCCATTACAATGGTCATACGTTGGAACTGTATTCGCCATGTTTCTAATGTAAGGCTGGTGTAAGCCTTTCGCTGTACAATCTGTACCAGTCTTGTATTAGCCGTGAAGTTCGCCCAAAGCCGAAAAACTTGACATCACTTCCGGAAACTGAGAAAATGTAAGTGTGCCCATTACAATCTAAAAATAGATCGGAATTCGGCCGCAGAAAGGAAGGCAAAGGAATGTTCTTCCATTCTCGTTGGCCTCATTGCATTCCTACGTTCTCTCCGAGCTTGTATCGCTCAATCGGAAGGAAGCCTCAAATGGTTGTTGGGGAGAAATAGCCGACGAAAAGGAATGGGCGAGATCAGACCAAAGGGTAAACATTCTAGGTTATCGCAAACCCAAGAAGTATTTTCCCATCTACTGCTTTCACATTCTCGGATAGAATGTGCCAAGAATTTCTCAAGAATGGGACAAGTTTAGCTGTACTTTTGTAACTAGGCGGGCTTTTGAATTGTTTACATCTCATTTATGGAGTAGAAAAATATCGTTAACAATCTCGGGCAACTCTACTCAAACTATTGGAATGCGGGCTACAAAGCACCGTGTATGGAAAAAGCGGAAGCTAGGCTGGAGCACATGGGCCTTTCGAAAACGATAGACTCTCATGTGTTTGAATTAGGAAAATTGAATTGTGAGAAAAGCGCATGTTGAGGTGCAAGAAACTATGGGATTGGATACAACTTATCTTCCAAGTCGTAATACCATCCGAATTATATTTGCTGAAAAATATAATACAAATTTGCGTGATTTTCCACGCATTCTAATGAAGCAAATTTACATTCACAAGATACTCCACTCGCGCGATTCTATTTATTACCGCCGATCGCTGTAAATAGTGGCGCTCCAGTCGTTAGAATACTTATCAATACACGTATTAGCCCGCAAGAAATACGCTTCGAGATGGATGTAATCGTTTATTGCTAAAAATTAACCTCAAGTCAACTATCTTCGATCATATTGTCATAACGGTGAGTTTCTAACTCACCGTTATTAAGGAACCGTACAGTTTCCGGATGATGAACATGATGTACAACCACAAAATAATTACGCAAATTTAGAACAAAAAAAAATTAGTTGGTACGAATAATATCGCTTTCTGGCACACATTATATCGCAAATAGGGCTACAAAGAAAATTACAGCACCATTTACATTCAAAATTCTAGAGATCATTCTCAATATTGCTAGGAGGGCAATTTCATAGCTTCATTTATGGAAAATATATCGGAATTACAATTTTTTCGAGCCCAAAGTCTCGGGTTCATCTTCAAATATTTCACGCAGGTGATATAGACACACTTGAAAACTCTACTTGACGAATTATCACTCATGCCCATTTCATCAATACACTCTGACAAGTATACTGACGTTAAATTATCAGCAGTCTGCAACTTAATACATACCGATCTGTAACTCCGCAATTATCCCCGTTGAAAGCGACGCCATCTGTCAAACGGTGAATCGCGATTTTGACCCAGACATTGATGCTATTTACGTTAGAAATGAACTGAGGAGTAGCGATGACATTCCGCTGCAACAACTCTGGTGTATTCTGAAATCAATCAGAGGTAACATTGTGTAATTAGAAATTACAATAAAATTTTTTTAAATATTGGGTATAACATGAAGCATCGTATTTACAGCTTTTTAACAACGAAACGAAATTAGGTACCAAAATATTTTTCATAAATGTTGTAATAAAGAGCTTTCGAAATTTCGCAATTCGACTGTAGATAAAGAGTTTTTACATTTGCATCGATAAGTATAATGCTATTAACATGAATGGTCATACGACTGCTACGAAAGCCTAAATCCATTTACGAGGGAAAATATGTTATTTAAACATTTTTATTTCTTTCAAGCCGTAAATGCGATGCACCCGTACGGTATACAGAAAAATATGCATAAATTCCATTTCTTAGCGCAAAATGACGTTAATGTTAACATAAATAATTGGTGTCACATAGTGTACTTGAAGCATGATGAATGAAACATCTGTGCCCTTTCCCCGCAGCTTTTTAATTACCTCGATCTCGATTATATCAAGGGAAAAGTATTGAAAAATGACAGGTTTTTTCTTGAAATTGATTGGAGTGATAAAAAAAAACTGCATGAAACAAAGTGGTGTCATTTTATGTACCGAAATTCAATGAAGTATCGCCTCCATCAATAAATTTATTCGTGCACTTTATTTTAAAAGAAAAATTTAAAAAACGATCTTTTAGATATTGCTCTTCAAACTCGCATGCCAATTTTGCAACTGACAGAGGAAGGCTCATATAGCGTGAGCTGCAGCGAAAGGACCGAATTTATGTTTTATGCAACGGTGCCAGTTTATATGCACTACGTCTCATCGCTGCCGTAGCGGAGAGTGGATTTTGCACTGTGGAAGTTCGCTTCTAAGAAAGGAGGAATGTGAGGCGCAGAGCTTTGAGAGCACCGCACCTCACTTTTCCCATTCGCCTCTTTGCTATATTTCCATCTAAACTCCTCCCTATCTCTCGCATGCAATAGCTTTGTGAAAACATATCCTCCTCCTCTATTTTTCCCTCCTTAACTATTCGGTCACACCTCCTTCCAGAGCAACTCTCATCCCCGCAACCACCATGAGCAGACACTTATCTCCTCCGAAGATAGGTTTGCTTTTCCGGTGAATAGACTGAATAATGTTTTCTCGAGTTTCCGGCTGTGTGAGAGCGACAATATTCTCCAACGTTTCAGGGTTTAACACGTCCTTCGTAAGAAAAGACATCAATGTTGAGGACGCGGAATTACTACGCCAAACATCTAATCATTGGGACAGAATATCGAATGAAGTAATTGATATTTGTCTATTTCCAAACCACCGATAACAGCTCTATACGGCCTTTTACATCGGTGCTATTAACGTGTTAACAATTGAACGTTCACAAACAACCATGCCCTGAATAGGGAAACGTACCCAGGTAGGACTCGAACCCGTGACCTCCTGCTTGGCAGGCGAGGACTTTTCCCCGCCGCCAGTGAGGTTGGAAATCCGATTGTAAAACAGTCATTTCTACAGAGCCACCAGGTACGTGCTGAGAAGCACTTGGGAGCCTATGCTGAAAGTCATTGGAGGACGAAAATCGAAGCCAACCAATGGGAAGAGACCAAAAATACCTTATAAGTAATAATACAGGCCGCGGCAATGGCACCAGCATCATTCCCTGATGACGAGGAATGTCGGACCTCGAAACGTTGGAGAAAATGGACACTCTTACCCGATTGAAAACCCTAGAAAAACTTATTCAGACCTATCCATTCTCATTGGAACGAATATTCAACAGCATCGCATCTCAAACAATAGGGCCGGGCGGATTAAGATATCTTTAGTATCCAAAATTGCCGACAACGAAAAATAGTAACGGGACGATAAATAAACGCCATATTAAAATAAAAATTTTCAACGAGCCCATTATTTTCACCTGCTGATGCATAATGTTATTTTATTGGGAAGCAATTATTATCGGAATATATCTTATAGTATATTTTCCGACGGCGATTTTTTTTAGCGGGCTCAATAATGTACATCGGATGTAAGAATTCCGAAATCTGTTCAAAAATGGATACTGGGAAGCAGAGAGAAAACCAGGAAGTGGTAGGGAGGAAATGGATAAGAGAGGGTTAGATCTGGGGGAGAGATATGATAGGGATGGGTAAAGATTGGGGTTTGAGTGATGATCTTGAAGGTTCAGGTGATCACGAAACTTTTTGTCTTCGGTTAAGAAAAAGGTTTTTCGGCCAAGAAAAAACTGCTGTGACGCAGAACGTCCCAATAAAAATAAAACATCGTGATATTTTGTTGGGAGGCCATTTTTTACACGGCCTGATATAAGTGCGAGTACTTATCGCCAAGGTCAGTAAGTCAATGATAGATTCTCGATTTATTCAAATATTTATTTCTTTAATTCCACCGCCTCAAAAACAGCGCATGTGACGTCTTTACTGCGGGTAAATTTAACAAGCAACGTAAGATGATCATAAACACCTATGACCTGGATAGGGGCAACCTACCCAGGCGGGACTCGAACACGCGACTCAACGTTAGGCAAGCGAGGACTTAACCCCATTGAAAATGGCGTTGTTCGCAATTATCATGATATTTCACGATATATCGGCCAAGACCGACCCCACTCTGTCCCCCACCTCATGACAACAAGAGAATACCAACAAGATCCACCATCCTGCTCGGTACATTTGAGGGTTGGGGGCGATGGTGGCCCCTCCGGGCGGCAGTTCCGAGCACTAAATGGGCTCTGGTGAGCGACCACACGCTCTCTCCTGAACTGAGAAGGCCTTAATTGCAAACCGCACGCGCGTGCTCTTGCGTGCTTACAATGGGAACATACGCCGGCTGAAGGGATTATTTGACGCAATGCATGGCCTATGGTCAAGTGTTTTTTTTCACAACGCAGAGAGCGGAATGAAAGTTATTATATTTTTCAATATCGCAAGAACATACTCGGTCCGGTCACTTTCCACGACATTTATGCAAGTATGTCCACTGGGTGGACTGGCCCTTCGGGACACCCCATCTGTTTTAATGAATGTTTATTACTTTCTCGAAATAACCCACAGCCGCCAATTGCAGGAGAAAGTTGTTCGCGACAAGATAATTAACATTGTGGTGAGAAAATGCTGGTACCTAGAAAACAGTAGAGAAAAATTAAAATATGCTTATGATGAAAAATTAGCCATACAAAAAATATAAAAAATATACGAGTAATAGACTACAGATGTAATTCGTCGGAAGAACAAATAGTAAACTGGCACAGACGCTTATACGTGTGCACATTATAATTCAGTTGAGTTGTTTCATGGCTGCCAATTTTCATGCTGGAGTGACTTCATTACAGTTCTGGTTCATTTACTCGATTTGGAAAAACCGAATGCTCAAAAGAAGGTGATCAACAACAAACCACACGAGGTCAATTTACAAAAGTCAGGAATATATGACGAGAGGTAACACGATCTGCTTGAGTTCGTGACGTTTACGATTACGTTCGTCAATTCATCCGCGAAAGGGTTTAGGCAGTAGATTTTTTGCGGCGGAGAAGTGGGAAGCTGTTCGAGGGTAGGGTACTGTTTATTTGTTCACCTTCTATCACAATGAACAACCCATGTAAAAGATGCTTAACGATCACATAATGTTAGGGAGGGGTCAATTGTTGGCTGAATTAGCCTTATGAACCTAAATCAGATGGAGAAGGTCAAAGAGAGAGAGAGGAAAGAACGGGGTAGAGCTCATATGGAGGAGACCTTTCGAGCTGCCACCGCTTGGTACGGTCAAAGTGGCGCCACCCCGTATATGGAGGGACTAGGAGATAGGAAGGTGGAATTCAATTTCCTTCGCTAGCATTATCGGAGAATTTTAACCCTCAAAACCATTTACGCAGGTGAAATCAGTATGTTAGTGAAAATTTTGCGAACAGATTCTTCTCATCGGGGATTCTAAATATTCATGATTTTCAGAGTTTTACAGCGTAATAAGTGCATACAATTTATTTATTCAATTTGTTATTCCAAATATTCCGGAAGATCAGGGGGCGTGGTAGTATAGTGGGTTAGTACCTTTTTGCTGATCGAATGATCCCGGATTCAAATCTCATCCTGTAAGTGCTCGGTGGCTGGGCATTTCCATGGAAATGTCAACTTTTTCTCTCAAATTAAAATTCAAGCTGGAAATATTTTACCTTGATGAATCAACAGCTAAATGACTGAATTTTATGAAATAAGTGTTGGAAGCATTATTCAGAGCCTTATAAAAAGTTTTCAAATTATACTTCGATTCACAGGGTTTTGAAGATGTTTGAAATCATTACACGTAAGAGGTTGACCTGGCAGTATTTCCGTCACATGTTAATTTTGGAAATATTTAGAAGGTATTTCGGTAATTAATTTTTTTTCTTCATATGAAAATCACCTTCATAAATGATTTTTGATCATGTACAGTTAGAAGTTTTGCTTTTTTTTGTAATTTTCAATTTTATCGAAATATCCTATTGCATATGTGGAAATGGAATTGCTCCGCTCAACCAAAGCAACTGGTCCCCCTACCCTGAATATATGATACGTCTATGGCTTAATCGTAGGTGAGTTTTACCCTCACCTAACTAAACTAACCTTCGGTTTGATTCACTGAATCAGTAATGATGATCAATAGAAAAAGTCCTG
Organism: Ischnura elegans; assembly: GCF_921293095.1. Lineage (NCBI taxonomy): Eukaryota > Metazoa > Arthropoda > Insecta > Odonata > Coenagrionidae > Ischnura > Ischnura elegans. The sequence continues at coordinate 112,066,764 of NC_060246.1, read as the reverse complement.
CTTTAGTACTTGAAACTTTATTCTCTAAGCTAACCAGACAATTCTATGGATTGACACCTCATCACTTCCTTTTTGGTATATTTACGAGGAGGCAGTATTTAAAATCTAATAACAAATTAAAATAATTATAATTACCGATACTTTTAGCGATTCTTCAAACATTATGTAAGCCTTAGAAAAGAAACAAACGTTCCAATTATATCACAGAACATTTTTAACATGTTGAAAGTAGGCTTGAGGGTTGAAAATGACTGAAAACTTTGATTAATGGAAAGTATAAGGTAGAAAGACTAAAGAAACACTGGACAGATGTTATTTACATAATTTTTTGAGCATTGGCAAATCGTTACAGGAAAATATATGTCCACAGCCGCACTCAGCGTGGCTGTCCAAGGTTAAAGTCTACTCCGTAAGAATCGGCGCTTCACACCCTGGAGAGAATTGTGGTTGGATGAGAGAATAAAAGCTTCACGGGCTTCATAATTCTACATTAGGTAGAGTATTTTTGTAATGCACATAAAACAGGTTGCAAAATCAACACATTTACAATGTTATTTTTCCTTAGGGCTAATAGGGATAGCAATTAGTGATGATGCATATGGAAAAAATCGTCTATTATTCAAAGAATAATCATCGCAAAAACAAGTCATTTTTACGCCAAGAATGAAACTCGACGTGAAAAATAATTTGCCTTAGGCGGGATAAGAAACCGGATTTCCAAATTTCCGGTCGAGTATGCTATCTCATCAACATTTGGGTTATCCAGGTACTACCAAACCAACAACCGAAGATCCGGGTTCGAATCCCGGCATAGAAAAATTTCATTTTTAAAGATTTCATTTTCAGGGTTAATTTTGCACCCATGCGCGTGAATGTGTACAAAGCTTTTTGTTATACGGAATTCTTTGTAGTTACTTATAAGCAAAATGAGTTTTGATTTTATGTGTCATTATGGTCTGTAGGTGCAGGGGCGGATCAAGGGTTTTTTTCTGGGGTGGCACAAGGGTCTTCTTATATTTGAGATATAAGACAAATTACAGCAATTACTGTATAAAATATTCTCTTTATTTTGTTTTGAAAGTTAATAATATTAAATTAAATGATTGAGACTCCGTAATACACAAAAAAACGAACGTAATGATAATCGTATTAAAAATCTTGTCTATTTTTTAAGCGTCTGGGGGGGGGGGGGGGCACGTAACCCCGTGTGCCCCATAAATCCTAGTGTTATTGTGTAGTTATATACTTTATTTTCGACTTAAAATAGTGATTCGGTCTACTTCATGCATCTTTCAATTGCTGAAAGCTTACTTCAAATCAGTTCAAGGTAAAAAAAAATCAGGTTAGTCCTCTATGTCTTCTTTTAATAGATGGTAGTAGCCTTAAACGGTTTCAAAGAGACACAGGGAATTTTGTACTTATTGTTACGCTTCGGGAAATTACGGATAAATATGAACTGAAATCCATATTTTACGCGTTTTTGAAAGGAATGTAATGAGCAATTTTTTACTTCTCTTTATAAGGTGAAATTTTCTTAGCTCACATTGTTGTTGCTGAAAATTTTTGACCGCGCCGAGGATCGGAACTTGGATAACATGAACTAGACTCCGCCCGAGTGGTGTCACCTTGGGGGACCTCAGAAATTCTCTCAACAAACATTCAGGTTGCGACCAAAATACTATGTGAAAAACTATGACTTGAATATTGGGTAAAGCGAGGAAAAGCGTATTTTTTCTCCGAGGAAACCGAAGCAAGATATTGGTTTTTACAAAAAAATTCCTCGCGAGAATGTAGCATGGGGTAAAAAAGAAAATGCATTGTACCATGTTGGTCTGTGGGTTATGTAACATATTATTATGTACATTCGTGGGATAGAGGCAGACGGTAAATGGCTATTGCTAAATAGTAAGAGACATGCAAGGCAATATTTTGGCTGGGGATAAAATAATTATCGCCACAATCGGCAAGGCTCACGCAAGAATCCGTGGGAACAAACTGCCCATTTTCCGTGTGTTCACCACAACCTATGAGAATGCCTTGGATACACAATTAATATATCCAACGATATTTTCTCTTCAATGTATCAGTAAAAATCATCCAAGAGATTTTTCTGTGCAACGCTGTCATTAGCCATGTAATACCTTGTAATTTTTTTCAACAATAATCCTCGTAATTTAGGCGCTATTAACACTTCAAACGAGTAATAATTAGGCTTTTGAACAAATAATAGCTTGATAAAACATCATTATGACTAAAAAATTCAGTGGTACATGAGGATAACGTTAGATAGTATGTACGACGTACATACATTGTACGTGTAAAACCATTTAGTTTTTTACGATATATTCCTTGGTAACAATACCTTTTAAAGCCTAAATTATTGATGCTTGAGTTAAAACCTCTCCCAAAAACTTGACTGACATTTATATGAACAGTTTTTATGAGCTACTATTTACCGTTTTCCTATAAATCAGATAATTAGTGTCCACCGGAATGATTCAGCAATAACAGCAAATTTGACAGTCTTCTTAATATGTTAGCTCCAGAAAAACCTTTTCAATTTAAACTTTCTTGATCGAACTTTATCGGTTGCTATTGTTCTCATTTTAGTTATTTTGTTGGCCTGCAAAGCGTCCTTTATTTGCAGCTGTTAAAACGCGGTAATCGCCAATTCCATTGAACCATTTCTGGACTTGTACAGATAGCACACTCACGGCGGGAATACTGGAAATATGAAGGAAAAGGCAACGGAGCGGAGTGAAAATGCTCTGGAGCACGCTGTGGCCCAAAAACCAACCTCCGCTAACGGAAATCAATGCCACAAAAGAGGACGTTTTCAACGTGCGCCGGATATTGCAGGGAATCGGGCATAGTGCCACTCCGTACGATTTCCGTAACCTTATTCTTCTCCTGTAAGTACCCTTTTCTACTTCATTAGATTATAAGTTCATCAATTATGAATACCATTTAGAAAATTGCAGCTAAATAGTGGCCTTTACTTTTCTGTTTTCCATTATGGCATTAAAAAATATTTTTCCCTGATTTTTTGTAATCAAATTCTACTTCATTATTTTGTCCCTTCCTGAAAGTTAAGGCATGAACGTACTACTTTGTATTTATTCGTATTACTTTTACTTTCAAACTTAGTACGAGCTGAGCTTCGTAGTGGGGGAAAAGGGAGCCAAGTTGCCTCACTGGCGCCAGAATAAATAAAACCAAACCATAACTTATTTCAGATTGCATAATATTACGCCTCGCATTTTTTTCAATTTTGATATAGTTAAAAATTAAGAAAAAGGCAACATTTATATATATAGTTAAAGCGCTGACGCGTATTGTATACCATTAAAAGAAATACCTAAAATAAAGTATTATTAAAAATTAGGTATTGCATAAAGAGAGATTCAAACAAGGTTTAAACAACGATCGTAAACGGAATAAGGTATGTAATTGGAGGAGGAAATCGAATACTTAGTTCATTTGCGGCTTTGGTGGGGGCTGAGGTATCAGAATGGAAGGAAACTCAGTGACGCGTCGGCATTAGCCTGATTTTAGCGGAAGGCGCCGAGGGGACTACGACTCAACGTCCCATTCGATAGACGGAATGCTCCACTTGAAGAATATAGCTCTCAAACAGTGATCGAGTAGCTTTCGAAAAATCTTATCCCCCGCCAGGATTTGAGTCTGGAGCATCTTTGTGGGAAGTCGACACTCAAGCCACCACGCCAACCCTATACCCTACTTCAATGTTGAAACTATTGAGCACAACTAAATATATAAAATTAGGGTAAAAGTTTATGGAGAGAGAAAAAACTATGAGATATGATAAAAGGACGATTAAGGTGTGGCTAACAAGAATCTAAAAGGAAATAAGAGCAAATTACTTTGTTTTAGCAATGTGCTATAATTTTAAAGCAAGAAATACAAATATTTACTAATTTGGAAAAGGAATACGAAGGTGATGACTCTCAAGGGAGGCTTAAAGGATAAGCACTCGGGGAATGGCAAGACTTAAAATATGGAAGTAACAGAAATATCATAATATAGGGGAAATGCTGGGCTGCGAGATAATTGCATGCATGCAATTCGAATGGCCTGAGCTAAGGATTTTGGCCCTTGATATTGTGAGCGAGCCTTGCTGAGTTATACTCCTTCGAGACCCCTAAAGGTTGGACATTGGATATGACCGAATCCAAGGGGCACATTTGCATCAGGCATCCATTTCATTTTTGCAATTATAATTAGTTACCCCGCTAGAATATTTCGGAGACCCTTGTTGTGCTTATAGATCTGGGAACAAGACCCTTCGGCTAATATTGGACCCTTATTTCCTTCCCCACTAGATAAGGGGTATAGCAGAGGGGGATACAGGCGCTTCGTTCAGGAGGGAAAGGGTCGTGTTTGTCTCGGAAATCTGCGGTCTAATTTGTGGCCTAAGTTTCTAACGCTATGCAAAAATACAATTCGATATGAGATTTGAGTTTTTGAGCATTGAATTTGAATTGCTGATATATCCCACTCCGCACAAATTACGTGAAATCCAAAATCCAAGGTAAAAATTCGAGTTGCTTATCTACTTTTACGCAATAATTGACAAATATTGGACGTTATTTTTACCATTAATAAAACATTTAACATGAAGGGCTTGATTATTTTTACGTGAAAGAGATATGATCCAAAGTCGCGAAAAAATATAGAAGACAGGAGGAGATACGAGTGAAAATAAATGAAAATATACAAATATCTCTGGTTAATTTTCAATAAAAGAGCACAATGAAATTTCGAAAATAGATAAAGTACACTAATGTGAAAACTACCACAATCCCTCAATATCATGCAATGGAGTGTGGTGTTGGGTTATAATTTTCAGCGTGCATGAAATCACAGTGGAATGCCAAGAACCTGGTATTTGCTAAATGTAACTGGAGAAAATTAGGAAAAGTACTAATAATTTGCATTTTTATCATGGAAAGTCTCTAGGACTTGTGTTAATTTTAATTGAGTGGGTAAGAAGCCAAGGGGTACAAGTGATTTCTTTTCTTTACACCGAGTTAGGTACAGAAATTAGGTATAGAAAACAAACGAGATCAATTAAATGTTTAGTAGTGCATTTGATTTTCCACTCGATGTCAGCACAGAACAAAAACTCACTCGTGTCCCTTGGCAACCACGTTTTTGTGTATTTATTCTAATAATTAACTTTACCTAACTCTTTTGAGAAAAAAATCTCTTGTACCCCTTAGCTTCTCAACCCCTTAATTTTTTAGGAGTAGGAAAATTAAGCAATAAAAAAAGCACGGAATATTTCTTCAAATTAAGCAGTGTTTTCGTATTCTTATATTCCGTGGAATACGGAAGCAATGCCAAAATCCCAAAGGGCAGTCATTGAAACGTCGGCCTACAAGCAACTCATCCGGTGAGAAACCCGAGAAAATTTCACATTTATCATTCGCCGTGACAGAATAAAATCATATTTAAATCGAAAAGTTACTGGGTCCTGTGCTAGAAATAGGATGGAATACTAAAGGAATAAGGAAGGAATTCTGATGAATCTAATTAATACCAAAAGAATACTGATGATTACTGTTGCAGTTTATCACGGGCTGGAAGGGGTAGGTGAAGATATTCGGCGGATGACTTCGTTCCATATATTGCTTATCTTTAATCCGAAATATGGGTTCGGATTCTCTTAGTTTTGTTCTTGATTTCAAAGGCTTCTCAGATAAGCCGGGGATCGAAATATCCCACCTTAGCGATGAATATTGATTTATCAAAGTCGATCGCGTGTCCAGCGGCTTCGTGCTTCGGCACAGTCGACTATTGTCATTTCCCACGAACCAGCAGTGAATGGGTCACGGAATGCCGAGCCAAAACTCCTGGTGCATCACGTGTGATGCTTCCGTGCGTCTAATTGCCTTCCTATATAATTCAATAACCTCGAATTAGGTATTTAATAGTTTATTATCGGATAGGATTGTTTCGAGAGTGAAATGCAGCCTTAGCGGAGAGCCACATCAATCTTATGATTGATGGCAAATAATGATAACGAGAAAAATTTAATAAATAATAATGCATGGGACTTCAGATGTTTTTTAAGGGTAAATATTTTCTATTTACCTGAAGACGCTGGAGAAGGTTGAATTTTCCCGATATCCAGCCCAAAACCCCATAATTTAAAGGTGACTGGAAGGTTTTTTTAATGAGTGGAACCTGAACGTGTGTGGTCGGTGATTAAATTTTAATATCTATGTTTTATACAATGAGCGTAGACAGCTTTCTATTTCGAGCAGTTTCGACGGCGATAAAAGTTATAAGCAAAGAGATAGTAAGGTTCAAGTGCATAATTTCTCTGAGAACCGGAGAAAAAATGGAAAAAAATTAATAGAATTCAATGCTTTGAGGTTTTCAAAGTGAAGTTATGATGCCATAGCCCATATTTGCCGTTAAATTTGTTTATTAATAATAATCATGCCCAAGTCATCACATCACCACTATATTTAAAAATTTTAATAGATACGAAGCCATTACATACGGTAAATACAGTGTCTAAATTGGAATTATATGATAGCCTGGCATGATTATGCATGCAACTTTTGTCACACATGGAATTTGTTCTTCAGTAGGTAAATCTCATTTTCATCTTGCATTCTTAGGCATTTCTCGCCATATCCTCCATATATGCGGACCTGAAGATGCGAACGGCAGAGTTTGCGAGACATGTCGTCACCTGAGATGAACAGACGCGGGAGAGAATCTGAAAGCAGCCAATCATCGACACCACTCCGCGGAAGCCTTCTTTTTTTCTCGCCATAATGGGCTAATTGACCAATTTTCTTATAATCGTCGATTGCGATAGAGTTTGGAAGCTAAAGAGATCCTTATATTCCGTATTTACATTATCCATCCACTTTTCCAGCATTAGGCGGTGAAAAATTGATGGACTTAAGCCTTTCACAGATAAGTTGATGACGTCGCAAAGCAAGGGATCCCCGATTCTCAGCTACACCTACCTCCCTTCCAAGTAAGAACCTCACTTACGTCGCGTCGTTGTTTTTTTTACAGTCTCATCAAGGTTTAATTTCTTAAGTAAGACGCTCCTTGTTGTTTTACCGAAACATTAATTTCACCAACTCATGAACAGTGGATGGCAATTTTCGCGTTTTCTTTTTAGTAACGGGAAAATGGCTGAAAAGTGAAGGTTTTGTCCTTCGTAACTTATTAATTTACCTTCCAACGACTGAATTCATTAAATGAATCACCATTTAGAATCATTGTGAACAATCCTAATGAAACTTAAAAGAGTACGTTCTAACTACGGCGTAAATAGTAAGAGTACGGCGAATTAAAGTAGGAATTTAAATCTTCGAAAGTGGTTTATCGGTTGGCTTGGCAACCATTATCGGGAAGAAGAATGCGTCTAAACCTGTTCGAGAACGGGATAAGTGTGAGAGACTGAGTGAGTATAAAAGCCATACAGTCATCAATCAATCTTATTTTAGGGTCTAAAAAGGTATTTGGTTATTCCGTAGTTTGAACAAAGTGCATTCATGAAGAAAATAGCTGCTTATATTTTTAAAATTTGTCACTCAAATTCTCCTCCCCAATAATGGTTGTCCGGCAAGTCAAGAAATCGTTTCCAAAGACTTCAATTGCTATTTTAATTGGCTTTAGGACATATTATTCTAAATTTCATTTCAGCCAATTTCCTTCACCCAATCATGTTCAACCCCAATGGCGCTATCAAAGGTTTTCTTGGCCGGTCAGGCGTCGGAATCACTTGTCGCAGCAGGGGCTTGGTGGGAAGGAGATGAGTTCCCGCGGAAGGGCGAGGAGGCTAAGCGCCCCCCAGAGGATTTCCAGTCGGAAATTGGAGAGAGAGGAAGAGAGGGGTGTTGGCCGGTGGACCGCCGTGGATTCCCAGCGGCACCCTTGGCGAAGGAAATCGGGAAGAGAGGAGGAAGGAGGCGGAAGGTTTTCCGGGAAAAGGGTTCGGCGGGAAACTCACGAGGGATATGGCCGGGCGGAGATGGACAGGGATGAAGGAGGGATTTTCTGAGGCGAGATTATCCGTCGGTCATCCCAAGGGGAGCGGGAGAAAACGAAATGGAAGGAAAATCCATCCTCAAAAAAAAGAGAAAATGAGGAAGGAAACTCACGCACTCCCGCAGTTACTTTATTTTTACCAGGGCTCATCTATTGGCTCTCTATGTATTTGCAAATGTAGACAAGATTAGCGCTATATCCATGGAAACCAGCGGTGTAAGGCGAGATGCTGTGGAACATAATCATGTGAAATGAAATATGCAAAGGATGTAGTATATGTTCACTTTAATGTTGACTCGCACAACTAGTTTTGACTCATTAATGCGTCATCTTCGGGTAATCTTTATGGTTCCGGGTTATGGGAGTTCGTTTATATAGTGTAAGTATGAACAGGAGGAAAGGCGGGGAGGAGGATTCAAGGAAAGAGGGATAGAATCGGGGAATCGTTTTGACATGCAATGTCATTCATCGGTCTTTTCCTTCTCTTATTCTTTTTGTTAATTTCCCACCGATCGAGGACATCCAATCGTCGTCCCTTTCATTCTAAGTGAAGGAGCTTGGGGTTGAATCGGCACTGGTGTTTTTTTCTGGCATATGTTTAGCTAATTGTGATGCTTGCCTTAAGTCTTCTCCATCCTCACCCTTCCCCCAGTTGATGCTCACACCAGGTATAAAAAGTCTCTTAACCCGAAACCAGGAGGAGTACCCGAAGATGAAGCATGAATGCATTGAAACTAGTTGTACGAGTCAGCATTAACTTGAACAGATATTATATTTCATTTAGCTGAATCCGTCCTATTTTCTTGTGCACTCCGAGAAAAAATGTCTTTTGTCAACCTTAAGCATGCAAAGATATGTCATCCTGTCATTTTCCTGTTTTGAAAATCAGCAACTAATACTTTCATTATGTACGTGGCTATTTTGTTACAAGAAAGCGGCAATCCTAGTTTGTGGGAGGAAATAAAAGTTAACGTCAATAAATAGGGACATGAGAGCATTGCGCTAAAAGGAGACAGAGACTCTTAGTCAATTCTCGAAACGATGTTGTAAGTTCACTGACAAGAGAGACCACTGTCCTTAGCTTACGGCAAGACTTAAGCGATGTAAGATAGAGAAAGATATTTCCTCCCATTTTACACGAGGCACGCAATTGCGCATCCAAAAGCGCGAATGAATGTGCATTTCAAAATGCAACGTGCAAAGCCGATAATTGTCCTAAGTCCCTGCTCTAATTTAAAAAAATTACTGCACATTTGATTCAGAATCAGATACAGCTTTAAGCAGCATTTTTGCTCCGTATAAAAACGGCTTCAAATATCAATTGAAGCAGATTTGGTGTCTCGTACACTAAACGAGTTAAGACAAAACGAGGGATCGATCTTTGGAAGGTGAAAAGAATCAGACATGTTGCACAGATGGAAGACGAAGAAAGAAGAGGAAAAAATAAAAATAAAATGTTCAAGTTTATTGTTTTTTTTGGGACTGACTCTGAATAAAGAGGGATATTATTTCGGGGCAGTGTCGTTACCATGTTATGTAAGGTAAAATCATGGGAAGCTGAAACCACTTCAAACACAATAAATTATGAATTTTGAAAATTTATAGAAGCTCAAAAACTGCTTCAAATATCGGTGATAGATGAAAAATAGGTGTTGTCAAATCAATGGAAAGCTGAAACTACTTCATACATCGGTGGCCGTGCTATTAATGTACGCAATGCGAGGCTTGAAATGCCTCCTTAATTTTGTTCCCTCACTGACAACGCAAGCCACTCTCAGGGTGTGTCTCCTGGGACTGCCTTGTGTAACCAATTGTGGCGGCCAACTCATCACCTGAATAATCAGAGGCTCTGAAAGCGCGTCGCTCCGTGCAAATTGGCTGCAGCAGAATCTCCGCAATCGAAGGCAACCCAAATGGTTGGTTACACCGCCTCCTCCCTTCACGATTGCCCGGCTTTCGACGCCCTGGAGCGGCACCGACCGCAGACCAAGGCCGAGAAGCGGTGCCATCCCTCGGAGACAAAGACGAATTTACTGCTAATGTACTCCTCTCGGGTGGGTCGGTGTCACCTTAGCTGATGGCGTTTCATGAATCAGGCCGGTCGATGTCTTCAAGATAACTTTAAAACTTCATAAGAAATAACCAATGTGTTCGCGCTAAAGGAATGACAAAGACTTAGAAAAAATCATCAAATAAAATTAGTGGACTGTATTGTAAATGTGATTTAAATGTACAAGTTAACTCGATAAAGACACATAAGCCTCTGCAAAAATCTGCACTTCTTGGCTATCAACAAAAAAGGTTGATAAGAGTACAAACAAAGCACAAACGAAAAGTTTATCCCATCCATTGGCAGGAGAATGAGCGCATTACAATTATCTTGGCGCCAACAACCAAACTCCACTATTTTCGAAAACAACGAGTTATTTTCAATTGTATCATCTCACATGGGATGTTACACGAGAAAGGAAACAAGAGTGTCGAAATCGTTAGTGTTTCATGTCTAGAATAACGTAAAAAAGCACCAATTAAGTTTTTATTTTATTTATTAACTTTTTCAAAATATTTCTCCTGAATCAATCCAACTTCAAGGTTTCTAAATGCTATGTTTTCTATCGTCACGGTCAGCAACCCCTTGACCTTAAAGTCCTATTACACCTTATTTTCGAAATATCAATGACGAAGGTTCGTAGCCATTCTCCCTAGTGCTGATGTCTTTGCCTCAGTGTTGTAAAGCTGCCCATTTAATTAACTTTTCGTTAATCAGTTTGTTAAGATAAACTAAACTCGTATACACATGCTCACTTTAGTTTTTAAAAGACGAAATGAAAATATAAACTAAAATGTAAAATATCATTTTAAAATCACAACGTCTTTTATGGAAATCTTCACTTTTTCTGTTTCAAATCAGCTCTGAGAAACTCGCATCGCCAAGTGATCTCCTTCCGTTCAATGTTATCCATGAATCCTCATTCCAGGTTTCTGGGAGCTTATTGCATTGCATACTTGACAGTTTAAGTACTTATAGCTTAGAAAACTTATTTGTCAAAGATTCAATTTCTTGTGAAGGCATCCGCGTTGAATAGTTGTTGTATTATTGTTTTCCGGGCTTCCACTGCACCGTTTGAGGCACGATGAGTATAGTTTTTCCGGATATCCCGAATTCATATTCAAGTCAGAAGGTCTTCTTCTTCATTTCAGAAGTTCTTTCTCTAACGCAATGATTCCGGCAAGATTGGTAGCAAAGCGGTCCTCATCAGACATAAAGACCAATTCAGACATGATAAAGTGGAAGGTCAACAAATAAAGAAAATGAAATTCGCAATTATTATTTTAATGCGTACGACGCTTAAAATAATTATGAAAAAGTGCAATTACATTTTACTGTAATGTATCAAAATCGTTCTGGAAGCCCCTAACACGATCTCAATAATTCTATCAATTTTAAGTGAGTTAGTTATCCTCAATTCCGCTCTTTTGAGTTTTAATAACAATTAAATAGGATTATATTTCCTGATTTCAGTAATTGATTTTGCTGAGATCCGCTGAAACTTAACTAATTCTCAGACAAGCGAAATCGCAGGAGTCAAGTGTCTCCTGCAGTCTACTCTTCTGTTTTTTCTCGGGAATGTCTCCGTGTGATGCTTCATTCACACAAGCATTTGCGCAGGCACTTTCTATGGGCCATCGCTAATGAGGCTTTATTCAGTTTTGTGTTGAAATAAAATATGCAATTAAAATTGTATCCTCTAAAGCACACACGCGCCATCGCAACTACTGGAGAGTTAAAATAACATTAGCTATTAAAAATTCTCATTTATGAGTAGAATAAATTTCAACTCTTTTTATCTACACATTAGATATCAATCAATGAAGTAACACAGTCTTCGCGAGTTTTTTTCCAGTCCATTTATAGTCACCGTTCTTTCAATGTTTAACGGAATGCGAGAGGATAACTCTCTCGTTCTGCATAAAAAATATAAAAAAGAGTAAAAATATTTTGTGCATACCATTGTGTTTCCCAATGATGACAGACTCTGTTCACGTCATAAATCGTTGGAAGCACATACTCAAGTACCAGTAAACTGCCCTGATGGAGTCTAACAGTTAATGAAATACATCGATATTCGTCACCTCGTCCGATTGTACTCATATTCCAAGGTGACGAATAGAAATATTTTTTGGACATTTTGAAAATATTTAGCGGTTTGTCGGGCCCTGTGGAGAAAAAGGTGTGGGTGAAATCACGTCCAATCCGCGAGTAAGTGCTCTTTTTCCGATATCTTCTTTTCTTTCCTTCAGACACAAAAAGTGCGAGACACGCATTAAACTGTGAGGAGTGGTTCTTTGTAATGCGTGTGGGTGGCAGATCCCGCACTATTTACCTTTATATGACACCAAACACCATGTAGAAAGAAGTTATAACATCTTCTAATCCTTCGTAAATGAAATTCAACAATATTGGTCACCTAGTTTCGAGTGTACTCATACGATGTGACAAATAGAGATATTTCTAGGACATTTTAAAAATATTTTGCCCTTTGTGGGCATTTGTGGAAAAAGGTGTGGGTGGAATCACGTATGGTATGGTATTTGGAGGAGGCGACCGTCAGCTGAGATCATTGGGAAAGGTATGGAAAGAAGGGTGGGGTGAAACCCGGCGTCGCCATTAGCCTGATCTTAACGAAAGGCGCCTAGGGGACCACGGCTTAACGTCCCATCCGACGGACGGAGTCTTGCGCTTGAAATGTCCTCCACACAACACTCAAGCAGGAATCGGGCAGTCTCTGGAAATCTCGGGATTTAAACCCGAGCCCACTGGGCGGTAAGCCAACACTCTGACCACGACACCAACGCGATCCGTGGGTAAAATCACGTCCAGTCCGCGTATGATTGCTCTTTTTCCGATACCTGCGTCTTATCCTTCCTTCGGACACAAAAAGTGCGAGACACGCATTGAGGTGTGAGGAGTGGTCTTTCCGAAGCAGGGGACAGGAAAAGGATGTAAGCGAAAGGGATGAATCCGAGAGAGAGGGGATGAGAAGAAGATTGTCCCGAGGAGGAGGGAAGTGGAGGTGATGGTGGTGGTGAGATCGCTCGGGCGGAACGCGCGAAATTGAGTTTCCTTCGGTCGCTGTGGAGACGCGCTGCGCTCGGCTGGGGCGGTCATCTCGGAAGGGACGGGATGTGGAGATCTCGAGACGACAACGACGGTGGCGCCGACTCTCTACTATGCGTCGGGGATTGAAAGGAAAATGCAAAAAGGGAGGACGAAATTACTTTTGGAGCGAGTGAGCGCGGGAATAAGGGGGAAGCAATTTCTCCCAGGGGGCGGAGGAAGGACGCATTACAAGGGATTTCTCATGATAACGAGTATTAAAGTACAAGAAAATGAAAAAATATACCCTCTATGGGAAACTTAGTTGACACCAAAATATATATATTATAGAAGAATATTATAATTTCACCCTGGGGGACGACGACGTATTACAATGGATTTCTCGTGATAACGAGTTGTTAAGTACAAGAAAATGAATAAACATGCCATTCGTGGGCTACTTCGTTAACTATAAAAAATATTATAGAAGAATATTATATAAGAGTATTATAGAAGGAGAAGAATAGTCTAGTTTCGACAGAAATGATAAATTAAGAGAGATATTTTGCCGAACGGATAGGTATGGGAATTTTTTCCCTCGAGCAATAAAGGATTTGAATAAATGCTAAACGAGCTTCGTTAGAGTATTGCTTTTAATTTGTTAACAGCTTATTCCCTAGCATCTTTCATCACAAGCCTATTGAGGCTGCTTACGGGTAGTTTGTAGGTGTAGATGAATATGCTTTTAAATAAAAATGACAAAATATAATAATCCTTATTGATAACAATAAAATATTGCTAATAAAAGGGAAAATGAAATTCGCTATGATTTTTATCTCATCCTTCAACAAAATTCGAACTACGATCTTCCGATTGCTGGTCAAGTATGCAACCAGTTACTCCACCAAGCCATCAACTTCCAAAGTGAATCTCAGACTCAGTTTACCGTGTAGTTAACAATTTATTTTATGCAGTAGGTAACTTGTGAAAACTTGTCCACTGCTAAAAGTTCAAGTTCTACACTTAGTAAGGTTCACTATTTATGCTTAAAGGATACTTCCAGGGTTTCGCAAAATAAGTAAATGTTTAATGGGGGAAACATATCTGCGTAATTTAACCCGGATCTTGTTAACGAGACATAAATAATGAAGCTGAGATCAATAACGTACTTGCCGGAAAGAAAATTGAATTTAGTCAAAATAAATAACATGTTTATGAATCAAATGCAGAGTTTAGACAGTTCAGTTGAGATAAACAGCGTCCATCTTTTGGAAATTAAAAAAATATATTTTTAATTTTCATATTTCACATTTAAAAAATCCAATTGGCTGACAGCACAAAAAAATGTCAAGAATACATTTTTGTATGTAACCTGGCTGATTGGGGTGAGTCACTGGTGTCACCAGAACAGCGAATGTCACCATGGTGGTGACAATCCAACATTCTCGAAGACGGGGGGCAAAAATTGGAAAGCTGAACTGATAGTGACGAAAAAAGAACATTTGATGCTCCCTCGAGGGAGCTTTTAAACTTAACACGCCCGCCCGCGAAATAAGCTAGTAGTGGGGGATACTCCACGACGATGGAACTTCCTTATCTATCGCTCTCAGGACTGGTTGAGGTAGCTCATGCTATCCTTCCATTCCGTGATACAGGTAGTTCTTCCTTGACTTAGACTTCTCGAGAAATTTAGAATAGATACCTTTCAGAGACACCTGGAGTGCATAGATTTACATCCTAACCATACTTCTAGGCCCGAAAGATATGATAAAATTAGAGAGATAAGTTACGGTACGGATAGATGTGTAGAAATTAGTTTTTCTCCTGAATATTGCTTTTATAAGTGCTAGGCGGGATTCAGTAGACAAATATCGCCAACGCGTAGTTAATTCTCATTTCGTTTTTGTTAAAGGCTGATGTCCCATTGGCTACACGCCTTTTGAGGTGACTTATAATGTACTATGCAGATGTGGCTGTGGAGGTATAAAAATGCTTCGAAAGCGGAGATCATCCCTTGACTGAACTGCCCGCCTCTAGCAGCTCCTAGCGATAGCGGTACTCCGTTTTAGTTTACAATCAATATTTTAGGTTCCAGCCGAAATCATAGATGCCGGATTAAGTCGAGCGGGAGGGACAAAACGTTTATTTTCTAACCTTCATTGCACCCCAGTTTCGTTTTTTGGAGTTGATTTATTCCTCGTTGTCCCCCTACATCTCTTTTCACATCTAATTTTAATCGCCCCAACGGAATATGATCTACGTTCATGGATAAATTTACAATTCGATTCCACTGCTCAGTAGCAATATCTGAGCATTATCAACATTCATTTGTTCCCCCTCAGATGGTCGTATTATGTGATTCATTCACGAAGCTTTTTTAAATATTTAGCTATCAACTTCAAATTTTTAGGGGATATAAAGTAAGCGTTTTTCAATATTTCCAGCATCTCAAACACAATATATATATCCAAGAAAAAACTGTGATTAAAATTTCAAATTTAAGTTGCAAGCAAATGCTGACCACGGTCTTGGTTACATACTATGAAACTCCCTCCACGATAATTTAAGTTTTTTGCGATCGATGAGTCAGGAGAGATACGTCCTCTAAATTGTTACTCATGAAAGAATTAACTAACTAATTTTTTTCATTTCATAGTAATTTCGTGTGACAATGAAAGTTATGCAATTGGTGATCAGCAGGTATTCGATATGGTATGCAGGTGTAACACAATAATTAATTACTTAAATTCTTTTAAAAAATTTCAACAGATAAATATACAACTTGGTAATTGAGTCAAATTTATGTCAATTTTTCAGCTTCATGTCATAATAACTCTCACGGTTTTTTTTGGAAAATAGAATGGAACTGGAATAAGGTCCTACATTTGTTAGACGGCTGCTACTTTTCGCCCCAGATGACAATTACCATCAAACACAAGGGACTGCAAGGGAGAGCACATTTTGAGCATTTTAAGTATGTTGTCTTGTTACAGTAATCTTAGAATCGAATATTTACTTTGTACTGTATGTTTTTTATGCATTTCTATTCTTGTCTGGAAATAAAAATTATGAATAAAATGATCTCGAAGTATTTTAGACAGAGTGCAATTAATTTGAGCACAAATTGAAATGGTTCATACCCTACGTAGCTTTTATAAAGTCTTCACCGGTTCTAATATCATCGGATCAAATTTCCTAGTGCTTATCAGGTCAAATTTATGTCACACTGCAAATTTACAACAGCCAGTGGCTCTTAAATTCCCGAGTTTTCTTTTTTGGAAGATAGATGATCTAGGGTTGAATTTGTTGTGCGACTATCACTTCTCACCTCAACATTCGATGGGAGTACACTGTGAACAGTTAGCAGCAAAAGGGCCGAACCAATCGAAGGAAGCAATCTCTTTTCACTCCTACTCTCTCCCCTTCTTAAATCGGATCCTCCCACTCTCATCGAAGAGCAGATCACCGGTTAACGCAAAAAAATAAAGTCGGATTTCCCTTGGAAAAGAAAAGATCTCACTATCATCAAGCCCTTACCAGTGGTTTCCTAGAGCACTTAAAAATTTTAGCCCAATACTTGAATAAATGTTACATTGTAAATATAATTTGTATTACGATTGCAATTTGCAGCAGAAAATGCAGTTTTATTAGTTTTTTGTGTTTTTTATTATAATTCCACTAACTGTAATATTCTTATAATTACACGGTAACAATACATTATGTAATTTTAACATTAATAATGATTTTATAAAGTCTTATTATTTCTTGAGCTTTAAAAGTATTTTCCAGCTATCGAGTTTTGCAGTGATTAAAGTATGAAATAGAGGGATATCAATGATGGCACATACATACACATACATATGCCGTTATTAAACGAGGTAGGTAATATTCTATTTTTTTGATAGCAACATGACACGCCGTGATTCCCTTTTTTCCCCATTTCCCTATATTGATTGATCGATTTTTCGTCGCAGAGAACAAGGGATGAATTGGGAGTGAAGGGGCAGCCTGTTGGGAGGGGGGAGTGGTGAGGGAAGGAGTATGGAGGGATGCTTTTATCTCGCGGGGGCAGCTTGGAGGTTAGTCGGTCGGCGGACGAGCTTTCCTTTAAAAAAGGCCCCACGGGGGGTAAACGGCCGGGTCGGCCTCCTTAGAAAGAGATGCAATCCTCCTGATCGACCGGAGTTTTTTGGTGACGGATTACTAGCGTAAAAATAACGCTATCATCCTATCATCAGGATAAAGTAAGCGCTTTAAGTATTTTCTTTTCGTTAAGTGGCGACTCGCACTTTTCAGTGAGAGCATGGCAGTACCCAATTGAAGGAATCGCAACGAGAATTAAAGCTGAAACTTTGTTTTACAATGTGGTTAAATATTTTTACGTAGCAATGTGAAAAGCATAAAGCTTTTCTCTACAATTATATTAAAATACGTGAAAATGGTGATTGGTGATTGTTTAATAGTAATAAAAAAATTGATAGAATAAAATTTTTCACCACATTGGTTTCTAAAGACGATAATTATTTAGTATGATATGCTTTTAATTTTGGAATTTAAAAAACAATACGCAACTGTAGTAAAGTACTTCAGTCAATTTTCTAAAGAAATCGGAAAAGTTTTTTGATATCATTTGGTATAATTTGATAAACCTCTCATGATCTAAAAAATTACTTAAAAGCATAATGCTGTCAGTAATAAGACCAATGATTATTCTACAATTATAATCTACCATCGTTTTATCTTAATTAAATAGTATAAAAATATTAATTTCTGGCCAGATTTTTCAGAAAGAAGAAATGAGAATAGCTAAAAAAATATGTTTCCTAGTATCGAGCCATATTGTTAAGCCATATATCTTGAAAAGTAGTGCCAATGAATTGATTGAAGCATAAGTTTTGAATTACATACACTTTTATTCCCACGATTTTATATTTTTAAATCGCATTCTGAAATTCGTCCCATGAATGACTTTTTCGATGGTATAGCGCCGAATAAGCGTGACCGCGCTTCCATCTAAATAAATGCTGACTCCGCGTCCTATTCAATTTCGGTGGTTGGTGCCCCTTTTGGTGGTATATTTCGTTAAGCGGTGATTTACCCTTTGATGAGAGTGCGGAAGGATCCGATTGAATGCCAATGGAAAAGGAGAGGGGAGCGCTCCCCTCCATTGGTTCGGATTCGGTAAGCTGCTGAAATCGTGCGTCCCACCAAGACTTGAATTGCTGACGATATCAGTACCTTGTTAAAATGAATGTTAACACCCCACCAATCAATTCGAGCGCATTTATTGTGTCTGCCAAAAAAAGGAAACCCGATGACAATTGTGATCTCATGAAAATAAAATTTTTTGCCAAATTTGACCCTTTTTTCACGATGGAATTTGGCCCGATGAAATCAAATCCGTTCGAGTTTCAATAAAAGTTGTCTTGGATAAAAACTAGGTAATTTTGTATAGTATTTGAATTCCTTCTCAAAGACTTGAAGATCGTTCCATTTAAATTGACGATTCCTAGAAAGGAATAGTATGTAATTACAAACGAAAGTTCTAAGACAATTGTTTCATGAAATACTACTAAGATAACGTATGCCTTCAACTCAACCGGCCTATTTTTGCGATATATCACTTGCTTACATTTTATTCCAACTCTGGATGAAATAAGTGTTTTTAGTGACTTATTTGTTTTTTTAACCGGGGATTTACTGTACATACAACGAGAGAAAGGGCCGGTGGAAGGCGTAGAGAGAATGTTACTTTGAGTCGGACGGAGCGATGACTTTTGTTGCTCTGCACCCCACGAAGTTTTTCTCTTCTGACACGAAATGTAACACCCACCCAACAAATTCAAGCCCTAAGTTCTTATTTCCACCAAACAATAGAAGCTACTGACAGTTGTCATGTCTTGAACCTGACGATGATACCAAAATTTCACCCTAATTAGAATGATGGTTTTTGATCTGGCGAAATGAAACCCGGTCGAAAATTCATAAACGTTGAATATAATATAACTATTTAATTTTACTTTACATCTTGAAAACTTGCTGACCATTGTATTTGCAATTTCGATTGATGGTTCGTAGTAATATATTTTATTCATTAATAACTCATACCTCCAACTAGGTTAAATATTTTGGCGACGGATTATTCATTTAACACTTTTGCTATTACCTTGAAATTTTCAGTGTGTAGAGAGGAGACAATGGTAAGAATTTGGTAGTATTAAAAATTCAAACACTTTACCTCGGTATTTTCTATGATGCGTATATTTTAGATTTTAGGAAGAGGCAAATGGTGACAAAGGTGTACCTCATCTACCACAAAAATGCATTAGAAAAATGAAAATATAATGGATGGAAAAAAAGACAATGAGAGCGATAAAATCAAAATGTATGTGTAAATAAAATTATTATCATTGTATATACCAAATATCGGCAAAATGAGTTCGCAATAGCAAGAAATAAGTACAAAATGAAATGAAGAACCCAGAAAGAGAAAGCTGGGAGAAATTACTAACAGAGGCCTACAAATGTGTGGAATCCATGGCGCTCGGCGTACATAATAATTAGAATTATGAAGCATAAGACTCCCTTAACTTGTAATATTTCTGCCGTATATATTTTCGCACCTCGCGTTTCGTTGTTATAACAGAATTTTTAGGTGCCCAGAAGGTGGTACTTGAAAATGTTGCTGTAGAAATGAAACGGGTTGGGCAAAATTAAATTTTGTTTGAGATGCTGCGATGTCTTATTTAACTTACAGTAGTAACTTCAACCACATCGTACCGCATATCATACAAGCTAAGTAAGTTAAGTCACGTAGATTTTTAAGATTTAGTACGTCTCCTAAAAAAATATACACAACTATTCGAGAGTGAGGCATTTGCGTTCTCTTAAAATGTTCGCCCCAACCAGGCGCATGAACTCCTTCGACACTTAATTCGCTCCGGAGACCTGAGGGCGTAAATAAATAAGGGAGGCGCGGAGGAAGAGAATCCGGATGGGGGAAGGGGAAGGAGTTGTACGAGAGTGAGGAGAGGGGAGGGGTTGGGAGAGACGCGACTCAGCCGCCAGAACAACGGCGAGAGGAGGGGGAGAAACACAAAAAAGCAAGTTAGAGGTGCTCATGGGAGATGAACGAAAAAAGGGGAAGGCGAAAGATCAAGAGGTGTGTGACGGAGAAGGGATGAAAGCAAGGGCATGAGGAAAACAGTAAGGACGAACATAAGAGGAATGACAGAAGAGCAAGGGTGGAAATAATGAAAACGACACGAAAATACGACGCGTGACGAACGATTTCCCGGTGGATAGGAAGCAGAAATACTTCTCGAGTTGTCATCCGGGTTAATCGATTCATCTCCATAGCTTGGAATGCTATAATCGGACATGATGACTTGAACCCATTGTAGATATAATCGTGTAACAATAATCGTATTAAAAATCCGGATGAATAGTCTATCTAATTGAGATGAGGTCATTCACCCGGCTGACAGCCCGAGAAGAAATTGAGCATATGACGCATCATTGACCTTACTTGCCCATGGAGAAAATTTCCCCTTTCCTGGAAATCAAACCACGATCCTTTGGCTCCCGGGTCAACTCTCAGACCACTACGCTATTCAGATTCCTTGACACCGATGACAATTTACCGAGGCTCATGGTGTTAGATTCTAAGCCAAAGGTCTGTGGTTCAAGTCCAAATTCCAGGGTAGTTTTCTCGCAGCAGTACTGAAATCTAACACTAGCATGGTGCACGTTTAGTTTTACCCCGGTACTAAATTATACATACTGGGGAAATTAATTACGACTTGAGACGGAACGAGTCTTCCGGGGAAGTTAATAAAAAGGTCACAACTCCTCTGCGAATATTTAAACATGTACCAATAAAAAATGTGAAGATTTAGAAAATATGTAATATTTTCGGCCCTGAAGCAATATCGTAGAACAATAACACCCTTATTCGCAAATTCACCCTTATAGCAGAGGCACTAGCTTGAAGCCATAACGTGCGGAAGTGAAACGTGGTCCCAGCGCTGTGAAACGAAAACAGTGCTTAACATGGTACCGTGGCTTCATTTTAGTCTCGAACTGATGCAATTTTGATATTTTGTTTCAACTACGTGCTAAACTTCTCGAGATTAGTTCCATTTTATTTCGTCTCCAACTTTTATCTCCGGAGATAAAACTATAAAAATTTGACCGTTTTTTAAGGGTACATGAAGGTTTCCATTTCGTATAAGATTTATGTTGCCACGGAAGGTGTATTGGAATCGGTTTTAAAAATTTTACTCATCACGGCGATGAGCGCAGAGGTATCATTCATTAACAATATTTGCAATCATGTATTCGCACCAACGGTGAATAGTGTCTAAAAGTTATGAATTTGGTTGATTTTATATTCAAGAATGTAAATTTAAGGAAATAATCTCCGTGAAATTGGCCATCAGCGAAGTGTGTGGCGATTTTGTAAAACCACTTAAATGCGCGGTGGGTAAGAAACTCTTCTCCTTCACTTACACTGGAAAGGTATTACCGGTAATGGTAATTGGTCTGGCAACACTTGTTTGTGCCATTTTTCCCCTTTAGTGCATTACGTTGCACATTCGCTTTCGCTATAATAGTCAGGAATAGCAGGCACAATGCGCGGTACATAACCAGGGCGAATTTGGAGATCGTCGTCCTCGTAGTTACAAAGCATCTTGCGGCGCACTGGAGAATTCTCCATTTATGATTTAGGCTTCTCTTTCGTTACGGTCACCATTTCTGTGGATGAGAGGAGCGAAAAACAGCGACGCATCGTAGAGCGGACAGAAGAGAAGGACTAGAAGGGAAAAACCGTGATAAATGGGGCGAAAGGGGGAAAAACCTTAATGTAAAAGTCCTCATCTCACCTCTTGTTTTTTGCCTTTCCACTTTATACCTTTTTTTTGCTCCCGGGTGCAAAGGGCGGAGTAGGACCCTTCCCTCTCAATGTTGGCGGGAGAAGAAGAAGTGGAGGGCGGGTGAAGAATCAGAGCAGACGAGGACATTTCTTGCAATCAAAAATTTACTGTCCCAAGAAGCGCCCCGGGAGTGAAATGGCGGGAAAGTAAACAGTGGCACGCGGGTAGACGAGTTTAAAGGCGGGCGAGGGGAAGTTAAAGAGACGGCTTTTAAAGGCTGCGTAGACGTCTCCTCGGGCGATCTACGAAAACGGTTTTAAAAAGCGAGTTTACAAGTTCAAGTATTGGTTGACGAACTACGCTTTAGTTGAGCGCGGTTGGGTGGATCGTTCTTGCAAGAAATTTGACCCACATAGGAGCGGTGGAAAAATGCATTTGAAACCTAGCAAAGCCGGAGGCTTATCGAGAAGATAAGAAACGTTGAAGTTTGCTCTAGTGCTGGACTATACATAGCAATATGGAGAAAATTAAAACTATAGTCTAGGAAAAAATGCAATAGCAGTGTTATTGAGCAGTCAGTGCCCAGAGGAACCGACGAACACGAGGAGATATTTGGAACGTGACCTGATACCTTATTTACCACCAAACTCCGCTCCGCAAAGAAATTTTGAGGACCGTTTTTTTTTTAAACTTTGTGTTAAACATGTGATTCACAGTTTTATACTCAAGGAACTTCTTGTGTATATGCTCATAGCTATCCTAGTGTTTAATTTTTCTTCAATGATTCCATGGGGTTAATCTTCATTTCATGATTTTGATCTGCAAATATCGCTTTACTGTTTTACATTAAGTATAAAACACAATAAAGGTAAATTTTAATTTTCATTGAAGAAGTACACAGAAGTCATGATGGATCATTATTTCTGACGATGGGCCCAGCAATGACTGCGAAACCTCTATATATCAGATCGATCAAAATATAAGTGCGTCCTCTTGCATTGTTCATTAACTTTGCATGACTGCAGGGTTGAAAAATTTTTAGGGGCCTGTGGAAAATAATACAAACAATTATACGGAATTAAAATATAAAATTGACCTATTCACCTTTCTTAGCCAACGGCAGACCTTACTTGTTCTTTAGTACTCGTGCTAGCCGAAAGGGCTACTGATCGAAGGATTCTGGACATAGTTTCTGGTTGAAGCCTTCGCACATCTCCCAAAAACAAAATCCTCGAAAAGCAAGGTGGCATAGGGAAAGGAACTGGTCCCCGTACCCTTAGGGCCGTATTTCCGAACCTGACTCTTTCTTGGGTTATCTCTCTAACTAGTAGCTCATGGCGGAGACTAAGAGGGATGACATCTCAGACTCGAGTTTGAGTTATATTTCGCATTTCACTGCCTACCTTCAACTTAACTCACATGAGCAAGAGTAGTTGTGGTGCCGTTCAGAGATAAAATTTACATTATAATACATTCACCTAAAGTGAAGTGGCTCTTGGTTTGCCACTCATAAAAAAAAATTATAAACTGGCGTTACTGGAGCATCAAATTGTACGTGGCAGTATTTTTGCGACAGTTATTTCACTGCAAAAATGTAAGGAAACGGCGGCTAACATCTTGGAACTTGGCACCTCAACTTCAGTTAGCACTCAAAAACTGTGGTGTATAGCCTGAGCGATCTTTGAGATTTGAGTGAGGTCTTGCAATAACAACCTGGCAACCGAATCGAGTTTGAGTCACGATCAAGACTCGAGTAACGTTCTGTAAAACGGCCCTCACTTTATGGAAGAATGTTCGTTTCCTTATTACTCTTCTATTTTCTCTAGGAACCTCGTGCCGTTGTCCTGTGTGCTTGGCCTGTGTCCGATAAATGAGAGCGTTTCTGATTAAGGCTATGATGAGTGCTACATGCCTGGTGTAGAGAGTCACCCTGTGCCACAAACCCTGATGGAGGCTAGCACAGAACCTCGAAGATGAAGATGTAAATATTTGACTTACACCCGCCTGTGGCTTACTCCAGGGTGAGCTCTACTCTCACCTATCCAAACCCAACTCATGACTGAATCACCTGAGCAATAGTATAGAGCTAAACTTGCGTTTGCTCATGCGTATAGTGGCATGGATTTACCGTGCCTATTACTGAAAATGTAAAATAATTCATGGATAAACCTCAGCCATTGTAATTCGCCAGTGTAAACCAAAACACGAAGGGGCGCCAGCTGAGAGACTTACATTTCGGCAATGGGATGGGGAAGAAAAAGGGGGGAAATCGTTGGGGGGGGGGGGGGGAGGCGGTGAATTTACCCGAGGGACGGATGTCCTGATGGAGGGGGTTGGGAGAGGTTGGTTGCCGTGGAAAGAGTTTGTCGGCGAGATTTTCGGGACTTGTTTGCCTTTTCAGTTGAGCCAATAAACGGGGAAATTGTGTCGAGGCGCGCTGGACTCGGAAGAGGTGGCGTTTTTAGGGGGGAAAAAGGAGGGAGGATGGGGAGGGGGTGGGTGGGTGGCGAAGGAGGAGGGGTCGCTCGATTGAGAGTCCGGGGGTGGGGGAAGAAGGGGAAGAAAGGAGAAGAGTGGAACGCCGTGGCGAGGCACGGCGGAGCAAATTGTACAATACAATGCAAGGCAGCCAGTCACACGATACTGTGAGAGGCTGAGCAGGGAATTGGCATATTTTAAGTCAATTCATTAGTGTTACTTCACGTGATAAACACATATAGGTGATTCCGCAGAAAAGTAATGCGCTGTAAATATAGAGGCCTGCAACGCGGAAAATAAATACTCAATTTAATGTACAGTAGGCCGGCCCTTATTTTTCAGAATTGCGAAAAGTTATGTTTTCCTGGTCTCAAAATGATCCAAATGGTGTTCATATTCACGTGTTAAAATTTGGTTACTTTAAAATAACGGCAACCCGTGCCCCAAGGGCCCTAAGTACTAAGGACCCTCGATTGAGTTTTTTGGGGCCGAAAAAGCGCTATTTGTATGTAAAACGTAAAAGTAAAGCCCTTTAGGGCCGATTTTCTGTTTGTTTTAACCTATCTCTAAGCGTTTAGGAGATATCGTCCGTCGTAATGCAATCCCCCCCCTAGGGCGCCACCCCGCACCGCGGCACCGCTGAGGTATGTCCCGCACCACTTACTAGAGACTTCCCCTCAACCCCCTCCCCTCCCTCGGCAAAGACTTTGCTCCTGATGTCAAGATCTAGCCTCTGAAGAAATGTGCTTACCTTAGAAATAATTTAATTGTCATATCAATACTTCCAATCCAAGAGATCAATTTATTTTCACTCTGTCCATGATTTTCGGTACATTAACCAAAAGAAAATAGATTTTCATCGTATTTCTAATTTTTCACTGACATCCTATATTTAGCAATGAAAGTGCCTTTCCGCACGTAAGGGTTGTATTGCGATGAAAAGTCACACTTAGTAATAAATTTTGAAAGCTCTCTTCCTTCAACGTGACTGCCTAAAAATCTTGAATTAGTTTCACTTTTCTCGCTGCACAATCATTTCCCACTTGATGACCCCGAATAATTTGCAAATCGTTCTTGTATGTTCATCCCATTCTCGCATGTGCACATCAAAGAATTCAATGCATATTTACAATACATTAAATAGCTTTCTCGAATTAGTGGTGACAAAATTTGGTATAGATACCTTAGTCATGTCTTTACGTTTATAGAATGCCTTCTTCGGTGGATCATATTTTCCCACACAAGACCACATACGGCATATCACGTTTTTTTTCACACCTAGAAATGGATCCGTCAAAGAATGACAGGCCTACCAACTCCTCACTCATGTACCACAAGTGGTTTGAAAACCTCTTTTGTGCTGCTTTCGCTATGTCTAGGTTAACACTTTCGTAATTAACAAGTCTTCGTAGGAACTGCGGGTCATTGATGGGAGCTAATGCAACAAAAGGAGCGGAGAACCACATCTTTTCATTTCTATTTGAATATATTGAAATCTATTCAACCAACAACTTCATTTCGTTCTCCTCTTTATTTGCGTAAGAACTTTATTTCTTCAGCCCAAGCACATTTATCCGAGAGATTAACTGCACTTTCCTCCCTGCTCGTCAAAAATCCAATGGTACCGCTCCTTGCAATGTCAAGCAAATCATCAAGTTTTGTTACGAAAGATTCTCTTCTCTTCATATCCACTGTAGTTCGCGCTCTCTTTATGTCGTTGCACGTTCATTCATTCTTTGCGTCATTTTTCTAACTTTTCAATCGCCTTATTTTCCGTAACAACAGGAATTCTAGTTTTATACTATGGATGAGACGCATTTCTCACGGTTTTTCTCGCACTAAGTCTTACAAATTTCGAACCCATTAGGTGATAGAGAAAACACATAGTACTTCTCTCACTGTCGGTAAATTTGAGCCGAGTATTTCTTCACTTTCTTTTCCAACCAGTTGAATGCCTGGATTTAGTCTTGATTACATGCCTTTCCTTGTTGTTCTATTCTTAAAATGAACGTCACGTTCATGATAAAGTATTTATTTCACTACTTTTCTCCTTACATCCTAAAAAACTTAGCACTTCCTATCCTTTGCACACTATACACAAGAACTATCTCTATCTATCCACAGTGATCTACATCCGTGAACTGACTGCCTCGTTTCTTCTTCCTTGAATATTTCTATCTACTGTTGGAGCCCTGGAAGCCCTGCTCATTCCCTTCATTCCTTTATTATTCATAGACACATTTCTATCACATGCTTATAATATTTTGTACATAAAAAGCACTTTGGAACAAAGCCTGCTGGAATGGTTCGCAGCCGTTTGGCGGCAAAAAATCAAGGTTTAAGGGGTCGGTACCCAGTACATAGGACGGCGTTGAAGGGTTAAAATTGACATTATAGGCTTTAACAACATTAATCATGACACAAGAGGAACAACCTATTCAATACTGTACCACTAGCATGTAAATCTTTGCATCAGGAGCAAAGTCTTTGCCGAGGGAGGGGAGGGGGTTGAGGGGAAGTCTCTAGTAAGTGGTGCGGGACATACCTCAGCGGTGCCGCGGTGCGGGGTGGCGCCCTAGGGGGGGGATTGCATTACGACGGACGATATCTCCTAAACGCTTAGAGATAGGTTAAAACAAACAGAAAATCGGCCCTAAAGGGCTTTACTTTTACGTTTTACATACAAATAGCGCTTTTTCGGCCCCAAAAAACTCAATCGAGGGTCCTTAGTACTTAGGGCCCTTGGGGCACGGGTTGCCGTTATTTTAAAGTAATCAAATTTTAACACGTGAATATGAACACCATTTGGATCATTTTGAGACCAGGAAAACATAACTTTTCGCAATTCTGAAAAATAAGGGCCGGCCTAATGTACAGTCTGCCCAATGCCAATGGGCACTGCCCAATGGGCATACCTGCAGTCCACCAATGCTTGGAGCGATTTCATTTTTTGATATATTAGGTAACTTTATTCAAAATAGAGGGCCACGACTTGTAAAAGAAGTTAAGATAAAAAGGTAGATGTGTTGCAACTATTCCATGATGTTCTGTCGAATAATATGCGAATTTAGGCTTTTTAAAATTCTATCTTAATTTAGAGACTTAATGCGGGCAAACTTACAACTAATGGTGTAAGAAGTAAGAAATACATTTAATGTACAGTCTGCCAAAAAATAGTTACATAACGAAAACAATTTTATGATCTAATCTTGCATCTAATGTCTTCTTATTGAAGTTATAGGGAGCGGAATTTTGAACCACCTTCATTTAGCATAAATGGAATCGTTTTGTTCTCCGGAAATATGAATACTTGCTAAAACATCTGCCTCTTTATGGGAGAATGCAACATCGATTTAGTGTAAAATTAAATAGTTTAAGGAAGCAGCTTGTCTCACAACACTGGTGACTCATCAAATGGCTAAATAAAGGTAGTTTATAATACCGTAACGTTTTTTTACAATAGTTCTTTGCCAATGAATTATTTTTTAGCTGAAAAATCTCACTTTTTATCAGACATCAACTACCACCAATATATAGCCTTGACAGTCAGCCTGAACTAGTGATAGTAACATTATATGTTGTATAAATGAAACATAATTGCACTATCAATCGAATTGTGTTGGGAGCTGGGCGAGTCTATGAATAACCATTTCTTTTCCTGGAGGTGTATTTTTATGAATAGTGAGTTAATTATAAACTATCAGGACGTTTTCCAGAGTATTAAGTTTTGTTGATGAAATGAAAATTTTCACTATTTTTTAAACTTTTATTGAGATTATTAGCTGCAATACATTGCATCAATTTTGCGACTCAAAAGCTAGAGTAATTATTCAGTGAATCGAAACTTGTCTTATCATTGAATTATTTTAAAAAGTGGACATTTGCACTAAGTTCGGCAGAATAATATGGAACAGTTTTACTACAACTGCCTTGAACCCTAACTTACTTTACAAGTATGCTATGGGTTCCGTCCTGTGGATGCTTTTGATTCGACGAAGAACTCTGAGGACGAAGGAAGAAAAAATGCGGAAGTTTCCAGCAACCCCACGGAGAGAAAAGGGGGATGAGAGGTTAGGGAAGGAGGGGGGAGAGATGCGTTGCTAGCAGTGACCGCTGATGAAGGAAAAACAAAGGCGTGTTTGAAGAGGAGAAGGCGCGTGGGTGATTTGTGGAGGGAAAGGCCTAACATTCCGTCACAGATGTGGAGTAGCAACAACTAATTAAATGGAAACATTCCAAAATGGAAAATAGAGACAGGTAAGCAGAAGAAATAAAAGATTGTACGTCACAGACGTATAGGTCTTATCACTTATATACCTACACGGACGGAAGTAATTTTCACTTATGTACAGTGTATATAAATTAATGCTTGGTATTATACGCTTTGGAGTACTTTAGAAAACTAATTTTTATCATTTATATACGACCTCGAACCTAATATTGAATTTTCCTTAATTTAAGTTCATCAAATACTTGGTAAATCAAATAGCCATACTCATTAAGCTTAATGCAGGGAAAAAAATATGGTTTTCTCCGGAGGAAAAAACTTAATCTTTGTTGTTCGTTGTTGAAAAAAAAGAAGACACAAATATCGCCAAATAGTTATTTTAACGTATCTTGAGATAGCTTGAAGTATTTTGAATGGATTCAGGATAAAAAATTCCGAGTTTACATTCGCATTTTTGCTTTGAAGCACAACGGATCCCTATTATACTTTGGCGTCATTATTTCGAGAAAAAACCGGGGGAATAAAATTATTTTAATCTCATAACTTCAGGCTTACAGTCCTCATTATGGAACATTTTTTTCTTAATTGTTCTCTCGCAAGTGAAAGATGGGACAACAGGAAATTTTATTGGTAACTAAGACGAAAGCCCGTAACATGTCTACCTTTTGAGAAACTTTTTCTACCCTCGACGGAGATCAATGGAAACACTCGAAAATGGAAAACAGAGTCACTTAAGTAGATTAAAGAAAATATTTTTAATTTATATTTAAATACTGACTTTCGAGGATTAGTAAATTTATGAAAAACACGTTGGCCGACGGAAATTTGTTTTTTATTTTTAAAGCTTATTATATGAAAAGATTGAAGGTATAAAAATAAAAAAGTGGTCAGGTATTAAAAATTAATTTCAAAATGAAAAGATATAATATCTAAGAAAACATTCAAACAAAAATCATTTTAATTCATTATTTTTTTGTGAAATAACGGATCACTCCAGTTCCATAAAAAAATCAATTTTAATGTTTTATTTTTTTGCAAAAATATTTTATTGGACATTTTTTGCACTGCCAAATTAATTTTTAGTACTTAATCACTTTCGTATTTATTTCATCTCTCATATTTTCGTATAATAACCTTTAAAAATAGATAAAAAATTTCTTTGACGTCGGCAAAGGTTTTAATGAATGACTTAATCCTCTATATTTCATGTATTAATGTAAACAAGATATTAAATATAAAATAAATATTTTTAATTTTATCCTATATTCATTCTTTGGGTTTTAGAAGCAGCCGCCACGGCTCAGACGAAAAGGGTTTTCATAAAATTTGAGATTTAATTCAGTCATTGGATTGGAGTCCAATTGGATCGCTAGAGTTGGCTTTCTGTTCAAAATCTTGTACGAAAATAGTAAAGATGACTCTTTTTTATATTATTTCGATTTTCACCTCGACAAAAAGACATCTTTAAGTGAGATACTCTCCATTTTAGAACGTCAGTTTCCCCTGGAGAGAAGTAACGTAATCAAGCGTTCGACTGCACATCGTGGTCTGTGCAGAGACGCAACGGGCTTCTTGAAATCATCTCTCGAAGCTCTTAGCCAGTTCAACGGATCATATCGTAGAATCTCGGAGTTCTTTACGTCCTTTGGGGTACTATTGAGAAATGGTGATTCCAGAAGTTGCCGCACATCGTTTAGGATTCACATTACGTTTTAACAGATACAATTTTAAGCTTACATAGTTTGCAATAGCATGAGAGTACCTAAGACATCTCTTTACTTTCACAGTCGTCCAGGATCGTTTGAAAGATAGAAATGCGTTTCATATCAGCCATAATTTTCAATAAAAATTTGAAATTACATGGATACTACATATCATCCTTATAATTTAATAGAAAAAGCGATGAAATATTATTATTACAAGTTAATCCCAGATAAAATAATAAAAAACTATATCACAAGTTGCAATGGAAATACCCCATGGAAATTATAGTTGAAAATATATCGAATTCCTAGGTTACAAAGCTTGAAAACAATTCAAGCTCTCGAGCACATCGAATTCATTATAAAAAATCGGGCAACACGAGTAAATACTTGTTTTTCCTGATAAGAATTTCTGCGGAAAACGTCTCAACAGCCTCTCGATCATTCAAATTCCAAAGGCACAGAAGAATAAATGATGCGTGAGAGCAGAGAAAATTTCCAGCGAAACATCCTCTCAGGCATTTCAAATGAGCGCGGGACTTCGCCAACTTATTTTGGATTCATCTTGAGAGCAAACTCAAAGTTCATCCCAATTTATGAAAACAGTAGCTTATGTCATTGTTTAGATTACATGGATACTACATAGTATATTATAATGTAAAAGAATATATGGAACTATTTATATATTATATTAATTTCAATAATATTATTTCATTAACGAATGAAATAATGAAATTGTATCACTAAAATTAATTAAACTTGTGGAGGACACACAAAAAATATTTATTGAAGAGATGGGCTGCGAAACTAAAAGATGATATGGCCATGGATATTCTCTCATTTATGTTTCTATTGCGTGAAAAGCATTCTTTCTCCAAAATACAATAACCAAATAGGTAGATTTTACTCCGGGGCACAGGAGCATTTGGAGCACTGTATAACACACTTACTTGAATGCTGAATACCATTAAAACGCTACTGTACGAATGGGTCGTGTGCTCCTAATCTTTCATGAAGCAATGAACACCGGGGTAGACATTATTCTCCATCCAATAGAGCAAGACGCTGGAGCTTAAGATGCTTTATTATTGCCAGTGTTTTATATGAGAAATAGGACATTGAATTCATAAAAAAATCATGATTTTTCTCTACTTACGAGAGGCAAGGCTTAGGCAATTTTAGTTTGCTGTTTCCATTTATCTCCAAATGATATGAATAAAATATCACTCAAATGTTATTTCCGAACAGATATTCCACTCCTAGAATACAGGGATAAATTATCATGGAAAGCATAACTGGAACTGCAAAGCACTACGCGGAACTATTCCCAAATGAGATGGGAGGTGCTTGAGTAAACATGCTTGACATTGGTTTCCAAAGAAAGCAGTCGAATTATTTCGAAGGGGACAAGTCCTGGGAGGAGGTGGGTTGGCATGATGTGTAAATTCATCTCCGATCACTGATGAATGATGAAAATAATGTCACAAAATAGAGGGGCCCACGAAAAAGACTTATTGGAAGAACGGAGTGTGTTACGAACAGATGAGATTGGCACGGATATTCTCTCACTTATCAATCGATCGTATGTAAAAGGACCCTTTCTCCTGAAGAAAATACTGTGAGTTAAATATCTTCGGCAGGATATGCAGACAATTCGGTGCGGGTCGACTTATAGATACAACCTTTTAGTTTAGCATCTTGTGAAGTCAAATACCTGGGAGTTACGATAACCTTTATTGAGGAAATGCATAAGAAATATTAGAGGCAGAAGCCTTAGTAGCGCGATGTGGGAAGGTCCTCGACCGAAAAAGTAAGGTGCAAATTCACAATCGTGAGCCCGCACCTCGAATACTCGACAAGCATATGCTATCCCGGGCAGAAACTTATAATATCTGAAATCAGTTAAATAGAAAGGAAATCGGCAAGATTCGCCAATAATTGTAGGGGACGAACAAGGAGAATTCCACAGCTTTCACGTCTCAATCTCAATGTTAAAAACTCAATCTTCGTGTCAGTTACACTTTAGTTTCATTATGTATATAATATAATGACTGATGCGGTGGATGACATTGTGAATTCAATGTCCGACATAGTGAATGAATTAAAACACGTATTACACACAACCTAATGGCATTTAATCGAACTGTAGGTGATACTATGCATCGAAACGCGTAGCCAATTTTCGCAATAAAAAATGTGGACCGTAGGGAAATGTTTTATTCAAATCACTGTACGAGTTAGGCCTGGAGTACTTGAGCAAAAGATCAGGCGATATATTTTACGTTGTCACGGAGAATATACTCTTGTACCCTCACTTGATTTCCAGGTCGATAGATACGACAAAATAAGAGATGCAATGGGCGTAGTATGGATTTTTGTCTGATGAAACAACAAAGAACTTGTGAACGCAAGCAGAAATCAAATAACCTCACCAACGCTCCCCGTCTTCTTCTGTACGTTGGTATCAGGGTAAAAAGCATGTGTCCCAAAACCTCCTGCCGCACGTGTATTGAGGCGGCATTCGGGGAAGTATATAAGTGAAGACGCAGTAGCTTTTTTAATCATGTTACAATGCTGCATTGATTGTAACATGATTAAAAAAGTTACTCGTGTTCTGAGAGTTTCAAGCGGTTCACGTTTATGACGGAGTGCTTTCAAGCTCCATAAAAGCCTTGTTTGGTGCACAAGGAAAGAGATGTATGCCAAGCTCATTCTATTTAATTCTTCAAATTTGGTAAATTACTCATACGTAAGGAAAAGGCTGAAATACTTTCATTAAATGTACGAAAATTATTTTTTCTTTTGATTTATTTCAACTATTTTTTTAGTTGTTTTTTTAAAACTAAAAAAAAACTTCTTTCACCAAATAATATATATTCCCTTTCGCGATCACGACATAATATTTTCCAGATTCCATTTAATATAGGAGTATGTTTTATGTTATACACATTTAACCCTTTCAAACCCAGAGCTACTTTTGGGAGAATTCTGATTTCAAGAGTTTTCATCATGAAAACTTGAAAATTTTGCACTCAATCATAAATATCGTGGTAGTTAAATTATTAGTCATTACAATGAACACCACAAAATAATGTGTAGTTTAGATGTTTCCTGAATAGAGCAGATCATTTATACATATTTGGTGTTGTTTATAAGCAGCACCAAATGGGTTAAAATCAAATTTTGGATAGCAGGGATCAATGTGATGCAAGGTGGAATTAAAAAAAACATCACTTTAATGATAAGATTCAGCCAAAGGTATTTAAAAAAATGAGCATGCAGAATAATGTTCAACCCCGTTAGACTCTCTTCTACGTACGAGGAAGTATTTGCATTGCCCATAAACCTCACTCTTCCCTGTCCTTCTCTTTGAGGATCTGGGGCTCTTTTCACCTCGTGTCTCCGATAACCGCAGGGGCAAGGATCGACCGGTCAACCATTCAGCTCTGCGGTTACCAGAGGGCGCATCGGGGACATAATCGTGCCAAAACTCATTCCACCCCCTCCCACCCCGGAGAAAATCGACGCTCAAGCACAGGCTTTCGCCCTCTTCATGCAGATTAGTATCCCGCGCCCCCTGCTCGCTGTTTCACCCATCAGAGGTTTCTGGCGGTGGTGCAGTGAGCCATTAGAAGCCAGAGTGAATTCTTCTCGTGAAATTCGACCGGTTTATTCGCTGTGTATCACCAACGCCTCAACGGACGACTCGTACATCGTCGAATGAATGAGTTTCACTGAACAAAAAAACGTGGAAAAGCAACCATAAACAGTGACAATAACGAGGTAACTCATGATCGAGCGGAAAATCTTGGGAATTAGGATAAAAAGAAGTTCTATATTTTCTTCTTTTTAAGAAATGGAATTTCACGCATTGATAAATTTGTACCAGGTGTAAAAAGTATTTTTATTTAGCCTGATCTCAATTAACTCCTCAGAAAACTAATCCCCGAAGTTGCTGGAACGGACTATTATTTTGGCGCTATATCGTTTTATCTTGGATTCCCCATTGAGTTCCACCATAGCCGCCTCATCGGTGTCTCTAAGTATAAATTTCCTCCGATGCTCTTTAAGTCGGGTGGCTATTATTCTACCAGTATCGTCACCGAGAAGACTTCCCGAAAATAATTCGCCGGGAAAGAATTACTACATAATATGTTACAGTAGAAGTCTGTTTACCAATACGACTACCATAGAGTCTACCGCGCGTTGCGTGCCTCGTATAAGCGTGAGTGCGACCATTAATCGCCGATTTTCAATCAATTTTGCTGTAGACCGAAGCATTCAGAAGTTACGTTACAATTATATCCTGCCCAAGGTAAACAATTTTTCCTCTGTTGAGTGTTCGCACTCCACTTGCGGATGACTCCGTAAAGCTGCTGGCTAATCTGTAGTTATTCCTTGGGTAAATTTCATAAAAATAATGGATCCACTTCAGTCCAGAAATTAAAAATGAAACATTTTTAGTTCATATATCCAATTAACTTTCTGTGCGCATGCACCTACATCTACCTTTTACCCTGCAAGCCGCCTCAAAATGCAAGTGTCGAGGAGTGTAATCAAATAAAAATAAAATTCTCCATCGAAGTTCCGCCTTTATTAAAGCCCTTTATTGTTCGGTGGAAAAACAAATTTCCATACCCATTCGCACGGCAAAATATCTCTCTATATTTATCTTTATTCTGTGGACTTGGAAATATAGTGGGGTTCAAATATGATACCTTCCGTGTCGCTTTGAAAGATGTGATTTCTCAATTACTCAAGCAATCTAAGCATATCGCGCAGCCGCCGAGTTTCTAGAGGCTCTCAGCCTGATTGGCTTAACCTCTTTGTAAAGCTTTCTGTACGCCCGTGGCAGCTTTTGACGAATCGCGCAGATTTCCTTTGTATTTTACTAATTACACGGCTAAACCCCTTGCACTGTAATGACGAGTAGTCCAGCTCGTCATGAACTTTCGATGCCAAATCGCGCAATGACGAGTGTATCTTGCCATCGGATTTCATAATTTTAGCACTATTTAGAGGAACAACATAATTATTTGGAAAGCTTAGTAATTTTAAAAAAATTCATAGTATACATCAATAATTCATATTTCATGAAAAATGATGCATTGGAAGGATTAAAATGATTTTATTCGAGTAGCGATAGCTGTGTTCTCCATGTTTAATAATCACATTTTATTTCACGGTTCTGCGTTGATTACAAATAACAAAATACCATTCCATTACCAACAATTTAAAAGAGAACCACAGGAAAAGTAAAAGAGAATAGGAGCACGATTATCAGAAAATTAATCGGAGTTGAAGAGGATAATTCTCTCTGCGCCGTATCCCATATACTCGCTGCATATTCAAGGTGCGGTCGTGCGAGTGAGAAATAGTTGGTGTTCAAAAAGGATTGTCGTTCTTTCTATACACAAAATATTTAGTTTTTGTCGCCAATTTCATCACAACACCCTGTTTATTTTTTGCAACAACGCAGTCCCGGCTGCAATTTCCAACGGTAGGGTCTAGTATAGGTGACGCCCTATTCAAAACCCTCGATAGTTGGACCTTTTCCCTTGACTTCTCCCTCCTCTCGTCCATTTCGTCTTCTATTCTGTCTATTTGTTTGCCCCAAATCTATTCCTTCCACCCTTACTACCCCTTACCACTCCTACCTTCACATGGTGTCAACGTACTACTCCGCACACTACCGCAGTGGGCATGCTGCGTTACCAGCCGCTTAAAAAAAAAGAGAAATAAAGGTTTGCGTTGTAGATATTTAAATATTACTTATCACATATAATTAATTTTAGTTTTTAATATTATTAATTTACATCATTGTTCGGAGAAATAAAGAATTTCCATACTTATTTCCTCGGCAAAACATCTCTCTTATTTCATTGCCTCTGTCGGACATGGAAGCATTTTAAGGTGCGATGATTTGCTCTCCTACTTACTCTGAAAGATATCTAGCTCAAAATAGCTCAAGTCATCTAAGCTTACCACGTAGTCTCCGAGTCTCAAGCGGCTCCCACCCTAATTCGCGTAAAAGCTTTGCAACACTTTCTGTTCCCTCATAGTTGTTTTTAACGGATCGCTCCGCTTCCATTATATTTTTGAAAAATAATAAGGAAAGCAGCGTTCTAAGTTCACGGACGAAATCTTTGTGCGTCGGATTTCATATCTCGCCGCGTATTCAAAGTGTATCCTGACGAGAGCGAAAAAGCACCTATCTCTCACTTCTTCATCCGAAAATTTACCGAGGATATTATCATGACTTTATGCATAAAAATTATTGAGTGTGCCTTCTGTGAGATAATTTATAAAAAATTTAAACACACTATACTCTTGGTCTCTCAAACAGTGTCCTGAAGACGCCAACAGCAATAAAGTTAATTCCACGTGGCAGTACACCCGAATATGTTGTGCATACCCCATTTTAGTGTATTTTATGGCTCCGAAAATCTGAAAACATACATTTTACCTTATTTTTTATCATCAATCTTATCAAATCAACTTTTTTTGGCGTTACTTGGTGGAAAGAAGCAATATTTATGGTGGATCAAAGCAAAAACAAAGTACTGTTCCACAATGAATTTAATGACGTCTACTAGTTCCATCGACTTAGCCTTAGGCCTTTGTTCTCAATTCCTCCATCATCCCCCTCCCCTACAACCAATGCGATGTTGGTTATTAAGCATTTAAATCATGGCAGAACAAAGCAACTGGACTTGATAATGACGCAAAGCCGGTGAAACTAGTAGATAACGTCAAATTATTTGTTACATTAAACATCAAATTAAATGTTCTTCGTTTTTGCTCTAGACTGCCATGAATTGTAAGTTACTTTAGTTAATATTTATAAGTTACTTTGGAGGTCTTTGATGCTTAATTTATTAAAATAAGTTTTTATTCTTCATTTCTAGACCTCTTATTTAAGAGAAAATGAGTTCATGGGAGTCGATGTCTTGTTTTTAAATAAATTAAAATGAAATACTTTGCCAACCTTTCGGTTAATTTTTAAACCTTTATCAGTGTTTGAAATGCAAATAGATGTAATTTTGAAACATAAACCAAATACGGGACTATGAAAATTGTTTATAACAATTTATACTATAATCAAAACAGAAACAAATTCAGTGGTAAATTAAGAAAAAGAAAACTAGAATTTTAACAAATACCATCTGCCATGTTTGTTTGATGGTTATTATGCAAACACAATGTATGGTTACCGATCAATTTCGATTGATTAAATAATAATAAATTTTACTTTAATTGCCTGTCTGATCGTTTTTTTACTACTATTTTTGGTTTTGTAAATATATACATGTCTAAAAATAACCTTTTCTACGCATTATATTCAGGATCTAAAATTTTGGTATTGCCTACAGCAAGTCTACACTTCTCGAGACCCACTATCGGGTTCCCTTCGATCTCTCAGCGCTGGGAGTTTTCAGAGACCCGCCACGAATACCGTCGAGAGCCCCCAAAAACTCCTCCCTCTTCCTCCGCCCCCCCCCCCCCCCCGCCGCTATCCTCTGCGAAAGCGTCTCCTCCTCCAAATGCACCCCCTGCCACCCTCCCACCCTCTTCACACGGTCGGATTGGGTGCCTACTCTTATCTCCATCTCCCTGGCGCGCGACTCACCCCCACCCTCTCCCAAGAAGTGCCTCTCTCAACCATTTCTTCCCCCACCCCTGCCCCTGCCTTAACCTTCTCTGCATCCTTCGGTGAGCACTCCTCGCTTGCCTTATTCTTAGTCTGTCATCCACAGCCCTTTGCGGCTCCAAAACCTGCACCATGCATGCCAAGTCATATTTGTACGTAAACACAGATGAAAGATAAAATTTGTGTATCTGTATTTTTGCTTGTTTACTGCTGATCATGGATTCAACTAGTTTGATCCACTATCAAGGATTTAAGCCATTATAAAGTACCTCGATCATAACTAAAATGAGTTGCAGCCATGGTCAGTAAAAAAAGTGAAAAGTGAATCCTGATGTCACACGTTATGTATATTTGTATTTACGTATCGCTTGCGTATTCATTCCGCTTTGACGCGATGGTTGGTAAGTATAGGCAAAGGTAGAGCTCGCCCGTAATAAAGCCATTAGTCACACATTAAGGTTGTGGGGGCCAGTATCTTATTTCTGGACCAGATCGCATTCTGAGGATTATAGTTTTGGGGTGTTCACTTTCACCCGGGATGTGAACAGGGTATTTCTCGGTCAGGGGCTCAAACCACTAGCTCACTACAATTGCACACAAAACCCAACCCTCAGAAGTGCCTCCCTCCATCCTCCGCCACCCTAACCCTCTCTTCAACTTCCGGCGAGCACTCACGTTTC
The DNA here is from genome assembly GCF_921293095.1 of Ischnura elegans. Taxonomy (NCBI): domain Eukaryota; kingdom Metazoa; phylum Arthropoda; class Insecta; order Odonata; family Coenagrionidae; genus Ischnura; species Ischnura elegans. Next base: position 112,028,007 of record NC_060246.1, on the reverse strand, counting down.
CCGGCTTCTGTCATCCACACTCCTTATGACTCCAGGAACTCCGAAATCCATGCCAAGAGTAATGTTTGTATGTACCTATCGCTCACAAATTCACTCACACACTACTTTTACCGAAAGTTCAATTCCCTCCTAATAACTCTCTAGCCATTTTTAAAATTTGAATAAGTCTAAAATACTAAACAATGCTTAATGGCGACTTCGGAAATCCGATGGTCAAAATATATCAAAGTTCCGAAATACGTATCGACTGCGGACACGATTCAATTTAACTAAAGCCACATACTTGTATCTACTATATTTTCTAACACGGATAAAAGCTTTAATATCAGAGGAGGGAATTTCATACTGAGCTCCGTTTTGCAAAGGTGTGAAAACCTTGCGAAACGGGAAATAAGAATACTGTGTGCGTTTTCTTACGTGCATCACTATCATTATTATCACACTCTCCGGATGTACTGTCACCATCACTCAGTGAAAAAAACCGAAGGAAGTTTCGAAGTGAGAACAGAGATCATCCCAGGATAAGCCAGAGGCGTGTGAATTTCGCACGTCTTTTGTTTTCAGTAAAGCAGTTCAGATCCAATTAATACGCTTATTGACTACTAAATTAACATAATTGTTATAGTTAATGGTTTCGTTTATTAAAATATCGCATGCAGTTACTGTCCAACGTTCCGACATATGTAATTGTCATTTTCGAGGCTTGGAATTCTATGTAATTCTATTCTAAGTTGTGGAATAAACATTTTTTTATTCACCGATTATGTAGCAAGTATATTGTTTATTATTATACACTGCGTCCTTACATCCAGAATTGCGAACTTCAGCTGACCTATCCTCAAGGTTAACGACAGCAATTAGAGCAATTCCTGAAGAATAAATTATGATTTAAACAGATACTTATTAAATTTTTCGTTGGCCTTCAACCAGGCTGTTGCCTCTATGACTGCTGAAGTATTTTTTTTCTTTCATTTTTCACTTTTATCCCCATCTTCAATATCATAGTGAAACCTATGATCTAATGCTTTTTGGCCGCTCTCTGCCACGGCTTATCCATCTCATTCATAGTGTAATCGGTGTGCATATCGATTTTACCCTATGGTCGAACACCACTCCCCTTATCAAAGAATTCGAAAGTGACAGTAAAAGAAATTGTGTTGACTACATTTATTTCTTTTCCTTAGACCGAAGACCTCTCTACACATTTCATCTCTTGTAATATCATTTTTTGCCATGGCAGAGGTCTCAACCTCCCTTACATATATTTGTCGCTAGCTACATGAAAAGTTCTTTCTTTTTCATAATTACACCATATATCCACCGCAGAATGACGTTCGATACAAATCATCTTTCTTCCTCGCATTTTTCCCAAATTTAATAACTATATGTCCTCTCTCAATACATCTTCTTCGGTCTTCCTCAGATGTAATATATCTGCTTCACCCGTATTATTTTCCTTGACGTCAATATCTTCCTTCGCAGCAATAAATGTCACACTTCATCCCGCCTGAAGTAGACCAATAAAATGACAATAGCTGCTCTACAATAGCTGTCATCTCTCACATATTAGGGCTACTCTTCTCTCAGCTCAGTTACTACTCGTGTCCATCGAATTTCCTACGATCGAGACTTCCTTGAGAAGTGTCCACGGTTCGCCTTTCCCATCTTCTTAAATGCTATACCAAACCCCTTATAAGAGGAAATTCTCCGAAAAATCTTTTTTCTCCCAAAACCGCACCCAATATTTAATATAAGTTACTGCTTCTCCTTCCCCGCCCCTCGGGTATCAGACATTTCATATTTATTCCAAAAGGGACTCTTTTCCTTTTTTTATGAATTACCTGCCACTCAAATATTCCAAGCAATAGCCACTACTAGATTTTTCATATTAATTATGGGAAAAATGCATTTTTGAAACCAGAAAAACATTTCGATAAAGAGAATAATGCAGAAATAGGGCGCAGAATTGTCGCAAGTTACGGGTAAGAGAGGTGAGAGTAATCTAACATACAACGATTGTGCGATTATTACGTTAAATAAAGATAGAAGCTCCTCCTTACCAGAATCAATAGTAGCAGTACATTTCGATAAAGAGAAAAATACAGAAACAGGGCGCAGAACTGTCGCAAGCTACGGGTAAGATAGGTGATAGTACTAGATTACTTAATCTAGAATAATACAACGGTTATGCGATTATTACGTTAAATAAAGATGGAAGCCCCTCCTTACCAGAACCATTAGTAGCTAGAGATAGATATTTTCTCCATTTGATTTGAGGAACTTCAGCCTACAAATAAGTCTGCGATGTGCATGATGCAGACGCGATTTCACTCGCAATGCATAGCAAACGTCACGAAAAAGCTTTCGATGCCGATGAGAAGAATGTACACGAGAGGTGGGAAGACAAGAAGAGGGATAAATAGTGAACGGAATACCACTTGAGAACCTCGGTCTTTTCCAACTTCTCAAAGGTTACCGTGCACTTCAGCACCATGAATTGTTGATCAGCATCTGCGTCCCTCCCATTCACCTCACCATCGTCTGTCTCACGCTTAACTCTCCTTTTCTGTCCCTCAACCATATATTCACTTGCTCCACATTCATACTTTACACGCCTTAGAAATGATTACCCCAGGCAATGAAACTTGTTTCACGGATTGATTTTATTTGTGCCGAAAACGGGTACTTTCAAAACTTGAAATAAATATATAAGAATACCGAAATTATTTTGTGGGGACAAAGTTTAAAGAATTTTATTTACTGTCGATTATGATAGAATTTTAATAACACAAAACAATATTAATACCTAAAAGGCTTTCACAAACTGAAGAAAATGGGAGCTTAACTTCAATAACAACTGCAGGAATCTGTATAAGGTACGTGAAGAAATAGTAGAGCCGTTTTACTCCTCCATAGAGCCAAGAAAAACGTCTGACCGTCCCGCAGTCTAAGTTTTTTGTCTGCAGCCTTTGAATGATTTTGACTCATATACATAGCCAATAAAATATATTGAATATCCCTTAAGTTCACCCAAGTACTCTTAATACCGCAGTTTCAACTTTTAAATATCTCTTGAATAGCAATTTGAACTTTTAAATATCGCTTCCTCAACACGCACGTCTTCATTATTATTCACTGTTCTTCTTTTTCCCGAGATTACTCGCTGGAAACTTCAATAATGGATTGCGAAATGAAAGAAGGTTTTGAATTGCTTTCCGTTAATATGATTGGGGAAACCAATTGAAGCACATAATATTTTACCAGATGTCGAGTATATTGCTAATTATTTCAAATGCACTACCCGTGGCTGTTATTCAAAACTAGCATCGACGTACATTTTTTTTAACTCGAGAAATTAATGCGTAAAGTTATTCAACATTCTCGCTGTTATGCTTCATAAACATTGTTAAATTGACCGTAACATAGCATTTTTTTAAGCGTCAATGATTTTCCTCAAATGCATAGTAAAAGAACTTATTGTAATAAGTTCTTTTAAATGGTTTTGGTACATGTGAAAATTTGTGGCTCTAATTACTAATATATCATGCAGAATATGACACAGTTTTATCACGCAATGATTGCACACGAACTCATGAAAAATTGACAATTCCACATCACCATCATCTCAAACCCCGTCCTTACGGGTATCACTGGCGAATACAGAACTACAATAGAAAATTCTTCGGCGCACTTCCTAGAGAACAGAGGGCCTTTTACGAAGCCTCACCACAGACAGACATACGAGAGGGGAGGGATAGAGCAGGCAGAGAAGATATAGAGGGACGGAGTCTCGAGCAAAGTTTTAAAAAGTTCCCTCGGCAAACACGGAGCCTGTGGAAAAGGGCAACTCCGAGCCGAGATATCCTTATTCACTTCCTCTCTCGCCTCGGGGATGAGCGAGCAAGGGAACTGAGGAGAAGAGTGGCGGTCGTATCTCCAGCGCATCTATTCAGGAATGCATTAAAAGTGGTCGCAGAGGGGTCAACACCCAGCCAGTAATCCTTTTGCTCGCCAGTCTCTCCCGTCACCCTTTCATCCCTCCCAGAATACGTCTTGACCCCTCCTCCCCTCTCGTCTTCAATTACTCAAAAAAAAAAATTACGGAGGGAATGTCAAACTAAACACCGACTCGATGCAGTTGCCGTTCCTCTTTAAAATATGGCTCGCTAACTCATACCCAAAGTCTAAATTCACTGTAAAAAAATGCAGTGATTAGAGAGAAGGGAAGGTGGGAATGTGACAAAAATAAATATATTTCTTTTAGCCATTCTCTATTAAGTTTTGAAATAAAATAATGCGAAATTTTCCGCATAGTTTTGAAGAGTTTGTGAAGTCATTTGAGTTCAAGTGAATTGACTCGTTCAGTTTAAACCGCTAACTGAGAGAAGAAATCGCTCACAAGAGCGTAAGCAACAAAGACCCACGGTTAGCCGATCCGCGAGGTCGAGGAGTAGCTGAGAATCTGTTATTCTCTCGGCAGTCAGCGGCTCCAATGAGGTCATCAACTTAATGGCGAAAGTGTAATACGCGTCGATAATTTTCCTTGTAGAGCTCGACAACGACCCTTGAATTGTAGTTTTTCCAGAATTTTGACTGCGATTAATGATTAAAAATCAACTGAAAAGGCATTGGCATTGAAATCAATCCATTTCTCATTGGAGTGAAATTTGATATTAAAGGGACAAAAAGTTTTCATTTCAAAAATAACTTCTTGGAGCGCCTTAAAACCCCTGTTCAGGTGTATCCTCGCGATCTAATGAACCAATGCAGAGGCAATCCGCGGGTTGATTTGACGAAAATCTTCATTCAATTATTTTACTGGCTTGTCATTTAATGCAAACGTAAGTCGTCAATTTTGCATCCTTCATCACTTACTTAATTGAAACATATCCGAGGCCTTCCTCTGTTGTTCTTCCCCTCCAACGGCTCTTCTAAGAGAATTTTTAAGAAGCGTTGTTAAATCGTATTTTTCCGAACATTAGAAATATTTTTTGTCTGTTATGCTTTCTCAATGGAAATGTTTCATTAGACCGTGCATTCATCTGACATGTGCATATTTGATTTCCCTTTTATACTTCAAATAACTGATTCCGGATTACTCACGCGTTGATGTTCATCAGGTAACAACAGTCCCGTCTAGCGTCTTCAGGTTGGAGATAAAAATATGCCAGTTCGTTGTTTTGGTTCTTCTTCCGAGCTCTATAAAATGAAGACCAATACAAAATCCCGGTACATCTCCGGCCTGAAGACACGAGCAGAAGTACTCACGATACTGTCAAATGATTAACAGCAATGAGGGACTAAACCGGAATTATTTCACAAATATAAAAAAGTATGTCTGAGAAAATGAGGAAAAAATTCCTAATTTGAGATAGAAAAAATTGTTACCTGGGGTTTACTTTATAAGACCTGTAACTTTCAAATTGTTAAAGTTTTTTTTTAACGATTGGTGCGTCCCCGAAAGGGCCGAACGGGAGGAATTACGTCAGCAAAAAATTAATCTAGAATCTAATGAAATTAACTGATTTCGGCGTAAATTGATCGAGCGAAGATAAATAAATTCATGATAGAACAAAGCAAAAACGAAGGGAATTGTTCGACAAGTAACTTAATGCTGCCTACTAGTTTCAACGGCTATGCGTCACTATCAAGACAAAGAGAAAGATCACGTGCAATATTGAGCCTATGTCAGATATATAAGGCTCGATAATGCATGTGATCTTTCCCTTTGTCTTGATAATGACGTATAGCCGTTGAAACTAGCCGGCAGCATTATTTGTGGAGCAGTAACTTGTTTTCGCTTTGTTCTACCAAGGATAGGATGTAACCGTTACCGGTAACTTAGTAACACCTCTTCTACCCCCCCCCCTTGCCCTTTCAAACCAATCCTTCTCCGCTCCTCTTACTCCCCCCCCCCCCCCCACTGAGCTCCCCTTCCTCACCTCCACCACTCTTGAGAAACTCTCGGGACTTTTGGACACCCCTCCCCTTTGCTCTCGCTAACGAACCAACTTCTAGTTCTTCGCCGAGCAACCAGCAGTCCCTCACGAATCTTCCCTCACTTCCTCTCTCTCTGCAGCACCCTACTCCTTCACCCCTCTCCACCCTTTGAAACCCTCTGCCCCCCTCACACACTCACTCCCACGCGGATCTTCCCCGTGGGTTAACCCCGAGAGCGCAGAAAAGACGACTCAATCCGAGTCGTCTCCTCGCCCACCACGATACGAATTCTCTCCACCTCACCACATTTCACTCTCTCTCCTGTATCATGCATACCTGTGGTTCGTAAGTGGTCCTAATCCAAGCCCACGATCGGTATTAATCGCATTATCCGGTATTTTGCTTATATACGATCATTAGCAGAGCCCACTGGTGGCAACGGCAACTCTTGAAGTACTGAAGTTTTCCCAATAAATGACGCTGTCTCTAATTTCACTCTAAATCAATGGGAGTCAGTATTTTACAGTGCTCAAACAAAGCCTCTGATCACATTTTACTCACAGGTAAAACTAAATAACACCGCATAGCCCCTTTACAGTGGGAAAAAGGTGAAAAATATTAATATTTGAGTGAAAAGTAAGAAACATTTTGTCGGACTGAATCCATATTCACTTCTATTACAGGATTATTTCAGTAATTGTGGCACAATAATTATTTTACTGCCTTGCGAGTTTCATATATGCTCGCTTCATAAAATCAGCTCAGCAGATACATCGGATCGTATCAGCTGTAGGCCAAGACTAAAACCCGGCACATCCCCGGCCTGAAGACGCGAGCAGAAGTGCTCACGATGCGGTCAATTGATTAACAGCAATGGGGGATAAAACCGGAAGATAGATCTAGCCTTTTTCGACACTGAATTGTTCCACAAAAAGTATGGCTGAGAAAATGATGAGGAAAAAATTCCTAATTTGCGAGACTTCTCCAACTAAACCTTTCAAAATGAATGTGGTGATCTTTACATATTATCTTGAGATGTGATTGCTAGATGAGGAAAATATCCGATGGGGTGGGTGGAAAAAACGGAAAAGGTAGATCTAGGATGAAATTTATGGAACAGGTAACGAAAGATATGGAAGAGAGCTAATATGTAGATGAGAAAAGATCGTTGAGGATAATGTAGCGGAGAACTGCGTAAAACCGATGTTTGTGTTGTAGAACAGTGATGATGAGTCTATATTTCCAACCAATAGGAGGGAAGTTTCATATCTCTCAGAGCAGAAGTACCTACACACTTGATTACCTGTCACCTGAAGTTAAGTCTGACCAGCGACGCGTGGCATCTTTGTACAGCGTCACGACAATGAAAACTTTATGAGTGACATAAATTAGTAATTGCGATTAGTTCATACGTCAACATTTTTGATGCAGGAATTTGGATAATACACCGCAAAGTATATCGGAATAAATATCCGGAAAATATTCTGATTATACTCTTAAAATTGAGGTGACTATCAAAGCCCTTCAATTCGGGAAAGACATATTTTGTCTCTGGATGAAAACTTTGAGATTGAAAATTTGGGGTTTTTATCGAATAAAGAGCACCAGAATGAATAATGGTTTATGAGATTAGTCAACCACAGGAAATTCGACTTTTTAATGGGCTTGATATGATAGAAAACTCAATTATAATTCGCCAACTGTATTCAAGCAGAAAGAGAAAAACCTTTTTTGACATTCTTTCACCATTGAGTTAGTGGAGACCATATTCCACTCTTAAGAAATTGAGTTCGTCTCAATCTGTATCCTATTTTAAACGGCTTCAGGCCATTTCAAACGTTGTATTAGACTGATAAATTGATTTTTCTTCTCAACTGTAAGCCCCAACACCCACCTCCTTGTCCCTCACTTCAGACAGCATAATTTGTGAACTGGTTTGTTCGCATGATGGTGACGAGTAAATATGTGAAAGATTATGAGCCAGTACTTAAATATAAAAGAACCGAATTTAAGCAGAATGATTCATAAAACCCTAAGTCATATAACAGACAACTGTCTTTATTCCAACGGCAAAGTTTAGTTTCTTTTATTAATTACGAATTGAATATTTTATACATTAAGAAGTCATTTTAGGTAATTTTCATTTTAGCTTAAAAAGAATATTATATAAATTATTTTATAGTAATAAGGTAACTGTATACTTCACGCATACAAATATAAATGTAGAACTATTTTGCTTTAATGTAACAAACTTATTGGAATTTGAATTCCTTCTTTTTGGAGCAATATAACTTGTCCGAATTTTATCACCATGCCATTAGCATGGGTAAGAAATCAATGTCTAAATAACAGTGTAAAAATAATTTTAAATACGATTTATTTCGTAAACCATTTACCGTTGAAAAGAACCTCGATCATGCTTTTCTCGTCCGCATAACAAGGTCTCCCTAATTCAATCCTCTCACCATGAGAGGCGCCACTGCTGCTAAGCAACTGCTTCCTCCCGAAACCCTCTTCCTCAGAAGACAAATGAAAGGACGGGTGCGGAAGGTGAGGTTCTTGTCCTCACCTCCCGAAAGAGTCCGGGAAACCTTCTAGTTTGAGACTTAACCTAAGATTTCGTGCAAAGCGAAGACTGGAACTCCAAACCTTCTGCTTAACATCTGGGGCGGTTCCCGGTCGTGACAAGTAACTTCGAGTCCTGTTCCAAGCAAGAATAATTGCTAGGGCGGAGTAATTGCGACTTATATTTGATACGCGGACACTTCCAAGTTAATTTGTCAAGCCCACCTAACTGAAACTCATGCAATGAATGTGATTTTGCTCGAGACCACATTGAAGTTTGGAAATGTTTAGGTTTCACTTCTAATTTTGCCTTTTGCATTATTTTAGCATTACCTATAATTGTTCCTTATATTTTAGTGCAAATTCTTCGAATTTTGACACTTAAAATGTGAAGAGAAGAGATGAAACATTCTAGAATTATTTTATAACACACTAAAAAATAACTCCTGTTTCCCTGAATACCTCTCCCACTACAGTTTTCCGAGTATACTTTTTTTCTCAGAAACAAGGGCATTCCAACTGTTGAAGCTGCTGTGACCCCTGGATACAATGAATCGTTTAGCGTTGGGTACAATTTATTAGAATGAAAGCCTTCAATGCTTCATCAAACGAAAAATTATGTCTTTCACATGTTTTTCGTCCTTTTCCTGCTCGCGAACACATCAAAGATGAAGGGAAAGGTAAGAGTGGAGGGGACGAAGTTTCTAGTTCCCGTCAACCTAACGAGAGTGCGGGAAACGTAGTAGTTTCAGACTTCACCTAGGATTTCGTGCGAAGCGGAGAACTCGAACCCTTCAACTCACCATCTGGGATTGTGTCGGCATTGCGGCAAGTAACTTTGAGTCATGATCCACTGAAGGAAATGTGTAAGGTTGGGGTTTCGTAGTATGCATAATTGATACGCTAACACCTCTGAGTTTAAATGTCAAGACTAACCATGACCTCACTGAAACTCATGCACGATTTGTGAAATACCTGGAAACTACGCTATGTTTAGTGGAAGAATTTTAAATTTAAATTTTCTCTTGGATTTTGCACCAGTATAGCATTTCCTCGCATTGAAATTTCATTTTATCGCCAAGTACCTACAGTAAATCTGTTGAAAATTAGAAATGCGAAGAGAAAACAACTGCAATATAGTGAGTATTACAAGAAATATTATAAAACTCTAAATTTCTTCACTGGATAAGTAAAACTAATTACTATTTAAAAAGCTCACCATTTATCAGTCATTCGTGGCAAGTATTTGAACGCTTCGAGAAAAAATTTTATACTTAATTACCAATCGATGGCATTTTTAAAATTGTGTATTAACTATAGCCCATTATTTGATAGTTCTCTGACTTCCATCCTTAACTGATAGTTTCTGACAATTTTTTGAAATTATCGTTCATCTCACTTCCGCATTATTAATCTTTAAATGGAAAAAAATTATGAATCACTGCCCCCATTACACCTTGCCAAGTATGCTTGGGTTTAATTTAATACACCTTGCGTTAAATTAATCCATACCGATTTTACATCTGCAATTGTAAAAAAAATCCTTCAAAACTTCCTCATTTTCTATTTTAATGCTACATACACTGATGTTCAATCCTTATTGAACTTTTCACGAGTAAGTTTCTCACCACAAGCATCAAAAATTATCTCACATGAGTCAGCTGAATAAAAGCATGTTGGGGCTGATAATAGCAAACAATTATATCCATATAAAGTGCTCTGTCTGATGTATCATACATTGAGGTGCAAAGTTAATGGCCGAAAGATTATCAGCCAGTAATTAATTACAAAATACCACACTGGCACCGAATATATTGAACATTTCCTTGCACTGCTGAACACCGAAATATCAGTGCAAGCCTGGCATGACCCTGATACGGACCCGAGGCATAATTTGTTGATCCACTTGTGCTGGTGATTGGAGTATCATTCATAAAACTGTCTGTTGAATGCTTTACAGCTGTTTTTATCCCAATTTCAAAGTATACTTACTCTTATTAATTAAAAATTGAACAGGTATTTTATACTTTAAGAATTCATTTCATTTAATTTTCATCTAAACTTGAAAATTATATAATATTAATAATTTTATAGCAATAAGGATTCAGTATACTCTACACATGTAAATACACTGTATAAATATATTTGCTGTATTTAAATAAACTTATTGTCTTTTGAGTTACTTATTTTTTTAGCCACGTAAATGTTAAGGTTCCGAACTCTATCATCATGTTAGTGGTATGAATAAGAAATAAATGCTCAAAACGGCAGTGGTTTAATGATTTTTTACACGATTTTTTTTAAGACGCATCAGACAGCTTAACTGCTCTTTATATGGCTAGCACCTGTACAGTACTTTTGGCTAAAATACTATGTTTCCCAACTATTGCCAACATTAAAGATCTACAATTACCATAACAACCTTTTTTATTTTTATCTTGAAATAGTGGCGATAACAACCCCGTATAGTGAAGAAACTTCGTAAAATCGGACGCCTGTAGTGGGTCCTCCATCTTCTTCTCCCTACGGTGGACAGTAATTTTCTTCTCTTTTCATCTTCCTGGAGACTCATTCTCTCTCGTTGCTACCTTTATTATCATCCATCATTTAAAACTTCCCATTCTAAAAATTATCTTACGCATTGCTCTCTCCTCTCTTTACCCTCATAAATGGACGGAAGATATCGTATATATAAAGCGCAGACGAAACTTGGGAGGTCGATGATACGACATCATGGTACATGACGGATGTAATTACATCGATAACTGCATACTACTGTGGAAGTCGCCTCAATAGTTGAACGGCAGGTTTGTTAAGAAACCAGCCGTTAAAATGGAATAGAAAAGAATTGAAATACTCATACAAAAACGTAGGTGAATCGTAGGGTAGTGAGGGGCAAGAGTCCGCATGGGGCAAGAGACCTACAGGGGTGCGTTCAGTCGAAGACAACAAACGACAAAAACTAAGTTTTACAAATTTTTCGTTTTTATGCAATGTTTATCTAAATTGTGGGGTCGCGCAATTTTTATGTATGCTCTCGGTGTTTATTTAACTGCTACGTTTGTCTACTTTACATTTAAATGTATTTTTTGCATTAGCCTTCATGCGGTTTGCTGGTTCGCAGCTCACCATATGTTTGTGTTATGACGCATTATGTGTGTCAAGTGCCGTTGGGGTTAAGAATGCTGACTCTTGCCCCACGATATACCATTTCTTTTTCTATGACCTCACAGTCTCTGCTATTGAAATCAAGTGTACTTCGTTGGTAATGGTATGGAAAGAAAATTCGTAACTGTAGGAGAAAAACCGATCGCAAAACTTTAGAACAACACACTTAGTAGGTAGCTACACTGAGGAGCAGCAATGGAGAATCCATACGTTCTATTGCAGCTAGTCAAGAAAATGATGAATTACCTCTGCGTAATATGAAGCGTGTGAAATATTGCTGCGCGTATGTGAAATAGAAAATATATCATGATGTGATCGGGAATTCGAAAAGTATTAATTGAGTCCAGAATTTTAGGTGCGTTTTATTCGTAGACATGCATATTACTGCCTGATATCGTCCAAACTACATGTGTAAATGCATGAGTGTACATTCCATTTTTCCGGCCCCTTTTCCCGAGAAAGCGTTTGAAAAGTAAGCTTGCAGCTGTAGCACTTCATAGAACTCTTTTTGCTGGCGACTGATTCGGCATTAATGAATTCAAACATATCACTGAGGAGTTAGTGGATAATTGCACTTTGATCCACCAATTACTGATTGGATAATGTGTTATGAATGTAAAACATGGAGGGAAGGATCTTGTACAAAATATTCTGGAAAGGGAAAGGTCACTTGTGAAAACTGTGATTAGGACACATGCCCCACTTGAGGGGCAAGATTCCTATTTGTTTTTTGTCTTAAATTTTGATTAATTTTGGGAATTCTATATGTTTTACGTAGTCGTAGAAGATAAGTAGGGTAGAACATATACCAGAGAACGAAATTGTGTAAATATAAAAATTATTTTGTGAGCCTAAATGCAAAATTTTTATAATTGTTTGTTAGATGCGTACTCTTGCCCCTCATTCCCCTACTTAATGCGATTGAAGCGTATTACTCGTAAGTTACCCCTAAAATCTCTTTTGCATTAAGCAACATAACTGAATCTGAAAGCATGAAGCAATGAGAAGTGACGTACATGCATTAGACACCGTTAGCGTGATCCAATTAGTAACACGAGTCCATATATGCGCTTGAATGAAAATCATTATCTAAGCACCTTTTACGCTAAAACTTTGGCCTTTCAAGTTGATTCGAGGAAATAAGTCGTGATGACGTGAGAAGCATAACATGCGACTTGATGCACCACCGCATTATTAAATTTCTCTAATTAATCGACTTAAGTGGAGTGACTTTAACCTCGTAAAATATTTTCGACGCCGGCAAAAAAATAAGCTTGAAAATTTCTTCAAGTGATGAGATTATTTTAAGAGGGCAGGTATTACAGTGTTTTTCACTCAAGCTTTATCAATACACGTGCAACATTGATGAAATAATAAGAAATGCCTACAACTTTTAGAGAGCCTCCATAGGTGGCGCTTTTTATATGTCTCTGCTTAACTTTTATTCTGATAAATGAGGTACCCAAAATGACACTTAGAGTGTGTTTTGGGAATAGGGAGTATACAATAGCTATATTGATTTCAGATAAATACTGCTGCTCAAAGAAACATTGTGAAGGAAAAACTGGTGTATTACATAAGAATTATCAAATATTCATGTAGATGATTAAAAAAATGTAAAACAGATCTTTAAGTGCCATATGCAGTTAGTATAAAAGCTTAAAGACGGCTATTTCTCTAGTATGAATAGTAATGTATCTTTTCTCGGTAATGTACCGTGCTTACTTCCAATAAAAAATTATAATTTCAAGTTGTATATACTTTAAATTTCATATATTTTCAATTTTAAAAATATTCTTGAATTACCAAGGAGTGCGTCACAAAATTAAACCTTTAGAAATAGAGAAAAATGTCCCAATAATGAGGCAAATATACATGGAACCATTACACCCTACATTTTTATTTAAGCCGAGTAAAACCTGATGAATAGATCTTCTTGTACTGTAGAGTACCGAAACCTGGGCCAAATAACCTGACAAGGAGAAATATATTTTAATCATGCTAAAATTCTACTACAATAACAATCACGAGAGTTTTTCTTTTATGATTTTACTCGCTGAAATATAAGATAGTTTAATTGAATCTAGTGTCCTCTTCAGCCGGATTATGGCTCACTAAAAATCTGAATAGTGCTGAATATCTTCATGCCAATATGCACAAGTTATCATTCGCCTTTTCGAGGCATTGCAGATTCAAAATATTTGGACACGGCTTTTGATTACGACCACTCTCGCTTCAATAATGTTTAATTTCGTTTAGCTGATACACATTTGCTTAAATCCAGTGCATACACCATGTGTAATTTTAATAACATATTGATAAAATTTTAACTACTCTATTGCCCAAAAATTACCCAAGTATGTTCGTTTTATTGATCCTTATTACTTTATGATACTCTCTTTGTGTTAATATTGAGACAGAAGGTGTGTTAACTATCACCATTCCACAAAGTTTTGCAAAACAATTTAATCATGCACGATAAGTATGATTTTTCCCCATAAATCATATGGTATATTTTCGTACGAGTTCATTCAGGAAAAAAGCTAAAATTTTACCAATGTATGCAGCATTTCCATATGTTAGGCTTCATATAATAGAGATAAACTACATCGCATCCTACTAATCAACTTCATAGTAATCAAGAGAAACACAGATTTTGCAATACATGACGGATATAAATTTCTCGGGCCTCATAGTAATGTTATTAACGAAAAGCGAAGACCCGACGCTAATTAAAGCATATTTTGCGACCAACTAATAAGGAGGACGTTGCTACCGGATGTTAGTTCATATCAAGCTTAATTACAGTTTTTTCTGATCGATGTAGAAGCCGAAAAAATTCCTAATCAGCCAGATTACCCTAGACGTCGCCGGCGGTGGAGACACGCTGGTTGACTTAGGTACAATTACTACCACTCGACACGCAAAACTCTCTCAACGGTTGTTCATCATCGCATAAGAAGAAGCCAGGTGAGTGGCGGCAGCTCATGACTATGAATGCAAGAGGCAGGACAAAAATATACATCGGGGAAGTTAACGATGATGAGCCGGCACCATCTTCGTAAAGAGTTGCTACAACAAGTGAATATCGGTGCTGCGCTTCCAAGTTGTGAGACGAGTGTGATTACAAAATATGGCAGCAAATTTCTGAGCTATATGCAAAATATAGGTTGAAACTAATTTATCAAGTTTGTTCCCCATTGAATGTTACTCTCAGTTGTCGAAATCGATCTGGTAACCTATACAGCTTTGTGGAATGTACTACCTACTAAGTTTTCTTCCTTTACCAAGTTTAATATATTATTTTACCAAGTTTAATTATATACCGGGTGTTCATAAATGAATATCGGGGTTTTAACGCTTTATAATATTTATTGCATTATAATTACCGTTATAAATTATTTGTCAAATGATCAACTCAAATAGTTTTGTTTATTTAGCAACAATGCACATGTGCGCCAAATGTTTCCGCCGCGATCCGCTGGAAAGCGGTAGTAGCAAATATGGCGACTAGTGAACAGAAAGCGTTTTGCGTTTTACAGTTTGCAAAGACTGAATATGTAGTTCTGTAGTTACACTAGTCGCCATCTTTGCTACTACTGCTTTCTAGCGGATCGCGGCGGAAACATTTAGCGCACATGTGCATTATTGCTAAAAAAAAACAAACCTGTTTGAGCTGCTCTTTCATTTGACATATGATTTATGTCAGTAATTATAATGCAGTAAATATTATAAAGAGTTAAAACCCCGATATTCATTTATAAACACCCGGTATATTGAAAGGGCTTTTCACCAATTTCTTGTTATTTTAATCAATAAAAAAATTTAAACATTAAATAGATCCATAGATTTCAGTTTCTAGATCAGCCTTCTGCTTCTCGAGCTATTCGCAGGGAAAAAAATCGATGGCCTTTACACTTTCGGAGATGAGCTGATGTAGTCACTAGCTCTTGTCGTGTGGTTCTCTCGCTTCTCAGCTAAACCTCGTGCGTGGACCTATCGTGGTTCATTGTTGCATTCTTACGATCGAATTCTCACCTCAATAGCACGTTCACTCTGAACGAGTAAATGAACGAGGACTCAAATGAAGTCACCAACTCGAGGCAAGTGGGCGACAACTTTTGCTTTAAAAAAATCTGAGGAAACGGCTTAGTGAGGAAGATTTTAACTTGAGGTTGATGTTTTCCCGATGCATAACCTACTGAAAGTCTTCTCGATAGAAGAAGGTTTTGATAACTTTTTTTTCGAGCATAGTCACTCGAAAATATCAAATATTTGATTTACGAGAGGGACCCAAAAATAACCGACCTGAAATCGCTACGCACGTTACTCTTTTATTTTGGGCTCTTCCCACTAGATGGGTGTTATTTCATCATTTCTGAGCCTGTATGCCAAACGGCGTGGCTTTAGACGGTTGTAGCGAGCCCCTGTGACTGTTTTATTTCGAGGGTTTTTTTAATCTCTTCGATTTTTGAAATGGCTGATATTCGAGAACAGCGCGCAGCTTTGAAAATTTGTTCTCTGCTCGGTAAAATTTATTCATCCGAGTCAACGCTCGGGCTGGCTTCCAGGTGGTCATTTAAGTCCTAGTTTATTTACTCGTTCAGAGTGAACGTGCTATTGAGGTGAGAATTCGATTGCAAGAATGCAACAATGAACCACAATAGGTCAACTCATGAACATGTGGGAAAAAATCGTGCCCTTGTATACGAGGATAAGAGGCGCACTATTTACGAACTGGATGAACGATTTGGTCTTTCGTTGAGTTCATTGCAGTGAATTTAAGCTGAAGATAGCGAATCGTGGTGAAATTTAAACCTCGTTTGCTGACTCCTTATCAAAATGTAGTGCGTGTTGCTGCTTACCGAGACTTGAGTTTTGGTAAAAAATTTCATGAAACTGCTTTATCACCCACCCTAATCACTAGATCTCGCACCTTATGATTTTTTTGTTCCCCTGAATGAAAACGGTGATGAAAGGGAAATGTTTTCATCACATTACGGAGGTGAAAATGGAATCGAAGGCGGTCTTGCAAGGTATCTGAATGAACGATTAATAAAGGTATTTCGTGCAGTGAAAAAAAACGTTTTAACCAATGTATCAATTTAAATGCAGAGTATTTCAAAGATGACTAACACAAAACATTAAGTTTTGTATTTTTTAAAAGTTGTGTCCGGTTATTTTTGCCCCCTCGTATTTTTCCCTCGTAGTTTTTATCACTTTTCTCTACCTATATATTGGAATATTCCGCATCGGTACGTGACAAAATTTTGGAGCTTAAAGAGAGATAGCAATTAAAATCTGTGCTACCGAAGAATGAAGAACATAAAAAGGGCAGACCAATAATAACTCTGATAACCTTAAGGAGAAGGCAGGAGAATTTCGTTGGACACATTATGAGGCAAGATGTCCTAATGAGAACAATCGTATGAAGACAAGTGGAAGGGGAGAAGGGCAAGGGATGACCCAAATGGGTTACAGAGAACATACTGTAAAGGATGTAAAAGAGAAGAAATACGTCACCATGAAAAGGCTAGCGGACAGGAGAGAGGGATGGAGAGCTGCGTCAAACCAATCTTAGCATTGTTGACTTTTGATGATGACAAGTCAATAACATGTATACTCCCGAATACATTATTACTTTATTATTAATAGATTAGATAGTAAGAGGAATATACGTTCAATACTATAACAAAATTTACTACCGTGTCGACCTTCTTGCATATAGATAATTATATCGCATGTCCTGCTGTAGGAATGATAACCACCTTCTCTGGATTGGCAGAAAGAATGTCCAACTGACGGAAATAGACTTAAAAAGGTAATTTATATTTTTTTTGCCCCGTAGAGAACAGGTAAAGCAAGAGACAGGCGTAGTACCGGCAAGAGTGAGTGTGTGTCCCCACGAAAGGCCATTTTCGCTGTCCGCAAACGGCGTTCCCTTATCTTATTCCACCAACCTCATTTTTTCAACCCTTCTACGTTTTTTTTATTTCGAAATGTTCCACCCTTTCCCCTTTTTTTGACCGTCATCACTCATGTCTCAGACCGAATAAAAGGTCGCGAAGGAGAGAAAGGGAAGGGAGGAGGAAAGGGTAGGGATGACGGGAAAAAAGGATATGGGGGTGACCCCTTACCCCCATTTGGTGGTCAGAATGAGTGCTACCCTGCAGAGGGTACGAGGTTGATTGAGGAAAATCGCGCGCCTGCGCTAGCTTCAGTTTTCCTCGTCAGTTTTTCGATCCAACAGCAGCGTAATTTTTAATGAAATATAGAATAATTATAATATCATAGCACGTATGTCATTTAACGTTGCCATCATTATGGTATAATTGGCTTCGGAAAATTCTAATTTCAGTATTATTATTTCACTCGGCCAAAGGTTCACAAGAGAGTTTGGAAAAGTAAGGACTGTAGACTAAGCCATATACATCCCAAGCAAAAATATGTCACATTCAGTCTAGTCCAGTTCCAATCTCTGGGCCAGTTCTAACATCCAGGATTTATTTTAGATGTCCAAAGTATTCACCCGTCATTTATAATTTTAAAGTCATTGTTAACGCGAAGAGTCATAATTTGGAATGCAACTGGCTCGTCATCAATAGAGAAATAAAATATAACATGTCTTGAGCGATGACTAATATCGCATATGCCGTATGCTATAGTTATTTGAGCAGGCTAATTTTACGAGAACAGCTTTTCATGATTGGACGTAAATTGATCTTTTTTAGTGTCGTGCTTTTCCTTCAAAATGTATGCTATCATATTGAATAGCATACATCTATTTTTAAGAATTCGTTTTTCAAAAAACAAAGAATAAATTTGAGATAATTTTGAGAAAAAAATTCCAGCTTTGAGGTAATTAATTGCTGCCGAAAACGTATACTTCATACAGTTGGCACGAAGGCTTCCGTGGTGCGTTGACAATGCACGTAGCGTTTTTAGGGTTTCACCGCATCATAGCTGTGTCAAAGGCTTCAGCTTTCTTTCCTTTCCTGCCGGCATATATATAGGTTAAAGTACTTGATGCTGTGTCTCGCCCGTCTTCTACTTTACATGCACTGAAATTTTCAAGTCTTCTTTATTCAGTAACTAGTCCATTTAGGATGCACTAGAAAACATGTTAGCCTTGTTTAAGCAACTAAGTTTAACATCAAAGGCTATTCCAGGTAGATGAATGTAATTCAGTCCCAACTTACGGCAGAAATTTAAATTGGCTCGATTATTTTGTTGAAAAAAATATATTTTAGTATCTTCCAAAAAATTAGGAACCTAATCTAGTAATTTTGTCTGTAAGAGGATAAGCTTCCAGGGCAGTAGCAAAAACATTGAGAGCGATGATCATCAAAGGAATCTCATAGGAGCTAAAATATGCAATGCAAAATTGCACTATCATTCAATTTTACAGACATAAGGGCACACGAGGCACATTGAACCGGATTTCATCAGAAAAGAAGTAGAAGAATAGTATCAGAAAGAGGAATTGTCAGTTCAAAAATTGGTTTAATACCCCTAGCTTTGGGAATGTGTTGTCGTGAGATGGAGATATTTAAAAAAAAGATTGATACGTAAACTAATGCTATCGATACTAAGTATGCGTATTAAAACGCAATCATATTTTTTTCTTTACTCACAGCAAAATTTCCAACCCAGTTTCTTTTGTAGATGGAATGTAAATCCAGTGATCGTGTTTGATAGAACCCAACATGTTTCTACATATGACATAAAAGATGAACAAAGATGGATATTTTTCGAACAATTAAAAATAGGAATTCGTTTTTCCCCCGAGCATTAAAGGACTTGCGGAAATGGTAGGTGGAACCCATTTGTCAAATAACTGTTTTTGTTAAATAGCTTGATTCTATCACCCCCTCCACTCGAGTATTGGGGCATTTTGTGGAGTAGTACGTTGTTGTAATTAAAACAGATGGAGTTAAACTCCGAAATTTTGCTTATTTTTACATTAAATGGGCTCTTGCGAGTTTTATTACAAAATTGTAGTCTACAATAAAGCGGAATTGGTAGAAAATGTATATTTTTTTTAAATAAAAAACTACAAGGTGTTAAAATTACCAGATTTTTACAAAATAAGTTCTTTTTGGGGTCGAGAGTTTCTTTTCTCTCGTAAGACGTACTCCACCATGTGGCAGCAGGGAGGGTTTTTTTCCTCTCCCAATTATGTGGTGCCAGCAGCAGAATTTTCCTTATGAAATGACAGGAGTCATATTTCATTTATTATTTTTATCTTAGAAAGTGTTGTAAGTTAATGTTGTCAGAGAGTGTGACCCATATGTGTGTGATAAGCTAGAGGAAATTACCTGAATGAAGGCAAAATTTTGGAATGGTGAAAATCTTTGTTAATCTCAGAATGACTGTGAAGTATCATTAAAATTTATTTATGGGAATCAATCTTGTGTGTGCTCAAATCCATCTTGCCCAAAGAGACTGTGACGTACTTTCACTTGGTGGTGCATCCTATGCATGCACCTGGCGCCCTATAAAAAAAACTGTCTTCCAACCAAGGTTTTGGGGAACCACCCCATCTCCACCATCGGTGGTGCGTTCACCGGGGATGAGCAATGCCTGGGCAACAGACCATTTAAGTTTGTAACTCACGTTTCCTACAATATGGGAATGCGTCATAAAGTGAAGATCAGAGAAAGGTTCCCAGCACAGCTTCGTTAACTGTTTGAAGTGTCTAAACTCTCTCTCTCTCATTCCACGCCTTCCCTTAAATTGGCCTCTCGTGAACCCCTTCTCCCTCGCTTCAATAATCTCAATAACTGCTGCCCCTTACTGCTGCTGTGCAGGGGAGGGTCGGCCGCATCCCACCCTCCCCTCGACCCACTTCCGCCGGAAGACGACAACAGTCATCCCCATTCCATGTGTGAGTGGATGGACGTCTGAGCTGGGCTGTGTGCGCGGCGCGATCCCCAGGTGGAGAGGAAATCCCCGGCGAACCGGGTTAATTGGTTTCACCTTCTCCCCTCGCACCACCGCGCCAGGCCACCTAAGAGAGCGCTCCCCATCGAGGTCACGGGTGACCCTGAAAAGCGCCCCCAGTGGACATAGGCAAGCTGAACTGGGATTGCTACTTTATTGCACCTTAAATCGGGCATAGAATTGAATATAGATGACCATTGAAGCACATGATTAAAAAATCAACAATTAAAACTGCAGTAATAAGTTAAGAATGTGTTACGATATAACAACTATATTGATTAATTTATTTTAGCGATTTGAAAATTTCCATTTCCCTTGAAACTATTTAAGGGGATACTAGCAATCCTAGAAATCCAAACATTTTAGTCTGAGAGGTGAGTATATATTTGAAATAAATAGACCAACGATATCCCAAGTTGGTTTCTGGTTCTAATTTAGTCAGGTTAAATATAGGGTGAGCCTAAGACACCAGGCCCATGAGAAAATAATTGTGCATAACTCTTTATTATTGAACACTGAGGCAAACAAAAACGAAGGAAAAGAAAGCACATCCAAACCAATGCCCCGTCGATCAAATAGACGCTATCCAATGTAAAAATCATGTCACTGTGACACATTTCTTCGATAACTAAGAGCATACACAATACAACACAAATTACACAACCCACCTCGGCATAACATTCATTCGAGCATTACCAGTCCTTAGTTTATAGGCCGAGCGAAGAAAAGAATAAAAATTTTTACAACGGAATTGAAGAAAGAATAAATCCTTGATGTTCACGCTCAGAAAATTTTAACTTTCTATTATATATCGTAGAAACGCATAAAAGTTATTCTGGTGTTTATTAGTATCATGTTACAAGATAAAACGATTAAAAAGTATATAATTTGATGTTGTAGCATATTTTTTGTGATCATATCATACAATTATCCCCACTTATGTATAAATTTATTGGGAGTTTCCTAATAAAAATGCTCCACTGCGGAAGGTGGAGGAAATTATTCGATTTATATTTTTCCGGGACTGTGGAGTTGTAACTCCTATCAACTTGTCACGCAGTCATGGCGAGGAATTATTTTCACATTAGAAAACATTTTACTAGGATACTAAACATCGTATAAACTTGGTGAAAAAAAGAGGGAATGAAAGGATGAATAATAAACGGTCATTATGGCCTCTCTACGGAGATTTCGGGTCGATTTTATTGGAAATCAGGTCAGTATGGGAAGATTTATGAAGGATTGCTTCGATCTCAGAGGAATCATCTCATTGATCTCAGAATATAACACTTTTCTTAAAATTCTAAATAATTGTGCCGTGAAAACTCAACATCTTTGGCTATTTTTATGGTATCAAAATGTTCAGCTGCAAAGTACGACAGGTTTTTATCACATATAGTGATCTTCACTCATACTAACCACACGAGATGCATGAAAATTTGATGGCGAATAGTGAAGGACAAAGTGAAAATTCAATTCAAATTTTATCGTACGTGTAAGATGGGGTAGTTTTCGAGGTGCATTGATATTAGACTCATGACCGAGCAGATGATGCCTATTTCTCCGCGAGATTCTCTCAAATGATTGCTACCCAGAATTCGGTACTTACTGGATAAGATGAACACGTCGTCACTGTACCATCAAAAGCGTTCTGGAAACCGTATGTATCACCCATGAATTCAAAGCAGAGGTATCAAGGCTAACAATTATTCGTCCTGTACTGCATTTAATCCTATGATCACGAAAACAAAAAAGAGAATTAAAAGTCAGAAATGATAAATTCAAAATGAAATTTTTGATAGCTACTAAGAGGGCGAGAGAAGATTGGAGGCATTCGAGATGTGGGTATGGAGAAGAATGGAGAGGGTGAAATGGGCAGAGAGGAGGAGGAACGACAAAGTGCTGGACATGGTGGGTGAGGAGAAGCAGATTTTAAATAAGGTACGGAGGAGACAGAAAAAATGGATGGTGGGAGTACTTAGCAGAGAGGGGATGTTGAAAATGGTGTTAGAGGGTAAACGAGGGAGGGGAAGGAATAGAATAGGACTTTTAGATAAATTGAAAGGGATAGGCCTTACAGTGAATTGAAGAGGGAAGTGGTTGATTGGGAGGGAGGCTCCCAGACCACTTTTTTAGTACTCCATAGAATCCTACCTTAATCGGTAGAATACTATAATAAACTATGATAAAATATCATATGGGAAAAAAATTTGAAAAATATACCATTCGTAATACAATGAAAACATGCAAAACTTAAGCTAGGAGTGTAATGTGTTTTGTATTACCTTTGTAGTCTTTGATTAAACGGACAACAAGAAACATCAAAAATATTAATGGGTGTGATAGCGATTTTTTTCGTAATTTTCAATTAAAACCCATTGGGTTAAGTAAACGTAGAGTTGAAAATTATGAACGCTTCACTTTATTCGACGTTAATTTAGCCTAGTGTGTCAAATACTAATTTTTCCACTCAACTCAACGTTTATTTAACCCCGTGGGTTAATTAGATGTTGACTCATGTGGGAAATTGCTATTTTACCAAAATTAGGTTAAATAAGCATTACTAATGCCGCCATTAAATTGGCGATATTCCAAAAAGTTGCGCCAGCAGCAATTGAATCAATATTGAATAAATTGAGTTATTAATAATGCATAAATTTTAAAGTCATTAAAATAAATTTCACTAGAGAAAGCATAATTGTTAAAGTGAAACCACTCCAATACTATTTTTTTATAGAAAAGTCTGAAAAACAAATCAAATACAAAGCTTACATTTTATCCATAAATATCTATTGAAAATATTTCCTATATCTTTGATCTTCTTAAACAAGGCCGGGTGTACTAAACGAGCCTCTCTTTCGGAGTCAAGGTACCGTACCATTACTTCCTATTCTTACTCTATCCAATACGTAATAATCAGATGTCATATTCATTGATTCCCACGACTTATTCATCTTCCACCCATTCACCTTAAGAAGACGAATCACCTCCGCTCGAATGGTTTTTCTTCGCGAAGCGTTACTTGTTCAGGACATAACCTGTCATCCTGAAATTTTCAAGATGCACAAAGTTGACCGGGCAAAATTTTCGTATACCATGAGTACAAATATTTTACCTCGCTATTTTCTCATTGCTAAAATTTTTAAATTTAAAATAGTTATATGTAGACAAGAGTTTATACCACAGTTCCCTGAAAATTTTAGGATGTTACCACAAGTTATAAGCAAGTAAAACGGTATGGTAAAATACCAAATATGATCGGTCTAGCAGGATTATTGGATAATGTTATTCATTATCCTGTTCTGCTCCATTAAATATAATCTCAAAACTGTTGACTTTGCACGTGTGGTTTTTTAAGATGAAGAATACAAATTTTAATTTTGGGAATGTGATACCCTCTCAAAAATTGAGTTTTACATGTCAGCGTTTCCTACTAAAGTTCCTTAATCAAAGGGTATAAATTAAGCGAAGAAAAATTACTCGCCGCATTATTGGTCAAATCATTCGGCACAAACTCCGGTAATCCTGATTTGCGATTGGATAAGGGTGAAAGACTATTTCTCGTAATACTTTTAATACTTAAAAATGACTTTTTGGTATCACCATGAGGCTCACTGCTGGTGATTTTTACTGGTGTTTCCTTAAAACTTCCGAAATCAACCCAATAAACTTACCATGGACATAAAAATTACCAAGAAATTATAGTGGCTTGCGCAAAGGTCTACGGTTCGATTCTCACTCTACTGTGGTTTTAACCATGGCGATTGCTAATTGCTAATTTCATCGCGTGTATTTCACGCAGCAGATTTGAGATATATTACATCGATCTTATAATTTGCAGAAAAAATTAAATTCACGAGGGTTTACTTTAGGATTTTAAAATAAAATTGCGCATGTTGACCTTTTTCTAGTACTCATCATTCAACCGACCTAATTTCGATAACAATTTCAAAGTAAATATAAATTCTTCTTTATTGATCCTATGAGTAGGTAAACTGTAAATCGGGAAACCACAAATATTTCCACCGGTCCTAAGTTGCAGCCAAAGGGAGAGATGAAGAATGGTTCCGGGAAGATCGAATCAAATAACACAGGAATTATTGGCTTATCAGGGCTGCTATAGGGATCGCATTAATCGTGACACCAAGCCGCTATAAGAGAATTTAATCAGCCAGCGCTTGTGACGTTAGTAGGTGCACCAAACCTAAATTGGAAGGATTCATCTGGGAAAAGTCACTCGATGAAATGATAAGAGTGAACTCGTTTCTAAGAATGGATTATTCAAATGCATTATTGGAATCTGAGTGGCAGATTTTCCTGATGTTTCCGTTCGGCACTGTTTGGATTGGCGGTCGGGAAGAGGATTTAGTGACCACCAGATCACTCAGATTAAACTCTGAATCAATTACGGGCGCTCAATAAATCCTTCCAGGAACGACAGGCTGCCCTCACTAGTTTGAGGAATTATTAATAGATGCTAACTTCATGTCCCCGAAGCGACTAAGAATTCATAGAAATCCTGAGCCTAAAAGCCAGTTCGGAATCAAGAGGGCAAACAGCTTTTGACTTTTGAATCAACGTTGACAGCTCTCCATTCCGCTTCTCGAGATTGGTTCCGCGTATTATGTTGTTTTCCTGGCAATGTTTTTCCTCCCTTAATGGAGGCATCTTCATCCCAAAGACGCATTTGCTGAATTCCTAACGATATCTATGCTTGAATTGGCTTACTGCGATTGTTTCGCGCCTTTTATATTGCCGCCGATCATTGCTAAGGTTCTTTTCCGTTTCCGCTTGGTTGTAGTTGACTTTTATGCTTATTTTTTTGAATTATACAATCTAGAGCGTAAGGAACAGACTTTTTAATTGTCAGCACTAAAAGCGAAAAAAAAAAACTTCCTGAAGGAAGATTAATTAACCAAATGTTATGGTGAAAAATAGGAATAAGGTCATTCTCCATCACATGTTCAAACAGAGGTAGAATAGAGGAGGAAATGGGAAATATGTAGTGTATATAATATGCTTTAACCGCTCGTCAAGGAAATAGATTAAAAACTGATATCCTTACTGTTCAGGATGGCAATGAACGGTTCCTTACAATGAGCAAATTAACGCACTGCTAATGGAAACCTCAAAGCTAGCATGTTGAAATTATGCGTTCACCACACAATAGGGTAGTTTCCTTCATCAAAGAAAACGACAGGCATTGATTGCGATTCGTTACCCACCATTAGTGTAATAATAATATACAAATTATTTGGTTGTAGAAATCCCAGTTTAAACGAATGTTAATGGTCAATTTTAACCTCATTTGAAAAAGACCAGATTGGCGCCCATGCGATACCACTCCACGTGACGTCACAGGGACTTAGTTTCTATACGAATAGATAGAAGTTTTACATCGTCTGAGATTACAATGCATGCATGAGGCACAGAGCTCAGGGAAACATCTGTTAATAATCACCTATTAAAATTGCAAATGGTCGGAAAGATTCCTTCGTTTGATAGGGTATTAATAATTTTATTTAAGCCAAGCGTTACCTGCTAGAAGGGTACTCTACCACCATGCAGCAGGTAGCCTGTATCGTAGCGGCGTTCATAGCCTCGCACCCAGGTGGCTCACACAGCAGCAGCCAGACGTCACACGGGCTTTTCCCAGTATTCATACTAAGCCGTCGCGTTTTCGCGTGCTTGAAAATTTTCCCTTTTCATTTAATCACGAAAAATAGATATCGTCATTTAAAAATCTAAAAACGTTAAATATGTACTCCAGGAGTAATAATCTTTCGATTTAGGCAATAAAAATAATATGAAACCACCCTATTATAGCTGAATTGTAAACTGAATCCCAAGTTATCCAGATCGTATTGGCTAATGGCTCTCTTTCACCGCCTTCCATTTCATCACTTCAATATCGATCCCTTCCTCTAGCCCTCTCCTCCCTGAAAGAGAGATTTTTCTCCATAATTCCAGAAAACTCGTCCCGGAGATGAGAAATCCCATTCCAAAGGCAGATTTCTGCAATACATGTTAATCTGAATGTAAAAGCAGCCATGTAAAGGTAGCAGAAGTACGGTAAGTCGATTTCTCCTGCAATTCAGGGAATTCATCGACAAAATATCGACGAAATCATCCTGAATTCACAACAAGTGAATGAAAAGTTATGGATGTTGACCCAATCACCTGATGCAAACAAAAGCCGCCATATTTGCTTCTTGACGTGTCCCTCTGACACCTCACCCCACTTAATCCAATCCATCAAAGGTATTCACAGATAGGCTGATTTTTAACGGCCAAATAATGTAACTTCTTGGCCCGACTATAACACTGGACTAATCACTAGCTACTGTCGGACGCCGAAGTTACTCAATGCCATAGGGAATAATGCATGGTTAGTTGAATCGAAGATGTGTGATCCTGATTACAGGAGCAGAAAGCCAAGTCGTGGCTATATTTAAGATATGGTTCACGCGCAGATAGCTTGGATTGTTAAATGTACTTGCTAAAGGTATAACTTGGCTTTAAGTATTGGCTAAAATACGGAAAAAATGTACCAAACATTTGAAACTGGCTTTCGAAAGACCTATTTTCAAAACTCAGAGAAGAAAAGTCGAGGATAAATGTCATTTTTTCCCAATTTTATCAAGAACAAATAACCTCCTAAAAGCCTATCTTTCTGGGACAAATCATCATGAAAATATAATTCAAAAGGCCAATTATGAAGTAAATTAAAATTTCAATTCAGGTTGGAAGAAAAATATCTCCAAAGCTGCTTTCCCGATTGTGCAAGGCAATAATCAACGCGAAAGAGAACAAGAGCTAACCCGCTGAGTGAAAGGTAATGAATATTAGCCAAGCCATTGAAGGGTTAGTGCTAATATCTCCTCCCTATCAATAATTGCCTAGGTCAATTGAAAAATAGGTTTCCGAGTTATTTTCCACCCAAATTTAATTGGCAATTGTACATCCTGTCTCCGGAAATACGTATCAGAGCCAATGAGAAACTTAATTCAATTATTTCGGGCTTCACTAAGGACTTCAAAGATAATCTCCACCATAAAATGTGGGCTCATGGTGGAATAAGAGTTACATAAAAATGAAAATAGTAAGAAATAGTTCCTCAATATATTAAATTATTACTGGAGACATTTTTTGCATATTAACTTTGTTCACCAAATACATTCATACTAGCGGAATACCGTGCAGAGTTATTCAAGATCGTACCATTTATTATAGTTTAAATTACGCGTTAATCAATTATTCGTTCTTCCCACAAGTTTTTTTAGCGCTGAGTTTTCTAATAACGACTTATTTTTCACTGACAGGACGTGTTCTCTCTGCTCCATCCGAAATTTCACTGATTTAAGTGGTATTCCAACGACCAGCTAGAAATGCCAGCCTTTGAGGTGACTCCTCATTCTTGATAGTAAAAAACGGTTACTTTCAGTCTGTTTAAATCCTGATACATCAGGGAGAACACACATTTGGATATGTTCATACGGATGAAAAACCAGTCATAATTTAAAACTTTGCCCTTTAGGTCCAAGCAAGGCAGAGAATCCGGAATACCTTAACTGCTTGATTTTCTGGAGTGGGTACCGAGTATATTTAGTTGCATTAGAAACCATCTAAGCCTTGATCACCTCAAATAACTAAGTTTATAATCGAAGGCTATCTAAACCAAGTAGATTTAGATGTTTAAAATCGATAAATGGCTGCAGCAAGTGGAATTGACATGTTTAGTATTACCCTATAAACAGAAGACTTTCATATTCATGAATGCAAGTTCAATAAATATTTTAACCTAAATATTATACCCCATCAACCTGAAATTTTCAAAACGAAGATTGTATAAAGAAAGAAAACATGCATTTTTTTAAAGTATGCAGTACAAATTTTAATTACCCACAATTAACTAGACCTTAAAGTAATGCTAGACTCTTTAGACCGGATTTTGGTATGAAATACGAAGGCAAAATGATGAAAGAGAAAGTTATGCATGAAGTTTTGCTTCGATGAGTATCTACAGGGTGTATCAGGATTAAACTACTGAGATGAGAAGTCCACGATTGAGATGGTGTAGTAGACGAGACAGTGCTGTTACAAAGCATGACCCGATGCGAAGAATGAGAAGCAGTTTTTTAAAATTAAATTCAAAAGGATAAGTCAAAAATCCTTTAAAATGTATATTTATAAAAATTATGATAAAGTCCATGGAGCCCTTTCAAAGACCTTTCTGCATGACGGTGTTAATTTACGTGAGAGAGGGCAAGATTTGAGTGGCTGTTAAATCCGTCCCTTTGAAGGTCTCCTGCTTTAGAGTGGCCTGATCCCTATAAACCCGTCGAGGGAAAACTTCTCGGAGCCTTGACCCTGCGGCGAGAAATCTCACCAGTGCCCCCGGTGTGTGCAGGGTCGTTTGAGGGGAAGGGAGGGGGGATGGGCACGGGCCTAGCTTTTAGCTACCGCCCTGAAGGGCACAGAGAATGACGTTAGAAGGTACGGCTGGCTGCGGCTACGAGGTCAATGGGCGAGAATAAATCAGAAGTTCACCTGAACCAGAGGTTCTTGACCTTTTGAAGTTGGAGGCCAGCCAATGAAAACTTTGGCTAACCACTAACGAATTAAACACAAACTCTTCAATCCGAAGTTTAATACGATTGCAACAGGCGATTAAGTTGATGGAATTAATCAATCAGAGTCAGTCTTTCCTAGACAGTAATTAAATTCACTTAAATTATTCGCGTAGCTCCTAAATTTTCTCAGTTATAATCTCTAAAATTTGCAAAAATATAAATAGGCCACAGCGTGCAAGCTAATTTCTCCGGAAGAAAACGAACTAATGATTTTTCCCTCATTAAATTATAATAATTGGAAATCTCCATCAAGGTACCTTCAGAATAGCTCAAAATCGCAGAAATATTTTATTTTCAAGGGATGAGTAAAGTTTTTTTGAGTAGGGGAAAGATTTGGTAGAGGGGATAATACCGTAATTGTGTTGAGTATCTTTACTCACAATCAGGCTCGTGCATTAAACAACAAAAGTCTCATTTCCCAGAATGCAATATAATTAATGCAAAATATTTTACATATCTTCAGTTTTTCCTTAGCTTTCCCTCAGCTGTGTATATATTAATTATGCATTTCGATATTATTACTTTGTATTTTTGTTGTGTTTTTGCTTCTTTATGCACATATTGATTCTTTGCTGGTCACTATAGAATCCCAGTGTTGCAACATACGTACGAGTGAATAAAAACATAAATATAAAAAAGCCATTTAACATATCGTTATAAAACTGCTTGGCATGCGTCATGACTTTCAAGTCTTCAATAAAACCTACCTTAGCACCTTTTTCAACCACACGTATAGCATCTAATTTCAAACCAGGCATAAATAAATGAAAATCTGTGTGGAGATGAACTTTTCTAGAGCCCTACATCGTGTAATATACTGTCAACTGTTAATTTGATGTAAAGAGGTGCTAAGAATTTACACAGGGCTCTTATTTTGGTCTACTTATGAGCATGGAATCAAGGTTTTACTTGTTTATAACCTTAATTACACATTTGGAATTCACGTATCTAGTGCAGAGCCTGATAAGAGCTAATCACTGAACTTAATTGGGAAAGCGTGATATCTTACCTCAACTCGCGTGGAATTTATAGAATTTTAGCCTATTTTTAGCCCATAATCTCGATATTCCACAAATTTATCTCGAAAGCTATGGAAGGTAAATTATTATAATATATTACAAACCACTTTCTTAACTTAAATATTTTTTCCATGCGTTGGTGAGGAAAATAATAAATCTCTAATTCAGGTGTACTCCAATGTTTCAATGAAGTTATTCACCTTCATCAGGACTAAATACGAAAAAGGGCAAAACCACAAGTAATGTGAAAATCAGTGAGTTAAATATATAATATTTAAAAGAGTATTAAAAATTATCGACATTATATGCGAACATCTTATAACCGATATGAAGGAGTGATAAAAATGTCAATATATATAATATTTAGGACTTTATTAAATTGGATACACAGCTCACGGTTATTTCGCTGATTGTTCGTAGCCTTATTTACCATTCTTAAGTCGTAGTCTTTTAGCGAATTGGTCGGAAGTATAAAATTGATCATAAAAAGAGAAACAAAGCGTAATTTAATATGAATATGGAGCCCTGAAAATCACAAAAAATGCACAATGTGCAACTTGGCCCACTTATTATTGAGCTAAACACCATCTCACGGTAGGTACTTGTTATGTAAGGGTCATTTTTCTTGCAGGGATGGATTTCAAAAGCGGGCGTTGGAACTCCTGCGTTGCAATGAGCTTTCGAGCGGGCCATTCGAGCGGCCCTGAGAACAAAGAAATGGTCAGCGCAGGGCCGGAAGGGCCGGCCCAGAAACGGCTTTTCTCTCTCACCCGCGGCTTATGAGCGAACCGCGATAGAGCGACGGCGAAGCGAATGACTGATTACCTCGCCGCGCTAAGCAACCCTCGGCTTCGCGCGCGCTCACAATGGCACATGTATTCATGTTTTAGCCTTTAATTGCACCGCCGCCGTGCTGCTGAGACAATTCGGGAAGCATGAACTGGTGCACTTAGCCCGCCTAAAGGAGTGGCGCGTTTCAGCCAAGAAACGAGTTTATCCCGAGACAAAGGCAGCGGTGGACTACATCGAGGCCTGAAGTGTGCATTAGCCTATATTATAGCTGTCCTTGAATTTGAAATAAATCCCAAGGGGAAGCAATCTTTAGAGACGAACCTTTGCAGCGGTATCACTATTTGAAAAACAACTTATACCGTCAACACGATTTTTTTCGCCCTGAAGTACTCTTTTGGCCCAAATTAAAAAAATATATAAAATATTTTTTGCCTTCTGCTAGACTATACCTATTTATAGTAATAAACTCATAGATACGCACCTTACAACATATGAAACATTTTAAGATATTTCAGCCAAAAGTACAACGTGTTTCTTTCAGATTTTAAAAGTTTTTACGTTTTCAATAACAATTATTAGGCGATAATTATTTTTTCCACGACTTAATGTTGAAAACTCTGAGTTGGGTCACATTCGATCCAACATTAGGGTAACATTGGCGTAATCGAATTTTTTTCATACAAGCCATACATAAAAATGAAAAAAAGCTTCAATGTATTAAATTGATTACACTTAAACTGAAATTAAGTTGTTATAGGAGAATAAAAACAATGGAAAATATTGTATACAAGATAAAGTGAAAAGTTGTAACATCTCATTCGTGCTGGGTTCCTAACTTTTCTATCCACTAAGAAGTTATAGCTTAAAAATAACAAATTCTGATGGTAAGGCCAAACTTTAAGGCACTAATTATTATAGATAAAAAAATTCATAAATCAAAATGATATTTCGCAAACGTTTATAGTTCACGGCTGGTAATAAATACCATGGAGTCATTTGTTAGGAATCGAAATTGCAATTCATTTAAAAAAATGGTAGATGGAAACGAAAAAATAAGAGGGTAAGTAAAACTAAGAAAAAAATTTCTCTACCTAATTTTCTCATAGGAAAATGTTAAAAAAGGGCAACTCGAACGCTGCCGCCCACTTTTCATAAGCTTGCGACATCGTTTTTGGAAGAAGAGAAGAATTCAATATGTCATATGTCAACTTCTAAACTTCCAAGAATTTTGGAAGTTTAGAAGTTGACATATGCGTTAAGAAAAAAATCTTTCGTTCAAGGAAGGACCCACTCATAAGAGCGCGAACAACTATAAATCATGCTACAAAGCCCATGCACAAGACCGAAGCGTGGTGGCAAGAGTTTGACGTCATCAACTCACCTGCGAAAGGGTCATGTCGATTTTTCGTCGCGATTAGCTCGGGAATAATGCCGCGGATCGCCAAAGGGAAAATACTTAAAAACTCTACATTTTCAAAACTATTTCAATGTCGTAAAAAAAGGCCAACGACCTCATTACTGACTCCACTAAAATTGCTAACGTTACTCATCATTTTAATATCGAGTAACTCCTGAATCGGCCAGATATTAAAAGCATGCCATTTGCAAAAGTTATAGAAAATTCATGAATACCACGAGGCAGGAAATCACTTAACAGCCATGTATCAAAAGTTTAAATAATTAATTGCATAAATTGATGAACTATAAGTTTCCCAATTCGGCTTCATATATAAATTATTATAATAAAATGAACGAAAAATAATTTTACAGACTCAAGTTACAGAACAGCTTGATTATTTAATGTCATTTTTACGCAGAGATTGCTTGCTCTCTTTATATTTATGAAATCAAGATCAGTTTTATTTCATTCACTTTAAATGCCGTATATAAAGTACTTCAAAATCCTTGCATTTAATTTTCATTTTTACTCACTTGAACAGCATAAATAGAATACGTAATTAGAGAAGTGAACATTGAATAGAATCTTTTCGAGACCACTAATTACGCTCAATGGAAGCTTCTGACAGGGATGGGAATGCTTCTTCAAATTCAAAATAGGGCATGCAATTTTTATGGCTTGTAATTCTTCAGACTGATTAATATGATTTTTTGTTTTTTATAATTGTTCTTAATTATAAACATAGCCAAATCCAGCCAAAGTTGGAAGCATGCAGCTCATCAAATTATGCAATTAATTATTTAAACCTTTTAATGCATGGCTGTTAAGTGCTTTCCCGGCTCGTGGCATTCATGAATTTTCTATAACTTTTGCAAATGGCATGCTCTCAATATCTGGCTATGAACACGCTTAAAAACGAAACGGTGATGCCCATGCTGCAGGTGTATGCTGCAATTTCAGCACGGTGAATAATGAAATCCTTGACCATACTTATTTCATTGTCCATTTTGGCATATTTTTCCGAATTATGCGCCGCTCAATACTGAACCTCTGCTCAAAGAGTAGGGTTGCCAGTCTATAAAAAGCAACGACTGTTCAAAATGAATATTTGCGGCAAATATATTTTTCGTTTAGACAATGACTAATAGGATGATTTTAGATGAAAAAAGTGAGACTCACACAAGTCAAGACGATAATACTTACTGGGTGCAGGCCACACCATATACCGTCAGTTCGTGGCTTGAGTACACGGCGAACAAATGGGAACCGACGCTGAAAGATTAAATCAACGAATAAAATAACAACAAAGGAAAAAAGCGCGATTCGCCAAAACCTGCTATGGACGAATATAGTGCGTTACACAGCTATTGTGTGCGTTAGACTGGGAGCCACTAGAAACTCGGATATGCGTTCTACTCTTCGATTGCTTTAGCTGTTAAGAACAGGTATTTTTTGGAGCGATACGTAGAGCATTATCTTAAAACTTCACCATGTTTCAGGTTTGACAGAAACGATAAATCTAGAGAGATATTATCCCGGATTGGATTTTTATAGAATGTTTTCCTTCGAATGACAAAAATAACTTTAATAAAAGACACGTGGAACTCAGTAGTCAAGTCACTCCAGCACGTTTGTTAGCGGCTGGTGTCCCAACACACTCCGTCACTCACTGGCATAAATACTCTACACAGGATTCACCCCTCTCATGATTCCAATGATTTCCACTGGTTGCAATAAATAGCGGCGCTCGAGGCGCTAGGATACAATCAAACATACGTGTTAGCCCGCAAGAGATAAGCTAGGCGTTTGTAATCGCTTACTGCTTTTACTCAAGCTCAATTAATTAATATTAAGCTCTATTTTATATATAATAGTTAAAAAATGGAATTAAACACCTATAAGTGAAATTTACTCCCTTCAAAACGAGATGCAAATACTTGTAAATGTGGTCTAGTGGTTACGGTCCTAGAAGTTGGAGTTGCATGTTCGATTCCCGCTTGTGGTAATTTTTTTTCATGATTTCCTTGTACTTTTTCTTTTGCACAAAAATGCTATTCATAATTATATTCATGATTTACACTGAAAATTATAATTCGGTTCGAGAAATTTTTTTTTACACCTGCGACGTATGAAGTTTTCACGTTTATTCACACGATCGCTTCCTTTGAATAATTCCATTTTCGTGTCGCAACATGACGCATTATTAAGATACATATGTATTTGGTTTCTTTTTACGTTGCAATATGATATTGTGTACTCATTCTTGCCATTAATGCCTAGTTTTAGAATGGGATTTCGTTAATACTTGAACTATTAACACTTTGCGGAGTAGGAAAAAATATAACCGGAAAAGCTATATTCTTTGATGATTGAAATTGATAATTCTCCTGATGGAAAAAGCAAAGTTTACCGACAATACGCTTCTCTGGAGCCTTTTGTTAGATGAGTAACGGTTCGCTGAGTGAAAAGATGCAGTCCGTCTGACTAACCGTCCAAAACGATGGAGGAACAACCCATTCCCTCCCTGGCTCGCTCTATCCGGTTTTCAATGGTTCTTTTCCGACGATTCGAAAAGTAGGCTTGAATTTTAAGAGTCCACAAACCCCGCTATTCAATATAAAAGGAATGCAAGTACATGTGTATCTAAAAAATGCGTCGTGTTGCGACAAGGAAATTAAATGACTGAAAGAGATAAATTGGGAAAACATCACATGCCGCATGAGCACAAATATTCCTCGCACAAAAAAAGTGATATTTTCAGTGAAAATCATGAAAATAACTGTGAAAAGCAGGCTTCTGTAAAAGAAAATGTAGAAAGAAACGTTTAAAAAATACCGTAAACGAGACTCGATCTTAGAACCACTGCACAGTAATCGAGCACTGTAGCCACTGGGCCACGACAGTATTTCTATTGTACAAAGTTCTGAAAGGGAATTCAAAGCCAAATACATTGACAGTTACCGATCCTTGCGCCACTACTGTCTAACGTTAGAGTGCGAATTAATCCGCGGAGACCGGTTTCATAGTAACGCGGCAACTGCTCCCTAGTGGAGCCTCCTATAGCAATACATACTCCATGCTCACCGGCTTTCGGGGAATGTACAAGTATTAAATACACAAAAATCCACGAACCGGGCTGATTTTTCACAGTTTTTAATCGTGTACCACCACTCAAAAAATGTTCCATAAATCATAATGGCGAAGCAAAACGCGGTGAGGCTCACATCTGCGTTCGGATTGAATTCGCTGCGATCGCCGTCCTTTTTTTTTTTCCTCCTCTCGAGTTGTGGACGTGCGCTGCGCCGGTGTCGATCTTCCGCATCAATTCCTCGACACAGAGCGCACTCAGGGAAGATTATCCGTGAAAGCGAAAGGATTTCCGCGGGCTGATTGTATCCCGCGACGCAAGCAAGCGCGTTCGAGTCCACACGATTGAGTCGCTCTCTCAGGCAAACGCATTTTTTTTTGGTGCCACGGCAGATTGTACGAAAAATGTATGTTGTCAACTGAATATGATATACTACATGGTGTTAACCAACGATACTCGATGCTCAAAACATCTAGTTAAACATTTCGATCATCAGAATATTAAAACTTTCACAGGTAGTTCCCATATGTTAGAATTAATTTATTGTTTCCCCACGTCAACTGCACGAACGGTATACGTGACCTTTCCTCCGACGGAGAGCTCGCTCGAGATATCACTGCGTGAATATTAGCCCTGAAGAAGCCAACGGCAGATGAAAAGAAACGTTTGCCGCTGGTACAATTTACGCCGCGAGCCTCAAAATCAATTGCGTTTTACATTCCAATCATGTTAACTGCAGATGCATTCCTAGGGGAAAAAGCCATCCCCACCCCACCAAATCGCCAGAGAACTTCAATGGAGAAGACAGCTATCCTTTATTCCACGCCTGGAAGAGAATCTTTATGTAACCCACTCTCGAACCCCAAATATAACTTCAGCCAAACAGAAAAAATTTGACTGAATAATAACAGCAACCATCACCACTGCGACATATAAATACAGACCCTTTCTGCAACTGAATCTATATCTGACCCTAGGATGCCTTCGGAATTTCCAGCGAAACTATTTCAATGAGATATCAAAGCGACCACATGAAATCACAAAATACACAAATATATGAAACCACAAAAACATCATCGCAGTGAAATATAGTGGAGTCCCGCTGATCCAAACACGTTTAATCCGAAAAGCTCCCATACGCCATTGTTTGCAAAGAAAATGAACCTTTTTTAATTTTTAAGTACGGTTCATTTCTTCAATATGTAGGCCTTATACACTGTCCAACAATTCTTCTATCTAGAAATTTTAAAGTTGAACACACAATACAAGAAATAAACAACGCAGAATATTAAATACTGTATTGAATAAAATCACAGTACAATGTTGAAACGTATTTCTGTACATAGTACGAGTGAAAGAACGTAAATAAAATAAGGGAAATAAAACGAAATATAAAATTCTGATAAAAGGGCCCGTTACAAAGGATACTGAGGGTAGGGTGAGTACGATATTGTCCAGTTACGTGGTCCTATGCGCTTGCGTACGCTTGTAATTCGTTCTTACGTTTCAAAACTATTATTTTTATTAATATTCTGGCCGATTCGAACAATCAAGTAATCCAAACAAGGTTCTGTCCCAATTAATTCGGACTAGCGGGACTCCTCTAATGTGCATTAAAAATAAGAGTAGGAGTGAAAAAAACGGCTCTGTAATCTCTTCCATCAGGCTCTCCTATAAAGAATTTTTAAACCCACAATAACCGTCTTCCACCACTTTAACCTCAGCCCCTCTGAGAGAAATCATGCGCTCCATCAAACTGGAGCAGTGGCGTGGATAAAATAACTTCTCTTTCTCTAACATTAATCGATCTCAGGTGAGCTACTTCTCAAGGTTCTCCAATAAAAAAAAACATATTGCATTTATTGTCTTTCTTTCTTAGCCTCTCTCAAGTGTAAAACCGTGCCCTTTTATTTTCAGCCAACGAAATATAATAATAAGAAAAAAAAACAATATGGAATGGTATGAATTAGTAAAAATTCACCAAACAAGATTATACAACTTGATTAGAGGGTTCAACGTCAAAAGAATTTTTCTCCTGCTGGATTTGCATGAGAGTAACTTCATCCGTATGTGCATGAAAATCCACTGATAAAATATCGTAAATAGAATTTGAATACTCAACAAAAAATATCGGTTTTAATTTCGGTTATCCTCAGGTACCAGGGCTGTTGAATGTCAAATAGGGTATAAAAATGCACATAATTACGTACACTATGAAATTTTAATGGAATAAAACGAAATTTCCAAGTATAAACAATAATATTTTGTATAATAATTTCGCGAGTCTGTTTTTTTATAAAAAAACATCTCGAATTCGACCTTGCTGGCTTTATGTACTTTTCGCGCTTATTGAACCTCTAAACAATTATTCATGGATTCACTCGCTGAAGTTTACTAGTTAATTTTATAGCAAACAATGGTGATGCTGTTATTTGGGATACAAACTGGGGAGAATAGTTTATCACTGGGATCTTTTAAGCTTTGTCATCTGTCGTACGAGAGCTACGTAAAATTAGCAGGCGTCGAAGATTTCAAGTCATTCGCTCTCGCAGTTGCTATAATGGTTTTAGGCAAAAAAATTTTAAGAATCATAAGGAAAAACTTGAAATGTGATATCTCATGAGACAGTTATCGAAGGTAAAAAGAACGGGAAAAACGGCAAAGGAAGGCCACGGATGAGGTAAATGGTACGGTGACGAAGAAAGGAAGCAATGCTATGCGTTAAAAGGTTAGCTTATAGAATAATTAAGAGGAGAGAATGTTTTACAAATTCCAGGATTATTGTTAGATGATAAATCCATCATAAATGGCGAAATAGTAGTGGTAAAAAAAGTAACCTTGACCTCATATTTAAACCGAATTTTTCATTTTCCTACGACACTTTTTGCAAATTAACTCGGCTTATGACTTTGCGAAACGTTA
This sequence comes from Ischnura elegans, assembly GCF_921293095.1. Taxonomy (NCBI): domain Eukaryota; kingdom Metazoa; phylum Arthropoda; class Insecta; order Odonata; family Coenagrionidae; genus Ischnura; species Ischnura elegans. The sequence goes on along the minus strand of NC_060246.1, from coordinate 111,989,538 downwards.
TTGACGTAACATGCGGAACTTTACCGGACAATGTTGACCTTCCTGCAACTCAGTTCCATGCTCTCTAACCAGCAACCGGGCATCTTTGCTTGTCTAGACTATTCTATTTATTATTTTGTCACTCCGGCTACTACTAGTCACTCCCGTTTTATTTCTAATTACGCTGCGACTAAAAAAGGGGCCCGTATGTAACGTCGATAACGTTTCAGACTTTATAAATATACTTCCTTTTAAGTTTATATAACGGAATACGAACCAAAAACTTAATTTTCCATTCATGGTTCTAGACATTTTTCTACAGCAAGCGAACAGCATTGCACGTTCTCAAAAATAGCCCGAGAGGTAGTAGGGATTCTCTCTGGATACATTTTAAAATAAAGAAAAATATTTTAGGAATAAGAATAGATGCTTAAATTTCAGCATGAACTTATAAAGTGCTTGCTCTAACAAATTGAATGCAATATTTTTAGAGCTTAAAAACGAGCTTCTAGGCGTCCCCTTTTGATTGGCGCCCCACGCGGCCGTATACTTGGCTTACCGCTTGAACCGGCCCTGATTCCGTATCTCACAGCGATAAACAAAACAAACGCAAATTGCCGTCCTCAGTGGCATCGACGTGAAGTCCTCGGCTTTCAACCAGAAGGTCGCAAGTTCGAGCCTGGATAGTCTACCCGTATCCAGAATTTGGGTGTGTCCCGTGGTCCTATGTTGTTCTTCGTTAGATTAAATGGCCTTTTAATCTAACGATCGAGGCCCACTTTAAAGGCCTTAAATGCGCTGTTTTCGAAGATGTGAGGATAAATAAATAAAGAAATCCCCTTAAAAAGAGCCCAATTCCAAGAAAAAACCCAGGCGACCCAACTTGCACAAATCACATGTCCTCAAAGTCAACAATACACAAATGTACTACAAGCCACAGCATAAACCGAGCTTTTTGTTAAACGCAACAGTTTACAAAGTTTTGATTAAAATTTCTTTGATGCCACAAAAGTCACGAGGAACAATTTTGGCGTAGATGTCTCGCTACTTTTCCGGTAGTTCCATCCGTTCGAAATGAGAGTCAACCCAGAGATACGATCCAGGCTGGTATACCTCTAACCCGAACAAGCTCCCTCGACCCCCTCCGTTACATCCCAGACGAGCATTAGCAAATCGTGCACCGCACCTGGCGCGGGAAGAGGTGTTCGATCTGTTCGGGGGGGCGCGGCGTTATCCGCAGCCGCACCCCGCGTGCGGAGTGTTAGCAGCGCGTGGGGTTGTTTGGAGGGCTATGTTTGGGAGTAAAGTGGGGAGATAATGCCCTTTGCGGATGGGGTGATATTGGGGGCGCGGCGGAGGAGCAAGGTTGAATGGATGCGAGGCGATAGGAGAGGATTGAATCAGGAAGAGAAGCGGTGGTATGCGAGAGACGATAAGGAGGGAAAAATGTGCGTCTTCGATAAGGGAGTTCATGGAGAGAGTTGGTGGAAAACGCGAGTGGATGATCGCGGGCATTTCCGAGAATTTAAAAAAATGGCGAAAGCATGTTGGAAGCCCAGATCCGTTCAGTAGAACCTGTGTGTTCCCTGCCACTCTGCTCGCTTTAAAATCGATCTTCAAATATATCCGCAACGAGGCGATTAGTGTACAGCGATCCAATGAAATCTCAATATTTTTAATAAACCATTTTCTGTGCGAAAAATCCAAAGAGGAAAATTCATTCACCTTGACCAGGATTCGAGCCCGGATCCCTTGATTTCCGGCCGAGTGCTTTAGCCAGTTAAGTTACCGAGACGTCATTCTCCCCTGTGGAAATTTGTGGACTATAGCGGACAAGGTGGTATGGACTGCTGAGCATATGATGCGACTAGCAGTCCAGTCGTGCGCAAATTTCCACAGGGGAGAATGACGCCTCGGTAACTTAACTGGCTAAAGTACTCGGCCGGAAATCGAGGGATTCGGGTTCGAATCCCGGTCAAGGCGAATGATTTTTCCTCTGTGTATTTTTCGCACAATTTGTGCATTGCGGGTGACTCCGTAAAAGTTATCACCGTGGCTAGTCCTGGTATACTTAAATAAACCATTTTATAGCGTTAGAAATAGCATTATAAAGTTATCTCCACCAAGAATGGCATTCGTTATGAAAAGATGAATTGGCTTAGCCGGTATAAAAACCCGGATCTCCTGATCGACCGCCAGGTATGCTACCAGTTCCACCAATGAGCCATCAGCTTCCAAGGTGAATCTTAGACTGGGTTTACCGAACAAGGTGTTGACTTTTCAAGTCCATACTGTGGCTCAGGAGACGGATATAGTCCTTAGTAATCCATTGTCTTAGAAAATAATCCCTACTTTGTTGCTATTCCGCGACGTACTATTTCCAAAACACAGCGTGAAACAAATAACTTCGTATTCGGATGCAATGTTACATGCACCAAGCATTTAGCAATGTAAAATAATCCTCTAGTTTGGCCGGGATTTGAAATTGGATCTCCCGATTGCCGGTTAAGTGCGCTACAAATTAAACCGTAAAAACCCAGCTGGAAAACATTCAGAATGTTTTTGTAGCGTTAGGTTTTTTTTCAGAGTTCCTTGTATAAGCAGATAAGAATGCTCTTTATCAAAAACACTTGGACCACCCACAATCGCCGTATAAAAATTAGACAGTTTCGATATTGTACTTTTAACAAAAGTTCGCAATTATTTCAATTAAAACCACAATGTACTGGAGTTCCAGAAGTTGACACTCTTTATGACGGTGCGGTATATAATCATCGTTACTTTAGTGTCTGAATGAGCAACTAAAAACACGGTCGAGAATAATAGACCAAATTATCCAAGGATACACAAAACTATACTAGCTGGAATAAATAAATAAATAGGTGTGAGAAGATTTTAAAATATGCGATAAAATTAGTAACACTCACCCATAGAAAGAAAGGCCTTCGCCACAAATTTTGACGGGGTTTTATAGTTCATTTGTGTAAGGGGTTGATTTTCAGAGGGTTTACTCAAGGACTTTTCCCCCAAAAATTTCAGGGGAGGATTGAACCTTTAGACCCCCCTCCGCTAAATCTTGTTCAACAGTTATTCTGCAAGACCATAAAAATATAATTCAGCGAGCTGGCTACAGAGTCATTGTGTTCTGAATCATTTTTACGGCAGAACGCTGAAGAAATTTCCCCACGCTCCTCCACGGCGATATTTTGAGCCCGTTAAAAGGGACTGCTAATGAGAGAAAAAAATACCAGTGATTTGTTTGGCCAATTACAATGCCTTCAGGTATTTAAATGAAGATAAAGGAGAAATTTGAACGGTTCCCGCACTGGAATAACTCACGCACACAAAATCGAACGTTTTAAAAAGAATTTTTCAAGTCGAAGAAGCAATTTTGCTCGGCAAAAAAAAACAAATTTACTATCAATCCCGAATAAACTGTCTCAAATTCCTCCTCCCTCTTGGATTTCTAACCACCGCTAACGCAATAATGGACGCAGTGGGCAGGGAGACGCTATCAATTACGGGATGGGTGAAAGTATCTCGCCTCTTAAGCGACTCCTTAATCGCCGAGATTTAAAAAAATAATCCTTTGAAGGGTGAAATTGGGACGAGGGTGGTGGGGTGCGGGGTGGCCTTAAGGGGAGGAGCGGAAATTTTTTCCCCTTAGAAAGTTTACCCCAGGCGAATTAGCGTCATTCTTCCCTCTATCTCCACTTTGATTACTCCCCCGCTTCCAACCACTCATCCATCCCCCACACTCTCCCTCATCACAACAGTGAGCATAAAAAAAAGTGAAGGGAAATTGATGGTGACGCTAAAAAAGGCATTAAAAAATTCAATGCGTTCTGAAAAGACAAACAGAAGTGAAAAATGATGGGATATAGGAAAAAGATGTCTGTTGTTGGAAGCTATAAGGGAAAGGAGTCATAAGAACGAGGAGAAGTAAAAATATGGAAAGATTTAGCTCAGAATAATAACTTTTAAATTATTGCAATTCGGACAAGAATCTTCCACGAATGCAACTATTATCTACAATTACTTAGCGACCTTTCCCGGGCTAGTTAAATAGTAATTTATCTGTAGAGGATTTAGCTTCGGGAGTTACGTCAGGTGTATTTTGAAGATATTTTAAGGGTGAATGACAAAATGAGTCAAATGGTAATCAGCTACTAAGGATTTTGCTCTAATTGCCACGTTTAAGATAGTTAGCAAAAACTAGCGTTAACTCGATAAAAAATTATGTTAATGCTTAAAAAGATTATGAATGCTAATACCTTTGAATTACATATTTTTATCGTTTTTTTCTCATATTTTAAGGTAATTTTTCTCTTAGCATAAGATCTAAAAACCTCAATAAGAAGGCAGGACAACTTCTTTTGGCCACATTATGAGGCATGATGGACTGATGAAAACAAAGGTGGAGGGGAAGAAGGGCAAGGAAAGTCCCCGAATGAGTAACATCTTACTGGTTATTAAGGATGTAAAAGAGAAGAATTAAATCACCATAAAAAAAGGCTGGATGCTATCAGCTCCGTCAAACCAATGTTAGGATTATTGACTTACAACGATGATGATGAGCCAGTGTGATCCGTCACCAAAGAAGACTGCTCGAGAGGAAGAGACTGCTCGAATGGAAGGTATGCGTCCTCAAATTCGCATGTGTTTCGGGCCCAACAAACGCGGGCACTTGTTCGGGAAATGTGGTAGGTATATTTATGATAAGCATGAAAGCGGAGAGATAGGGAGAGAAAGTGAAGAGTGGGGAGGAGAGGGAGATGGGTGCGTGACGAAGTGGTAAGGGGATAAAAGAAAAATACTCGTGAGGAGTGAGCCTTGAATGTGAAAGTTAAAGGGGAGATGGTGAAGAGGAAGTGGCAAGTGTCTGTCTGATATTCAGGAAAAATATAACGAGGAATTAGCATCAGGATCATTCCACAAAATTATACTTGATTTATGAGTAGTTAATTTGAAACATTTGAATACATCAATAACAGCAAATGGTATTTAATGATTTTGAACGCCTTAAGAAAAGTTTTGACCTCGAAATAAACCATAAGTCACGGCTGTACGATAATATGGTGGCGAAGCAAAAGGAGTTACACCATACAAGGTATTGACGCAGCGAGGGGGAGATTTTGGGCGTTAAACCCCCCCCCCCCCCCGCAGAGCTCAGAGAATTATTTAAGTTTAATCCATTTTACTGAATTGGATTGATATTACAAATAGAATAGTGTAATAATTAATAAAATATCCCCCAGAAAGCCGTAAAACTCACTATTTTGAACAATTTATCATAAAATTCAGCAATTTCTTAATCTCGCACCTACGCTACGCACGCTTATCCTGGTGGGTATTCCATACCCCACACACCCTGGTATTAGTTGCACCTAAAACCCCCCCAGCCTTAATTCCTGGCTGCGCCCCTGATTCAAGGCACATTTTTGGAGGATTATGTCCCCCGAAATTTTCTCCCTTTTGGCGTCTTACCGCGATGCTTCTGCTGAGGAGACAACCAGCCCAAAAGGCTCGTTCCATAATGTGTGCCGATTATAAGCGATGTATTTTTTTCAGCAGTTTTCAAACAGAATAATATTAAAATTATTATACATTATATTTAAACAAAATATAAATATATTCCTGCTTTCTTGAATGGTTGCATTGCTGATTCCCTCTCGTACGAATTGAGAAAAAATCACAAGTGTAGGCAACCCTTATATCACCTAGGCTCCCTCGGAAGCAAAGTCCTGGCTTCATGACTTCTTGGAACCCACGCGAAAAATAAACAGGCTTCTGCTGACGGTATGGAATGATGTCGAAGACGCAGTAAATTCTGAAGCTACCTCTTTTCATGGCCTTAGTCACCAGAAGCTGTGAAGTACGCTCGGGTATTCGCCGAATCGCGCGATTAAAATCGAGGAAATGCCCGACTTCGCTGGAATTATAGGTATATATGTGTAGGTTCCATGATTCCTAATTAGCTGAAATTTTCGTTTCACGCGACACACTACCGTTATGTGTGTAATCACGCTGAAGACCATGTAAGGGCTATTCATCGCGCTAAAACGACATTTATTCACCCCATCATGCATCACTTCTTAATGTGTGTCGCCCGATACGGTGATTAAAGGGGATGAGGACGTTGCTGGTTCGGTTGGAGTGGGAAGGGGCGGTGGGAAGGGGTGGCTGCTGCCAACTCAACTAAACCTTCCCTCCCACCGCGCCACGCTTCAAAGGTGGAGGTGGGGGAGTGAATGGAGGGGAGGGGAGAGAGGATGGGAGAGTGGGCGGGGGTGATATCCCCTCCCCTCTCTCACTTTCCCTCTCTGATGCTCATATCGGCGACGTGGCATCAGAGAGCGGAATACCCGCTAATCTGGGATTAACCGATGCCGGCATCGAATTTCTTCACCGCAGGAGATTGATATGTTACGGGCTGATGCGAACCCGTCAGTTTCAACAGCTGCCTCTCCCATACCACTACGTGTAAGCTGGCTTCACTCCAATTTGAGTTGTTGTGATGATTACCTTTCAGGTCAGCGTTTTAAATTTTCACTTTAATGGCTTTAGTTATTACTGCCCTTTTTCCTTAGTATTGCCTTTAACATTCTCTGAGTGCTTCGGGCACCTTAATAACCTGCAAATAGGTTGTTCCAAAGCATTTGGGTGCAAATTTCCCTCTGAGTGAGTGCTGTGAAAAATTGAATTTCAAGTATTTGGCTTGATTTTTGTGTTTTTTTTTAAAATTGATTTAGTTCTTAGACCCGTGATTACAGTGTTAAATTATACATATATAGTGCATGTGGATTTTTCCTTAGCATTGCCTTTAACATTCTCTGAGTGCTTCGGGCACCTTAATAACCTGCAAATAGGTTGTTCCAAAGCATTTGGGTGCAAATTTCCCTCTGAATGAGTGCTGTGAAAAATTGAATTTCAAGTATTTGGCTTGATTTTTGTGTTTTCACATCAAAGCTACCAACAAACAACAATACCTTCACTACAGCAGTTGCCATCCACCACACACCAAACGTTCCATCCCTTATTCCCTCTCTGTCCGGGGACACAGAATCTGTAATAACCCCGAAGACCTTCAAAAATTCCTCTCCAAACTCCACACCTCTCTTCTTCACCGCGGCTACCCCGAAAAACTTTTGTTGAACAAAATAAGAAAAAAACCGGCTATTCACAATAAACCCCGCGCAGACAAACATTGCTCTCCTTCTCTGCTCACAACCTACTTTCCTGGTGCTCATTTGCTACAAAATATATTGAAGGACCTGTACCCCATCCTTTCCAAACACAAGTCCACCTCTCAGATTTTCCCTTCCACTCCTCGGATAACATTTAAGAGACCGCCGAATTTAAACACCATATTTAAAGCCACCCGCCCTCTCCAAAAGTCGCAGTCAGTCACTATCTCCACACCCTCACCTTGCAATCGTCCCAGGTGTAAAACCTGCAAGATATTCTCTCCACCCCCTGCCTCTTTTATCCCCAAGCTTAAATTCCTACCGATTTTCCCCTCCACTACTTGTACTTCCACCAACATCATTTACCTTCTTCACTGTAATTTCTGCCCTGCTTTCTATATTGGCCAATGCACTACCCCTCTCAATCTCAGAATTAACAATCATCGCGCCTCCTGTTGTCCATCTTCCCCCCACTCCTCTTTTCTACCAGTTCCTACACATTGTCTTTCACATGATTCCATTTTCAATCAATGCTACAAAGTATCCATTATTGCCTCCCTCCCTCCCACCGACTCCGCCATCAACCTCCACACCCTCGAATTGGCTTGCATTTGGCACTTTCAAGCCAATAGCTTTCCAGGTCTAAACGTCGCATCCTAACCCCTATTCCTAACTCCCCCTCCCCATACACCTCTCCCCTTACCCCTCTTCTCCCTCTTCCAACCCTCTCCTTTCCTCACCATTCATACTTCAGCTGACGAAGAAGTCTGAAGTGCTTCGATAGCTTCGATGAGTTTATTTATTCAATGTGAGTGTTTCTTTTTTGTGTCCATGGTATTTTAACACTACGTACATCACCAGCTCATTGTTTCAACCCAAAGGTTGTTTTAGATGAGCGAGGGAAGAACTCGCCCCGCAATTGACCGCCGGCGTGTGAATACCTCACTATCAGTTCATGGGGGCTGTCCTTTTTCCGGTGTCACTTAGCACTTCGAAAATTTGATAGTGCTTTTCAAAAGCTCCACACACGATTTTAACCCAAGACCCTTCGATAAGCAACCAAGCACTCTTCCCTTTAAACTAACACGCTCCACCAACAATTTATAGTGAACTTTTGTCTGACACACCTGAAGTGTTGGAGAATATTGCGACAAACTCTCCCACTAATTGTAAGATCAGAAGCTTTGATCATATCTACCTACGTGTTCGGCCCACTGAAAATGATGATAGCGATTCCAAATGCAGCTCTTTCATTTGCTTTGCTTCACTTTCCGGACATCCAAAGCTGTTTACGGAACAAACAGTGTTCCATTTTGAGCAAAGAAATCTGATAGACGATTATGATTTTGATCACAGGGAATTGTGCCAATTAAAACTGTTTAACCCAACAGAGAGAGAGAGAAAATTAAACATCTTCTCATTTTGACTTTGTCGATGACTTTGTTGACATCGATTTTATTTTGTTTGTTGCGAACGGTCGCAAATTATTTCTGTGGATGAAGACTCTACAAGGCTTGATGCAATTACGATGTATATATCTGAGAGAAACTCGGTGTCCTTCTGTTTATATAGCCACACACGGGCAAAAATGTCACTGAAATTAGCGTCCGCCATTTTGTACTGCATCGACGATAAATATTACAAGACAGTAAAGAAATTAGGTTACAACAAAAGGAAAATAAATGTAGTAATAATACATCATAGCTTTTATACAATAAATTTGCTTAAAATGATTCACTTTCCAACATCCGTCGAGTACGGCAATTCCCGTAGCCAGCAGCCAGCTCCGGGCGGTGCCGCACGTTCGAAAAATCGATCTTAATTTCGGCGTCGCAGGTGGTCGCAGCTATCCTTCCGATTATCATAATCTATATAGTTTGTTGTATATGTGGTGTAAATATCTCGAGGTAACTCGGTGATCCTTTTTTTTTAAATCCTACATAAACACAAAAATTCGACGAAAAACAGGGTCCGCCGTTTCGTATCATATTGGTCACAAATACAACAACTACGTCGTGAACGTTGGTGGTAATCAATGCTAATAAACCGTTTAACAATTTTATAAATTTTTGTTGCTATTAAAGTACTACTAAAGGTGTGACATTAGTTTAAACATGCTGAATTTCGAAAAAATTCAAAGCGGGCAATTTTCGCCAAATTTGTTCAACTTTGAGGCTATGTATTTTTTATAAAAAATTAGCCTATGAAAAACATTTAGCGTCAAAAAATGCACTAATGTGTTGGCAACAACTGTGCAAAGTTTCAACTTCCATACTCAAAAAAACCATTTTCGAGGTTTTGTCCAGCTTTTTTCGATTTCAGCCCACTGTGCGGCAGCGGAGTAAAAGATGTCGCCTCGCTAAGATGGGATGGATCCAATCAAGGTGCTCTTTCATGGATGCTAAGGCTTAAGATAAATTTCCAAACCGAAGGTGAAACTATAAGGGTCATTTAAAATCATTGCGGGGTAAGAATTTTCTCTCGGAAATTTACCATTGACTTTTGTCGTGAACACACGAGGATCACCATGCGTGATAGAGGCATTTGACTCATTTATGTTCATTTGACGCTTTTGCCGCTTTTTGAGCTAAACCCTTTTGATATCTGCCTTTATGCAGCCAAAAATATCACTTTACACGGTGGCAAGGCACAGGAAAGCAAAAGGGAACAGGCGGGTAGAAAGGGAGGGTTGATAGGGTAGGGGTAGGGGGCGCAACACGGCGACAGCCATTCTCCCCCTTCCATTCCTTTGCGGACATCCCCTCAAAAGCTCCACTCCCAACTTCCCTCCACTTCATCCCCTTCCTCTTTTTCTTTTTCCCCTCCTCCCCGGCATCCTTCACGAGTGAGCCCACTTCAAACATACTCGCCTTTCTCTCCCTCCACCCCTCCCAACTCTTATTAGCACTTTCAGCCTTCGTTTAAATAGCTCACACTCCCTTTCACTCCCTCCGAACGGAATCCCTCCTCTCTCATCTTCTCCTCCGTTTCCCTTTCTCTCTCCCAACCCAATTCTTCCCTGCAGCTGAGGCAGAGAGAAGCTTAAGCATTATTTCTTCTTTATTTCCTCGCCGGAGGCGGCGTAGGGACTGACGCCTGGCTAAGATGCGATAAGATCCAATCAAATTGCTCCTCTTTCCTGGATGTTAAGATGTTTTGAAATATATTTAAACGGAGAGTTAGAGTATTTAATGATTTTATGGCGGAAAATTTTCTCTAAATCTTTCTCGTTAACATTTAAGATTCACCACGCGTGACGGATAAATTTGGCTCATTTTGTCCAGACACAAATGCTTGAATTGAACTTCCCACCAACACACTGTATTATATGTTAACGACATTTTAGCAGCTTTTAATTCAATATAAGTGGTGGTACTATTGAAAAAAGTGAATAAATTATATTTTAGATAGTCATATTTTGTTTTTTTCATACCAGAAAAATATTTCGTCATTTATCCTCTTATTTCCATTAACCTTTTGCACAATAAGTCCATGAGGCAGGTATAGTCATGAGTGCACCTGAAGAATCTTAAATGCTCATTCATTTTTACCAACAAGAATTCATTGGTTATATGGGATGTTATCTGGCAGGAAAAGTTTTTCACATCGCTCTGTACAGTTTTGTACTGTTTCCTGTCAAAAAGGATTGAGAAAAACAAGTACTATCTGAAAACTTCGAGTCATTGGTACATAATTTTACTAAAATTGTTTTTTTTACGACAGAAAGAGATAACCTTATTTATTATTCCTTTTTTTAATGCCGGTGGCAGCGGCGTAGAGCTGACGCTTTGCTAAAATTCGTTACGATCTAATCAAGGCACTCCTTTTTCCTGGAGTGCAAGATGAAAGAGATATAATTCCAAGTTAAAAGTGAATTTTGTAGGATTTTTAAAGTCGTTACTGGGGAAAATTTATCTCTTAAAATACTTATTTACCTTTCTCGTTATCGTTGACAATCCATCACGCGTGGCGTTCAATTTTAACTCTATTTATCCAGAGTTTTTAAAGCAGATATTACGAATGAATTTTTTTCGCTCTTTTTATTATGCAATAACATGATATTTTCGCGTCATTTAACTTAATCGTAAGGATATATGGCCAGAAATCCTCGATAAAAATGGAATCGCAGGCTTAATTTACGGTGACATTTAAATGGTCAAATATTAATGGAGATTTTATTTTGTAATAATTCTCAAATAATTTATTTTTAATGTATTACCTCTTACTGGCTGTTCTATACCGTAGTTAACTTTTTTCATACTTATAAGGAGTAGGAAAATGATTGTAAGATTTACCTTAAACGGTGACATGATACTCTCGAATAACAAATAATTAGATATTCCGTATCGCTATAAATCTGATGAACTACTCATATATCTCAGAATAGAGATTATTCTTATACTAGTCAGCTATATTCCCACTTCAAACTCCTGGTCTAATATATATCCGATTGTGGACGGTTGTCATTAAAACCCATTATAACCCAATGTTGCTTCTAAGCAGCATCAAAAATGAATATATTATATGCTCTATTTAGGAAATATCTAAACTACGCATTATTTTGTGTTGTTAATTATAATGACGAAATATTCAGCTGCCACGATAATTAAGATTGATTGCAAAAATTTAAAGTTTTCATTCAAGCTCTGGGTTAGAAAGGGTTTAAACGAGGCAATATAGAAATATGTAATTAAAAAAAAAGACGCGAAACCAGCTTGCGAAAGGCCACAGGGGACGATTGGACGTGAGGGGACGATTGGTAGTCCCAAACGAAGAGATCAAGCAAGAATCAATTGATCAAGGAATTGAATTCGGTGTGCAAAGAGAATTTTACCCATCAACATTCTGCCTGTCGGGTTATATTGGAAATACGCAAAGGTCGGGAGAAGTGACAGGCATCTCGCGGTGTAGAAAAGGTATTTTCCCAGAAGCCACGTCATCTCCCCAGATCAAATCCCTGATCAAAAGAATTGGAGCATAATTTGTCTCTGTGCACATTTACCTTTTCGCAATCAGATTCAAAGGCCCGTTTCCATGAAGCACGTCATCTTCTTTTGAAGTTGAATCGGCCTCGTCAGCGGAACCATTGTCTCCTTCCTGATATCCCTGAATTTACCGTCTGTGAATCGAAACCTTTACTAAATACTTTAGAATCCCAAGTCCTTCAACAAATGTACTAGGGTGAATCATATTAATCTATTTTGCTCATTTTAAAAATCTTGGTTTTATGACGATATTCTTTCGCGGCGAATTATTTACGTGAAGACTTCTTAGAATTAGTCCTGGTTTAAATTGTGTATCTTCAAGGTTTCAACGGACTCGTCTATCGTAATCAGGGTGAATAAATAAGTTCAACTGAACAACCCAGTATAGTATAGGACAACCATATATATTGGAATAGCCGTTTTGCCGTTCTAACAAATTCTGGGACAGATTTGTAAGGGAGGCCATTGAGGTCAGGTTTAATAAAAATACTTTTAATCGAGACACGTGATATTAGCTTAGCAGTGCGTGGAATCACATTTTAAAGAAAATAAGTAATTATACAACTCCTCATTTTTATCCAAATTACCTAACATTTCCTGTCAACCAGGATTAACCCGATTTTTTCGACTGCTTATAGATGCTTATCAATGCTTTTTTTGTACAGTCAAAGTTATTTATTAACTATGATGATGATGGGCGAGTCGTCCGTTGAAACTTCGGTGATATTCAACAATTTAAACTACTGGAAATTCCGAGAGGACTTCACTCTTGTTTACACTTGCTTACCATCAATGATTCACAAGCTGATGTGAACTTCAGCAAAAGTTGATTCAACGCCTTTCAAAATGTCTTCACCAGAATGTCCCTCATATTTCGACTTTATAAATGTGTAACTCTCACTCGCAAATTTTGTCCAAATGCCTCCAAAATGTCATTCCGCGATATTGATTTACAATCGGAATATACCCAGCCATGTCAAATGGAACGCAAGGTCATGCAAAAACCATGCACATTCAATTTGCTTTGGGGGGCCATGCAGTATATATAGCTCTAATAACAATTTAGTTTTGTTGCCTTAACAAGAGTCGACGCACGAGTCACTTGTACGGAAAACGCCCTTTTGGAGGTATCGGTGAAATAACGACGGTTTAACCTGAGGAGGTGATATTGCAGGTGGAGACCAATTGAATATAATAGGATTCCTGTAAAACGATAAGGTTAATGATGAACGAAAAATAAAGGAATCTTGTAAATTATTGACTGCAAACATTTATTTAACGGAGTAAGATCAAATTAAATTAATTGCAAGGCCATGTAAATCCATCTGTAAGGCCATCTTTTATCGGTTTCAATTAGCAGTTTAAACGAATTCAATCATTTAAAAAGTTAATCAGAAACTGTAGATATCCCCAACTTGAAAATACTTATCCATATGGTAAATAAAGCAAGAATATTCATAGGTAGCATCGCGAATCGTTACCCAAAGCTTTGGAAGTAATTGAACATAAAGGCAATGAACAGATTGAAATGCATTCAATAGCATAAATAGCACGAAAAATTCATGTAATTCTACATATGCCCACTTTTGTTAGCTGATGGAGCAATGAATGGATGTTCCAGCAATTTATTGAAGCGTATTTGGTCCATTTGCTATTCGCAACCTTTATCTGAAGACGCATTTGAACCTCGATTGAAAATAATTATAATCGATATTATGGTACTTTATGACGGTTTCTGACCTCCATTCCCCTTCCAAGTATTAAACATCTCCATGGTCATCTCGTGATATCGTTTAAGTACTCAAAATAACACGAGGCGCATGCGTTTTAATTTAAAATCTATAATAGTAAACAATAATTTGGGATCAAAGTATGTTGGAACAAGAAATAACTTATCCTTGACCTTTTTTCTATATAGTTTTCAAGTTTGTTGAAACTTTTGCCACAACGCTCGGAAATCTTATCCAGTCCTTCCTCCTAGAGCGACACCACTAAAGATGACAGGAATTTCTCCACGAATTGCTTCCCGTAATTATTTCCTTCAACCGATCCATTTCTTTCTTTTGCTTTCGAAACTGCTCTCAATATATTTGTCTGCCTCCCACTTTACGTAAAATTCTTCGAATTTCACTAAAATATCCAGCCTTCTACTCATCTCCTCCTTCACCTTCCTTTGTTTCTGGGAGCAGGCAGACACTCCCCCTTACCTCCGTCCCAGTTTCCTCATTTGCAAGCACGCAGAGATGGATGGGCGTGCTTCGTGTCGGGTGGGAGGAGGGGTCGAAGATATGGGGGGGTCGGGGGAGGAGGAAGAGGGATGGAGAATGGAAGCGGCTTTAGAGCTGAAGGAGGATCGATGGAGTTGGCCCATCTGCGCCACCCCAAACCGAAAACGTGGGCTCGCTACCCTGTTCTCAGCCCACTCCCTCTCTCCCCACCAGCCACCACCGCCTTGGTTTGCAGCCGAGGGACACGAGCCAAAAAGCAGAGCAACACCCGGTCGGAATACGTTACAATACTCCCTCCCCCCCCTACTCCCTTCCCAACAGCCATTCGCCGGCAGTTTCCGACCTGTAGAGGGGTGGAGATATAAAATTCAGCAGATTGTGCAAACCTTACTCCTTTCCGAGTGCACTCAACGCAAGGACGGGAATAACATAAAACGAGTCCTCAGCCCTCACACTCAAAATATATGGCTCTCACTCCACGCTGTTACTCAAGAAACGTATTGGTGTGAGATTGACAAAGAGGTGGTGCTTTGAATGAATTTGCTTGGGAATGATAGTCATCTGTATTTCAACATATTCATTTAGCCCCGAGGAGAAAAAGACTACTAGCGTAACTAGTAAAGAAACGACATTATTTTTAATAATCTAACTATTCGTCATAGTCTTAAAACCACCATCACTCCTGATTATAAGATAATTATATTTTTATTTTAAAATACCGTGTCTCGAAAAGGAGGTGCAAGTGCTAAAGAAGACAATGTTCAATGTTTGCATGAATGTTCTACTTAACTGAAAAAAAACTTTTTTAAGCAATTAATATGGTTTTCACGGCAAAAGCAATTTCTAAACAAATAGAGATAGTTCAAATCACTCAAAAACACATGGACAGCTGTTTTGGTACCGTGGAAGAAAGAATTATTTGCGTAATATTAAATAAATAAATAATTTATCACTCCACACACAAATTACATGGCAATAGCAAAATTGAGTAATTTTAGGTAGCCGCGAAGGATAACCTGTTTGAGGCTACCATCCAAAAAGTTCCATCCAAAAGGCTATGTAAGGACACATAGCTCATAGATTGATATGATATATGCAGGAGCGGTTTGCACTTCATATGCCATTGCAATGCGTATGAATGCAAATTAATATAAAAAACATGAATAGGTAAAAATATTTATCACTTTAAGATATACCATTTTGACTCGGCATAGAGTCCGCCACCGGCAATCCACAGCTGAGTCATTTACAACTAATTGACTACTCAAATATTGATTTACTATGCAAGTATTCTTCTCTCATGAAAGTGTTTTCGAGTGGTTTTCAGTGTGAAAAACTCATAAAACGTTCATCGAATTGCAATTTTCAACTTTTTTAAAACAATTTTATTACACCAATAATAATACATTATGAAAAGTTTACATTAACAAAAGCGGAGCATGGCATTTCACTCAAGACTAAATGGTGGAAAAGTTCCACTGAATCGACCTTAGCTAATTACATGATGGTAAATTTTAATTTTCGTCGACCTTTTAATTTCATGATGGTCTCCCGAACGATGCTGATCACTTTTTCATATCTCCTTCAAGTTCCAGAAAAGGAGGAGATAAGAACGGTGGAAGGAACTGTTGGCTGAAGAAGTCGATCGATTTTAAACGGATTTACTTTCCCTTTAAAGATCATATAGGTAACAGGCTTTTTTTTGCCATAACTCTGAACTGTCGAGACAGCTTTCAATCGGTAATGCAATTGCCTCTGTGCCAGGAGAATCACTTTTTCCCTCCATCAAGAGATGGGGCGTATAAAAGGAAAGGAGAATGGAATTGGTCGAAGAGGGAGAAAGCTGTTTCCGCAGCCATCAACACGGCACGCGCCCGTCTCAATTATACCCTGCGCTGTAAACGCGATCATGAGCGCTTTCTCGTTCAAAAAAAACCTTCTCTTTGAGCTGGGAGTTGTGGGAATTTCAGCGATGTGTCTTTGCTCATAAAAATCATTTTCACTTCATGTGGAAGTAAAATCTTCATTTCTTCGCCTTAATCCACTATCCACACTGCAAGTCACCACAATAGGCGATACTTTCGGTCATCCGTGAGCCCAGAAATGGATCGCAAAATGAAACAAGAGAAATAAGTATATCGGCTATGCATATGTTTTCAATAGATTTTTACCTTATTGGAGCAAGACTTATAGTTAATTAATAATGCAACTACGATTAAAGTAAAGAGTTTTTCAAGGCCTGACGATGGAGCAGAGTTTATTTATTCAAACTTCGAAATGAAATTTTATCTCTCTGGGAATATGCGACTGTCGCAACGATTAAGTTGATTTTCCTGTTACAATTTGTTGGTACGCCAAAGTTCTTGAAGAATGTGGAAATTGGAGTCCAAACAGTCTATTTGAGCTACTCTCTGATTTCCGTCTCTCTTAAGGAGCAACGCTACAGTACGAGAATACGTAAAGACCAACTCATTCCTTAACTGCTAAAGTCAACTCCTCTGATTCGATTTATTTCAACCTGATATGCGTTTGAAAAACGTCAGAATTCTCGCAAAGGAAGTGAAGAGGAAATCAAATGCTATCTTAGAAACAAGGGTATTTCTCGTAAATGAAAGCTGCTGTGCTAGTTGTTCCCACATAATTACAGGATGGGCCGTATTTTAAGACACAAAGCATACATATAAGACATATTAAGTATGCATAAGACATATTTTTCTCATGTCTACGTCACACAAAGCATGACGTAGACATGAGAATTTTCAGCGATCAACTCAACACTCACTACTTCGAAGAGGAAGAGTTTGGTGTTGCTGTAGGAACGTTCTTGACTGCGAATAGTAGATGGAGATACAACTCTCTCTCATCCCACTCCGACGTTAAGAGTATTGTTTAAAAATACGGCCCATAGTCCAACGAAGAAGGAGAAAACACAGATGGAATATGGAGACGTAGAATAGAAACGTATTGTGCTTTACTGTCTGAAAAAGCAATTCCTTAATGTAATAAATTTTAGAAATCATATTTTGAGGTCGATCAATCCAATATTTTAGGATCAGAAACCAGTTCTGAAGTAACTTATGACATATCAATTTCTTGCAAACGCTCTAAGAGAATCTTTATAGAGGTTAACTACTAAATCAGATACTTATCTATCTCATGATCACAATAAATATCCATTGCCTATATTTGGTGATATTTAACGTCAAAGGCTATGCCTTGGTTCTCTTTCAGTATCTTAGCAAATAGCTTTTGTCAAAACATTTAATTTCATACATTTGCGATAATATATTCGATTAGATTCCTAACTTTTCAAAGCTATTCTTTGCGATTGAAAATACTCTATTGCAAACATTGAGAATGGATGGATCACACTGATCGCCACTCTGCGGACATATTGGCAGAGTAATTGAAATGTGCCCTAAGGGAAATAATGAATCAAATCTACCGGAACATACTGGTGCCTCCTCTATGGAGTAGTCTTACTTGGCAGAGCAATGGTAGGATGAAGCATTTCGAAATGTTTTGGAAAATGACATCCGTTTGGGCATCACCGCAACCTCGATTCTTCGGCATGGGCAGTGGATGGAGAGAGAGTATACCTTCTCAAAGAGACCACGAAGAGGAAGAGAGCGCTCAACTCGCTTCCTTCACCGTGGAGTGGCAGATGAGATGAGGATGGATTATTTGGAGGGGCTAGGGATGAATGAAACCATTACCACCCCCTCGCCCCTCATAGCCCTTTATGGTCCATCCGAGAGACGTTGAAGATGAAAGCCCAGTGGTGAATTAAAATATG
This sequence comes from Ischnura elegans, assembly GCF_921293095.1. Taxonomy (NCBI): domain Eukaryota; kingdom Metazoa; phylum Arthropoda; class Insecta; order Odonata; family Coenagrionidae; genus Ischnura; species Ischnura elegans. Next base: position 111,971,363 of record NC_060246.1, on the reverse strand, counting down.
CGAGTAATTTGCGGAGGGAAGCCTCACTTCGCAGTCGTCCCTCCAAAACTTTTGAACGGAAACGACTGCCACACGAATCCATTCAGTTTGTTTTGAATTAATTTCGCATCCTGCTTCCGAAGCTGAAAATGTTGTCCCTTCAAAATTGACGAGGATAATATAAACGGGATAGGAAGCAGGAAAAACGCTGAGAGTTTCGTGGAAAAAATATTATCTTTCCCCCATAAGTTTCAATGCAATGAAAATTCTCCCGCCTGCTACGAAGTTTTAGCGAACGGGATGAGACCCGATAACCTTTGTTAGAAAAGTGGCGGATAAAAACGAAAACTGCGTAAAATAAATCAAATTAATATATTTTTCACTAGGCGTACAATTTCAAAAATTAATAATAATATAATGTTTGATTCTATGGTGTTTAAGGGTTTTAACCAATTAGCTCTACAAAAATAGCAATAACAAATAAACATAGATAACGCGGGGAAAAATCGTGTCTTTATGCATATTTCGATGTAAAGATATGCAATGCAATGGAATAATATTCCATGTGATTTTTGAAATATCTGACGATTTAAAATAATAGAATAATATATTATATATACTGATAGGTTTCAAGATTCAAGATTTAATTTCCCAAAGAGAAATTAATGGATAGCTTTGAAAACACATATTTTTCTCGAAGAAATGTATTGAAGTGGAAAATTGAGCATTTCCCTTTAAAAGCTGTTCTTCGGTGATAAATAGCAAATTATAAATAACTAACAAATGAGATGAAAAAATGTGAAGGAGAAGAGGTAAAATACCTCTGATGATGTACTTGTTTGGACGATATTCTCTCCAAGGAAATGTCAATGGTGTTCGGGGCAATTCATCGCACATAATACATGCCATATTCCCAGCATCTGAAAAATGAACAGACAAAAAACTTAATCTTGAGTATAGAAACCAACGTGGTAATGTGACTTAATTATAAAATTATTACGTTTCATGCAAAGCGTTTATTCCAATACTTTTCACGGGGTGCGGATCAAGATGTTTAAATTGCGTCGAGAGTATAAAGACGTAACCTTCAGTAGTTACACAATATGACGTCCCTGTTTCAAATACGATGATATCATATTAAATCTGCCAATAAAAGGGGAAGCAAATGAACTCCAATATTGGTCCGTATTGTTTACTGCGTATGATCAAGGCGAGAGTCCATGGGGTGAATTCCAGAAATATTTCTCCCGAAGACAGTTTTATATGCATGTGTTAGGAAATGACACCCAGAAACACTTTTTCACCCATTTAATATTCAGACTTCCTTTTTCACATCCGTCCACCAGCACACACTCTCTCTCACTGCCCTTCCCCTCTTCCCGCCCCCGTCCTTCCCCTCGTGTCCACAGTCACTCCCCTCCATCACAGTCCTTCCCCTCAAGTCCACTTGTCACTCCCCTCTCTCCCTCCATCACTTTACGGACCATTTCACGGGTCACGCGGCGGCCAACATTTTCGCGTAACGCATGTTTATGCTTATATTACTAAATGTATGACGCCACTAATTCGAAGTACTCACTATATTTTTAATATATACAAATTCCAACGAGTATTATTAGAGAACCGAAGTGGTAAGAATTCTATAGCAGAAAATATTGTATACTCACGATCCTTAACGAAAATTTTTTTATCTTTTATGCATCAGCACAAAATTCTCCTTAATTCCTTAGCATGGAGGAAGTGGTTTTCTTAGACCTTAAAAGACACCCCCTCACCAACGTACTCTTTTTTCTGTTAAAGCCCTCCGCTGACAGCTTAGTTTAGCCCAAGCCTCTTCTATCTAGAGCGTCACCCTTAACTCCTATAACACACCACTTTTAACGTGGGCAGACATGGGCGAGGTCGGAGGTCTGGGGCTAACCGCGTCCTTAGAAGTAACTCAGCCGAAGCCTTTCCCATCGGCGACTCAGCGGGGGATGCAAAGATGAGCAACCCCACCTTATCCCACCCACAGTTTCCCGCATGGAGCCCCACAGGCTACCCTAAGTTGACGTCACCCAATCAACCCTCATTCTAGATCATAAAACCATAGATTGAAAATGTGTAGAGCGAATATTTTGTCCCTACGCACGCCCGTCAGCATTGAAATCCTTGAGAATTGGTAAAAAAGGAGTAGTTCTCTTCTCTGGATATACTATATACAAGAGCGCGCATTGGTTTCAGCGCACGTATTGGGATAAGATGCATATAAACATAGATAATGCGAAGAATCAAATGGGAAAGGCTAGCTTCAATGAGAATTGGTAAAAAAGGAGTGGTTCTATCCTCAGGATATATGTACAAGAGCGCGCATTGGTTTCTACGCATGGGGATAAGATTTAAATATAAACATAGATCATGTGAAGGATCAAATGGGAAAGGCTAGCATTGTTTTTTTTTATGACCACCCCATAACCATGGAGAACATTTTGCGTTAAATGCATAGGTATTTAAATTATATGATAATTTCTGTAAAGAATTTGCTCTTAAACTCCTCTCTATCTTCCTTCTTCTCGTGCAGATCTTGCCTTTGAAGGCATCTCATCCCTTCGACAACCAGGGTACGTCCACCTGGCTTCAGTGGGAGTCGGCGAAGAGGAGCGAAGGGGTGCCGGAGGACCATCGGGGCGGAGGGTCAAGAGGGGTTTGGGGAACGGCGGTAGTGGTGGTGGCAGGGGGGGACTGCAGGTGTCCAGGGACGACCAGGAAGACGAAGAGGGCGAGGAGGAGGAAGACCTTGCCACGCCATCCACCACGACCCCGACCACGACGACCACGAGCACGCCAAGGCCCCACCACGCCCTCCGCCACAGACACCGCCAACACTCCCGGCACCGGCCGCCCACCACCCCGCGAACTCAACACGGTGCTGAGGAGGAGGGGCCGCCTCCTCGACGCCCCGGGGGCGGATGGGTCCCGCCCCCGCCGCCGCCCCCGGATGCCGGTCCGGCCCCCGGTCTGCCCAGGGTGACTACTTTCGCGAGCGGGGGCGAGGAAGAGGGGGAGGACGGGCGGGGGGTGACGGCGTCTTCGTCGTCGCCGCGAGACGGCCACGCCGCGTGCTACGGCCCCGATCAGGTGGTCCTCATCATCGCCCTCACCTGCGCACTCAATTTCGCATGCATCTTCCTCGTCATGGCCCTCGTGCACGTCTGCAACCGGAACAGGAAGTGTTCCTCCAGCGGGTGAGTACACACATGAACGTGCTTTATTAAGCCGACCCTTACTTTTCAGGATTTGGAAAATTTATTGTTTCCTATAGCTCATTTATTTGCGACTAAGGGGCAGGTCCATGGTTTTAGGGAGGGTGAAGGCGGAAGGAATATCACTTCCATAGTAAATTAAGTCGCTTTAAGACCTCCGTGGTGCACGCTTCGTGAACAAGTTAGCTGTGTTGCCAAGTCGCAAGAGGGTTTTTATTACGCAGCATTTCGTTTCAATGAACTGACAGTCTTTTGAGAAAACTTGGCAGTGTCCGCCTTTCTCTCTCTTCCCTTCCCGAACCCCTAAGCCGTGTCCCAACTCGTTAGCCATTAGGTATCATGTATTTAGCCAGCCAGATTCTGGGCAGCCAACCACAAGGGAGCATGAATTGGGACATCCTTACGCAGGTGCTGTCATCTACTGGGCACTAGGCCAATGCAAAACAAGAGATAATCGGAATGATTTGAACAAATGATGAACTAAACCCACCCTAAATTGTTAAAATGTGATGTGTCAAGTGATTTTGAGTATTAGATGTCGGAGAAGAGTATTTTATCATAATTTTAGTATCTTAGACAACCTTTTTGTAATAGTAAAGTAGGGGTATACTTTCAAATTCGTATTTTTAGTTCCGTATGGTTTTGTTAAAGAGGTTTTAGCAAAGTTTGTGGCGAAATGTTAGCGTATATTCCGTTTAATTGGTTTGTAATATTTCAATCGTCTCTCAACCAAGTACTTTTTCGAATTTCTTATATTTTAGCAATTTAATTTCTAGTTTTGTATTATTAAGAACAGGTCTATTAGTCTATTCAAACGGTTACCGTCTGACTTAGGAATTATTTTCAAAATCTATTTAAAGTATGGTTTACGTACATAAATCAGGTTTCGGTATCATCTTATAATCACTATAGATTTTAATTTTTGTTACTTATTTCGATTCCAATTTCGGGACTTTGTCCAATAACATATAATAATAATTGTTTATTCTTACGGGTGTTAACCTAATGTACAAAAAGTGTTAAATAAGAATTTAGACGTAGTGTTACATAATTAAGTATATATTAGAAGCATATACATATCAATAAGCATTATTTAACACGTTAAAAAAGTAAACGGTAGCATAAGATAACATGTGATCGGTATAAAAAGTTATAAAATAACATATACATACATAAGAAGCATATAAACATTAATTAGCATTAAAATTAACGCCGCCTTCTCTTTAACTAATTTCTCCGTAATTCTTACACTTCCATTAACGCAATTTCATTATTATAAAAAAAATAAAAATTAATAATTATTCGAGCAAGTCTCAAAATATCAACACTACTTGCAAACAAGTACTATCCCTTATTGACAGCCATGATGCCCTTTCTCCTGAAGACGCTTTGCACGCTTTGAATCATGGGAAAAGTGGGGCGAAGGATGCACACCTCGATGCCTAAATCTGGCGGCCGCGTTAGTTGCCTAAATTCCCTCCCTTATGCTGGCTAACGAGTTGGGACATCCTTCCAAGATGGCGTCATGGCTAAATCCTGGAATTGGCATAGCCAAATGGCCAATTGGGATATTAGTGTTATAGGTCCCACTTCCTGTCGCGACGCCGAACGAAACATTCCGAGCTTGCACGACCTGGCCAGTCGCTAAGATATTTGAAAAGGATCATGTAGTCAAAATGACCCAGATGAAGAAATATTTAATTGCTGAAATTTCGTTACTTCAAATTTACGGGAATTCCTCAAAGGTCCTACGCAGTGAAAGAACCAAAATTAAAAATTTGGGCGAAGAACCAAATTAGATTTTTTGGGGTTGGAAAACTCTCTTCCTACGTAAAACGTGAAAGTAACTTTCTGCTGGAACAAAATTCCTTATGTATTGACTCACACTTACGCGTTTATGACATGTAGTACACTGCAATCCGTTTAACCCTCCGAAGCGCTACCCCGCACATTGGCGCCACCTGCGTTGTACATCAGAGTTGCAATCATAGAGCTGGTATTTTGCATACGTCTACTGTTCAACGATTGCGACTATACTTTGAGGAACAAACAAATTTGGAGTAGAAAATTTACTCTCTGCGTTCCACATGGATACTTAACTCCAAACGATAGTTTCGAGATGGTACCTTGATAATGACATAACAGGGTCGAAATGGTTGGAAATATAGTGTCGGTGTGAGTTGAATTTCCTTTTCCTACAAAAAATTCCACAGTTTCAAACCTCCTTTCATTGCAGCCTTATTTGCATACACTATATGCGCTATAGGTCCAAAAAGTATCCCAATACATAAAGTGGAGCCCAAATCGGTTTAGTTGAAACTCAGCCTCTTATTTTGTATAACATTAATCAAGGTCTTCTCGCAAATATGGAACTTTAACCGTATAAAAATATTGATTATCGTGAATCGAATTACCTGAATTCACAAAAATTGAAGAAATTTGCATGCCATCAAAGTATTCTCTCCAACTCACTTACGACCATTCCATGACGGAGATTCAATAATTTTGATTCCGTAACACATCAACACATATTGAGAAGAGACAACACCAGCATAATGAAGCAGGTTTTTGATGGCAGATCCAATAGTAGTATAAGACCTCTAAGAAGACCAAAAATGCGTTGGAGAGAGTAAGTACTGAAGAAATTAAGAAGTTTTGAAGCAGAAGTAGAATTGAATGCATTAAAAATTTTTACAAACGAATGCAGCGTTCTTATTTCTACCTCCATGAGGGATATTTTGCAATTTGTCTGAGAATTGCCTGAGAACTGTCTGAGAACTGTCTGAGAAGTGCCCGAGAACGTTACGATTATAAAATAATTAAGGTAAACAATTTATAGCGCATGTAAACGAGCCACCACTTGGATTGCAATTATTTTCTCACCATTTTTCCACGCGTGTTGCGGACAAGGAGGAAAGTTTTCAGATGCGGATATTTCCTTTCAGAATGGCACAGTTAAACTGACACGATCTTCTACTTACTTTCCAACAGTGACCGATTTGGAAACTTAGAGGTTCTTGAGGAGGAAATCCTCTTGTATGCTTGAAGGAGGAAGTGGAGCGGTACTTGAAGAACCTTTTCAAGAGCACGCAGACGGACGGAAATGCTTTTATGCAGCGGAGAAGAGATGCTAGAGTCTCCATAGACTCCATTAAGGAGGGAAAAGGCTCGGGTGCACCCAGAAGAATCTTTCATTGTTGGAGGATCGGGCGCCGCGTAATGGAGGTTGATCTCGGATGAAGGACTCTCTGGGAAAAAAATCGAGAATACGGTGGCAATCGATAAGGAGGTGTTCGCAGCCTGGGATGAGAAAAGAAACTCGGACTTCGATGGATCGGATGAGATGGTTTTGAGGTGTTTCGGTCTTGTTTGACAGGATTGCAACGTGGCCTTTTACTTACGCTGCGAATTGTAAACTGGAGATTATTCTACTCTTATACAGTACGCTACTCTTCTGTCTGTTATTTATTCATTAGATTTTAGAAATCCATGATACTGCTCCAAACCAACCGCTCTGATCTGATTTTTAATTGGCAAAGATGAATTTAACATTATATTCATAACTTGATTTTAATTTCAAAAAATATCTTCTTTAGCATAATATATCTAGCCAATAACCCCGCAGGGTTATAGCATGCATGTAGTTTTAACGAAATCAGTAAGTGGTAACAGTGATTCGTCGAAAATAATTACATATTTGTAATCTTGATTAAAAACGACAAGTTCGATATGCTGACATAAAAATAGAAAGATTTAATTGCTACAGTATCAATGCAAGATTTGTGATGAAATATTTACGTATCAGCTTCTCTAGGTTGAAAATTTGACGGGATGAAAATGCGTTGATATTTATTCTTAGCTAGCTTTCAACTTGAAAAGTAAAAAATATTTACATGAGAGAAAATAAAAATAAATTCATTCGCATTCATAAAAGCGTGCACATGAAATGGTATTTTATTTTTGTATAACCACGTAATTACACCAACCAATTCCAAAACGCCACTCCGTGTCTTGCATGAGGTCCAAGAACCAACCATGATAAAATATTGTGAGCTATCAGAGGCGAAGGTGAGATACGGAGGACAAAAGAGGGTTTGAAAGGAGCGATATTGATCGGTAAGTTTTTCGATAGGATGAAAGGGAATAGGCCTTATTGTGAAATGAAATGGGAGCGGAGACGGATGAAGAATGGGCAAATGGTCATAAACACCTAACGTAACCTACCTGCAGTATACCTTACCTTAATAATTTTATTAAATTCAATTTGCTTATTATCGTGGGCCTTTCTTGCCCATGAGATTTTTATAGTAATATTGCAGTTCAGGGAAATTAATTAGTACTGGTATTACAAATTGTAACATTATGGTTCAATTGGTGAAGTTAAAAAAGAAAAAAAATTAAAAAATGTATACCTGCATATACATATTTATATTTCGAAATGTGTATACCTGGGAATTTAGCTGTACAAATTGTCCACACATTTGAAACATATTGGAAACATTATTGTTATTTACTTAAAAAATAATTTTTACGTTAACTGAAAAACATGATAATAGTACAAGGTTTATGAAAATTATATCAAAAATACAAAAATATATTCTTTTCCTCATCATTTCAGCAGGGGTAATTATACAGGCAGTTGCCATGAATTATTCAGAATTAATTTGTATACTTTGGTATTAAACACTCGTATTGATGGCAGGTAATAATCGTAATTAATTGAACAATTTTCAACATTTGCCTTTAAGTAATCCATGAAATTTTCTCCTCGATGAAAATACGGAGATAAAATTTTCAAATTCAATATGCAAGGAAATTTTTCCTTGAGTTCATTTCATATACCCTGAAAGTATCAGAATGACAAAAGAATAAAAAGTGATTTTTTTGTAGTTTTCTTTTTCGGAAATTTTAATGATTGTTCAAATAGCAAACTACCGCTCATCACCTATAGGGGAGGAGTATGAGAATACCTAGCTCAACTGGGGAAAACTAATTCCAGCAAAGTATGCGAGTCACGCGGCGTATGTTAGTGTCATTTTTTTCCTCTGGAGTGTTTTACTCGGACGGGAGGGGTTGCGAACGAAACGAGGCGTGGGCCTCCCAGTTAACCCGGCTGTGTTGCTGCCGACGAGCGACAGGTCAATGGAACCTCTTTTGAGCCAGACAAATGAATCGTGCGGACGCGTATAACACGGCCGCAGTCCAACAAGAGTCGGAAGAAAAATGAGCGTGCGAGAAATTTAATTAATCTGAGCGACGTCAAATGAACAAGTGAAACCGAAATTAAGGTTCACTTTTTTCACCGCAGAGGCATTGTTCAATTCAGAACAAAAGAAAATCATCAAAAATTCCATGCTCATGTTTTGGCTTAAAATGACAAAATAGAATGGATAGGGAAAACCTTGAGTGAAGTATTTAAGTCTGTCCGCTGTAGTGTGAATTCAAATATGTGTTTGTTCGCGATTAGAATACAATACCCACATGGTACTAATCTATCTCTGAATTTATTTAAGAGCATGTTCATAAACTCGCATTGAGTCGACTCTCACTAAGAATACACTGTTTCATATTTCGAGAATAATCATTAAAGTGGAAGTTACTAATGACCTTCGGAAATGCGGTTAAAATAATTAAGAAAAATTTTGTAGGTATTGTTTGAGATTAATCAAATTATTTCTTGGTGAAAAGCAACATACCGATGGAAAAAAACATATCAAACATTTTTGTAACACACTTTAATCAGGTATGGGGATACCATTCATTTTCATTTCGTGCGGAGAAATAATCTCAATTATTTTACAGATCATTATTTTCATGCTGTACTTGCGGATGAATCCTCTTCGCTTTCTCGTCCTTTTCCCGTGAATAGGAATACGAATATCTTGAAAAAATAACCTAATATTTCTTTAACCAATAAAAATTAAAAACCCATCCGAGATATGGCTGATAGTAAAAAAAAATGAACAGTAGCCATGAGTACGATGATATGATAAGGTGTATCAGATACTCATTCGATAGCGAATGCCGCAGTCGAAAAACCATGGAAACGTTCGATAAACCGTACCTATTAAAAAAAAAAAATGAACAGGCAACGGGAATAGGGCGAAAATATAACGGGGGTCGGCGGAGATATCGACCGATGGGAAAATAGATTATTCCGATTACAGAAGTCAGGAGCTCTGGAAATAATAAAAAAATGAAGAAAAAAAGACATGGAAGGGGAAAGCCTTTTGTGTGAGTAATGGGAAGCGATTTTGAACGGGAGGGGGTGGGTTTTGGGGGGAGGGGAAATAAAGGAAGGCTGCAGAGGGAAATGCGGGTGGTGGATAGGTGATGAACAGAGGGGAGTGCGGTGGCGTGGCGAAACAATTCATTGCAATGCGATTGATGAGGTGCCGACAGCATGGAACGAAAAAAAAATAATAAATCTCGCGAACCAATACCGTCTTTTGGAAATAAAAAGCTACGGTCTGTTGTTCGTTATCAGCTGGACCTATTCATGGCACATTTTGGCTGTGTTTGCTCAGAGATTTCGATTTACATCGATGACTATTATCGATTACTTCGACTTCATAGAAAGGTATCGCATATTTTTATAATTACAATTCTTTACTCCATAAAATGAGCGCCTTTTAAAGTGATCATCCTGCTCGAAAGATATACATTTTTTATTATTTTCTATAACAGGGTTATCATAAAAGAATGGCGAGGTCTTGAACATGGTTTAAATGAAAACAGAATTACTTACATCTATTTATTTTTCAAATTTTTGTCGTATCAAACCATTTTGTTTTACATGGTATATTAATTTCACTATTTGCGTCTTTAGTCGCTCAAGAAGAGAGAAACCCGGCGTCAACATTAGCCTTCTCTCAACGAAAGGCGACAAAGGGTCCATGATTTAACGTCCCATCCGACGGTTAGAGGGGTGTCTTTAAAGTGCTTTCCTCAAGGCACTCAAACAGGGATCGAGCTGCATTTGAAATAAATCTCTGCCACCCTTTCCCTGCCATTTCTCTATGATTAATTGAAATAGAACCATGCGATAACCATGTATATATTTTATTTACCACGAGCTGGATGTTTTCATGGCTTATTTCGGCTGCATATTCACGGAGAAATCAATTTACGTCCAGGATTCCAACGTTTTCCCACTCCTTGATCCGCTGCTAACTTCTATATTTACTCGCGGCGAGTAATCGACCACCTAAACACCTTCACAGATAAGTTGATGACGTCGCTAGCTAATCGCGATCGGGAGATTAAAAGGCATATTTTTGCTACATGTGCTTAGAGATATTGTTTTTACGCTGATTCTTATCGATTTCTTCGACTTCAAAGAAAGGCCTGGCTTGTACGTCAAATTTGACTGCCGGAGGAGTGCCTGTAAAACAATATTTCGCCATTATTACCAAAAGATAAGTGTCTCAGGAATGCTTATACGCCTCATATTCGCAGATTTGGAGGAAAAAAATATCTCCTCTTCTCCGTGAGATAATGAACCTTTGGCCTACGATATATCCTCCGGGAAAAAGGAATTTAAAAGAACATGCGTTAACTGCATACTTTGCCTGCGCAGTTGAATCACGGACTTCAGCCTGCGAAATATCCATAGATCTCGAATTCTATTACACGAATATAAGAATGAAGGGTTCTCCAGTCGGCGTCCATACGTGTTGTCAAACACTGCGCATTCAAAAAACGGGTTTACAAAAGCCGCATCGCGGACGGGCAGAGCAATCCGAATTCCACAAGAAGTAGGACATAAATAGGCCATTCAACCGAAATTTATAATCACGCCATGTCAATTTCAAACTTTTCAATGATCTACCAATTTCCAATGCTCATGATTTGTAAAAGTTATACAGTAAGTATACTGAGTATCAATGGATCACTCTCAATTCATCGTCGCACTACGCGAAGTTTTGAAAAGAGATTAAAATGCGTTCAAAGTGTCAACAAATATCAATCTTCAACGGGACGGACTGTTGCCTTCTCAGTGTGGTGCCATTGTCCACTGCGTTCAAATTTGATCTATTTCAACAACAGTCACTGTTCACTCGCACAAGATGAGTTATAAATGGAGTCAACTTCAACGTGCAAACAAGGCAAATTATGATCTAGCGATGTATGCTTCAAATAAACGAATATCCACAACAGCAGGAACGGCTTGAGCAGCTGAGATTAAATTTTCTGACACTTCAACAGAAACATATGTTGACTTTGTAAGTTCTTTTGGGAATATATATTGGTTGGAATGAGTGTGGCTGAATTAAATTTTAGCCTCCAAAGATTTTACATTCGAGTAACACCACCTCCTACAGCACTTTCACATTTATCGAATTTCATAGCCGTCGCTTTTGATTTGGTTTTTGGTTATATTTAAGCCGACTTCCACCAAAAAATCAATTAACAATTAGTTTCCCCAAATGAAATTGGTATAACCATTAAGTAGAGTAAAAATAAAAGGAGTTTGATAGTTGTAAAATGTATTTTGATGAAAAAAACAAATTTATCAAGCTATTGTACGTAGTAGGTCTTTCTGATACAGCAGATGGAAAAAAATGGAATGAGTTTATAGAAAGAAATATTCAAGCATGGTAATATTTTTTTATAAACTTTAGGTACGGTAATTATGCCGTATTAGAAACTAGTAAAGAGGATAAGAATATTTAAAAAAAAACTTTTTCAAAGGGGAGAAAGTGGACGAGTAACAGGCAATGTAGAGCGGGAGGAATGACTAAGGTAATCACATTCAGGGTCGTTCACTCTTGGAGGATGCACGAAAAGAGGAGAAGCAAAAAGATGAACGAGAGGCCAAGTAATCCAGCCCATTATCCAATAGCAAGTTTTACTAAAGACATGAAATATTGCCACAATATTTATTAAACCGCTGCAGTAACAAAATAGAAGATATTAGCATGACTTTAGCCCATTACGTCCGATTATACCATGATACTTCTATTCTAAGATAAACGTAATAATTATCTCGTCATCTATAAAATTAAAACTTTAAAGTCCATTGTTAAATTTAACCGGTTCGACACGGTCTCAGGCGTTACTTTGTGGAATAGCTTCATGGAATAGAACCAAGTAATTTATTTATTTTATTAACCGATTCGACCTCCACACACATCCAAGCCCTGGGAGCTGAAAACCCCAAGTCTGAATTATCATTTGAGGACTCTACCTCACTGCCACAATGTGCGGTAAGAATAATGCAGTGGCAGAATAGACAGTGCACTTTACTAAAATTGACACCAAGAAACGGTTTGCATTGTTTCACCAGTTACTTCGGCATGCCTCTATTCTTCACTGAAACGTAAAAGCTACTTTTGAAAGTGCAACTGATTTTGGATAGCTAGATTATTTTTGCTTGATGAATGTAGTGGGAAGGCATGGAGGAAGTGCGGAGAATAGAGAGACAAAAAGACGGATCGGGTGTCGTGTGCGCAAGAGAGTGTCTCTAGAAAGGGAAAGTGCTCCAATCATCCTTCATTCCTCTCGCTCTTTCGGATCGATTCGTGCAAACTGAACAGCCGTGAAAGATGCGACTCCCTTCGTCTGTCTCTCGTTTGGTGAAAGCGCTCTTTGTCTCTTCTTTTTTTTTAAAAGAGCGTGGTCGGGGAGGAGGGAGTGAAGGGGCTGTGGAAAAATGGCAATCTGGATGCCATGGTGACGGGAGAGGGATTGTACGGACCAATCGTGTGCGTCTCCACTCGCGATGGAAAAAAAGTCGCGTAAACCACGCATGGAAGCACACCAGTCCCATTGTTCCCATCAGGGATACTTGATCGAGGGAGAGCGAAATGATCAACTGGTGTTAATTCTTGAGTGGTGAAGTCGTAGTTGGAGCTGAGAGATAAATAATTATTACCCAACGGAAACTACTTAATAGTTTCGTTCACTCAGACCTTAAGTCGCTATACATTAAGAGAATTTTGTAAATTTAAGGAAAAGATGAGCTACGACCAGAACAAATCTTACCTTTTCAGCTATTTCCTAACTTTAACATAAGAATGATCAAAAGTTATTGCCCTCTTTTCATGAGTCAGTGACGTAATTGGGGTACTGGTTCATTTACTTATTCACGACGCACCTACAATTGAATAAATGAACGTGTCATGTTTGTTAAAACAACAACGAACTACATGAGTACCAAGCTCAAACCCCTAAAGAAAGTATGAAGTGGCGTCACATTTGGCAAGACTTCGTGATGTCATCAACTTATCTGCGTAAGGGTGAAAAACAGTCGATTTTTTGTCGCGATCAGCTTGAGAAACAGACAAAAGATCGATAAACTGAAAAATTATTTTTATTTCAATAACTCTACCAAATAAGTGTTAAAAATTTAACTTGATGAAATAATTTTTTCCATTTTTTTTAAATATTCAACTATTATTAGAAGCAAAATAGGTTTGATTATCTCATCATAGTTTTTAGTTATTGTCCCATAGTTAAAAGTTACGGAAAAGCTATATGCGCATTTTTAACAGCATAATAAATGGTTAAAATGCCTACTTATTGACATAAAATTATATACTCCCATTGAAAGCTCGAAAATAGATTAATACATTTTTTCGATGCACATGCTGTACCTTTGGTGCTTTCTCTGAGTAAATAATTTTATCGTTCTTTTACAAAATATGAGTGACCAGAAGCACGCACAGAAACCTGCATCGATCCAATAAAATTCATTTTGATCGATAGAAATGATGATTAAATATACAATCATGGCCAGAATATTTTAGGAATAAATGCAACTAGCTGGCGGGTAAATATTCGTTAGTCACTCGAATAAACACAATAATAGTGAAGATTATTTCCCTGTGGTTATACTAAGGAAGACTATTCTTATATTTTTTTCTCATTAATAATCAATTTGTGAAATACAATTTTAGGAAATTTAATATCCCGGTTTAAAAAATACGCAGCAGAAAATTATATGTTGTCATTCAATGCTTGAATGAAGCCAGGAATTTCGTGGTAATGCATATTTCCAGGAAATAATTTTCGTAGCCAACGGTATCGGTCGAATATTTAGGGAAATATTTACATATTAGGGAAACGGAAGACTTTTTACAATCTCGTATCATTGGCAAAGTTGAATTTATAACTTGCTATGCTGTAATGAACCAATGATTGGTTTTACTGAATGAAGTAATGGTAATAGCAATTGGGACAATTCTTACAGCTCTCCGGCGAGATTATTGATTGAATGAGGGTCCGCAATTCCACTGTAAGTGTCTGAAGGATCACCAAATATGGTCCACGCGCGCCGCTGAAGTGGCGATTAAGGGTGACATTTATTGAGAGTATATTGCAAGTGCTGAACTGGAGAAGGGAAAATTGGGGCAGGGAGGATAGAATAATGGCGAGTGGGTCGAGACAAATTGGCGTCGCGCAGTGAATTCGGAAGTATCTCTCCTCCAGCGCATGTGTCAATCCTAATCGTCGCCATTCCGCGCCGCGTCTGCGCTCAAGAGAAAAGCTACTACAAGTAGCTTTAAAAGCACGTATACCGTCTGCTATACCGGGATTTCTACGTCACTTTTGTTGCTATTGCTAGCTCGGGCGATTTCGAAACCGACAATCATCCTTTGAGTGAAGCCTGAATCACACGATAATTTTTTCCGCCCCTAAAAATTGACGGCCAGCCTCGGTGGCGACGGGGTAGAGTCCTTGCCTTCCAAAAGTGAGATCGAGGGTTCGATTTCCGCTTGTGTAAGTTACCCATATCCAGGGCATGGTTGTCTGTGTACGTTAAACTGTTAACATGTTAATAACCCCGATGTAAAAGGCCGTATGGAGCTGTTTTCGGTGGTATGGATAGTAAAAAAATATTAACATAAACAACTCCAGCGATAGGTTTTCAGGGACAAAAATAGTCGCTCGACCCATCAATTTCGAACTGTAATTCCCACTGTCTTTTTCTATCTCTTATTATTAATGCCTTATTACTTTCATCCCTAATTATAGGGAAATACTTTGTCAGATTCACCTAGATATATTATCACATAAAATAATTAAGGCTTGCTTAATATTTTTGTATAAACTTTTAAATAATAGAACTATTTCTTCAGATCTTCTTGGGTCTGTTAATCTAAGAGTCGCATCACATAATACTAGGACTAACCTAGTCTTTTCTTACAATTATCACAGAACTTGTTATGGCCACGGTCAGAATAGAAAACCTTTTACAAAAAATAGAAATAGGAAGAATTTTAGGGAAATTTAATCTCTCAGGATATACACTATATGTTTTTAACTGCTCTTTTGCACAAACTGAAAATTTGTAGATCTTTTGCAATAGGGAATGTGACATTTTTCAATTATGTTTAGTATTTTATTGTGACATCATCGATAATTCGATAATAATCTTCGATAATAATTTTGATACTATATAACTGATATTGTTTATAATTTTTTATAATGTGTTTATGAGGTGGTATGGGCGATTTGCATCTTAATGCTAATAATAAATAAAAATTAATATAGGCTTCTGCGGAGTGTTGCAGAAGGCGCAGCTAGGCTTCCAGGTTGTCCTCCGCGCCGATTCAACTTCGTGACGACAGTTTCCAACGACAGGTATCAAGTGAAAATGAAGTTTTGAAAATCACATCAACCCTGAAAACGTAGACGAATCGTCACGGAGGACAACCAAAAAGCCTATCCACGCCAATATACATTTGTGTTTTAGGTGTTTCCTGTGTCGATCGTGAGCTAAAAACGTCTTGAAGAAGTAATTGGATTTATCCGAAAGGTAGAAAAAAATAACTGTGCAGACATTGATACCCCAAAACGACGGTTATTTTAGTTCAAGATGATTAAAATAAATACTTGCGTACATTAATAATTTGCTCTATTAGCAAGGATAAAATTTTTGTTTTTATTGAGGTATTATGACGTTGAATGGAACATTTATTTCAGTTTTACTCTCTGGAAAAATCCCATGAAAACTTTTATCTTCTGAATTATTTGTTTCACGCGTTTTCAATGATTTCTATATTAATAAATTAAAATTGGTTCCCGTACCGCAAAGCAATATCGTCAACACGTTTTGAAACTCCTCTGAGCACTTTTACTCCTTCCGTTTAGAAAATATTATAGGAAGTTCTCTTGTAACACCATATTCCTGTTCCATGCGATTTCTTTAATTGCAGTTTCCTTTGTTTGCAAAATCGTTTTTCGTTTCGATTGAAACTATCAAGGTAATGCTTTCATTGCTTTATGCATTTTTAATAGAGCCGGTAACATTGTCTTCTAATTGTCACACAGAAGTGAATGGGCAGTAAAGATTAATAGAAAACTCATTATTCGTGACGCAAAAATCACATTGTTTCAACTGACCACGAAGATAGAGAATTTTTACGGTCACCGGTCGTGAATTTTTCTGTAGTAATTAAATTTAAGAATCGATATGCATTACCCACATAAAACGTTTTTGGAAACGGAACAAATATAATTTTTCGGTATTTGTTCAAACGAACGATATCCACGCGACCGACATATATATAACTACATTTTAATTTATCCAAATTGTATTTGTTTTTTTTTCTCCCGGAAACAAATAGAAAACAAAAAGTTGTCTTTCCTATACTATTCATTTAAAAAATAATGGAGCAGAGCGAGGAGAAACTATTGCAATGCCCTCCTTCGCCCATTTAAGGCAGTAGAAGCAACCTAAACAACCAACATTAGGGGGAAAACACCATCAGGGTAGACTTGAGCTAGGCCAAAGCCGGTGAAGGACCTTGTATGCCAATTGCGCATTGAAGATGAAAACATTGGCCCAAGATTGGATCAAGTGGAAGACTGCTGAGTTATAATTTAACATTTTATTTTTTTTATTATTAAAAACTCCATTCAAACTTGACATATTATTGGACCAAATAACACAGATAAGATAGACGCAAGACGTGCGCCTTCATAACTCCCTTCCTCGCAATCCACTTAAAGAGCCACTGTTATTCAAAAGTGATATTAATTCGGTAACGCCAAATAATGTCCTATTCCTTTGATTTGAAAAAAAAAATCATCAGTATTGATCACATAGTACATAGTGATGTGTTATTGCCTTGGCCTTTGTTAAAAAAAACGATATTTTTTTGTTTTATCATTAATAAAATTTTGCAACTAAATTTTTTATCTCAAATTCGCTATTACCGAACTCAAATTTTATATACACTATTTTGGTTTTGAAGATAACCTGCCTCACTTCTCAAAATTCTTGATGACTTACTTCATTTTCCCCTCCCTTCCTCCCCGCTCCTGATATACAGGGAGAAAAAATTTCGCACCTGGGTTCAGGAATGTATCCTTACGGGATCATGCTGCTCCAAATTTTAACGTCCTGAAGCGTTGCGTCCGTTGATGTTGTTTGTCGTTTAAATATGATATTAATCCGTTGGGAGTAGTTTTTAAATCTTTTTAAAGACGATAACAGCATGTTCATAATCATCATCGTACATTAACCATCCTTAGTTTGGTATGTCGCAGCTATCCATTCCTCTCTTTCCTTATCCGCCAGCCTTTTCATAGAGAGTATTTCTCTTCTTTTACACCCAATATAACCTATCCTATGCAGCTCATTATTGTCCATCCCTTGCCCATCTATCCATCCACCTGTCGTTCTGCGTTTTATGTATTACCGTACCACCTAAAACTGCGCATTGGCCTTTTATTACAGCGTTTTAAACAATTTAACAATTACACGTGCACAAAAAACCATGCCCTGGATATGGGCAACCTAAATAGGCAGGACTGAAACCAGCGACCTCTTGATTGGCAGGCGAGGACTTACCCCATCGCCACTGAGGCCGACAAGCATAGATCGTTTTCATCAAGTCATCGTGCCTCAGAATTTGGCCAGCAAAGTTGCCCTGCCTTCTCCTTAAAGTTTTATCTGCTTTTTAACATGATATAATTCCCATAAATAAATAAAGGATGATGTTTTCAGTTAGGATTCTTTAGCTAGTCTGATCGCTAAGGAGGATGTTAATAGTAGTATAAGTTGCGTGAAGATTGCCAAAAAGGAAGGACGATTGCTGTGATAATGGAACGGTAGAAAGAGGACGTGTTGCATGTAGAAAAAGTGTTGAGAATTCACAAAATACATAACCACGAACATACCACATGGTGCGTGTGGAAGGAGCTTTTATACAAGTGTCCGCGAGACGGACAAAAAATCGACCTCCACCATCAAGCCACCTTACTACCCCATTTCAATCCGCAAGTTTGCTCGGCCGCCGCGCGTTGATTACGTGACTTGCATTTGTAAAGACGGTTCTCATCCATTGGGGGCAAGTTGAGGCTTCTCCTCAGAGATTGGCGAGTCACGGCAAACATTACTTCGAGTGTAATGGGACGTAGAACCGACGAGCGATCCACTTCGCTGCGATATTTGCACGCGGGGCTATCTCAGAGCGTGCCATTGCGGGAGCGTGCACAATGCTAACGCGAATGCAGCGAACACGCGAGGCCTCGTCACAACAGTGCATATCGATATTTATCTCGTCTGTTTGCGGAGCTGTCGAATCATCTAAGCCTACATAGAAGCGTGCAAGAACCCTCAAAGTGTGCATGAAGCACTATCGTAACGCCGCATTTTTCCAACATTTGTATGGCACTGTGTAAATTAAACTTATGAATATGTTGAATAACCCGAATAATACGAGAAATATTCATGGCCGAACTCAGCGAGGGGCAGGAGGAGGCAGCTCCCCCCTCCTATAAGCAAAAATCGCAATGTATTAGAGGAAAATCATATTTTTCAAGTAAATTATTTAAAAAACTAATAAAGAGCTGTTGCAGTTTCCTTAAAATGTTGATTTCATTCCCCTTTTCCATGCTTAAATTTTACCTACAACTTGAAGAACCATGGCTACCCCCCCCTCCCCCCAGTTTTGATCCTGGGTACTCCCTTGGAAATATTCATAAATTAACGGCCGTTAGGGCACGGGAAAAACTATACCCATATGAAACACCTTTTATAGGCTACACAAACTTTTAGTTAGCTACAAACCTACTTCACTTCTGTACATAATCACCGTTCACTTCTAAGAATTTTTCGTACGGCTGCTACAGCTTCTTTAACCCCTCTGCATAGGAGCTCGCCGCCTGAGAGGTGAACCAATTGTCAACGCCATTCTTGAGTTCCTCTTCGGCTTCGAAATGTGGTCAACGGAGCTACAGTTTAGAGTGCAAGAAGAGGAAGTAGTCGCTAGGTGCATGGTAAAGGCTTTACGGTGGTTGTTCAAAGAGTTCCCAACGAAAATCTTGAATTTTCCTATTGGTTTTGACAGCACTGTGAGTCTGTGCTTTAGTCCAATTGGCTCATCTCTCAGGCGGCGAGCCTCCATAAGGAGGGGTTCAGGGATTACAAAAAATATTCGGAGGGTCCAAACCGGGGATCTTGCCTCGGGAAATTTTATAAGCGAGTTTTGAGTTTTTGAAGCATTTTAGAAGAGTCATATCATCAACATTAGAACCCTGATAACTCAAATATCGATATCTGGACACCGGGGAAAGTCGACAAGCCTGACACATTTTTCCTCAAACCCATAGTGAATTTTTGAGAGGGCTCGGGCCCTCTCAGGCCCCATGGAGTCAGCGCCATTGGAGGGGTTAAAGAAGGGGTTAACTCTTGATCATCTCATATTTAAATAAAATTTTCTTCAAGAGTTTTGGTCAAAGCATGGTTAATCAATTCCTCTGCAAACGCTTCGCCAAATGCATTACCTTTTTCGGAACTTCGAACTGGTGCAGTGGCAGGAAAAGTGAACGGAGATTATGTGGAGACGTAAAGACGGTTTTTAGCCAGCTAATAGTGCCAATTAAATGTGTTTCATATGAGTATATTTTTCCTGTGACCAAACGGACCTTACTTTATGAATATGCCTCGTACTTTACACCGACGTAAATGCTTAAAAAATCGAATCAAACCGCCGTAATTGGAAAAGATGTGACACGATATCCTAAAGTAAAGCTTTGAGCCCATTAAAAAATTAATACTTCATTGTTGAAAATAGGTATTGGAGACGAATGAATAGAGGAAAATAAGAAGTTAAAACTTTCTCCGCAATAATAAATAACTCTTGATCATCTCATATTTAAATAAAATTTTCTTCAAGAATTTTGGTCAAAGCATGATGAGTTAATTCCTCTGCAAACGCTTTGCCAAATGCATTGCCTTTTTCGGAAATTCGAAATTTTAAACAACGCCATCCAAAAGAGTCAAGAAAAAATTATATCAACGAGTGCAGGTTGTACGTATGTGCCTAATTATAAACATAATAAAGTTGCTGTGGGAAGAAAACATTACTATTGATTATAATATAGCATATGCTATAGCTAGAATGGAGTAAATCACTGCTAAAAATAGAATTTTATATTTCCCTCCGCACCAGTTTTCTAGGATAATAATGGGGCTCTTCTTGGATAATAATGGAGAACGACAACAATTTGTTGTAGGAAGAACTAAAAGTATACCTAAAGTAAAGCGTTGAGCCCATTAAAAAAATATAATACTTCATTGTTGCAAATAGGTTTTGAATGTGAATAAATAGAGGAAAATAAGAAATAAGTTAAAACTTTCTCCGCTTAAAAAAAAACTTTTGATCATCCAATATTTAAATTAAAAAAATTTTTCTTGAGTCTGTATGAAAAATTCTTCTAATTCTTCTTGAAAGGTTCTTCCACCTACAAAAGATTGGAATATAAAAATATTTTCCGGCGAGTCATTTCACATGTAGCATGAGAAACATCAGGAGGGGAATCGTTCCAAACTTTTAATCACAGGAATATTATGAGGTTCAAATGAATCGAATGAGGCAGCAATGAGGAAGAGTAAAAAATTGGGAGCGGAAGGAGGTAGACAAAGAAAGTATGATTCAATCTGCTCGTTCCACTCTGATTTGTTATTACCCGCCTTGGTTTCCACTCTTACGCCATCATACAAAGTGAACATTCAATTCCTGTATCGCGATTCCACAAAGTTAAGCCGGTAACGTTAAATGAGAAAGAAGCAGTAGGCATCGTGAATAAAGTTCGAAGTAGACAGGAAAACTAGAAAGTCAAACGTAAAGGTACCATCGTTTCCGAAAGTCTGCATCAATGTTCCACTCTCCGGTTGAAAAATCGGGAAACTTTGTGGTAAATCTCTGGAGTGTAGCAGTGAACACGATTTTGTTAGCTGGTCGTAGCCTTAAATAACATCATTCTTTCGGTTCTTCTTGAGGTTTTCATGCCTATTTGGTAACTTAAATTTTAAAATTCCTCCGTTTACCTCATCTCTCTATTTCCCATATCGGATGTCAAACAATTCTTTTTATCCCTTTCGATTCATTTGGTGACACTGCTCGAACATGTCGCAATTTGAAATATTCCCGATATCACTAGAGTCACTAAAATAGAAATAGGCGGGACATATGACGAACCTTTACTCGGATTAGGCCCACGGCTTTTAATGTTTTGATAAAGTTCCCATGTATGTCCGGCTCCCCCATAAATAGACATTTTGAGGGATGAAGGTACTTATGAGACTTAATTTTCGACAAATGAAGATTTTGATAAATGTTTATTAATCTTAATTTTAAGATAATTATAAAAATAATTATAGGACATAATTTGCATTAAATTTCATTAAATATCTCAAAAAATATATTTATCTGTCAAATGACATGAAAATCTCAGTCCCACGACAACTGACAACAGAAATATTAGGAATAATACGATTCAAGCCTTTTAGATTTTTGTGCATTTTAATTTTTTTTAGAAGAAAACGGAGGACGATTCAATGTTTGCCTCAACTTCTGGATACTACGCAGCCACATTGAGCGCTCTTGTTTAAATTTACCCTATAGAAGGTGATTTACTAGAGTTTCCCGTACGAAATGCAGCCAGCAACGGTCAGGGCGAACTGGTGATGGCAAATGCGACTCTTTGTGAGAGCCTTCTCGTCGCACACTGCAAAACGTCCGACTCCGTACCTCAGAGCCCATAGTCGTTACGGTCTCGGTGGTGAGGGGAAAAAATGTGGGCAGGGAAGGGGAGGGGAAGCGTAGGAGTTGAGGTGAAAGGAGATATGTGGGGGCAGGAGGGAGGGGCTATGGATAAACAGGACGCAAGGGATGGGGAGTGTAAGAACGAGGAAATAGCTTTGAGCGACCCATTTACAAGGGATACTTGACTTGGTTTTTTTCATTTTAATGAGGATGTATTGATTGATTTCCCAAACAAATTATTGTTAGGGAACAAAATTTGTGATTCTCTATTTGGGGAAAAATTATGTC
Organism: Ischnura elegans; assembly: GCF_921293095.1. Taxonomy (NCBI): domain Eukaryota; kingdom Metazoa; phylum Arthropoda; class Insecta; order Odonata; family Coenagrionidae; genus Ischnura; species Ischnura elegans. Next base: position 111,948,850 of record NC_060246.1, on the reverse strand, counting down.
GCCCCACGGGGATAATTTGTCGGCCTTTATTGGAAAAAAATGCGTTTTCTGGGAACTGAAATACGACACAAAGAACAAGTGGGGTGAGGAGGCGTGTCGCACGAGAGAGAGGTACATGGAGGCAAAGTGGAAGGAGAACAATAGGGTGGTTATCTTCATCAAAGAAAACGAAAGGCATTGATTACGATTCGTTACCGACCAGTAGTGTATTCATAATATACAAATTATTTGGATTTAGAAATCCCAGTTTAGACGAATGGCAAGGTCCAATTTTAAACGCATTTGAATAAGGCCAGATTGGCGCCCATGCGATTCCACTCCACGTGACGTCACAGGGACCTAGTTTCTATACGAGGAGATAGGAGTTTTACATCGTCTGAGATTACCAATGCATGCATGAGGCACAGAGCTCAGGGAAACATCTCTTAATAATCACCTATTAAAACTGGCTAAGGTCGGAAAGTTTCCTTCGTTTGATAAGGTATTAATAATCCTTATTAAAGCCAAGCGCTACCTGCTGGCAGCTTGCATCGTATCAGCGCTCAAAGCCTCGCCCCAAGGTCACCTCACACGCCGACAGCGGGAACCAGAATGACGTCACACGGCGTTTTCCCGGCATTCACACTTAGCCATCGCGTTTTCGCGCGCTTGAAAATGTTCACTTTTCATTTAATCGCTAAAAATAGATATCGTCGTTTAGAAATCCAAAAACGTTAAATATGCACTTCAGGAGTAATAATCTTTCGATTTAGGCAATAAAAAAATAATAGGAAACCACCCTATTCGTACTCGAAGCGGGAGACGCACTTGGAGGGTAAGTCACGACAGTTGCAGGATATCGCAGGCATCAGTTTTGTGGAGTCGCAAGTTTGTGCTCACTCGCTCTTACAGTGCTCATCACTAGTCACGGCTGAGTAGATAGAGGAGAGAAAATTCGGCGGTACGTGGTTCTCCCCCAACCCCGGCTTGGATGACGGACGTTTTGCAGTGGTGCCAGTGAACAGGGGCGCCTACCGGCAGATTTACACCGATGCCGCTAACTTGAACATCGCCTTATTACCCCTCCACTACTTTGCAAATTCCCTCCCCTCCACCCTGACACGTTTCGGGGGTCGGCAAGCTCACTTACTTCGGCGCTGGCGGTGGATACATTGCTCAGCTGACAGAGGCTGATTTCTTAACAAATCATACAGCTTGTACTTATTCTTTGGTAACGTTTTCTATGAGATTTTTAGTTATAATCGTTGTTTTCTGTAAAAATTCTGATTTTGAATATTTCTACTTCTAATAGATATTGATTGAAAATGACTCGTAATTTTGTGACAATTGTTTCTTTGAGTGCTGATAATTTTATGTTTGTGGAGTCTCAACCAGCTAGTGACAGAAGATCGGAGTTCCCTGAGTCTGGGGCTTACGTTCACAATCTGGATGATTTAAAGACGTAACGCCACAACAGGTTAAGATGCGCGTAGTGGCAACGCGTCCTAAGAATATATTCACAAGGAAACATGCTAAAATTTTCTAGGTCCATATTTGTCAGTATTAATAGCTTTTGGGGTATCTCGCGTCAAGATCTTCAAAATGGCCAACGTTTCCTCTCCTATGTCGGAGACTTCATCGGGGCTAATGACCGTGTCGCCTTTATTGAGCATCAGTCTATAAATGATGGAAGTTTTCTCGACCTCTCTTTTTCTAGAAATGACTGGAAGGCATGTTTCGATAATCTTCGCAGCTTCAATAGAGACAACGGACAAAAGGGTAGCGAAATATAGCTTCCAGTCATATCTAGAAAGAAAGAAAAGTTCAAATAAATCTCTGCCAACACCAACCACCTATAAATTGATGCTCAATAAAGGCGACACGGTCATTAGCCTGAATGAGATCTGCGGTATAGGAGAGGAAACGTTAGCCATTTTAAAATATTGATGCGGATTACCCCAGAAGGCATTACAATAATCGTAAGGTATAGAGCTCGCCTGAAATTCCAAAATATTTTATGGCAAGATTTGGATAGAATGCATAAAATCCCAACGTTCATCATTTCATGGTGCCCTTCAATAACGGATATCCGTTGTGAAAGGTTTTTCAGCGCCATACATTTGAGAGGGCGGAAAAGCTTGCGCCGTCTATCGAAGATGCATGCATAGAGGAAGAGAGGGGAGGGTAGCGGGAGGGGGATGTTGAAAAAGACGACACGCCTCTCCCACTCGCGAGCGGACACGGCCGTGCCGGAATCAGGCGCACGGCCGGAGAGTCTAATTGGACGAGTGAAGCCTCGGGGTCATACGCGGATGAGATCCAACCGAAACGGAAATGACAATTGAAACGCGCTGCTCGTTATATCTGTTGGTGACGGCAAACATGACGGGAATGAACCCATTGCATAATTAAAAAAGCAATGCAATGGCAAATACAGCACTTGCATGGACATACGCTTGATGAAATTATAAATATTCATTTCTCCATTCAGCGCTGCTCATGATGTCTTTCATGCGTGTTTCCCTCGCACGCCACCGTCAGCAATTACATAAATGCTATTTTAACAATGCTCCACGTAAAATATTTGTGTACGTGCTTTTAAGACAACGCCAATGTTATTCATCCTGGCCGTCAGCTATTCAACACTTCCTCTCGAGCGTGCTTCCAATAGGTGGAGACAAAAACGGTCCCGTTAAGTATTTTAAAATCATTTTATTTAAGTTACATGAATTCGAGAGTGGCATTTAATTAACATTCATCGATTTTCATTAAAATTAGCTACAAAATAGCGAAAAAATAACAACGGAACATTTATATCCAGCAGGGAGTCTTCGCTTCCACCATCTACAATCTTTAGTGTGTCAAAATTATAGCAGCATTTTTTCTAAGTATAAAGTTTACTATTGATATAAGGTTCACACACTGTTGACAACCAAATAATGTTATCCAAATTAGAGAAACATTTCACAAAATGCTCAAATGTTTTTTTACGATCTAATTATGGTAATTTAAAGTAATGTTAAATGGACGAACAATGCCAATATTGATCTCACGAAAACCGTATAATTTCTTTTAATCGCTGACTCAATATGTGCTGCGTATTCACCAGCATTTATATTCCCACAACCAAAGTGATAACCTCTTCGTGCGGAAGCAGGGACCACAAGAAGTCCACCCACCTTGAGTGACTGGCCTAAAAGTGATCCCCACGGGAATAGTACCCGGTTACTTAGGTAAGCGTGTTTTACCAACATTTTGCTTCTTAAGCTGTCTCTCGTCGGAAAAGAATTATCTTTGTGGACACATAAAAATTTTATTGCGTGAATATTTCTTTTAAATAGAAACGAATTCAGAATAACGAACGATAGATGCAGTAAATGATTCTCAATAAAAGGATTTTTATTTTATTTTGAACTTGGTTTTTGATAACTCAAAGTCCACCTCCATTCCAAACGCTTACCTAATGATAGGAATTGTAAACAGCTTAAAATGGTGCTGGTGTAATGGAATAGATATCTACACGAAATTTCGGGATAGGTGGCGACAACATTATTTTGTGGCAAAGCTTAAAGGAGACATGAATACCGCCCATTTATCTCCTCAATGATTATCTTCAATCATGATATATAACCGCAAAATAAAAAACATAGCAGTATTCAACACCTATAAAATCATTATTCACGTTTGTGACTTGCTTGATAGGCTTCTCAGGACAGGGGATTCGCATACTTCCCAGGACCAAAATATTTTGTTACTCGAGGATCAAGATAAACGTTTTAAAATTCATGGTGTATACCGCATGACCGTGTTAAAATATTTCGACACACTCGACACCCAATAAGAAAAAAATTAGAACTAAGCGTTTCCCGTTCCATGGCCAGTGAATATATGCACGTGTGAAGGAGTATTAAAATAATTGTTCCCATTTAATACAGCATACTCCATTCAATTATGATAAAAATCGAACCCCCGAGGGAATTAGATTTTAAAGTTTTACTTTCAATGCGTCATTCACAAAAGGGGATCGAGTTGGTAAGGTGGCTGGAGTGTTGCCTTTCCACCCCCGTGGGCTCAGGTTCGAATCCCGGCGGTGGCAGAGAATCTTCAGAGACTGTCCTATTCCTGCTTGAATGTAGTGAGGAGGACATTTCAAGTGCAACACTCTGTCCGTCGGATGGGACGTTAAGCCACGTTCCCCTTGGCGTCTTTCATTCGGAGCAGGCTAATCCGGATTTCTCTCCTCTCTTCCTTTCATAGCTTCCAATATGACCTCAATTGTCGGTCACTTCCTCCTAATACCACCATTGAATCATAAATATGTCGATGGCTAAGCTCTAACAACACATATCTCAAAAATAGCAACTTTATAGTCGGGCAACGAAAAACGATTATTTTTTTTACTTGTACACTGAAATTAAAAACCAAAAGTCAATAAAACTGAAGAAGAAGTATTCATTTGCAAACAAAGAGTTTTATTTTTCTTATATTTTATTTTTTTAATGTTATTACACTTCGTTTAAGATACTTGTCTTAAGCCGGCCGAATTTGAGATACGTGTTGTTAGAACTTACCCATCGATATGAGACTAAGGTCAATTTTGTGCACGACAAATCCTACATTCTTTAATTCGCGACAATAACAAAATAAAATATAGGCCTAATGTTTGTCTGATATTCTTGCATTACTCTTGACTCCTTCTCCCTCTCATTCCGAAGGATCCGCATTGCATGTAACTGGCTACATGTTTCTCAGTGTGTTAATCCAGCTGTGCATGTGGTCACTCTTCTCAGCTGGGTCTACACATGCGTTTGTTATGGTCGCGTGCGGCCAATAGGCCCGTTGGCGTTTGAGCCGGGCCACGTAAAATAGAGCCAGCGGGTTGTCGGGCCACGTCGCGTCGCGTCGGTCCGCAGACAACAGTTTTTCACCCCATCGCACACTGGTGCTTAAGTCGGAGAAGGCCCGCGAAATACCAAAAACTTGCCCAATTTGCATGGAAATTTATACTATTGCACATTATGAACTGGTCATTAGGAAAACATATGGGAACAATACAAAATTTTTATAAATAAATGGCGAAAAATATTATAAATTAATTACAAAATTTGCGTTGAACTAGTAACGAGTTGTTTTCTGCGAACCACCATATTTATACAAACTATTTATTATTTACAATATTCTTCAGAAAATTATACTTAAAATATACTTCAGCAAAACAATTTGACAAGTTTAATCAATGTAGTATGTTTATAAAGTTGAGAGTCATTGCTTTATAAAAATGTCTAATTCTTTTTTATTAATTCCACACCGCCGAAAAACAAAATATTGTCTTTATACATCGAGATCCATTTAAATAGTAAACAAATACACGTGAACTAACAACTTGCTCTGGATACGGACAAGCTATCCTGCCTGGACACAAACACGTGACCTATAATTTGCAGGTAAGGACTTTTTACTACCGCCACCGGCGCGCCGGCGCCGGCAAAAATATGAAAAGGCAGTGGCGAATAAATCACTCATTTCACAAATCTCAAAGTAAATATCAACTAAATAAATTCGTAATACGGATAAAATTAACACTCATAATAAATTCTAATACTAACAAATTGAACGCAAAGTCAATTCTTACGTATCTGAAAAAAATGGTTCCGTTCACTTAGACGCGTCGGGCTCCGCCGTTTGCCCTCACAGTCGGGCTTGTGCTCTGTCGGGTTGGGTTCCCTTGCGCCATTGCGCCGGATTGCAGGCCTCTGATAGTGTTTCAATTTAGTATCTATGGCTATATATTTGTGGTATCTTAGTATCAATGGTGTATGACTTTTTCAAGTGAGCAGATATTAGAGACCTGCTATCGGTCGCGAAAACGAACTCTTTATGGCCGCCTCTGTAATAGTGTGCGAGAAACGGAGAGAGAAAGGGAATAACCCGAATGTTCCCTATGGTATTTTACGAATATTTTCGAAGGTATTCGACAAGCACGACTCTCTCATAGACAGAATGGTGGCGGTCGGGGACGAATTGATGCTTCCAGCCGCCTGACCCCATAGCAGCCCGTATGCAGAATAGCATTCGCGTGAGGGAAAACCCCTAGACAGACCCACTTACCCGCTGCCGCCCCCACGCTTCTTTCCTTAGGGGTTGTTTGAGGCAGATAAGGAACTAAGCTGAATGCCGGCTAAAAATGTGAACGGCCGCGGCGGGTCACCTTCTTAATCCGGTCTACTTCAATCACGAACTCAAACGGCCAGGGGGCCCGAGCTGGGAGAGTTCGGGTGATGCATTCACTTGCAGGCATCTAATATAAAGGCAGTAACAACACCAGAAGAACATGCATATCCAATAAAATAACAGAAATATATCGCCTTAGCGATGGGCATAGATATATGTTTTTCCCTTGAACGCAAAAAGGCCAAAATTGATGCTAGGTGGGACTCGGCAGTCTATTATCTCCAAAGCGCACCTTCTTTTCTTTAATTATTATAACGGCTGGTGTCCTATCACCCCAATGCCACATGCCTATTGATTCCAATTGCGGGATAGCGGATAGATGTAGGCACTTTATCCAAGTAATTGCCAGATTCCCTCCAAAAAGTTTCCCTTAACTAAAAAATTCGAGCTTAAGACCCCAGCGTGGTGAGTACGAGCGGATTAGCTCCTTAGATTAACATTAAACTGATCGGAGGCTTTAGATCCCGATAAATTTGTGGCGATACATTTGCTGAGGATGCCCAGGGGGCACCTCTCCTCTGACATTCCGTTTTTATATCTAGTAATATTTCTGAATGCCTGCTGCCAAATAACTACGAAGAAAAATGTCAATCATTCTAACTCAGGAGTTGAAAGTTTTGCGTAAAATCATGCGGATTCCGGGAACAAACGCCTATATAAGTCATACTAAATATTTCCTTGACGTTAATATCAAGGATGACCATAAACTTCAGCTCTCAATTAACGGAACTCACAGTTTTTATGTAATTTATGGTTTTCCGATGCGTGCGCGTTCAGAACATCTTTGAGTGGAGTGCAATATTTTGAACTAAGGAATTAACTATTACAAAAAAAAAGATCAAGCCACGACACAAAGTTGAGCCTCGGGGGCGTATTCCACTCACCAAATATGCCGCAGGCAGCTTTCAATGACTCCGTTTTAACTCAGGCGTTTCGATGCATTCTGCACCACGTTCTAAGGACTAAGACTCACTAAGTCACTCCCTGCCTCGGAATACGAAAAAAAAACGAAAAATTAAAATCGAAAGTTACGTGTCACCGCCGAGAGGTGGCGAGGCTCAACTTGGTCAAGTCAAAAAATACAACCAAACAACCGGTATGTCACCATGTCATCCCCCCCCCGAAGGAAATTTCTAGCTACCTACGTATTCATATGCTTTTATATTTCAAGACGATAGCGCCAATTAAAAGCGAGTGACCCGTGATCAAAAACTCGCCATCGGGCGAGAGGAATGCGTTCTGTCGTATTGTATGAGCGGCAGACAGAACCCTCCTCCTCCGTTTCGTCAACGCAGTGCATCCTCTCTCTTCACCATCGCTCTCTTCCGAGGCTTTTGTGATTGTCGAATAGCATGGCGGCTTATGGTGGATATTTGTCGTTGACTGGGAGAATTATAGTAATATCTTAATGACAAATGGGCAAATGTATTTTTTTGTCCCTGAATTCTCCACGGGGTGTGGAGCTGCACAGAAAAAGGACAAACTTTTCGGAGTGAAAACTAAAAGTTTTTTCAAGGCTAATTTAACCCACGGAATGCCTCGCGGGGTGCATATCACCACATGGTTCTTCTTTATTTATTAAGAATAATTATTAGTATCAATTTAATTCGGTGGACCTATTTAAAACAGAACATAGCATAACTAATCAATCCAAGGAAAGAGTAAAAAAATATTTTCTTTTGGGGTGTCGACGACACCTCCCGCGTCTTCTAATGTTACATTTCCCCGCGCGCCCTCTCCTGTGTTAAGTACCTCGTGGCATTCGACGCTAACCGTATGGTAAAACATTACTTTCGACGGTGATATTTTAATGTATTCATTATTTAAATTTCACTCCCTTAGGTATAATTTTAGTGTACTTATCTATATGATGAAAGTCATTTTTTATAACCAGATAAAGTGAATATAACGCATTTCTACCCTCGTACTATTAACATTATTGTCTATCTGACACAGCCATTATTTACGTATTATCTGGCCGTATCTATCTTCACATGGAAGTTAAAATATTATGAATCTCCGTTATTTTACATAGAATTCGTCCGTTGGTAGCCTCACATGGACTGGCGGCGCAGCTTCACCTAAGGTATCACGTCGAAGTCTGCCTGTCAGTGCGGAGTCTGCCATTCTTTTTATTATTAATTTATGTACACCCCCTTACTCCAAAAGGACTACACAGAAGAGGCTCCAGTCCGCCCCTTTATAGCGCAGTTTTTAAAAATAAATTCGCAAAAATTATTATGAATGAGAAAATGGAAATCTATTCGTCCACGCGGTTCTTCGATGCAATTTTTTATTTGATCTTTTCATTATTGAATTGTGCGCTTTGTGAACGTGTTTCATATCTTCTAGATTCTCATTGGTTGGTCTCCTTGATTTTTGAGGATAAGTATGTTCGTAACTTCAAATATTATGCTTATTTTACACGATTATTAGCAGTCGTGGCTTTAATCACGATTTTTCCATGATTGTGGATGATATTCGCACCATGTCACCACGCTCAAAAACTGCAAGCAGTGAAAAAATCGCGAACATCAAGAAGCCCTACCCGTTTGGCATCCGGTGAAGTCAGACAATTTCGTGGGGAGGTTTCAATAACCCACCGATCTTTACACCCTTCAAAGTCAACTTTACCAGAGGAATCCTCCCACGGAAGTAAGTTCGCTTGTCACTTCATTGGCCCGACATCAAAATCTCAACTCATGATTTGAGAGCTGTTGCATAAATCTCTAAAACTCATTAATTTCCGTTAACCACTATAGACAACATCATTAGTCTCGTATATACGCTCTATTTGAATCCCATTAATTCGCGTTACCACTGTTCAAAGCATTGAACATCACTCTCACACCCCCTCCTCTAAGCTCTATTCTAGACGGCTTCCCTGCCCTATAACGATCATAGATATGCGCCGGCTATGACCACACCACTGAGCTGAACTTCATTGCGCTACGAAGCACAGGCTTCCTCCTCCCCATTCCACCCGCGATGCATCACGCAGTCGTAACGCGCCAAAATCGCGAAACTGTGCCGAGCATTACTCTTCTTCCCCGCCGCAAGAGCTGCTATCGGAAACGCCTCGTCGCGCATAGATCCTCATCTGTTTTCCCCGCCGTCCTTTCCCCTTTAAAAGCGATTGATGGCGATGGAGTTGGATGGCCTTCGACCGAAAAATTCCGACCGCTGCTGTCTGCCGTCGCGACGATCGATTTGGGGGGGGGAGGGGGAGGTTTGTGGAGTGAACGCTCGTGAACATTCACATGTTTTTCTCCCGTCAAATGTCTCCCACCCCACCACTTCATAATTCTCATTCTCTCAAGGTCAACACGAGCATTGCCAGTGGATGCATGACGAAATCTGAACTTGGTGGAATGGGTTTTCGGATTGGAGCATGCGGCTGGAAAACACGGTTGCGTTTTAGCCGATTGGGTTTATATCGACAGGCAGAGAGAGACCTCATCTGACCAGAGGCGGCATTCCGTATTTTCGAATGAAAATGATCACGGTCGGAGTGCTTTTGGATCTTCAAATGAAACGCTCGATGAGTATTCATTGGTCGAGGCAACATATACGACTCGATGGAAATGAATCTCTCCCAAGGAAATGATCCGTTACTCATACCCCTAAGGCGGTCACTTATTAAACTACCAAACAATGCCCGTATTTTGATAAATCTGTGACGCCATCCGAATTGGAGCCCTTTGGAAATACAGAATAGCCTTACTGGTGTGATGCCGAATGGCTTTTCTGGCATAGGATTTACCATGCTTACTACAAAACCAATTTCTCTCTTCTTAACTGACCTTTTCTCTGGGGCCGGCTTCAAACCCCTGCAGTGGCATAAAATTTTCAACTACGACCAAGTTGACTGCTAGAGTGTTTTGGTGAAAGCACTTAGGTACAGTTACTTGCATTTTACGTGAGGTTAAGTTATCGCATCGTTATTTCCATATAGTCTCAGTCCGTCTCGTTGAAGCTTGATTTACGTAGCGCTGTTTCATCAGTTTTCATAAATGTCCACTGCGCGGCTGTTAGCGCCGAACGATCCATTTATTCTCAATATTTAAAGTATCACTCTCGAGGAAAAGCATTGACACATTATTTTGATGGATTTAATCTCGAATCACGAATATTATTGTTTTTCAAAATTCATAATTATGGTTTACATCTACATCTACGGGGTACCATGAAAGCCACCACCAGGGTAGGTGGTAAGGGGTGTTTTCACACCAGGCAATCGGCACTAATCCGGCACTCATTTTTCAAAAATGATCCGATCTGGGAATTCGTGGACTCATAATGTGCGAATTGGTGGGAAAAAATATATAATATTTTCAGATTCCTGCGACGTCGGATAGCCGAGCCTAAATGTCTTGAATGTTGAGTTTTTGGCCCTGATAAAACATTTTCTAGGGTAAAAATGTCATTCGCATGTCAAAAAGGCACGGATATCCGACGTCGCAGGAATATGAAACTTTTTCATAATTTTTTTCTCAACAATTCGCAGATTTTGACACCACGAATTCTTAAATTGGATAATTTTTTAAAAATAAACGCCGGGGTAATGCAGCACTCATCTTAGCCTTAATCAGAAATGCGAGCGTTCGCCGGACACAAGCTAAGCATTCAGGACAATGACATGGGGTCAGACCAGAAAATATAGGAGAGGCCAAGTAATTCGACCGTACCATGCAGATAAAAATACTTGTTCGTAACAGAAAAGCGAAAACTTAGCGTAGTAAGTGTTTCATGCATGAGTTATAAAATGGCAAAAATTAATGCAGATATTTAGTATTTACAAATAAAATATGTCATTCACTACCCATGCAGAGCTAATTTTACCTAATCGGAGTCAAGCTGTCCTAGAGTTAAGCTATCGGAGGTATTATGGTCCCTTAATGTACGCGAAAAAAAACAACCATCATTTCTGCTGTCCATTTCCCTAATCTCATTCATGTGATCGCTTCCACTATAACAGGGGTGTCAAACTCATTCACCTTGGCGGGCCACATTAGCCAACTCATACAGCTCGAGGGCCGCATATCTATTTCAGGACAAATAACAGGAGAATTAGATAAAATACTACCGCAACCATATTATAATAATTATTATTTAAAAAGGCACTGAAAGAGAAGAAATATTGTATTTACTTCAATCCCTGGTACTAATACTCCCAGATACTTGACACCTCTTTGCCTGTACAAGAGCATGAAGAAATGCATGTGGGTAATATGGATGAAGTGCCAGTAAGTTTTGATCTTCCAACTGCAAGAGCTGTAAATCTTAAAGGAGCAAAGGAAGTGCCGTTTGCGATTGAAGAAGTCATGGTGCCGCGGGCCGCAGATTGTAAGGGAGCGGGCCATATGCGGCCCGCGGGCCGCGTGTTTGACACCTCTGCACTATAATAATCATATAATTTGGCTCTCTCATTATGTCTTGAACATCAGGATGGAAGTATTCTACTTGAAAATTCCGCAACAGATTTTATATTAATTTTTCCCTTCGATCGATTAGACTTTCCCAATTTAAATTCCTAACTTATTTGGTGACACTTAAACGATTATCGTAACAATTTTTAACAATGTTAACATCCATATGAAATTCGGATAGCTCGACCGAAAGCATCACTTGTCCAATATCCATTTAAAAACGCAGTGGTTGAAAAAAGCATCCTGTGGCCGACCGGAGAATTCTCTATTTTAATTTTGGTGATTTATTTAACTCATTTGTTGTCTAAAAAACGCACTAGGAGCAAACTGGGGCGCAAATCGGCGCCGCACCTGCAGTTGGATTGTGCTAAATTAAAGCGAAGGCACGCGGGGTTGGATATCTGCTCGAAAAATAAGCCTCAATGGCGAAAGCACGCTCCGCACTGTTCCAACGCAAGATGGCGATAATTTATAGACAAAGATAAAAATATTTTATAGACACACCTCTCGAGCGAGACCACTACCTACATCACCACCCACATCAGCTACAACCAGGGACGTAGCTAGGAATTAAGGCTGGGGGTGTTTTAGGCGGAACTAATACTGGGGGGTCTGAGGGTGTGGAATATCCGCCAGAATAAGCGGAGGGGTGGTGCGGGGACCCTCCCCTAGAAAAAGTTTCAGATAGATGGTTCAAAATGGTGAGTTTTAGGGATATCTGAGGGATATTTTATCAATCCTTACACTATTCTATTAGGAATATTAATCCAATAAAGTGAAAAGGATCAAAATTAAAAATTTCTCTGCGCTCTGGGAGGCGAGTCTCCGAATTAATGGCGAGCATTTTAACGTAGGAAGTTATGTTGCTCTGCTATCCCCCTGGCAAGAGTCATACGCCAAAATAGGTTAACGCAATACATGGAGAATAGAGGGCGCCATCTACCTGATTCAGAGGTGGATGCAGGGTAACTACATGGGAGGGGGAGCTAGGAGGGGGGCATTGGGGTATATAAACTCCCAGCAGTAATGGGGGTCCGAACTAAATTACCATTGTATCTCGTGTAAAATGGATACCCCGAGGGGAGGGCTGTAGCCCCCCTATCCTAGTCACCTGGATCCACCACTGACCTGATTTGCTCCGCAAAATTGTGTGGAACAGAACTTAAGATATGTGCCTACATTAAAAAAAAAAACAAATTAAAAATTTCTGATCCATAAAATGGGTTTTTTTAAGTTTTGAGAAAAAGGAAGTTATGTTGTCGCACCCTTTAGCTGCCATATATATTTGAAAGTGCGCCCACAACGCCGATATACCGTTGTATGCAGTATGGAGTGCCATAGGTGGATTTATATTCACTCTCTCAGTTCTTTCTCTACAGATATTACAGTATAGTATTCTATACTAAGCCACAAAATATACTGTCACCCACCGTGCATTTAAATAGGTTTACGAATGTTGCCTTTCGCGACGTTGATAGCAGAGCGTTCCGAATTTTGAAAAAATAAAACCTGGTAAAAAAGCAATAATTAGGGATATTCGCCAAAATGTATATTCGAAATGAGACGAATATAAACTTAGTAAAAATCTACTTTTGGACGATGCATTTATACAACCATTCAGACACATGTTCACCTAAACTTGACCAGTTCCTAACTCATATTGATAGCATTAATAACAGCATAAAGTCAACATAGGAAACTGAAGTCGAAGGAAAACTACCATTTCTGGATTTTTTAATCGATTAGAAAGAAGATGGAACCTTGGGACACACTGTTCATACAAAGCCTGTAAACACATATAAATATTTACTTTTTGTATCCCATCATCATCCAGGTCACATCTACGGTGATTTAAAACCAATGATACAACGTTCGTTCCATCTAATGAACACTCCGCGGAATATCTTCTTGAAGAATGCTAACGGGAAAGTTATCATCCATTCACTAGCAAATAAGAAACTTCAACAAAACGACTAAGAGTGAAATAGGCATCAAAGAGCAATGCACCCTGAAGACGATGGCAGACTTAGCCTTCGAAACGTCGGTGCAGAAAAACCCTTGGACCCGGCTGGAAACCCGAGAACTCTTCCTCCAGTCTATTCGCCGGGAAAACCTTAGATCCTTCATGATTGAAATTGTTTTAAACCATTGTTTTTCTTCAATTAACAATGCCGGCATTTACAAAAATTTCCTATTTTATCAGTGTAATACTGTAATCAGAGTTCATGGATTTTGAATCAGTGAAATCTGAAGTTTAAAGTGCTATATTTGCTATTATATTACTTATCAAAATTCAATTCCTTTTATTGCTGTTCCTTGCGAGGGGAACTAATCAGGAAAATACTCTGAAATACAGTGGAAAGTAAGCTATGATTTGGGCAATTATCGTAAATTTATATTTTATATGATATGATATTATGCATCGAATTCTAAGATTTTCAAATCTATCCCTCACAATAGCAATGCCTCATTGGAAATATTTAGATTAAATCGATCGCTTTCCATTCATCAACGCGCTATGTATATTTTTGAGAAACGATTAATATACGGTCCAGGCGGCAGCATGAATCAAGCTTCCACAGTACGAACTGGAATGTTCACTATGGTACCTTTTATTTATTTCCCACTTCATTGTTTAAAAATATGTAAATAAAAAGAAGAGCTGGGGCTCAACGCCGCCCGCAATTGGATCATGGAGTGTAGAAATATATTTCATTAATTCTAGACTTCATAGATGGACTTTAGCTGCCATATCTACCAGCTGGTGATTCCCCGATGCCTATACTATACTTTCGGAACTCCTGCTGAGTGAGTTGGCGGTGAGCCTAAATTCACAGTTCTGGACCCTCTTCAATGCACACAGTGACTTCCTAACTACATAACTACAGGCCGACCGACTCGCGCGCTGTAAACAAACCCCCGTCGCCATGACATTTGGCGAGACCGCGCACACATCCCTTCGCGCCATGCGTGAGCGCATTTCAACTGTCTCATTTCCGGGATATTCACGCGCGGGTAATTAGAACGCGTAACGCGATGCGATTGTTTTCGCGGGACCTACGCTATTTTTTTTCTTTCTAGTGCGAGCGCGCCTGAGCACGCCTACACAATTCGCTTTCTCGCTTCAATATGGTATCCACGTGTCAGGAAATTAGAAGCAAGGCCGATGATTCGGTTATAGTTAGCAGGCTCACGTCACTCGTGAAAGTATTCAGGCTGTGCCCGCTTTAACTGGAACGATGTTAAAATCCTTATTATTTTGTTGTCACTCACCGAATTTAAGAACGAAAGAGTGTGAGGTCAATGCGAACTGACTGAAAATTCCAAAGTTGAGAGAAAATAATTTGCCTTGATCGGGATCAGAAACAGGATCTCCTGAATTTTCACCAGGTGCTCCAAAACTTGACCTATGAAGCCATCTTCTTCCCCCGAGAAATTATATTCGTTTTGTGTGCATTGAATTCATCGGAGATATGTATGGTGCACACCTTAGCGTTTAATGTTCTGCTTTTAGTCTCGGGACTGAGGCAAAATGCGCACAAACATTCTACCTTGTGGCTTTGTCAGCCACTAAGCATACCTTATCCTCCCATGCGAACTAATCTCAGTAAAAAAAATGACATGCATTAGTACTTCAAGCGGTGAAATACCTGACGGGAATTGGGGAAATCCGAGTTTGAATCCTGGTTAAGGCAAATCATTTTTCTCGGCTGAATTTTCGCACTTCAAATGCACTTACTGGTGACTCCGTAAAGGTACGACATTGGATAGTCCGTGGTTAATTTCTTTTAAAGATCTATGGATACCGCAATGGACACGGGCACTCGGGCAGACCCCGGGACCACAGGGCGGAACGCGGAAGGCCACCAATGCCCTCTGGGAGCCTCTTGCAGAACCTTCCATTTACTTTTGACCCTGAAAGTGCGTGAACTGTAAAATGAAAGAACACGCGAGAACCCTGTAGTAATTTTTCTTCTCGCACCCTTCAACGCTCTAATATTGTTTTAACCAAGGTATGACGAGCATAGAGAGAAAGACAGGAGACTAGGGAAAACAATAAACTAGGAAAACAAGAGCTTGAATAGTTGAAACACTTTTTTTTTACCTAAGGAAGCAGAATTACCAGCGAAGGACGAAGCAAGAAATAAATTTTCAGAAAGGTAGAACAGGTGAAGAGGGATCTGAATAAAATTGTAGGAATCTACAATAAGTATAATTTGGTTACAGTTGAAAATGCAAATAAAGAGGTGTGGAAAAAATCCATCAGATATTGTTAATGGAGCGTGTTTCTCTATGAGAGCGAGTCTTGGACATTGAATGGTTCGATAGGAGATTGGAATGGAGAGCTGCTTCAAATCAATCTTGGAATTGTTGACCTATGATGATGATGAAGAAGACGATAATAGGAACCTCATCTTACTACTTTTTTGGTTTAGTTTTCACAGTTTTAATTGTTTAATTTGTAAATTTATCATAATAACATTCTAAACTAAATGTATCCACTCATTTCCCTTGGGAAACCAGTCCGCTCCTGCTGACCATCTCCGAACTTCTCTGCTATGGTCCCACTCTATGCATATTCCACGCATTTAAATTTGCTCCGAAATGCCCCTTCTGTGAATATAATACCCGTGAAGATTTTATACGTTAAGCACGGGGAGAAATTTTTTTGTCCATCATTATCTCGTAAACTGCCACATATAAAACTGTAATTTAGGACATTGCGTAGCCAGTATTTGTCTAAGTCTGTGACAAAACTTTCTCCTTCTCTGAGGCGAGGTTTTCTCTCAATAAACCTTTTACTATTTGAAAATGTATTCTGTTGTGACTTTAAATTTATCCCAACCTGAATTTCCAAGTAATTACTAATTGATAGGATAAACTGAGCCCAACACAAAAACAGCAACCTACATCATACTTTTACTTTTACTATCGAAGTTATTTTGAAGATTTCTACAAATATATCAGGCAAGTTTCAATTTTACATTAATTATGACTCGTACAATCATGGCAGCGTAGAATAACTCATACGAAGAAAAGAGAGCGCTACACATATAACTCCAAAAATTGACAAATAAATTTAAAAAATGATTATTGACATATTTTTCGACGGTGCGCGATTGTAATGAAAAATAATGGCCACGATTTTAGATAATAAGGTATATCTTTAGCACCGACGCGACGTTTCGACAGCAGGTGAAAACTTTAAACTTCAAATGAAGTGGGCATTGGGGAATGACGTGGTCATATTTACCCAATTCCATCATAAGAAGACAAAATGGCTATTTTAAAGATTTATCTCTCTTTCCCTATGTGTAATATTCCCTCCATATTTCGTCTAAAAATGTCCAATGAAAATCCTGAAATTGATGTTTTTACATGGGCGGGTTATTTTGTTACTTCAAATCTGATGCATCACTAACTTGCCTCGGACTTTTATCGAGTTTTATTTGGCTATGATTCAAGATTATTTTTCTTTTGATTTGAGTTCGATTCCTTTTCAAATGATGGACTCCATCCAATATGTGCCAGGCTTAAAAATAGCTGTCACCACTCCGATGACATTCCTAACCATCAAAATTGATAACTTCGCCTCTAACGTCGCAAATGCATCGGAAGCCTCTCTCCATTCAAAAATTAAAAAAAAGAGAGCGGCGCGCTTTTTATTTACTTCACTCCAAGTTTACGAGATGAAATTTTTAGAGTAAAATGCATGGAGTACCCGGAAAATAGAAATAAAAAGGTATTGAGAGCGTTTTCTGTGAAAATATTTGACGGGGAACCGACGGGAGAATGTGTTAAACGCATTTTCGCCTACCTTTCTTGGACTTCCGATCGGTCGCGCATGTAAATCTGTTAATCCTTCCATTTTTTTTTAGGTTGCACACCCCAACATTCCGCTCTCTCACTGTCCCACTTCGCATATTGCGTTGATGACATTCCGTTGCGATAACCGTAGTCGTACGGGCGCGAATACAATATGAAAATCCCTGCATTCTGTACACCGGAAGCCGCTCGCATCGCGGGGAGTGAAAAATAGAGGAGAAAAAAAAATAAAAACGCAGCCCGGGCCGGACGGGGGCTAGCGAGTCGCTTCCTGCGCATTTCGCGATTCACGGCTCTTTTAGCGCACGTATATTAATGCGCGCCATCCTCCGAAATCCACTCTCCGATTCTAATTAAGTGCCCGGCCATTTGTAAAATCCGACAACATTCTTTCCCATTTTCCTTTTTTCCCTCCCCAGTTGCAAGGGAAGTGAACATGTTACACGGTGAAAAAAAGCAACAAAACTCCACTGCTCCTGCTACGTTTCTTTTTTATTATTTTCGACGGTCAGCGCAGAAATCACATGCCGCCCTTTCTAAACGTATTCCAACGTTTTAACGCAAATTTTCCACCAGGCGCAGTGAAATGATGGTTTCGAATTTTTGGTATGCATCTGCACTCCGTTTAATGGAGCCCAAAATTTCCAAGACTTACTAAGTGAATACCAGTATGCGCAGCTGCTATTAATAATAAAAAGCGTTTGCATATTTTGTAAAATAAATGGCTTTAAATGGATACAAAATGAACCCAAACAAATGTTTGTGCCCTTTTCTTGTTTCAATATTGCCAATAATAAACAGAAATCGAGATAAGATACTTGTTGAAACAAAAAGCTTTAAGTGAATATCGAATTTAAAATTTTTAAAGCATTGTTTGCATTAACACAGTAATGATGAAATGTGTTTTTATTTCTCTCTTTCACATTTGCATTGCTTTCATTCCATTCAAAATTGGGATTTTCACTCCCACCCGAAAAAGCAGGTTCTAAAAAGACTTCAATAGGGCAATGGAAGGGTAAAAATTTATCTTCTTCGTTCAGCGATTTTTTCATGGGTGAAAAAATACGCGAAGAAGCCCCCTTTTTCAGAATTCGGTGAGGTCATTACAGTTCCTAATCATTTATCACGCACATTAGCCGCGTTGTATAAATCAGCATAGCTTCACGAAGCTTCATAACTTAAACTTCACGAAGTCCACCTGGTGCCTCAGTAATCCACAGTAGGAGCATAAATTACAATCTAAAAAAGTAACAGCACAAGGCAATGACATATTTTCTTAAGAAATTAAAGCACTTAAAGTTAATAATTCTATATGAATTTTGCTCCATTCTTTCGGATTTTCATCATAGTGATGTTTTCGACGACAGTTTTGCCTACGTTACATTAGACCGCATATTGGCAACAGTATTTTTCAGGTATGAATCTTTCATAATTGAAAAACAGGTAAAGATTAACAGAAGTCTATTCTTTATACATTGGAAGTAGTCAAAACTGTTATAGCTAGTTACTTCAAGGTGATGAATACCCTAAAAAATGGAGCACAATTAATCGTTCTTACGTCACTAAGGCCTTCGCCACAATTTTATTCCGAATATTGCGAACATCTGCAATGTGATCTATTACCCCATTATAACCCAGTGTTGCTTCTAAGCGACATCAAAAATTTATAAATTTCCTGCTATATTTAGGAAATATCTAAACAACGGATTACTTTGTGGTGTTAATTGTAATGGCGAAATATTTAGCTGCCACAATAACTATGGTTGAGTGCAAAATTTTGAAGTTTTCAAAATCTTGAAAATCAAAAAATCTTGAAATTCGACTTCACCCAGAAGCAGCTCTGGGTTAGAAAGGAGTAATATAACGCATACCTGTAACTAGGCTGGTCCTTTTTTTGTGACGTTTTACTCGCTTAATATGTAGTCTATTATCTAGAAATTTTCAGGATGTAAAAAAATGACTCTGGTCAACATTTTCCTGCATGTTAAATCTCAGTGTTTCTTCAGATGATTATATTAAATACTTGAGAAATAGGAAAAATTCTGATAAAAGTCTACTCTCAGGAAGTTTTCAAAAGCATCGGCAACCAAGCTGACTGTGAAGTAAGATATGATGCTTTTCCGAAGAATATATATTCAAAAAAGGCTATTCGGGCTTCGAGCCGGGTGGTCTCTTTCCATTCTGCCGACGTTTCGGAACACGAGTCGGGTTCCATCGTCAGGGCTAATGGTGAGTGGATGAAGATTGCCAGCTTACATAGTCTCCATCGGTTGGAAGGTCTAACTTGATTGGCCGGGAGGCCGCCAATCTTATTTCCCTAAGTGCCGGTTTACATACATCACTTAGTGAATACTCGGCGTCACGGTTGAGGGTGTTACTAGTCAGCTGGATATCAATGGATTCCTTAATCCATCTTTCACAGAATTTAGTCTCACGGCATAGAATTTTCACTTAGTCCCACTTCACCATATGGTAGGATTCATTGGCGTGTTTTACAACCGCAGACTTTTCCGTTTGGCAGAGCCTAAGGTGCCTCTTATGCTCTTCGATCCTGGAATTAATGGTTCTCCCCGTTTCCCCAACGCACACCTTCCCTCACTCGCAAGGAATTCGGTTCGATTCCTGGAGTTTCGAAACCACAAGGATGAAAATGAAACTTAAGTTCCCGCCAAAGTAAGGGCAGAGAAAGGCACATATACGAATGACGCACAATTAACTATTTGAACAGAATAACCCCCAATTAGCAATTTCCAATTCTTCTTAAAAAACCAAAATTAAATTAACCAAGATCGAGAAACACATTCTTAATGCTGTTAAACTTCGCGGGAAAGATCTTAAAAATGTCTTCTAGTAAGTCATTTCTCTCCTCTACGCCTCCAAATGGAAAGGATTTTTTCAAAATGTACGCTACCTTCTCCTTAATTTAATTTTGAATTCGTGATAGTTCGTCGTAAGTAGCTGGGTGAGTCCAGCTTTTGACCTATTTCCTCCCCAGCCCACTCTTTCATAAACGTTTTATAGACCCCACATTACCTATTTATGGTTCTCCTTAATTGAAAAAGTTTTCTTCCGAAACACCCCAAAAAGCTGCTGTGACACCGTCCCCCCTTTTATTCCTCCCTAGAGTACACCTGGCTGCCTTCCTTTGAACGCTTTCGTGGTTTGGAATATCTATTTTGCTGCAAGAGTCCCTCACTGAGGTAGCATATGAATAGCAGTGGACGAACCATTGTCAAGTTGGCCATAGTATTTGGCTTCTTTTGAGCTCTCTTTAATATTTCTCATTGGCTAATTTTAAAAGATTTTCTTGCCATCTGAAAAATGTATGTGTTCCCAAATTCAACTTTAATGTGAAATTGACCCCTAAATAGTATAAACGTTATTGGTAATTGTTAACCTCGGTTTGTAAAAACCCACAGAATTTTAAGAGAATTTCACATAATCGCTGAATGTGAAGAGCTTTGATATGGAGCCGAGAGGAGTCTTGGACGAGGAGATTAGCGGAATTGAGGGCCTATTAAGGGTATTCCTCCAACCCAGGAATACCTTTCGCGCCATACACCTCCAATTTAACAGCTATACTGCTCCGTTTCGCTATCGGAAGATTTCGTATTTAATCGAAGTGGAAAAGACGGCAATTAATCTTGTGGCAGAACTTTCGAATTCCAGGTTTTCAAAACTTCCTTCACTTCCATACCATGAAATTCAAAATTTCAAAGTTACGAAGCTAAAATTAATCCAAATAGTGAAATTAATATCTCCTGGTATAAAATTATCTGAAATTTTTTTTCTCTTGCATATTTTCCTTCATTAGAAATCTCTAAGCTAACTCATTAATTCTCATAGTAAAAACATTTAACGACTGTTAACCCTTAATAACTAAGAGCTGCTTCTGGGAGAAATTAAATTTATACACACTTCTTATTTCAAAAATTTGAAAATTTTCTACGCAATAATAACTACTGTGGCAATTACATATTTATTTAGCCATTAAGCTTTATAGCAAAAAATAGTACGTAGTTCAAATCTTTCCTGAATAGAGCTGAAAATGTATGCATTTTAAATGTTGCTTAAAGACAACATTGGGTAATAATGGATGCATTTAAAAAGCTGAGAAAAAGAGCAATAAATCACTTTATTTCAATTTATTAATCGGTACTTATTACTCAAGTACGATGAGATGATGATTTTCGGTTTTTTAATAAGAAAATTGCAATTTTGATATATGTATTTTAATAATACAACTACGCTTATTTTCTACATAACTTAGGACATTATCCGTTGTTCATGAATACAGAATAGCCACGTCAATGAAAAACTGTCAGAAAAATTTCATCGTAAAATACGTTACACGGCAGTAGGTCGACAGAATCGAGTGAACGCAAGAGAATTCTCCATAAAATATTTTTACCATCCGGCAAATGATAAATTATACATTATTTTTATGACTTTTTTTTAGATGTATCACTTTTAGATAAGTTTTAAGCGAGAGATTAAATTCCAAAAAAGACCAATTAAATGGTGGGATTGCGTCCTCGTCTTAACTATGCAACATTTTAGGTCTCCTCCGGCTCCTCTGGCCTGCAGCCTCCAGGCAGGTGGAGTAGAAGCGATGGAAGGCATATTATGATGGTAAGGCATTTGAGCACGACCGCAAGATCGTTATGGTTCAGTGGGGAGTGGATGAGGAGACCGCAGCGGGTGTCTTTATGCAATGACTGGTGTCGCTGCCGTTAAAGCAAGATATACGCGTACCACATAAGCAGCCAATGACCCTCATTAACTGCCCCATTACTCCGCGTGAGTGGTCGTTATCATTCGCGACTCACACCACCTGGCTATATTGAGGCTGCACTATAGTCGATACTCCTTCGGCACGAGAGAAACAGGGTCACCAAACGTAGATTCAGACTGGGGAAGTGCAGGCATAATTCTAAGATCTTCATTATCGTATCGTCCTGAGGAAGACTTCCAGGGTTTTTTATGAGACAGCCGAAGACTGCGAATATGCATGCTTTACTTAACGGAATTAACGGAAAATGTTATTAGGTGTGTGACTTTTTGCGGGGAAAATCCTCAGCATTGACCTATCATCAAAACAGGACCTCATGGCATTTTTTATATAAATTTAATTGCAATTCAGCTTTTCCATAATTAAACAATGTATTTGTAAAATTATCTCAAAAGGATCAAAAGTAGGAAAAAAATCATTTTACATAAAGGCACAAGCAGTAAGTTTTGCCAATACAAACTGTACAAACTAGGCAAAAATGCTTAATAAACTAAACCTTAACCTAATGCCCAAATAATTAGCTGGAAAAGTGAAATACTTAGCCTATAATTTAACGGAAAAGAACATAGTCACCCGAGAAATCAGTAGTGAAAAAACGATAAAGGTTATTCCTAGAATTGTGCAAAAATATTACCGATATAAAAAAAAAAATTGTGAGGAATATGCGAGACTTGAATCTCTATACAATTGAAGCGAAGTTTACTCATGCATGGAAGCAAATTGTGATAATGCAGGCTTTACTCATATGTGATGGCATACATTGAAACGCATGAATACACTAACAGAAAAAAACAATCATCGCTTGAATGAGGTTAAGTGGGAATCATCATCACTATACCGAAGTTACTCCGCTAAAATCGCTAAATGGGTAGTCGCTTGATTTGGAGCTGAGAGGAGTTGGTAAAATTCCTGGACCAGAAGATTAGCAGAATTGAGAGCGTATTAAGGTTAGCCCTCATACTCATGAATTCCAAGTGCACCTCCAAGTTAACAACTTACTGTTCCATAGAGCTATCAGAGGATTCAACATTGAATACTTGAGGAAAGATGGTATTTGATCCTGTGGCAGAGACTTGTAATAGGGGTTTACAAAATTTCCCTCACTGACGTCACACGAACCTCAAGGTTTCAAGATGATGCAGCTAAAATGAATACCAAATATGAAATAAATATATTGTTGCATAAAGTCATTAGGCATTATTTTTCCTCGCATGTTTTACCTCACTGGGAATCGTCTAGAACCCTTATCAAGTCTTATAGTCGTAAAATTGAATTAACGGCTGTCAAGAAAATGAGAGTTACGCTGCACAACGCTCAATAACCAAGAAATAAATGCGAATGGCACTACGAAAGTTCAAGAAAAAAGTACTTGGTGAATTACAAGATGAAAATCCGAAATCTTTTTGGTCGTATGTGAGAGAGCTTCAGGGATAATCTTCAACCGCAGATTCGTCATTTGAAAAATATGGTAAACTTGTCACAGAAAATATTTACAAAGGTAACACATTAAATTGGTTACGCGACTTTCTGAGTGATTGGAAACAAAAAGTAGTTCTTGACGGAATTTGCTCTGATGTAGTTAAAGTGACACCAGGTATTCCACAAGGGAGCGTAATCGGCCCTCTTTTGTTCATTATATTTTTTTACATTAATGACATCTGCTCTCGAATTAGCAGTAGAATATGCTTATTTGCTGGCGACGCTGTCATCTATCGTTAAATTAGTAATCACTCTGACTATGAAATTCTATCATCGGATTCAAATAAAGTCCATCCGTGGAGGCAAGAGTGGGGACTCGAACTCAATCTGAGAATACGCACGGCAGGACATTTTTTACAGAGTTCATCCAACTATAACCGTACATACTGCATATGGTATTAAAATAAAGGCACCTGACCAAATGAAGTATCTGGGAGTTACGATAACCTCGAACCTCTCGTGAGGAAGGAGTATTTGGAATATTTGCGGCATAGCCCCGAAGAAATTAGGATTCGTCAAGCGTACTGTTGGAAGATTTTCGGATGAGAAAGCAAAAGAGAGGTTCTATTTCACACTCGTCCGACCGCACCTTGAATATGCAGCGAGCGTATGGTATCCAGTGCGGAAGGACTTAACCCGCGAACTGAACAAAATACAAAGGAAGGCTGCGTGGTTCGTCAAAAACCACTACAGGCGTACTGACAGCGTTACTCAGATGTTGATCAAATTAGGCTGGGAGCCGCTGGAAACTTGGAGGCTGAGCTCTAGGCTTATATTTCTAGAAAAACTGAGAATAGATATCTTTAAAATCGATACGGAGAACATAATATTAGTGCCCCACTATATTTCCAGGTTCTACGGAAGCGATAAATGATGGAAACAGAAACGATGATTGGAAACAGTCATACATAGCTCCCATATACAAAAAAGGGCCTCGAGATAGTGTTAATTCCTATCAGCCGGTTAGTCTAACTTGCATCGTGCGTAATTTAATGGAGCATCTGATCGCTGACTATATCAAGGAGGTCTTAAGAAAAAAACTGGTTTTGGGAAGGACAACATGGTTTCCGTAAGGGTCACTCCTGTGAAAGTCAATTAGCATCTCTTTATCAGGATTTGGTGGAGGGGCTTGACAACGGGAATCAAATCGATGGGGTTCTAATTGATTTCTCAAAAGCTTTTGATAGGGTAGATCATGCGTTTCTAATAAAAAGAATAAGTGCGCTCGACTTGGATGGTAGGGTCGTAAAATGGATAAAATTCCTTTACCTTAGGTAAATCACAACGTGTTAGAGTCGACGATATTTTTTCCGATGAATTCACTGACATTTTAGGGGTACCACAAGGAAGTGTGCTAGGTCCTTTGCTATTTATTATCTACGTAAATGATATTAGTGGAGATATAAAGAGCCCAATTAGAATGTTTGCAGATGATTGCATTATTTATAGAGTCATAGACAAATTAGGTGATTGTATTAGCTTACAAAATTACCTAAATACTTTGGATAAATGGTTAGAAAATAAAATGGTCATCAATGCCAGCAAAACTAATCTAATTAGATTTCGGAAAGGTAGGAGTTGTGTACAAAATATTACCATATTATGGGTGAATTACTGTCAGAAGCCAAAAGTTGCAATTACCAAGGAGTGACATTAAGCTGGGATTTGCAATGGGGACCACATATCGAAAAACCTGCGACCAAAGCTTTCAGGGCATTACATTTTTAGGTGAGGACCCTAGGAAAACTCTGTAAAAAACAAAGGAATGTGCGTATAAAACGTTTGTTAGGCCTATTCTAGAATACTAGAATGTGGTTGTGGTACCCCTAGAATTCTAAAATAGTCAGTTTGGGATCCTCATCTGAATCGGTAGATCAAGCAACTAACAATAGTTCAGCGATTAGCAGCTAGATTTGTTTTGGGAAATTTCAGAAGGAAGGCAAGCGTCACGGAGATTTTAAAAACGTTGGGCTGGAAATCTTTAGAGCCAAGGAGGAAGAAAGCACGCTTGAAGTGTACATTTAAAGCTTACAGTGGTGATCCTGCGTGGAGGGACCTAACAAAGTGGTTAAAAGGACCAAGTTATCTGGCGGGGAGGGATCATAATTATAAGATTAAGGCTCCAAGGCAGCGAATTTCCCCTAAGTAATTCATTAAATACATCAGGAGAAGTTTATTTTCAAAAATGCATCTGGAATTACTTCCAACAGTGAAAATTTAAGTAGCTAGTTATATTGTCTCATCAAAAAAGCACATCATAATACATTTATCACGGCTGCAATTTCCAAATGATGTAGTTCGTTTGCAACGTAAATTGAATATTACACAGAAATTATCATTTTCACCAGAAAGAACTTTCAAATCAAACACATTAAAGTGAATAGTTAGGTAAGTTATTTTCAATTTATTTGAAGGTAAATATATGCTCATATTTGGAAAAGAAGCAGCCACATACCTATCATTCTGAATTAAATGGTCGCACTTGGTTGCATTAGAAATTAGATAAAATAAATAGGCATAGAAATTGGATGAAAGAGCCAATTATAAATATTTAAGAAATAGGGAATATTGCAGCCATACAAAATTTTATACCTGCGTTTTTGGCTCCTTTTTGTGTTTTTTCCCTGCAAATCTATCCGTTTTTGTGAACTTGGTGACGTTAAACATTTTATTGAACTCCTTGAAAAGCAAGTTCGGCCATAACCCACACACCTGTTCTGTTTAGTGAAATATTTAGGCTCTCAATTACTTTATTCATTGAATTATAACCTCATCCCGTTGTGTAAAATCAACTATCAATCATTTCCATGAAATGCGCGGTCGCACGATGGAATGTGCTATTGTTAGGACTAAGATGAATTATTTTCATAAACGTCAACTCAATTTTAGGGAGAAAAGAGCCTAACGAGAATTAATGGTGGATTACAAAGGCAAAAGTGAATAGGGATAGCATTTAAGGGAAACCGCCAGTCCTAAGTATTTAAGGGAAAGGGAAAATTTTGTCCCTCTTAAATTCATGATGAATCCTCGCATGTTTTCTTCCTAATGTCTCTTCAAATCTGTCAAATTGGCATTTTCTACACGTGAAACATCTTGGATATTATATTGAAATCGGTGAATATTTTTAGACCCATAATACTGTTTTATCTTGTTCTTATGAAATTAATAAGAAGAAAGATAATGTCAATCGGTCTATCATGGTCGAAAGATCCTTAAAAAAAAGGAATAAAACTCATCATACTCACAACTTTCTAAATTTTATATCCTCAGAAAAAATTTATTAATGATTTTGTAGGCTTAAGACATAATAAACAATGAACTCTCGCAATCTCTCATTAGAAACGCGTAACGCGTGCGTTTATGAGTGGTGGAATGCGCCAAGGGAGCTAACGGAGAAGTATAAGTGGCTGTAAGTAGGTATGTGTTTCACTGTTTGTCCCCGTTGGTGTGTGCCATCGATCGAGGGAGTGTGCAAAGAGGTCAGTGGGAGCACCCTTCACTCCAAGGTCAGGGCCACGCGCGACCCCCCTCTTGTTCACCTCATCAGGGACGCCCTCGAGGCCAGCGGCCAAGCACTCGCTCGGGCAAAAGAAAGGGCAAGAGGGTAGTGTGAGGTCAACCGCGGCCAAAGATTTCCTGCAATCTCCCTAGGCTACGAAACCCTCTCGAAAACTAATCTACTGGGGAATGAAAAGAATTTTATTCGCTGGTATACGATGGAGCAGTTCTACCATACCGATCTAAGTCCCTTAAGAGGACGTATACCTCCCATTCTACTGTATTTCTTGGCGACTGATTACCGATTCCCCGCTTGAAACTTATTTTATCACTTTGAAAGTGTCAGGGCACATAAAGTGGACCCTGTTCAAAATTATATTGATTCTCAAATAAAAGAAAATTTTGTCACTAATGTCTCAGATACGATCTGTATCACAATGGAATGTATTCTGACTGACTTAACGATTCATTCACTTGAATCACATCGTGCGTGGAATAATAAGTAGCGATTAATAAATTGAAATCATGTCATTAATTGGTCTTTAGTTCAACTCTTGGAATGCATTTTAACAGTTTTTAAGAGATTCCTGATGGAGTAATATATTAATAAAAAAACAATGAATGGTAAACTAACTCATTGACCCTCTGATGAGAGAGGCATGTAATATTCACGATGCACTCTTAATGACATGCGTAGGCATGCAAGCATTATTTTTGCAAGAAAGAATTTTTGGGGTTAGTTTTAATCTATTATTATAATCGCTTATTACAAGTCATTCATCGTTACTGCTTACCGGCAGTGAAATGATCTCAACTTCACAGCAAGGAGCACATGAGAATTATAATTTTCCATAGTAACTTATGGAAAATGCTTTATGTAATGTCTAAATCAAGATACAAAATGCAACACTCGCTGGTGGACACATTAATGCATTAATACAATTAGCTAATTATAACAGCACATTAATGTAACTGTCTTTTTTAAATTTTTTTATAAATTATTTAACATTTTGAGTATATTGCGAGGATTTCAAACGGAGTATTTATCTTATATCTAATTTAAATATTGTGTTTTCTGCAGGAATGCATTTTTTATTTGCATTCACTGAGTATATTATTATCTCTCAAGACAGTTTTTTCTCGAGTATATTTCAACAGCTATTCCTTCCGCCAATCTTGAGTGAGTTTTTCTCCGTATTATCCTTTTTAGCTGCACCTTTAACTGTGGAAATAATTTTTCCTACCATAGCAAGCTTTTCAAAGCATTGTTGTGCTGGAAAAATCACTTCGCTCTTGTCAATATTCGTATAGAACTTATCGTGTAGCTATTCATAAACCGCTGCATCGTACAAAGTTTTTTTCCTACGTCATCTCGCTAGTTTCAACTGCCACTAATCCTATCTTCTCCTTCCAAAGATAGACTCCTCGTATCTCCGTTCGTACAGGCAGCAAGAACATGACGTGTCACCCTCCGTACTAATACACACACTTCGCCTGCCACCGAATTTGCTTCCGTGTGTTTGCCCAAGACATCCCCGTCAATTCGAGCGGAATGCAATCGCTCCCCTTTAGCACAATCTGCTTCCTGGAGAGTCACAGAGTTTGTCGAAAAGGAGCATATGCTACTACCTCTGCAAATGCAATGCTGAAGCCGTAATTGGTACATATTTTCTCTGAAGTTTATTGTGGAGAATGCTGGAGATCTTTTGACGAAGATTAGGGGTTGCTCCCCATGAGACAGAGACAGCTCGGCTACTAAAAATAATGCCATCGAGTCTCAGTGAAGAGTAAACTCTAACAATGAAAATCAGGATGAAAAAAAGGAAGATGGTGAGGCCCTTCTGTCAAACAATAATTAGCTGTTATTGCACGATAAGTTTTTGAAATTTTAAAGAAGGCCCTAAATGATTGGGATTTTTATAATAGATATGTTTAGCTTGAAAATAGTGGCTTGGGCTTTTGCATGTTAACAATAAGAGGTGTCTAAATGCTTCAAATTTCACAATTCATTGCAAGGAATCAAAGAGTTAGGAGCATGTCTCGGAGGAATTCTAGGGAATCTTATTCCATAATTAATACATAGATTTTGCGGGTAAGTAACTAAGTAAGACGTAACTTCGGGTAACTAAGTAAGGCGTCCAAGTAACTTTGGATGCTTTATCATTCTGGATCATACTATTCCTTAGCTAAACGTCCATTCTTAAATTCAAAACGGGGAGAAAGTATATCTAAGCAGTAGCAGTTGTCTTTCTCATTTTAGCACTTGAGACATTATTAAAAAAAAAAAAACTTTTGCGTCCCTTTACATGAGCGCGCACGTGTTTCTTGCAGCTGTGCGTCTCTCACTCCGATTGGGAGCCACACTTCGTACCTGCATTCTGCCGCGCGATTCCCGTGCAGAATAATGGAATGCTTATAGGGAAGATCAGGGGTCGTTTCTCATGAGAGACTACTGATTACGACTGCACCACTCATAACTGTGCCATCGAGTCTTTCTCAGAGTGAAAAGGGAATCCTTAGAATGAAGATACGAAAGGATGATGGTAGAACTGACTGTCTGACAATAATGGGGTACCATTTCATGACAAATTGTGGAATTAAAAATAAATCCCCAAATGACTGGAATCTTTTGTAATTGGATAGGATAAGCATTTCAATGGCAACTTGCTCTTTTTCACATCAAATGAGATTTGTTTTAATGCTCACTGTTATAGATTGCATAGATAATTAGTTAAGTTTTTAGCACACGTGTATAAATTTAGGACATCATATTTCATAAGTTGCATTACATTTTTTAACTATTCGATTTTTCAGTGGATGTTTTCTCTACTTAAGGCTTATAATGAGTCTGAATTCAACGTCATCCCTTTTCTATTTAACCAGGAAATGAGAAAGCGATTAGAGCTTATCCACACCAGAGTAGCTGGGTCAAAAATGTCTTTTCGGAACTAGCAGTTGACAAACTGGATACTTTTACTCCCCTTTGCTGGCGTGATTCTTGCAACTCGATCCTAGATTGTGAGATATACGATACTGCAGAGGGGTCAGAGGAAGAGATACGCAGATGTTACACGGCGATGTTGCTTAGTTTGCGATACATATTAAGTGAATTAGGCTGGGAGCTGCTAGAGACTAGGAGGCTGCGCGCAAGGCTTTAATTGCTTCAGCAATAGAGAACAGATAGGTATATATGACAGCGAAATGGAGACCATAATGAATGAAAATTAAACTATGTTTTTCCACATAAAATAGTTTAATTTTCATTCAATATTAATAAATTCCATAAAGTAACGCCCCAAACCATCAAATGGAGGTAATAATATTTTAAACTCGCTATATTTCCAGGTCCGACGGAAATGATCATTTTAAGGATTTATTTTCGCCGAACGGCTAAATATGGGAATTCGTTTTTTTTTCGCAGAAAAATAAAGGACTAATATAAATAAAGGATAAATACTAGGTGGAACTTCGGCAAAGCATTTCCTTTTTATTTGCAAACGGCCTCGCTACTCGGCTATTGAGGTAACCTTTGGCGTAACAGTAGCTGTATGTGAATATTTGATATATAGTCAATGCAATCGTGTGGAAAATCATTGAAAAGTAATGAATTTTATAGATTTTATTATCTCTATCATTAATTTCGGTTAACAGACTTATTTACAGTCTATTTTAGCATAAAGTTAAGATCACTCGGTCGTCAGTGATTAGATTGGAGGCTTTTTTAAACCAATTTAAAGGTGCGGCACACTATAAAACATGTACCTAGCTATGGCGGGGTAGTATAATAGAGAAACATGAGTTTACTACTAAAAAAGAACGGCGCTCGCCTGAAAAACTTTCGGTGGCGACAAATCGTCATAGCGGGGGAAGGAGTATCTCGGTAATAAAAGTTAATAATTTCTATATATTTTATTATCACGATTATAAATTTCGTTTAACAGACCTAATTGTAGGTTATTTTAGAGTATAATGTATCAATCTTCCGTCAGCGATGCGAGTAGCCGCTTTAATAAATTCATTTAAAGGTTCGGTGGGTGATAATACATATACCAACCTACTTGAGAATCCTCCATTTTAATACCGCAGAGTCGTGTTCCACTCCTCCGTCGCTCTCCGCGTCTCCATTGTCGATTCAGAGGGTGGTTGTTGGGGGGGGGGGAGGGGAGAGTAAAGGAAGTGGAAGAGGAAGGGTGGTGATAAACACAAGGAGAAAGCACCTGACTCGCGGAGGGAGACGAGAGACCAAATCTTTAAAGCGCTATAGCGATCACCGTCAAACTATGCATAGTCGCCACCTCACTCGCCGCGTTACTCGCCGCCTTTTACACGAAGCTGTCAGGGGCAAAAGGAAACTTACAAGAGTTAATCACAAATATTACAACGGAGTATTATCCGATCGTCTACAAAATGCCAACGCGATTTTCAATTGATTTACAATAGTCGCAACTCACATTGAAGCCAGCCGAGCGATGCGATTAAATGGGCAAAAAGTTATGATCAAGGCTGTTAACTCTTAATCGGTCAATAATTCTAATTTTGAGGTGGAAATATTATTTTAAATTTAAGTATAATAATTATGACGTCATAGACAGAAAATATTAGTTTTTTTGCAAAAAGTTTGATTCATTAAATAAAAAATTGTATCTCCTAAGATACATCGCCCATTTTGGCTAAATAATTAATTTACTTTGTTGAATAAGAAATTTGAAAGAGACTCCATAGTAAACATTAGGCAGAATAGTATGGACTTCCGCAAGTTCTTAACCAATACGTTACATTGATTGTATAAAGTGAGGACCTTCTTTAATGATTCTACCATTTTTGAACAACTCAACTAGAGTTTAATGTTTGTATTAAGGGTGCACCAGTATTTTCTCCTAATATCTAACTAACGCAATAAATGCCAGTTCCATTGGAAAATTGAGTCTGCAGCAGAAAATGAGACGGATCTGTGGATCTAACTCATTGGATGTCTATATGCCTTATTTTATCAACATAATTTACTTCTTGTGTTTAATAATATCCACTGTGTCTTAAGGGATAAACAATTATTAAGTTTGAAGATTGCTGTTCACTCATCGTTGTACAGCTGACATTTTTGAAAAGCGGTTAAAACACACCCCAATTGGTAACAAAAATCAAGCTTTTACACAATGGAATGGCGCATCCTCATGGTAGTCCCATTGTTTCAATTCCTCCGTCACCCATCTTGTCTCTATTGTTGACTAAAGAGGGTGCTTATGGAGGAATGAGGGAGAGTAAATAAAATGGAAATGGTGGTGTTAAGCCAAGGGAAACATCTGTCTCGAGGAGGCAGAAGAGAGACTCAATTATTAAAGTAGTGTAGCGATCACCGTTAGGCCACATCATCGCCACATGCCCTTTGCCCCCAACCTCTTTCACGAGGCTGTTGAGGCTGAAAGGAATCTCAAATAACACTTAATTTAGAAGATATAACCGACCCCTTTGTTTATATTTCCCATTGTAGAAAATGAAGGGAATAAAAGGATGAATTATTCCCCGGTGTCTGCCTTCACATACACGAATTTAGAAACTTGAATTTTCGACGCTGCCACACCATAATTGATGCCTACCACAATTCCGCATTCGTGAGATGCAACCTTATGCCAGGCTGAGTTCTTTGGATAAAATAACTAAAAGATACAACTACAAATTGAGAACAATAGAAAGGACTCTGTTTCCAAGACCTCCAATTAAGCCTCCAATAGCGTGAATATGGTACGATAAACGTCAGCCTTGGACGCTGTTGTTCCCTTAGAAATTATGATATAGCTTTAGAAGCACGATAATTTACTTGTTATTTGATTGATGATGTCTTCGTTTTCTTTTAGCCTAATGGTAAACTGTTTTCATGAAATCGGTTGCTTGTGAGAAGTAGGAAGAATGTTACGTGAGATACATAAACAGCCGAATCCATTAGTGCTCTAATGAATTACCACTTTCGCCGTTGTTTGGAAATTGAATTTACCCCTTATTTAAAATCTTCTTGCAGCATTTACACAGTTTGAATAACCACTAATTTGTAGCCATACGATTAAAAATTTACAGCATTTGAAAAATTTTTGCTTTTTTCCTGATAATTTAGTCGACATGAAAAAAGAATCACAATCTTTCAAAAGACACGTTGGAAGTACATAACCTCCGAAGCCTGAGAATCAAATATCCAGAGAAATTACCTGTCCCCCTGCCGTGAAAGAGTGCATTTTTGCACCTGTGGTTTACCCTGAGATGAACTCTACCCTCGCCACTCAAAATAAACCTTCGGGTTGAATAACTGACCGTTGTGAGTGGGTGAGTCATCTTTCATGGCATCCTTACATGAGAAAATCGTAAATTAAGAATATGCATACGGCTTGAGTAAGTGTAAGAACCTCGAATTCAATTAGGTTACGCAATATTCGCAGTGTTTTTTAAATACTTTACGCCTATGAAAATGAATTATTTTTCTTATGATTGCCTAGTTTGCACCACATTTTTAATTCATTAATTTCTAATCTCTTTCTTAAGTTAATTCATTGGTATTATATGCAATTATGTCAAATTCAGAACATCTATTAGGCAAAAAAAGCATTAAAATCTTTAATAAAAATGGCTCTTATCCAGCATCCTAGAAGTGCTTCCTCTCCTATGCTATATGTCTACAAATAATATTTGAATGCACATATATTATTCAAGCAGTCAATGGTGATATTTATAATCAATAAGTACGATGAAATACAAAAAGAAGGATGAAATATTGCACGACGAATTCTAAGATACCATGGAACGCTTATTATTAGATAATACGATCCGACAGTTTACCTTCGTGTAGGAAATTCTGAGAACAGAAATAGACTTTGCACACACTGGCATCTAGTTAGTACGTATAACCTAGTTATTTATGCTTTGTAGGGGAGTGTTACTGGCATGAGTGGAAGAAAATTTGCTTTGATTCCAAAGTTTTTTTGACCCTTCTCGAATTTTCGAAGTCAAAAGAGTGAATTTATTGGTTTTATCTCCAGGAGGACTGTTCCTGCTTTCCCAACTGCGTTGTCACCTCACTTATGATTGGTTTAGCCTTGACAATTTATGCATTGAAATTCTAAAATTTGAGCAAGCCATAAGAAAAATTGTGAAGGATAAAATAGCATAGTAGGAGATATTAAAGAGGCAAATGTGCCTTCCATCCCAAAATCAATGTGCATATAAAACCAGACAGAAGGCTAGGGAAAATAAAAAAATAGTCTTCCTTGATTGAAAATTGATTTTTCGAAGGTTAAGGATAAGATAATCTCAGGATTGAGGGTGATGAAATCTAGTTTCAGGGAAGAGGGAAATATAAGAAACGTTCCAAAAAAAATTACGCAAGCACTAGCAATAATTTAGGAAATAAAAAAAAAAATATTTGAAGTAGTAGGGCTCCTAATTCGTTGCGTCGTTTATTTAAAGCTGTCGATATTCTTGATTCTGCCCATTATGAATATAATAACGCATTTCATGGTTCATCTTTTCTTTTCATAATACTTGAATTATTAACCCTTATTTACACGCTAAGCGGGGATTTCGCCGCATTTTTCGTAAATTTCGAATAGCGCGTTTACTTCGTATAGAGCACTGGTGGCACACTTTGGTATTCTATTTCTGTACTTTTTCCTCGACCAAGAGCATTATCGTCTGCAATTCCTTAAGAAATATTATTTAAAGTATTTATGAGGAAATTTGCATATTAATATGCTTTATTTTCGTTTACAAATGAAAGAGAAAATATCTTTTTGCTTTTGTTTTTTACTTTTAAAATTGCTTTTAATATTAGAAGCTAATCAAATGCGTTAAAATATCCTAAAATTTTAATTTAGGTATATTTAGGAAAACCAAAACTACTAAAGTGCGGCAAAAAAGCCGCACGCGTGCACTGGCGCTATCCTCGCGGGCACGTACAGCTAAGGGTTAAGAAGCAACACTTCGACCTACGGCATAAACTTGTGCTTTAATGATGAATGCATAAGCACGTGTGCTTGATAATATAATAGAAAGAATGAGTCAGAATAAAAAAAGGGATTGCTACCAGGGCATGTTTTCCCTCACCTGTGCAAGTTTGGATGCATGTAAAATATGATTTAATGCACGCACTTAGTCCCACGAGTATGTACATTTTGTAGCCAGTTACAAATAATTCTACACATTTTATAGTATTTCCACCCCCGATATCTCCATTGGTGTCGTTTCTTGGTTGTGCAAGAATGCAGTCAACTAACCATAACAGGGTGTAATAAAATATTGTTTAGGAGTACTTTTGCGCAGCTGCGTAGCTTAAGGAGTGATGCGTCGTCTTAATGAACATTCTGCCCGTTGGTTGTTATTTCATTGAATATCTTGCGTAAGCTGCTACGCAATACAGGTAAGGCCGAGAAAAGTGTTTTTTTTTACGTCTTTCGTGATCGCGGCCAAAGCCACGCAACTGTATTACGTAAGAATGTATTCATTCTTCAGATTAACGATGTTTTTAAGTGAATTAAAATCGGAAGATGATGCATCAGCATCGCCATACTCAATCTGCAAATTTAATATATTTACACAGCTTTATTTAAAACTTTTTAATAATTTTACATATTTTCAAGAATTTCTACATGCGTGACGGATATTGGTTATGTAGGACACGTAGTCTATGAACCCATTATAACCCAATGTTGCTTCTAAGCTACACCAAAAATGCATGCATTTTCTGCTCTGCCTAGGAAATATTAAAACTACGCATCTTTTGTGGTGTAAATTGTTATGACGAAACATTAGACTGCCACGATAATTATGATTGAGGGCAAAATTTTCAGTTTAAAAAAATGAAAAATCTAAAAAGTTGATGTCTCCCAGAAGCAGCTTTGGGTTGCAAAGGGTTAATGACAACAGAGTGTCATGGGAGATTATTGAGGAGCAGGTCTTTAAAAAGCTCAGGGTTGTGCACTTATACGCCGCTGCACCGCTTGAGCGGAGTGATGCGTCCTCTTAATCGGCGCTCTGCCCGATGACATGACCTCTACTTGCTATTTTATTCACTATTCATAGTCAATCCGCGAGGGCGAGAAGTAAGGTGAGAGGTGATGACGGTCTTGATGTCATCAACCTATCTTCGAAAGGGTTAAGGAAGTCGACTTTTCACCGCGAATTACTCGAGAAGAAGAAGGAGATGGATAAATAACTGGAAAATCTACGGGTCTCTTCATTTTTAAAATTCTCTTTTGTGAACGTGTCTCGTATTTTTATTCCAATACGACCGAAATTAAAACCAAAATGGTTATCTCGCCCATTTAAAATATAAGCATGCGACTCTTGAGTGTCCCCATGAGGAGAAAGGACTCCATGTGGAGAGGCGGGTCAGACGGGGGTCGTTGAGAGTGTGTACCGCAGTTGAGGCCTTCCTCTCTCTCTCTCTCTCTCCCTCTCTCTCACACTCTCTTGGGCCTAATTCCGTTCGCGTCACTGGCGCCAAGTTTACGACTCGTCCGACCCACGGCGTTGTTTTTTTTACATTTATTCGGGTCGCGGTGGCGCCAGCGGAGAAATAGGTGGGTGCGTAGAATGAGTGAAGGGTGGGGAAGGAAGTGTATAAGGGAGGTGGGCAAGGGGTTCAAGATGGGATGAGTCGCTTCCACTTTTTTTTCGATTCCGATTCTTTCAAATCGATTCCAAGGATTCTTATTCATATTAACAGGTGGGATATGGATTTCTCATCAATGTTTCTATCATAAAAATTTAAGAATTGAATGGAACAAAACAACATGGACAATTTATTGGTCTAAAAAGTATATTTACAAAATATAGAAATTGTGCGATAAATCCGCAGAGAAAAAAATCATTCGCCATCCTGGTCAATGATTTTTTCTCGGTAGTTTTTTCGCACAACCTAAGCTTATACTAATTTCCAAAATATTTATCTTCCTGGAATCGATGAATACGAGAATCGACTTCAGGGGATCGATTCTCGATTCTGATTCCAAGCCCGAGAATCGATGGAACCGAGAATCGGCATTTGGAATCGGCTCATCCCTCGCATTGAATCATTCCCATCAGTTCAAAACGGCTTGAGTCAAAACTGTAAATTGACCAGTTCATAATTTTGTGCAGTCGAGAGTTGTTGCGGCATTTTATTTAATGCTCTGTCACCAAGCGCAAATATTTCAGTTTTACTTGCATTCCGGTTTATCGCTTGAAATATTCTTGCAATATCGAAACTTTGTCGGTAGTCTCAGGTGGTCCAGTTAAACAGCCTGTGCGCCTTTTACCATGAATGTTTGATGTAATTTACAAGAGGCTGATTACTCGGTTTCTAGCTCTACTCCGGCCCATTAAAATAGCCTTCATGCCCCAAGAAAACAATCTATTTTCAAAAATTAATCTTCCTAGAATCGATTGAATCGAGAATCGACTTCAGGCGATCGATCTCTGATTCCAGTTCATGCCCCGTTTACACCACGATCGTACCGACGTTGATCGCGACTACTGCACGTTTACACGTCTAAAAGTTACCATCGTAACTCAGTGCTGCCCTCGTTGTGGAATTGTGTCAGATAACAACTGACGACGACACTGCGTGAGAAAATTGAAATCCTGGAAATTAAGAAGCAAAAGAATATTAATGTTTTCATGCGCTAAAACTGAAGCTAGACCGAACTTTCGGTAAAACGTTAAAGAATGTAGGTCTCTTTATGGGAATCTGTCCAAAGTATAGCAATATTCATGCGGTAAAGACAGTAGATATGTCTCCTTGCTACGTTCCAAATTGGAATATTTTGCTAACTGGTCACTTTATTATAATATCGACTCAATCCGGATTGAACGTGTCCAAAATAAGTTTTTCAAATTAAATAATTGCGATTTATTAATCTCTTTGTCTGATTACAACACTTCATATATTCTTTCCCGAGTTAATTTGAAAACTCTTGCACGACCATGGATCCTCCAACAAAGGCATATTCCTCTACAAAATTATCAATTAATATTTAGATTGTTCCTATCTCCTTTATTAGTAACTTTTAATGGATCCCGTCAAAGCTATATAAATCATCGCCTGCTTGTTTTTAATTACCACAGAGCAAATTATGTCTTCAACTCCCAGCTATGATGAGATAAAACTAAAACTTTAAGTCATAACAGTCCGTGAAGTCTTTAAGAAACTAGATTCTTCGAGAGAATATGTCAAAACATTCAAGAATATTCACGCATTAAAGACAGTACATATTGCCGTTATAATTTAACTAGAAAAGGCTTAGATTTCGGCTTGATTCGGCACAAGTATTGATATCTCCATGTCCTCATCTAAATGTTATGGTTATTTCTGGCGAATTTAATTGTGAAATCCTGTATACAATGATTTAATTGGTTAACATTTTGTGCATGGTTGTTATTTTCCATCATCTGTGAAGTATAATGTAAGGATACATGGTTATGGGTTAACCTGTAAATAAAGAAATGCATAAAACTGGTATAGTATAGAATATCCGATATCATTTGGTAAATAGAACATCAGAAAAAACTTTCCCATCACGTCCTTCCATTACCTGCTCAATAATGTCTTCAATCGTTGCCATATATCTTATATATATTAGAGTTATTTATGAAATATCAATTACTGTATCAAGATTGCAACGGCGCGAAAGAATCGTATATGCATCGATCTTCATTTCGATGTCTTTTTTCTTGGCACAGTAGCGCTAACCATCGTAAGTTCGGCAGTGTTAGGTACTAAGGCCTACGATGGTAACTCTGCGCGTCTACACGACGTTTTGAGGTTACGATCGTACGGATCAACGTCCCGACGATCGTTGTGTAAACGGGGCATCAGTGCCCGAGAATCGGCGGAACCGAGAATCGACATTTGGAATCGACTCATCCCTATTCAAGTGTGGAGAGGAGGAGAAACGAAGGTAGCAGCAGGGAGCAGGATATGGGGATGGGGAGAAGGGAGTGGGGGATGTAGAGAGGGAGGGGAGGGGGCGATGACAGAGGAAGAGCGAAGTGCGTGGATGTGTGGGGAAACGGACCGAAAAGATGACGGCGCGGGGGATCCTTGGGTGTTTTACGACCGGGTCTCCATCGGTGATAGAGGCTTGGATCACGTGGAGAGTGGGTGGTGGTGAGAGGGGGCAGGCGTAGTGGGTGGGGACGAGGGAGAGAGGATTTCCTCGCTAAGACAATGCGCGCTTGTTTCTCGGTCTCCTTCGCAAAGAGACAAGTCACTCGCCCTGTTAAGTTTTAAAAGACTCACAGCGCCCCGTCGCGAAATGAAGTCAAGGGTCATTTTCTTCACACTTGCGCCACTTTAAAGAGTCTTTGTCGCAAATTGACAGAGACTAATTAAATAATATTAAAATATGCAGGGTCTTTCATCATTTTTAACGCCCTTAACCTCAAAAGTTTTAAACTGGACGTCAATACTCGAGAGTGTCTTATTTACTTGATATATTCTCTATTCCTCACCAGAATTTGAATTTTAATTTCTTCTGTCTAGATTGCAACAATTAAAACACTATTGGTTTAGTATAACTCGTACACGAGTGAATATTCTAAAAATCAAATATAATTTTATAAATGATCAATGTTACAAACACCTACCACAACGCACATAAAGTTGAATCAGCAGTATTTAAACTAGGTCTTGATAATGGAGGTATATACACTGCGTAGGGCAAGAATGAAGGACTTTTATAAGGCAAATCAATCTTTAGAATTTACATATTAGAATAAAAACTTCTTCCAACCTTACTTTACTAATGAATGGTTTGGAAAGTGTTTCATTGAGACAACAGCATGGGTGCTCAACAGACAACAGTCTTGGTTGGCTCAAATTCAGGAAGATGAAGTATGTACGGGGTTCAGGAATAGCTGCGTTACTATAGAAATAGCTTTTGAAGCACAAATTATTTCAATTGCATTATTAATGATTTTCCTGTATTAGTTCTGCAATTATTTCAAAATACTGCAATAAACCAAGCACAAAACTTTCCTGTTTATGGAAGACTTTAATGCGATAGGTCTAGAATGTTTACGAATTCTTGACAGTTCCACCTTTCCCAAAACTTTAATATCAACATATATTAATTTATGCATCCATAATAGTTGTCATGGGCTCCCATTCAGATAACATTGAAATTCGCAAAAGGTAATTTATTTGACGATAATTAAGTTTTAACATAATATTTGAATTGCCAAATTTCCATTATGCGATCGTTTCGTTGTGCTGGTGACATGGTTGGAAAATGTAGTTCATATTCTAGGGTATTTTTAACCAGAGATATCCCAGGAACGGAAACCATATATTTATCAATGAAAATATTCTATGATAGTCAATATTTAACTATATTCGTAGTGGAGTCTATTAGCATCAAATCGCCTCACTTTAGTCGCATGCAAGTATGATGCGCTATTTCACATCGAGAATCATCATTATGCTTTAATGTAAGGATGTTTCGCTGCTAGCTCTTATTTCTGCCAATTACATATATTAATGCAAATTGGCGACGTTTTCGTAGTGTATAGAAACAAATACATTAACATTAAAAGCAAATAAAATTCATTTTTAAACATACGATTATTTTCATATCGGAAAAAAAGATCCATTGAGCATTGTGAACTAAAATTTCGGAATATGATAGAAAGACGACTTTATAAGTAACTTAACCATAATTATTACTTAGCCAGATTACGTTTATTTAAGTAATAGTCTCGCATACCCTTTACACCTACGTGAGGGGTTGGCATCTGCTCAAGCGTTAAATGTCGTGGGGTAAGTTGCGACCTTAGCCAGACGCCATCATTCTCCCCACCATCAGCACAAGGGAGCCCCTATTTGGGGCGGCTGGACCATGTTTCAAATGCAACGGCTGGGAGCGTGTGCTCGGTAGAATTTGCGGTCGTTTGGAAGTGTTTGCGGCCGAGGATCTGCGGCCGTCCATCAAGGATAATCCCCTCGACTTCCTCGTCATTACTCGCCCTTCCCCCCCTCCGTGACCACACTCATAGGTGCGTCATACGTCTGCCCAGGAGCCACCTTTTCGGCCCCGGAGAGATACGGCACACGCGACCAAGTTGGTCCAGACCCGGGTGGAAAGCTGATGACGGAAGAGTTTATGGAGTGGTCACGTGATGAATTTTCATTTCCATGAGTCTCAAAGTGGACGGAATACCCATTCTGTGGGAATAACAGATATTTATATATCCGTGAACAAGATGCAGCGAATTAATTGATGTTTCATCTTTCAGATAAAAGGCATTCATTTTATCGCATTTCATGAGTATATGTTCAGTAAAAACTCAATTTTAGGCCAATTAACCATTGTTTTACAGAAGTTACGGAGCAATGCAATTTTCGTAGTTTGGTGGTGGCAATCCACTCGGCTCGAAACAGGAATTTTATACCTTTTGCCTCCCCAGATATTGTGCATGTCACCTGAAACATATGTTAAAGGAAGAACTGAAGGACTTTACTGAACGGAAGAAAGGAGTTTTATACCATGCTAAGATGCTAAAAATACGGATTAACAAGATCCAGCGCCTTTTAAGTCGAGTCGCTCAAATTTGGAGTGTGAATATTGCCTGAAGGGAATAAGGGAGAGAAAAACTGACGACTGAAAATATTTCAGCCCCTATCAGAAGAATATACCAATGGAAACCAGAGAAAATACAATTTACTGACTAATGTAACTTCAAAGTTTCATTAGGTTGAATGTCTATAGAGAGAGCTCGTTTACCACAATTCTAACAAGCTTAAAAATATTAAATATTAACATACAGAATGCAGCCGATATAAAGGCAGGGAGGCTCATGTAAAGAAGCAAGAACCAACTGTACCGCAATAAGGCAATACACGAGGGCGGTTTTTTTTCTACCTCCGATAGCTCATCAAAAACACCATGCAGGCGACAGGCGGTTACAGCGCAGGTAGGGCAATTGCGCGTCCTTCTTACCACACTCTCAAGTCATTTCTGACCGTAAGTTGTTAGTTTAAGGTCAGTAGCAATTTCATTAACTACACTGCCTCGATTGATTCTTCCGCCAAGTGTGCACTGTGGAGACAGAGCCAGAAAACTCGCCGAATGGCTTCAGCATTGACATGACCTTAATGCCGGTAAAAGAGAATTTTTAAAATGCACTGTGGCTAGAGTGTGAAACATTACGTCCATTTCCATTCAATACAAAAGAGGAGACATGCTGACTTATGGGAGGGTTCAGCTCCATGACAACGCCCGTCATCTCAGCGCTGATGGATGCTGCTCTTTGAGCAATTTCAATGGGACATTTTCGTTCACCCGCCGTGCAATGTCGACATAGTGCCGTGTGACTCCCATCTTTAAGCTGAAATGAAGAAGTGGCTAGGAGGGAAGCGTTTTCAAACGGGCGAAGATCTTCAGGGCAAAGGCAAAACTCGTAGGAAGTCATAGGCGGCAACATCACGACCAATTATGCAATCGAATGGTTATGTCGAAAGGATACCACAAGTGTGCTCAAAATTAAGCGATGAAATAATTTTCAATCAATCACTTCGTCTTTTCTTCATGACCCATCGGAGATTGAAAAAAAACGGCCTTCGTATTAAAATATTTCTTAATTCATAAAACTATGAATAACCTTTTAAAAAAATATTCATTATGATTGAATTTTAATGTTCCTCTTCCTATTCCAAATTCCTCCAAATAGGATTTGATAATCCCTCGTGCGTACACCAACCTTATTTTTTTTTATTGTTACTGTTGCATTAAATGTCAGTTCATCAATGTATTCCTTTCATTTTGCAATGCCTGTAGAACTTTTAAACGAAGTTCTACGGTTATTTTTAGGGTTTTCAGCAAAACGGCATTATATCATAGACCAACAAATACTTTAAAGGGAATTAAATATTTCAATGTTCCTAGCCTACTTCTAGGTATTTACGATTTATGATATTAACATAATTTAGATCCATGATGCCAAAATCCACACTCCTCATTTTCACATCCTCGTCTTCACTGTCTGTTTGCGTAAGTATTTCCAGGATCGATTGATCCGTTACTAGCCGGGACATTTTCCCAGTGCAAGTTAAGTCCAGGAAATTTGCCTAACGCTCCTCTCGGCCAAGCAACTCCGAACAGGTCGAGAACGTAAGCAAAACTAACGAAAGCGAAACGAAAGACACTTCAAGAAAAAAATCCTGGCTGTATAATTCCAAGAAAAAATGTAATTCCACCGAAACATCATTTGAAAAAAAATCCTTGCAGGAGGAGGAAGGGGAATGCATACAGAACATTTACGGTTAAATTTGAATACACGCCAAGAAAATTTTGAAAATAAAATGAGCTTTTCCGAGAAGAGTGAGGTTATCATCTTCCTCGTACATATTTCCGTAGGAGAATACTTACACCAATATACTCTTGGGTCTTCCAGTTGGAGGATGATAAGTTTTTCCTAGAAAACATTAACGCGCTAATGTGTCCCGAAATAAGCCCGTGAGGGGCACAAAGCAGACCACCTGGATCCTGACCAGAGAAGCAAGATATGAGTGTAATTACCTGGGTGGTGCAGTTCTCTTTCATTCATGGTATGGACTGCATCGCACAGCAGGGCTCCACAAAAACCATCCCTGGTATAGGTAGCGGAATGCGTACAGAGGCTAAATTTGAATACACGCCAAGAAAATTTTGAAAAGAAAATGAGCTATTCCGAGAAGAGTGAGGTTATCACCTTCCACGTACATATTTCAGTAGGAGAATACTTACACCAATATACTCTTGGGTCTTCCAGTTGGAGGATAATAAGTTTTTCCAAGAAAACATCAATGCGCTAATGTGTCCCGAACTAACTCTGTGAGGTGCAACCTGACCAGAGATCCAAGATATGAGAGTAACTACCTGGGTAGAGCAGTTGTCTTTCCTCCAATGGTATGGAATGCTTCTCACAACATGTGTCTACGTAAAACATTCCTTATCATACATTATCGTACATTAAATTTACGAATTTTTAGGATATGCATTAATCAGTATTTATAGCGAAATTCGTTTATAATACCTTTGAATTCAAAGGTTGGTAAGAGGTTATTAAAAATAGTCGCTGTAATTTTGGCTCACGACAAAGAACTGAGAGAATAATATTTTATTACATTACGAGGGCTTTTTTTCATAGAAGTTAAATCGAATATTCTATCGAATTTCACCGCAAATGTACATCTGGAATGGAGCTAACAAATTAACGTATATTTTTAGATGTAAATCATTACAATATCGCTCCTACAAACTTGCTAGTGAGTTATAGAAATAATAATTAAACATCTAACCTTAGCGTCTCCAAAAATTGTTCTAGGTGATGATCAACTCCGTTAATATGAACGCTAGAATTCCGTTTAAAATTTGGAACCAATCAGCAGAACATACAGAATTTAATTCCTCGCATTGATTTTCAATAAATTCAACATGAAAGTTTTTAGTTATTTTAACTTATAAACAAATAAGTGACCATGAGCCCCTTCCTTGAGTGGGACACTGAGAGCCGGAATGGGCCGCGGTAATCCCCACACGGACAATAGGAAAGGGTCGGACCTCTCGCGCCGAGGGACCCTAATGGCGGTTGGGACCCACTTTTCATTTCCTCCCAGAGTCCTCACAGCATAGCTCTAACAAGAGGAGAACATTTGGTT
Organism: Ischnura elegans; assembly: GCF_921293095.1. Classification (NCBI taxonomy): domain Eukaryota; kingdom Metazoa; phylum Arthropoda; class Insecta; order Odonata; family Coenagrionidae; genus Ischnura; species Ischnura elegans. The sequence continues at coordinate 111,903,960 of NC_060246.1, read as the reverse complement.
ACCTGAAATAATCCTCAAAATGGCTCTTCCTCCATGACTAAATGTCCTCTTCCTCGATCGGGAGGGAGTATTCTGGCTTCAGAAACTCGTGAGAGTTTTTGGACTTTCTCCCTTCTCCTATTCTCCCCTCTCGGAGGAGGATCTCAGATTTCCTCTCGGAGTTCCTCCTTGAGGAGGTGAATGTATTGAGAGGAAACAAAAAACTCCCAAACCCTGCTTATTACTTATTATTTTTAGGATTTCAAAACGTTCCCTTTAATACGTAAAATTTAACTTAAATTCCTGTAATTACCACTTTCATGGCATTCACTGAGTAAAGAAGGTATAATAAGTATCATCATAAACAAAAAATAACTAATTTCACATGATGCATTGAAATCTGATGAAACGTCACCATAATTTATAACTTTTAACATTCTATTATAGATATTATTAACCATCATGATTTGATATTAGGATTACAAATCCCTTGCTTCTGTACTACAACTAATAAGCGATTAAAAATAATGATTATAATCATTTCATATCACCACCCGGTAGCCATACCTAACACCGATTAAGCTCACTCAAGTCCATCTGCTTGGGTGGGTTGGAGGCGACCGGATAGACAGTCGCCAGAGGGTTGGGCATTCCGTGGGGGAAAGGGATGAGGAGAGAGTTGGGTTGGGGGATTGTGCTTTGAGCATGGATGGCGCGCTAATTTGCGGATAGGGATGGGGGGAGAAGAATGGCTTGGAAGAATTGATGGAATTCCTTCAGAGAGATATGACACGGACTATCCCCATGGGGTAATTAAAATTCAACTCCATTCGAGAGTGCTAATTAACAATTTTGAAAGCACTCCGCTAAATTTACCATACATAAAACTAGGGATACAATGTATATCCTTTAGTTTTCAGAGCGTGGAAATGAAAATATAATGAATAGCTAGAGGCGTGACGGTTGAATACATTAAAAGCGATTTTCTACGTCCATGAAAAGCAACTTGAGACCGCAAAAACTGTAACTTCAATAAATTTTTAGAACGTATTCACTCTGAGTAGCTCCAACAAAATTTTAACAATCCCATAGATAGAAATTCAGAACAGTAAAGATAACTTTCATGGGTGGTTATTTTTTCCTTACTAGGAAAATCATTTATCCAGTACTTCGTAAACATACGAAGGATAATAGTGACTGAGTAAATATAAGCTGTGGAGAATTCGCAGCGGATGCAATACAATGCGATACAGGAAAGGAATGCATTTATACACGTGATTGCCCACCTTGAAACTATGAAGGATATATGTTTGCACCCTGGTCTCTTTATTGAAGATGTTTTTTTTTCAAAATAAAAGGCCAGACACAGAAATACTGAGAATGTTTCGAGATGTGGTTACTTGCGTCTCAGCAATGCGTTTGAAGCACATACCGTCCACATTCCAAACATACCTACCCGATCATCCACTTTACAAATATTAGCTCTCTTTCATTGTTTTTAAACATCCGTGAGTAAAAATTGGAAATTCCATCACAGGGAATTACTGCAGCTTACGTATATTATTAAATTTTTGTTCATGTGCCCACACTCCATTGAGAAGTTTGGAATATTTCCAAGAAAATATTATTTTCCCGAGCTATGAGGAAAGGTTTTTCTAATACTAAACTCGGATCTCTATACTCTTCCCGTTTCCGGCCTCTTCAAAATTTGAAGATAGAAAAAGACCTTTGACATGCTTACTTGGCTTAAGAAGTGCCGAAACACTCCATTGCAAAGCATACTAGTGAGCACGATTCCATGATAATTTCTCAAAAAGATGCCTAAATTTCTCATAAGGTAATGATTGCTGGAATTGAGGCCACTACAACATTTATCGGTATTCCATTAGGAATATTTACGGTCTAAATGTAATATCACTTTTTTTGCGGAGAAGGTGATACATCTCCATGTGATCAGGTTTTCAATGCGAAAAAGTCAATAACGTAGTGCCACGGAAAGAAGGAACAGGTATTAATTCTATCACTCTGGCGAACCATTTGATGGGCCCAAAGCTCATTCCGTTACATGGACGAAAACGTTGGCATGCATAAAAAACTTAAGAGGAAGTTCCTATAAGGGTTTAAGGCACTTTTAGCATTCATTTTGACGTGAATTTAAAACAATTTTATAGAACTTGGAAATTGAAGATCATATTAGACTTGTAAAATCTTATTTGCCTATTTCTCATACTACCTTCACGAAGGCTTGGCACGTGACAAAACTTTAATTAATATGTAAACTAATGCGTTTTTCGAGAAGTATTTTTCAAACAAAATATTATATTCCAATCTTTATCTGGTCGCGCAGAAGGCTTGGTGCTGTTAGTGTTAGCATATCTGACTGGAAATTGGGAAATCTGGATTCGAGTCCCGGCTAAGCCGAATGAATTCCTCATGGCAACTATCACCCTTGATGACCAATACCTATACTCCCGCTCGCGTGACTTCGTGCAAAGTCACTTGCTACGTGCATTGCTTTGGCGTTGAGAAGAGATTAGGGTCACTCACGTCGACACAAACTTGAAATTCCCTTCACTCATCAGGTTGAAGAATTTACTAGAATGTCCGCTAGTGATGCGCGAGAAAGTCCTTTGACATGCAAGCACAACTTCTGGAGCGGTGAAACACTAAACTTTACTATATGGTGTACTTGCTGATTACGACTTCACTGCAGCTCTTTAAAATATAAAAAATTACAGTACAAGATTATATTTGGAAAACGCATCGTGGGAAACTCTGTGACTTATGCGAGGGTGTTATTGAAAGCCTGTAAAAAAAACTTCGTGACGATGGCATTAGGAATAAGCAAAAGAGGTCTTTCTCGGTATTTTTAAAGTGCCATCAGTGTAAATTCACTCCACGAGTTCTGTGGCAGCAGTCAAACTTCTATTGAGAGTATCTCCCCCGCTCCCAACCCCTTTCGTGGCCCGGCAGCAAACTCCTATATTCCTTCCCCGCCACCCCACTAGGCACGCACCCCACTGGACACGGCCATGAATAACGCAACAGCTGGGACGTTCGCGTGCAACGGAGCGGAAGAAGCGACCGGCTGCTGCGAGTTGAGTGACGCCGCATCGAGGACACGAGCGACACCAACGGACGATTCCGAAATGATGATGATGACAACGGGCCACCGCTGCTGAGCAAAGCATAAGGCGCGGCCAATATGTTATACATACAATTTTTGTGGGATTTGTGACCTAAGACTTTTAATATACATGCCTTTCAGAAATTTACATTCACGGCCATTGCCCAAATGTATCAATGCATCAGGTACATTTAGCAGTGATTCTGTACCAAATTAGGTTTTGATAAGTGTTGGAAAAACCCAAATCATCAGTGGCGTAGCCAGGAATTTCGTTCGGGGGGGTCCAACACGAAGGGGGGGGGGATTTTTGAAAAACAGGGTACTAAGGAGAGGGTTTTAAACTAATTTCAACACTTTTAATAATCGAAAAAACTTCATACGTCAAAGAAATATTTTGTAAATTCATGATATTTCACTATTTTGTTTTCTTTTATGAAGAAAAATAATTATGTTTTTATATTACGGGGGACGGGGGGGGGGGGGTCCGGCCCCCCGGACCATCAACCTGGCTACGCCACTGCAACTCATATTAAAATATAATTAAAAGACGGAAGTGAGTTATGAAAAAATTCTATAGCTAGAAAACGGGAATAATAATTTAATCGAGACATTTTAGAGGCTCATTTACCGAGTGATTCGACCCGAAACACAGTGGGCGGAAATCGGAAAAAGCCGGACAAAATTACAAATGGCTTTTTTTGAGTTATAAACTTGAAACTTCGCAGGTATACTTAAAAACAATTGAAATTTCTTGATATTTACTTCATTTGACATAGATCCCATCCGTTACTGAGGTACAGAGGCTCAAACGTGAGCAAATTTCCATGAAAACGCCCGTCTTCAATTTTCTCTGAACATCTTCCAAAGTAAGTAGATGGTGAAGTTATGAGAGGATTCTTGCGGAATTAAAAACCACATAATCTGTTGGCATAGGGTTTTTTCTTTGATTTTCCGTAATCTTAAAGAATATCATCGATAAATTCTTACCGTGCAGTTGCAAAATGGCGGATACTGTTTTTCGACAAAGTTTTACATTAACGTAGAGTTTCAAATGGGATTTCGGCAAATTCACGCGGATTAACTTATATGAAAGCATTTTTAGAAGATTTCTTGAGGTGTTTATGCAGTTATCTACGAAATACGTTTGCGACGCCGGAAATTACATTGATTTTTCGATCGCGCGGCAGGGTTCCTCTCCGCGCGTCGGGAGTTGGATTAGCCGCGACGTGGTAAGGTTATTGACGCTGTATGGGTTTTAACGCTCAGCATTTACTCTACTTTGACAGTGGTGAAGGAAGGTTAAGTTCTCTTGAGGGCGCAGAATTTGTGAAATTGATTTCAATTGGTTTGTGGAGCGTAGAAATTTCAAACTTCTACGTGCCTGTAAGTACGCTTTTGAATAAATCCCTCAACATCTTTTTCAAAATAGTTATTTAAATTTATAATACTAATTTTAACTGAAAAATTTCTTATCATTCCTTTATAAAATAAAATAAAATGATACATATAAATTATCAAATGTAAACATATAAATAAATTATCAAATGCCACTGTTTAAATACGATACGATATATCCAATATGCATTCAAAAAATCGTATGTGGCAGTGTAGCGTTGACAAACCCACAGAATATTTATCGATATTAGGTGTACGATATTTTACATCTCCTAAGTTAGTCATACCCGACGCTCTTGCTTCGCAGATTTAGCACCTCATGATTCAGCTGTCCGTCAGTGTGTTTCAAACTAAAAACAATAGGTTTTTCTTAATTTCGAAATGACTATAATTTCCTGTAGGATAATAAATTATATGGGCATACCTTTCCGCTGATCATTGTCAGTAGCAAACAGAACTTGATCGTGTAAATTCCAGAGTTGATATCATTAAGGTCATCCACCTGCCTTTCAATATAATGTCTTTCGGATTTTGTAACTTCTTTTGTCTCTATTTTCAATGATCAGCGGAAAGGTAATGCCTATATTGTTTGCCTTATATTCATAATTTTTTCTTAATCTTAATGCCGTTATAATTTATTATCCTATCCTACAGCTTTTCAATGCTATTCCTCGCGAGTGATAGTAATATATTGCAAATTTCAGGAATTAATGGATCGCCTTCCGCTCATCGTCACCTATAGGCTAGGTAATACCAATAAGAATCCTTATGGTTAGTAAGATCGCTTATCTGTGGAATTACCTTTTAAAAACCTTTTATCAGCAGCATAGCACTCTTTGCACAAAGCCGTTATAATCCTCATTTTTTTCTACTCATCTTAAACCATTCCGTCAAGCAACTTATTTACAGGGCCAACACAACGATCTCATTTTTAATTATCCATTTATATCTCATTATTATATTTATTTGTAGCAATTGTGTACTTCTGACGGATTAATATTCCCAGTCTAATGGCTGCATTATAGGTTTATAATTTTTCGATTGTTTTCTTAATGTGGCTTTTCTTTTTTTTATATGAAAAAGACATATTTTCATGGGCAGATGTTAATTGGGTTTAGGGAAATGTGAAGGGCTGGTGGCACAATGGAGAAACTTATGTTAGGATTCAGAGAAGATTCGAAGACTGGTCTAGAGTTCATTGTTTGTACGATCATACGAATTTCGCCAGTCCATTTCTGAGAATCAAAACAATTAGGAAAAGAAATTTTATGAACTTTGTACTGAAGAAATTTTCTGCTGACGACCCATGATCCTCCGATTATTCTCTGGAGATTTTTATTATCAGTATCGTAAATCCTTTCGAGATGGAATGAGGCAGAATTTAGCCAAATTGGCTTAAGCGTACGGCTTTAGAGAGAATTTATCTTTTTGACTGACAGAAATAACTATGTTTTAAGTAACGAATGAAATCAAGCGGTAGTGCTACTTGATGTTGTGGTCAACGATTCTACGTGTGGGGCCCAGGTTAACCTTCTACCCACCGCACAGTGTAGGTATAAGGGAATTGCATATACGATGCCCCAATACATCCAGAAAAAGCTAATTATGACGCCACTATGCTCGTTTTTATCAGTTTTTAATATTGTTTGCAGTGATTTTTCGATGGCGAAAACAGTCAATTCCATAGATAAGCGAGTTTACTAACCATGAGGATTCTTACTGGTATTACCAATACAAAATAATTAAATAAGCCTATAGGTGACGATGAGCGGAAGGCGATCCATTAATTCCTGAAATTTGCAATATATTACTATCACTCGCGAGGAATAGCATTGTAAATCTGTGAATTAGTAACGCAATGACCGCAGGATTAATTTTTCATTAAAAGCCTTAAAATTATTCTGCACGATTTTAGAAAACGGAAATTAGCTCCGTGCATGATAAATTCCATTTCCAAAGAATGGAATTGAAAAGCTTTTCGGTGGCGACCAAATTCAGCCATTTGGTAAGCAGGTTGACTAATCATTAGGATACTTAATGCTAATGGTGCTGCCAATACAGAAGGATGAATTAATCCTGAAGGTGACGCTCAAATAATAGAATAAGTGTCCATACAGCATGGGGAAATCCATCTCATCCCTAATTAATAGCAATTACATTTAATTAGATATTTAAAAACTTGCCCCATTTGATGCTACGTGATGAATAACCATGTTATGTCACAACACTGTTTTAAAAGATGAATGGCAATACGGAAGGTCATTAGCATGGCGATACCGAAGAAAGTTAATGAAATTCAATTGCATTATCGCTTGATGACCCGGAAAATTTCTACTTTTTGCGGTGACTAAATTTGTGAATTTAAAGCGCAGAAACGACGCGCATTGATGCGACCATTTATGGCAATTATCGATTCTGGTAATATTTTCGTTCATGGCACAGATGTTTCGAAAGCCAGGGACAACGGACTTCTCAAAAACGAGACGTTGACTTAACCGAACGTTTCACTGAGGTTGTCCTTTTGCAGACGGAAGATAGGATATTATTGAGCGCTGAATTTGACATGTTAAATAAAATATGACTTTGGAGCATGTACCAATTTATTTCAGATTATCTTGGGTATTGCAATTATTAAACCTATCTGAAAAATGAAGACTTCAAATAAATACCTATGTCATTAAAGGGAACAGTAACAGGTTACACAGTCACTTGGTTTCAAGCAATTTCTATCTACGTCCAATCTATAGGAAAATTTAGACTACCACAAGTATGAACTGAATTCCTGAAGAATTAATTGAATACATATATAAATTTCAAATCGTAACCTATAACCATTGAATTTATTAACATAGAGACAACAAGTGAGGAAGCGTGGTAGTCTGTTGGGTAGAGCGATTGGCTGCTGATTGAGGGTGGCCTGGTTCAAATCCGGGTGAAGCCTTCGGACACCCCCAATCACCCGAAATTTGATGTGACTCAAGTAAACTCAGGAACTAATCCCTCTACCCTGACTTTGTTAAATTCGCATTCTTGGGGCTTAGATCGAGGTAATCTCTACCCTCACCAATCCAAACCAGCCTTCGGATGAGTGTGTGAGCGACTAAATACGAATACCAAAAAGGGAACTACAATCAGTCGTTCAGTTACTCAATTTTAATTACTCTGTGTCTCAAGGAATGGGGTGGGCTACGTGAACACGTGTAGTACATCAAACGATCACCGAATGGTATTAAAGGAAAAAAAAGTTTTCTCCGCATATCAAAACTCAGGTATGTTGGAAAATAGGGCATTTTTGTTCCTCCCTCTACTCCTCATTTAACCAGAGAGAAATTCTGACGCCCGACCGTTTTACTCCCACGCTCCTCTCCACTGGAGTGACAAATTGTTTTCACGTCGGGTCGCGAGAGTGCACTCGCGTTTATTTACTCCTCAAGAAGCGAAAAAGGAAAGAAGAGAGCTTCCTTCATCTCTCCAGAATGCACTCGAACGAACGAGAAGTATTCGCACACATTATACGAAAAAAATGGAGCCGTAAAATCTCATGCAAAGAGGTTGCACTCATCACCGAAGAGGCGAGACTCATCGAGGGTTCCCATCATTTTATGCATTTTTATTTTAATTTTTCGCGATCGACATCTCAATTTAGAGTGCTTCACAAGGATTTTTCCTCTCTCTTCATCGAATGAAGTGTTTATTCCTTCCGATTCTTGCGGAGGAATATTAAAAACAGCCGGCTATTCTCTAACCATCGCATTTGCATCTGCATCTCCCCATTTCCGAGGAGTGCTTCGTGATTGCAGCGACGGTGGAGTGTATAGAGGGTGTTTGAGAAACATCATCGCGTGGAATAATAACCTAAAATGAGTGTGCGGCCCCAAAAAAAAATCAACCACCGCAAAAATAACCCTTTCTGGGCTGAAACCAGGTCACGTTTATTTTATAGAAACGAAACCATTCCACCTGAATATTAATACTTTCCAGACAGAAACTGGGTAAACTGTTTTTTATAGGTATTTATAAATTTGAAAATTCATCACCTGGCAATATTTGGAAAGTCGGAAATAATTGGGCAGTTGAAACTGAAAATAATCAAAACTTCTTCATGCAGAAATTAAAGTTTATTGTAGTTGTTATACTTATAGTACGCCATTCCAGATAAAAATATGATATAAACTCTTTTAAAAATAAAAATCATGTATGAATAACAGCTAGTTCAAAAAGCTTCGTAAATAACAGGCGGTTTAGCGGTACAATGAATCTCAAGATGACTAGATATCAAAGCTGGTTGAGCAACAATTTCAATAAAAGTTTGTCCATCAAACGCGATCTATATAATGGCAATTGGAGACACAAAATCTTCATTATTTTGCGTTAGACCGTTGATGATCATTAGAATGACTAATATTTTCACACCATGCTAAAAAAATTAAAAAAAAGTGCTGTGAACATCGATGTATCACATTCAGCATTACGACTACGAGACATTATTTACTTTTTATGCGACGTCCTACCACGGTATCCTTGCCATAGGTAAGCAACCCGCAGTTCTTTTTTTCCTTTTCTTGGGGCATACGGTGGAATAAAAACTCGAAATGTGTGGCCTCAAAGAATCTTGTAAAGCAACAATAACCTATTCTGGGCCTAAACGAGGTCGTGTTTATTCTATCGAAAGGAAACCACTTCACCTGAATATCAATATGCTCTAGTTCAAAATAATTGAGGATACCATTTACTAAAGGTGATCTTGGATTTGAATATGCACCACTCAGCAATGAAGGGGCTCGGTCACCAATTTATTCTATAGTCGATTGTCATAGTGATTGACTGTGAGATGCAAATGATTTCGTTTTACGATTCGTCGCTTACTTTGCGAGCTATTCCCAATGAAAATTCGATGATATTCACTCATTGTGCAAAATATTCGCCCCGTTCACTATTTAAACTCTTTTTTAAGAGATTTTTCTCACGGTGAAAGATTCTTTTTAAACGAATAAATGAACAAGTATACTCCTGGAACCTCAGTTCTGCGGAACTTCTATTCGTGACCCACAAGGTATGACGTTGATGCAGATGAATGTACAACACATAATTCAATATAAAGGGCTGCACACTTGAGCCTGAAAATTTCCTTTGTCGTACGTTCACTGATTATGCACTTAAATCGGGGTGAATAGAGCCTTATGAAATAAAAGGTAGCGGGTTAAACAGCATAAAGTCTCATAATAAAACAAACCATTTCGTGCTATCTTTCATTCGATACTTTGGATGCCGTTGTGTTCGGAGCGAGATTTTTTAAGAATCAACCCAAATCTATCCCGTTTATATCCTCATTTCTAACCAGTAAATGCAATGGAAAATAACTCTAAAGTCTACATGCCATTTAGACCCAGCACATGACATTTCTTGCTCTGACCATATTGTGAGCCATTTTTTCCCCTTTGAAGCGATGACGTAACCAGTGTTCAGGTTATCCAGAGACTATGTACAAAGCTGAACTTCTCTCTATCCCGTGAGCTGTGTGGTGAAAAATTCGAGGCCTTTGATCTACCGCCACTGGGATCGGCATTATTTGGAATTCAGGATTCTATCAATTAAATTAAATCTTCAGCACATGAGCGGAAGTTTAAAACTTCTCTATTTTCGATTAATCTTGAGGTTGTACTCCCACACTGGGCATCGACAGACCGCATTTAATTAACCCTTCCAGGGCCATCTGTTTTTTTAAAGTTCTAAGCTAAGTAGTTTAGGAAATAAATTATTCCCCAAATACAAATGAAGGTAAATATTAAAAAATTTGACTCCTCTGATTTCTGGCTTTTTCCATCTACCAAAGCCTCGTTGTCCTCATCCTTTTTCTATTGTGTGCTCCTATTCCTTTCCTTCCTTATCTGTGAATTTATTTATCTATATGTATATATTTATTTGTTTATTTTACAAAATATGAGTGCAGTGATAATTTAAACGTCCGGTAAAACCCATCCCGAAGTTTGCTCAAAGTAAATGGCTTGGTGGCGGAACTGGTTAGCACGCCTGACCGGCTCTCGGGAGATCCGGGTTCGAATCCCGGCTAAGTCAAATATTTTTTCATGGAGAACTTCATCCTTTGGTGTTTTTAAAATATATAATGTTTAAATAAAATAAATATGGACTTAAAAGTGGAGCGCTTTATTTGCTCCTGGCACTTTTCGCGGGCTTAACTATCCCTGTTTGACAGAGCCTTTCTTCGTTCGTTTTGAACAGGTGCGACTCTCCGCTGCTGCTGGTCGACAGCGACTTTGAGGCGAAGGCGTGCTTGGCGGCGGCCGCGTCGACTTCCGGAGACGAGGAGGACGCGGACGAAGACGAGGAGGACGATTGGGACGAGGTGGACGCTCTGTTACTCTCGTCGTCCTCTTCGAAGCGGCCCTTCCTCGAGCCGCCCCGCGCCTATCGCCTCGCCCCTTTCGCCCCCAGCCTCGGCCCCCCGCCCTGGCGACCCACCCCACTTCCGCCCCTGCATCCCTTCTACCCGCCATTGGAGCGGAGGCGGCCCCTGCCATCCTCCGCCTCCTCCACGGCCGTCGCATCCTCCCGCCCCCTCCTGCCCCCGGCCGCATTCTCCATGGAGGACCTTCACATCCTCGAGTGACCCCGCGCAACAGCCGGTAAGTATGTCCCTGGAACCCTTCAGCATCATTTATCATGTAGAATAACATTCCACCGTTTCGTACTCTGAAAAGTCTCCCCTGCATATTGTCTGTATACCGTAGGGTGGCGCACTGGCCCACCGGCTACCCAAATCGGTCACTTGGTTTTAATGGTTGGTCCGTTCCGCTCCCCTGGCGCTCGCGGACCAACTCAGGTAGGTGGCGGGCCCGTGCGCCACCCTACGGTATACATACTATAGTTCATTCATGTTTCCACCTACTCAGTAATTCAATCAGGCATATTTTAATGACTGAAGTTTGAATAGAGTCCGAAGATGCAAGCGGGTTGGAATGGAATTTTTCCATATTGAAATAAAAACTTGCAATTTTCCACGATTATAAAATTTATTTGGCAGAGATTTGATCTTCTTGAAGATGAAGTAGTAACATCTAAACCTAGGTCGGAATACATTTTATAATCGTGGAAAATTGCATGTGTTCATTTCAGCATGAACTGCGGCTTGAGCTCACCCCTTACAAAACCACTGGCATATGAATTTTAAAAATTCAGAGTCGAGGGGACCAGTTCCTTTCTCTCTACTATCTCGCCCTTTTAGTTTGCTTCATATGGGATTTAAACCCATGCCCTTTCGATCTGAAGCCAAGCACTCTGCCCTACACGCCACGACCCCTCCTTATTAATATTTATATAGCGTTAAAAACCCTTTTTCCACTATCAAATTACCCATTGCTAAATAGTTATTAATTTATTTTATAGCAATTTATTTAATTTAAGTTTTAATTATAACTTTCGTATTTAAAAACTTCAAGTCAAGGCACAGTCCTAGGTAAGAAAAAATTACTCCATGGACCAATAAATTTGGTTGGTAGATCTATCAAAGATTGGTCCCAATTTCTTTCTCCCGCTAAGCAGGTTTTTCTTAACTATAATTGACAGTACTGTATACGCCGTTGTGATTAGATACTGCTTTCAAATGATTTATTTTAAATTGAGTAAATATGTGAGAAAGTAAATAAAAACAAAGAATATTCAGGTTAGGTAACACATATGGAATTATCGAAGTAAAATAATATAATTCACGAAACTCCCAATGGAGGCTCATTCAAACACTTCTGAACAGGATAAATTAACTATTGATTAATATTATTCCTTTGCTAATTTTAATTTTTATGAAATTAAATACCATTGCTTGTTTACAAAGGACTAAAATTGTATTGCTGACCCTTACTATGTTCTGAACTTAAAATACTCCTCAATATTAAATGGTATGATGATCATTTTTCTATCGTCAAGATTATGGCAGGTTTTAATGCCATGAATTATTATTCTCCAACAACGGAGTATACTCGTTGGGATTAAAATATAACAACAGTTCTACCAGAAAACTGCGTTCCTTTTACCTCATTTTCGAAACTTAATCTCCAAAGTATGAAATCCCTCAACTTTGACGTATTAGGTTCTTTCAGTTTGCCTTGACTAAGATGCGCCATTAATTTCTCATCCATTCAGTCTTCCAGCGATATTTGCTTTCTTGGATCTCTGTCCGATAAATACCATTCCCTTCATTCTCTTTCCTCAATTCTTCCTCCAACTTGGTCGTTGAAACTCGACCTCAACATTCCTGTCTTTTTAACTTCTCAAAAAAATTTGAGGTTTCCAATTTTTTCTCCAACACATTTATTTTCCTCCTCAGCAAACCTCATTCAATATCAAGTGGAATTTCTTAACTATTTGCCTGGCCTGTGGTATAAAGCCATATTTGGCCATTTTTTGACTTCTTATATCAAAACAATTTTCGAAGAAATTAAAAGAGGAACGCGAAAGTCCTAAAGTATCATTGAATGCCTTCAACAACCATGAAGTTTCAAATAACAATCTCTAAAATTATAAGGTATATTTAGGTTTACTCTGGTATTTTTTATTTTCGGCTAACTGATTCCACGAAGAAACAATAACTTATGATGGAGTTGCATTGCGTACAAAAGCGTTCTACCCAAATAGATACTGCAAGGAAGCTGGGTGCGTTTTTTGGGTGGACTTTGCAGTTACCATTAAAACTGTTTTTCTTGGGTATCCAGGCCTTTCAGACATTTTACTTAATTAAGTGGAATTTAAGGACAATAGTTTTTTAGTATTGGACGAAAATCTGAGATTATAGCTTTCTGAAACAATTATTCCTTGAGATTAATTAAACGAGAGCTTTGAACGAGCAGGAAACATAGGATTGCGCAATCTCGTCCATTTTGAGATTAATTTTTCCAGACAATTGGATCCGCACATTTTCGACCAAGTAAGGAGTTTCGATCCCATTTTAATGCGTAAAAATGTTAAAATTGTCTCCTCTGGTATCTTCGGAAATATTGCAGATTCGTCCTGAAACACCCTGTATACGGGGAAACTAGCTGTATTGTAGAGAAGAGAGAGATAGAACATCGGAGCTGCATTAAACTTTTCCATTCGGAGCATAGCCTCGCTGATCACCACCATCATCAGCTTGAAAAGACATAACTGCTCCACAGAACATTGTGGTATCGCGATAGACTCTCCAAAGAGGAAACTGGATAGCGGAAACGTCAAACACGACAACGATTTAACCAAGAGTCCAACGAAGCTTGAGCCCTGTCTTCATTTTAATTAAGAAAAATAGGCGCCTAAAAACAGTTTGCGTGAAAATACAACGCGATTTTAAACTGAACTTACGATTGTAAAAAATATGGTCTTGGGCCCTAATGACGATGGTAGACTTGTCTAAAGAAACGTTGGACTTTATACAGCCTGGTGAAATCCCGAGAAAACTTCGTAATATCTTTTGGTTATCAATTACATTTCATTATTGCAGTCAATGAGTATCCTGTGAAAAGAATTATTGGACGTAAAATTTACGGTTGTACAAAGTACACCGCCGATAGAGAAATCCATTTAGATTAAGTCGTTTTCAGTATGACAATTTCTCAATCGGGTGCGCTAAAAATTTCTCACTCTAATTGAATTCGTGAATAAATCTTGCGATTTCTATCAACTGTCAAGCAACTCTTTCTTATTATTGACTTTTTCTCGCTATATTATGGGTACACATTCATTTGACAATAATATATATAATGTCATACAATATAATAATGTTTACCAACAATTCAAATGCATAAAACGGCTAACTTTTGCGTATGCATGACAATTTTGAGAAGCAAGATACACATTTAGCGCGATTTTAACGGTAAATCAATGAATTTATAACCAATTCATAATTATCTGCACCTTACGTTTTCTGATCGCATATCTGGGTCTTGTTCCTTTGAGAAAACCAGTGAGGGTAATGAGTGAGCGTGTCTATGCATGTTCTTATTTGCTCACCATTATTATCGGTTCGATTGTAGTCAGTATCAAATGAAAAACTTCACAAATCTGAGCGTTCGCGTATTTACGACCTATACGGAAGTTTTGAACTTTAGATCTGCAAGGGGGGGGGGGGGGGGAAAGAGCACATGGATGTGTTTGTTTGTATTTTTTCTAGTGTTAGAAGAAGTATTTCACGAAGTATTCACATTGTACGCATACTTAGACGTAATCACGTTCGAAGACGATTTTTTCCGTCATAATTCAGTTCTATAACAACCTTAACTAACTCATCTAGACCACACAGGGTGGAATAATTTCATAGTATAATGATTTGCATACACTCATTAAATACTATGGCTATAGACGCATTTTCCCCTGTCACCTATTGTTGTGGGATAGCTTTCACAAGCCAGCCACCTAATCATCAAAAGACTGCCTTGGGCTGTGTAAATGTATATAAGTGAGATCATATATCTTGCCATTAAATATTACGTTGCTGATAACTTATCACTGGCAAAAATAATTGTGATAAAAATTTTTGTGTGATAGCTTTCCAACCAAATTCACTTTCTGGTATCAGGCATAGATGTAATTACTTTATAGATATTGAAGAATTGCCCTTGCTCTCAATAAATAGAATTGTCTACGTGTTCTCAGACTAGGTGTTCTTTTTCCTGTTTTCTTGTTTCAGGATAATTTACACTAGCTAAACTTGCCAGCTAGCAACCCTTGAAAAGACCACAAAGGGTTCCTGGGAACTTACCGAGGATTGATATTCGCCGATGAACCGACAGGGTTGTCCCGGAGGAGCGGGGTCAAGAGGCTGGTCCCCCATAAGGAAGGAAGGTCGCGGTCAACAGCTCATCGGAATCCGCCCTCCTGTTGCGGCCAACTCTTCTCCGTCACGATGCGGTCTTCTGCTTGGCGCCGGCGCCAATAGCGGCCGTGTCCAGGGACGGGTAGATGCGGGTGTGTCATCACCACTGCAATAATGATATTGATAACAATAATGATGAATATCTCAACAATGAGGACTGCGGACCGAGTGAGGTCCATTCTTTTCTCTTTTTAAATCCGCGAAATAAATGTTGTCTTTGTGTGTGTGTGTTGTCCGCTCCTTCATTTGCGAAAGAAATGATATCGTTTTTTCTCATTGCCGTAAGGGTTTGATGTATTTTTAAAACGCTAGTGTATGTTGAGCTGTTCCAGGGCGTTTATTCCCGTTATTATTAGCTGTCACCAACGCAAGTTAGCGCAGACATTAGGGATACTCACTTCGTTTGTAGTATTATCTTCTAGTGGTTAATTAATAATAGATTTATCCATCTATTGGCGATGAAATAAGCAAGACAAAAGCCCATGACATTGTTTCCAGTTAGCAGGCCTAGATGCGGCTAACATCAGCTTCTCCAAAATTAAAACAATGGAAAACAAGTGGCTCTGCACCCAGAGATCTCTGCACCCATGTGGTAGTTTAGGGAACTTTTTTCCCTTACGGTGAATACCTGTGACAAATCCGCTCAGGAGACGGCTAGTCTAGTGGAACCTATTCTATGACAAAGAGCTCCAAAGTCTTGTTTTTAGCAGGAACGCAAAAAATATTTTTTTTAGCACTGAATGCATTAGGAATAATAATAATTCGACTAAAGGAGCGTTGAGCATATATTCGAGAATTGCACAAAGACTGTTTTGCAATCGGACATTATGAACAAATGTCGTCAGAACCCGAAAATTTAAATATTTATAAAATCAGGTGGATTTCAGGATTAAGCCCTACAGATCATGCCATGATAACAGCAGTATTTAAGTCATTGCGTATGATACTTGGCTTCATCATTTACAGGTGAAATTTTTAGCCTATTTAACGAAATTTATAAACTCATTATGTGTGCGATTTGACATAATGTTACCAGCAGGGGAATCTGCATACCCCTCTAGCTCCCGCTGAAGTAAAATTTTGGCTACTTTTTCACGGCGCATTGAAGCAATTGAAGCTAGGCTGAATCAGTGCGGGCTCTCAAATACGGCCGATTCACTTGTTTAATACTTCGAAAAATGCGTAAGATTCAAATTCAATAAAATTGCATTTTTGGTGCAAAAACTGCAGTAAGAGATGAAAGTAATTTATCGTCCGAGTCGCAATGTCATCCGAATTATATGAGCCAAGGAAAAGAATAACTTCCATATTTGAGCGATATGCTATCCATGTAAATGGATCGCAATAATAGAGGTCCCTCTCAAGATGGTGGCATGCGTAATTTTTAGATTTCACGTGGAAAAGGTGAGAGTATTCAATTGTTTGGCATTCAGTGATCAGCTAGTGCTAGCAAGATTGAATTTATAAACGTGGCGAGAGCTGCTGATTTGATCGCTAATTTTCGTTAGATACAGCTAATAAGAACTGGAATAAACGTCTAGGTCACTAATTTGGGGAAACACGGAAATTTTCACGCGTTAAGCAAAAAATTAGGGCCCTTTCTCTTTCCTTGAGGGGCCCGACGTTAAAGAGCAAGCTATGCACAAACGGTCGGAAATGTCTGGTCCATTTGGCTTTTTACACCAAAAGTGCACAGCCGACGTACATGTTCACAATGGGTTTAAACTACACCTGAGTTTACTAGTCCACTGATGACGTGGCTAATTCAAAAAAGCTTTCTCAAAAATAAAAAAGAAGATAATAACAACTAGGATAACACATCTATAACTCATCACCTTAGATACTTATTTTTATACGACGTGTCTGTGATAATAAAGTTGATAATACATAAGTTAGTTGGCCTATATTCGAAGCTGTACCTAACGAAAGAAAAAATATATATATTCACTTTTTTCGTCTAAAGTGCATAACAGCGAAAGTTTTATTACTCCAAGTGTTGTAACAGAGGCAGATATTTTTAAGTGAATGTGTAGAAATATATTAAAAATATTATACATGCCTTGCGGCATTTTTAAATTGCACAAGCAAAATTATTAATATACCGTGTAAACCAGTTGTTGTAAATACATATCAAAATAAAAAGAAAACATGATATTTTAAGAAAAGAATTTACTGTGTTTCATTTCCCAGGCTTCCACGCTGGACCATGAGGATCCCGCATTTTACTGATTTAACGCTTTCGTTGTAAGTATGGTCGCGTACGCAGATTTGCGTTAAAGCATAAAATTGAAGCAAGCAGAAGCCTGTCCATTGATTCGGCATGATACAGTAACCTACCGTGTAAGTTGGGTTTCCCTTACACTTGCGTGTATGTATGAGAAATCGTCAATTTTGCTGCAATCCGAGCCTGCCGAAGTATGCAGAAGATATGCTACAAATACAAATTCCATCAAGGTAATGGATAACTTTTACCTTATATAAAAATATACCAATTAAAAATATGCTGGTATACTTTTAGGTTACCTATCCAGCTAACTTTTTCACTTATCCGTTGAAAAGAAACTGTCGTCAGAGAAAGTACAGGGTTTTTATGTCCTCATTTACCGTAAGAGCTTGTGTATTTCCAGTGGCGCCGACTCCATGGGGCCTGAGGGGGCCCGAGCCCCCTCAAAAATTCGTTATGGGTGTGAGGAAAAAATGTGCCAGGCTTGTCGATTTTCCCCGGAGTGTTCAGATATCGATATTCGAGTTATCAGAGTTCTAATGTTGATCATATGACTCTCTGAAAACGCTAAAAAACTTAAAACTCACTACTTATAAAATTTCCCGGGTCAAGATCCCCGGTTTGGACCCCACCATATTTTTTGTAAGTCGGCGTCCCTGTGTATTTCTGCTTCTTCCAAGGTAGAAGAATAAGAAGTGACCGAGGCTTCAACTGCCGACGGCAGGGGGTATAATTAACACCCTCTTCAGATAACTGTTTGGCTTGGCTCCTTAATATTCCCTTACTAGTTAGCCCTTTGGAATAATTTTTATACTCAGATGTATCTTTGACATATTGGCATACCAACGTATATGAAATCGAATGAAATCAATATCTATCAAACTGTAGGATATCGGCAGGATGTTTATCCTTGAATTATAGCATAAAAACTTCGGTTTTTAGGCTAAACCTATTATTTAGTCTGTTTAACGAAGTTTAGGGTAGAGAAGAATATGCTTGAAGCCATATGTACTTGAAATTTTGGAGGACGGAATACACTGATATTTTAAATTGTTCATCGAACTGTTTAGTATGAATCTTTAGTGAAACACCAACTTAAATGTTTTCAATGATAAAAACGAACAAACTTTGTAATAATCCACCAATTTATTTACGCGGTACGACTAGTTTCGATGCAGCGGCGTCATCCTCAGGTACAAAGGTTACAAGCAATCAAACATCCTTATATATTATGTGGTATCTGTGGTATTACCACCAACCACCACCACCACCAACCACCAACCACTCACCACCACCCGCCCAATCACCTACTTCAGATTTCCCAGCCACCCCTTCCACCTACCTTCTTCCTCCCCCACAGATACCGCATGATATAAGGATGTTTGATTGCTTGTAACCTTTGTACCTGAGGATGATGCCGCTGCGTCGAAACTAGTCGTACCGCGTAAATAAATTGGTAGGTTAATACAAAGTTTGTTCGTTTTTATTCATTGAAATGAACTTCCACAAAGTTGAGCCTGTGACTGTAGAGATTAAATGTTTTCATTCAAATTTTAGGGGGGCGATTTTCCTTTTGCTGACCCTTGGCCACGTCGCCGAGGGGAACCTTGAATAACCATTCCGCTTCCGGCCATGAGCAACAAAAATGGGTCGCTTGCATCAATTTTGATGTCCACAATGAAAAGAGAGCATATCATGCCCCAATATTATCACTTTCATTTTCCTTGAGTTTTCTCGGAGGAGAACGGAAGATCAGCCAGCCAGGAAGTCATGATATGATGCGATGATAAGAACTGTAGTAGAAGGAGAAGAAGACTTATCGTTCCATTACGCGTCCGCCCATTCTTTTCACTAATTGTCCAGGCGTTATAAAAGGCCTTTCATTTATTTCCTCCCAGAGGGCGCTCCTTCCTTGCGATTCTTTCCCAAGACCCCATTCTTTCCGGGGTCCAGTTACCCTTCTTCTTTTATTGCCCGAAGGATTCGTATAGTGGTCACCGTAACTTGAGTTTATTCGCTCCACCCCCTGAGATCAGCACTGCCATCCCATCCCCAGACACCATTCTCATCTTCCCCAATGGTACTGCGACGGCATTGACCACGAATAGTCCCATAGAGGATTCTGCAGCCGGGCACTGAATGTCCCGTCACCCACCTCAGTTGCAAGGGGACGCATTCCTTCCCTTTTAGACCGACAGAGGGTGTAACCCGTTAATTTCAGCACGTCTTCCCGACGATTGCTCACATCGAAGCAATGCACATGAGAATGAACCGTACCTATTCCAAAAGGAAAGGATTTAGTAAATTTAATGCAATTAAAATCGATAATGTCGAATGGGATCCAAGACTGTGAAATTTGCATCAATTTTCGTAAGATTTAATCCTTTTTCATTTTTAAAATGACATTCTCATTGTAAACTTTGAAAAATTACGAAAGACCACGCCCAGCATTATCTCTTTCCTTTCTTAATGCTCATTCACAGTTTGCTTCTGATTTTATCACCGCTACTTGGTTTTCACACTCCGTGGCATGGAGCCTTTTAACAATATTCCCATCGATAGCCTATTTGATCTTATTTTCTTACGTGCCCTGAATACTTCAGGGTATATAGGTATCACGAATACTAACATAAAGGATTCACATGTCGGCCTTTTGATTCATAGTCACCCACTGCGCCTTCAAATCGGTTTTCTAAACTCATCACTCAAGCCGCTGACAGGAAGACTGATCCGAATTTGGTGACTTTTAACTAAGGCAGTCAACTTAAAATTTATATTTGCAATGGTGTTATCCGTAAAATTCATAGATTTTCAATCTTATCCTGATTACTTTAACAATTTTGCTGTGAGTGTTGAGACTGAGGACGCTTTCCAAAACCTATTTAAATTCGCCCTGAGAGAAACAAAAATCATACTTCAACTAAACGAACTCATGCCTCCTCTTTGCAGGCCTTCCATGTATATAAAGTAACTATTTAACTACATCTTCCTCTTTTCAAATACATAAAATTTGATTGTGAGAAAACACTGAGGTAAAATTTTCAAATTTCAGATACAGGCAAATGCTGACCAGGCCCTATTCTATATACCTTTGAAATTCCAACGGATAGCAAAAGTATTAAGCGAGCAAATTTAAAGGAACGAAGCGTTCAAGTGGAATGGATGTCTAATTGTTTTACAAAAGTCGCCACTCGCGTCGCTGACAGCAGAACGATCCAAATTTCACGGGTTATGAATCATGATTTTGTTTCTTCTACGAAATTAAAATTAGAAGAGCAAACGAGAATTCATGTGAGCGAAGGAATGCACATAAGAATCAACCAAACAAATCCCGTGAGGGAAGGTTTTATCCCATTAAACGAATCGTACATTCAAAATCATCGAATTTGATCCAAGACTGAGAAATGACGAATTTAGAAATTCGAAAAAAAATCGAGAAATTCGAAAGTATCGAAAATCATAAATTTTAAACGCTATTCCGCGCGAGTCAAAATACCCTAATTATAAAAACTGGGAAATAAATGGATTGCTCTCCATTTAACGCCGCACAAAGGACATTTTTGAAAACCGAACAGAAAAAGACCGAAGTTGAAAGCTTCAACGGAGCGGAATGTGGTTTCCTCTGTGCGATCCTCATGGGAGCGAGCATAGGAGCGAGTCAGCGCCGCAAGGAAAAGGGAGAGCGGATGGTTATCATCAGTATGAACGACCGTCCACCGTGCCATCTAGGGAAGCCCTGAATGGTCGTAGTAAATCCATTCGCCCGGTTATCCCATCAGAGTGCCTGGGGGGGGGGGGGGGGCATGGCTTTCTTCCTTGGCAAAATGAGGACAAACTAGGCGTATCCGGGGACACCTGGGCTTTCCCCGCTTTTCAAGAAGAATTATATGATGGGCAACCTCTAAGTAAGTATCAACCGATGCGAGTTAATAATGTTAATTTGCGCGTAAAAAAACTGTGGGGTATGTTATGGTATTTCAGGGAGGAGTCCGACAGGTCATGCTATTTGCGTCATAGGGAATGGTTAGAAAATAAGCGTGGAGAGAAACCCGGTGTCAGTATCAGCCTGCTCTAAACGAAAGGCGCAAAGGGGACCACGGCTTAACGTCCCATTCGACGGGCATGTCGTCGTACTTGAAATGCCCTCCATGATGCAATCCAGCTGGGATTGGGTAGTTTCTGAAACATCCCTTCCACCTCCGGGATTAGAACCCAGGCTCACAAGGCGGGAAGCCAACAAATTAGCCAACACTCTAAATCGAACCCCATGACCGTGAACTTTGCACCAATTGTCGCAAGACATAATCCATTTATTTAATATTTTTTTAAATGGCTCTCTCGATGTAAACGTTGAAATTTTGCAACGTTTAAATTTGAATTACGCGTGACCAAGCTCAACCTTGTCACACTCCTTCCCTAATTCTTGTTTATTCAGAACGATCCTTCTTTTGTCACCGCTACTTAGTTTTCATTTAAACTAAAGATGATTCTCTTTCATTGTAAAGCATTTAGGTTTTTTAAAGGATTAAAGTCATTGTTAATTCTCTGCCTTAGGAATTAGCGCAAATCATGTACTTACATAATTGTTATTCTAAATATGGCTCTTAAGCCTTAAATACGGAATTCAAACTTTCTTTTGCATTCAAACCAATCCAATTCGCTCTCTCAAGAGAGGAAAATATGAATTTATTAATTTGAAGTGTCCGAAAATATCACTTGCAAGTGAAGTCAGAAAAGGTAAGTAATAATTTTCTAGCGCTGACACTCACAGACTTCATTCATAAGTCATTATGTAGGTACATCTGATCCTTCTATAAGTCGAGGATGATTGACTTTCAACCTAAATATTACGTAAACCGCATGGCGCAAAACATTTTTAATTAGCCAAAACTACGGCAATGACTCCTTCAAATACTTCTTATGAAGCAGACTCAGACGAAACCGAGAGACGAAGTATAATGCGCATATAATTCTATTCCTTCTGGAGTTGATGAATGGAGTCCGCAAACATGATTTCTCCTAAATGTAGTTGTTCCTTCTTGCAATTCTTTTGAATTTTTATACCTAAACCAATTCGAAGAATGCCACGTGTAGACCCGATATTTTTTCCACGGGTCCCGCAAATTTCATGCCGGCCTCCTGGCGCTAAGGAAATTTTGAATGGAATATAGTTGGTTAAAGGTTATAATGTGGAATGTTTTTTATTTCTAACACTCAAAGATTAATAGGCTAAATAAAAATAATCAAGATGATTTATATATAACTTAGAGGAACTACGTGCTCGCAGTCACTCTGAGGAGAGTTGCTGTCCACTTACTTATTCCTTACGCCAGCCGCTGCAGTCTTAGTACTTACACTCTGTTCAAGGGATGGACAGCATATTAAATGCCCGATTAAAGGGCTGTAAGTGACTGAAAATAAGAGGCTTTTCATTAAAATCGTGCAATAGTACGCGCTTTTCCCTCTTAATTCATTTAAAAAAATGAGCCGTGCGCAGGAAACTTCGAATTCTTCAGGTTGACATTATTGCGTAGTGATTTCCAAAACAAAAAGCAACACGCTTCACGTAGTTCGAAATTCATAATGTCTATGATTCCATATCTTCAGAGGTTTGGGTAATTTTAAAGTTTTCAGAGGGTTGCTGAATAAGATTTCAAAGCCTACGAAAGCAGAACGGCCTGTGTAGCCGCTATCTTTAGCATAAGCTCAAACGATTAAGCTGCTGCGAGTAATATTTTTCTCTGGGAGCGGCATGCTCACTGATTTTTTTACAGTTACTTTAGCCATTTAGACTCATTCTGACGACGTAACCTCCGCTGATTGCAGATAGAATGAATTGAACGGACTTAATGCAAACTTCTATCCTCCAATCTGCTCGTTCCGCCGTAAAATCCGCTTTTAGACTCGTTGGGTTCCAGAATTAAGAGAACGCATACCTCTCTCTCTACCGGATGTATTAAGTATACCTTCTTTGGTGACGTATCACTCGATAGACAAAAGCGCTGTCATTTTAAGCTTTCGGAGCAAGTAGAGTAGGCCTTTGTCGCATTTGCCTCTATCTCCAACATGAAAAAAACATCACATGAGTAAACAATGAGATTTTAAATAGGAGAAAAAGGCAAATGTTGAATAGAGCTTATTTGCTAATTCCTGAAACTTTCATGATGATAAAGCAACGTACGTGGGAACCATGATTCGCAGGGAGAAAATATTAGCAAACTGTCGTATGCGAACTTTGAGTACTCTTCCCGGAGAGTTAACCTCATTAACTAATATCTCACCCGAAGAAGTTATAAGTAGAGCCAAATCTATCAGTTTTATCAAAAGCATGCATCAAAAAAATAAATTTAAAGACAACATAATTTCATTTTAACTGATATTTAATCTTTCATTACCTACGACAAATGTTTTTCATTTTATGGAGAAAAAAGTTATCATTAAAAGTTAAACAATTTTTCCACACCTCACCCTAAATAAGACAAGGGTTATCATGATCATATCGAGTTTAAACTTTGCCAATAACATTTGCAGGAAATATGACCATTTTAAAAATTAACTCTCAAAATTTGGACGCTAATGTTGTGAGAAGGAAGTACTAATGCATGCATCTTCCAGGGACAGTGGACAGCTAACCAGAAAGAATCCACGCGTTAGATTGAGAATAGCATATTTATTATTTTCGGCCCAATATGTAACAATAATTCCTACGATACTAATGTTTGCTGCTTAAAAGTCAGTAACGTTAGGCGATGAAGAAAATATTTTTTCTGCGGGTTAAAAGCATGCGTTTAAATTTAAACAAAAATCTGTTACTCGCTTAATCTTATTTTTGACGTGACCGCGTGTGCTTGAAACGTTTCGGTTTATGCCGATACGGATGTTTTTTCCCTATTTATATGAACAATATTGCAGAAATAAAGCATTATTTGAAAAAATTCTTTTGCCATTTCACGATAACGAGAAAGCAATAACGTTCATTTAGACAGGAAGATACCGGTAGAGGTTTTCGCTTTATGCAACGTCCCACCATATATTTGGGACCGCCAGGGCTTTTGAAGGGATTTTATATTGGAAAAAGCGAGGGTGAAGCAAGGGAAGTGACATGTGAGGGGGGGGGGAGGGCAGGGAGAGGCGTTTGCTCACTGGAGAGACGGAATTCCATATCTAATCAGGCTCTTTGGGAGCAGGACAGCAGTCTTCCAAAGCCACGCTCAGCCGTTACGTTAGGGAGAGCCAAATAGCGGAGATTTTGCGGCAGAATGAACTGATTCCGCGCTAAGCGTTGCGAACATTCACTCGACTCTTCAACTCTTTGCAATTATCAGCGAATTCCTCTCCAGTGATTGCATTGAATCTAAATTACTCAAAAGACCTTTGAAATCTAGGAACCAAAACTCACAGATAGGAAATGCATGGCAGAAAGCAGTTACTAAATTCATAAAGTCAGTCGTTGAAATGACATGCTTATAAAAGTCTAATGTTAAGTTTAAAAAAATTAGAAGTTTGAATAAATTTTGGTTAGCAATGCAGCCTACATCATTTGTGTGGTACGGTTAACTACGAGGTATAAATATCTGTTTTAGATAAATTCCTTACGACAAGCGCACACATTATTTGCTAGATAATAAGCTACGGTAATAGTTTTGCTAGCATTTAGGTAGTATTACTCCTGGAGACTTTTGGGGCCCGTTTTCAGGAGACAATCTCAGGCAACTCAACGATATAAGTTATCAAAGTCAAGTATTATTAGTAAATTACCCAAGTACTGCACCATTTATGTTGACGAGGAATTTTTCTAAAACCTTTCTATCGTATTCACTTTTAACTTTCTTTGCCAAGCATCAACTGAGTAGATACGATGATGGCATTTACGTCTTTTTTGTAAAAAAGGAACGAAAGAGGTCCTAAAACATTTCATTGAGGCCTGAGATGAACTTTTACAGTATCCGAGCGAACTCTATCCAAAAAAATCCTATTCATGATCATTTAAAATCCTTGATCCAACCACCTACGTTTTTATCAATGCCATATGATCCCAAATGTTAACTTAAACTTTGACTGTGAAACATTACCGAAAGCCTTTACGAAATATGGAAATATAGCGTTAACACTTTCACTGCGGAGCACGTCTATCGACGTGGTCGTGATCTTCTGCCAGCGGCGGACCACGTCGATCGATGTGCTAACACACTGGCGTATGAAATGGCTTCTGATTGGATTAATTCTATACATACCGACATGTGCTTAATTATTCTTCTTTTTTATGACCCAGCCATCATATATTCGGATCCGTTTCAAGGTACCTTTCTTACATTGAAAGTCCTGGTGATGTCTTTCACTTGCGGCTAATATACCGCGAGCAGAGTGACCCTTTACTAAATCCGAGGTATTAGTAAGCAAAAAGGTTTTGCCTACAGGAATTACCTATGATAGAATTTAAAATTATCTTTTATAAAATCCTGCCTGAAGCAGAAGTATATGAGAAAAGTCTTTTATTACCACGCTTTTCCCTCAAGTATTGGCCTAACCTTAAATATCAGGGGATATTATCTCCGTTAAATAATTTGCGAATACTACCTTCAAGAAAAACGTTATGGTCTCCAACCACGACTGTATGAAAAGACATAAACTGCTCCAACATAACTCTATCCCAGAGCTACGCTGCCAAAATGTTCATGATGAAAAATGAAGTATTTCCATTAGAAAAAAGTACAGAACAGAAACCAAGGCATTTTCTTCCGTTGTGGATATTTTTTTCACGTTGGAGGAGCAAGAAGTATATATGCTGCTGATTATACTTTACACCAAATCAGTATACATTCGCAGGTAGTGCCACAGCTCCTTGGCTAAAGCCAAAATTAGGACAGAAAGGAGTTAATGAAAGCTATTACTGGAAAAATTCATGAAATTAGCACAGTCGCATATTTAGCGTATCGCTTTGGTTACTCTGTACCTAACGATGATAGCTTAAGGCCGTGTGGATTAAGGGATGACGGTGACATATTGTTTTTCAATGACATATAAGCACTCTATATTCAATGGAGAGGGATTTAAGGAAAGGCCAGGTGATACAGAGTAATGCCTCATATGAAATCCTGAACAAGCCCTACGTTCCATCGTGTAGCACTAAACTGAGGATCCTCCTCTGTGTGACATTACTCATCATGTTCTGTGGTTCCAACCACTCATCTATACCTTGAGATCCTCTGATTTATAGGCATAAAGGGATTATTTACATGTTGAGTTTTGACTTCCATGACTGTTAGAAGGCACACAAAATAGTTAACCCTGAACTCTTGCAGCGACAACTCAATATGGCTGACGTAGGGAGAGGCTAGAATATACGAGGATGTCAAGAAAATAATGAGAATTTCATTTCTTCGAAAATGATATTTATTTATTTATTCGTTTTCATTTATTACATCGCCTTCCAAATAGACCCCATTAGATATTATGCACTTGTGCTAGCAAATATCCTCAAGCTCACAAAAACATGTCTAACCTTAGCTGCCACAGGCAAAGTAAATGTTGAATAAAACTGTAAATTTTATCATCCTTCAGAGACATGAATGCCAACAGAATAAAAAAATGATCGTATGAAAACCGAACTCTTCAAACTTGCGAGAACTTTAAAAATGTATTTCCCGTTATTTTCTGAATACATCTCGTATTTCAAATATGTGAGGCGCGAATAAATGGCTCCTGGTACTCTAATCTGTCGGGTAACCCTTATCTATCAGTCAGTACGATCAAGGGTAAAATGACCATTATATATGCTCTATTGAAAAATACATTTCGCAGGTACAAGCGTTGGGGAATTACGCTGAAAATGGATGATTATGCGATAAAAAATACCCTTCGTGATGAAAATTACAATGAAAGCAGTTCTTCTCTAACCTGCGTATTATTCGTAAAATTCCAATTTGAAAATTGTACAGTTATCATGCGCTCCAAACGACCCATCGTCATGTTGGCTGAGTGTGACGTCAGAGTCCAATAAACAATAGGTTTACGTGGTGCCATTAGACCATTTGTCCCAGTTTTAGAAAAACCTTTGTATCTCTCTATAAAAATTTTTTTATATGTTAATTTCATCATCAGCTATGTAAAATATTTATCCTGAATAATTGACAGGTTTATAGATTGCATGCATACTGGAAGATGGAGCACAGTCTTGACGAATAGAAGTTTAGATAGGGTAAACTTGAACTGAAGGATTAACTTTCACTCTATCTGCCCCCCCCCCCCCCCACTCTCTTTGTCTTCCTTCTAAAATCCCAAATATCTTCGCTCGCCCATGAACAAATCTCCACAAGCTTAAATACCACTGTAATATCCACACATAAGGATGGACATTTTTCCCCAAGAGTATCACTCCTGTTGAACTCCGATAGTATTTCAAACCCATTCTCTGACTTTAATTCCCGCAACATTTTTCGTAAGCCTCCCCAGCTGAACGCATTCATCCTTCCACCTCCCTCCGCATAGTAAAAAAAACAACATATTTTCTCCCTCTGCGTCCGAGCTCGCCTTTCCTGCGCTGGCTTTTGCATTTTCAATTGTTCTCCACCCTTTTAAATCTCTTCAAATCGCTCGAAGAAAGGGAGCAAGGCCCCGCCGCGTCTGAGTATGAATCCAGTGAGATTATTAGGGGCGCCATCAAAGGGGACTCGCCCACCTATTAATCCAAACAGCGCTCGTATCTCAAACCTTTTCACCCTAATAATACTATCGAGCAGGCGGAGAATGACTTTCTTTCCAATTTCCAGCACCCCTTTGAATTCAGAGGACCAAACTGTATCCTGCAGTTCGTAGACACAAGGCACTCTCCATAGAATTTCTGACCCCTCCTTGCATTTGAACTTTAATCGACCTTTCTGTGACTCTACTTCCTAATAAGAATTTCCTGAAAAAAATTCTATTCCTGATTAATGTGTTGTCACAGACTCCAAAAGGATATACAAGGGTGAAGGAGGAAGGCTCAAGAAAATAATTGAAAGAGCTCATTTAACCGAGTAAGTGAAAAATACCTTTAAATTCGGTAGTGTAGAAACGCTATTTTTTTACCAAATTTGTATCCTAAAAAATATATATTCTTTCTTCTATTTTGCAATGGCAAAAAAATTATACCATACATATTTTACCGACTTCAAGCTTGAGACTGATTCGGCTATCGTCTGGATTCTAAGGAAAGCCGTTGGCTACCATAGATTTTTAACTGCTCCATTTTGTCTCTCACGTCCCAGGCTTTTCTCATTGTGATCGATGGGGATGGAAATGATCCAATTTGTCGTAATGAAATGCATTTTTTAGCACAATAGAATAAATTTTCATCATCACTTCTAAGCGCATTAACCGTTTGAAAGGAAAAACTCGTCAAGGTAGATATACAAGTTACATCGTCTGAAAAGAAAAGAGAAACATTCAGCGAAAAATGAATGTTATGCGCGAAATCCACCAGTTACCGTGGGCGGGTGATTATTCTCTCGCTCCTCGGAAAAGCAGTTATTCTCGACTTAATCCCTTTTCCATTTACCTGTTTTCCACGGAAAATTTCCGGCCCTTTCCATCCGAACTCGATGAATGTTTCCCGCCTTTCTTAATTTGTTGGTCATAACGTTTTGATTAGATGGAGCGTTTCTGGATTAATCCGCTCCGTCTCCTACATTGTTGATTGCTCGACCTTTCTCCCACTTTCGAGAGTGCTTTATGTGGTCACATGACCACTCTCCGCTCTCTTTCCATCATCAGGGAGGCTAAGTTTCCAACCCACACCCCAACCCCCTCCTTACTGCAAATCATTTTCGCCCCCCTAGCCACAAGGTGACAGCAGCAAGAGCATGCAAATATGATCTCAGCGATACACGGAAAAACCGCAGTCTTCAATCCAAGGAAAGCGACGGTTTTAGTCGGCAAGTTCATCAACGCATGAGCCTTCAACACTAGAGCAGGAGAGAAAAAATTTATCCGGTAAAAAGAAGATAAGTAGCGGTAATTCCTTGATGCTTTGACCATAAGCGTCTCCAGCAAAAAGTTTCTGACCATTGCAAGTGATTAAGGTCATTTCACAAGAATATTTTTAAAGCTCGTGTTGAAGCTTAATGCAAATTGTTCTCTTTAATTGCTTTAATTAGTCGTATAATTTACTAAGGTATTCCCAGCAGAGCAAAAATAGTCTAGCTATAGGTATTTATGGGAGTTTTTAAAAATTTGGTATTTGCCAAATTGATTTTTGTGCGAGAAAAAGGACAAAAAGATTATTACGATTAAATAAACTTACACTCATGTTCTTTATTTCTTTAAAGCGCTAGAATAAAGTTGGAAGATTTCAAGCATGATCCCACCGTAATCCGGATAAACTGCAGTCTCCAATCCCGGGAAAGCGTCGGTTTTGACTTGAAGGATCAGAAACGCAAGAGCCTCCAAAACTCGCAACAGAGCGAAAGTCATCTGCCGGGTAGGAGTTGAGTGGTGGTAGCTCCATGGATTTCTGGTCTTTAGCGTCACTTCGAAAAAATTTCTGACCATTGGTAGTAGTTAAATTTATTTGGCAACTGTAGTTTCGGTGCAAATTTGAGACTCATTGAAAATTGTGTGTAAGCTACTTGGCTCTAATTAGCGATGCAATAAATCTATTAAATGGAATGCAAACAATGCGAAATGGTAAAAACTAAGCAAAATTTACAGAATAACCAGTTAGACACTACATTATGATATCCTCTCACATTTATTCCTCGAAGTGTCGGAAAAAAATTATAGAATGATCAACAAAGACATCGTTTTGCCCACAAATTTTACTGCACATATTTCAATTGTTACATAATCATTATCAGGTACTTATCAGCTAAAAATCCTATAAGAAGATAGAATTTGACAATTTCTAGTTTAAAATGTTTTGGAGGTTGCTGCTTATGACAAGTATGACACAATGATGCGTATAACACGTTTCTTTGTAAGTTATCACGCGCAATTCCTCAGAATCACATTGTACACATATTTATTCCTATGATACTTTTTCTTGCAAGTGTACGCCACTAAATTCGATAAAAGTATATAAGGCCATAAAAACAACATTGGAGGATCACCAGTTCTTATGTATTCCTTACACCAGGGCTGCCCAACCTACGGCCCGCGGGCCGGACCCGGCCCCCCGAGCCGTAATTGTATGGCCCGCCGAGTTGCAAAAAAAAATAATAAATAATAATTTACAAGCTTTCAGAGTACTTTTGTATTTAATATTTATATTTACCCAGCAACATTGTTGAATGGGTCTTAAAATAAGTAAAGCTGTTGCATACAACGATACTAGAGACAAGGCAACTAAAATACGCATGCAACTGTGGCGAGAGCCGGGCGTTGCCCTATTGAAGGTCATTTGTTCTATTTTTAGCTACTGATGAATAATTAGAATGAATGATTAGAATAATTTGGCTACCGCAACGCGCTTGTTTCTATAACAATGTCTAGCTTTAAAAAGAGGAAGATTGACAATGAGTGTCGTGTTTTTAATGAAAATTGGAGTGAGCAATATTTTGTGGTGGAAAACAAGAACAATGCATTATGTCTTATTTGTAATGAGTCCATTGCAGTGTTAAAGGAATATAATGTAAGAAGACACTTTGATACAAAACCTGGACAAAGCAATATGCTCAGCTCTCAGGTAAACTTAGAATAGAAAAGTTAGATGCCATGAAGGCATCCTTGACATCACAAAGGAATATATTTACCAAACGTAGTGACAAAAATGAATCTGTAGTACGAGCGAGTTATAAAATTGCTCATGTTTTAGCTAAGGAAGGCAAACCTTTTAGTGATGGCGAAATAGTTAAAAGTTGCATTTTGAAAGCTGTTGAAGAACTGTGTCCTGACAAACTTTCTTTGGTAGCCTCTATCAGTTTGTCTCGTAACACTATGACTCGCCGAACCGAAGATCTTGGCATGGACGTCAATCTTCAATTAATGTCAGCTTGTGAAAATTTTGACTGTTTTTCAATTGCTTTGGATAAGTCCACGGATACTTCTGATGCAGCCCAAGTTCTATTATTTATTAGGGGAGTAAGTAGTGAATTTCAAATTACCGAAGAACTGACTGACGTTCATTCAATGGAAACTACTGTAACCGGTATAGAAATATTTTCTTAAGTTAAGGAAACTATTTTAGGCCTCGGACTTAACTTTAGCAAATTGAAAGGAATTACTACAGATGGAGGTAAAAATATGTGTGGCACTAAAACAGGCGTAGTTGGAAATGTGCGCAAGGCAGTGGAAGATACTGGCGCAGAGAAACCAATGATTCTGCATTGTACCATACATCAGCAGGCTTTGTGTGGGAAAAACTTAGAAATATCTGATGTGATGACAGTCGTTGTTAAGACAGTAAACTACATACGATCACACTCCCAGAAACACCGTAAGTTCAAGGTATTTTTGGCAGAAATTGATAGTAACTATCCGGACGTTCCCTGCCATTGTGAAGTCCGTTGGCTCAGTAGGGGTAAAGTGTTAAAAAGGTTTTTTGAACTTCGTGCAGAGCTAGATATTTTCATGACTAACGAAGGTCGTCAAGTTCCAGAACTTTCTGATACTGTGTGGTTGTGGAAGTTAGCATTCTTAGTTGACATCACTGGGCATATAAACTTTTTAAACTTAAAACTGCAGGGATCTAATTCACTTGTTCATGATGCCTACCATCAGGTGGAAGCTTTTAGGAGAAAACTTGTCCTCTTTGAGAAGATGTTAACCAACAACAATTTGGATCATTTCGAAACATGTAAAGTATTTTCATCTGAAGATGGTCTTCCGTTCCCTTGTAAGTTCGGTGCTGAAGTAGTAAGTCAATTGAGTCAGCAGTTTAATGAAAGATTTGGTGACTTTGATAACGAGTCTAATAGAATCAACATGTTTCAAAATCCGTTCAAATGCGATATTGATTCTGCGCCCTCAGCCCTTCAACTCGAAATTATTGATCTAACATCAAATGAAATGTACAAGAAGCACTTTGAGAAATGTTATAAAAACGGCGACCTGTTGCCGTTCTAAAGTGCCTTGCCCAATGAAGATTTCAAAAACTTAAAAATGTTTGCTCGTACCATGTTTTCAGTCTTTGGCTCAACCTATGTTTGCGAATAAACATTTTCTAAAATGAACTACATTAAATCAAAATTCCGATCTTGCCTCACAGATGAACATTTAAAATCATTATTAATGATCGGTACGACCAAGTTTGAGCCTAAGTGGAAAGACATTTTAAGTACAAGTGCAAAGCAGTTTCAAACATCTCACTGCAGATAGCCTACAAATAAAAACTTGAAGCTAACTTAAATAAATTATTGATATTTTCATTAGTAATTTTGTAAAATGAAAAACTAACTTTTTTGTAATTTATACTTTTATTATTGTTTTTCTATACTTGTGTGGTTAATTAAAAAAATTGTATATAGGTCCCGTGTGTTTTATTGTAAACCTGTAAGGTAAAATGAGGCTAGTAACAGAATGAACTACAATAAAATGGTGTTTTTTTTTCCTGAAACTAAAATAAAAAATTCTAATACTTGGAAGCATAAACATGTGTTCTAAGAGGGTAAAAATTCTAAAATTTTCTGGGGGTGGGCTCAGACCCACCTTTTACTGGGGGGTATTCCATACCCCCCAATTCCCCGGTAGTGCACCACTGGCCCGCTTTACCTTTCATTATTGACAATGTGGCCCTTGGTTAAAAAAGGTTGGGCACCCCTGCCTTACACCATTAGTCTTCAACATTCTATTTTATGCAGAACATAAAGTTTCTACAGCACCTCCCCTTGATAACTTAATTATTGGAATTGAACTAACATCTGGCCGTGTTCGATTAACCCATCAAAAGCAGATGTGGTAGGATTAGACGGCGGGAATCCATTTCATTTGGGAAAGTATCCAGCTCCCGAGGGCCGTGCCAGAAAAGGTAGAGCGTGCTTCATTTGGCTCGCTATCCAGCTTGCCAGCGCCCCTGCAGAATGGAAGGAAAATGTGACGGCAGCAGGTTTAATGGGCGGCGGAAAGGACGCCATGGGTCGCCCACTATCTGTCCACCCTTTGACTCGAAAATCATCTGCAAAGGAAACTTCACCCTGCCTTCACCTTTACCTTCCTCCATACTTGAAGAAAAATACCTTGATGGAAAAAATAGGGTGGTGTGGTAGCCTATATGGTATTCGAGACTCTATAGACTAGAGAGATGTTATCTAGCAGCCGCGTTCGGAAGTAGATATATACATATACCTAATAGAATTCAGCGGGAGGATTTTAAGATTCAGTGGTGTCGTGCAAATTCTTTTAGATTTAATACCTTTTTCGTAGATTTTATGCCTATTTTTTCATTCCTAAGCAAATCAGATTAATTTTTACACCACATTGTATTCCATCTTACGTTAGTAGTAAAGTTACTTGTGGCAAGATTCGCGTATTGCTCTATTTTTACGAGTTTAATTTCTCCTTTATTGAATTTTCCTCTTTCGAATATGTATCTTTTTTAAACAAACGAAAAAATGTTCAATTTTTCGTTTTCTCTCCTTCCCTGCTATCATCACTAGACCTGCACTGTTCACACATTCCCCTTCAATTAAAATCTGTGATCATTCATTCCCTCCAACGCACCGAACCATCTCCAAATACTTTATGCTCAATCAGTCAGACGTTTAACGTCTTTTCCTTCCTTAAACACGCCCTACACAACACTTCCCATCGACTAACCACATGCAACTTCACTGTTTATCCCGCTTTCGTCGGCCATATTGTAAATTTTCGTCACTGACACCAGCGCGGCAAGTGGTGACTTGAGTCTCGAATAGTAGGTGGTGAGAGCTCACACCGCATGCTGCCATGGCCTTTTTTTCGATGAATAAAGGCCTGGTTACACGGTACGTTAACAAACACCAGTTAATGTGTGAATGCATGAACGATATTGGTGGACCGGAACAGAGCATCTACGAATGCATGAACCACATTAGAACAGGTTCTATTTTCTTTACTTTCGTCCGCACAAGTTGGGTGGTTACACGGTGAATTTTCGTGTTCATCCATGCGTCCATACATTTAGACATTAACTCGTACGTAATTATGTATGGTGTAACCAGGCGTTAAGAATACGCAGCGTATTGCACGCACATGTCGGAGTATACTCAACCCCTGCCGAACACCCTTGAGGGGGCTGGCAGGATATTATGTAAATGTAGGGTGGAAGAATAACTTGCTGATCTGCGAATTGCAAAATTTGGACGACTGCAAAAAAAACAAACTCGAAATGCCAGGTGGCCCAGGGAAAGTAACTGGCCATATGTGAAGTTCATACGCCTGAGGTTAAGTCTGGGTTTAGCCCCATCCTCACCCATACAAACCAACCCTCGGGCTGAAGCACTGAGAGATTAAGTGAGAAAAAAATATACGACAAATTAGCATATGTAAAGAAATAAACTCGTACCTACGCCACGTCATATTTATCCTCCTTCAGAGGGCTATCAGCGCAATATTAGAAGTGAATTGAGATTTTCCTTAAGAATCTTGATGCCTTGCCCGGATCTTATATTAAATATATACTATAGATATTAAATCCCGAGATGTCTTCTTCCATCTAACACAGCTTATTGTGAGCAAAGCACGGAAGAAAGCGCTGAAACAAATGACGACTCCACGTATATCAAAGCAATCTGCGTTTATTCAATATCAATAAAGTTTGCGTCAATTTTTTTGTCACTTTAACCATATTTTGCGCCAAATGCTCCACTGAATGCCACTTTAGTTCATTTATCACTGTAATTTAGCGTTAAGTTCCCTCTGGATTTAGCATTTGGCTAGTCTTCGCTACAATTTGTTTTTTTACCCGTATAATTTTTCTCCATAAGTTTTCGTAAACTACCACGCACTCTTTTTTTATTCAAACATTGTTTTAATGTTAAGTTAAATGAAGGTTTTTTAGGCGTCCCACAAAAATCTAATCTTGCTAATGTAATCGACTGCTCGAATGCGGCCCATTGGAAACCGTTTTGTTTATCGTACGGGACTGATATCTCCCGGAAATTAGCGATTGTTCCCCTTCCGCCATTCCTTCCAACTCCCCCCCAAACCGACAATCGCCCTCTATGAAATGACGGTGTTTGGATCTTCTTTCATGGTCTCGACCTCAATATTTGCGAAGCGCTCTTTCTCGCCCTCCTCCAATATGTGCATCCTCTCATACAAGCGGTCCCTTTAGCATCGTGTTTCACTTTTCCAGGGAGCTATTTGTCCCCTGTTACCGGGTCCGCAAAGGGGATATCAGTGT
The DNA here is from genome assembly GCF_921293095.1 of Ischnura elegans. Lineage (NCBI taxonomy): Eukaryota > Metazoa > Arthropoda > Insecta > Odonata > Coenagrionidae > Ischnura > Ischnura elegans. Next base: position 111,868,082 of record NC_060246.1, on the reverse strand, counting down.
GTAGGAAATATGCACGTCTTCATGAATTCTGGCCCTGAAATGTAATGCAGCAACGGGGACCAAAGTTAATCAATACTACAGCGCAATCAAGCATGATATTACATTCTATATAAGGGTTGAAAATAATTTATGATTAGAGGGGTGAAAACTTTTCCGCTAGTTGCAATATTTGTTTTCCGTATTTTATGCACTATATAAAAATAATGGCTTGAAATTGGCTTTGGTTGTCGACAGTACTGGTTAGATAAAAGTTTATAATAATCTGATGGGTTTGAAATCCCTTGCTAGATCCTTCCCTGTGTAAAAGAGACATCAAATTAACTCATGCTATCCTTAAAAATGCCAATAAATCATTTATGAATGCTAAATGAAGGATATAGCTATTTTTTATTTAAAAAAGAGCTTATTCTCTCAAAAATGTTGGACATAGTTAGATATTCAACTGACAGAATATTTTCAAATTGTACTTGCTTCAATTTAGTTGAAGCTTCTTCATTGCTCAATTGCCTATTTCAAATAAAATAAATTGGTTTGGTAACGACAGTCTACAACATTTTCATCAAATATTAATCGTACCAATTTAAACGGTTCCTTAGTGTAATTCATCACTCACTGATTAAGCTCGCCGACGCTTATGCTCATTTTACGATCTACTGAATAAATTTGGGTCTGAAGGGGTGTTTTTGACGAGATATGAAATAGATTTTCACGCATGGTTTGCGTTATAGTTGCTGCAATGGAATCGAAACATTAATCAGATAACCATCAATAGGTAACGTCAAAAGGGTACCATATTTAGTTTCCTTTGTCGTCGTCTTATTTGTGGAAAAACTAGCGTAATGAGTGGTTCATATGTGGAAGCTCATTATAAATGAGCTCAAATAGAGGAAACCAAGTTTATTAGTTTCAGGTTTTTATTAACTGAGCCAGGTCTCCAAAAACCGGGTAATCGTTGACATATTGATGACATGATCACTCATTTTGCACTAGAAAAAGCATTGCAAACGACATAGTTCGTCGAAACGCGGGTTGGTAATAACAATCTCTGAACCATACAAACTTTTGTCTGTGTTACCTGTCATACTGCACCACAAAATATCGCCATCTATCCTTAATTTGGTAAAATAGACACAATGACATTGAAAAATAAGTGTCCCGGAAAAAGGAATTCGCCCTTTTACGCAGAATGTGTGTATAATGAAATTTACACGCCTTTGGCTTCGTTCAGGGTGAGCTTCCACCTCATATATCAACCAAATCTCCGGGTTGAATCACTGAATCAGTGAGTGAATAAGAAAGTAGTAACAGATAAACAATTAGATTGAATGATGTTCTGGACTCCATGATCATCGCGGCATAAAGACTTTTTTAACGTTATTGGAAATCCCAGGGCAATTACTAAGTCCAACGCAAATCAGCTTAGATTTAAATAACCCATTTAACTTTGCTAATTCCGAAAACAATTGTACAAATCGTATATCCTCTACCACACTTGTGTTGCATAATCATATTAGAATAACCTGTTCAGGAAATCATATAAGTAAAATTTAATTTATAAAATAGGAAGATATTTTCCCAATAACGTTAGTATTTCACGCTTTTAATATAAAACCTGGAAGAGAATATTTCTTTGTTCCACTTACTGGCACATATACATAAGAGAAAAGTGAAGTCTGCCAGAGCAGTTAAAAGCAGTAAGACTTCATAAAAATTGGCGGTTTATGAAAAAAATTCAAACGCTAAATACACAAGTGATTCAAGGATGTAGCAAATTTATTATGTTATTCTGATATCTCACTAAGTATTCTGTGACAGTGCCTACTCCATATTTTCTTCTGCTTGAACGTAGCCAAGAAGCTTGAATGTAAATATTCTTCTCCCCCTTCATCTTTCCGCTTTCCTAGTTTTTTTCCGGTGTTATTCTTCTGCAACTTTTACTAGTGCCCTCCTCCTATCCCTGGTTTTTTCGTATCTCCTTGGTTGTCTGTTTCCTCACCGCGCATCTGTTTCTTTCTAAAAATGTGATGTTCTCATGTGCGGTGATACATTTTACCAGATGATGACTTTCTGAGCCGAAACGCATCCTATGCATCACAATAATTGGGGGAAGTAAATTACATTGTATTTCAATTCATAGATTTTCACTTCATCGCGCTTAAATCGGTTGAATTCATTTAAGAAGCCTGAATTTGTAATAATTTTGCATTGCTTTCTCCGAACGTAGTTTTCCTCAGTCTAGATACATTATTTCCGCGGAAAATCAACAAACACCTTTATTTAACCTGAATTACATCCCATCATTTTAACTGCTCGTCGCATCACTCACTTTCTTTATTTTGCTGATGAAAAGTTTAGAGCATGCATTTTATGCTACATCGATATTTAAACAATGGTAAAGCACATCTTCATTAAGCCTGGTTTACACGTAAGAGTTGATTGTTATAGGAGTTGCTCAAGGACGGCATCCCGCCTCTATAATTAATCGAAACAGCTGTGTCCCAAGAAGGCAAACGCGATTTGTGATGTCAAAGGCGGAAAAAACAAAGGTGACGAAAGAGGAACAATTTAATCCCCTCTCATATATTGAAGGAAATCGAATTAATATCTAGTTAAAATTGATACCACTTCATTTAAAAAATTATGTAAATATGGTGAGTGAAGTTAAGAAACATATTGAAAAAATAAACAGTAAGTAGGAATATTCATCGTCTGAAAGGTTAAAACAAAGTTTGTCGCTTTCAGTATAGCTATAGCCTTCCATATCCTCTGCGGTACAAGTTGAACTGCTTCAACTTTACAATCAGATCGAATTCATATCGATCACATCCTTAATCGATTCGTAATATCTTCGCTGTGAAATCTTGACAAACGAGCGTAATAGTTCACTGTCATAGCATTCAACTTCGGCGTCTGAAATGACTTCACTGATAGTCAAAAGGACTGTGAACGATAGACTTCCGATAGCTCTTTCCATTTTTATGTCTCACTTTAGTGCATGGAATAATCTTGGTCTCCGTCAAGCACCTCACTCTCTCTAACTCCACTGCTTCTGAAGTATTCATCCACTGTGTCCGAGTTTATTAAAGGAATGGCGAAAGCAAATATACGCTCAATCAAAGGAAATCAATATAGCGCGCTATCGAAGGAAAACAGAACGAAATAAATATGTTGGTCCCCTCACTGTGACGGTTCAATAGCGACGAATGGAAGACTTATCAATATCACATTTTACTACAGAATGAATATTTAAATGCAGGAATAAAAATCCCATTGATAATTCATTGATGATTTTTACCGATGTATGACAGAATTTTGAAAATGAATACCGCTACAAATTTATAAATTCAACTGCTGGTTGGTAGACATTTATTTGATTTATACATAGCTTAGAGTGTATTATTTATTCAAAAAGTAAGTTAACCTTTCATTTCAGTCAAAAGGACCCTAAATACTAATGAAGAGTGATTTTGAAAATATCAATATAAGGATAAGCTAAAAGATAAAAGCTATAAAGATAAAAGAGGATGAATTTAAATTTTCTGAAAAAAGTGGCTTCAAAATCTATGATTAATGCCTCCCATTGATAACTCAATTTCCGATAAGCATGCGGAATTTTTTTATGAAATCGCGAAACTATTTGCTTAAATTAATAACAAGCAATCATTAATTTTATACCCTTAAACGTATTATAACTCAGTTTTATCATTCTTATTAAACAATGATATAATATAGAACGAACCTGATTCGTTCTAAAATATTCCACAGTTGTTAAAACGCAAAACATTTTTTATCCAATGAGTAACCTATGTTGCCATGCTTAATTATTGGAATACGTGCATACCTTCAGGGGAAGAGAAAGCAGAGTGAGAATTTAGCCAAAATTCGCAAAATACATACGAGACAGAATTTCACTGCAGTGAATCCCTAATCAAGTCAATTCAAACGAAAACTCTGAAGCTTCTATGGAACAAATAGTCACAAATTTTGTCAATTTGAATTATAAGTATAAAATTAATAGAGAACAGTTAGGCCTAAAAAATTATCATCACCATTTCACTCATGTGTTCTATGAAATATAACAATATATACCTTGTCCTTCGTCAGCCACTAAAAATAATTAACCAGAATGAGATTCAATACCCTCCGATGTGCAATGTTAAAAAGGGCTTGAAAGCATTAATTTATAACTAATTAAGCTAATTCAAATGATAATTGCATAGCACATATTGGAAAAATAGCCCTATAGTTCAAAATATGCATGATTTCACTCTAGTCTTTCTCAGGGTAGGTAGGACACTATATTCCTTGTCCTTAATGTACTGCAAAAATTATTTGCCTGCACGCGATCCAATACTGTAGGATGGGCTCGTTTTAAAAAATTCTCGCGAGCAGGATTCGTAGCAATAATCCATCCATAGCTACTGGAGATGATAAAATGCTAAAAATAATTTGTTATGAATGAATGCCGAGTCTTATTTTCCTGCATAGCGTAATATAACTATTTTTGGCATCTTTTCCCCGATTGAAATCCAATTACGCCACAGCGTAAAGTTAAATGATGTCAAAACAAAGGGAAAGGGAGAGATTTAAAAGGCTTTAGGGCCATGAAGGCAAACGACGAAATGCACTTATTTTAAGCTCATTAAAACCGTGAAGAGTTAAGCTTCCAAATGAGCGATAATTCGATTTCGGGCGTCGTGTAGGTAGAAGAGCTCCATCCGTCGCATTGAGCCAATTAACGAATCCTGCCACCGCCCGAAAAAAACTGGACTCCATAATGTGCGGCAGAGGGCGTCAAAGCTCTCGCGAGCCAGCAGTTCTATTGAAAGAAGCGGCATCAATGAGTTGGGAGCCTTTTACCAAATCACCCTCATCGAGACTGAGGAAAAGATATTTTGCTTTCTTCTCAAGCCCGTGACGTTGGTGCGACCATATTATTAATGGTTCGCATATTTTCTTTTAGTGTCGATTCAAATAGGCCCTTTTATTCTGGTCCAGAAGAAGCATTGCTTTTAGTGTAGCGGTTCCATTTTTTGTTAATTTTAAGTACTTTCAATTAGGATTCAGTGCTGTTAATGTCTTTAACGGATGACTGAACAATTTTCCTATAGAATTTTTTTTTTATTAAGCATAGCCAACTTCTCGCGGCGGAAACTTGACGGCCTTAGCATTGCTTCATCCATTGGGACGTCCTGTTATTGAAAACGAAATTTTCTAATGCCACTTTGAGCACTCTTTGAATGAGGTAACATACACACCAACTCGTTTTATGACGATAAAGGGTAAATGTTGAATATATCTGTGGGTACATAAAAGTAAAGATGGTTTGACTTACAGGCTTACTGATGAATCAAATGATTTAAAACGGAAAAAATAAATTTTTATAATTCTATATCGTCAATTTATTCAATCACTTTGTTTGCTTTTTCAGCGGTTTAAAAAATATTTCTTCGGCGCCGTGATGAGCGTGGAGCGATATTTTTATTCTCTACATTTGCCTCATACTGTAAACGCACGAGGAACTTAATTAAAAAGTTATAAATTCGATAAATTATACCGTCGTATCTATATATTTCAGTGAACAGCCCTAATTATAGTTAATTTACCCGTGATAATCGGACCGCTCTGCCATAAGTTATATGCATGGCGATTTCGGAACACCCAATGCGCGGCGGGTAAAAGGACATTTGCGGGATGGGCGAGAAAAGTCCCCCGCCGTAAAACTCTACCATCAAGAGCCCAAGCTAAGGCGGAAACAAAAGCAAAGCGGCCGATACTATGCTCGAAGAACATGAGAGCGGAGGCAAGGAAACGGCATGTGAAAGCATTTCCGTGGGTAGTGGAACTAAATGGAATGGCAGAATAAATTTTCAAAAGCTTGTACCACTGGAATAAGCGATCAGAAAAGAATAGAGGCTTTCGAGACCTGGTGCTGAAGGAGGAGGCTAAAGATAAATTGAACGGATTGGACGAGAGAAACTTAAGTACAAAGAGGAATGGGCACTATGGATCACTGTACCCCTTAGAAGAATACGGTGTAACAAGTTTGGCCATCTAACGAGACACGGCGGTTACGTCGGAAACATAATGGTGGGATAACTTGATGGTAAAGTCCGCAGAGGAAGAGCAAGGACGTAATTTCTAAGACTGATCAAGATTATGGGGAAGTAGAGCCTCAGGGAGGTTAAATAACTAAGCTAAAAGGAGGTAAAACTGCTGTGTCTCATTGAGTGACTAATCCACGTGTTCTTCTTCGGCGCACGGTTATCCATAATGCCCGTTCTTATTTCATTCTCTTTCGAACCTCCTCGTTTGATACCCTATTCGTCTATTTTTTTTATCTTCAGCATACTCCTTTAGCGCCAGAACTCTTTAGTTCCTTTTAAATTCCTTTCTGTCACAGGATAGGGAGGAATGAAGGGCTGCATTAGGATTGTAATGCTATGAATGGATAAATGAACCACGAGTGAAGCAATAAGTCTTATGGACATAACTGGCGATATTTTGAAGGGTGGAACCATGCTTGTGACGTTATATTCTCTCCACCTTAATTGGTGAATACACGCCTCCCTTCCGCCACCTCTTTCCCATTTTCCACCCCCTCCTCCACGTTCACGGACAGCAAGAGGTGGAAATGGAAAACGAATTCCAGATGATCAATTTCCAAATCGCAAAACCGATTACTGCTCGAATAAATATTTTAATATATTCCCTCTACAAACGTGCCTTTCGAATAAAAAGCTTAGGAATGAATGGCATTTAATTAATGCTTTCCAAGCATAAATGTTATATGTTTAGTAATAAACCCACTTAAATGCCCCATTAAATCGTTTTCAATATTAAGAGAGAATCGAAAATTGACCCTATAAATTTCTCGCGAGATTTAAAATGATCTCACTTTTTCATCAAGCAGAAGTTCGCTCGACATTTTTTTTCCTTCATTTCGCATGGAAATATGCGGGAGGCTTTTTAGAAATAAATAAAACTGAATTTGTGGTTCAGAACATGTAATAAAATCAATTATTAAATCAAAATAAAGCTTGAATACTATCCAATACTTGTATACTATTCAAATCTTAAAATAAAATATAAATTACTGATTCATACTTAAAAATAAATCGTATTTACTCCAGCTATAAACAAATCTGAGCCAATAACTATATTACAGCAGTGCAGATGAGTTGGCTGGACCTATAAATAAGCCATATGATACGTATGAACCATTCAGGTCTAAGTTGTATGGTGTAGAAATGATGTTACATTAAATTCTCATATACTACCAAACGAGAGATAAATATGATATGGTATGGTTTTTAGAGGAAACGACCTGTGGAGGATCCGGAGAGTGGTAAGGGGGGTATAGCCCTCTCCTTAGGTATCCAATTTACACTATATAATATGGTAATTTTGTTCGGACCCCCACTACTGCTGGGAGGCTACTCCTCCAGTCCCCATCTAGCCCCCCATACCTTGTCCCTAGGGTGCGTCGCTGGAGATGACCGACATAAAGTCATTTTTGCTCCGAGAAAAGGGTTAGAAAGTATGGGTGAAGAAAATACCTTGTATCCTCATTAGATTTCCCCCTAAAAGAAAGGCACCAAGAGGACCACAGCATTACGTCCTATCCGACGGACAGAAAACGATGCATCATTTGCCCCCTTCCCCCACAGAGCACTCAAGGAGGGATGGGACATTCTCTGAAAATTCTGCCGACAATGGAACGCGAAGGTGAGAAGCCAAATCTAACCACCGCAAATACCCATGGAATCAGTAAAATAAAGTAAGACGAAAATTTTCAGTTTGGCCCGCTATGCGTCCGTTCCAAATCTACTAGCTCTGAGAAGCAGTCGGTTACATTAGATAACTCAAGCACCCCCCGATTCCCTTCACTTCGGAGCAGCCGCACAGAAACCGGATAGTGGGCAGAGGAGTACGGATGAATTTGCGCAGCCGATGTGTGGACTCAAAGTCGAACTACTGTGCAGCAATTGACGATCGCCCCCCTTGACTGCGAACTCGACGCTCCATCTCGTCACAGTCGGACGGTTATGCTTCAAAAGCAACAGGTATCGCTACTACTACTACTACTACTACTTGGAACGAAGCGAAGGAGCGTAAATTACATTTCGCTGATCCATATCCTCACTAGCCAGTCACAACAGTCTGCCCGCCCGCCCGCCGAGCTACAAGTCCCCTCTCCGACCCACTCCAAAGAAAAGCTGCCTCGCCCCAGTTTCCTTCATGTGGATGAGCAGATGGGGACACCAGTGTCTTGGCAATGGACCAAAATCCGACGGACCGAATTTATCTCAGAAAGAATAGGCGATGGGTAATATTATTACATTCATAATTACATAATAACAGTACAGTTTATTCTTCTCAGATTATTTCATCCGATATGAGCATTATTTATAACCTGTTTACAGCTCAGCAATCAGTTCAATATCTTAGTATAATAAAAAATTTAAATCACTAACAAATTAAAATAAATGAAAATTCAGAACATGCACGAATATAAAGCGTTAAAAAGGTCATTTAGGTGGGCTAGTTGGATATAAGTAATATTATCTCTGTATTTTTGCAGGGATGAAAAATCTTTGATTATTTGGATGACTTAACATAATATGAATAATTATTATATTTGCTAAAACAATTGATGTAGTTCAGCAGTGTTAATCGTCATTACCATCGTCATTAGTCAACAATCTTAATATTGTTACATAGGCTTTCGCGGTGATTAAATTGATGATTATTTTTCGGGTTAATTCCGCGTCGACTCATTGTTTGGCGGACGACAGTTTCGGGCGCGTTCCAGCTCCCGTCTTCGGGTCCACATGATCTGCAGAGGTGCAATTTTTCATACAAAAGGCCAGTCAGGCGCAAGCTCATTTGCTCGGATTGAATCCCATCGTTGGAAGAGCCGTTTGAAAGATGAGGATAAAGGAGAGACGTCGCACAGTGGGCTGAAATCGAAAAAAGCTGGACAAAACCTCGAAAATGGTTTTTTTGAGTATGGAAGTTGAAACTTTGCACAGTTGTTGCCAACACATTAGTGCATTTTTTTACGCAAAATATTTTTCTTAGGCTAATTTTTTATTTAAAATACATAGCCTCAAAGTTGAACAAATTTGGCGCAAATTGCCCGCTTTGAATTTTTTTCGAAATTCAGCATGTTTAAACTAATGTCACACCTTTAGTAGTATTTTAATAGCAACAAAAATTTATAAAATTGTTAAACGGTTTGTTATCATCGATTAACATCAACTTTCACGACGTAGTTGTAGTATTTGTGACCAATACGATACAAAATGGCGGACCCTGTTTTTCGTCGAATTTTTGTGTTTATGTAGGATTTTTAAAAAAGGATCACCGAGTTACCTCGAGATATTTACACCACATATACAGCAAAGTATATAGATTATGGTTATCGGAAGTACAGCTGCGACCACCTGCGACGCCGAAATTAAGATCGATTTTTCGAACGTGCGGCACCGCCCGGAGCTGGCTGCTGGCCACGGGAATTGCCGTACTCGACGGATGTTGGATAGTGAATCATTTTAAGCAAATTTACTGTATAAAAGCTATGATATATTATTACTACATTTATTTTCCTTTTGTTCTAACCTGATTTTTTTTCTATCTTGTAATATTTATCGTCGATGCAGTACAAAATGGCGGACGCTAATTTCATTAACATTTTTGCCCGTGTGTGGCTGTATAAAAAGGAGGACACCGAGTTGCTCTCAGATATTTACATCGTAATTGCATCAAACCTTTTAGAGTCTTCATCCACGGAAATAATCTGCGACCGCTCGCAACAAACTAAATAAAATCGATGTTTTTACCGTGCCGCGCAGTCCGTGGCTGCTCCCTGGGCTCCTGGAATGTCGTGACGCAGCGTTCATCATACAGCGCTATGAAGTCTTTGCTGTGGATATGCTTTATTCCAACATAATTATTACCATTTCATTTCAAGTTGGTTTTTTGTCACTTTAGGTAAATGAATTCATTCCTCTGTCCATGTTTACTGACTAGTGACTATTTACCAAATTCCCGAATGCAAACTAGTTGACTTGAAACTCTGACAATTCCGCTCGTGCATTTTACCCCTTGGATGGGTAAAACGGCTCTATTAGCCTGCTTCTAACCTCAAGGACAAAATAGATTTTACAACCAACCGACCAGCCTGCAGCTGGTTGGTATTTGCCCGTCCACCCCATGCGGTAGTCGCGAAAAGGGTCTTTTTATTACCCCACGTTGCTCGTGTGTGGTCCCTTTTACCTTTTTTCGGAAATTCCGTTTCCAGAAAGAAATGCATATATGAATTTAGTTTTGAATATACAGTGAAAGGGTTAGTTTTGCTGTGGTGACTTTGAATGCACTCGGATACACGCGCTTTGGATATTGAGAACTCCGGGGAATCTCATCGGTTTTCTGCTTTAACTGCATTGGCGGTGTCAATCTCTCATTCACCAAGCATCTATCATCCAAACCGGTAAGAGATTTTCATTTGTAGTTCTTCATATTTTCCTCGTGCTATAAGCAATTTCTCCTTTTTTATTTACCATTAACGCCTCTAGAATTGACCCTTTCTTTAATTTTCATGTATGTTACTTGTTATTGGTAACTCGTTTGCCTGAAATAGAACGTGTTGAATTGAACAACAAATTTGGAGCAATTTTAAAAATGTCTGGTCTTGAGGTAACTCGTCTATTGCTTCATAAAAAATTTGTCAAATGCGGATGTAAATCCTTTGCGGAGAGATATGAATTTTTAATGTACCTAATATCTGACGAAAAAATTTCACGCGCAAGGTAATATTGAAGCTACGAAGGGCCTTAGTGACTCTCTTAAACGATATTTTTTGATTCGCTACCAAAGGAAATGAGAAGCCTGCAGTAGAAACAATTAAAGATTTTTGAGGAGAAATATTGAGTGGATGAAAGCACCTATATATGTACCAGAAAACGTTCTAGAATTGACAACAGCTTCTAATTCTTTGGGTAAGTATATGCGATTAAAAAGTGACTTGAGTTGTTGAAATATCTTAGTGCATTTAAGGGCGATTTTTTACTCATTTTGATCCCATTATAATCTGGTGGACGCCCGGAAAAAATGATAAAGTTAGCGAAAGAACTAAGAGGAGGAGGACTGAAAGTCTTAGATCTTCTCACTCGGCGGCAACTTTATCATTCGCAGCATCGATGACATTAAGAGAGGAAGGAGATGAGGCGGCCTCCAAATTAGTGAAAGAAATTACAACGACCAATCCAAGCAGAGCAAGGAGAGTCCTAGCTAAATGGAAGACACCAATCTCAGGTTCCTCCATGATGTCAGAAGACGAGGCTCTTTCTGTTATCATATCGATGCACCTAACAAAATACCAGTACAAGGGTCTTCGGAAAATAGCTGAAAGCCATGGTCATAAATTATACCCGAACTATGAAAGAGTGAGGTTTGCTAAAAATGCTGCGTACCCGGATGGCATAGAGATTATAGAAATATCGTGCGAAGTCAATCAACAAACTCTCCTCTCGCACACTGCCTCACGGATTCTAGCTTGCGTGGCTACTGTTCCTGATGCCAGAAGTGAATTGAAGTGCACTCTGATTTGTAAATATGGTTTCGACGGCAGTTCTGGGCATTCACAGTATAAGCAAGTTTGGCAAAAAGAGCCTAGGTCGGAGAAATATTTGTTTATGAGTTCTATGGTGCCCCCGACCGTTCATAAGGTCCTAATACACGGAGCAGGTATAGCTTCAGAGATGATTCTTCCTCTATGGAAATTATCTGAAGAAGCAATTGAAGCACGCAATAAAGATAGCAGAAAATATCGAGAAAGCTTTAGCAGGAAGCACTTTAGAATATCCCCCAGCGATGACTTTTTTCGTCGGCTCCTCCTGACCTCGGATCTAGTAATATCCAACACCGCACCCCTAATTACGAAGAAATCCCGAATAATGCCGATAGAAGTGAGGAATTTACTGTTACTAAATGACGATGACCCAGAAATCGTGCAGCCTCGAAGTGAAAGCGACAGTTTATCAACCGACTCGGAGTGATGCTATTACATGTACATAGGGTTCATTTAAATATTCATTGATAACCTTTTATCAAAATGCAAGAACTGAGAAAGAAGCCTAAAAGACTATATCGTTAATAATAACATTAAATACATCCTCAGCAAAGGCTATGCATTCATAGCGCTTTATAATGTACGCTGCGTCACGACATTCCAGGAGCCCAGGGAGCAGCCACGGACTGCGCGGCACGGTAAAAACATCGATTTTATTTAGTTTGTTGCGAGCGGTCGCAGATTATTTCCGTGGATGAAGACTCTAAAAGGTTTGATGCAATTACGATGTAAATATCTGAGAGCAACTCGGTGTCCTCCTTTTTATACAGCCACACACGGGCAAAAATGTTAATGAAATTAGCGTCCGCCATTTTGTACTGCATCGACGATAAATATTACAAGATAGAAAAAAAATCAGGTTAGAACAAAAGGAAAATAAATGTAGTAATAATATATCATAGCTTTTATACAGTAAATTTGCTTAAAATGATTCACTATCCAACATCCGTCGAGTACGGCAATTCCCGTGGCCAGCAGCCAGCTCCGGGCGGTGCCGCACGTTCGAAAAATCGATCTTAATTTCGGCGTCGCAGGTGGTCGCAGCTGTACTTCCGATAACCATAATCTATATACTTTGCTGTATATGTGGTGTAAATATCTCGAGGTAACTCGGTGATCCTTTTTTAAAAATCCTACATAAACACAAAAATTCGACGAAAAACAGGGTCCGCCATTTTGTATCGTATTGGTCACAAATACTACAACTACGTCGTGAAAGTTGATGTTAATCGATGATAACAAACCGTTTAACAATTTTATAAATTTTTGTTGCTATTAAAATACTACTAAAGGTGTGACATTAGTTTAAACATGCTGAATTTCGAAAAAAATTCAAAGCGGGCAATTTGCGCCAAATTTGTTCAACTTTGAGGCTATGTATTTTAAATAAAAAATTAGCCTAAGAAAAATATTTTGCGTAAAAAAATGCACTAATGTGTTGGCAACAACTTTGCAAAGTTTCAACTTCCATACTCAAAAAAACCATTTTCGAGGTTTTGTCCAGCTTTTTTCGATTTCAGCCCACTGTGCGTCGTCCCTATTGAAGTTCTTTTCATGATTCACTATTTCTATCGCGTCCCTTATCAGCCGAGGGAAATATTAATATGTATTGTTATTTTTAATAGTAAAATTTTCCCCTTTCTGCGGTTGCGGATCATGAATGGCCCGAACCTGGGCACGTCATACTATTCAAAGAATCAAAAATCGTCGCCAGAGTGCTATGTTGTCAGCGAATCGCAACATACTAAGTTTTTCTCCGTGGATATTAACACCCAAAGCTTTCTCCTTGAATGTTAATCATTGCCATGTAATAACTAACTTCCAAACAAGGTTATTTGAGTATCAAACACAACAACACAATCAATCATGGTTAAAATTACCGTAAAAGCACAAAAATAACTTTTTCGGAATTAACGGATCATAAAATATGGCAATCAACTTTTTCATTAAATGCTTTCGCAATAACAAAGTTATCAATTTGGGAGTTTTTACGTTTGGAACCACTGATGACATTTACCGCCTCGTCACAAGGAATATTTGTGAAGAGCGATGTCACGTCAAAGCTGACTAGGATGTCTTCTTTTTTGACCTTGATGCCACTAATAATCCGAAGAAAATGTTGAGAGTTTTTCACGTATGATTTCGCCTCTTCTACTGCGGGCTGCAGAATCGGCGCCAGGTATTTCGCTAATTTATATGTTGGTGAGTCAATGGCGCTGACAATGGGCCTAAGGGGCACTCATTCCTTATGAATTTTTGGCAGGCCGTAGATACGAGGAGTTTTCGGGTCCTGTGAGTTGATTCTTCTTCTTTCGGCGGGATCCGGTACATAAGTCTTTATTATTTCTGTCACTATCCTCTTGTATCGGGAGGCTGGGTCTCCGTCAATCTTTTGATAAGGTCCTTTCGCAAGTAGTTCTTCCATCTTCTTATCATATTCTTCTTTCTATACGACGACCGTCGCGTTGCCTTTGTCTGCTGGTAAAATCACGATGTTGTCATTTTCTTTCAATTTTCGAAGGGCTTCTCTCTCTGCCATGGTGGTATTATTGCCTCTATCTTTTCTTATTCATTCTGAGGATTCGGCAGGCGTCTTGTCGAACTAAGTATCTCAGCCTCGCTGGGTGGTAGGTGACCAATCGCGCTCTCTACTCCGCTAATGATTTCTTCCACTGGAATTTTCTTTGGCGTCAGCGCGTAATTGAAGGATCGACTGGGCGGCCGGGTCAAGGGGGTGTTTTGAGAGGTTGACGACGACCTGTGCCTCTCATTGTGGATTGTGTGGTTTCAGCAAATTTTGTAATCTTGTGAATTTCCTCGTCTGCTTCTCCCTCGTAGTCTCTGCTACCGCGATCATGTGTGATGCCGTCATCCTGTCGAGCCTCTCGAAATCTTCCTTCTTCATGGCATTGGCGAGAATGATGTGTACGTTGAAAAGTTCCTTGCCGACGTGGTCCAGTTCACGGCGGGTCTCTTGAATAGCTGCTCGTAGTAATTGCTTACTGGCATTGTGAAGAATCCGGGCTGTGCGTTGAGAGCGAAGGTGGTGATGTAGTCTCAGAAATTTTGGCAGGATCTGCTGGTCTCGGCAACGTAGTAGAAAAGATAGTTGACATAGAAGTGATGACTTCTTGGTTCGGAGTTTGTCGAATTTCTTCGATCGCTGTCGGAATTCCTCCCCATAGAGGCGTCGTAATTCTTCGTTAAAACTTTCGCGGGTGCTCGTCATTAGGATTAAAAACTTTTTGGGCTATGTCGCCGCGTCAATTCTTGGGTGGTCCCAACGTTTCCCAACCGATGCTGGTCGCTTTTTCAAGGGATTATGAAGAGATGGGAATTAAGGATCTTGTATTAATCTATCTTGTATTGTAATAATCTAATGTAAGGATCTTGTAATAAGGAATGTTGTAAATGTCATCAAAGACAGATTCGGAGACAACATCGCCAAGCTGGCAGAGATTTGCCTTAAAAGCACTTTCTTCCGGTGGAGGAATAATTTTTATCAACAGACGTCTGGAGCAGCGATGGGTTCTCCTCTCTCCGTAGCAATTGCAAACATATTTATGGAACACATAGAAGAAACAGCAATTCAAAACGCCGCCCTTAAGCCTAAGATTTGGGTCAGATATATCGACGACACTTTTATAATTTGGACGCACGGCAAGGAAAAGCTTCAAGAACTTTATACTTATTTGAACGGGATTAACGACAACATTAAGTTTACAATGGAGGTAGAGGAAGACGGAAAACTTCCATTCTTGGACGTTCTCGTGGAAAAGAAGACGGATGGAACATTGGGGCATACAGGGTATCGAAAACCAACAGCAACATATCGGTACCTGCACGCTTTATGTCACCATCACCCAGGCCAAATAAATGGAATGGTAAACACTTTGATTCACCGCTCCTACACAATAAGTGACCAGGACAACTTTGCCGAAGAGAGACGGAAGCTAGAGGCCATTCTACGGGGAAATGATTCGACGACAGAGTTATTTCTCGCACTTTTAATAAAGTCATCAAAAAGAACGAAATGAAAAACAACACCGCAGAAGCCGCTAACTCATCCATAAACGACCTCAGCGACCAGAAGAAAGCCTTCCTGCCATACATTAAAGGGACGACTGACGTAATAGGAAATATCCTACGAAAATTCCAGATAAGGACAATCTTCTAGCCGAACACGCAGCGCTTGGCCACATCATCGACCTCAAGGAAGTCAAAATCTTCGCCAAAGTTAAAGGTTTTAAACAGAGACTCGTCAGAGAAGCCATTGAAATATCCAAAGAAGATAAGAATAATTTTAACAGAGACACCGGTATTAAAATTAGCCGTACTTGGCAACCCGTAATAAGAAAAAACAAGCAGCAAGCCACTCCCCCAACCTCCGGCTCCCCTCCCCCCACCACCTGACGCAGATACCTATATAAAAGATCCTTAATTCCCATCTCTTAATAATCCCTTGAAAAAGCGACCAGCATCGGTCGGGAAACGTTGGGACCACCCAAGAATTGACGCGGCGACATAGCCCAAAAGTTTTCAATCATAATAACTAATAAAGTTGATTAGTTATTAATTATTTATCTAGACTTTATATTTATTCCTAGACCTGTCTCGTAATTAACATAGTTACTTTATCGCGTCGTTGGAAAGGTTTAAATATGTCCATAAAAGAAATTTTTTCAGCTCAAAGGATAAATATTTTGATAGTCTAGTGCTAGATTAAGAATGCTAAAATGCTTAATGTCGCATGATAAATTATCGTGATTATTTTCTTTAAAATTAGCTTTCCTAACATTTATTTACAATCTGCAAGCACAATTATATCAAGAAATTACTTTAAATGAATAGCTGAAAAGCAAGTTCCGTAAAGTTAGCGATACACAGAATGATACATGATTCAATTTTCCCTGAGTATTGCTTGCTGGAAGATTTATCTGGTTTACCATCGAATGATAATTTCGTTTGACACCGAGGTTTTACGGCATAAGTCCTCAACCGCCGTGAGGGTAGAATATTACAACCCGGTGGGATATGGGTGGGCGGTGGGCGTAGAATGGTTTAACTACTAAACTTAATTCCTAAAATATTACTTTTCCTAAGCTAACTGAATTCCTGAAAAGTATTCATTAGTTTAAAAAAACACATTTTTATAGCTGTGCTGAAGCAAGAGTGCGAGAAAGTTAAATATAAGTTTTCCTGGATATCACACAATTACTTACATTACTTATTTTTTACAGCGCGCGAACCGGGTTTCAATGAATTATCACCATCTTCAGGCGCATATTATGATTTGTTCATCTAAAACAAAATAAAAATAAACAATAATATAGTTTTCAGATAAACAAATCATAATTTGCGCCTGAAGATGATCATAATTCATTGAAACCCGGGTCGCGCTCTGTAAAACATAAGTGGTTTAAGTAATTGTGTGATATCCAGGAAAACTTGTAATGGAATACCACAAAGTAAATCAAGAGTTAGTGAATTTTAAAGTTAAATATATTAGTCACCAGGATTATGGTGATTTTTCTTTTTAATTATCGCTTCTAATGTTTGAAGATAATGTTTTTGATTGCCATATTGATGGCCATACAGAAGCATTAGAAATCAAAGGCTCTAGGTAATAAGTGGGAAACTATGGGCATATGAAATCGCATCCGATATTCAGTGGATAATTCATGAAATCGGATAAGAGATGGCCATTTGTAGGAGATTTTGGGAAATAAAATTTCACGGCGGGCTCATAACGCCGGAAGCCTCTGGATCCATGATTCGCTGGGCTTTACCAATCGACGACAGGCCTATAACCTACTCCAATTTAGAGCCGTGAATAATGAACACCACAGAATTTACAATTTTAGCTTTTCAATCCGTGTTTCGTGGAAATATCGAAACCAGCTAATCCCATGATCACGATTTCAATGAAAGGTTTCGATATCAGAACGTGATCAGAATTAGAGGAGATACAATTCGTATTGCAATATTTTCCAATGCAAATTACTGCAATTCATCATACGAAATGAATATTGAAAGAACAAAGAGATGGCACTTTTCCAGAGGTTATGATTCATAAAGTATTATGTGTCCTTAAAACATTCTAAATAATCGTAATAATAAATAAAATATCACGTTAGCAGAATACAATAGGCATCAAAGGCTTCAAAGAATGACATAATAGTATTTTGAAAAAGAAAAACAAATGTAAATGGCTAATATATTTTGATCAAAATGTATTCGAGATAAAAAGAGTAAAACTTTTTATTTCCTTATTTTTCATTAACATTTACAATTAAGCTAATTGTATACCAGGTAAAAACCTCAGTATGACTGCACCGAATTTCTTGATTTTTCGTGTTTCAAATCTCACAGAAATACCAAATTACACATTAATATAATCAATCAAGACGATCGTCAAACAATAGTTAGAGGAACATCAGCACGGTGGAAAATACTTAGATAATAAAAATCCAGCATCATTCACTAGATAATTGAAAACATCTGATGTTACTAAAAGCCTCTTATTTTTTAAATAATGCATGGTAAAGACCGAACATTAAACATATTGCGCTATTAGGGTAAGCCATTGTTCAGCTTCAGATACCAGCTTGTTGTTTTCAATATTCGCAGAATAATCGATTATTCGGTCGCCTGCGTTCACCCTTATTACCTCTCACAGCTTCCGTAAAGAGAAAGAAATAGGTTCATTCCAAGCATGCAACCACGTGGAAATATCCTGAGACATTTCAATAAATGGAAGAGTAAAACGATAAAATGAAAACTAGAAGACTTTTGCAAGTACTTCATTGAGCATGAATGAAAGAGGCGATCGATGAAAATAATTGATTTTTTCTCGCCACCCTTACACAGTGAGAAATGAAGCTTTCCTGACTTTCCGTCGGAGTGAATTCATTCTATGGCACTGGGGTGGCGTGCCTTGGGGCGGAACTTAAAAAGAAAGGGCAGATTCAGCGAGAAAACTATCGGGAAGGCCCCATTGCTCACCGTCAACCTCAAATTAGCATCGCCTCGTGTGCTATAAATCACTCCCGCCAGGTGGGGTAAGCTCCGCGGGAAATTGAGAATACCTAATAATAGTGCATCGTGGGGTGGTATTCGAGAATTACGTTCATTGTTCGGGGATAGAGTGGAAGATCACAACAGAATCTCAAAAAATAGGCTGAAAGGTTTCGATTTACGGGATGGTTTTCAACACAAATTTCTCCTGGCATTATTACTTCATATTTGCCTGAAATTCTCTTTTAAAATTATAATTCGCTTGATAATATTGACTTTCTCTGCAATTGAAAAGTTGAGGGTTTTATAAAGCTGCAAGAATGAATGAATTTTCAGATGCTGTTTCTTTAGTAAACCAACTACAGAAAATATTTGCTTTCTCGCATAATATCGCCTGCCGAATAGCATTTGAAAATTTCAGATTTATACTATCGTAAATTGCCAACTTTACAGGGACGACCTACTGATTGATTTGATATCACGGCATAATCTACGATTAGCTTGAGAAAAAGAAGCTTTTTATGATATTTGTTGCCATAACCAATGACAGCTACAAATTTGAATGCGTTAAAAATCGTCTGTAGAAATTTCTTCACCTAAATCACAAAGTTCTAATAGCAGAGAAAATTTTCGGTTCCACTGAGTCACAATTAGACACCATTGTCTTTCACGTTCATTAATTGTATGTTTTATCGTCATAACATAGTCTATGATAAGAGAAATGCCCTATTACCCTCTGCAATAGGCAATATTATTGAGTTTCATGTTATTATTAACCTCACGGGTAGACCTGACCCAACCCAAGATACGAAGATTTGATAACCATCAAAATTACATGACACCTTTTAACAATTTTTTTAATATCATAATTCTTCTTGGATAAACACCATGGTTTTAAATTTCCCCAACAATAGATCCGTAGACTTTTCGTCTACAGTTGAACCGGAATGGAGTGGGACAAATTTGGTGCCGTGTTTGTGTATGTCTGTTCGAATGCTTCATTACTGGTTTTAGGTATCACAGTTTCGAATCCTAACCTCAAAACATCTTCTTTCAACCTCAGCTTATTTGAGTATTCGATAGATTTTGCTTCCCCACGAGCATTATACAACTTTAGCACCTTAAAACCAAATAAATAAATCATAAATAAGGTGGAGCTTCAAGATTTCTGAGTGAGGATAATGAGTGCTCCGTCCTAGGCTGCCTGAATATCACCTCTATATGCTTATTTTGGGCAAAATCAAAAGGCTTTCTGTTCGAAACATAAAAGCTCTTCCCCAGAAGGAGATGCCATAAAATAATCTTGAGTGAACCAGAGCAGTGTACCAAACGAATCACTGTTGAAGGACATAAACATCGTAATTATATAATCGCCTTCAGCCGATTGTCCCACAATTAATTTTTTTAGAAAATGCTTACATGAATATTCCATGAATGCTACTAGGCGTAATGCACGGTTGGTTAGTTTGGTTAACTTCTGTTAATTTGGGAACTCAGTAAACTCTTCGTGACACTTGGCTTCATTGTGCGCATGCAGTTTGACCACTTCCCTTTCGGAGAATGATAAGTAGGAAAAACGGCAAATGTGGAGTACCCCGCCCTCTCTTCATCTGTTTCGGAACAGGAAAACATAGAAAATTTAATACGGGATGGCAATTTTTAATGATTATTCTACAGTACAATATTTTAAACTGATATATTACTACAACATACCACTCGTTAGAAAAATAAATTTCCTTTACAGCCATAACCTAATAACTAATCTCACCGACAGCATGCCAAAAAGACGATTTCTCTTCGGGTGACAGAGTATACACAGGTTTATAAAATAAATTCCATGAATACATAATAGGGTAGTTTCCTTCATCAAAGAAAACGAAAGGCATTGATTGCGATTCTTATACATATACAAATCGATATACAAATTATTTGCTTTTTGAAATCCCAGTTTAGACGAATGGCAATGGTCAATTTTTTCCTCATTTGAAAAAGGCCAGATTGGCGCCCATGCGATGCCACTCCACGAGACGTCACAGGGACATAGTTTCTATACGAATGGATAGGAGTTTTACATCGTCTGAGATTACCAATGCATGCATGAGGTACAGAACTCAGGGAAACATGTCTTAATGATCACTTACTCTGCTACCTGCTAGCATCCTGCGTCGCATCAGCGCTTAAAGCCTCGCCCCAAGGCCACCTCACTTACGGCTGCGGGAATTAGAACGACGTCATACGGGGTTTTCCCAGCATTCATACTTAGCCGTCGCGTTTTCGCGTGCTTGAAAATTTTCACTTTTCATTTAATCGCGAAAAATAGATATCGTCATTTAAAAATCCTAAAGCGTGAAATATGTACTCCAGAAGTAATAATCTTTCAATTTAGGCAATAAAAAAATAATAGGAAACCACCTTATTCAACATAAAAATTTACGAAAAATTAACTGTTACACCGGTGTTAGCGTATTTAGAACATGTAGCATTTTTTTTAATGTACTACTTCACATGCTACATGTAAAGAAATGTGCGTAGAGAGTTTTATGTTGCTAAGAGCTGGTACAGTGCCAGGAGGCAGTGGTGTGAGATGTGCCGGTTAGAGTTGATATTCGCTCCCCATCCACTACAGCGGCAATCTCCGCACGCTCGAGCGCTTTTAAGGGGCGTTGCGTTGGCGGTGGCGTCGCGGCGGGCCCTTTTCCGCCGTCTGCTCTCCCCTCCTCCCAACCAGTTAGAAAAGTTCTTTCAACCCTCATCCCATACGAACCAAAAGGGAAGACTTTTTAATCATCATTATCTTCGTCGCCCGAAACTTTCCTTGGAAACCACCACGTCCCACGGCGAAAAGGCGAACCTCGGGATGAGGCGGAATACGCTTTCAAGAAACGGCGCGAGAGATTAACAGGCTTCGGTTATTATTTCACTGTTTCAGACTTTTCGAACGAAAAATGAATCCGTGAGGAGAGTGTGTTCTCCCATCCCTCCCGAAGCGAGCTTGTGAAGGACGTCATTATTGAGTTAACCGAGTGAATATTTCAAAAAGACGTCCTTGGTTTACTGTATTTCTTGAAGAAAAATCAGCGAGACTTTTGTTCGTCGTTCTGGAAAATCATGGAAGATTACTCGGGAACCTCAAAATTAGGCGAAAAAGTTTCGAATCCATATTAAGTGAGCATGCTAAGAGAGCAATCTTGGTATTAGTTTTCCAACAAGTTTTCCCCCTCAGCATGTTCATTCCATATTCACTTTAAATTCATTTATAACGTGATTCGGGACCCACAATGATTGTCTTTTCGGTAAACCTTGTCCATTTTAAAGTCGCTAGCGCTAATCAAATGATCCTTGAATGCAGTTAGGGTTTCTGCAATAGCCATTGGAAATTTTTGATCGAAAATACCTACCCTGCGAGAAATGAATATTCATGACTCGTTCAATCGTACTTATTTGCAGCATCAGGCCAAAAGTAATTTTTTTTTCGATTCAGTTTCAGTAGCATGCATAACTTAAAGCTGACTCATTAATCCCCAGAGGTAACTGTTAATTTCACCTAATGATGAGACTTGAAAGAGATGAGAAAATTATCTGTTCCCATTCTCAAACTTTTTTTCACTAATACATTCAAGATTTAGACACTTAATATTTTGAAATAATTACTCAACGCACTTATAACTCGTGAATTTACTGTTATTCATTCAGAGTAATGTCTTAGTATCCACAACTCTGATTTTTCGATTATACGATTCAAAATTCACACTTTGTTTTAGGTGTATTTTTCACATTTAAAACGGAGGGAGAACCTTTTTCACCGAAGATTGTTATTTGATCCATACAACAACCCGCATAAATCAATATTTCCTCTCGATCATTTTATGAAATAGTCTTCAATTACCAATTTGCATGGATTTGAATACCGACCTGATGACGGTGCCATGCGTCGAAATGCTTTGTAAGTAATCTTTATTAATAAAACGGAGTATACAAGGCAAAAAGTTTTATTTCGATTGATCATGCTTTTCCGCACAATCCTATTCAATATAAAAGAACCTTTTTCGTAGTTTTTTGATTTATTGGAATACGAAAGATATATATTAATTTCTATGTGGATGAGTCATTTTACAGGCAAATAACATTCGAAAAGTCCTTTTATCTTATAAATGTTAATATTCTCATTATTTTTCCAAGCCGCAAGCGTAAAACAACCGAGAAAGCTAGAAATAAATCATTTCAAATGATAATTTTGATCGATATCCTTCCTATTGATTGATTTATATGTATCCTAGTGATATGTTCCACTAAGAATGCGCAAATACATATTTCATAGAAAGTTTTCTAATTTTTCGTAAAAAAAGTTTGGAAAAGAATGGTGAAAACCATTGAACACGAAAGCAAAGTGTCTCGTGGTCGATGGTGGAAAGGGAGGGCAAAGTTCATTGCACCTTCTTCCGTAGTGGCTGCGAGGTCACCAATGCGCTAAAGTAAGCATGACTTTATCACAGCCGCAGAATTAAATCGTTGAATGCCGTGCTTCAAGGTACTTCACAAAATCTCCCGAATTCAAATGAAATCTAGGAACTGGGGAGGAAGATGGGTCTGCCCTGACTAGATAGAATAAGAAAGCATTCCACTTCCGTATAATTCAAGGGTTCATCAATGATTTGTTATTTTTACAAACTAAATCCTTAATCTCAAATGCGCAAAGGTAATTTCAACAGTTGCGTCCGATTGTTCTGCATTTTATTATCGCTAGTGTAACTTGAGGTATTCTTTGGTCGATGAAATGGAACTCTTCCATTACGTATAATTTAATGAATTACATTATTCCACTTTTTCAAAGATCATTATGGGACAATTAGTTTTCTGCCCGTACATCATATACCTTCGAAAATTATTCCGTGTGTCGAGACTAAGCATCTCAATAAATTTTGAAACATTCGAACATTGAAAATCATTCAACAGTAAATCCTTTAAGTGATAAAAATCATTATACGCGCATTTTCAACCCACTTCAGTGGTATTTGAAACACCCGCATTGTATTGTTCCTTTCAAGTACTTCAACTCGTATTCCATCTTTCTCCGTATTCAGCAGCACGAAGCAATCATCGCTTCATCGCGACAGAAACGGGTGACTGCAAGTCACCACTTTCCATTGGATAACCATTTATAACCCTGGAAAATGGAAAAAAATATCCTTATTTCCAACGCTCCCGAAGATTTCATTACACTGATACGTTCAGGCAATAAAATGAAAAAAAAATTCTCACGGTTATGGCTTCCGATACACTGAATAGGAGCTATAAACTTATAACAGAGTGCGTGAATCACTGCTATCTGCGGAATTTTATGAAACGCCAAGTCAAACCATGAAAACTGATATTGAGTTGACAAAACCAAAATTCTTTTCCAGAATAAGCTAAAACTTCCACCCCCGTATACATCGTCTGCTTTAGAAAAACGCTTAAAATAAACGGATACACACTAAGTGTACTATTTTCCTTATTTCATTTTGTATACCCAAAAATATATTTATTTTAAATATTGAAAAATTCTATTTTTCGTCAGAAAATTGTGTGTTAACAATTGACTCCTGAGAAATTATAATAAATGGATTAAAATTGAAAGCTATATAGCTAACACCAAAATACTTAGGAGTTAAAGAAGCAGAAATCCTCGAAGAACGGAGAATGGAAAGCGAGAAACAAATTACATTGTCAAGAAACTACCGCTTTCTTTAAAAAGTTTGAGATTGAGTTTGAAGCCGCCGGAAGTGGATTTTCAAAGGACACTTTATGTCAGTGCCTTACAGATAGACACCGAGAAACTTTCCTATGGCTATCCGTCCGAAAAAAATCAATGATACGAAACATTCTCAAAGAAACCTTCAATCAAAGGCTTCAATCAAACTCGTTCAACCGTCCGTTGTGGCGCTCCAAGTTGGCCCAAGGGAGTCTCCTGTCTCAACCATATGGCCCCACGGGGAGAGATCGGAAGCAAGATGGATGGCTAATCGCCTTTATTGGAGCGTGATAGTAGTTATCGAAGTCACTTCATCGATTCGACTCCTTGTCAATGCATGGACATGGCAGAAATATATTTGAACCTGGCAACCCTTGGAATGTGGCATCAAACTGCCACAGTAAGAAAATCAGCTGGGGGAGTTGTAAGTAAAAGCTTGAAGAAAAAAACAATGAAGATGGGAAAAAGGAGAGCTGCTGTAAAAATATTTTTTTTTTGTGATCGCGCATGATGATGCTTTGTAATAGCGTGGCCGTTTCGAAATAAGACTTTCTTCCATAACCAGAAAGTTTTATCATCAACTCCTTGTCTATGCATGGAAATCCTTGGGATATAAAAATTATAAATTTAAAATACTTTTAAAATGACAAACTGCCACGGAAAGACTATCAGGAAGTTATTTTCTGACTTGGATATTCATAAAAAATAATGAATCATAAGGAAAAAGTGGTGCGGATATTAACTGCATGAATAGCTTCTGCAAAACACAATTGTACGAAGAAGGTTTGGAATACATATGCAATCTGATGAGTGAGATTATGTCGTTTCATGGCTATCTTCTTCATCTCGCCCACGAACTTCATCAATATAATTCCTTTTCAATGCATATGATTGGTAATGTGAGCGAGATATTGTTTTTGTTTTTGATAAAAGTGGCAAGATAAATTTTTTGAGCTACTGCCATAGTAGTTAAATTTGTCGCGTAAACCAAGCATTACACTTCAGAGTTCAATGACATTTTACATTACCCCCTCAGGGGGCGCTGAGATTTCGAGTCGGATTAAGGGAGTGGAGGTCACGATTACGGCAATATAAATCTCTGTAAGGAGTACCAGGGATAGAATGAGTAAGGTGGAAGGCCTAACTCATTCTGAGCAGCATGGAGTAGCCTGGATATCAAACGACCAAACTTCAACAACCTTCTTAACCGTGCGTCAAAGCATAGAGGGAAAAAAAACAAATTCTACCGTGGAAGAGAGTGGAATTCAAGCTTTCTCTCGACAACCTTTACGAAAATTTTTCCAATGCGGAAACGCCGTCGTTTTATTCATTTTTAAAAATTATTATTTCGGTTGTTGACGTGGTGAACTTTCGTCCGTGAAAGGAAGGAGTGACGCGGGCGAGGTCAGCGCTCAGAAAGAGACCGCCACGGTGTGGCTCAAAAGGGGTCACTTTCCATCCCCCACCTCCCGTCTCTCCAGGGAAGGGAATGCCTTTCTCGGCACTTTATACGAGAGGCAGAGAGAATGGAGTGACGCGGGTCGCCCGGTATCAGTCACGGCGTTGCGCCAACCGCTCGCCTGGTCCCTTGCTTCACTCGGGGGTGAAGAGGGAAGGGTGTTTGTGCGGGGGTGAGACTCAGCAGGGGAAAGGAGTCCCGCCTGCAGTGGGCGGGTGGATCGATCCTGGATCGCATGATGGTTGAATTAACCATAAATTCAGTTTATTGAATGACGATCATTGGGATAAACTTTTTTTTAGAAAGCTTAGGTGTCATGCGTGTATTTCGACTTCCTGAATACGAAAATAATATTCTAAGAAGCTGTATGTGATGCTTATCATTACCCACAGTTTTCGTTCACAGTATCGTTATTACCCACAATTTTTGCAAAACACTGGACAAATTTTCCGCTAGTGAAAATTCAATATATTAATATCATAATATGTCCTGTAAACGGTCAAGGTTAGCTTTGCCTGTTCCTTGTCATTTTCCACGATACTGAAACTAATTTTAAATAGGAAAGGGCGAAAGTTTTATCTAGACTAAGTAAAAAATGCTGCTTTTTCAATGAATTGAATAAATAATGCATAAGTAAACGTAGATACGCTAAGCCATACTATCTACCTCTAATTTTTCTATTGAACTATTTGCGAAGGACGGATGAATTTCAATTTTTTGCCAATCAAGTCATATTCAGAATTTTCAACCAATATTTAAACAATTCACTCCAAAGGAATCATAATCATTGAATTTTAATTTTGAATGATATGTCAGAGCAATAACTCATCAAAAGAAAATACTTCGTTATGGGAACACCCTAGCACAAACATTCTGTCTTAGCATTCGTGAATTTAAAATCATAACTCCCCGCAAAAACCTATTCACATTAAAAAACGCTTATTTATTTGTTCATATAAATGATCGCTGTACAAACTCTAGAGTCTTTGATTGAAGGTATCTTATAGGATGTTTCATATCATTTTCTTTTAAGATTTGCCCGAAGAAAGTTTCTCGGTGTCTCGATGTAAAGCCCTGGCATCAATTTCTGTTGGTGCCTCCACTGCCTACTTCCTTTATATTTACTTTAATTTACTTAACGCCAAAAAGCATTACTAAGTCCTCATCATTTGAATACTAACAATGATAAAAATATTCGTAAATATTAATCAATGAAACAATAAATATGAAATTAGAGAAAATGGATTAAACCCGAGTGACAGTGCTTTAACTTTTAGTTGAAACTATAGCTTGAGCCAGACATACCAGGGGCAGGGAAAGTAACAGAGAATTACAGTCAACCCCGAACTTTTTGAAGGGTTCGTTAGTTATTTGGCAATGTCAATTGTTCATGGTGCTTTAATTTTCTTCATAAGACTGTCTCATGATAGGCGTCAACTGTCTCATTATCCTCCATTCTGTGCCTGTCGGTTGGCGCACTCATAGCCTCTTCCTCTCATCGGATCCAATCATACTAGTCCATTTTTATCTCTTCCTCGCTTTAAATTTAACTATACTTCAGTGATTATTACTCTCAGTTAGCCCTAATCCAGTGTGTGGACGTTAACTATTTCCTTTTTCTCTTAGTCTTCACCACACTTACGATGCGTCAACACTATGAAATAAAGTGCTACCTAAGTATTGTGTTTGCAAATATTGTAAGGTGACAGTGTTTTTCTATTACAGTCTTTGAAACTAAAAAAACTTCAGTGCACAAAAATCACAATTAATACATGAAAGCATACCGTAAGATATTTGTAACCATTCTTGAC
The DNA here is from genome assembly GCF_921293095.1 of Ischnura elegans. Lineage (NCBI taxonomy): Eukaryota > Metazoa > Arthropoda > Insecta > Odonata > Coenagrionidae > Ischnura > Ischnura elegans. Next base: position 111,840,429 of record NC_060246.1, on the reverse strand, counting down.
TCTAGAGAGCATAATGAAAAATTTAATTATTTGAACAAGCCTATACTTATATTCTAACAGGCCTTCCCACATAAGCCTCAACATATTTTTCAAGAGGAGGCAGTAATATGGGCTTGGAATGGGCTTGTCGGGATTTCTGAGTAACCTCATGAAATCTTGACGATATTAAAAGACTACGAGAGTACATTTGAGAATTCCTTAGGTATCCGATAATTTTTCTCGTTTTAAATTTTTATCCAATTATCCATTTTCCCCAAGACGCAGGGAAATAATAGACAGCATGCCTTCGTGCAATTAATTATCTGCAGTGACAATAGGTAGCGGGGCTGAAACAAGAACTCTTCGGTATCGAAATTCTGTTGCATTATTGATCATCACCGATTCTCCGCGCGCTGCACGACATGGCCGGTGTCCTCGCCTCACGAGAACGAATAGTTCCACATCGATCAGCCCACGATGGAAGTATCCTTCTATGAAAATGTCATCAATTGTGGATTCTTTTTAAGAGGATGCATCACACTCTCTAGCTTTCTTTTCATCATGATGTATAACATGTTTAATGAAGCTAATATCTTGAAATGTTTAGAATACACTGTGTAAACCGTCATCAATATTAACCCTTAACCAGTGACGTGCAATTCTTGTTACACTACCAGTGACGTGCGGTCTGAGAGACCGCGATAAAACAAAAATTCGTAAAACGTTGCAAAGTCATTTTTATTGCGTAGTTTACTGTTTCTTTGACTTCTCAACTATTATAAAACTTGTATTTAATATTATGCATTCCAAATACGAACCAACTTTTCAGTAAAAATTCTTATTTGAAGTAGGATCAAAAACTGACATAAAAAACACTTGAGTTATTATTTTTACTATGGTAATTTTTTTATTAACTACTTAACTATCCACGTTATGCAACTAAAAATGCTTACTTAAAAATTAGTAATAATTATTATTTTTCTTGAAAAATGACTAGGAATCGTATTTAACAACTTTTTGATTCATTTCCACCAGCATTACGTTTATTGGATTTCCAATTTAGTAAAGTGAGGTCTCACAGACCGCTACTAAAATTCAGTTGAAAATTTTCAGAAATAAATAATAATACGAACGTTAAATTTTAAGAGTGCTATGTCCTTATTAAAAAAAAGTGTGGCGCTCACGAGGATTATAGATATTTTGTAATAGCAATTTTGAAAATATTCAAAATTTTAGAAACGCAGCGGTCTCTCAGACCGCCACGTCAACGGTTAAGGATTAACCTTTATCTCAAATATTCAAACTTTACATCTGAAAGGATAAGTCCGTCAGTGATTCAACACAAAGGTTGACCTGCAATGGTGAGGGTACAGCTCAAGCATGAGTTGGCCAGAGAAGGATGCTATTCACACAATCATCGTGAGAGGCCCAGTTTCTTACCCTCTGGCCACCCCGTACAACGAGGATTTCACTTGGAGGGGTCTGAAGATTTCACCCGGGATTTGAACCCGAGCCCTCCATTACCAGCAGCTAAGTCTGTGTTTTATTATTTATATCATTAAAAGCAGCTAAGACCTATTAGGTTACCACGCTCACTATCCTAAAAAGATACCGAGGTAGGTAACATTTTCAAATTTTGAGATACAGGTAATTATTGCCAAATATATCTGCGTATATCCTGAAATTTCCAAGACGGTAACTGTAAGCCGAGCAATACTTCACGGGAAAAGATTGATCGAGGGTAAGTGAAGCATCCTTAAGATTCTACCTTAAGATAGACGGATTTTTTTGTTTATAAATGAACAAATATTTTTCTAAACTTCACACGCTTGTTTTTTTCGTATCATATCCCATGAATTAAGTGAAATATGTACAGTCAATAATAATTCACCACCACATTTATGGACAAATGAAGTATCATAACTCGTAATCTTATGAAACATACCATGCATAATCAGTTTATTTAGCTATTAAATTTTATCATTCATTTAAAAACAATTAAGTCTTCTAAGAAAATACGAAGACATACAGTACAAAAGTATCGAATGGACGTGTTTAAAAATTCTTTAGACATCATGGGTCTGGTGTGAATCGAGTACCTACTGCTCATCGTGGTTCTTCGACTGGTGAAAGCAGAGTCATCTGGATCAGCACGATTCACGGTACGTTTTTTCTCAAAGCAAACAAATGTAATGTGCTATATAACGTAAACAAAATGCCTTGAATCATGTCATTCCTAGTATCTCTGCTCTCACTTGTGGTAGAACTATGATTTTACCTCGTTTTAGAGCAAAATATTTGCTTAAGAAATTAAAACAAATAATAAATATTAATTTCTATCCCCAAATTAATTTAAAATATAGGAAAGTAATTATCAATTGACTTTTATGAAATACTCCATCTCACAAAAGGCTGAAACTTTTTATTATACATTACAATATTATTATTTAGAGAAAGTCTTCTTACCATGAAAAGTACTCCAATTTAGTGCCACTCATTAATGAGCTTAAAAGTATTTTTTTTTCAATTGCAATTAGTTTTGAAAATTCCCTTCATTCAGTTTTTCTTTATCTAGGCAAAGCGCATCATACGATAGCTTTTGCTTAAGGAGGCAATCATCTATCCCAATTTTTATTTAAATTTGAGAGGTCAAGGTCAACTCTTGTCCGAGTTGGTGTGGAATAACCCGTAGTTAATTATAATTATGGGGAAGATATTTCGGGCCCTCGGGCAATAATATTATAATTTCATTCATATGCTCAATAACCTTACTTCATTATATTACTACGACAGGGGACGGTATGATTCAAGGTATGATTTTTTTAAATATTAGAATGCGCCCAATCAAAATGCCTTGAATCATGTTATTCCTTGTATTTCTACAGCCAGTTGTATTAATATGGCTTTCGGTTCACTTTTAATAAATATTTCCTTGATTTTTAAATTTCAAGCAAAACGTTGCCTTATACAGCTCATTAATTACGCCTCACTAGCCTAGCGTTTACTTAGTTTTTTTTTAATGGCACCGATATTTCAGTCGGTTTAGAACCAGAACTCGTGCTGTATCGTTGAGGAGTGTAAGACGAGTGCTTTTCCAGTGGGATCTAACTGGCTTATTTGAGCTCAGATGAAATTTGATAGTAAGTGGCTTCGAACGCCATCTCCTCTCGTCGTGTTTCGCACTATTCCAGTGGTCCACTCTGAAGCAGAGTTTCAAGAGAGACTATTTACCGTCGCTAATTGGTCCATATGCTCTCCAATATGGCCGTCACACGGGTCTCGGCCGCGAACAAAGCTACTTTATGCTAGCCACTCTTTAGTAAGGCTTGCGGCGAGATAAGGTACCGTCAGTCTCAGAGGCGTTTGATACTCCAGAAAACATGTCCGAGCCAATAACTGTTGTAAAAATTTTTAAACTCGGATGTTGTTCCTTTAAAGACTTAAGGGTATTAAAATCTAGGGCGCAGCTAAGGATTAAGTCTAGGGGTGATTTTAGAAGCAACTAATACTTAAGGGTTTGGGGGGTATGGAATACCCGCCAGGTGCGGAGGCCAGAAAATATTTTAGATAAACGGGTCAAAATGGTGAGTTTTATGGCTTTGTGAATAGTTTGATGTTTTGTTTGTGAGTCATCCGTCCCTTTAATATTAATTTTAAAAATTTTCACCATAAATTATTTTTATAGAAACAATTATCCGAGCCCTGGGGGGGGGTGGTTTATCCCCCAAAACTCCCCCCTCGTTGCGTCACTGGCAACAATCGGTATATAAACCTTGTACTTCTGCAGATATACATTTTTAAAACGTACAAATGGTTTCGCAGTAGCTTATTGTGGCTTTCGAAGGTCATTGATTTCAAATTAACTTCTTTTCATGGGTAAATTCCGCGTATTTTTCCCTTTAAAAATGAATCCCCTCTCGTGCCGAAGTTGTCGTCAGATTTAAACGGTTTTTACATAGTTCTGGCAATGGGGACGTTTTTTATGGGTTTACCTTTTTTCTAAATGTAAAGGGCCTTCTTCTTTCGCTGAGCATCAGGCTCTTTCGGATTTCATTAGACTTCCTGACCAGACGGGTATAGAAGTTTTTTTTCTTAAGCTAACATTTTTACGTATTCCAAGCCAAACAGTTATCCTACAGCAGTTTTATTGCTCGACGATGGAAATGTTTAATTTCACAGATGAACACCCAGTATCATCAATATAAAAAAGATCAACTTATTTGTCCACATTTACACCATGATAGTAGCTTAGACACTCCTGAAATAAGCAACTAAACTAGCCTCGAGTAGTACCAGTGGCGCAGCCAGAAATTTCATTCGGGGGGGTCCAAAACCAAGGGAGAAAATTTTTGAAAAAGTGTACTAAGTAATGGGTTTAAAACTAATTTTAAATCTTTTCACAATCGAAATAACGTCATTTGTTAAAGATATATTTTGTAAATTCATGATATTTCAATATTTTGTTTTCTATTATGAAGGAAAATAATTGTGTTTTTTTGGGGTGGTCCGGACCGCCCAGAACCTCCCCATGGCTACGCCACTGTGCTGTACTCTACCAGTCATCCCTTGGTTTTTCAGTCACCAGAGTACCGTCACCTGCATCCATCAACCATTAAGAAACAAGTGCATGGGCAAAATGTATAAACCTATGTGTGCACCTGAAGATGATTCGAAGTGCCCAAATGTCGTTCACAAAGAAAATAAATCTGATAGAGGTAACAAAGTTACTGTTCCATTTATAGCCACAGTTTTCTGAGAGACGATTAAATACGAGGTCTGTTCAAAAAGTACCCGGAATTTTTGTTTTTTTCAAAAAAATATTTATTTATTCGTCTACATCAATGTGGTCCCCTTCAAAGTAGTCCCCCCTAGATATAATACACTTATGCCAGCGATTTTTCCAATCTTCGAAGCACTTTTGATATTCACTTTTTGGTATGTCCTTGAGCACTCTCAGCGATTCGGCCTTTATTTCTTCAATCGAAGAAAAACGCCGACCTTTCATGGGTCTCTTCAACTTTGGGAACAGGAAAAAGTCACACGGAGCCATATCAGGTGAATATGGAGGTTGGGGCATGACTACGGTATTGTTTTTGGCCAAAAAATTACGAACAAGCAACGACGAGTGAGCAGGAGCGTTATCGTGGTGCAAAAGCCATGAATTCTTTTTCCATAAATCGGTGCGTTTTTTTCGGATTGCTTCACGCAAACGTCGCATAACTTCAAGGTAATACTCCTTATTAACCGTACGACCTTGTGCACTATGCCATTATAATCGAAGAAAACAGTAAGCAAAACCTTGAAATTTGATCGAACTTGACGTGCTTTTTTCGCTCTTGGTGACGTTGAATGCTTCCAGGTGGACGATTGTGCTTTGGTTTCGACATCATAACCGTACACCCATGTTTCATTTCCAGTTACGATCCTTTCAAGCAAACTTGGATCGTCGTTGGCGTCATTTAACAGCTCCTGAGCGATGTTCATGCGATTGTTTTTTTGGTCAAAATTCAGCAGTTTTGGAATGAATTTTGCTGCCACTCGTTTCATGCCCAAAACTTTTGAAAAAATGTTATGACATGAGCTAATTGATATGCCAACTTCATCAGCAACTTCTCTAATTGTTATTCGGCGATCATTTATAACAATTTTTTCCACTTTTTCCACATTTTCATCGATTATTGACGTGCTGGGTCGACCGGAGCGTTCGTCATCTTCAACGTCTTCGCGGCCATCTTGGAAACGCTTATACCACTCGTAAACACTTGTTTTTTTCACGGCAGACTCACCATAGGCTTTTTGTAACATTTCACACACTTCGTTACACTTTATTTCATTTTTTACGCAAAATTTAATACAAATTCTTTGACTCTTCAATTCTTCCATTGTTTAAACAAGCAAAAATCGCCGAGCTCATAACAACACGTTGAACCTTAGCGACCACCACAGACAAAGTAAACAGTGAATATGGCTGAAAATTCTATCATACCTTAGGGGCATGTATACCAACACAATGAAAAAAAAATTTACAATCGGACTCTCCAGACCCGCGAAATTTAAAAATTCCGGGTACTTTTTGAACAGACCTCGTAATAATAACCAATTATTTTCTGAGTGACGTTACAGGTTTCTTAATCAAAATAGGTTGATGTGAAAGCGGAAATTGTGTTTTATAATATTTCAAATGATATTTAGAGGTATGAGATATCTCATTTTATTTCTGAGGTTGCTAAGCACACGTTGATATTTTATGAAGCATTCGAAATAGCTTCTTCACTCCGCATTAAAAATGCAACTATCAATTCAAGCACAATTTTCGATGCGTTGCAGCTCTCTGGAGCAGGTACAAATTAAAGCTATTAAGGAACTGCAGGAGTTGAGAAAAGCCCTTAGCTTTGTAATAATAAAATTTTTGCCGAATGGAACCTCAAAAAGTTGGAATTTTGAGTTTTTTTAAGTAAAGGATTTCAATGCCCTTTTTTCGCTCTAAAATGCTATTTTGAAACTAACAACCTTTGAGCATGGCAAAGGTTGACTTCTCATTTCATTTTAAGTTCATACTGCTGCCTAATGACCAGGAAAAATTCCGGGTCTCAACTAACCTAATAAAAGTAAACCAAATCAAACAAACCTTTATGAGGAAAGAGAAAATGAATTATTACCTTTGGAGTATAGAATAAGTTTGCGCTGCTAAAAGCTTTCTCTTATTAATGTAGCATTCAATGAATACATCCCCACATTCTATATTCACACAAACAAGATTTCACACCACATCATGGAGCGGAATCATATGCCTGAATAATTTAACTTGGGAATAAGTTTCTTAAAAAAAATATTTGAGCTAAATAGAATTTATTCCTGAATTATACTTGAAAGGTATAGGTTTAACTTTAAAAAAAATATTTCAGTATACACAGAATGCCATTGACTCTCATTGCATGTCTACCCGTTAGATAATGTAGTTATGAAATACAAAAGCTGATATAATGTATATGCATAGAGTAAGTATAGAGTAAATATACACTTACTCTATGGTATAAGTCATCGCAAAATGTGTATTAAACCCGTACATTAACTATAAAATGCCCTTGATACCTGAGAAAAATATAACTTTTGATTAAGATTTCCTGCCAGAATAATTTTGAGGTGGTTTTCAAATATAAAGCTTCCTGAGAAATCCTCCATAATTGAAATTTACAATTCAATTTGATGAAAAACGTGTACTTTGCTAGACTTCTATTCGTGATAAATGCTAGTAAAAAATGGCAATCAGCATAACCATGCTTAAGTGCATTTTCAGTACTGGATAATCATTACTTACTGTAATTATTGCTAGTCATCGAAAATTAATATTGTGCTTGAATTGCTAATTTCGTTTTTAATGCGGAGTGAAGAAGCTATTTCGAATGCTTCATAAAAATTCAACGTGTGCTTAAAAACCTCACAAGTAATAGGAAAATGTCATGCCTCTAAATATCATTTAAAATGTTATAAAAGCCACATCGAAATCAAAAGTTTCGCTGACCTTTCTTCGATGGCTTGACCCTGAAAAAATTTTCCACGCAACGAAAGTGTGCTACGAGCCCATAAATGAACTGAAGAACTCCTTCAAAAGTCGTCGTCCTGATAGGAAGAGTCGGTGCCTCCTCACCAATGGCACCTTTACTCTGCCTGGTTGCCCTTCGGACGGCGGTGGGAGCCCAAGAGGAAGGAGAGACGTATTTAGAGCGGTGATTAGGGAGGGTGGGAAGATATGACGGGAGGCGAGGCACAGAGATGATGGCGAGCGCCTTTTGCCCCGTCTGCAGCCTCCCAGTCCATTAGCCAAATGCGAAGTGCCCCACACAGATTCGCGGAGAAATGGGGGAGGAACGTCCATTAAGGGCTATTTCTTCCGATATCTACAGAGGCTAGCGGATGGGTTGAATAAGGGTCTCCCCCGCCCGGACCTCTGGTTTCGCTACAGACGAGGCGGTGAAAACTCTCCTCGCTTTTGACAGGCACTTTTTTTGGATTTCTTGAAAGTCCCGTGAGGTTTTACTTCCAGCTCTGAAAGGTATTGAGATAGTATGGAGTCGTTCTATATTTTATGGTTAACGGATCACCTCCAGCGAAGTGCAATCTGACCTTCAGCAGGACGTCTATCACTACACTTTCATCACAACCCATAATAGAAGACGGATAACTCATTGCGTGCTTTGCACGTAAATTATTACATGAAAGTCTATGGCTATCAACCGGAAAAAGCTGAGAAATTTTCACTCTTGGAGAGTAAAGTAACTGAATTATACTGCTCTGTGTTTGCGAAGGGTAAAATAACTATTGCTTTTTCTGAATAATATTGACCATCTCGAATTAGTAAAATAAAACCTTGATAGATGATTTTCCAATCTATTTGATTTTTTTATGGCGTCAAAAACTGTTGGTGATTTAAAGTAAACAAGCTTCTATGATGAATAGCTAATTTAAAAGCCAAGAGACAAAAAAATAACTCATTCCATCGCTTAGAAGGTAGAGATGAAAATGAAAAATAAAAATCATGGAGCGCTTACTCAAAAATAACTATTCCTTTACATCATAAAAAACAAAAACGAGGAAATTACTAAAATAGACGCAAATAATTAAGCATTGTGCAGGTATACGTTTTTGTTCAGCTAAACCGAGACTTGGTGGGTTAAATCCGCGATAGCACTATCCCATTCTCGGGAAAAGATTTCTTTCAATGTAAAAAAATCTCTATACTACAAGAAAATTTTGTAACTCCCATTGCCTTCAAATCGTTCTCCACATCCTGCAACAATCTCTTCCGTGTTCCTCTCTTAAACAACGTGTCCTGACTGACTGACTAATTTCTTCACTCACGAACGCACAGGCAAAACTATCGAACATGGAAACATGAAAGTTTTAGTACACATTTATTTTACCATTTTTCTGGGCATTAAGGAAGGTTTTGTGCGAATAACAATTTTTGAAGTAATTTTCACCTCATTATAATTATTTGTAACATCATAAGAAAATCGTTGAATTAGGTATATCCTTTATTTTTTTACTCTTTTTGATTAATTTCACTCGAAGCTTTGGGTGGAAGTTTATACCATTTCTCAGAGAAAGGCATTTTGCTATCAATCCAGATAATGCCAGTTATCTCAGTTTTGATAGTAGAAATCAAGGGTAGCAACCAGGAGTAAATTATTTGAACGTTAAAAGAAGAAATTGTATGCATCTTCAATAATATTCATGCACAGAGCATTACAATTTCTGGTTGAATGGCTTTCTTGAAAGATATCATCTGCAGCTTTACAGCGCGGTGTGGGCCTTGGCTTCCTCTATTATATGCCTCTAATCAGTTCTTCCTTTATTGCCCCTCCATCTTGTAACTCCCACTGCCTTCAAAACATTCTCCACATCCTGCAGCAATTTCTTCCGTGATCTACCTCATCCTTCTATCTTGGTATTATGAATTAGCTAGGGCATTCTGTACTGTATTCTTTCTACGTGTCCCAAGAATTCCAGCCGAAGTTACTTGGTAAATTTTACAATATCTTTCCCTTCCAGTACTTCATTTATCTCCAAGTTCATTCTAATTCTCCGATTCTCTCCTCCTCAAAATGAGCCATCGAATCTCCTCAATATCCTCCTTTAAAAGAGTTCTAAGGGCTTAAAAATCTTGACTTGATAACACCCATGTCTCAGATTTATAAGTTACAACTGGTTTGGTAAGATTATAATAAATCTTCAGTTTTGTAATCGTTTATAATAGAGTTAAGGAGTGTTGAAAGATATTCTCGTACATAAAATTCCTCCTCAGGTAATCTGTGGTCAAGTCAAGGAAAGCCTCTCGGAAAGTAAAGACCGCGAGAGAGAGGGGGGATGTAATTTAAGACGCAGTGCTGGAGAGAGAGAGAGAGAGGAAGAAAAATGAGTTAAAAAAAAGATGAGTTAGAAAAGGCACGGGTCCAAAGCAGTTTCCCCCTTCTCCCCCTCAACACGGAAAGTCATCGATTTTTGAGTCCTACCCACCCTTCTTCCCCGCCTTTCATTTCTCTTTGTATCATCGTAGTGGTAGGGAGGCAAGAGGAGGTGGATTTTAAGAAGGGGCCTGAGGAAGGGTTGTAGGGCTGGGCGGAAAGGTCGAAATGGGGAGGGGGGAAGGATCAAAGTCAACCAATCTCTCGTTTCGCGGAAGGGAAGAGTGTCTCTCCCGGAACTGTGGCGGCACAACGCTTGAGAAACGACAGCGGGGAGAGAGGTCACTGCTGCGCGGGGTGTGCCCTCACGGAGGGAGGACTTACCAAGTTGATGGCGGGCAGGGCTGGATTATTTCCCGAGCCGCACGGGTCTCGATCCAATTAGACGTATCATAGATACGGCAGAACAAATGAGAGGAGCCCGTGCGAGTCGAGTTTCGCCGCTAACAAACAGGTGAAGGCAAAACTCGATACTAGCTCTAATATCCTCGGCTTACATATAAGAGAATTTCGAATTCTTTCCCGGTAATTTTTTTATGGTTATTTTCTGCCATGTTTCACTGAATAAACGGCAGATATGGATTACGGAAGCAGTGATGGACTGGCTAGGGCGGGCGGACGGGAATAAACGCCGTAGCCCCCGGCCCTCCGAGGGCCCAGGGCCTGTACCTGTATAATGCATTTTAGCGGACCGTCCCGTGCATCCGTGTCTCTTGAGAGAAAGTATTCCTTAAATTAAGTAATCTATGTTGAAATTGTTTCCGGTTTCCCACCGGGTGAGGTTCTCCATCTCTGCCTTAGCACCTGAGAATATCACGTGACTATGCCATTCGCTGGGAGAACACGAAGGTCCTTTGCCGTGTGGACAGATTCTGGGAAAGGCTGACCAAGGAAGCAATTGAAATTCGAATAGCGACTCATACCATGAATCTTGATGCTGGTTACGCCATAAGAAACTCCTGGAAACCGGTGCTTAAATACATCCGAGAGGCCCGGGAAAAAAGGCGGAAAAAGGCGGACCAATCACAAGTCACCTGACCAGGAGCCCAAACTATATAAGTCGGATCACTTAACTCGAAGACAACATACAACTGTACCACCGGGACGTCGTACTGCCAACGAATCGACTAGCCATCCCAGCCCCCGAGGCATTAACCATCATCCCTGGGCTCCTACTGGTGCGGAAGAAGAAGAAGAAAAGAAGAGGGCGCCAAAGAAGATCGACGATCTAAGTGACCCCCCCCCCAGTGTGTCCCCTACAAATGGCAGATAGAGCAAAGACACTATTGACTACTGTGAAAATGCCAGTGATATGTATCCCCACCCAGTGACTTCCAGTGACGGGTATCAGACCCACCCCAGTGCTATTTATTTATTTATTTATTATTTATTTATTCAGAGTATATATTATTGATGCGGAGATCTATTATATTGTTAAGTTACCCCTGTAATCAACCTTGGCACGCTGGTAACTATTGTTTTGAGTTTATTGTATATATTTTATTGAACCGTGGTGGCCTGACGGTGGTTTCACGGGTTTCCCACTTCCTTAGGGCAAATGCCGGGCCAATACCACTCCCGCACCAGTGACTAATCCCCAGTAACGCTGATGAGGCGCAAGCCTAGACCAGCGTCACGAGCTGTTGTTTTGCTGTTATTGTTGCTTCAAATTTTATGTAAATGTTTGCTCGTGAAATCAACGATTTTTGAATTTGAACTGGAAGACAAGCCCTAACGGCGATGGACGACACGGCCATCGAAAGGTCTTTTTACATAGGCAGAGATGGAGAACCTCACCCGGTGGGAAACCCGAAACAATTTCAACATCATCATACGCCGGGAAAACCTCAGATCTTTCGAAGTAACCTAACTTGCAGGTTGTAAAACACTTTTTCTCAAGAAGATCTGAGAAATTTTTATGCGTTGAAAGCTTTTAAGGTAGACAAGAAAACAATTTTGGGCGTGCTTACTTACTATCAGAAGGATAAAAAAGCATCGGTTCTTGAAAATTTCAACTGAGCTGTTTTGTTTGAATTATGAAATAGCGCTCTCGCACATGTTTTCTTTCACCCTATGAAGGGTGGAATTCGCCCTTGACCACGTCATCGTCGGGGCCCTCGGGTAACCACCTCGTCCCCGCACTGAAGATCCACCGAGATGATCTGGCTGTACTTATTCACATAGCATTTTTCAAAACGTGATAAAAATTGCTTGCATATCATAAAGCTAAAGCAGCTAATGCAGTAGAGCTAGCGTCATTTCCACGTGTTAAACCCTGTTTTCAAATTCACTGGCAGCTTAATTTTACTCTCTAACCGTCCACATTGCAAGATTTATTCGGAACTTGTTTTATATACATTGACTTTATTTCTCAGCCTCTAAATTTTTATTGGCATGTTTATCACTTCTCTTGAAATTTGTCCAACCAACAATTGCAATACCTTGACAACTTATCCTTAATTTCACTGTCATCCTCAGGCGTGAGACTAAAGAATTTAACTTCTGGGTAAAACTCAAACATTTGGAATGAGAACAAATTATATAATGAGCATGTACGTATATTTGATTTTGTTATGCCCTCCAGCTATCAATAAAAATAATTAATAAATCATTTTAATGGCGTTCGTTCCAGTTAAAAATTCTGGCTACCTAACATGGAATTAGCCACACGGCTCATTTCCATCCAGTGCTATTCATAGCAAAAACAATTGAAATTTTCGGTACATATTGTCGCAACATACTTTCATGTGAAATATTAAAGCATATTGTCTACTGCAAGTATAATTAACCCAAAATATTTTCTTTGCGTCCCCCTCTAAATTATGTTAGGTGTTCCAAACGCTATTCACCCGCCGAAAGATCACATTCCTTACATGGATTTGTGAAAGTCACGAAGCGTATTCATTGGTAATATGGAGCCCTTCCATCACGTTCAAGCTCCTATTTTCGATTTAACCTTATTGACATTTTACGCGTCGACTCACGTTGAGAACAGAATGTTGATTTTAATTAGTAATTTATTTAAAAAGGTAATTGTTTGAAACTTTCAATGAGAGAAATAGGAAAATAAATGTGTCCAAGTTTGCGATGAGGCCCTTTTATCACATCCTCAAGTAAAGGAACGCCCATAGAATCACGTGAGTGACGGAATCGGACCAGAGACCGCAATTGCGCGGAGCGGGATGAGAAGTAGCGCCAGACGGCATCTTCCGACAGATGTCCTCCCCTCCCCCTTAAATGCGAGATGAGTCGGTGCATACGATTGGAGAGGAGTGGGTAGAAATGGCTGGGATGGGTGGGCGGTCGTTTCAAATCCATTACTTCGCAAGCACCCTCCCATTAAAATGGATTCAATTTAATGCTCCATCAGAGACCGCAAGTCTGGCTTTTTGATGGCCGAGAGATTTTTTCGCTTCATTTAAAACTCTAGCCTTTATTAAACTTCCTATAGGGTGAAAGCGTCTCGACAGAAAAGTTGATAGACAGAAAAATCGATGTGTTGATGATGGCTTTGTTGAAAAGTGAGGGATTCTGCATAAAATTGGAAGATAAAACTAATGTTACTCTAATAATCATAATTAAAAATTTATATGAGCTTGCAAGAAAACGAAACAGAATGCACAAAACATTACTGCTGATTCTTGGGAGAAAATATGTGAGAGATTTCGATGGAAATTATATTTTCAACTTACACGGAATCAATCGGAGATACAATGCAGAATACGGAATCTACGGTAATGGATAGTTTTTTGTAATAGTTAACTTTTTTATTTCCTTTTTTATTGGACTTATAGTAAAATAATAATATAATGAGTATAAAAATTTCAGGCGATATTGAGTTTAGTGTGGCATTTCGTACTAAGAAATTAAATTATCGACAGAATTTTTCTGACTGTAATTAAAAAAGACTGGTATAAGTAAGGTTACCATACATAGAAATTGAATTGTTGACAGAATTTTTCTGTGACTGTAATTAAAAAAGACTGGTATAAGTATGACTACCATACATTCTCCATCATTCTCAGGTCAAGAGCCGAAATGCGAGTCATAAAGAATCGTAGCGTCATCAGATAGTAGATCCTTTTAATATTCTATTCCGGAAAACTTTCCGTTATTTCTTCGACGAGATAATTTATTCTCGAATTTTGAATGCTTTGGCATAACTGAATCACGAAATGTTTTTAGCAGCTAATGGAGAGTGATGAAATGAACCAACTCTTTTATTTTCGTATTCTTAATGAATATCATTCGCTGTTTAATCCCCTGCGGTAGTGCACCTAATTCCTCCGACCCTAAGCGATAAAAGAAGGCCCCCAATAATTTCTCCTGATGGGATCCTCATTTATCCGCGTGTCTCCTGCGGATAAAACCACTCGCTGCCAACGGCCCTTGTTCCCATGGCAACCCCACTCTTTCCAGATGGACTCGGGGCGATGGGCGAATTTTTCTCCCAACCCTGGTCCCCATTTTTCCCCACACTCCCTAACACCACCCTCGGCACATACATTATAACATCCTGCCTCCCGTAACACCCTTTTCAACCGACACTGTGCCATCTTTATCCCTTCAGGGTCCAAGTACCCTGAGGGTAGGGGGGGGGGGGCGGGGAGGTCAGTGCGGGTATCCCTGAGCCAAAGGGTTCGGGACCTTTTTTTGACATCATTCCCCTCTGCTCCTAGTACCACGCCTACTTTTCTTCTCTCTATCTCTCTCTTCCTTCCATTTGGGTGGCCCTTCCTCCAGCCGCTGGCCCGTCACAGCCAAACCTGCTTCCCTTCCACCCTATCGCCGTGTCCCCACTGCTCCGGTCCAGCCTGCTGCCACTTCCCTGCGTCCGGACCACTGGGGCGAGTGTAAAGGCCACGCTCCCTTCCTTTGCTTCTGCTCCCAAGTAACGGCGCGGGCGGTCATACGGAGAGGGAACCCTCTCCCTTTGCATTAGTTGAGCATTTGAAATTTATGTACCTATCATATGTACATTTTCCATTAAACACTCAATGTTTTGTATCACCTCGGATACTTGCTTAGAGATTTTAAGGACTTAAAATGGTTTCAATGTAGGCTTCCGCAGAGAGTTTGACAGTAGGAAGTGATTATTCCGGGCTTCATTCCGCCCTTATCCATTTGGATGGATGCACGCGGAGGAAAACCCGGTAGAATCACTGCCTACACTTAAAGTAGTGTTGGTGTGAATTGCAGAAGCATTATTGCTTTAACAGATAATTATGATGCTGTAAAATATTGAATTTGCACTTTCCTATTTGAAAATCTAGACCTAAGAAAAGTTAAATGAGATTATTTCATCAGAACTCTCCCGAGCACAAACATTGCAATTGGGGATTCTCAATCCCATACGAAACATCTTCCTGAATAAAAATTTCGGCTGGAAGAATTACTCATAGCTCACTTTCCCGCAAAATTCGGATCGCTTTGCCCGTCACCGTCGTGATTGTCGACTGTGTGATTCCCCGGGGGTAATCACGAATAATTGAATAGATAATTCTCCAGTGCTTATTCTCCAGTACATTGACAATTCTCCAGTAAACAAATATCGCCAAACGCGTCACGATGGTAGAGTAATCGTTAATTCATGGTTAAGTAAGCTAAAATTACCCGTTAGGAAAAATAAAAATTTTTGAAGTTATATTAAAGAAAATTCATAAATTTTAAACGCCATACCTCACAAATTCACATGCTCAATTGCAAATATTGGTATCAACCGTTCTACACTCATTACGGTTATTCATATGTGCTTGAAAACTGATTAAAATAAGGCATAAGGAGCAACGGAAACGTGGCTTCTACGGATCGGACTGGGGCCTCCTTAACCCTCAGCTACACGCGCCCGCGATGATAGCGCCAGTGCACGCTTGCGGCTTTTTTGCCGCACTTTAATATTTTTGCATTTCCTAAATATACGTTAAAATTTAAGGTTTTTTTTAACGCATTTGGATAATTTATAATAATTAAAAGCACTTTAAATATATTTCTCTTTCGTTTATATACAAAAATAAAGCATATTAATATGCAAATTTCTTTATAAATACTTTGAGTAATTTTTCTTATGGAATTGTTGACGATAATGTTCTTGGTCGAGGAAAAAGTACAGGAATGGATTACCAAAGTGTGCGACCAGTGATCCATACGCAGTAAACGCGCTATTTCGGATTTTCGAAAAATGCGGCGAAATCCCCGCTTAGCGTGTAATTAAGGGTTAAAGTAGTTCCCTTGAGGGAGACGCAATGTATGAATGCCCGCCGTCGCCGGCCTTATACCGCTCACTTCCTCTCGATCGCTCGTAGTCTGCTCACAAAAATTTCACAGTCCCCGAAAATAAATTCCCCCACTCTCTTACTCTGTGATGCAAAGCGTAGGTTGTTCGGAAAGATGAGGGTAAAGTTCTCCTCAGACTAAGACAGAGGCATTGCCGTTTAAGACAAGTTATGTAAAGTAACCGAAATCGCATATTACACGAGTCGATTTTGACTTGCATCTACCGTTGAAAATTTAAGCGCTCGTTTTAAATAAATAATTTAAATAAAATTTAAATAAAATAATAAAAGGATAAAATTGCGAAATAAAAATCCGAACACATATTTCTGAAGTTTTTTTAATGACAATTATGTCAACAGATGGAAGACCTCAGACTACAGAGAACCGAATAACTCATAAGGAAGAGATCTGTGTCACCTATAGTTAGCTCAATCCATTTCTTTTCCGGCTCAATAATTTGGCCGGCTGCATACGTCGCGACACCTAATCCAACCAGAGGAGCTAATCTCGACTCGTCCAACTTCCGCCGGGAATTAAGAATGTCAAACGAGGATACTCTCGTCAATTTGGCAGCTGCGAGCCTTTTCCATGACACTCCCTTGAATGATTTGGGTCCGGTTTTTCGATCTCCCAACAAAGTTTCCAAAAGTTGATTTAGGGCGAGATACAAGAATACTCGACCTCAATGGTTCTTTAATGTATGCAGGACACTTTTTGGTGATCATATACCCAATTAATTTTCCAGTTTCATCCAGATGAAAACAAAAATTTCTCAAGCGTTATTGCCGAAAGAAAGATTTAAAATACAACGATTTATGGAAACATTGTCCTTACATGCGCAACCGAGGCATTATAGGATACGGCCAACAAGTATTTTATGCAAGTATAAATGATAAAAGCTACGCGTAGCTGCGCACTTAGATGAGATGAATAATTTCCCTTCTATTGAATTCGATTATTTTTTCATTTAAACGCATCTACTCTAAAATAATCAATTTTTAATCGTTCGAATAAAAAAATTACTATTTAACTCTTCAAAAGATTGAAAAGCAACAGCGTATTGGTTTCCTGATGATCACTCCGGAGAGTTTAAGCCCCGTAGTCAGACGCAGAGTTAAAGGTGCTAGAATGTAGAACAATTCGGTATCAGTTTTTAAAATCTAGAACCGTCCAAGTTTGTCATACTTGTCACGTAGCTATAAATTTATAACCTCTTTAAAACTTCAGATACTACTTACTTTTGTTCTTTGAATGTTACATGTTATCCAGGTGAAAAAGGTCAATCAAAAACGGGGAAAAGAACAGGAGTCTCCAGGGAATCTCTTACTTCTCCTAAGAATCTCATGGCCCAACCCTGGCTGGGTTAACGAACTCCAATGAAATTTTGAAGGAAAATATCTTCGAAACCGGTTATTCAATTGTTTATGGGTCTCCTAGCTAAGTCGACGGCGGGCCTCCCTGCTGACGATTGCCTAAGTTAATCGAAAAACCGATTTCGGAGATATTTTCCTTTCAACTATAATTGACATTCGGATTCCCTGTCTTTGGACATGTTATTTACGTCATCGTCGACCCCTCGTGGTATTTCTGCGAAACGGCACTCAATACTCCCTTATCACCTCCGATCCATTATCGTCGTATTCCGAATTCTTTTGTTTTCAGCCCCCTAAAAAAATAACCCTAACCTCTTCCCCCTTCATTCCCCCTTCTCACTGGCCTCTACATTCACTAGCACGCTCCGCTCAAAGCTCCGCAGTGGAACAAAGGAAGCGTTTTATTTTAATACTTAGTCATCGTTTTCTTATCTAGAGAAACGACTGAGAACAAAGTGCTACTTCAGTACCTACTTCGTCGCTAAAAATCACTTGATAGGCAAAATAAATGTTTCCCTAGAAAATTTTCATGAAGAGTCCCTTTTTATATCGAGAAATACTTCTCCTTAAGCACGAACAGGATAGCGTCAAGCATCGACCTGCTCCAGATTCACTGCTTATCCTACGTGCGCCTGATCCGCTTGAAAGCTCCCGGTAGAGAAACGTGTTTGCATCCCCATTGCTGCTAAAGCGGATCGCCACAAGAACGGTTGTTGTTCTGGTGTACAGGCTCAAGGCCTCTTTGGCTTCAAACTAGGCCAGGACAACCTTGTTCACCTACGTGTCAGGGTCCATTCTTCCCCACAAATAATATTATTTCTTATAACTATTTTTTGCATAGGGCTGGTTTTTAAAGGGATAAAAAATTGAAAGAGTGGAAAAATCCTAAATTAGCAGTGAGGGAACTTTTATTTTAAACAATTGCTCTATGAAAGCGTTTTTAACTAATGTACAACCAAGCATGGTAAGCAGTCAATGAATTTTTGCTTCTAATAAATATGCATTTAAAGTATTTCAATCCCTCGAAAAGTATTCAAATTAATATTTTAAGCGCTGCGCGAGGAAGTGTTTAGCTTAATTTTACCCCTGACGTTATTCTTGTCTAGTGAAGTCCAACCCCTCATTAATATTTGGAAGATAAATTATTTATAACAATATTTATCATAGGGGTTGTATTTAAAGTTGAAAACTGGAAATAAGGAAAAATTCTTAATTGAGAAATAAGAGAATTTTCATTTCATGTAATTTCATGAGGAAATTAAAACGATTCCAATCTTCACATGAACAATATCGTCTACTTTGCTTTAATTGGCCCTCAGGGTCCCCCAAACTCCAACCTTGAACCCGCCCTTCCCCAGTAATCCTATCATAAAGCGTCAGATTCAGTGCAGTGGTGTCAGTTTTGCACTGTTTAAGTAATTTCACTGAAAATGGGCCATACTCTGAATCAATTGACAGCGTAAATCGAATTCCTTGTTATTTACTTTGACTATCATATTTTATTTACAACCAGTGATATAATCAGTAATTAATGATGGTAACTATTGAGTGAATTTGAAATAAAGTACTATTTCCGTTCATGTTACATTGAGCGCAGAACTTTTAAATGACTAATTTTTTCACATGTGTTTTTGTGCAACATGACGACGCTAAATACATTTATAGGGAGGACAAATGCCGCTGATTTTGCTGGTACATCATGTGATGAAAAACGAAAATGAAAATGTATATCACTAAAATAAAATGATCCACAATCAGCTTTGTCTTCGTTTCCTTTGATGTAAAAAATTAATCCGCAAAAATCCATACCGTTTCCCCATTCGGTTTCGAAACTAAAAAAAATAAACGAAGATATCAACGACAGGCCTGGGCGCATTTTCGAAATGTTTTAGCCCTGATTGATAACTTTTTAAGTATTAATTAATCGATGCCTTCATATATTTTAATGCAACAAAGCATTTTTACAGAAAAAAAATAAATTTTGTTCCTAAACAATTTTGCACTGAACTGAAAAACATAAAGATTTTAAAAATGCAGATAAATTTAACGATGATTTCAGTATTTCATTTTCAACGTTTAAATGTGACAAAGATCATGGGCCAAAATATAAATGATAATTTGATACTTACCAATTTCTTTTGATATTAGACGCTCTGTTGTTGCTTGTGAGCAAACCATTACTTACATGCAGCTTTCGCACCTATGAATCAAAGTGAAAAAAATCACTATTTCAAATTACAAAAAATAATAAAAATGATAAAAAAATAAAATTTCTGATACCTATCTCTTCATATTTATCATTATTAATTACATGAGTGAGAATGCGATACTATTTTAAGTAGATCATATAGGAGACGTGTGGACTGGTATTAGAGGAAATGCGGTATCCGCCTAATGATTCTCATTCTTTAGTTCTATGCTATTCCGATCTCCCTTCCTTGTACCCACAATAGTTTCATCGGTATTCTCTATTATACATCATTTATTGGGCAAAAAATAAATAGAGATAATTCCACGCAATGATTACAATGTTAATTCGTACATCTACATGGTTAGCATTTGATTCTATGATTAGACGAAGTAGTTCACTGGCGTAGAAAACTAATTTATTCTGACTTGAAAAGGCAGTATTCGCCGGACGAGGCCAAAGTAACATGTGACTTCATATGTGCACAGCACCGGACGGGCGGGAGAGAGCAAGAGAATGTCAAAGAATACGCTGCACGCTAGTCGAAGTTATCGAGAGGGGGGGACGGAGAGGAAGCATACCTCGATCAGCTGCCTCCGTCCCACCGAACAAATTGTGCGCACAAGGTTGCGCAGTGGCAACAATAAAAACAAAATAGATACGTTCCAAAAGTATGCAACAATGGTATAGAATTATTAAAATGAAAACCAGAAGATGATGAAATATTATTGATGCACCTATCAGTGCTCAGTACCTGGTGTTGAAATGGGTCGGTGCCATTAAAATAGAGGTAATGAAGAAACGTATTTAATTTTGAGATGGAAGCAGTTAGTAGTCAAATCAGCTTTAAGAGCCGGTTTTATAATTTCTAGTAAAAATTTTACGAGGAATGAAAACCGAAGTTGAAGATTTCCTTCGAATAAAAATCTAGAGTTTCCGGCCATTACTTACTTGTATATTTTTTTAATGGCCGATTTTGGCCTTTAGATTTAATATAAAACCTGTAATCTGCAACTTTAAAACTGAAAGCTGTGATAGGAAATAAAATAATAAGTTTCAGAGGAAGAAGGCTTTTCGGAGCTGCCACTAGAATGTTCCAGAACCAGGGAAGGAAGGTAGGCAAAATGGTGTTGATCAAGATAGCGAGTCTGTAAAAAAAAGAGTTCTCTGGGAGAGAAATTAACTTCTTTGCTTTAGCATTATAGTGTTTAACCTTTTTGAAGTTTAAATGACAGCTACATCAAGTTACGGATAACGATAGCCAGACATTATTAAACCGACCTTAAGCGTGCTATTACATGTATGATTAAGTCCGCGCACATCTTGCACCACGGAGACGCGGAAATGAGAGCGGAAAGAGACTGAAATGAGACTATCTGGCTTTCCTTGAATTAATATGCAGAGGAAACCAGGTGCGACCGTGCAATTGGAAATGCTACTGCTCAGAAACCTCTTCTCTCTTTACAAATATTAAGGCAGCACTATGAAGTAGTTAAAATGAATTACCTTCCTTATTTAACCATTCAGAGACTTGTTGTTTACTCGTATCATTCTTTAATATATTTTTTTTTCTTTTTTCTCCAAGAATAGTTATGTTTGCTTAAAGAACACTGAATAAAGCCGGCTTCTTTTAGCCACCTTTATTCTATAAAATAAGACAAGCTTTTTTTCTTTCAGACCTCCCCAAAATAATTACATAACAATGAAGAGGAAAAAGAGATTTTGTAAGAGTACAGATAAATAAATTGTCTCCGTATCTAAAAACAAACACAAGATATTTTGAAGAAAAATTTCATCGTTTTCAATGAATGCTCTGGTTAAAGAAAATATTTTGTAAACTACCTGATGGCTGAAGTATTTGTATCTAATTCCTCATTATTTTTTACTCCAAATACTATGCGCTCATTTTTATAATTTTTCACAGAATTGAATAATATGAAAAAACGCTAAATATTTAGCGGAAGGAAAAAGTTTTTATCTTCCCGGGTATAATTCAAAAAAAAATATATTTTCCTTTATTTTTTCTATGCTAAAAATATATTTTTATATAAATGTATTTTAAAATTGAAATCAAGTCTGAATCACTCGATAACAACGCGTCATGCTTCATTTTCCCGAGAACGACTCGAAGGAAGGATCTTCAAGATCTTGAATATTTTTCACATAACATGCAGAATAGTGGAAACAAGCCAAGTCGGCGTTAGCCTACTTATCAAATCCGTCCCTTTCATTTTGGGGGTGAGATGCAAAGCCGAGAGCCGAAGATGTGTCCCTGTGGAGCCAGCTTGTTTGAGGACGCCCTCAGGTGGTAGACGCATGAATCCTCAATTAGGATACCATTTTCTCGAAATAAGAAGTTTACAGCAGCCCGATTTGTTCCGCGATATCTGTCTTTTCATACATTTACCTTCTCTCTGAAAGTTATCCGTGATAATAGAGGTTATGAGCCAAAAGTGATGCATTATGTAGACTTAATTGTTCTCTTAGGCTTCCGCGCGTGTTTTTACTGTTTTGGAGGCAATTTTTTCCTTTACCGGCATGCGTCTTCAAGGAAGTTGCATTCCTTATTTTAAATCCAATCCATGTTTTAAATCATTGAATAGTTTTCCGTCATTAATTCAAAATATAATGTAAGCTACACTTCACAGAGCAATACGAAATTGGTTGCATTGTTCGATCATGGAAAGAATATGCCAATCCTTCGGCTAAAGATACCACCAAAATGGGAAGGTAAACGAAATAACAGCATAACTTGATCACAAAACTGGATAGTGAATCGTAATAAACTGTGTGATCACATAAAAAATGCTGAAAATCATAGTCAGCCAAAATATTATAAACTCACTTCAAATTACGTGCAAAAAATATATCTATGCGTTGATAGAATATGAAATTTATTTCAAATAGCAGCTGAAAACACTTTTAAATCGTGCAATTTCTCTCTTTATTTCAGTGCAGCTTCAGAGGCTGGGAGGCGCCTTTATGGACGGGCTATTCATCATCATAAGTCAACAATCCTAAGATTGGTTTGACGCAGCTCTCCATTCCTCTCTTCTACCGCGAGCCTTTTTAATAGCGACGTATTTCTTCTCTTTTACATCCTTTATAACCTTTCCTATGTGGACGGGCTATGATGGACGAGTATTCAAAGCGATGCTATTCCCTAATAATTCCGAGACCAAATTTGATATAAAAAATGGTTTGACTGTAATTTTAACCTCCTCAATAAATTACTATAAGATATGAACGACATCATACTACGTCACTTTCGTGTGAGGCGAATTGAAAGCGATATTACACTTTAATAGTTCGTGTGATATTGCTTCGGAATAGCCGTAGGAGAGTTGCTTCCAATTCCTTCCCCCTACATTACCAATCCATTCCAACGCCTTAAGACTGGTCGTTTGCTGTGAGCACGAATTTGAGGAGAAGAAGACGAACCACCCTCATTCATCACACGTCAGCCATTTGCTGCGATAGCCGAAGATTTCCTTCGCTCCCTCTCTCTCCCCCTCTCCTACACACATAGGTACTCCCTCGTATAGGTAGAGCACCATCCTTTTCCTTGGGTAATTTCGGGCCTCGATCGATCGTATCGCATTCACGTGAATGATTGCCGGTGATACCTCCTTCGCTGCTGTAGCTGCAAACGGCCCGGCACAATAAACGAGGCGCTATATGTGTTCGTAAATACTTGCTTACACGTTTGCAAGCGGGCTGCTAAAGCACTCGATAGTTACGCCTGATTCGTACGTGTGGACGAAGAATGCCAAAACAATGCGAACGCTAAACCAATCGATTTAGGTATTGAGTCGTCCCATTGGCGAAGTTGAAACAGTTTAACCTCAATTGCAGTGGGCATCGATGATAACACACACATCGCTAGCGGCTAAAAAAGATTTTACTACGCAGGCAAAGATGGTACGTAGTTAACGCTTGCTATCTTTCAATTTTTCATTAATTAATGAGGTATCAATTGTGAGCCAAAATTATTTTTTTTCGCAGACAAGAGAAGAAAAACATATCTCTCTTCCGCTACCGTGCGTTGTTTTTTTTTGCCATTTGCCATTTCCAAGCATTTCAGTATTATTGGGATTCTTCTATGTGGATAATAGCAGCAAATCATCTTTTTGGAGCTACTGCTCTTGCAGCCATTCGGACGCGTACATAAGGCTTTACACACACGCTCGCATAGGTAGTAGCACCCTCTTCCTTCCTTTGGGTCAATTTCGGATCCTCGATAGATGGCATGGCCATCGCATCAATTCGTGAATGATGGCCACTGTTCCTTCCGTCGTTCCTTCTTCTCCTGAGAACGGCCCGTCGTCGGTGGGTGCACTTTGAATGAAGCATTCGGCCATCGAAACGTAGAGCCTTGTTTACACGTCGGAGTGGCCTGATATAGTGTCAGATTGCTATGCCCAACTCGTACCTACGTGTGGACAGTTAAGGAACCGCTTGACGTGTTCACACAACCATCCAAACGGGAAAAATTATTTAGCACCGCAAGCATAAAATCACGTTGTTACAATTGGATTTCTTTCAAATTATCGCTAATGAGAGGTCAACGATTTAGGTTGAATCCATTGCTATTTACAAATAACAAGCGGCTAAAAATGATGTAGCTACTCAGTTAAAGGAAATAATTGAGGTTTGTTTTTGTCAAATTTATCTTAGTAGGGAAAAATTGTTGAGGAGAAAAACTATCAATTTTCCTCCGGTAATTTCTTTTCTTATTCTACTTCTGCCATCAAAAACGGCAATTTCGTGCATATCATTGGTTTGGCCACCGTATTCGCATGGATGGTTCCCCGTTTTTCTTACTTCGCCACTATTTCAAGCGGCTCATCGTTGGATGCACAATAAATGAGGCATTTAGAAATGTATAATATACGTAAAGGCTTTTTTACTCGTAGACATGGATTGCTTTATCAGTCTATTGTTACGTGTTCGACTCGCACCCGTGGACAGTGGCCATAAAGCAATGCGAAGAAAGTTTGAATCTGTTGAGGTCCATCTATTGGGAGAGTGAACACGAATTCATGATTTTTTAAAAAAGAATTCTGTAGATCTACGAGGAAAGATTAGTTACGAAGAAATAAAATCTTTCTCGTTCTGACATTCTTTCGTAAGATAAAGGTGAAATAAAATACGTAAGCTGCCGCCCATTTTCCATGAGTTGTTGACGTCATTTAAAAATCCTAGGTCATAAACTCGGACAGGGAGAACAGCTCATTGCGGGAAGGAATCCGCAAACGACAACGAACCACGTACAACTGATGCGCGATGGAGTAACGGTGAAGCGGGGAACCTACATGGCAAGGGCTCGTGACGTCATCAACTTATCTACGAAAGTGTTAGAGCTGTCGATTATTTCTCCGCTAATAGCTCTAGAAGTATACGTCGAATAGGGAAAAGGAAATTTACGGGTTTATTTGTTTTTAGCTTAATTACAATCGATAATTTAAAAAATCGAGAACGAGCTGATTTCATATGAATCTGACTATTTTAATGATTTTTTCCTTTTACGATTAAACTTCCTCCCACGTTAACATTAAATTTTGAAAACCTTTAAGATTTTCGCCAAGTTACTCAGTAGTGCTCATGAATTACGGATAAGGTTCAGCCAAGAGATGTGAATAGTGGTGGACCAGTGGGTTTAGCGTTGGGCTACCTATTAAAGAGTACTGGTCCAAATACCCCGGGAGACATAGGGCAACACTAACAAGAAAGGTTCCTAAAGTGCTAGTTCAAATTTTGCTAGGTTATACGAAATAAACCCTCATGAGATGTAGTTGATGAGGATGTACGAAGTGTGTGTATTATTTCTAACCCTGCCGCGTGAACGGCGGTGAAATATACAAGAATTGCCATGAGAAAAAATTCCCCTGGACCGGGAATCGAACCACGGACCTATGACTTTCCGGGCCAATGCGCAGACCACTACGCTATCCAGGTTCTTTAATTCCCATTGCAATTATACCGAGGCTGCTGGTACTAGGTGTTAGGCCCTCGCGGTCCATCAAGGATGGCAACGCGAGGGAGAAAGGACTTCCAAGAAGCCACAACCGGTTGAGAGCCTCAAACCTGCGCAAAAGCCGCGCAAAGCGGTATTTGTATTATTTCTAACCCTGCTAAAGGTTTGAGGCTCTCAACCGGTTGTGGCTTCTTGGAAGTCCTTTCTCCCTCGCGTTGCCATCCTTGATGGACCGCGAGGGCCTAACACCTAGTACCAGCAGCCTCGGTATAATTGCCATGGGAATTAAAGAACCTGGATAGCGTAGTGGTCTGCGCATTGGCCCGGAAAGCCATAGGTCCGTGGTTCGATTCCCGGTCCAGGGGAATTTTTTCTCATGGCAATTCTTGTATGTACGAAGTGTGTTTCATGGAGTTGTTTGACAAGATAAAAATTCAAATTGATAGAAAAAATAGCCAATCATGTTACAGACTTCACGACGCCACAGAAATCGAGGTAGAACGGTCAGCGGTTGGATGGTCCCTCGGGACCAACCGCTCGACCGTCGGGTCCGACTGTTTTCGTCGGGCGACAGGCCTACGCTTCCTCCAACCGTCGCGTCGGTGCCACCGTACAACGTAGCTGTGGTCCTGACAGGTGGGTGTTTTGGTCGGAATTTTTGTAGCGCCTTATTGTCTATTGTTCTCTGTGGGTTGCATAAAGGCTGGCATTCTCATGGACCTTTCCGTGGCTAATATCTCGATAAGTTTTGAGCGTTGGCGGCTGAAACCAAAACTACGTCTCATGCGTATTCATTTCCTATCACCTAGCAGCATTTGAACGAGATCTGGTGGTGAAACTTGAGGGATTTCCCTTGCAAGACAAAATCCCATAAGCATGAGATGGCACAGGGAAACGAACTATAATCTCTGCTCTGAATGTTTGAAATCACACGCTTATGGCTTATTCTGAATTGAGCTCTACCCTCAGCTAACCAAATCAACCTACGCGTTGAAGCACTGAGTGATCCATAAAAGGAAAGGCAGCACCAAAGAAGACTTCAATAATGGCTCGCAAAATATCATTAACCATGAAAATATAACGCGGCTGAAAACTCCGAGAGATTCTCTCTACATTAATTTTAGGTAAATTTATCAAACATTTCTAGGGAATACGTATTAATTTTATGTAATATTGAAGTTTATTGGAGCAGGTAATAGGGGAAATATAGTAATGAGTAATTTATTCATTAAAAATATAGTAATGAGAATTTATTCATTAAAATATATCGTGGAATAATCATATTAATAATATGAGCCTCATTCGTTATGGGAATTTGAGAATACGGGCCACATGCAGCTATAGCCACAGCAACTCCTGCTCTGAGAAATGAAACTGCTGGGCTTCAGTGTTCTTTAATGAATAGAATTTATAACTCATTTAAAAAATCAAATAAAAGTATAAAGCTTGTGAGCGTGCAAAATGTATTGAATTTACCCTTGCCATGGTTTTTTGATAAATGAGCAATCGCCACTTAACTTAAACCCTCAAAGGATAGCCAAAATGAGCCATAAAACACATGCTTTCAACAAATTCATCGATGTAAATAAGGAATTCTCATGGAAAATACTAGGGTAACTAGATGGAAACATATTTTTATGTAATTAAAATTCGTGCCCCTGCTTTTTATCTAACATTGTAATAGTGGATGACTTCGAACCTGCTCGGTCACTCATAACTGTAACCCTCTGAGAGGTCACTTTCAAGGCAGTCTTTTCTAAAGATCTTTCATTCTCTAAGAAATGAAGAGAAAGGAACACATCTCATAGAAGTTAGGGGAAATTCCCTTTTTCCACGACTGTTGTGGAATTTTTCACGGAAGATTGCGTATCGCGAATCTCGTAGTCTTACCACATAAACCCTCGGCTTCTTTGTGAGGTGCGCCGTTGATGCTTTGGTGAGAAGACCCTGCGAAGGAAAAGATCCCAAATAGATTCTGTAACACCTCAATAGGCAAAGCTCTTCCATAAACTTTTCTGTGAGATTGAGAGGAGCACACTCCACTTTTTTATACTGCTCTAGTGCAGAGGAAGGAAGGCGCAGATCTGGAATCTCCTCCTTACCATTGCTTTTTATGGATAACTTTTTTAGCGTTAAAATAGAGGGATAAAGAAAAATACGAGTAGGTATATAGAAGTTTAGCCTAAGTGGAGTTATTTATTTGCCTCAAAAAAATAGATTAATAATTCTCTTTGCCCGCTGAAAGGAGACTTGATCAGCAGTTAACCTGGGTATTGAAAATACAAAATTTCTCCAGGGTAATAGCTTCTCGTGCCGAAATAATTTGTTCTACTGAAGAAGCCTTTGTGCACGTATTCGTATTCCATTACCTATTCTTAAAGCTGATCCAGCTAGTTCTTATAAAATATAAACCCCCTATCCAATCTTGATCTCTCTTTATGTGGAGCAGGGCACATCATCCGATCACGTTACGCAATCTCCATGTCTCGTTACCTATCATTACATTGATGCACGACCAGCAAAAAAAAACATGAGCGCGGCTTTTCGTCTCCTGAATGGGTGTAATTTCTTTATAGTGAGCGAATGTGAATAGACCGTCACGACTCCCCCATGATGAGAAGACGAGCGGCGATCGCGTCTCCGATTCCATCCCCCACCACCATCACTCCCCCTCCTCTTCCGATATTACCCCTCTTACCCCTTCTTGCCTCCACCCTTTCCCATTCGTCTCGTTGCGGGTCTCAAATCTCTTGCCAAATCCCTTCAACGGCGGATCACGAGGATGGAGGAGAAGAAAAAAGAGATGATCTCTGCTCGGGAGCAGCCAGCCGCACAAAAACGCTCATTTCTCTCTCTCTCTCTCTCTCTCCTCCACGTGAACTCGGTCCAACCCGCCGAGAATATCAAGTCTTTCGCTCCGGATCTATTAAATCTCTTCCCTCTGGGAGTGAAGGAAAAATATATATGTATGGTCTGCAACCCTCTCTTCCTATGATTGGAAGAGGAACGCATAGAGGCCGAAGACGGCGACTTGAAAGGATGGAGTGATGGACGCCCTGTTGAAGAGGGGTGACCTCAAACGCGGTGGCCTATTCTTACAACTCGTTAAGAATCTTTCAATTGCTCATCGATACACCACCCGATATCGCTGATATCAAGACCCACGGATCTATGATATTCGGACTTGGAGTAGGATACTAAAGATCAAATGGACTAATGAAGTGAGTAAAAAAGAGGTGTTATGAGAATAGGAGGGTAAAACGCATTGAGGAGCATCGTATATTTGCCAATGAAAATGTGACAGGTTGTTGGAAACGTGGAAAAGATGGAGGCGAAAAAATGGAAGGAAACTCTCCTCCAGAAAAACCGAGGCATAAGTTTCAGAGGGAAAGTAAAAGAGGCTACAGGGCAGTAGAGCCATTAGGAGTCAAAATAATTGAGATAAAATCCTGCGAAAGAAGAGAAACGAAGCGCTGCAGTATGCATATCCCAGAACTAAAAAATTGTGCGTATATGTGCTGTATCTCTTATCGGCAGTAAGACTTCGTAACACTACCAAATGACGGCAGTAATTAGGAACGTTCACACCACCGAAACGTTTCCTTGTATCCGCTGAAAAAATGTATTCTTATCGATGCTTCTGGCAACCAGGCTATTCTTCAAAGAACTTCAGAGTTACGGAACCGTATTGAAGTTTATGTGAAATCATTAGATACAGGTATCCACGTCATTATACTCGTAAATTTAAAAAGAAAAACTGCCACACAAAAATTAAATGTAATCTGTGGCAACCTTGCAGAGGGAAATTATAAATCATTGTTCAACCATTATAGAAAAGCTTTTATTCCATTTTGAAATTTATTATTGCTTTCATTCCTTTGGCTCTCGCTTCGCGTTGCCATTAGGATCTTACCTAGGCGTATTTTGAGTCTAGTACTATTATACTACATTCATAGATGCCGCACCGGAATTCATCCGCGAATAAGAGCCTCTCAATAAAGAATAATAAAACTTCATATTGAAATGGATAGTTTGAGGCGTGAAATTGCGTCATGTTGAATTTAAAAAACCACTAAATTTCACAAAGATAACTTTGATCTCGTTCAGTTTCGTCGCTGTGCAACATCATCATCAACTAGTAGATGTCGCTGGTCGCTGACAAAACTGGTCGAGATTAAAGTTCCATAATATGTGAAATTTACAAAGTTTTTCGATTAAACATGCCAAAAACTAACTTAAAAAACTTAAAGATTAACTTAAAAACGGGATACTCACCTCCCAAAAAGGCAAACAGGGTTGTACACGCAGACACAAATAAGCAATTCATTAAAAAAAAGGATGGATGTGTTCCAACGAAAGAAAAATATTTTCCATTCATCTTTTCTACTTCCAAGTTCATCCATTGCATTTAATTAAGTTTAAAATGAGAAAACACGAAAGTTGCCGCCCACTTTTCGTGAGTTGATGACGTCACTCGTGTTCTGGTCCATTTCCTTGCTCAGAAAAACTTTCACTGAGGGAAATTATTGCTCACAAGATTGTAAATAACGATGGGAAATGCGTGGCTCATGCTGAGGAGTAGGAGAGAAGCAATTAACAACGCATGATGCACTCGTGACATCATCAACTTATCTGCGAAAGGGTTGAGAGCGTCGATTTCACGTCTCGAATAGCTAGAGAAACAGGCGAAAAAATAGGTGCCTCTTTATTTTTCAAACTATCATAATCAACAACAATAAAAAATTGGTTGAGAGCTCATTTCTCCATTCATCACAAAAATCCTGGCATTCAGTGCTTCAAAAAAGTTCCTCTCACGCCAAAGTAGGTATGAGTAAATATCAGTCCTCATATGTGAGGGATTGTTTTGAAGGAAGAGAGGAAAGACGTGGCGCGTTGCAAAACGCCGAGAGGCGCTCATTTTTTTTGCTTCGTGTGCAGAGATCGTCGATGGCCCATCGCGGATGGAAGGGAGCTGCTGTAATGGAGGAAGAGGATCGAGGGAGACTGTTTCAAATGAAGCGCGGAGGAAAAATGCGATGGTACACCCACCCACCGCACACCCAAAGACGGGAGCAGTAGCAGCGAAGGGAGGAACACTCGCAATCATTCACGCTGCAATGCGATGGCCGTGCCATCTATCTAGGATCCGAAATTGCCCCGAAGGGAGGAAGAGCGTGCTGCACTACCTATGCGAGCGTGTGTTCACGTCGACGATGGCTGCAATAGCAGTATCTCAAAAACGAGAATTTCCTGCCATTATCAACAAGTAAGAGTCTGAAGAGTGCTGACACGCTTAGTGGTGGCAGATTTAGAAAAACAAAATAAATGACTGTAGCGGAAGAGAAATAAGCATACCTCCTCTTGTTTTTGCAAACGATTAATTGAATTTTGGCTCGCAGTTGATCCCTCATCAGTGATAAATTGACAGAAAGCAAGCTGCTACTACGTATTTTCATTGCCTGCATAGTAAAATATTTATCAGCCGTAAATATCCATCGATTCTCACTGTAATCAAATTTGAGCTGCTTCAACTTCGTGAAGAGAACGACTGAAGACATCAATCGATTGGTTCTGTGTTCGCAGAGTTTTTGCTGCCATTGCCAATACCGACCATTCAAGCATCAGAGTCGAGTGCTATAGCAGTTCACTTGTAAATGTGTCAGCAAACGTTTACGAATATGGTAAAAAGACTCATTTTTTGTCCCCCAGAAGAGTTAAAATGCTTCGCAATGCCAGGTGTAGAAAAAAATGACTGCAGCTGAGGATAAATATCTTTACCTCATAGCGTTTGTGAGAAAATTAATTGAATTTAGCTCGCACTTGACCTATCACCTGTGATATTTTAAAAGGAATCAAATTGTAACAACGTGTATCCTTTGGTTGCGGATTTAAAGCATTTTTCCCGTTTAGATGGATGTGTGAACACCTCAAACGACTCCTAAACTGCCCACACTGTGTACGAGCTGGGCATAGCATTCTAACACTATATCAGGCCACTTCGACGTGTAAACAAGGCTATACGTATCGATGGCTGAATGCTTCATTTAAAGTGCACCCACCGACGACGAGCCTTTCTCAGGAGTAGTTGGAACCAAGGAGGGAACACTGGCAATCATTCACGAATTGATGCGATGGCCATGCCATCTATCGAGTATTGAAATAGCCCCAAAGGGAGGAAGAGGATATACCTACCTATATGAGATTGTATGTGCATTGTGTAAAGCCTCATGTACACGTAGAAGGTGTCTGTAATAGCAGTAGCTTAATAATGATATCTCGCTTTTATTATCAACAAGCAAGAGTCCCCAGAGTATCAATACGATACGTAAGGCCAGATGTATAAAAACAAGAGAATATCTTAATACCCTCCTGTTTGTATTGAATATTGGTTTAAAATTGATTCCTCAGAAGTGCTACGTAAATTGAATCCATTTCCATTAAACTTTCAACCACCTTAAAATAGTTTTTTTTATTAGTTCCTTCCAAAATATCAAACCGTACTTTATCACAATTGGCGTCATCACATGGCAGCAGTTTGGACAACACAATCGAGAGTGGTATAATTTGTCTAGGGAGAAAAATGCTTGATGTCAAATTGCTCCTTCATTCCCACATTTTATTACAAGAATTATTATTTAAAATAAAATTTTAAAGTGTATTGATAAAATAAATTTGGAATTGTATACCCAGTCTCAATACTGAACATCCTCGGTTGACAAATCAATGATATTCCAATTTTACTTTGACACATTATGAAAGTTATGCGTATCCGTTTATTGCTTTTTTAAAGTATTTCCACCGCTAATAATTCAATCAGAAGATCTTAACCCAATATAAAAAAAGAACATGAGCTGAAAAACCCTGCAAAGAAGTCTTCAACTAAATGTATTTCAAGGAATAACCGTATAACGGCCGTATACTTTACGAAGATACTGTGAAAACAACGAGAGACCTCATTCGTCAATCGTAAGCACATGATAGTCACACAAAGATATTTTATGATCTTGTTCAACTTAGGGCATCCGTTCACGCGGCAGGTTTGAAATATAATACCTTTATCGCCGTGCGCGGCATTACCGTAGGTTTGAGATAATGTCTGTGGTAAAATTATTGTTATCCATCTCTATATACGGGTGTATTAGTGGAAAGTGATTCATTGAAAGTTATTTACTAATTGGTTTACTGAATGTACTCTGCTGAAATTGATAATAGTCTCCACTAATACATAAACATTTATACTTGCATTATTTTATTACCAAATACAATACATGGAGTACTATAGTAAAACATTTAAAAACTCAATGCACAGATTTCATTTTAAGAGTAATATTAATCTACACATTCCTTATTTCGTCAAAACTTCTGAAAAACAAGGTTTTATTTCCCAAACTGAAGCTTTAAAATACAAAACTTTTTGCTTCCGTATCCATTTCAACTTACATTCAATTACCTATTTTTAAAGTAAATTTCTGTTGGCTGGTTGTCATGACAGTATCCAATCGTAAATCGATACCTCCACTGGATAAACGCTCAACAATCGCCCACCGAATCAAATCCGCTCATCTAGTACCATAGGGGCTATCTAGATGAGCGGATTTGATTCGGCGGGAGATTGCTGAGCGTTTATGCAGTGGAGGTATCGAAATTTTTTATTGCGGTAGTGGAAATATTTATATGCACACATCACCGCTCATTATTATCAACGAATCTAGTAAGTTTATTGCATCGTTAATGAATCAGAAACTTCGATGTGAAGTTTTTCCATGTTGACCATCCACAGTGATACGCTCAGTTTAGAGGATATGACCCCAGGCGATAACCACGGATCCACTTTCCTTACACTCCCGCATTGCATCCCTCACCTCGGCCCGCCACCGGCAGTGCGACAGCCGGCCTTTGCCCTCTGCCCCCGCATTCCCTGGGGCCTCACTAACGTGAGTGCCATCCCCTGTTCTCTTCGAGGGATTGACCGACGGGGAAGAGAGCGATTTACGAAACAACCAGTGGCGGCTAGTGCTTGTGTGCTCAAGAGCTGCAGAACGTTATCAGCTAGTCTATAATGCCTGGTCGGCGCTAACCATAAGATGATACGGCCCTCTCCATAATTAGCTGGCGGTGGATGAAAGTTCTGGTTAGCTTGACGTCTGATATTATACTGAAGCTAACCAAACTAATTTTACCTAACTAATCTAAGAACTCTCAGTCACTAACAGGTAAAGCTGAAAGCTGTATCATCTTATTGCTAGCGTTTACAAGAAAACATTTTTTTTAAACCGGCAGTAAATATTACAAAATAAATAGGTACTTTATTAATAAATTGTTAATGAATTTTCTACACTATTCCGTCGGTTGAAAAACCTATTTGCTCGTAATTCAGCGAGGGACGTATTCCTGAGTACTGCATGAAAGAAGACACATCTTACGTATGCATCTTGTTCGGAAAACAAGTTAAAAATTCACCATTAGGTAAAATGCGGTGGTATATCTGGTTTGACAGTTAGGCAGGAATTTGGTAAATCAGGTTCGAATCCTGGCTAAGACAAATAATGTTTTATGACAAACGTCACACGTTGAAGCCTTTTCTCCAGATCTTGTGAATAATAAAAGATCAAATATAAAATATCTACCGATTCATTGGTTAAGATGTGTTCTTATGGCCCGCAAATACGGTTATAATAGCTGAAGCTATGAAAAAAAGCTTTCAGCAAACAAAACCTGTGGAAAGAATATAAAATAGATTTTCGTCTCTACCAAAGAATCCTATTAAATGAATGCCAGGCTCACATTCACTTTTCTTCTATCTACGCTAATATAACCATAACAGAGAACTGCTATTTTAGATTACATAAATATATTCCACACACAACTCTGTAAAACCTCGACCGGTTTCAACATTTTCATGTCATTTTCTAAAGGATTGCTATTTCCTCTTTATTTATTTTACCATGAGCACGAATACACACTTCTTTGAGCCTGAAAAAGCCATTGCTTTCTTTACTAAAGAAGAACTTTTAGAACCTCAAAAATACCGTCTATCTCAAACATTTTTCTTGATATTCCTCGAAAAAAGTACATAAGTCGAATAATTAGCCAACGTTTCTTCATTTCTGATAGAATATATCAAATGAAACAGTAGTTTTCTACTAAGCCTAATTTTCTACTGAGCATCTTTTCAATTAGCTAGCTCTTACGTTAATTCTAACTTCTAGCACGTCAAACTTGTCAATGTTCACAAGTATAAGTAGTTATCCTTGTAGTAGTTCGGTAAAATGTATTGATCGATTCATAATCCGCGGATCGCGGATACGCGTAATCTTTAAAAGGAGTGCAGATAGTTGATGGTTGGCACTTATTCTCAAGTTCCTTATGACGAAAACGGGAGACTGACGGCTGTGAGATATTTATGCTTTCCTTCCTCAACCAACAACAACTATCCAACAAATCACTACTGATTGCAATTTTTGTGCATGATTAACTAGGAATGACAATTCTTAAGCACTGGTAGAGAACATTAACTGAGTTTCCACCATTGTCACGGCGCATTCGAAGGAAATGAACGAAATATTCTGAACATAGGAAAACATCCACTGGAGTTTTTTTTCTCGTGGCAGGAATCGGATCCTGAAAACGGGTGAATTGGAGAGAAAATAGGTTTTGCTCCGCAGCACCGTGGCTCTTTTCCTCCAAAGCTAAACCGTGACCCAATTCCATCGCTAGGAACGCCTCCATTCCTTCTCCTATCCCCCCGGCCGGAATTATTCCGACTCCCACAATGATGGGACACCTACCCTCCTCTCTTAATCTCGAACCCAAAAGAATAAAAAAAAAGAGTCGTCTCGCTCGGAGAGGACTTTCTGTGCGAGGTGATTCTATCTTTAGAGAGAAAATCCGTTCATTTGATTTCGCTTTGCCTTCCCTAAGAGCGCATTATCCCCTAGGCGACATCCTCCTCGACGGTCAAACCCTCACATTGAACGGGATAGCGTTTCGCATAGGAGAAGAGCAACACTACTCTCTTTTCTGGTTGGAACTGATTATCGCCATGGGTGCCATCGCATGGCGGTCGATTGAAACTAACCTCGTTGAGGAAGCGGATCTGGGGAAACATTTTGAAAAGGCCGTAAAATTGGATCATTCACCGAATATATTTTATTGCCGATTTTTATGGAGTATTTACAGTCAAAAGTAGAGTTATTTAAGTTTATCGATTCTTCGCCTACTCACTCTCTGCGTGATTCTCCCCGAAGGTTGGTTTGGTTAACTGAGGGTAGAGCTCACCCCAGACCTGACCACGGGTGTATGAACTACACACATTCAGGGAAAGGGGGCTAGTTCCTTACCCTGGGTCACCTCGCACTTGGAGGATTTTGATTTGGGCGTCCAAAGGAGATTTGAACCCGAGACCCCTCGATCAGCAGCCAAGTGCTCTCTACACATTAGATTACCACGAACTCCTTCGCCTACTACTCAAACTATATGTGATGAAAAATTTTCGACCCTTACGCAGAGAAGTCTGTGACGTCACCGACTCCTTCAGATAGGTTCAACGCCCATTACCTACTCCTCGCCCTCGCGCATCGGTCTCGCGTGGATCGCTGTTGTTCACACTCTAGTGAGTGGTTATATACTGAAAGATTCAATGAAAAGAAGTTCTGATGACGTCTCCAAATCATGGATATGATGGTATTCTTATGACAAGACGGCGAAAAATTCCAATGTCTTTATTTTGAAATTGTGAGAGAACGTCCGCGTGAGGAAGTTTAGTTATCCGTTGTAACTTATCTTTCCCTTAAATTTACCAAATTCATTTAATAGATTTCCATATCGGGGCTTCTTTTACGACCCCATTCATTTGGTTTCTCCTCCGGGTGAGTTCTTGCATCAATGCCAACGTTTAGTCTACCGACATGAGTATCACGGTTGATTTACGCCGGTTCTAAAGGCTGTCTAGTAATCATATCATCGTTCATGATTACCAGACAGCCTTTCCAGTGCGGTGCCCGTTATTTATAAGTTTAGAACTTCAGTAAATACATAATAATGGATAAAGTGAGGATTTTTTTACTGCGTGCACCGGGAAACAATAATCCAAGCGTAAAAATGTCTGAAAAAGGAAACGTAGATAATACTAAATTACTAAATAGGTAAATAACAAAATACTAAATAGAATTTCAAGTTCCTCCGGATAAAATAATGGGTAAAATATTCGATAAAATCTTTACATATTCTCAGGAGGGGAGGAATCTGGTGTGTTACCTATTATCCTAGTTTTATTTATTAGTACTGAATTGATTTTCACTGTTAAATGGACAATTTATGAACCTATGCTTCTCATTTTATGAATATAATGATTCAGAAATGGTTTTAAAGTAGTATATTACAATGCACTGCAACACGACACATGTATAACAAAATAGCATATCAGAGAAATGTGTCATATTTATCGTAACTTTTCCAATTCAAACAATTTCAAACAACAGATTTTTCAGACTTATGTAATGAGTTTTACATAAATAAAATTAAAATTGCCCTAATGAAGGTTCATAAACTCATGGAAACGTTGGCATTGTTCTGAAGTGAAGACTAAATATTTAATGTTCAGTATTTCGTTGAAATCACAACTACGTTAAACAAGTGATTGGTTGTGTATATTATAATATCTTTTGTCATTTCTATAAAATGAATAAAAGGAAGTTTGATGATTATTATTTTCAATATTTAGTTTTTATTTTTGAATTGGTTAATTCTTTCAACAAATTAGAATACTAATTTTTTACTGTGCGTGTATTAGCGAGAAAAATATTCATCCTTCTTTGCACTGCTTTTTTGAGATCCATTTAGGAAGGTTCTCCTCGTTCTCATTGTTTTGATATCTGAACGTAATGATTACTAAGTTTTCTTGGATCTTACACTATTACTTATACCACTTCTTTTTCACATAGCGCGACCCGGATTTCAATAAAATTATCATCATCATCTTCAGGCGCAAATATGATGATAATTCATCGAAACCCGGGTCGCGATTTATAAAAAATAAGTGGTATAAGTAATTGTGTAAGCTCCAAGAATACTTGTAATGGAATACCACAAAGTTAGCAATGAGTTAGTGAATTTTGTAAGGATTACTACTTTCACGAGACAATTCGACGGTTTAGAATAGTTATTGCATTCCAAAACATTTATAAATATGTAATGAAAACCGACTAGACTGTTTAAGTTTCCATTGGGAGAACCGGATCGCCGTTTGGGAGGAAATAGTAGATAAAAATGTTTAATTAGCAAATGATTAGGCATGCTGCCCGCCAATGCGCTGGGAGAAAAAGTATTTCACATCCTAGAATTCAGCCAAAACTAAGCTCAAGTTCTTGGAAATACTTTTGATTATTATCCTAAAACCTATGCTTGTGAAACATAAAGTAGCACTAGCCGACCCACACCGCATTGTTCGAATATCTTTTTCGATGTTAAAATAAAAGAATATTTCCACGATAAAATGTAATCATTCACTTCATCTTGGGGTTAATTTGGTAACAATATTTTGAGTTCTAATCACCTTTTAGACAGCGATTTATGCTCGTGGATAGGAAGTCCACAAGTATCTACCTAATCAATCGGTGAAGTGATACGAACGAGCGCTGAATGCCCGTCAATTTAGCTTAATTACTCCAAATATTCTATTGATGCATCGCAGCTGGAACTCAAAGAACAATGATCGAATGCCCCGGTAATTATCACGTGAAATTCAATGGCTCATACTCTGCTAAATTGTACCGATCAAAATCATGTCTAACTGCAAGTTCGATGTCACCACGCACTTACGGAATTAGGCCGCGTTCAACGTGGAATGATAATGATCTCGCCCCATTTCCGGAATCGGTTGGTGACAGGGACTGCAAACTTTGCTCGCTATTGTTGTCTCGTTGTCATGTGCGTGGTTTTGATGGGCGAGTGAAATGGATCGGAGCAATTAACTTGCTAATCTTCCATCGCCATATTCGTGCTTTGAGTTTAGTTTCAGCGTAATCGGAGCCGCAAATCGAAGGCGTCTTGTTTGCTCCCGTTGCAAAAGTTTTGGAGCGCAACTGGATGATGGAAATGGGAGCGAGGCACGCGAGGGAAGCAAATCAGAGGTGTCAGGAAAAAGGGCTCCATATCACGCAAAGAATTTGCGAGTGGCGAGGGTTGGTGATGGAAAGATATTGCAAATTGAATCGTCTACCTAATAGGGATATATGGTTGTCATAAAAGAATGGTGCTGTTTTGAACATGGTTTCATGGTTAGAATGAAAACAGAATTAGCTACAGTTTATGTTCTTAATTTCTCGAATTTGTCGTCTTAAACAGTTTATTTAGTTAATTAATATATTTCAATTCACGCATCCTTACTCGCTCGACAAGAGAGAAACCCGGCGTCGACATTAGCCAACTCCTAAAGAAAGGCATCAAGAGGGCCATGGCTGAGCGTCCCATCTGACGAACGGATAGGTGCACTTGAAGTGCCCTTCTCAAGGCGCCCAAGCAAGGATCGGACAGCCTGGGAAAAATCTCAATCCCGACTATCTGACTATGAGTTACTGAAACCGCACCATTCTTTTATGTAAACCCTGTATATCGGTACACCTAGGTACTCGGTATATATTACCCTATCTGTGGTTAACGGTATATTTATCAGCTGATGTTACTATGATATTTGGTGGTTTTCTAACGCCGCACAGTGAGCTGGAATCGGAAAGAGCTGGCCTGAACCTAAAACATTTTTTGCTATATTTATTTTTCTACTATACCCGCACGCCAACAATAAATATGGGGTTAACATTCGACACGCAAAAAACCATTATATTCGATTTTATTCTAAAAATAACCAATTTTATCTTCTTGCTGTACTTTGGTGAAATACCCATTGCAAAAAAACTCATCTCTCATATCTCACCATTCTTATATATCATCCCAAATCTCACCATTTCACATAAGCTTCAATTAATTTTTTTATTCATCATTTTTTAGGGATACATAACAAGCCTGTTCTCAGCCACCTGTATAAATATTTGTAGAGAAAAAGCAGATTAGGCCATCGAGTTCGCCGAGGAACCTATAAAACACCATTCTAGGAAGCATCTGGATTGTTGACTCTAAATTAAAAACCTAGGCATACCTGTAAGCCCGAAGTTTTTATAGCGCACCAGAGCCCGTTATTTATTTCATTACCCAAATTCAAGATTTAAGCAAGATCAGTAATACAGAAACTGGGAGTATTAAGGGAGAGGGATTATTGTATATACCCTGATCCAAAGGAAAATTGCTTTCACGAAACTAATAAAGTAAGATGAACTCCTATTTCTTTGCTTTTGCATTATCTTAAGAGGACTCATATCTTCCTCTCGACAGGTCATAAATTGCCTTTATAATATATGGGTAGCATACTACTCTCTTAAAACTTATGCTAACATATTGAAATTTTCAAAACAGAGTTACGAAAAAAATTCTGTTACTCAAATGGAAAAAGAAACTTTCTTCAACAAAAATACGTAGCTTAGATTTTACAATTCGAGATGCAATAAAATTTCTTCCTCGGTCTATTCCATGTGCCCAGAGTATTTTAAGATGATAGATGAAATAAGTTTTATGCCAGCAATGCGTCATCAAGGAAGAGTGGTCGACCAGGAGGGATCTCTTTTAAGTCTGTTTTTACACGGGACATGAAATAGTAAATCCGCAAAATTATTCTGTATTGACAACAAGTTCATTCATCTTTTACATTAAAATAAATGACCAAATTTGTCAATAATATAGCAGAAAATTTGTGCAAACAAGCCCATGATGTGGTACGTGATCCATTTGTCCTTTATTGCTTCTCAAGTCTCCTGAGAATCCGTCTTTGCATTGAGACTACAGCTACCAGTCGTCGGCGTCCATAGTGGGACTACTTTTTGTAGTGAATCAACATCTCTCTGTATGGGACAATACTATTGACAACACCTGTTGACCATCAGTTTGAACCTGTGGGTCGCTGTTTTGTACATATGGAATCATTGACACCAATAATTCAGAAAGTTAATAAATACATTTCGTCAACTGCGAGAAATTACCATAATCGTTCCCGAAATACCTGCATGTTATTCCTTTTTTATTGAATTGTCACGAATAAACAGTTTTCCGTTCAAATTAAAAAAAGCAAACAAACACTTGTTGTAAATATAATAATAGATTTTGCATAAACTAGAGCTTAAAAATAATAAATATTTATACGCTGAAAACTCATGAAATTCATTCTTTCTTGGATGTGATATTTCATCTGTTAAATATGCTGTTTTATTCAAAGACATTAGAAAAACTATAGTGTTACATGAACATAGGAAAATTTGACTTGGACTTAATATGAAGCATGTCGATGAAATCGCATATTTATTTTTTTCATTTAGGGAAATTTTCATGTGGATTTGGAAATATCTTCAAGCCTAAACGTTTCTATATCGAGTTTGAATTTATTTCATCATTACCGCATTACTTTTATTTGTTTTAATGCATTACCAAATGCGTTCATGCAATTCACGGCATTGAACGACGCATTTTGACATGGAATTCAGCTCGTGCATTAGTGTTAGCGCGCTTCCAGTCAAACGGCTTAAATGAAGTACTTTAGTGACTTCTCGATTGAAAATAAATGCTCTTCACATGAGATACTAAAAGCCATCACAAACGAAATTCATCGAGTTTCATTCATAGGCCAAAATTAATGTACTTGTACAGAAATGTTAATAAAGATCAAAAATTTTGTTTACATAAACTAGCATTCTAAAAAGATCATATTGGATCAATAGGAGAAAAATATTTGCAATAAAGGTGCAAATAATTCTTATTTTTATTATTCCGATACTTTTATTACTGAGCGTTGTTTTTCGAGATGTCAATATGCCCAAGTTGAGAAGGAACAAATTGTTGAAAAAAATAATTTTATACTATGAAAATTTCAAGATGATTGTTTTAGTTTTTAAGGAAAAGTTCCTTAAAAAAACACTATCGGTCCAAGGAGAGGGATGCGTACTGTAAAACTTTACCTCCCAAACATTTCGCGGAGTTTTGAACCGGCTGACCACGCCTCACTCCCGCTCTCTACGGCCTTGATCACACGCCATGTAACTCTTTCAAATTCCCCCCCTACCCTTAGCAGTCGAACGCCATCCCTGAACCCCTGGTCCTTCCTGTTCCCACCTTGTCGAAAATTAGCAGATTTTAAGGGGTTACTAAAAATTTCTCTTTAGAAATCGAAGAGGTTTTGTGAACCTCAATCGAAACCTCTTTTGAGAACAAATTGAAAAACAAAGGGCTTTTCTAGAGGTTTTCCAGTGATTATCTGCACTCTTTCTGTTGCGCCTCCTTAAGAAGTGTTGGTTGGGATTTGTAGGCGACGCGGAGAGGATTTTAACGGGGGCATTAACACCGGAGGCACAACAGAAAACGTCCAGCGAGTCTCAAGGAAGCATCTAGAAAACCCCTTTTTGTTGCAGTTTGTTCCCTCAAAGAGATTTCGGTTGAGATTCATAAAACCTCTTTGATTTCTGAATAGAAATTTTAGTAGCCTCTTGAAATCTACAAATTTTTGTCAGGGTGAGAACAGGGAGGATGGAATGCGAGGAGTGGAGGAACGACTGCAAAGAGGGACTACACGCGTCAGTCATATGTTAAACTAATGCGGCTGGGAGCCGCTAGAGACACGGAGGCTGCGCGCTAGGCTAGGATTGCTTGAGCAAATGAGGAAAGTTATCTTTCAGAGCGGCACGGAGAATATCATATTAGAAACCCACTTTATTTCCAAGTCCGACAGAAACGATAAATTAAGAGAGATACTGCCGAACGGATAGATTTGGGAACTAGTTTTTCCCTCGCACCATAAAGGGCTTCATTAAATGCTCGGCGCAATCTCGTTAGAACATTTTCATTTTACTTGTCAACGGTTGGTGTCAATACTTGCCCTCGCCTGGAATTAAAATATGTTAGATGGCTACAAGATACAAGTGGTCTTACACAAATACAATAGTATACTAGTATTTTGTGAAGACTTGGATTTGTAGATGATGTGCAGGAACTTATAAAGCCAAAGACGGGTTAAATTTACTGAGACGGAACAAGTGCTTCTCCTTTTGCCAACTCACACCTCCAGCACTTTAGATTTAATAATGCCCAACGACTTCAATCGAGATTTGAACCCAAGAGAGTTTGATCAGCTCCCAATCCCATGGACGCGACAGGATAATAGGTCTTACAGGAATAATAGATAGGGGATCGGGTTGGTGTAGTGGGTTGAGTGTTGGCTTTCCTCCGCGTGGGCTCGGGTTCAAATTCCGGCGGTAGCAAAGAATTTTCAGAGACTGCCCGATCCCTGCTTAAATGCTATGAGGAGGACATTTCAAACGCAACACTCCGTCCGTCGGATGGGACTTTAAGCCGTGGTCCCCTTGGCGCCTTTTGTTAAGAGCAGGCTAATGCCGACGCCGGGTTTCTCTCCACCCTTCCTTACCAACCCTTCCATCATCTATCATGGCGAAAATGACCTCAGCTGTCGGTTGCCTCCTCCAAATACCATACCTACCAGAAACAATTGATAAAGAGAGATATTTTTGCGAATTAATAGGTGTGAGAATTAGTTTTTCCCCCGAGCCATGAAGT
Organism: Ischnura elegans; assembly: GCF_921293095.1. NCBI lineage: Eukaryota > Metazoa > Arthropoda > Insecta > Odonata > Coenagrionidae > Ischnura > Ischnura elegans. Next base: position 111,797,010 of record NC_060246.1, on the reverse strand, counting down.
ACTTCAATAAATTCTATGTTAAATTTCGATGGAGCATTTGCTTTTTGTTTGTACAGGGCTGGTGTCCTAACACCCCGCGGCCTATTGACGTGGCTTACGGGGTAGTATGCAGATGTAGTTGTACAGTCCCTTCTTCCTACCCTTTTCACTGTTAGTCGGTCGCTCGACGCATAGTGAGCGATGCGGTGAGGCAATCAAGAGGGGAAAGTTAGTTGTCGTTGACACAGCGCCGTGTCGGGCAAACTTTAACGAGGCAATGGTATCGCCTGTGTAATTGGATTTTGCGGGATGATTTTCAATTTATTCCCGAGCAAATCACTGCCATTAAAATAACAAAAAAAACGCCAGGAAAGTGAAATCTAACGGTATGACAGCCGCGAAATCTAATTTAAGGCCATGGACAAAGACTGTTATCTCCGAAATTTGCCATCAATCGCAGGTTATCGTCCTCAGACTCAAATATTATAGCTTACGGTATAACTCATCAAAGTATCTCACACGGTCAGAAATAAATATCACAAGGCGAAAATGGAGTTCAGGCAATTGAATGACAACAGTACAGCTGCCCAATATAAACATGCAATCCCATTTCAATCACAAATCTGCAGACTGTAGTCTTCCAATTTCTCAGGCTATTACAAATTATTGTCGACACGAGTTTACCTACGCCTGGCATCTCATGCGTGAGGCATTGAAAGCCTACTGCCACTTTAAAACGTATGTTAGAAAATAATATGGGTTCGGTAATTATTTTTTACGCAATAAAGAGTTACACATAAATCCCCTTTCTTTAATACCTTACCATCCTTCCTATCAACAGGCTGCGAGTAAATACAAATACTTTATGATGCTTAAGCAGATATGTTTGCAGATAGAGTTAAACGTTTTTTCACAAAAAACAGTAATTACTTGCTTTTAACGATTTACTGCGCTCGTACATAACAGGTGTATCATAGCAAAAACTTCTCAAAGAAAACTATTTTTTTGTACCACTAGTAAAAAATTCCAACTGTAAAATTCACTATTAACACTATGATAGCGAGGTATTATGGGTAAATTTTCCATCACATAGAATTCATGCACTATTTTTTTAAGATTAAAAGGTAAGATTTACCAAATCACAGGCGTATAGATCAAGCGTGTTGTTTAAAGTTAAAATTTTCCTTCCCCCCAAACTCATTAACGTTAATTTTTTATAATGCCATATTAAAACGAGATAATTGCTTCGCATAAAAAATTCAACGACTTCTGGAGCTTATATTAGAGATTCACTTTAAGATGATAGATTACTTGCAATAAATATTTTAGTGCTCTTTCGAAGCGAAATCAGCAAGCATGCTTTTAATAGAAAGAAGCCTTTCGCCCGGGACCAATCGGGAAAGTAATACATTCTTCACTAATAAAATTATACTTCACCAGTCAGGAGCCCTCATAAATGAGAGGTCTTCGATATTGCTCAGCTATTGCGAGAGGTCTACGTGAAAAGGTAGCGGTGCAGGTATTTTCCGCCGGGCGTAGCCGAAAAAGCTTCTGAGTAAGGGCGCCGCGTCGTCAGCGGAAAATTGCAACTCCCGCGTATTGTCGAACGAGCCCATGGGATGGAAATGGCTGATGAGGAGGAAAGGCAAGGTAAACTCGGAGGGGGGGGGCGTTAATGAACTCGTTCTGAAGCGAAGGAGGGAACAAGTGATTCAGCGCAAGTGCCAGAGCGAAAGGGTTATGCGATCGTGCGAGGGCGCCACGGCGCGGCGCTTCCAGGGAAACGGGAGAAAATGGCCCTTCTCTGAACCTATTTTCCGAGTATGAACAGCGGAAACACGTCCGCCGTGGACACGCCTCCTATCGCCCTGCGAGAGAAGCTGTCCGACATTTCCACGTCTCCCAATCGAGCCGATCGATGTACGCGCAGTGATCGGCGTTCCTAAAAAAGGAAGTGCCTTTAAAAAAAATACGAAAATGGTATCAATTTTTTAAGCTATTTTTTTAAGTCGAAAACTTGACACTTTGCTCGAACACTACCTCATAATTGGTGATTATGGAATGACGCATCGTCATTCATGTTTCATGCCAATCATTTTGATAGAGGGGCAGGCAGAAGAGCATTTTTTTAAAGGGCCTTATCAATTTAATATCCAAATTCGTCCGAGTCATCGGCTATACTTATAAAATGATTGGTAACCAACCGAAAATGAGAGGAAATGTAGAAACATGCTGCTTTATACACATATGCAAGTACTTAGCAAGTCTTCCATCACTGTTGCTGGCGAATTATTGCATTTTCTTATCGGTCTAGTCTTTTCTGTTCAGTGAATGTTAATAGATCAGATTCTAAAATTTATAAGGTGGAAGGTTTACCGAATTTATTTCATACCCAACAAGAGTAATATATGCCTCTTTATTCCTCTTGAGGGCTGGTCAACGAAAGTGCTCATGAATTCCTACGAAAGTTCTTATGAAAACAGCTATGACGAGGACATAAATACAATTTATTCAACAGTCCTATATTTGTTCGTTACAAGGAAGTCATATACATTTTAATTGAACAACTTTCATACATACAAAATTACCGAGAAAACTTACTGTACATATAAGACGATTAAAATTACATTTGAGTTACCCATTGCCGGCTTAGGTGCATAATGTGCTTCGAAAATGATTCGATTCCTTCCACTATACTGTTCAATTGGAAAAAAATCTCAGTCTCACTTTTCAGGGCACTTTTACATCTACATTAGGATACTGGGCATTAATTTTTTGCGGGAATGTTATCTTTAGGGGAAAATCCCTGTATCTTTTATCAGTTATAAGCTACGTTAAATAAATGTATTCAGAAGGAAGAAAATAAATGCTCATAGTTAAACTTTACGCGATTTTTTGTGAATTTTATGTTAATTACGGGCAGTGAATTATGCTCGTTGAAAAAAGTGGTTACAAGGTAGGCTTTGAGATGTGCAATATTAATTCGGTGTTGCACCTTCTGATCATGAAGAGGTGGTGAACATTCAACAGGACGCGTTACTTTTGCTCGATCTGTTCGGTGATACATTGCTATTACATTAAAACTTACGCTTTCGGTGAATTTTTGGGGAATATATAGTAGATCCTGGTAATAATTAAAAATTTTAAACCAGTAATTTTCTTGCAATAGGGTGGTTTCCTATTGTTTTTGTATTGCCTAAATCGAAAGATTATTACTCCTGGAGTACGTATTTCATGCTTTTAGATTTTTAAATGACAATATCTATTTTTCGCGATTAAATAAAAAGAAAAAATTTTCAAGCGCGCGAAAACGCGACGGCTAAGTATGAATGCTGGGAAAACGCCGTGCGACGTCATTCTGGATCCCGCTGCCGCAAGTGAGGTGACCTTGGGGCGTGGCTTTGAGCGCTGATACGACGCAGGATGCTAGCAGGTAGCAGAGTACCCTGCTATCAGGTAGCCCTTGGCTTAAATAAGGATTATTTATACCTTATCGAACGAAGAAAACTTTCCAACCATGGGCAGTTTTCGTAGGTGATTGTTAAGAGAGGAAGGAGACCGGCCTCGGATCCGACGCGCCTTTCTTAAAGATTACTCAGTCGCCAACACTGGGATTCTCTCCCCCCAACCTTCCATAACCTTCATTTTTTGCAAAAATGTCCAAGATCTCGGTTTCCTCTTATGACTGTCAATGAATCATGCAAACAGGAAAACGTTTGTAATGGTCTACTCTATTATCATCATCATTAGTCAACAATCGTCAGATTGGTTTGACGCAGCTCTCCATTCCTCTCCCTTATCTGCTTGCATCTCAATAGTGACGTATGTCTTCTATTTTACATTCTCAATGACCGTTTCCGGGTGACTCGTTCGGAGCCACACCTTGCACTTCTTTCTGCCCTCCTTTCCTTTGATGATTGTCTTCGTCACGCCATCATAACTCATAATGTGGGCAACTAAGTTCTGCTTCAAGTCCTCTGCTTAAGATTTGAGGAGACTTCTCCCACTCTTCTAAGCACTTCCCTATTTCTTACACGGTCGATCCATTTCATTCAAATCACTCTACGGAAGCACCACCTTCCGAATGATTCCACAGTTAATTTCTCAGCTGCTGTCAACATCCAAGCATCGCTCCTACACAGAAGCATGCTCCATGAGAAGCAATTGGTGAATAGTTTTCTTACATCTGCGATGATATTCTCAGGTGTAAGTAAAATTATCATTTTTATACTGCTTACTCTGTATACCTAATCTGAATTTTACAAGATTATTCCAACATTTTTGTGGAGTAATCCGTCGCCGAAAAAGAAAAATTTGAAAGAAAATGCCGAGTGGCAGGTTTGATTCACCTTAAGCGTCCCCCTTTCTGAGGATTCAAAGCTTCCTCACATGAACTCCCTTCAACAATTTTTAATCAAGAGGCGTTGAAAGAGTGTGCATGTGCAGCAATGCATAGTGAGTTGACATTTTTTTTTAATCCAGCCAAAAATTCGAAAAATATTTTTTGAGCATTGAGGTAAAAACTTCCATTAACATTCTCATATAATCAGAGCTTCCGGAGTTGCCTTTTAATTTCCAGAGAACTAATACATTAAATATATACATGATTGGTATCATATTTGGGCTTGTTCTGCAAAACAAAGTCCTTTCAAACTAAGCGCTTTTTATAAGAAAAATCAAATTATAAGATTTTTCACGGAAAAAAATTCTGTCCTTGATGGAGCTGAAAACGAACAATTTTTTTTAATAAAGGAACTTCAATTTTGATGATAACCTAAGTAGTCGAAATCAACATGGCTAATTCCATGAAGACTCTCTCTACGCCCACTGATATCTTTAAATTTAAATTATTATCCAGGTTTATACGGTACGCCCATTATTTCCATTCCATTAAGATATTATTAAAATAGGTTTACTGATATGAGATTGAAATAAGTCCATTCTGAATGAAGATATTTTTATAATTATTGTTATGAAAATGTATATATTTGAAATGTCATTAAATTAATGATAGTACCCATAGTTCCCTTCGAGGGACATTAGTAAATTAGGTTATTTTAAGTAATTTAAGCCATTTGAAGGTTTTAAAATGGAAAATTTACAAAGAAATCAGCTTATGTCCGGATTTTTTTCCTCTGAGTCTGAGGATGTTAAAAGCAACAGTGGGTGAGGAAGGGTTGAAGAGGAAAGGGATGTGGAGGAGAGGAGAATGAGGGAAAGAGCAAGGGTGGAAAGGGTGTGAGATTGTGGCAAATGGCTGGCGGTGCTCTAATTGGATGGAAGGCGCCCTTATTAATATCTCCTTTTCCTCCCGCGTGATCTCGGCTCCAGCCGTTCGTCTCCGAGCAACGAGAGGCTTTCACCCTCTTCCTTCTTATCCTTAATAAAGTGCCCCTTTCTCCTCCTCCCCACCCACCTCATCGCCAGACTGTTGCAAAATGCTCGTCAAATCCGCAAACAAAAGCGAAACATACTTCATACTTCCCCCTTCAGCGTGTCTGAAAGCACCACTTACTTACTCGGGGGATTGAATGAATATATCAAGTGATAAATGGCGCCTGTAACAGCCACGGGGAGCAACCTAAGAGAGAGAGAGAGGGAGCTAAATGATAGAGGAGTAGGGATTCAAGGAGGCTTTTTGTTTACAGGATAATACTTGGCAGGATAGCGTCATAGCCTGGTGGGTAGATATATCATTTGGCAACTTATCGACGGGTCCCCGGTTCATATCCCAGTCGAAACATTCGAACACTCCGGAACAGAAATTATCGTAGTGCGAGGTGGCCTAGGAAGACGAACTGGCTCTCGACCCTCATTATGTAAAATTCATACGCCTCGTTCGGGGAGAGCTCTACCCTCAAAACCGATCCTCCTGTTGAATCATTGTGGGATGACAATACAACTATCGAAACGTTAGCATGAAATCAATAAACACTTATTTTGACTGATTCTAAAGTAAATATAACATAATTGTTGGTTAAAAACACTTTTGGGCTAAGTCGCCACGTCTATTTTCAGGTAGCCCTACCGTTTCCCGACCGATGCAAGTACCTTTTTCAAGGACAAAGCGACCAGACTAACACGATGAGTACACTTTAAAGTTTTAACGAGGAATAATGACATTCTTATTTAAAGTTTGCCTTTCCATGTATACATAGACGCAACTACGGCTTTATTTAAGAAAAATGAGCTCAATATCAGCAAATTAGAGGAAATATACTTCGCAGTATAGAGAAGCACTTTATTGCCTAAACGTTCGAGACACTGGTGTTTCTGGATGGAAGGAACTAGGAGGGATGCTGGTGGGGAGGTTCATGACAAGGAAAAATGAAAGGAGGCGGTTGAGACGGCAGACTTCCTCCACCCACACACATGAGCACGCATCACTCCAACTCTCTTAGGGCATTCTTTTGTCTCGCTATTGGCTATAATTTTTCCTCCCCATGGCACGGCGCACAGTTTGACCACGTCCACACAAATTGCGGACATGAATGAAAACTTTATCTGATTTACGCCAAAACTAGTTGTGTTTTCTTGCTTGCTGATAAAAAATTATGAGCAAATGCTATATTATGGAATAATACCGCGATATGAGGTCCACTTACCCTTAAAATTATTGTAAAATCAATTGCAGAAGGAAGACCATTTCTGGTGTGAGCAATACCCTCATCCATCCAAACCAACATTCGAGTAGAATCGCTAATAGCGTCAATAAAAGGGGACAGAAGATAGGGGAGCAGTTAATTAGGACTGCTCACTGATTACAGCAATTAATAAAAACTTATTTTAGTAAAAAGTAATGTACATATCTTGATCCCAGCTAAATCTTTTTTAAGGCATTAACGGGAGGGAGAATTAATAATGTAAATGAAAAATAAACACGATTACGTATTTTTAAAAGTCCAGAATGCCTATTAAAAATTACATTTTGTCGGGGACGATATTTGGCATACGTGGCATCTACCTCGGTTAATAGTAGATGTACAAAACATCTCCAGTCGTTCTCTTCACCATCTGACATTGGAGCCCATCCTCCCGCTCCCATGACCGTACGTAACTAACTCCCTCCACCTGCTACTCTTCTTGACGGCCACACTTCACCCACATGTCTCCCTTCCCCCACCTACGCCACCCCCTCTGAAGGGTCCCGTGTAGATATTTGTCACCTTCGCCTTCACTTCCCCCCTCCATCGATCCTCGCCGATCCGCAAAATCCCCCAAAATAAACCCTCTTCAAGAGAGAGGGGACTTAATTACCGCGCGGGCTAATTCCCTTTTTTTATCGCCGGCGCCGAAGAGAAGAATTAATTAAGGCTCCCTCGAAAGAATAGAGGGTCCCTCATCCCCGGGACAGCAGAAGGCGCGGCAGGCCGTGGAGTGTAGGAGAAAGTACCCTTCGCATCCATCTTGGGGCACAACCAAGCACCAATCACCCTCAATCCATCCCCTTTCTCTTAATTCGATCTACATCTACGTACTAACCAAGTAAGCCACCTTAACAGGACTCCAGTTTGGACACCAGTTACTTAAAAAAAGAGATATTTTAAAGCTGAGACCAACATATCATTTATTACTCGAGCACTCCGTCCGTCGAATGAGACGTTAAGACGTTGTCCCCTTGATTGCAGCACCTGCAAGTCTTTTGTTATCCCTTATATACATACATATATCTACACCTACATATTACCTCATACACTACCTATAGACGTGTAGCGAGATTTGATTGGTCAGCCGCTGGCAAGAAAAGATTAAAAGAAGAAAATGATCGCGTGTTAGAAACATATCACTGCTAAGTCCCACATATTATTTATTAAATTCCTTTATTGTTCGGGTGAAAAACGAATTCCTAAAGCTATCCGTTCGGCAAAATGTCTCTCTTATTTACCGTTTCTGTCGCACCTAGAAACAAAGTGAGGTTCTAAAATGATACTCCTCTTGCCGTTATGAAAAAAATATGTCCTTAATTATTCAAGCTATCTAAGTCTAGCACGTAGCCTTCGAGTTCTATGCAGCTTCCCACCTAAATCTTGTAATAACCCTCTTTAATCGCTCTTAGATATTATTCAAAATTATGATATCCGATAGAGATGCTTTTAAGAAACCCTTTGCACTCCAATTATCCACGATCGTAACAGTAACACCTCCGCCCAAATTTATGAGGATATACTTAAATTATCCACATGCAGATAATTGCTAACCGCATTCTTCGGGTGTATCAATCAAAGAGTTTATGCTTCATTCAAAACCCAATAGAGAATTTTTAATATTAATATGACTTTTCGTTTGTGGCATTTTTATGCGTACGAGAATGAATTCGTTAAAAAAAAACAACTTCAATTTATTCCTCGTAATCACATTATCACGAGCTACAAGAAGCTGAATATAATTATATATTTCCTCCCCATTCTGGTATTTATTTTATGATGCTAATGGCCCAATATCACCAGGACAAACAGATTTTAAAATAGCCGTTATATATTATTAAATTATGAACTGTAATCTCTTCAAATTACACTCATTGAGAGTGTTTTGCAAACCAGAAAATGTGAAGTTTCTTCTTAACACAAAATAGAATTAGAGTCAGCGTCCAGATAAAATGCAACATAAGCTGTATTTTTCACGAAATCGATATCTTTTTAATTTCCGCTATAATAAAAATACCGTCCATTCTTCCGGGAAAATAAATTTCTCTTCTTTATTGAAATGGGCTATAGGAACTGAAGGGGAAAGTGAGGCGTTATTTCATCTAATTAAGGAGAGCGCTTTGTCCAGAAAATCATTGATGACCCCCCTGGGATTTTACAATTTTATCTCAACTTTCGAGGCCCAAAAACAAATCAAAACATTTTCTTCTGCTCTGCTTAAATTAAGTCATCATTAATGTCCTTCCCCATTATGATAGGTACAAGTCTCACTGCTATGGAAGTAATCAAATAATATTATTCATTGGTTCTAAGCTGTGTAAATCAACTTCGTTTACTAGTGGCTTTCTAACTCATAAAATTGAATCATCAAGGATATCCACTGGCATCAATAATGTCTGCATGAAAATTATAGAATTATAATAATACCTATGTACCACAAATTTCGGTAAGATGACTAAATTATTTACACTAATTCCTTGATAACACTTATTACGTTTATCCACCTTGCATACCTGTGGTATTACGTTTATTACATTATCTGAAATTCAAGCTTAATTCGAAAGAAGAAATCACTCCCCTATTATTGTTACACTTATTGAAAGCTTCTGATTGCTGATTAATCAATAAATTTCATCATTTCTTGGCAATAGGTCTCTCAAAAATTACGTTTTAATGTACTGCATAATGACCTTTACATGAGTATCACAAGTTTTCATGGAATATGAAATTGAAATTCACAAATTTTATATAATTTGGAGACATACAATTTGATTTCGAATTTTTAAGGAATCAAAACTACTCAGCGTAAAATAAAAAAATGGTGGTATATATATATTACATAAGCTGGATAGGTAGTAGAGATAACGAGAAGAACTCAGCAGCTAAATTGCCCCAAGTTATGTTACCTCTACAAAGAAAAATCAAACCTCATAAATGGTAGCAGACGGACATAAACATATGGACTGATTTTTTTAAGGAATTTAAGAATTCTTTTAAGCAATAAGGATATTACGGATTTTTGACAAATTTGGACTCAACAAATATATTTCTCTTAATTTTACTAAAACTTCAAATATCTCGGTTGAGAGGTTTGGCTCCACACAAATCTGGGAAACACCTATCAAATGTAAAAGGAGACCTCAATAGGAATGCAGCGGATGATGGAGATATTACAATTCAAAGCGATTCGATATTTTGTGGAATTTTTGTAATTTGGCGCATGGAATTTCTTTGGATAATTTCAGAGGAAAAATTTGGTGACAAAGCCATTTCCTTGGAAACATTGGCGCCTTTGCAATCTTTATCTTTTCCGCTGTCATTTTTTAAATCTGGACATCGAAGGCAAAACCATACTGAACCCTTTGATTCAATATTTTGGGAAAAAATATTTTCTACCCGCAAACTATGTTACCCAATATGAACTTCTGACTAAGCACACATTCAATCACTACTGATTTGTCATTTAAAAGTGATTTACGAGCTACAGTGCAAAATCCTACGGGTTTAAATCCCAGATGAAGCTTTCAGACACCCCCAAGCAAGATCAACCTATCGAGTCCGGACTCGAACCCGCGACAATAGATTAGTTAGGCGAAGAAATCGCCCCACCGCACAGTGGGCTGAAATCGAAAAAAGCTGGACAAAAGTCCAAAATCACGTTTTTGGAGATAGAGACTTCAAACCTGGCGTAAACACTTATAAATGATTATCAACTATAGATGTATGTGCCATTTTACATCAATACGATCCGTTACTGAGATACAGTGGGCCAAACATGACCAACTTTTTCAAAACACGCGCGGTCTCGTTTTTCTTCAGAAACCTTAGAATTTAAGCAGGTGGTGTTGCGTTGGCATGATTTTTATGGAATAAAAAACGCAATATTCCTTTGACTTGATGCTTTGCCTATACTTTCCATGAATGTTGAAGATTTTGGTTCATATTTGACTGGTTTTACAACGCAAAATGGCGGACCCGTTTTTCACGTGATATTTGACATAAAGTAGACATTATCTTTCGTTTACGAAATATATAACTCGGGAAACTCACATCACGGTGTAAAGTAGAGATTTATCAAGAATTCTAAGCTGAAATCTTGGAAAAAAGTCTGCGACGAAGGAAATGAGAGCGATTTTTCGATCGCGAGTCAAGGCTGAGCTACACGCCGCGGGACCCTGAGGCTCGGTAACCGAGGTCGATGTTTCAAGCTTTTTGAAACTTTATTCTTGAAAATCGTCATTTTAAGCACAGAAACTAGTCATTAATGACCTAAAACACTATACTGATGACATTAGCAAGGATTATGGATCGACCGAATTGACCATTCAACGCGTTACTCGAGTGGAAATGCTTAGGATTGGATATTTGTCGGAACCATTCCACGAATAAGAAATATGCTTCCGGTATTGAAGTAGGGTTAAAAGATTGAGTTGGTGTACTAAAGAGTGAGAAAACAGACTGTTTTCGCGAAATGCAACTACCGTTACCCTTTTCTATTTAGACCCTCGCCGAGGTGGGTCGCGCGCAAAGGGGCGTTTTATGACGGCGTACAGCCTTTGAAGGTATTTAACAGATTCTTCCTCAAGTGTTTTTCTCTTTTCTCTACAGACATACTTTTTCACTTGCAGTATTATTTTGAAATCGGTGAAGAAGTGCCGTGCTATTTCTCCTAGTGTCGTGTCGTTCAGTAGTATGATTGTCAAGTTCGTTATGACGGCGCGGTGATCTTCCAGCTTGAATTTTGTAAGGTGAGTTTTTTTATTCCTTCCATTTCAAAGATGCGTTTGTTTCAGTACAATTTCATTGAAATCTTTTAATTACTTATGGATGTTGACTATTTTTTCCTCTCAGTAACCATGGCAATTATGATGCGTATTCTCTTACATATATTTCTAATTTTCTAATTCACCTCGCAGGGTTTCGTGTGCTTTTTGACGCACAAATGTATTCAAACCAAGTTACTCGTTTTTAGTTTCATAATGAATTATTAGAAACGAAGGGTATGAGATCAGGATAAAAATACACTTGTTGGATTTTTTGTAGCGGAGATTAAATGTTGAGAGCTACGAGGCTGCTCAAGATGGTCTCCGTGAATTATTTAAGTTTAGATTCTGGTCTTATTACGAAAAAATGTGGAGACAATATTACTGGAGCAATAAAAGATTTTAGTGCTACATATTCGGATCATTAGCTGATTTGAGGGCAATATAGAATCGAGTTCTAGGTGTGACCAAATATTCTTTTGGATCCTCACATTGGTACATCCGATTTTTTGAATTTGTGCTAAACATATCGTATTGGATAGAATTAATATAATTGTAGGCAAGAAAGAATACAACAAAGCTGGAATTCAGTCCAATGGTGAAAATGCCTTCTGATTACGGCCATCATTCTTTACAGGCCCGAGGATATCTGAAAACACTCCTTTTAGAGAGAAAATTTAGAATTCAGAATGCTTTTATAGGAAGTATGTGGTTTATTGTTATGTTCCAAGGCCGGTATCAGGGAACTTGAATGACGGTAACGCCGCAAGACGTCTCTTCGATTCCTCAGACTTGGCCGCTGATTTGACGGTCAATTGAGTAAATGTAGACTGCAATAGCATATGTAACCCATGCACTGTAAAGCAAGTGTAACATTCACGCGTGTTTGCTAATGAAATGGTTAAATACTTCATCTAAATTATATGTTTTCATTGGAAAGTGTAATGTACCATCAGAAGAAAATTAATTTTTCATAATTACAGGTATCAATATTGACCTAATCAAACATTTTTCCATAATTCTGAGGGCAATATTAAGTGGAATAACTAAATTATACAGCTTTCCCGGACTACTGCCAGAGAACTGTGGAGTTATTCACTAAGATGTATCCCTGGTATTACATAACAATCACGGTACATAAGGTGCTTCAGCATAGAAGCGATTTTGCAAAAGAGTTGATTCTTCCTATGGGACAATTATCTGAAGAAGCATTACGAAATGCGTAAATTCACCTGAGATTCAACAGAAAGCAATCCAGGTGGGGCACGAATGAAGACCTTTTTAAACGACTGTTATTAACGTCTGATACATTTCTTTTCACCATCCTGGTATCAAGTCCGAGGAGACCGAAGGAAATGCCAAAAGATTAAAGAGATCTGCTGATTTTTTTATGATTGTGTAGAAGAGGGATCAGACGCTCGTGACGGAATAAATTCATCGGAGGATTGATGGTAGAAACTCTATAAAATAAAACAAATACAATTCAGTAACTTTAAGGAAGAAAAATTGTGTGTGACATACAATACATCTATTCTATTTACATCGCAATTTATGATTCCGGATTGATTTTATTTGTAAGTTTAAGGTAATAAGTGGATTTCCATTGATGGTATATTGTATTTTTATTTAAATATCCCTTTACGGATAGAGCCAAACATAATCAAACATTTTTCCAATGCATATGTATGATTTGATTCTGAATTTTCATTTATTGGACATGCTGCCACGTATATTGTCTTTAAGATGGAGGACCGAAAGTGAAATTTTACCTGGTCAGGTTAACTCTTCATCTTATATTTTAGGATAACATAAAATAATGAATTTAAATTTAACGGTTTTTTCATTTTCACTAAAACATTCCCCAATTGTATACATCTTGGTCCGATTAAAAAATAAAAAGCACTGGGGAAATAATCTGTTAAATACCTTCAAAGGCTGTACGCCGTCATAAAACGCCCCTTTGCGCGCGACCCACCTCGGCGAGGGTCTAAATAGAAAAGGGTAACGGTAGTTGCATTTCGCGAAAACAGTCTGTTTTCTCACTCTTTAGTACACCAACTCAATCTTTTAACCCTACTTCAATACCGGAAGCATATTTCTTATTCGTGGAATGGTTCCGACAAATATCCAATCCTAAGCATTTCCACTCGAGTAACGCGTTAAATGGTCAATTCGGTCGATCCATAATCCTTGCTAATGTCATCAGTATAGTGTTTTAGGTCATTAATGACTAGTTTCTGTGCTTAAAATGACGATTTTCAAGAATAAAGTTTCAAAAAGCTTGAAACATCGACCTCGGTTACCGAGCCTCAGGGTCCCGCGGCGTGTAGCTCAGCCTTGACTCGCGATCGAAAAATCGCTCTCATTTCCTTCGTCGCAGACTTTTTTCCAAGATTTCAGCTTAGAATTCTTGATAAATCTCTACTTTACACCGTGATGTGAGTTTCCCGAGTTATATATTTCGTAAACGAAAGATAATGTCTACTTTATGTCAAATATCACGTGAAAAACGGGTCCGCCATTTTGCGTTGTAAAACCAGTCAAATATGAACCAAAATCTTCAACATTCATGGAAAGTATAGGCAAAGCATCAAATCAAAGGAATATTGCGTTTTTTATTCCATAAAAATCATGCCAACGCAACACCACCTGCTTAAATTCTAAGGTTTCTGAAGAAAAACGAGACCGCGCGTGTTTTGAAAAAGTTGGTCATGTTTGGCCCACTGTATCTCAGTAACGGATCGTATTGATGTAAAATGGCACATACATCTATAGTTGATAATCATTTATAAGTGTTTACGCCAGGTTTGAAGTCTCTATCTCCAAAAACGTGATTTTGGACTTTTGTCCAGCTTTTTTCGATTTCAGCCCCCTGTGCACCGCCTCCGAGGCCTGCAACCCAGTCACAGCCGTAAGACATCCACTTACGATCATTTAAAGTGAACAAGTTTTAACTACTCAAACTTCCCAATTTTCTAGGTGTCGAACAAATCCAGACTTAAGAGATACACTTGGGACTAAAGCAGGACATAAACTTAAGGAGAAAAACCGATTAAAAGGTTGAAAATCTTTGCGGTTTATTTTACGCATAATTTTGAGGATAATTGAAAATGTAATGGCCCTGAACGAGAGAAAGGCTCTTTCTCTCCATAAAAATAAGAGGATCAATCCAATGGCGTTGGTGGTCGTCAAAGGAAGGAGTTTCGAAGACTCTCCTCTCTGTTCCCGTCGAGATGAAAATGCCCCTCCAGGGTGGACGGGCGGAATGAGTTTTTTTGAGAAGCCCAATGGGGAGCAAAGGAGTAAGTAGTTCTGTATCTCTTTTCCCTTCTTTCCTTTCAGGAAAAGGCTCGAGGGGAGTTAAGTTTCGAGCCGTGAGGAAGAGGCCACTCGGGGCTACTCACGGAATCGGTGGACATCGAGATTCTGCGAAGAAAAGAATTTATTTCGTTCCGGAGTGGCGAAGAGGAGTGGTTGGGTTTGGTAAGGGGGATCTCTTGAAGATGGCCTTGGAGAGCGGAAGGCAAGAGCGCAGCGAATTCCCGGGGAAAGAATTGATGAGAGTTATGGCACGTATTTGACGCACAGTGAAGCCTTCTTCTCCAAAATGTACGTTTAATTTCACGTTTTTCCACTCATCGAGGAGATATTCGCGGACGGTGGACACACCTTATTTATACCTACAAAGTAAAAATACAAAAGGTAGGGAATAAGCCCTCTAAAATGCATAAAGAAATTTAAAAAAAATTAAATCTCCGCGTAACAGAAAATTAATGAACTTAGGATTCAAGTTATTTATTTGCCTACCCATTAAAAATCGGATGTGCTCCGCAATTTTCCCGATTTTGGTTTTCATCTGATGGTACGTATTTAACTTACGTGTCTAGGACGCCATGCTACACAAAAAAGGGGGGAAATGAGATCTACGGTAAAAATCTAATGTGAAATAAAACCGATTTAATACCAATAAGTATATATATAAACGACCATTTGAGTGTTTACTTCATATTAAACTTTTAAGGTCGTAGATGTCATTTCCCCCTCAATTTTATTTAGTACGGCATTCAAGTCACTTGAGCTCAATAAGTATCATCAGCGGAAGGCCAAAATTGGGAAAATTGAGTAGGACATCCAATTTTTCCAAAGTTAGAGTTTATTCATATCATTGCCGTAACTACTTTGTGGTATCATTAATTCTGTAGTAATTTCGATTGCCTTTGGTGATCATCAGCGGGATCGAGAACAGGTCTTAACCCACCAAGGGCCAAGCTAAGGCTGGACGAAGTTTCAAGTAAGTTCTTTGAAGAAAAGGCCGCTGGGGGGAGCTCGTGGAATCGGTGGACATCGAGATAGTGCAAAGAAAATAAATTATTTTGTTCGAGAGTGGCAAAGAGGAGGGGTTTGAGGGAGGTTGATTTTGGAAGGTCGTTTCCCTAGGAGATTGCTGGGAAGTGGACTGAGGAAGCACAACAATTGCCCTGTGAATAAATTGATGAGATTTCTGACAAGCAATTGGCTAACAAAAAAGCCTTTTCATTTTAAGTCTAAGTTTTTTTTTGCGTTTTTTTGCTCATTTGGATGAAACATTTGCGGACGTTGCAGTGGCCTCCTTCAAATCAGTGAAATTACCTCCACTCACTCCCCCATTCAGGGGTAGAGTGATTGCCTTGTGGGTAGAGCGCTCTGCTGCTAAAGGAAGGGTCCAGATTCAAATCCCGGGTGAAGTCTTCGGACAACCCAAAAAAATATACTATCAGTAGGAGGTGACCCAGTGAAAGCAACTTCCCCCCCATACCCGAACGTTTTGCCGAGCGGATAGATATGGGAATTCGTTTTTCCCCCGAACCATAAAGGACTTTAATAAATGCTAGTCCTAAATTCGTTTCAGCACTTATTTTTATGTGTAAACGGTTGGTGCCCTAACACCCCCTGCCACACGCCTTTTAGGCGGCTTGCGGGGTATTATGTAGATGTAGATACCCAGAATGTGTGGGATTCGCACGCCCGTGACCTAGCTCGAAATGAGCTCTACCCTTACATATCCAAAGTAACCTTTGGGTTGAATCACTGAATTAATGAAGTCACCGTGAGGTTATTCAGAACAGAGGAAGAAGAATTTTTCTCACTTATGCAAAATTAGAGCTGCCGCCGATATATGAAGAGCGATGCATGGAGAACATGTATTTGTTTACTTTTTTCTTTCTTTTCATAATTTCATTTTTTGGACACTGCATTAACAGTTTGGTATTCACGTGTCTATTTGGTATAATTATTTTTTGCTCTTCTGCAGCATTTTGGAAGTTAAAAATAAGTAAGCTATTGAGTGGAAACGGCTGCCTCCTCACCGATGGAGACGCAATAAAGGCAGGATAATAATCCTAGGGGGGTCAGAATAGAAATGGGAGATTGCACTCGGGGGTGGTCAAGCACATATTGGAAGATATCGGACGTCGACGGTCGCCTGAATTATTTAGCGGCGATCAGTGATTTCGGAGGGTCTCCCTAACAGCCCGTGAGGAGAATCTTTTACCATTATTTCCCCCCAAAGGAGACGCCAAGGGTTGGTTCGTCTCCTGAGAGCCATTTCACCCCTTTCGGTTTGCCATTCATCCCTTTCCAACCACGCCCCCCTCCTCCCTCCCCACAATCCGTCCGTCTTTTCCAATCTCCGCCCTTTCCCACAAAAAAAAAACCTCTTTCCCTACTTCCTAAAGGGGTCAAAGGTGACTCCAACTCCTCTTTATCAGGGAATAGCTCAATAAAAGATCCTGGTTTTTTATTTGATACACTTTTGCGACGCACAATGTGTCAAGAATTATGTACAGAAAGCGATTAGGAGTGAAAAAAACATATTACAATTCAGATTGGATTAAATAGGTCACACATCGAAGAAAAAAGGATGGAGAATGTGAATTCTTGGACCTACTTTGGTAGCACCATTACCTGGGAAGGTAGAAGCACTATAGGCATAAAGCGTGTAAGAGCCGACGTTCATTGCAAAAACGCCGCTGCAATGCTCGAAGAGTATATGACTTATTTACGCCAAAGAATAGCATGGTGGAATGACCACTTTATGAGACACGGCGGTTTCGTGGGAAACATAAGGGAAGGAAAAATTGAGGGAATAGTCCCCAGAGGAAGAACAGGGAACAAGTCCTTAGGACTGATACAGATGGATACGCTGAATGAGAGGCTTAGGAAGGTCAGAGAAAGAGCTTGGGATGGAGTGAAATGATGGAGGGCTGCAGTATTAGGCCGGCGCTTGTTTTTTCAAAATGGTCCGATTTAAAAATTCGTGGTCTCTTGGAGGGAAGATCCACGGGTCTTAGTAGTGTCCGCGAATCAAAAAAGACGCAGCGCGCCTGGCGGCAAGGAGGCGGTCGGCGTGAGGCGGGCACATTTGAGGCAGCGTTTGGGCATGAAGGAAACAACATACGACAAAACGGTTCCAATTTTTGCCCAGGGCTCTTGAATATCATGTTTACCCAAGAAAACGTTCTATCTGGGTCGAAAAACTCAAAATTCAAAATGAATGCATTCAGGCACGGCTCTCCGACGTCGCACGAACCTGAAACTTTTTTTATATTTTTTCTCTCACCATTTCGCACATTTTGACACCACGAATTTTTTAATCGGACCATTTTGAAACAATAAGCGCCGAGCTACTGCACCATGATGATCCTAGGATTGCAATACTACAATAAAAGAAATTCGTTTGATTCCATGTGAAGATATTCGGCTAAATACATAAAATTATGGACTGAGCCACTGGAGAATTATCACTTTTGGAACACAATATGAAATCCTGTCCCTCACACTCGTCTCTGAATTTCCATTGGGAATCTCATTTTCATCTGTTGCATGTGAAAAATGTCAGTGCATAGTAAGCCTATCATTGCGAATATAAGGGGATGGGGTTGGTGTGGTGAGTTTCCATCCTGCCCTGTAGGTCCGGGTTCAAATCCCACCGGTGGCGGAGATATTTCACAGAATTCTCGGTCTCTGTTTGAATGCGTTGTGGAAAGCCCTTCAAGGACAGCACTCCGTCCGTCAGATGGGACGTTAAGCCGAAGTTCCCTTGCCATCTATCGTTAGGAGCAGGCTTATTCCTTTGCTTAGTTTCTCTTCACCCTTACTTCTCTAACTTTCCCTCCAGGCGCAAATGTTCTCAGCTATGGATCTCCTCCACCAAATACCAAACATTAAATGGTTTTACTTCACCCCCACAGCTTAGAGGGGTCAAAAGGTGGATTAAATTCTCCTTACTCGAGCGGCAATCAATCAATTGGGGTGCTCTTACTTATCGCTTCCGGAGTACGAGGTGAAGTATTGAATATCACACTCGTGTATTGCCTTTCCGAGGTCGAATTTTCCTACTGTCACCTCGGAGTATATCTCAATGCTTAGTATAGCATGATCCATAGGAATATTATAGGTATGATGTTTTAAAAAAATCTTCATTTTTTTTTTTTGGAGATGGTTTCCACGGAAACTGGTAATTACGTCCACATTTTTTGTTTCCCTCACACTCTCTATACACCGCCCTTGCCCCACCCCAGTAAGTCCGTCTTTTCCCAACTCCGCTCACCCCTCTCTCCCCCAAAACAATCTCCTTGGCACTTCCCCTCTCTTCTGAGGGGTTCAGTTCCTCTTCATCGAGAAACGATTCAGCGAAGAGTGCCGTCGCTTATCACTTGCGGGATACGAGCGGGAATCTTGACTTTCAATCTCGTCTCTCGTCACCTGCAAGTTGGTATGTTTTTTCAGTTATATTTTTAGATGAACTTTAATCCCCAGTTAAATCTGCAAATCCGTGCCATTACGAGTACGTGTGATGATTTAAATATTTTTTGAGATAAATTACCACAGAATCATGAAATGTCATCCACAATTTTCTGAAGTTCCACCCAACGTTATGACCTAAGATTTAAAACTGGTATTTAAATGTATACCTCGAATACATACTGGCTTCCATGGCATGTGGATGGAAAACAGAGGGAAAAGTAGGCTGCTTGCACTAAATTTGACTTAAAATTTACGTTCTTCATCGTTCTCCTTTAGATTTTGTGTGTCATTCTGCAGACACGACTTTCGTTAACAGTGTTCTTGAACACTGTTTAAGGTTTACGGACAACGAAAGATCACGAAAGAGGAAATGAAATTCACTTTTTCATGCTGCAATAATAATTTATTCCTGATATGGTTTCGACGGCTTTATTTCCTTGATAACTGTTTCGACGACTTTATTTCCCTGATAATTGCATGATGTTTCGGAAACCATAGATCGGATATAGATATTGAACTGGAATAAAAAGTGAGTATCCCTGAAGTCAAGGCGTGAGTTATTTTCAAAGCAAGAGTTTTTGCCAGCAGACCACATAGCCTCTGTGAACTACAAAAGAAAAATGTCCACTTTTGCCTTCCTGAACTACTAACGAGTCCTTTGTGTGTAATATTTACCGATGCTATGCTCACAAGGATATATTTGATTTCATGAGCTTGCTAGCTTATATGACTGCAAATTAAATTATTACAAGAATTTTCAAAATACAAAAATTTTCCAATATAAAATTAAGATGAGAGGGCATCACACAATATTTTACAGTACATCACCGAAAGTAAGTAACGGTAGGTATTTATACATCAATAGGAAACAGTAAGACATGCATATCGGCTTCGCGTATATCTTGCTGTTTCATTCTCCATCACATAGGGTGCAGTTCAGTTCGTCTTTGTCCCTGGAGAAAATGCCATTTATAACGACATCCCTTTGTCAAAACCATGGCATAGAATAAAGTATTTCGGTGAAATGTACAAAGAGAGTATTTCAGAAGTCAATATAAAAGCTACTTTTACCAAAGAGTATGTAGTGGAAGATTACTTAAAGATCAAAGAAAAAATTCAACATTGCATTCCTGTTCTAACGAGTTGTTCAAGGTTCATATTTGCCAACACCACGCACGAAAGAGTGGAACTTGATTCCATAGGCTTTGTGTGGGACCTAATTTTCCATGGAATAATTCACCAAGGGACAGATATGTTCCCACCAGTAGATTTCTCGAGCTTTGCCTCTTGCGGCGACGTTTTCATTCACTTCATATCCGGTGAATAATAGCAATAAAGCCCGAAAGTCGATGTGGTCCATTCTTTTAGGTTCCACGAAATTAAGATATCGTCGCCAACGAACTTCGCAAATGGGAGGTTTTCATCACCGGTTTGGAAATGAAAATTTCGATGACGACTCATGAATTCGTTCATTTGATTTTCCTCGCGGCTGTTTTATTATTTTGGAAGGGGAAAATTGCGAAAGGGACGGACAAGAGGGAGGAAAAAGCGATTGAGGTAGGACGGGAGTGAGGGTTGTTTACTTTTATCACTTTTGAGACGCCAAAACAAGGCGCCGACTGACGCCACATTGCTCGACAAATCCGGAGGAGCATGCCTTTTTCAGCGGTCATTTATTGAGAAATAAAAAAAAACATAGGATTTATCTGACAGTGATTTATACTGAATATTCAATAAAACTATAACGTGAAAAAACGAATCGTGACTTTTCTTCTAATCGTCAACAGTAATTAGTTCAGAGAAACCGGCAGAAAATGCAAATCGAATTTCCAAATACGATATATTTATTGAGTACCTGCCGCGTTAATGGCGGAGGTATTCACGATGATGGCCGTGAGAAATATTTCCCTTAGAAATAAGTAAGAAATTACGAAGTTGCTAAATTCTTTGTACTTTCATGTACTGACCAATTTGACAAAAGTGAAAATAGTCCTGCATGAGTAAGTAACCGTCCGAGCAACATATATGTATACCTTGCTGAAAGGATATTAGCATAGTGGAAGAATACATAAAATTGAGGGAAAAATCCCATCCCCAACAAATATGCCGGGAAATGTTAACCTGGTCTGATTGAGTTTAAACAGTTGAAAGAAGCTTTAACGTTGCGGAAAGGAACAAAAATGAGAGTTTACAAAAGAACCTCTTACAATACGACGAACAACATACATTAACAAATGAGAAGGTAATAATTAATCAAATGGGTATTAAATAAAATAATTATTTCAAAAATCACTCTTCTAGTAATTAGCCACGATGACGGGTTCGTCGTTGGCCCGAAAATTTACGAAGCTTTTTCTTTGATAGGAGTGGTGTATCCTCCTTCAGCCGTCACTAAATTAGAGTTACTGTAGAAGGACATGCTTTCCACACTTGAAATATATCACTGTAATGCATTCAAGATATTATAGGTGATGATGTGCTGACTAGCAGCATTGCACATTCTAGTGGGTCCAGTGCTTAGCGGCTAATGAAGGGGTCCGAGGTTCAAATCCCGCGCGGAGCTTTTCAACACCCCCATTTAAAATCATCGGTGTGTCAGATGGTCCAAGGAAAGGAAGCGACCCTCGGCCCTTGCGTGTGAAATTCATCCTAACCATTGGGCTGAAATATTGAGTGCTAGAGTATTGTCCTACCCGACAAAACTGGTCGTGCATAATAGTAACTTTGCGAAAGTTACCAAGTTTTTTTAATTTCCATTATAGATGAATAGAACATTTTGCAAGAGGATAAAATGTTGATAAAAAATCGGCGGATTTAGGAGAAAATTTTCGGTGACCTAGGTGATGGAAGACCATTGTGGCAAACTAATACAAGGATCAGATTCTCCGGGCGTCACGTAAGTCGCAGCAGAGATTATTTGATCGGCAATATGATCACGGTCACAAAGCACGCCTTCCCCCCGAAATGAGAGCGGAGAGGCGACGTCTGACATCAGTCCTAATCCCCTCGAGCCAATTGAAATCCCATCCCGCCGCCTCGCCGATGGCACATCGGAATTCTCCTCTCATCACGCACCGCCTCAAACACCTTGCGGGTAATCCCTTTCCCCCGGGAGGGCACAGAGGAGCATCTGGTGTCCGTCCTCACCTCCGGCGACGTCTCTCGGGACTGGTCGATCGCCACTCTCGCTAATATACCCCAGGCTATCCACACCGTCACTGCGTCACGACCTCGACTCCCCCAATGAAACCACGTCTTGCAATTAAGATGATTTGTGCGTTGACAATGAGCATGAGTGGATCATTAGAAGCTAGGTTGTTACACATAGCGCAAGTCTACTGTTTTTTAGTTTAATGCAATAAAATTGACGCTGTCTCTTACGACCTCATATCTTGAAATATTCTCTCAAGCAATAGCTTACTCAAGACCGCAACGAGCGTTAACGTACTAACGACGTTATAGCGTTTGTTTAACCCAACCGGGGCTTTGACACTTAGTTTTATACAACAAGGATGAAATCTTCCATGAAAAAATCATTTATCTTAGCCCGAGATTCGAACGTCATCCCCTGATTACCGGGTCAACAAGATGTCCGGAAGGAGAAATTCTATAAAACCTCGATGTACAACTGGGCGAAAGAATGTATTAGTACCAATTCCTGTATTTAAGCTCAACACCAAAACAAATACCATGTAAAAGAGCCCAGGCCCTGGGGGTAAGGGGGCCGGATTGTGGCTTCACCGGGGCCTGGTAAAATAAACAGCAAACTCAGGTCAATGTATGCTAATGGGTACACCATCAATCCATTTTCTTTCAAGGCGAATCTCAGACTGGGTTTTCCGAGTTGTCTCAAATCACACTGCGGCACTGGAGACAGAGATCGTGCTTACTAAGCCACAGTCGCGACTAGTCGGAGGGGTAAACCCTTTCCTGTCCCTATTCCGGATGGAGTAAAGTAAGCAAGTATGATATAAGTAACTCTGTACGCAGTCACGCAAAAGGTGCAAAGTTACAGGGTACGTTCGGAAAGAAAGTAATACAACTATTTTCTTAAAGAAATGTATTGAAAAAAATAAGAAAAATCACTTTAAATTCTACAGAGTATTGCTCTTGGGCTTCTGCATATTTTTTCTAGCGACTCTGCGATGATACCTACGTGCCCAGGGAGGCTTCTTCGGGGACCTCCCGCAATGTCCTCGTCACGACTGATTGTGACTCTTCTATGGACGTAAAATGGGTTCATTTTGGGGCTACTTTAATCTGAGGTAGCAGAAAGAAGTCTGCTGAGGTGACTTTAGGACTATAGGGAATTGGAGCAGCGTTTTAATCTCGTCTTTTGCTAGGAACTCGTAGCGAGTGGTCGAGTTAAATTTGTCATGTAGCGGAGGTGTCTTTTCTCGTCCTGATGACACTTTTTCGGAGTGTTTCTATCACGTAAATGTAATAAGAAGCATATATGTCTGTCCTTGAGAAAATATTCTTCACAGACCACTGTTTTTCTATCTAAAAAGACAATTAGCATTGATTTCACTTTTGATTTGTTCATTATTGCAATTTTGAGCATTTACCTTCTCGCGGCCCTTCTTAAAGGCCTTTAACCACTCCAAAGCTTGTGAGTGGGACAGAGTAGAGTCCCCGTAAACCTCACGAATAATTTTGTTTGTCCCATCAAAGAGGTTTTTACAGTTTAGCACAAAACTTACACTTGGCTTGATTGTCGATTCCATTTTTTTCGTGACACGGTCGGCGTGGAGAGGTTCCAATGCTTGGATTGCACTGATACGGTATCGTGGTAAATCTTAGAGTTGACCTTATATGCTACAAGTGTAATCTGAGGTTTCAGGCGAGATGGAGTGAAAACGTGACATAATGAAAAATGAAAAAGCAGGATCAATTTCCACAATTTTAAATTTATTGGTACTAGATCATCAGGTATCTGATGATGATGTAAAGCGAAACCGGTGGTACCAATAAATTTAAAATTGTGGAAATTGATCCTGCATTTTCATTTTTCATTACTACAAGTGTTTTGACCCCACTCCAACGAATAGGAGAGGCACAGGGAATTCAATATTATTACTTTCGGAACGCACCCTGTATACTCACTTAGGTTAAAATTTGTCATAAAAAAAACATTTGCTTCAGCCGGATTCGAACTCGAATCTCCCAATTGGAGGAAAGGTATGCCGATCAGGTATACTAATCGGGACACTTCTCCGGATGAGGCCGAATTCCAATCCGTCAGAGAATACCAGAGAGGGCTAGCGCGAATACATGAAACCGTATTCATAATTATTTTTCGAATTCTCCTCCCTGGATGGCTCTGACGCGTCGGTACCATGACGTAACAGCGAACGCTAATGAGGGACCTCATTGAGCAGACAGGAAGAGGAATGGGGGCATATGATACCACCTCGTATCAAGTTTACGATCCAAACGAAAACTTGATATGTCATGATTTCTATGTCTATGATTGTCATATTTCAGGTTGGCGGTGAAAGTGAGAATGGTAAGGGTTTGGGTTGCCAAAGAAGTTCGGGGACAGTGGATTTTTTTATCAGATTGCATTTTTTTGCTCTCAAGAGCATATGAAACCTGAATCTTCACTGTCGGGCGAAGCTCTTCAAAATGCATCGAAATTTACTCTCGCGACAATGCTGCGAGTATTGCAATATTGCACAGAATGTAACGGCTGCTGACGCTGCGACCCGTCAGCTAGCGAGGGAGGAAGGGGGAGGGGCAGTGGCGTAGCCAGGGAATGGTCCGAACCCCCCCCCCCCCAGTGAAATATAAAAACAATTATTTTCCTTCACAAAATAAAACAAAATATTGAAAAATCATGAATTTACAAATTATTTTTTAACAAATGAAATTTTTCGATATTGAAAAGTGTAAAAATTAGTTTAAAACCCATTACTTAGTACCCTGTTTTTCAAAAATTTTCCTCCCTGTTATTGTACCCCCACCCTCGCCCCCAAACAAAATTCCTGGCTACGCCACTGGGGAGGGGACAGCTAGCTGTGTGGGGAAAAGAAGGAGTCTTGCATGGGCGTGAGCGTGAGAGTGTGGAGTGAGAAGGGCGGAGAGGGTGGCCGAACTATGATAGGGAGGGAAAAGGCGTAGAAATAAAGAGACCTATTAAGGCATGAATATTAAGAATTAAGCAATGGCAGACTCCTCGTCCGCCGAGATACCTTTGCCGAAGACGACCGCGGCGCGGTTCCACCAGCCTATGTGACGCTACTAACATTCGCATTTTACGTGAACTTACGGAGTTACCTAATATTTCAACTTCCGTCATAAGATAAATACGGACAGTTAAGGCGTAAATTATGGCTGCGTCAGATGGACAGTAAAGTTGATGGCACGTGATTTGAGATACGTGACACTCAAAATAACTAGTTAAAATCAACGCTAGGATATTCTCAATGTAAACTGTGTTTAATAGGTCGCATATTCTCACACCTTGGAGGGTTGTTTTGCTGCAACCCTTAATTAATTCCCACCGAATGCCAGTAATTTCCTTCTTTGTGGTTCTTCCTCCCCGTTTCCTTTTAAACATACCTCGACTACTTATATATTGGTCTATCCATGGCGCAAATTTTCGTTTAATACCTCCCGCCAATATTTTACTATTTATGAATTGTAGTATTTTTCTTGAGCGCTGAGAACGAGTCAGTTAACACCAAACAGGAATTATCCAAAGCGGAACCAATAAACCTCGTTTTATCGTGATTAAAATTCGTTGTAATAGCTTCTGTAAATCAGATAATGAGAAATAGTTCTTAAAAATTAAATACATAATATTCCCATGTAATTTCTGTTCAACATGACATGGCTATTTCACCAGGCCTTACGTTAGAATTATGATTCTTAGCAATTCCCTTCCTCCTCCTGTACTTCGGTATATTTCCTTTTACCTCAAGGTTCATCCAACCATGTGATCTTTAAGTATCAGTTCTTTTTCCATCAGTTTCTCCAATTTTTCCTTATCAGTAGAATTTCAGTGCCCAATAATTCCTCCGTATACTACCCCATCGGAAGCATTCGAAAACATAGTTCTATCCCCTGAAGCAGAATTTTCCTCCTATTCTCTCAACTGCCTCTCCACCACACTAATCTCTCGTCAAAAAGATATTACAAGGTGGAAATAGCCATGTAAAGCAATGCTATAAGATATTTATCTTTCAATATAAACCATACACAAAGGATTAATTATTGAGAATTTTCGGCGATTATCCGCTACCATGACAGAAATTTGATAATTCTCTCTTTTGAGGTTGGTTGATGTTTTGTTAGCTCAGTAGAATCACATAAATTACCATTTCACTCAGTAAGCCGAACTGTATTTTGTATTACTGAATTTCTCTGTAGACAACTGCTGGTTGATGCTGCCAGTAGGAAGCATTGATGCCCAAGGCACATTAGCGAGGTTACATGATTTTGCTATTTCATCGCAATTCAAAAGTCCACCGTGGGCAGAGGAGGACATTGAAATTACGCATTGAACGGCATAGATGATAGCAGTGCATTCCGAAATTCCATTTTACAATCGTGGTCGATGATTGAGCAGGAAACAATTTTGAATACTTGACCGATAGCACTGCCTCAACTCAATATTGGATCGTTCATTTCTTTTCAATTGCTGTCGGGTACTATCAAAAAGTCCTCAGAAGAAAGGATGGAGAGGCTCAAGTCACACTTTTACGGTCATTTATGTACTACTAAAACGTATTTCATATATATTTCCAGCCTAAATTGATTACAGGAATCTCAACACATTAGCGCCTCTTCCTGCATATACAATGCAGTGATGCGCTGTGAGTGGTTTGGGATTTAATCACTAGACCGCCTTTTTGCGTATTCAGCCCCCAGCCAAAAACCCCTGAAGAAAGAATAACGCAATGGACCAAATGAATTCCATTCCGCGACCGCGTGAGGATGCAAGGAAAGTCGACATGGAGGCAGGATTTCACAAATTTCGTCTTGGCCATTTATCCATGGTTGAGTTATTTTAAAAATATGATTAAATACAATTTAAATAATATCAGTGATTGAATTATTACTTCTAAAATCTGTTTTTATGAGGGTTTCAGATATAAAAAATCAATTATCCTTCAAGATATGCGAAAACATCATGCCAGGAAAAAATTATGATTTCTTCTCCACATTCATTACGGTTATTACTTCAAACCTTAAGATTAGAGTTTGGAGAGATAAGAGAGGTCACACCTGGATACACGGCCAATTTTTTTAACAAAATCTTCAATTACCTGAGACTTACCCTTTACCAAATTCCGTTTACCATTATAACGTTCAGGGGCAAAAATACGATAGGGTTGCTTTGCAGTAGCTAAAGTTTGAGTATTCTGAGTCGTAACTCATAGGGAGAGGGTTTGACGCATTATCTCACACTTAAATATAAGATTTAATACAGGATTACACGGCAATATAGCATTTCATTTGATTTGGAAAACATTACAATACTCTTCAGTCATAGTTAGGGAATAATATTTTACGTTAGCATAGTATCTTCATGAAATTTAGAACGCATAAGTTAGCAAACAAAAATTATCTATAGCAATTACTTTTATAAAATTAGATAATATTTGTAAAATTGAAATTCCACTTGGAAGAGGAAAAGAAGACGAAGGCCTCGCGAATGGACCATGAAGGTTATTCATCCTTCCCGAGGTATACAAGATTCTATAGAGCAAATAATGTAGTATAGGCGTTATCTGACGAATTTAATCAGATTGAGGCGGAGATAGTGAAAGAAACAGGAAAATTTGCACCGTGAAATTTTCCAAATTAAAAAAACATTATTGATCAAATTACATTTTCCCTATTATACCTGCTTGACCCAGGAAAAAGGCGATGCATTTACTTATTCCTTCGACTATTTATTTATTTATTCTCTTTGTTCCTAGGTCCAGTGATTTTCTTTCGAACAAATCCGTGTCACAGCTTAATGGTATCAACCAAAAGTTTCGTTTTCTTACTTTGAGGAATGGTTGAGAAGCTGATACGAAACTGGGGCATATTTTTCCTCTGTGACGCATATTTGGACAAAAGAACATCTTTGGATCTCATGGACCACGACAGTTTTTGTTACTTTTTTTTCAAATTGGTCTCACACAGACAGCCAACTTTTAATGTCTCAATATAATAATGTCTCTGAGGAAGAATGCCAATGTTGCAAAGATTAATTCCTATACTCTATCGAAATATATGTTGAGGATATTTTCAAACTTACGGTATCATTTGACACCATAATCGTCTTAGCTCCGTGAAACACCCTTAATTAGCATCAAAAGTGGGACCCATGTTTCTATTTTGTGGGGAATACCGTTTCAAATTTAGCGACTGAAATGCCAGCCGTGGGAAAACGTTCGTTTCATGCTTAATAGCTCTCAAATAGAGATAGTAGCTTATTACGGGATGGCTAAAAGGCCTCGGTGAACCTACCGTTTCGCAGTATTAATAGATGATGGCGTGGTCTAGTCTAAACTAGCGCAAACGCGCATTCTCTTGCGGAAGCAGTCTGGCTCAACCGAGGCATTAAAGTGGAGACTTAAAAGCGCTTTGGCGGCGTATGTGGAGAGGGGAGCTTTTAATTTTCCCCGGTGTGAGTGCGGCTGGGTTTCCTCTATCCTGATTGCCATTCCTCCCTTTAATTTCCCTGAGATCACTCCCCTAATGGACAAAAGGAGTAGCAGACTCGCATAATCGCCCTAAACTGAATTTACGGACAATGAGACGATGCAGACGGCAGCAGTTTCGTTCGGCATCAATATAATAAGTCGGAATTTTGCCGCATCAAAGTATTCGTTGAATTGAGATGACATGATTCTGACAGCAGCCTCGTCAGTTTTAAGGCAAACGAGTTTCACTTCTCGCTCTAATTCTATGTATGGCTCAAATCATTCACAATAATTTTTAATCTATCATTTTTAATGTAATAAAGAGTAACAGTGGTGATTGTGCACTTCAAACTTACTACATATCAACTGACAAATAATTTAATATCAACTGACTCGGATTTTGGCAGATCAGTGCCGTTCTCCTGGTACAATATCATGTGGCGTTTGAACATATACGGTTTAAGAGGTGGAAGGGGGATTGTATGACACAGTGAAAAAAGGGGAAAAATGTTGGGGTATCCAAACTCACAACAAGCTATGGCAACTATACATATAAGGACCGATACATAATTGCACAACACAAAAGCAAAAGACTTAGCACGACAGGTCATAAGTTGAGAAGCGGGGAAAATTATACAATTTGAGCGGTGCCAGAGGGCCTACAAAGATGAAAGCGACCTTTGGGATGACCATGAATACGCCCGAAAGGCCAGATCAGAAATGCACTGAGAAGAATTGGAGTGGAAGATGACAGGATGGAAGATCGATAGGGAAATTGAAAGAGTTTTTGGTGAGGCCAAGGACCTTCCGAGAAATCAGCGGCCTAATAGGTAAAAAGAGTTGGGGCAGTACAGGGTCATGGAGGGTGACTCCTAATAAGGTTTGTTAGTCGAAGAAAAAAGAATAGAATATTCAAAATATTTTTCTTGCGATGGTTTCTACAGGATGTACCTACTAGATGTTCTCAGGGTCAATGAGATTTTACCGCGTTGTCTGATGTCTGATAACAATTGAAGTTCTTCAATCGAGAGGATAGCTATACGGAGGGACTTCAATACAGAGGATCGCTATCCATACTCCGCTTAGAAGAGACTACAACGGAAACTCTCGAAACTGAAATATGACATCAGCCAGTCAGTGCACACCTGGATGAAAACCAACCGCTACGACCACGACTTTGGCGAATAAGACAGCCCCATCTTTCGTCAACTCTACTTCTGATGATGCTGGCTTGATTGGGAGCTGTGAAGCTGTGGCCATCAGACATTTTAAAAACGCGAGGGAAGCCCGGAAAATAAAATTTGTATTGTTCAAAACTCCAGTTTAATAAAAGACACGACGAACCACCGAAAAGTTCATGACAAAGAGGAGATCGAATTCTTTCAGAATCGAAATATTCCAGTTCCCATTTATCACCAAAGCTGACCACGTCAATGGCAATAAAATTCACGTTTTATTCGTAGATGCTACGCCACGGCCTAAGGCTGAACCACAGATTAGCCATCTTTCAGTTCCATCGTGAATATTGGATTCGGAGTTTCCAGAAATCCCTTTTTCCGCACACGCGGCTTTACCATGCATAGTATGCAAATACATCGGTTGACAATTAAACA
This sequence comes from Ischnura elegans, assembly GCF_921293095.1. Taxonomy (NCBI): domain Eukaryota; kingdom Metazoa; phylum Arthropoda; class Insecta; order Odonata; family Coenagrionidae; genus Ischnura; species Ischnura elegans. The sequence continues at coordinate 111,766,582 of NC_060246.1, read as the reverse complement.
CTAGAATTCCATTTTTTATCGAAAATTTCTTTTTTTATTTCATTCCCATCTCCTCACTGCCATTTTCGCCTGTCATCATTCAAAGACAAAACCTCTGCAACCGGAATTCGACTCTGGGTTTCAATATTGACGAGTAGGTACGTCAGGGGTCGGTCGGACGGTCGCCATGCGGGCCCATCCGTAAATTAATCTCTCTCTACTGCTCCGCATTCATCGATATTTAATCATTCGCGTTGATGGGGAATTCATTTGAATGAGGAATACGAGATCTTCTGTCTCGCGGATTAAAAATGTAATTTTGGAAAATGCCAGTGGTTCCAGCTCGTGCAGGCCGAGGGGCGGTGTCTTTGATCCGGTGCGCCACATAGTTTGGTGAGATCCGCTTTCTAAACCGTATATCCTGTGACATGGGAGGGACCGTGAGTACAGGAGGAAGAACGAAAAATAAAGGCGATGGTGGTCAAGTAACTTTCCTTAAAAGGACGTAGAGGAGGATGATGAAAGCAAGTTTTGTTAGGAAAAAGACTAAAGAAGAGAGACTGCAGAAGAATGTGGACTTGAATGAATGTGGAGCGTGGAGGAAGGAGAATGTGGACTTAGGAAAGAGGAGGAAGGAAAGAAGATTAAATTGATTGAATTTTTGATTAATAAGTTCAAACCTGTCGCAAGAAGGGTGAGATGGTGGAAATAACATTAGTTACTATGAGGAATACTCAGAAGAAAAAATAAAACCAAGAACTTCTTCCTCTCTCGGTTACTGCGCGGACAAGTGCGCTACCTAGGTCTCTTACTCAGGTTCCCTGGTTTACGGTGCTAGGTACTATAACCATGGCTAAGACGAGTTCATGAAGGGTCAGAGCGTAATGAAAAATTACATGATAGAAAGTAAACTGTCATCAAATATAGCCTATCTCTTAACTAAATTCGGAAAAAGAGGGGGAAAATACCTACTCGATAAAAAAGGAAAGGGAATAAAAAAAAATATTTTTGGTGGTTCGATGAGAAAGGTGAGGTTTTAAACACACCACTACCTCGAGATAACAGCGATTAAAAGGGACGTATGGACGCAGAAATAAGGCTTACCCAACAGAAGAAGATTACTGTCATTGAAACATACGATCTATGTAGGTAATTTACAATCGGTACAACAGGGTGAGTTTGTTCTTTCAAGTTCCCTTCTGCATAACTTTATCGGGGATGACAACCTTCCTGGATTATTCCAGATGAAACAGCACGGTGGATAACGAGTAAAAATTGAAAAAGTAGTCAACGCTATTCAACAAAAGCCATCTTTCCAACCCTACGTCACAATTCCATATTTTCAATAATAGCACGTATGTTGGTAAGAAAACAAAGTAATTATAGTTGCCACTCCAAGGCCAGAGTTTAAAGCATTAAATAACGTAAAGACAATTTTAAATTTATGCATTTAAAAACGTGCCATAACTGGTCAATTTGTATAATGGATAAACAATAAAAAAATAGCAAAATTACGTAAATAATGAAAAAATACGGGATTTGATGAAACGGTGAACATTAAATTATCACCAGTTTTATAAAATTCGAGGTTGTTCGTTTGCTGCCAATTCATATTTCTAATTCTGTTATATGCCTATCACGTTCCAGTAATGATGCGATTCGGTGCGGACGCGAATTATTTCCCTGAAACACCATGACATTAATCGATGGACTTTCTGGATTTCAAGGGCAGGTGAGAACCGGAATTTCTAAGAGGCGAATGATAATTGTACAGGCCGCAAGCCTTGACGTGCTGGACTGTTTAGAGCTATTCAAAACTATAGTTATTTGTGATAGTTAAGTTCAAAACCCCAGTTGGTGACTGTCAAATGCCCTGCGTCATGCAACTATCTTTGAACTAACTTTAACCCCATAAAAGTAGCCGGAGGGGAAAAATATAGCGCTTATATTTTTCTGATTTAGAAAAACTTTCCACAGAAGCGAATGCTTGATGTAGCAAATGAGGACACGACGGATTTTAGAATAATCAAGACTCATAAAATTACGAATAATTTAAGATTAATTTGCCACTGAGCTTGAATTAAGCTATTTTGTGAAGCTTTGCCCTACGAAAAGTTTAATATCGCTTTAAAAAATTTTTTAAGGGTGTGCCGGTAACGAAATTTTGAGGAATGTCAGTAGAATGGCGGGAATGAATCCCTTTGAGGAACCACAGAGGAATTTTTAGCCCGAAAAGCCTTTTTCCGGGGAAGCAAAACCTTTTTGAATTCCTATGCGATAGGATTTGTTTTTTTTTTTTTAAGTTTTAAATACTGAGCATAGTAGGCATAACTGATACTGGCCCCCCCAGAGCCAATTTGTTGGGCAAAAATATTTTGGATCCTCAAAATATTTTTCCTCTGCCCCACCCCCAAGAAGCAAAAATCGTATATTTCTTTGAGAAAAATATTATTTTTTTCAAGCGAATAATTTTTTTTAAATAATAAAGAGCTGTTACAGGTTTCTTAAATGGTTGATATCATTCACCTTTTCCATCCTCAAATCTTACCCACAAATTTTACAACCATGGCTTACCTCCACCCCTCCCCTAGGTCTTGATCCTGGGTACGCCCTTGCCAATTTATATTCCATTCAGAATGAACAATTCAGCGTAAATTTCAAGGAAGAAGAGTATTAGCCTCAAGAAAATTCGGTATTCCCCTCGTATATTGAAATTTGATTTCAATACTCACCGATATATGTTCCCCCTGACTATTTGATTCCAGTCACACTAACTTTCACAGGTTAAGTGAATAGAGAGTTTTTCCATGCTTGACCTGATGGAATTGAAATACATTTTAAACATTTACAAAGAAAATTAAAAGTAACTGACGATTTTATACAAATATATATACGATATAAAATTTGCAGTAACTTCAAATTCACGAATGATTTAATTCTATTCTATTTAGATTTTTTAATATTTGTTGAATTCCTCAAGGCTGTGTTTATATTATTTGCCTGCTGAACACAGCGTCAAAAATTTTCCCCTAACAGAATACTATTTTCCATGCGGAGACAAGATAATATATAGGTGAGGATAGCGCTCACCAAAAATAAGCTAAAGACGGATTGAATTCACTAAGTTGGATAGACGGGGCCAGTTTTTCTTCTCATGCCACCTCACAGTCGCAAGAGTTTTGGCTCAAGAATGCCAAACGGCTTCAAGACCTACAACTATTGACCGGTCGCATTTTATTTTTTGAGATTCATCATACCTTCATAACTTTCAGTAAAAATTTGAATCTGATAATATTCTGAGATAAAGCTAAAAATATTAGACGCGGTCATATGTTGAAATTGTCAAATTCGTCATCACTGTAAGTCAACAGTTTTAGCATTGGTTTGGCGCAGCTCTCCATTCCGCTCTCCTATCCGCTTACCGTTCCATGGTAATGTATTTCTTTTCCTTAACATCCATTATTACCTGTCCTCCGTAACTTATTCGAGGCCGTCCTTACCCTTCTTCCCTTCCGCCTGTACCTTCCAGGATTGTTTTCATCAGCCCATCCTAAAGGCAACAGACGAAGTGACGTACCCGGGAGTTACGATAACCTCGAACCTCTCGTGGGTAACACATACAACAAGGAATATTTGCGGTATAGCCCTGAAAGAAATAGAATTCATCAACCGTATTGTGGAAAGATTTTCGAATTAAAAAGGAAAAGAAAGGTGCTATTTAGCACTAGTCCGACCGCTCCTTGAATATGGACCCGGTGCAGAAAGACTTAATCCGCGATCTGAACTAAATACAAAGGAAAGCTGCCCGGTTCGTCAAAAACTGCTACAGGCGTACAAACAGCGTTATCCATATTTTAAGCGAATTAGGCTGGGAGCCGCTGGAGACTCGGAGGCTGCGCGGTAGGCTTAGATTGCTTGAACGATTGAGAATAGATATCTTTAAATGCGACACGGAGAACATATTATTAGAGCCCCACTATATCTCCACGTTCGACAGAAGCGATAAATTAAGAGAGATTTTTGCCGAACGGATAGATATGGGCACTCGTTTTTCCCCCGAACCATAAAGGACTTTAATAACTGCTAGTCGTAATTTCCTTGCAGCACTTCATTTTTATGTGTAAACGGCTGGTGCCCTAACTCCTTCTGCCATACGCCTTTTAGGAGGCTTGCGGGGTATTATGTAGATGTAGATATCATAATGTGGCCAACTAAGTAGTTCTCCGTCTTCTCTTTCAGGTTTTTAGAAGACTTCACTTTTTTATCACTCTTCTTAGCACTTCCTCGTTACTCACTCGGCCGATCCATTTCATCTCATTCATCGGTGAAACATTACGAATACATCCACTCTTAAGTGAAATTCTTAGGTAAAGGGTGAATAAAATGAGTCCAGGAATTAGAAGCTGGAGTGAGTTACCTCATTTATTTCGAATTTTCCTCTGGATCAATGCGATCCCTTATCATAAAAAACTATGCTTTTTCGGCACCGTCAAAATCATTATTCAAAATTTCAAAAACATTCAAATATTATGCATATTTAGGAATAATCCAGCGCTTTTACCCTCTTTTTGCGTAAAATTCTCATCAAATTGATTGCAAAATAGCCTGCAATGTAGATATACTGAATTGAGATCTGGATTTATGCCAAAAATTAATGTTTTAATATCAGGTCTGGTTAATGAAAACATCAGATCTCAAACTTTATGCAACGATCAAATTATTATATACGCTGGTGAAAGTAATTTTTCAATAAAGAGAAATTTTATATGCTTAATCTGATTGAATTTTAACATATTAACAAATTATTTTCAATACATTTTGATTTCATTTTCACCTGGAAATAATACAAAACCTATTGAAACCGGTAGTAAAAAGAAATTGAAGTATTCATGGTTAAATGCTGGTAACTTTGATTTACTTGCATTTTTTATGTTCATATTCCATATGCAACGGAATAATATGAAATAGTTTTTGCAACTCAGCTTGATTATAATTCTATTTTCCGGCCAAATAGTCTTCCATTATCGTCTCTAAGTGATTCTCCAGTCGAGCATAGCCTTGTGGAGGATTATACCTGGCACGGATCGGCATTGGAGCTAAGTGAGCCGTTATTTGCGAACCTTCCTCCCCAAATATTCTTTCACCCTCCACATTTGCATGGCAACCACATCAACAATCCCCCACGCCCATTACCTTTCCATATTCTTTCCTTTGCATACACCAGCCGTCCGACTCCTCACCGACACACAAACGGGGCCAGGGACCCCATTACATGACCCAAACCCCTTCAAAATGGGGATATATATCGGGTCCGGAGGCCGTCACCACCAATGCTCTTCCCGCTTTATTTATGCCCCTATTAATGCGCCCTAATCGCATTTTGATGCTCATTTTTTTTAGCGCGAGGGGCGCCGTCGTCCTCCACTCTCGTCACGGCGATAATAATATTGGTCATTCCAAGAGGCAAAAGGACGCGGCGGGAAGTTGATCTTCTTTTGTTTATCCAGCTCTCTTCCAGGTGAAGGGATAATTGACAACTAGGCGTTGGAGGAAGAATAAGCTTCGCCGCGCTTCTTTCACGCCCTGTTTGACATCGGCCTCTCCAAGTGCTCGTTTGATAGGCGATAACACAGATGATAAGGAAACAATTTAAGGCCAGCCTTCGCGCCTGAATGAAAATGTAGGCTGTGAATTGGGGAATAATCTTTCATGCATATATTTGGGCATTAGTGGACACTAGGCGAGCAGGCAAGGAAAACGAATTTTTTCCAACTCTTAAGCCGTTTTCACCTGGGGCATGTAAATACAAAACTTGCAAATACAAACGTGAATTACTGAAGGAATAGTGTGAATTAGTGGATTGCATGAATGTACGCACAAATACATGACGGCAAGATGGTAAAATAGCCTCTTGCTCTAATTCTAATAAAACTGCCCGCCCGATTGAGAAAAATATTTGCACCTTGAATATGTGACGACGTTTAATTGGTGCAAAGCAGCCTTTAGATAACATGGGTATCTTCCTTCTCATACATCTTCTATATATATAAAAGAAAGTCGAAAATCGTGTTAGTTAGAACACTTATAACTCGAGAACGGCTGCACCGATTTCAATGAGATTTGGTTCTTTGGATTCGTCTCAGGCGGGGTTAACATATAGGCCATTAAAAAAAGGATAATTTCTCAAAAAAAATTCATCTCTTTCCTATGGACATGCTTTTAGGAGTTATAGTAACACAACAATTGATAAGTCGGTCAAAACTACAAATTAAATAATTTGTTTTGTTTTTACCACTTTAATAACTGAATTTAGTAACAATATAACATTTTAATTACTAAATATATTCAAAATATTAATTAAATTGAAATTACATTTTTAAAATTTAATTCGAGCTGATTGTAAGCCCAGCCGTGGCCCAGCTCGAGTTGACCTTCACTACCGTGTTTGTAAACAAATCTCCAAGCAATTGTTGACAAACGGTAATGTCCGTGTTCCGAATCAAAGATGGTTGATTTAGCGAGCAAGAACGAAGATGTGGATGACTAAAACGAGGTAAATTCAAATAGTTCGTACCCTGCATGGATTCGAATCTTTTAAATGTGTAACAAACGAAGACGAAATCACCAACTATCTATCTGAATATTTTAAGTCCTTGGACGTACCTGGCTTACCAAGGCACGATTTACAGAAAAATGTAGTTTCTGTGCTCATGATCTTTCGAAGCCTAAACCAACCATAACTATACAACGGAACGTGTGTGATCATTAAAAAATTGGTGATGAATGAGATTCACGCAACTTTACTCAAAGGAAAATTCAAAGGTTAGGAAGTCCTCATTCCGTAGATTCCATGATCTCAACTCATATGCCCTTTTGAGCTTAAACGTATCCAATTTCAAATTCGTTATGCATTCGTGATAACGATTAAAAAATCGCATGGCCATTCTTTCAGTTTTTGTGTTGTTTGTGATCATGTGCTAATGAAAACCCATGATTTTCTCATGGTCAATTTAGCGTGCTATGTTCACGAGTCGATAAACCATCCTCTGTATTTATTCCTTCGCTTCAAGTGCGTAGCTAGGATAGGGGGTTTTGGGCGCAGCTAATACCACGGGTCTGTAGGGTATAGAAAACTCGCTAAGGTAAGCGGGAAGTGTGGGGGCACTTCCCCCAGACATTTTTTAAGATAAATGGTTCAAAATAGTGGGTTTTGTGGCTGTGTGAATAGTTAAATATGTTTTGTTTGTTAGTCATCCGTCCCCCTAATATTAATCTTACATAAAAAAATTCTCTAAGCTCTTGGGGGGGGGGGGGGTTATCCCCCAAAGCCTCCCCTCGCTGCGTCACTGCTTTGCTTCGCTATATTTATTTAGCTTCATCCGCTTCATCTTGCGCCTGATACAAAACAAAAACTGTTGTTTATCAGAAGGTGGTTGACGCAAGACATTAAACCCGAATGTGTAGGGCTCACCGTGGTGCGTTTACGCATGCAGTACGTTTACGCAGTGCATTTTTTCCAAATAGAGATACTAAAATTGGCGCGCCTTAAGTCATTTTATGCGAATGCTGCTTCATAGGGGCTTTTCTTGCACGATTTTGAGCATCAGTCAAGCGTCGGTCTGGGGTTGTGTCAACCTGCCCTCTGAAAGGGCCAAGTGTATGCAACAGACTTGGACCTAAAAACATTTTTTTACAGCTAATAACGCAAATAGCCAACAACTGAATGCGTATAATTTTTATTTCATAAACTGCTTTATTAAACCACAATGCCCAAAATTTCTTAAGCCAAAACGTAAGAAAATTTGTTGAAAAAAATCCGCGTAAACGTGCTCCGATCCACCCCATGTAGATTCAATAAAGAAAATGTCTTTCTGACAAGCAATTTTGGTACTAATTTACGTAGTTTTATTGAATTTGTATCCTTATTTTATTATAATAAATTAAACATGATTAAAAACGATACAGCCGCTCTTGATTTATAAATGGTGTAAGTAAACTGTAAGTTCATTGATTGTTAGGCGGTACGAAGTTCGCCGGGTCAGCTAGTATAACATAAAATATAAACCAATCAATAACTTTTACTTAGTCATACAGGTGTACTTTATATTATTAGTCTGTTGAGGTGGCATTTATAATCTTAAACAACTGCTTCCGTAAAAAATTATGACAATCAATAGTGAAAAAGAAACCCTTAATGTTCTCACTCTAATCTCAGTAAACATATCCTAATCGTATTGATGCCATTTGAGTGCTCTCTAAGAACTTCTAAATAATAATAATAATAACAAACTCGAAACTTTCACTGAATACTAAACTGCTTATCTACAACTCCATGATAAAGCCATTACTTACGTACGCTTCGCCAGCATGGCTCATGGCGGCAAAAACCCACCTTAAAAAAGTGCAAACAACGGAAAATAAGATTGTAAGGAAGATAGCTGGGGCTCCATGGTTCCTGCGAAACAAGCATATCCGGAAGGATTTAAAAATTACCCCAATATTAACAGACCTCAAATCTAACTTAGTAACTTTTGAGAAATCTCTGGCATCGACAGAAAATAGTCTACTCATTAATCTTTGGGTTTATACTCCTGTACCTGTTGAAACGCACAAGTCCCCAAAAACTACCCTTCTACCCAATCACTTCCCTTCCCCATAATTCTTCACTAATTGCCACACTGTGACTACCATGAGTAATTTTACCTGAAATGACGATTTATGAAACTCACCATAGACAGCCAAATTGGCTGGGAGTGGTGACCATCATAAAAAGTAAATTTCGGCGCGTTATAATAATAACAATTGCAATAATAATAATATATTTGCTACTCCAAGTGATCTAAAATAATTAACTTTGGTAACGATAAATTAAGATAAATTAAGGAGCTTTAGGTAACTTCAGTGGTTAATACCAGTGTGGAAACAACCATCCCTAAATATAAATGCAATGCTAATCACAAAAATTGTTAATTTTATCTCGGAAACACAGGGAGATAGGCCAACGAATAGGAAATTTTGCCAACTTTTACACAAAATGTATATTTACCATACGAAAAATATATTGGAAAAAAACTTTTAATCTTTCGGACGGGGTATTTTTACCCAAATCGGATTTTGCTAATAATAAAGCACGCCAATAATAATTTAACGAGTATTATTTATAATCAAAACCAATATTTCATTGGCAAGAGCGATTTACTCTTCAGCTTTTCAAAAATAAACTCCACCAAATTTCACTAGTCTGCCGCTGGATACCACTGCCGCTGGAATTAAAAGGACATTAAATAATTTCATAGTGGGTATTAAATGGACTCACCCGCGATGCGTGTCAAGGGATGAGAAGAAGTCGAAAGGGTCGACTTGTTTACTGTGCTCCATCTGCTCAAAGTCCTCCTCACTTCCCCTTTCCCCATCTCTCCTTGCATCTCAGCACGTGGATGACCTTTTGAATAATAATAAATCTTATTTGTGGGTGAAATTACCCATTTACAAAATATACTATAAAGAATTATTCTTTGAACAATGGCAAAAATTGGTAGAAGAGCTTAGTTACACAAAGTAGACATTTCATTTCATTCATTTCATAGACAGAAGTAATGGACAAATAGAAAAAGATGCACAAGTGCTAGTGCTTATATTATACAAAGTACTTGTATTTTAAAAAGCAACCACTTAGACGTATGTAAAAATAATAGGAAAGGCATATTCATAATGTATATCCTAAATAGAGATGATGGAATGATAATTCAAAGCCATTAAAAAAACAATTACATATAGACATTAAGGTTATACATATGAATAAGTTACCAAATCAAAACTAACAAACACAGTTCTCTTTAAATTTTCTTGATTTATACTAATAATAAAGTCAATGTTGCTGCATTTATATTTAATTTTATGCATAGTTCTATTTACAATTAGCAGTGAGAGAAGAGTGTAATTTCTATCGGAATGAGGGAGTGAAAGCATGAAATTGTGCCTAGTGTTCACAATAGGGATATGAACAGGAATCGATAAAACCAGACTACATTTGTTTTAATGCGGACATTGAAGCACGAAGTCTTCATTTATATATAAGTATTATAAATACCGAGGTTTTAGGATTAACTTAAAATATTATCATAAGGATATAATCTACTCTTTTTTGTAGTAATCTACAAGTAACGAGGAGCTAAAAAAAGGTGTTTAAGTTATTTTAATTATCAGAGATAAAATATGAAAACTTCTTCAACAGTAAATGAAGTGTAAATAGACATACTTTCAAGATAGGTCGTTAAAATTTTGATAACATTTCTTCAGCAGGAACAAAATGAAGGATCTCCGGCATTCTCCAGGAAAACATTAATCAACTCTTTTAATGTCAAAGATTTGGTCGTTAACGGCGCGCGAATGACATTATTTTGAAAACCTTGGGGATGTGCTGGGGGTGAAATATCAAGTAGGAGAGACAGAGACGGAAGATTCAGAAGTCTTCTCGGCCAGAACTACGGCGGCGACTCCTTTAAAGTCCCCCTCTTTGTCTTTCCCTTCCTTCCTCCTCCTTTCCGACGGCACTTTCCTTCTCTTGTAGACGAGAGATGAGGAGAGGGACAGGATGAGGTACGAGAGGGTAGGGAGGGAGGATACGAGGGAGTGATGGAGCCACCCCCGCCCTTCCTGGCATCGCACGCCCCCTTCGCATGAATAGGACGAGCGGAGGCCCACTCGTCCCTTCCCCGGGCTACGTCTCCGGCAGATGCTCTTCCCCCTAAAGCGTCCCTCCCCACCCATTTACACACGCCGGGGCGTCCCTCAACAAATGCTAATTAGACTCGTGTACTACTGGAGGCCACTGGGGGGGACAGAGGCTTGTTGAGTCCATTAACGAATGCCACCGACTTCTTGTAAGCCTGGGATTTGTTTCTCCTCCCCCAAAATGACCGACTTTTATACATTTTTTAAAATGAGATGCGCTAGTGAAATAACTAGAGCTTAAATTATTTTCCGACCTGCTCGCAATCGACCATTTTTAAAGACGGATTGTATATCGCCGAAGTTGTCCACTAAATCAGTCTCTCAGGACGAGGCCTCGCAACTATCATCATGCAATTGAGTGTCCCAAGAGGTTCAACACGTTTCGTGGTGGCAGAGGTCGAAGAACGATATAAATGACGGTCGCGAAGAGAAGTATTTTCAGCTCCTCCTCTTTCTGAGAAGATTTATAAAAAATATTACCGCAGTTTGTTATGTTTCCACAGTTTCGGGCAAGATATAAATGATACTGGATTTCAATGGTACTGCATTCAAATACAACAAGACTGTCTATTTTCAACCGCAAAAGATTCGCGGCAGTCTATTCCGCTCCGAGGACCTCGCAGGGTTCCGTCTCAATGCTCCGGGCGTGAATAGAATCCCGTGCGAGAACGGGGAAGTGTATATGGGGAAAAGTAATGGACAATTGAAACTAGAATGCAGGAGATGGCTCTATCTGAGAAGTTGGCGGTCGCAGAACACGCCATCAGCAATTACCATGACATCAATTTATTTTTATCAACGCGTATTATCTTGTTTTTTACACAAATAACAGAACTCGACTAGTTTCCTCCTCAACATTATCTCTTATATTGGATAATTTACATAAAAGGTGATGTGATTTTCCATGAAAAACCTCGCAGCTTAGACGGAATATATGTGCTACTTTGGTAAATGTAGATGCTTAAGTTAATATATGAATGTAGTATGATGAAGTTATAAAATTGATCTGCTTGTTCGACAACTATAAGTAAACAGTGGATTAGGTAAAATTTATAAGTTTTCAAATCGGTTTCCCTCCCCAAAACATATTTACTGATGCTGCTGTTTTCTCAACGCTTAGCGCTGCCTTCGAACTTTGACTCTTAAGTTAACCAGCAAATGCTTCAATCATTTTGCGTTGTATTAGCTATTGACCAGCTGAAATAACCTACACAATTTTTTAAATTTCTCTGAGTGTTTATTATCATGTTATAACATAATTTATAGAATACAGTTTACAATAAGTAATAGTCGTCCGACATCGATATCAACTAGCTGATTTCAAAATTCTCATAAACTTATTTTCAATTGAATGATATTTCTAAGAAAAGATAAGTTCTGCAAAAAAGGCATCGTAGCGGTGGAATTTGGGGAATATTTCAAGGTACAAAAGGTATAAAAAAAGAACTTTAAATATTTTTTCATATTACAGTATTATATTAATTGGAGTTTAACTTCCTCCATTTCAAGTGAAATATAAATGAGTCATTCCACCTTTGATTTCAAGATAAAAATAAAATGCTACATATGTTCCCTTGCGGTAGCAAAGAGAACTCTCCGAAAAATACAATTAAGTAATTAAATAGGTCGTGCTAAACAGACCAACATGAAAAAATTAGCTAAGGAGAGAATGGAAAGATGAGCAGCAGTCACGTATATTCGTACTCCATTTAATTAGCGGTGACATAAGTTCTAGTAAACTGCAGTTTTATGTACGGCTCTGGAAGAAGTTCAAGGATGTGATGCCCTTAATCTTAATAACAGTAAGAATGGGATATCTTTGGCCGCATTTTTAAGGGCAACGATGATGCATCCTATGATATCAGAATATTTAGACACACGTTACAACGCATGAATTTATCCTGAGAAATACAAGTGAACGACGAAGTGGTCTTAAAATGGAACAACTCAACGAAAGCTATATTAAATCAAGTACGTATTTATAAGTAATTCGTATATTCAAACAGCAATTGGGAAAAATCTTCTTCTAAGATAATTTGAAAATGTCAGTTACTGGCAAATATTGACCAGGATCTACTCTATACGTGCTGACCATTTCAATAAGAGTGAAATGGTGAAATGCTTGAGAGACAAATGACATGTCCCAGAACAGCCCCTCATTTGTGAAAAAAAGGCGGAAAGAAGACGTAACTACTAATCCTCCACAGATGTCATTACTAACAAATGCCTTGATTCATAAAACCCATCCCAAGACTTACGTAGGGTTGTATTTTCAGTTTTAATATATAAACTGCAGCACATAGTTTACTGTCATACGTAATCATACCTCCAGAGAAAAACTGTTTGCGCTATCCACCACGATAAATTTAGGGCTTGAATGCAAGATTTATCTCAATTTTGTACTTGCACTTTAATGAATGAAATCGTCACATGCGTTGTAATATCTATTTATTTTGGTAACTGTATTATTCCCACAGCTCCTACTATCTAATTCTTTTTTATTGACCCAAAACTCATAATAAGGTACTTCCTTCTCTGGTAATTGTTCTTCAAAATAACCCTCAAAGATCCAATTTTACCCAAAGGGTGTGTCAAACAATTCATTTAAAAATTGAATGTGGCACTACAGCTAATAGAATAGCGTTTTTGATTCACGAGTTAACCACGTAAAGTTATCTGGAAACGAAACTAGATTTCTAATTTTCACGGTACATACTGTCGTTGTTAGAGTGGGAGTTTTGAGGCTGCAATTTAACAATTCCCGCGACGGGAAATTGTATTAAAATCGAGCCAAACCTATAAATTTGGACATTTTTTTATATGTTGCACAATGGTATTTTTTCGTGAAGGTCAAATTATTCCATTGTAAAATTTCACAAAAATAAACTTCAAATATTGACCTAAAATATATAATTCACAGGACCATTTAGCTTCATTAGGGTAGCTTTTCCATTTTGCTTGTTCCAATATTGAAATATTGACTCTCGCAATCATTGGGTAGCGCGTATTATGCATAATAAAGAGAACTTTTACGTGATTTTATTAGCGGTCGACCTAGTCATATGAAGGTAAGAAAAAGGTAAATATATCCTAAAATTCTAATCTCTCAAAGTTAAAAATGTACCAACCTACTGCGTTAAAGAAGATGAAAATGGCATGATATAAAAATTGAAAAATCTTTATGCCCTCAAATTTTTCATTCATTTCACATCCATCATGCAACACTCTCACGCAATATCTATAAATAATAAATTGTATTTTTCATCCGCTTTACAAAATCTTTAACCAAATATAGAGGAGAAAGCAGCTCAAATTTTAAACGTTAGTAGTTTAAGGGTCAATATTTAGATTTTTTGTGTTTCAATCTTTTCACAATCTCAATGTTTTTACGGCAATCACAAGCATGCAACCATCTCTTTTAACTTCGGGTCGGTTTAGAAATAAATTGGATTGGATCTCTAGAGTTTGGTACTTAAATCTGACGCATAGCACACGAGACTTTCAATTCAAACTACGGAAGATTACGCAGACAGATTTGAGGATGGCGACCAACTGAAAATTTGCCCTCATCAAAACTTAGCAACTGATTTAAATTCAAAAGTAAAGCAAGTGACAATCCCTTTCAATAATTTCCTTTTGTTTTTCCCACAGCTAATGACCGCGAAGAAAGCAAATTACCACGTACGCAATTGCGGCAATGTTCATTCGAAAATTTCACCGATTGCATTGATATTTCACTGAAAAATGCTTTGGACCATTTGCGCTTACCAATGTTTCTCCTGGGTAATATTTAATGGATCGTTCTGCTCCCATCGCCGCGATACAGAAATTTTGAAAACCGTTTAAAATGCGTCCTAGGTGGTCACTGGGGTACGAGATGTTTTCAGAAAATATCAGGAATTTTAGATTTTTGTACAAATATTTATTTATTCGTCTATATTAATTTTATTTCCTTCAAAATAGTCCCCATGAGATATTATGCACTGGTGCAATTGCTTGTTTCAATCCTCAAAACACTTCTCAAACTTGATCTTCGGGATAGCCTTAAGCTCTGTCAGCGATTTATTTTAATGTCACATATGCTTGAAAAAAAACATTGCCCTTAAAGGTTCTCTTTGTTTATGGGGATGGAAAAAAGTCCCAAAAAGCCATTTCTGGCGAATATGGTGGCTGAGGCATCGTTTTAGAACTGTTTCTGTCCATAAATTTACCAACAAGCAATGAAGTGAGAGCCGAAAATCGACGGGCTCATAAAAACACGTCTATCCTTAGCGGCTGCCACTGGCATATTAAGCATTGAGTACCGCTAAAATTTTATCATAATTCTGGGGCAAGATTATTTTTAAAAATTGACAATCTGACTCACCAAACTCGCGAGAAATTTCAAAATTTAGTCCCCGTTACTTTCTGAAGACACCTCGTATGTGATACTCACCGCCAGGGTTTACACGCCGAAGTTGACTGCTAAGTTAGTAGCTAAAAACGATATCTAGCTTTTATTACCAACACAGAAGCATTCAAAGAGTACTAAAACACTCCGTAATAGCTGCAGTGGAAAAACAAAAGAAGTAGTCGCGGCGAAAGAGTAATATTTTCATAATTTCTCGTTCGCGGTAATACATATATTACTTAAATTTTGGCTAAAGCTGGGTTTCCACGTCGAAGTCGATGCTATAGCGATCAACTTCGACTACGTATAACTTAAGTGGAACGGAATGGGCCCATCTCTATGTAGAGCTTTGCTACGGTACTCACCTTCGGCGAGTAAAAATGATTAGAAAGGGCAAGGAATGGGAAAAGATTTGACGCGCCGCCGTCCCCCGCCTATTTTCGCTCTCAATTTTGGCGGCAACGACCTTTCTCGTTCTCGCCGCGAGGGGGCGGAGGGATTCAAAGCGGACCTAAATGACGCCATTACGCCTTGCTAGCGCACCTCGCTCTGTGGAGGGAGAAGCAACTTCACCCTTTCCCACCTCTGACATTACATTACACATATATACACAAGCACGCACGTCTCGTGGTCTCATGGTTTGCGACCTCAGGGGTCCGCCTCCTGCTTTCTCTGGTCGAGAGGGGAAAACTATTCTCATCAAGGTGTGGATGAACTTCATACCGTACCATATAAATTCTGCGGCCTTGGTAAAGTCCTCGCCTCCCAAAATGAAGGTCTCGGGATCGAGTTCCGCCTGGGTTAGTCGCTTTTATTCAGGGCTTGGGCGTTTGTGAATGCCCTTCTTTGTTGATTGTTGATTTCGCCGTTGTAAAGGTCGTGAATGTGCTGTTTACGGGGTAATGAAAATAAATAAATATCAGCGATGTGACCCGGTGCAGAAAGGTACGAAAAAGTGCGACATCGGGTATGTAAGGTTTCCGACATCGGGTGCAGAACCAAAAAGATTCAAAATTACAAGAAGCAGAAATGTGTAAAACTCCGTGCGATATCATACGAATCGGTACAGAATACGAGTCGATCCAAAAATCCAAATTACGCGGAATAAAATTTGTATTTTTTTCTTTCAGGTCAGACTGCGGAATTACTGCTGTATTATTTGTTACTATTTAGAACAATCTCACATTGGCCTTATACTGATGCTAACAACGTATCTTATCCGAAAATATACTGAACGAAGCTTGTAATACTAAAATAACCACAGTCAGCAAAAGACGTATTTACAAAGGCAGTGATGGGCTTTTGGTAATTTGTTTTTTACTACGCTTAATCCTTTTGATAGAAGACAGCCATCGGTAGCCATTGAGCGACGGCTACACCACGAAATTGAGATCACCGGTTGTCCAGTGTTAATGCGATGTTTTACACTGCTAAATAATAATGATAGAAAACGACGCTGTAAGACAGCAATTTAATGCATACAGGGAATTTAATACATACGTACCACGAAAAAATGTATTTCCTTCCCTTAGTTCAGTCGTCATTTTAAATATTATTCTGGTTAGGCAGTAACGGAGGTTGGAGTCGATGCGATGTTCATTTTTCAGTATAGTCATAAATGTTTTGATTAACATGTGTTAACATTATTCGTAAAGCTGTGTATAGTTTGAATGCATCTTAAAACCCTAAATAAGATCATTGTTTAATTTTTTACTAGACATTACAATTTTTCGAAGCACATTTTTGTAATAGGCAATTCAAGTACAGCACTCTGTCCTCCGAATAGGGTAGTTTCCTTCATCACAGAAAACGAAAGGCATTGATTGCGATTCGTTACCCACCATTAGTGCATTCATAATATACAAATTATTTGGTTTTAGAAATCCCAGTTTAGACGAATGTCAATGGTCAATTTTAACCGCATTTGAAAAAGGCCAGCTTGGCGCCCATGCGATGCCACTCCACGTGACGTCATAGGGACCTAGATTCTATACCAGTAGATAGGAGTTTTACATCGCCTGATGAGGCATGCATGCATGAGGCACAGAGCTCAGGGAAACATCTCTTAATAATCATCTATTAAAACTGCCTATGGTCGGAAAGTTACCTTCGTTTGATAAGGTATTAATAATCCTTATTTAAGCCAAGCGCTTCCTGCTAGCAGGGTACTCAGCTACCTGCTAGCAGCCTGCATCGCAGTGGCGCACACATCCTCGTCCCAAGGTCACCTCACACGGCGACAGTGGGAACCAGAATGACGTCATACGGGCTTTTCCCAGCATTCATACTTAGCCGTCGCGTTTTCACGCGCTTGAAATTTTTCACTTTTCATTTGATCGCTAAAAATAGATATCGACATTTAAAACTATAAAAGCGTGAAATGCGTACTCTAGGAATAATATTTCGATTTAGGCAATTAAAAAAATAATAGGAAACAACCCTGTGGGATGCTAGGCCGTAGTCCCCTTGGCGCCTTTATTTAAGAGCTGGCTAATGCCGACACCACCTACGCCCATCATTCTCTATCCTTCCCTATGGAATAACCGCCTCCTCCAAGTACCATTACACAGGCATTCAGTGAGCTACGTGGATTTACATTCGCGGCATAAAATAAAAGCCAGCTCATCCTCTTCTCGAAAAACCGCCTCTGTTCTCATCCTTTCCTCCACGTCAAGTCAGAAAAAAATTTCAATCTCCTTACCGCGCTCTTTCCGGCCAATTTCTCCACTCCATCCCCCACCCACTCCTTCCACCCCCGCCTCCTCATACCCAATCCCACCCCCTCGCACCCTTCCAGATACGCCAACACCTCCCTTCCTTCACCCCCCACATCTCCAATTCCGCGCCATCTGATGGGAAATCCCGGCGAGAACGGGAGGGAAAATGCGAATCCCTGCAACCCTTTGGCGCTGCGTGCCTCTTCAATTACTCACCCCCCTCCCCCTCCTCAAATCGGCTCACCACCCCTGCCATCTCTCCATCAGCGCCGCCCCTGGATTCCTACGGCCACTGACAACCCCTGCCCATCTCCATACACGAATACTCTTGCACATAGTTTCTGAAATTACTCGAGAGATATCCTCGGCTCTTCTACAATGAATCATACTCAAGCGTTTTTAAAATTCGAATATCCTATCGATGAATAATTTGCCTCGATAGGGATGTTTTCTCATTCCTGTGGAATTTTCGCACTTCAAGATATCTTAACGATCCCTAAGTATATCGCAATATTGCTCTCGCTTCTGTTTTATCTGGAAAGTATCCGTTAAGAAGATTTAGTGTCTCGGGATGTATAAAAAGGGATGTAATCAATGGTAATAAATGGAATATTTCAAAATCATCAAATACTATCATAAGGCTGTAAAATTACTTTCTCACTATTTACTCAATGATTCAACCTGAATCTAAGTTTGAATAGGTAATGGTAAAGCTCGTCCCGAACTAAGCCACATGCGTGTGAATTCCACTCATTCAGAGTATGGGGGGGTCCTTTCCCTGGGCCACCTCGCACTTCGAAGACTTAGTTTGGAGGTGTCCTAAGGCTTCATCCGAGATTTGAACCCAGGAGCCCTTGATCAACAGCCAATCCCTTTGCCAAATAGGCTACCACACTCCCCTGCACTATTTACAGTAATGTATAAAGAGCCAAAATTGCCTTAATTCTTACTGAGAACTTGTAGAAAACTATTTGCCAAAAATTAATTTAAAAATGGCGTGGTATTCATTTACTACAAGATAAAGTGTAACAATTCAGTACCCACCTGTCCACATTAAGTATTGTGTAGGAGGGACGAAAAAGAAGATATACTAGATGACAATACCGGGATAATGGCAGATCTCGCGGTATGAACGATAACAGAAACTGGAGAACAACGAATGGAAATATGGAAAAAGTAAACTGGATGCATAACTATCCATAAGTACTCGCCCAATAAATGGAGATAAAAATATACTTCTAGTCTATTCCGCATTAACATCTCGGCCGTCGAAGCGGCTTGACGCTAGGCGGAAAATGGGCCACTTCTTAGCACCCTATCTGATTGACAGGATTTTATCTCCTTCAGAAATATCTCAAATGCGAACCGTAGCAAGCTTTTGTTTCACCAGATTTTGCACCCACCTTGTTAAGCCAGTACTCTATTATTCACGATAACATGTTCCCCAAACCAAGAGGAATAGTATTCAGAAAGTTAACTACGGCCTTGCTCGTCCCCAGCCATTCAATACCATCTCAGACGAGAGTGAGGCACAGAATATTCTCCATCTCATCAGACGTTTCTCCACGGATACGAGCGAGAGTCTGCAGCTGGGTATGGGTGGGGATTGAAGTCGTTTTGGCGGCTCACTACTTCCCGCGAAGCCTTGGTGATATTCAATGCCTCTTAGCAATAATACGACGGCTTGAGCAAGCGACTTTTAGATGACTTCATCAAATATTTTTGAACAGTGTTTGTCGAGCTGGTGAGAAACACACTTTTATTGGAGAGCCATCTTAATGATTACCATCTTCTCCACATTTCGTATAATTAAGGAGGCCTCGCCTGCCCTCCCCTCCTAAATCTCTCTCTGGCTGGGTGAAGACGACCCTTGGTAAAGGGTGAGCGATCAACGGGGGTAGGAATGAAAGAGAGGATTCATCAGGATGGGGGGTAAAGTCTGCACCGAAAATTTGAGTCCAGAGGATTGTCAACATCAGGCCACTTACTAAATACGCATTTCACTATTGTGAAATTGACGATATTGCAGGCAAGAGGATTGGAGCTGAATATCCATGTATTACAAGATTTGAAGCGTGGAATGACTGCCGACCTCTTCATCGGCATACCTCACCAGTAGCATAGAGAAAAACAGCAAGAGTTGACTGCTGCTAAGGTGCATATCTCAGACAAAATCAAGGCAATTTTAGGAAAACGCTGTTGCTCAAGAGAAGTTTTTTCAGTTTGTAGACCCACACCATTGTAGTAACCTTCGGCTTAACATTAATTGCCTTTTAGCAGAAATTGTGGGTTAATGAAACGCCATTTTCATGTCTATGGCTTGCTTAAATATTACTGAACGTGATAGGATAAAAATTGGCTGAAAACACTCATCTTGAGCTGGAGAAGTGAAGTAAAAAGCCCGATTGCGTTACGGACTACAGAGAATTTCAAGGATGGTCTCGGTGTCAACGAGGGATGTCATTTAATCACGAAGACGGGGTTATATTTTGTGATCTTTGGCCTTGGCATTGCAAATATAGATGTTTCATGACCGCCCCTGTGCTGGGCCAAACCACCTGCGGAGGTTAGGTAAGATTTCTCGAGGAATGACACGCGTAGCTCGGTTGAGGAAACACACTGAACTTTATTCTCACAATTTTGGGGTATATATACAAGTTCGCGCCGACCTTGCGGCGTCTCGAATGTTCTATGAAATGCATTCCGCGTCAACTAGCGCCAATACGTCGAGTTGCCCGGCCAAGGGCGCCACACACTGAATTTTTGCAGTTAACAGTGCATTTGCCAAGTGTTTTCATTGGTTGTTGACAACTTTCCAAAAATGGCCCTCGCCGTGGCAAGCGTGAGATACAGGGATGGAGGGCACCTTGTTGTCTCTTTATTCGTCGTGTTTGGCTATTTTTTTAATAACGGAGAAAAAACTTTTAAACTTTATCTCGTTAATATGTTACAATTTTTAGGTGTTTTTAGGTCTGAGTAGGTTTTTCACATTTATACCAAGCAGAATTTTTTTTTCGTTTTCATGCGGAAAATTTTTCAAATTGGAGAGGGGTACATTACATACTTTCTGAAAATTTCAAGATTTTTCAAGCGTTTCAAATTTCACATATATTTATTTTTTAAGGACTTTTTTCGGCGCAGTGCGACATCATATGGTGAGTGGGACGGAAGAATAGAGACAAAAGATGGAGGTAAGTTGTGTGAGAGACAGTTCACACAAGCCTACCTCACCTTTTGCCACTACCCACCCGCCCCCACCGACCTCGTGTATTTAAGAGCTGTTATTTCCTGCACTTGCACCAGATGATGCCGCTTAGCGATCAAACAGGTCGTCCAAAGTCACATATTAGTTTGAAATTAAAAAAATATATTTAGAACTAAGCTATTTTACTACCTGACGCCTCGAATTACTTATTACATCTGAGTATACGTTTTAAACTGTTAGGCATCAAAATCCTCCCAAAAAATTATTTAAGGTTGTAAGAGAGTACGATATTACTCATTGTATTGAATGGATTTGAGATCTTGACACTGAACAAAAAATCAGAAACGAGACCCATAGTTTTCGAAAACGTAAAATTCAATTTAAAAAAATTCTATGTACTCTTCTTGGCCCAGTATAGGTATAAATAATGGCACCTGAAGCATACGAACCAACAGATAACTAAGAATCCTCTACCAAGATCCAGACACCATTGCCCAAATAAAAATATGTAATAAAATGGGATCACTCCGTGAACAGGAGGGAGCTGGACTCCACACTAAAGATGGTTGCGAAAGACCACCACTGGACCGCCCAAGATTACGGTGGGGATATCAAGTGCAGAAAGAACAACGTAACACCGGTGCTGGTGCAGGACCGAGATGGACGGCGAGTAGCTGTTGACGAGGCCAAAAACATTTTGGGAATTGAATGGCCACATAGGCAACGCCGCACACCGGCCGAGTTTTACTATTTGTCGAGTGAAAGAGTCGTCATTTTCGAATGTTGGTTTGAACTTTTCGCTGTCGAGATTTTTTTAAATATACAGCCGAATTTATTTTTCTGTTTGATTTTGCCCGTCTTATGAAGAGTTTTCCCTTACTTGTGTCTCCGACTGGTGTAAAGAGTTCTTGTTCTCGATATGGCGAGCGTTAGTAACCTCCAGTTCGAAAACGTTACGCTTCAGTTTTTTCACGCTGTCTGGGAAGGTTGCGATATATGTTATCAATATATCATTGCGTAGAGTTGGTAACGAAAACAAGTGCATCCAAGAAATGTACTGACATAATTATCCTTGACTGAAATAAATATTATAGAGAAAGCTAGGTCTAAGTAAGTACACGTGCACTTATGGGGACACTCACAAAAACAATTAAGCATATTAATTTTTAATGTATACAATCCCGAAGTATCGCTGTATGATACTTCTGGATACTACTTATTTTACATAAAATAAACGTCGAAGTAAGTTCAAAAGCATTACGCCACAAAATATCACAACTGACCAGTCGCGATATTGCACTGCACGGGATCGATAATATTGGGGCATTTTAGTACTCAATGGGAAAATATCAGCACTTTTTATTAAGTTTCTCTTTTTCCTGTGCCTTTCGAACCGTGGCGGGAGATTCTTCGCATTTTGCACCTCCGTGAGAAGGCTTCCTCATCCTCCCGACTCTAAATGCCGCCGCGCCGGCGGAATGCCTCTCGTGGGTGGGTGGACGGATTCCCGCTTTCGGCGAATTCCTCTCGGCCTCCCGAATAAACAGCCATGGCGAAAAGGATCTTCCACCGGGCGCTCCCTTTTCCTTCTGCTCTAATCCCCGCCACTTTCCGCTGTTTACGAGAGAATGGAGGTGGGCGCGGGGCGATAAAGGAATGCCCGGAGCGCCTCTTCCCTTCTAAACCTCTTTGGCCCCTAAACATTCTCGCTCCTTTCAAAAGGGTTGAAGACTTAAAAAAAACACGCACGTGAACATCGCAATAACGCCGACGAGAGGGATTCACGCGCTAAAATAACGCATCGGTGCGTGGCCAGGAATATTACAATGGACGTTTCCTCACTTACTACCAGGTGGTATTAATATTTGGCCTTTCGGCGGCATCACCCGCCGCGGATTTTAAATGGTCTTACTGAAGTCTCTACTTCCATCGCTCACGCCAAAGTGATTCAATTTCCACCGGTAAATAAACTATAATTAGGGATGTTAACACGATTTTAAAACTGCCATTTATTTATTTATTTATTATATATATTGTATGTATTATTATATAATCACCGATTCGAAAACAGCATATTTATGCAGCCTTCACTGCGTGGTGATCTAACATACAACAACGTAGGACGATCATAACATCCGTGCCCTGGATAGGGGCAACCCAGGCGGGCATCGAACCCGCGACCTTCAGTTTGGTAGGCGAGGACTTTATGCCGTTGCCACCGAGGCCGGGATTGGAAAAACACTTTCGTGTAATTCAAAAAATAATTGAATCTTTTTTATACTTTATTCCATGACATATTTCGTCATATTTACTATTTTTTATACTTTATTCAATAACATATTTCGTCATATTTACTAATTTTTTTCTCGCACTTTAATGCTAATATTTTTGTTGCCATTGGGTGATAATTTTGTAGAAATCTAGGGTAAATTTAGGGCATTCATAATGTGGTTGTGTAAAAGAATGATTAGGATGAAATGGATTGAACGAGTGAGGAATGAGGATGTTCTAAGAGGAGTAGAAGAGAAGGTATATGAAAACCTTAATAAGTAGGCGAGTCAACGTAATAGGTATATTGAGGCATGGGGGCCCGACGAAAATGATTTTCGAGGGCAAGTGGATGACAAGAATGGGAGATAAAAACCTGAATTTAAATATATTGAGCAGAAAAAGGATGTGAAAGAGGAGAAATACTAAGTATGAAAAGATTAGCTGATGGGAGAATTGATTGGAGATCGTCAAATCAATGTTGGATTGTTGACTGCATGATGGACCAAAATACATGCTCATGAATACATGATCGAATAAAAGCATAACTTTTCAGTGCCATTCGTCGCAAGTGCAAATATTAAGAATGAATGCTACGCTCTGCCCTCATTGCTGCACACCGAACATTTGAAGAGACCGAAGTGTACAAATGAATAAAGCTTGCATGAAATTAAGAGCTAAATAGAGCTTGTATGGAGCCGGGACTTCCTGCATGTAGCTCCCTTGATAACATAATAACATCGATAAGAGATGAACACGTGTTAAAGAAAAACACATTCTACGTTCATCCGTAAGTTGCGACTATAAGACCTGAGGATATGAAATTATAACAAACGTTGCTTGAGCGGTCATATCACTATTCATGTTGTTCTACCGGTTAGGGTAGGTTTACATGGAGCATTTCGCTTGCTTAAAATTTGAACTATTCCGGCATGTCTACCCTTCCAGTTTTGGCTTCCTCTTACTCTCCAAAACGTGGCCTCTTACTTTAATTATATATTTACATACAGCAGGTTGTTTACGATTGTCGTCTTCCTCCTTCACTCAGCTTCCATTTCTCTCTGTCGTGACTATCCTCTTCTCTCATCGCTATTGTTTCTATTGCTCTCTATATTCCCGTCTCCAATTCGCTCTTGATCTACTTCTTTTCAGTTTTCCCACGGGTCAACAAGCATAACAGTGACATCGTAAAGTTGTACTGCCATGCATAGGAATTCTCCTGAAAATTTGTATTAGATGTAAATTTGTAAAGCTTCAAGGTGTGACGAATAGGAGTATTGCAAAGACAATGACAATAATTGAGCAAAAAATATTTTAAAGAAAGATAGTCAAATTACTGAGTAATTGAAAAATAAGAGCAAAAGAAGGAAATAAAGAAAAACTCATTTCTTATCACGAATTTGTGAGCAGAGTTCGTTTAAGAGTGTAAAATCCGGATACCTGTGGACATCTTTTCACACATTAATACATATGGGCACGTGAAATCTATTTTTTAAATCTGTATGATGAACTTCGCGTATTTATGCACAATTGAACAGTCAAGTTCCCAAGTGTTTGTAGGTATATTTGTCGGCGCTGACTCGGAGAATGTCAATTTTGCGAGGTAACTGATTGCCCGTTCGCAATGTTCGTTGGGGAGAGGAGGGGGAGAGCCCGTATTGGGGGGTAACTGTGACGACGATGGATCCACACCAGCCGCAGTCACTTTAAAACTCTTCCTCTCTAAAATTCCCAATTTGACGCAGTCCCAGCCAGCTCAAAAGGAAACTTTTCCCAGAACGGAAAGAGTCTTGTGGTCTTCCTCCGACCCTCAACAAAGCTTTAGGCCCATCCACTCTCAGGCCTGCCCCGGTCTCTCCCAGGGGGATGTGCCCCGGTTACTTCGGGACGTCCCAGGGGACTCCGTGGGGCGTAGAGACCCCAACACCCTCCTCCCCCCGCCACCTTCCAACTGACCTACTGCCGGCGAGCAGCACTTGTCCAAGTTCACGAACGAATCCGTGGCGATCGATTGCGATCAAAAAGGCAATTAGGGTGGATTGGGGTGAGAGGAAGGAGGGGGAGGGGATGTTAGCCGTCGTCCGCGCGATGAGAAATTCACGACGCCCAAAATGCGGAATCCTGATGGCGGCGGTAGGGATGCCTCCGCCAAAAATGAGACCCTTGACCTCAACCTCCTATCAAACTTTGTTCAAGAGACTCATACCCGTTCGCGTTAGTCTCTCGTGGATTTTACACAGCATGTATCGGAGAGAGAGGCAAAGTTTCTCGGCTCTTGGTGGTGATTCATAAAAGACGCGAATGACGAAACACGATTCATTGGTGACCAAGTTTTACAACAGATTTTTCGGATCGTGAATTAGGGAGCCATTGCATCTGTAGAAGTATCAAATCTAAGCTACAAAAACAGAGACGATGTGAATCAAATTAAAATCGAAATGAAACAGAAAACCGCACGAAATTTCAGCAAAACGAGGGACTCAAAAAACATCCAAATACTACATTGATAAAGTAAATACCTGCCACGATTTGTTACATTGTATATTAAAAACGCCAACCACTTTCTACGGTAATGGAAAAGGCTTTGGTAATTTAATATTCGGAACGTTGAACGAATTCTATTCCTTACAAAATGTATGTACATTACAGGGATGGCTTCGCTGCAGGGATACCTCAACGAAAATAAAACTATGACCTCTTCCTATAACACATTGTTCGAAACCTCACTCGTGCTACCCTCCCTTGACTTGCACAGACCATGCTTCCGTCAGAGGTAAATGTTCTCGCCTGATCATGGTGTTATTTGAAAGAAGAGAAAACATAAATCATTAGTGTAATAATGTTGTAACGACTATCTCACATCGTTCATTCATGAGCAATATGAATAACCGGTAACATAGGCAAATTTTGTATGGTTCGCAAATATTTATTAACCCTGCTAATAAAAATTAAATAATCATTTAGTTACCATAATATTTATTAAAACGATTAGCAAAAATATTTGGATCATACAAATTTTTGTCAGTAGTTATGTTATTTGTTCCTTGGTTCTACGAAATTTCGATAACAACCCGTAAGTTGAAATGAATCGTAATGATGGCTTTACGAAGATAGCCAATGGCAAGGAAAAATTATTTCAGGGTAAATTACATGCAAATAATTCAAATTGATGTTGCAATCGGTCAATAATCACAGAAATTCCCAAGAAAAACTCAAAATTAATACAAAAAGTCCAAAAACTATCAAATGTTTAAAAACTAAAGTAAACATGCCATATCTCTTTACGTATCATATTTCACAATCAACCAGTTGCGACAATCTACCATTATTTTTAAGGGTTTCGATGGTGTAATAAAAAGCTTTAGTGATTAAATATCCAAAATACGAGGCCAAATTATATTCCTATCAGAATGACTTGAAACTAAAAATGGGGAGACTAAAGCAAAGGAGGTTTAAAGCATCAAAGTCATCTTTAGAATGAAAAGTATGGACCAAGATAGCATATTAGCACAAGAAGTACAAAACAGAGCAGACAACCATCAAATAAAAATAAATGTGATTAATATTAAATTATTTAAATTAAAAACTAATTATTAGTATTAAAGGAGCATTTAGTAAAACTTAATGCAATGCTTAATAATGCACTACATTAAAAAGTCTCGTTCACTTAAATTGTTGCATTTTATAACATTACTCGTTCATTGTCTCATTCATGACCAATATCATAAGTCTAGGCTTTGTAATCTAAAAATTAATAATGGATTTTTATTAGATATTTTTTAGAGTCTAATTTGAATCAGCGAAGTTAATTTCTCATTCATAATTCTTGAAAACTTTAATTGGCTAGTTCATACCAAAACTAACGAGAAAGCAAAGATACTAAGAAATTACGGATTTGCCGTGTCATAAAAGCCTTCGCCATCATAACTCTGTGGTCCTCTCATATGCCAGAATATTTATGCGCCTTGCAGGCATATCACTCCTCATTTCTCGCCTTCCCACACGAATTTATGGGATATTTTATATAACATAACGGAAAAACTCTGCCATGACCACCAGTAACCTTATTTATGAATAAACTTCATCATATTTTTACTTTGCGACTTGACGGCGCCTCTTCCGAATGACGAACCTCACGTTAGCACAATAATTTGGTAAAAAATTTGCGAAGATATTTTTATTTAAACCATCATACGGCTTTAAAAAATATAACGCCTAACTCGTAAACTTTACGATAGGCTATATTTTTCATTTCATAAGCTCTTTATTGAATTACGACAGCATATCTTTTACAGCACACACTCATCGGAGAAATTTTCTCACTTACTGGTGCGAATGCTTGTTGGTTCCTATGGCGCCAAAACGACGAGATCACTGTTAGCAATAATGGAGTTTTCAAATTCCATCAACGGTAAAAAATATAGTTTACATTTACTATCTTTCTGCCGTAAAGTGAACCTTACGAGCCCAAAATTCCCAACTTTAGTTAAACAGTTTAAATTTACCAAGGCTCGATGAAAAACTTAACACGGTTGACTGCAACTTTATCTCTGTACAAGGTAAATTTGCAGTGGAATCGTTTAACAAGGGTCAAAACACTTTGTTAGGATTTACAGTTTATATATTAACGCCAAAGCTACCACGGGGTTAACCAAACCTAACACAGAGAACATTTTGGGCATTAAAAATGAATTTAATTTCAACCCATTCCCTTCAATAACGTCACCCAATCCGCTATTCTGGTCTGATTAATAGGGTATTGCTGTATGTATATTTTATTAGCAACAATTTACCGCTACGACGATGAAACATACAACTTTTCATGAGAGTAAACGGTTCCATTATGATATTTTCGAGAATTGTTCTTCTCAAACTCACCGAAAAACACCAGTAAACCTGAAAAGGCCTGCTTTACCATTATAGGCATTCCTGGAAACAGCATTGATGTGTTCGGCTTCCATTTAAACGCGTGATGGTGTCTCTGAATCAATTACCCGCTCACATGGGATCCTACTTCGAAAAGGACTCTTCGGGGCGGATATTTTATCCCGCCTCCAAGCGTTTAATTATTCACTTGCTGCGGGATGCGAGAGTTTGCATGAACCATTTCCTATACTTCGATGGTTATTCAACGGGAAACCAACCGTATATATCGTTTTTACCTTTTCTACGGACTTGTGAAAAAAATGTAGAATATTTACAGAAAATTTTTAAACTATCGCTGTCGCATCATCTAAAATTTTGGTTACGTGTTTGACAAGGGGATGATGGGGCTTTCAATATTTGAGTTGCATTCTAACTCAAATAAAAGCATGCATCAATACTTCACGTAACCAATTGATGACACTTAAAAGTGTAAAATGTTGAGACAAGTAGCCTTTATCAACGGTGGCTGAGTAGCTGAGACGAAACGATATACGAGGAGGCTCCTAGGAGTGCTCGCATTATGGAGGCTGTAAACGGTATAGATGGGATTATCAAACACTTGTTATGTGCCTAGCATACAGGTATAAAGGGGTTACTTGTGCTGTGTAAAACACACGCTTCTAATTTCGTGGGGAAAATCATGCTGATGAAATTCCTGTATTAAGTTATTCCGACAGAGCCCCGTTTCGAAGTCATGTCTTTGAGCGCATTAATAAGAGGATGCCTAGAAAATATTTAAGATGGACGAATTACCTATTTGACATCGTTAAACAAAAAGTTCTTAGTAGGTGAGACATAGCCTATTTTTATCACGAGACTATTTCGATAAAATTGACATATTTCAAAATATTATAGCTGATACAAGAGCTGCAGTTAGGTTAGATAATAGAGTATACCTCATTGAGTTTGCGCAATGAAAACAGAATTTCACGGGTGCTATTTGTTTCGACAACTATGGGAAAATAGTCAAAAGAATTAACAGATGTTAAATTCAATTTTCAGCTTCTAATGTAACTTTCTGGTAGGCTAAAATAAAGTTTACTATTCTTACCTTACAGAACAGACATTCCTTATAACCACTATCAACTTATGCATGTATTATAAAATATTACCGCGGGGTCCTGCAGATCTCTTTCGAACAAATTTGACGGGACTATTCTGATCTTTCAATCATATTTCAGGGCACTGTGCCGCATCATTTAATGTTCTTACATTCATTTATAATTTGTAAAAAAAATCGGCATTACGGAGGTAAAGATGAGTATCAGAACTGAAAGGAAGAAAAATATCCTATTTAACGTATGGATGTCACAAGGAGTGAAGCAATCGGAATATGCATCCAATAATCTTAGTGAAATTGTACCAGACCTTAAGACATTAACCATAACTTCCTTAGGCATATTGGACGAGGGAAATATTGACCGGTTGAAATTTTAAATTTCTCACGAAATATGAATTACCTTGCTACGACATTTGCTTAAATACATTTTGAGCCCCGTATTTTTCCAGAGGCTGTACCTTTAAAAATTAATAACAGAACTAAGGTGTGATTATTGACGTAGGACACGCATAGCAATTTCAATGAAATAATATTAAACCGATGAGACGGCAATATCGTTTAGTATATTGAGAATAAAAACGTAAGGCCTGAATATTTTTCTGTTATGCTGATACAATAACTATAGCATACGTTGATTTTATCACCCTAGTTGAGAATCAAAGAGCCATTCCGTTAGTTCATACGTGAAGTTATTCATATTTACTAAAACAATTTTCTCAAATTCACATATGTTCAACTCAAAGCCTTAAAAAGGCATGCTTAACCTCTAGAGTGTCACAAGCAAACGGCGACTGCAGGTCCAGCGTTAATGGAAACGCGGAAAAGTGTTTCTGAACCAATTACCCGCGTGAATGGGATCTTCCTTTTCAAGGGACTCGCCGAGCAGATGTTTTTCCCTTCTCCGCGCTGTTGATTATTCACTTCCAGTGGATTGCGAGAAGATTTGAAGTCAAAATACATTGTCACAAAAAGTAAAATTAATACCGTCGATGATTGTTGGCATTCTGATCATCTTTACTCTGGTGCGAAATCTTTCGGCAAAAAAACTTTTCCAGGTAAAATGAGTTCATGATAGAATAATGAACGCCGGGATTATATGAAATATACAAAAAAAGCATTTTTCTAAATTAAAACACAATTTTCTCACTTCATTTGTTTCAATTGTACATCTTGTTTCTTCGTGGCATCTTTTATGAACCGCATAGCTCTGAATTAACTTCCTTTTAATACATCTATATATGTATGCATTCATATTTAAGCATTTTTATCGCTCAAATCCACTTTCGTTCATCTCAATACCATAAAAACTACTAAAATTCTTTAGGCATACCAGCAAACGGACCACAGTGAGGCAGAAGGCGGTTCTAGGAGGACCAACAATTTTATTTTCTTAATTGTTTTATTTTCTGATTTTTGCGCGAGGTATTTGACTTGAAGCACCTAAAAACACCGTCATTCATTGTTTGGAGGCCATGTAGTTTGTTGTCAACTTCTGAAAGGGGTATTTTTAACATATTATATTATCTACTACGCGTATATCATTTTTCGTCCCTTTTAAAAAAAACATGACCAGAATAACTAAATTACAAACAAAGGCTGAGTTAAAAAACTGTCAGCACTCCTCACTAGCGCAAATTTTCAAATAATGTGGACTCTTTTTCTCTCTTTTAGTTAAAAAAAACAGCTGCGCTTCGCTGCTCCTCAAAAATTTCGGCCGCCAAAGTCCCAGGCTTTGCGCCGCGGCTGGCCGAGTGTTTATCAGGTAGAGGAAACGCTCTAGCTATGAGATTCTTCCAGATAAGTTCATTTTCCTTCCAATTAGAGACGGTTGTGTCGTGTATGACGTGTAGCTGGTAAAAAGAGTGAGAAGAGAATTCTGGGTGCCCATCTTCTCAGCTTTAACCGGTACGAAGTGCACAGGCAAATACTGCATGGTAAAAGAGAAGAAACCTACCAGTGGGAACTTTCATTCGTGGAAATATTTTTAAAGTTAATTATTTTTAAATTGAAAATCCATCAATTTTGAGAACTTATGGTTTTAATGTTTCCGTGGCGATTAGATGCACTTTTACATTCCATTTTTCGGGTGTAATTCTGCGTGCTTAATATTTAACTCGACGTTTTGTTCCTCCTACTGGAACGTCGCACAGTGGGCTAGAATCGAAAAAAGCTGGCCAAAACCTCAAAATCGATTTGTTTGAGCTAGGAAGTTGAAACTTCGCATACACATTCTCAAATAAATTGTGCATTACTACCCAGATTATTTTGGTCCTGTGTTTTCACTTTAACAATATATGTGAGGTCAAAGTTGAGCAAATTTAGCGAAAAACGACCACCCTCGAATTTTTCTGAAAATTACCGAATTTATCCTCGTGCAGTGGTTTTATAAATATTTTTATCGAATAAACTGTTATACCATCTTAATTGGCACTTCTTATTCTTTCATTTGAAGGGTTTTTAAAGATTTTGTTTCATCAATAACCATAGATACATAACAAAATGGCGGAGCCTGTTTTCAACACATTTTTTTACATAAACGTAGAAAAAAAGTAGACATTGTCACCGGCTTACACTAAGTAACTTATATCATGTCGTTCTTTGAAGCTTCTATATTGTGAATCTAAAGTCAAACCTTGCACCAATTTGCAACCCCGAATTTTAAATCGTTTTTTCGAACGCACGGACGACTCCGGTTCTGGGCGGCGGCGGCGGAGAGTACGGCGACGCGGCAAGCGGGTGGATGCAATATGGTCTCATTCACTTTTATGTGTGGATAACAGATATATTAGTGACAGAAAATAATCACCAGAAATTAAAATCAATAAATATTGCTACGAATGACTCTCATTATGCAATCGCTGGGCACTGCAAGAGGTGCACTGAAAGGTTTCTTTCTTTGAGTGCATTCCGTGGAGAATGGACTTAAATCGCGTGCTTTAAGTGGGGAAACGGACTCTTTTACTAACTAACAAGCTCTATTTCTAGGCAAGAGCCCTCGATGATCCATGGCCTCCACTTCCTAACCTGCCATACATATTTAAAGGCCTTCTGACAACGGTCGTTTTATAGTATTGTTGTAGTGCCGAGCCCTTCGAACTTGTTTTTGGTTTGAACTCCTGCTAGCTTTAAAAGTTTCGGAAGGCATATTACTCACATCGAATAATGTATTCTTTCTAAGAAATACAGTTCATTTTAATCTATGTCTTATGCTCAATTTAAAGTATTGATTTAAATCTCTTACCTATACATCGACGTCATTATTCTTAATAAACTGCGCTGCTGACAAAATGGTTATTCTTCAGAAATATTTTACCATACAAACATAACACAAACAAAAGCAACACAATTTACACTTTTCCCAACTAACATACTGCAATTAGCACTGTCAGCAATAAAAGATTACTGTTTTTCATTCACTATCTGACGAGTTTTTATCACTTTCATTGTCTGAGCTAAAGCATAGTTTTCCTTTTTCAAAAACAGATCCATTACATTTTTCGGCAAGCTGTTTGTTTCCTCCAGTTTAATTGGCGTAATTTTTGTCATTATCAGTTATGACATTAGGAGTTGTCTTCGGAATAAATCCCTATTTGTGGCCACTCGTGCCATTTTTCTAGTCAATCATTCACGGAACTTTCTCACGTCCTTATACCGTGCCTATATTTCTTCCCCTGACAGTTGTCGCAATTAAGAATGGACTCTTTTGTAATGTCAGCTCCGTGAATGAAGACCTTATGTACGGTTGGTGGCATAGCAAAATTGTTTTTAAAGCGCCAGTAAGAGAGAGAGAAAATTAAATTATTTGGAGAGGAAATCTAGAATAATTGTGATGGCTTTTAAATACTCGTGCCTCTTTCATGCCTCGCCAAACGAACAGCATTTTTACCTAAACAAGAAGGCACAAAGGTGCTCACGAGCAATAATTCATGAGACATAGGCCATCGTCCTCACGTTCGATTATATTGCGCATGTCCTAACTGCTGTCAAAGCCGTGTTTGCAAATTAAAGTGCACTTTATATTCGACGCGAAACTTGGATCTGTGGAAATGCACGTTAAGATTCGAGTCGCAGTAAGATGCAGAACCATTTTTGGAAACTTCTTATGTAACCTCTGCTACAATTATTTCACTCGGGTAAATGAAATCATATGCTCGCGTCACTCTCTCATCGCTGGGGTTAATATTATATCCCTGGCATTTCAGATTTTCGAAGACACCGAAATTGTGTGAGCTGCATGGAAACAATTACTTAGTGAGAGGGCCTCTTAATCTGACATAACATAATACTTGAGGTTGCATTTTATCCACTTAGCAAGAGTTCTTCTTGCCTCCGAGGATGGTCACTGTATCTTCCTTTTGCATTCGTTTTCCTCGTATTCGTTCTCTCGATACAACCCTGAAAACATGAATTGACGTCCATCTGCACTGGCTAAACTAGAGCAACATGTAAATTGTGCTGCATAAGGAATAGTTATTAATTGCTTTAAATCAAGAATATAAACTAAATAACCTTACTGGATAAGAATAATGAACTCTTCAAGCACCAAGACTACTTGATTTGGGAAAATTCGGCAAAATGAAGTACTGTATTGAGCCATTTTCCATCACGTTTAAGGAATATATTAACTGTTATTGTTAAAAAGTTTATTAGTTAGTAAAAGAGTCCGTTTCCCCACTTAAAGCACGCGATTTAAGTCCATTCTCCACGGAATGCACTCAAAGACAGAAACCTTTCAGTGCACCTCTTGCAGTGCCCAGCGATTGCATAATGAGAGTCATTCGTAGCAATATTTATTAATTTTAATTTCTGGTGATTATTTTCTGTCACTAATATATCTGTTATCAACACATAAAAGTGAATGAGACCATATTGCATCCACCCGCTTGCCGCGTCGCCGTACTCTCCGCCGCCGCCGCCCAGAACCGGAGTCATCCGTGCGTTCGAAAAAACGATTTAAAATTCGGGGTTGCAAATTGGTGCAAGGTTTGACTTTAGATTCACAATATAGAAGCTTCAAAGAACGACATGATATAAGTTACTTAGTGTAAGCCGGTGACAATGTCTACTTTTTTTCTACGTTTATGTAAAAAAATGTGTTGAAAACAGGCTCCGCCATTTTGTTATGTATCTATGGTTATTGATGAAACAAAATCTTTAAAAACCCTTCAAATGAAAGAATAAGAAGTGCCAATTAAGATGGTATAACAGTTTATTCGATAAAAATATTTATAAAACCACTGCACGAGGATAAATTCGGCAATTTTCAGAAAAATTCGAGGGTGGTCGTTTTTCGCTAAATTTGCTCAACTTTGACCTCACATATATTGTTAAAGTGAAAACACAGGACCAAAATAATCTGGGTAGTAATGCACAATTTATTTGAGAATGTGTATGCGAAGTTTCAACTTCCTAGCTCAAACAAATCGATTTTGAGGTTTTGGCCAGCTTTTTTCGATTCTAGCCCACTGTGGCGTCGTCAGGAGCAGTGGCGCCGACTCCATGGGGACTGAGGGGGCCCGAGCCCCCTCAAAGATTCGTTTGGGGGGGCGGAGCCCCCTCAATAATTCAAGAAAATAATTAAGTTATATTATGCTTTGTGAAATCACAAAAATACATTGGTGATTTTTATTTCCCATGCTTGACGATAGTTATCTTTTAAAATAAATTCAACAATGAGTGTTGAAACAAATAATTATACGGTTAAGCAGGTTACTGAATCAAGTGGTGTGAATCATGGTAGTGTTTCGGTGCTGCGATACACTTTCAATTTAATCTCTTCCTGGGGCAAGACCTCCGATATGGGCCCCCCAATATTTTTTATAAGTCGGCGCCCCTGGTCAGGAGACGACGAGACTCCTGACGACGTTCCCAGCAGAAAGAATGAAAAGTCGAGTTTAATATTAAGCACGCAGACGTAAACCCGAAAAATGGAATGTTTGAAAACTTATATCTGTTATTATAACTTATATACATCAGTCGCCTCCTTGCATTACCTTCGTCTTTTTCCAATTCCTTTACCAATTATCTGTCTCGGTGCGAGTAAATTAACTGGACTGTGTGATTTTAAATACATTTTTTCCGCCATAAGATGTAGTAATTGAATTTAGTTACTGATAAAAGAAATATTATTTTTTTACACTTCTATGTCGCCAATATATTATTATTTCACCCTCCTTATCTCCAATTACACACCAACTGATTTATATACGATCAAAAAAACGAGAGAGTCCGTTGATTAGAAGTATATGTCCCAAATAGCAAACGAGTAGTACGTGACGTCTTTATAATGAAAAATAAGAAATGGCTGAAAGAGGACTCCTCGATCCTCCTCCGCTTAGGTCTCTGATGATAATGTATACGTCTCCTGGGAGTCTCAGGTATTTGTGAAGCTTATATTTTTATCTGTCTGGTACAATGAAATTAAATATTCGAAGGAAATGCAATCAAATCTAGCCGTAATATAAGAGCGAATTAATATTGACAGCTATAAAAACTTTTGAAAGGGGTACTTCTTAAGTGGGTAGGGGTATCCGTTGGGATCTTCTTAACTCTGCAGCTTGAATTTATTTCCTAGTTTACCTTTGATTCCAACATTTCCTTCTTTTCGACCTTTTAATTACTCGTATGC
The DNA here is from genome assembly GCF_921293095.1 of Ischnura elegans. Taxonomy (NCBI): domain Eukaryota; kingdom Metazoa; phylum Arthropoda; class Insecta; order Odonata; family Coenagrionidae; genus Ischnura; species Ischnura elegans. The sequence goes on along the minus strand of NC_060246.1, from coordinate 111,730,675 downwards.
CTATGCGTTTTTTTAGAGATAAATTTCCATGATTCAATTTCCGCACTTCAATGATCGTGAATTAGGTGTGAGACTATCCAGAAGCTGCTGTTTCCTGAAACTTAGCGAGCAATCTAAAAGGAAAGGTGTTATCAAATCTATTGACCGATGTTTATAAATTCAAATATATGCAATGGATGCTGCTATAACTTGTATAGTTGGTACCCCAAGCTATTATCAGTGCAAGAAGTTCTGAATTATTGGGCCGATGTAATTAATGCTCTTCCGTTCCCAATAGAATATCTTTATATTTTTGAAAGACCCACAAGAGGCTCGCGACAAAGATGCGAGAAATTTCAAGGAAAACTATTCCTGAAAAACGATAATATCAGCTAGCAGTGAGGATCTGCTTCATATTTTATTCTACACGTTTGACCCACTCTTAGAGAGTGTACTTAAAGGTGTAGACACCTTTCATTCAAACCGTTTTTTGTCAATGAGATTTAAAATTAAAACGTATTACATTTCAGACACTCAATCCATAAATGTTTATCACTATATTTAAATAAAATATCTCAATAGTTTATTCAATCATATGAATGGAAAAAATAACCGTTTTAACTACAACTACTTAATACACAAGCTTAGCGAAAAAATGTGAGGCCTACTCACCTACACAGTATTTTGATTTCATGGGTTGAAAACATGAAATGTTTTGATTAAATGAAATAATTGGTTTCTAATTTGGAATGAATAACCTTACAGCTACGTTTGGACCATTGGGAAACAGTTATTTGGTCATCATGTTGAGCTCGCTTAAGAATGTCCTCCTCCCAGATCCTCAGTGTGCGGTGCATGCAGTTCAGGCGTTAATGGAAACACGATAAAATGTAACTAAATCAATTATCCTCGCAGACTGGTCCTTCCTTTGCTAGGCAATCGCTCGAGCTGCTGTTTTTTTCCTCCAAGAGGTTGAGTATTCACAGAATGAGAAGTTTTGAAGTCAAAATAAATGAGTATAAAAAATAGAATTCTTTATGTCATTTAGTCATGGAATTTAGTACGTGCAGTTGAGTGAAATGCAAATTTCTTATTTTATAAAATAAATTAATGACACAACTACTTTCATGCATATAGTTACATTATATATTATCGATAATAGCCGTCTTATCATATATTAAATAGCCGTATTTCATTCAACAACATATTTTTGAGAAAACAGAATCAGTTAAAAGATGAAAACATATTTCTGGAAAATTTCAAGCACAATTTCACTTACTATCACGCTAAATTTTTACCAGATAAACCGCAAACAACTCTAGCAATTAAAAGCCGTGCCACATCAATTTGACTATCTTAAGTTGCAATAATTTTACTTATTAATACATATTTTTGTTAGCTACAACATTTATTAAATTTCAACTAAAAATAAACCTCTCCCATGCAAATTTTCAAGAAGAGTGTTAAAATTTATGAAATATTTGGTACAACTTAACGCATGTTCAACTAAGAGCCTTGTAAAGGCAAGCAAAACCAATAGTGGCAACCAACACAGTGAACGGTCCGCCGTTAATGGAAACGCGTAAAAGTGTCACTGAATCAATTACCCGCTGGAATGAGATCATCCCGTGCAAAGGACTCGACGATGCAGGTATTTTTTTCAATTCTCCGAGGCGACTGAGAGTACGTCTGCGGTGGGATAGAAGCGGTTTGGATGCCGACTCTTTTTTTAAATTCCTTCGACGCGCAATTATTTCGGAGGGCCTTCCTGCTCTTATGCGAGATCTCTCCACCGCGAACGACGAGCAAGCAAGCTCCTCAAATTAGCCGCAATTCCAAGCGGAGAGATAAGGGAAAGGGAGCTGATCTCGATTTCAACCGTAGGGCCGCGTGGATTCCAATTTCATGGGCTTACATCCCGGAAAGGTTTAAGTTCTCCGTGGCCCTCGAAAAAAGGTCTGTGTTGAGGATGGCAAGCGCGTGTCTGCCACCGCCTGTAAACATTTTCGAAACGATTGAAATCGATTTTCTCTCTCTCCAACGATCTCCTTCCCTCTAACCTAACACTGCGATTAAAAAAGCCATCCAGGCAACTGATAGAATTTCAGATAACTGGATATCATGCCCAGGTATTTGCTTCAAGGGGTAAAGTTTAAAGAATTCGTATATCAAATTAAAACACCTCACTTAAAACACTATTAGCCCGGTCAAATTAGCCCAAAAAATAGGGGTACCCTTGCATAAACTGCCAACAAGCTGAAAATTCTCATGAACCTCAAGGATACCACTACTATGAAATCCTGAAAAGTCCCCATCGATCCCGTGTGTGCAGAAAATTTTATTCAATGTCAAAGGTCACAAACATGAGTTTTTTTTAATTTTTTGGCCAAACGGTTAGTTTTATGATAAAAATTGCTTAGATCAAAATTGTAGATCAGAAAATTATCTACAAAATTGTGATTTCTATTTTTTCTCTAATATTTATCGTTTCTGATAAAAAAACCTTTTAAATAATAATTAATATTGATCCAATAATGTCCGGAGAACGCAACAATATAGTCAAACATATTACGGAGAGTGCAGCTCCAGCCTACATTCGAAAGGCTTTTTCTCCCACTATTTCTCGTGATGTTGTGAGCAAAATCCAGCCAGCCAGCAGGATTCCAAATAACTGGAAATAATGCTCAGGCATTTACTTTAAAAGAATTAACTTTAAATGGTTTGAGAAAGGCACGCTTCCGATGAAAATACCAAATTGAAAATGGAACCGTTGAAGGAGGCTGACAGGAAGTAAATTCTTACTTTTAATAGAGAAAAAATTTATTTTTTTCAGTAGGCTCAACAAAGCTCCTAACGAAATTTCTCATTATATCAGCCTCCAAGATAAATCATATACCTACTATAAACAAATGGCATAAACTTGTGAATGTAAACCCCAGAAGCGATTAACTGGTTGTGTTTACATCATTCACAGCAGCTGTCTCAAGAATACAGATATGCTAAGTGTTCCTCAACACCGACCTAATAAAAAGAGTCCTTTCTAATTTTTTGCATCGTCATTGTGTGAAACGCTTCACCATACACTATCATCTAGTACATTACTTTCAAACTCTTTCCACGTCATGCTCTAAAACGCTATATTTCTCTGGGTTACTTTTGATTATATCTTGAAACTGTTTTTTACAATTCTTCTTCAATATGGTGATTTTTATTTTGACTAATTTACCATTGGAATTAGATTAATTTTTGTGCATATTTAGTTTAAATTGTACTCTCACAGGAAAATGAGTCTATTTAAACTTCTCGTTGGTCTGATAACGCTGCGTTTGAAAGGCAACCATACAGCCAGTAGCATTACAGATAGCTGAAATTCCATTCGAAGGTATTTTCTTCGGTAGGGTTAACTTGATAAAAAAAAGTTTGTAGAATCCCCTTATCAAATTAAAATACCTATCCGAAGGTGTTACAGTTAAGAGAGACTGGTAGGAAGAAAATTCCTTCTTTTTGTGGAAAAAAGTTTTTATTAAAGTTGGATCAACAAACCTCATAACGACATTTCTCAGATTATCTGCCTCCAAGATCATCCGCACGAAACATGCTAATAGCCTTCCCAAATATTCTGGTATTTTGCTTAGCCTCCATGAGATATTTTATCCACTGTTTCCTGAGGTATTTCAACCCCTTCATTTATTCACCCTTTATTTTCCCTTCCCTTGTCAAAATGTCGATCATACAATAGGGTTTAATACTGTTTGAGTTTTCATTTATTTCAGAATTAGGAACAGAAATATTTAAACCCATATTTTAAATTAGTTCTTTCTTATGCTTACCTCCAGTAATTTGCTTAAATGCCAAATGATCAATTCAAAAATTCATTGATCCTTTTTCAGATATCTGTTTATTTTCTTTAAGAACTCCTTCAATCGGTTTGTAATTCAACTTATTAACTTCTTCTTCTTCGAATGAAGCGTCCCATAAATTACACATGGAACTCACTATTTCATTCGTTTCATTCGTTACACTTCAAAAGAAAATCTCAGGATAGCTTAGGTATTTCAGAGAGCATATTTTCATCTTTTCCCTTCTTACTATGCATCATTATTTTAACTAGTACCTTTGATCTATTTTAAATTCGTTTTAAGAATGAGTTTTAAGTTTTAAGCGCCTTGAAATAATAATTGAATTGTGGGTAAACTGTTCTCGGGATTCCCACCGGGTTAATTCTTTCACAACGGCCAAAGTTTCAAGCTCAGCCTCGGCGCTCATCATTAATCGTCTCGGCGCTCATCAATAATATTTCAGCCCTAATGATGAGCACCGTGACGGAGCTTGAAAAGTTGGCCGTTATGAAAGAACTAACCGGTGTGAATCCCGTGAACAGTTTACCCACGTTATTCGTCGGGAAAGCATCAAATCACATTTTATGAGAAAATTTCTTAGATCTAACTTCATTACTTGATAGATAAAATAGCGAGACACTAGGGAGTCTCCAATATTTAATTGATAGATTACATCTAACAGAAATTTATTTCTCTTCTTCCTTCCAAGTTCTTTTTAATCATACCTTCAACCGTCAATCTATTATAAAGGCAATATTTCTACTTTTCGCAAGTTCTTTCCTTTATTCTTCATCCCCACAGTATTTTTTCAAAAATTATACTGTGTGAGCAGACTTTTTAATACACTTATTCCTGAATATTTTACAAATAACGTGTGTCCATACTGTAACTGCCGGATGTCGGGTAATGTAAGTGCCGTTAATATCCAAGAGAAAGGAGTCATCTCGAATATGAACAAAAATATATTCGAACCACATGTCGCAAGTCTGAAGGTTTAATACCCAATGCCCTGCTTATTTGATTTTTCTCTGGTTGTTGATGTGAAATATTCGGAATTATTGATGGGCGTCATTATTTATCCTCTTTCGAAGGTGTATGTAAGAATACCTCTCTTTCAGAGCAACACGGATAACATCGTATTAGAACCTCACCATACTTCCAGGAACCGCAGAAACGATATCTTAAGAGAGATATTTTGCCGAACGGATAGGTAGAAGAATTCGTTTTCTCCCCCGAACAATAAAGGACTTTGATAAATACTAGGTGCAACTTCGTTAGAGCATTTTCTTTTTACTCGTCATTGGCTGGTGTGAACACACCCGCAGTACGCCAAGGGATGCGGCTGAGCACGGAGGGGAGGGTGGAGTTGACCCAGTGAGGACCACCCGGTGACACGGATCCAGGGCGCGAATATCCTCCGGGGAGAAGTGCACGGCCGGTGTCACGGTGGATAACCCCGGAATAGAGCGATGCATATTCAATTCGCGGCGGCGGGATGCCTGCCCGGGCGCCATTGGGAGGGGGGGGGGAAAGGAAGGAGCGAATGACGGGCCATCGGAGAAACTTGTCCAACGGCCTAATGTCGTGAATTTGCACCTCCGCAATGCCTTATATAGATCTTTAACGGCATTAATATGGGCCACGATTTATCATTTTCAAAGAACCTCAGCCTCCTTTTAATTAAACAGTCAATATTCTTCACCTATAAACAAGAAAATATTATTTGCAAATTTGAAGGAATTAGATGAACTAGTTATGAACCGAATTATCTCATGACGAAATTCTAATGTACATAAAAGGCATAGATATTCAGAGTACTGGGATGTGTCAACTTGTTCGTATCAACATAAAAAGAAAAGAAAATAAAACTACGAACAAGATCAAAGGTATATCCTCGCTATTCCATGCAATCATTTTCATCATTAAAATTGATAAATTTTTGTGAAAATTTGTTTGAAATATTTACTCCGAAGGAGCCTGAACCCGCCTTCGCCTCATGCGCAAATATTATTTTCATCTTACAGTTCCTTATCAAGATGGAATGAGTTTCCGTTAGAGTAGCAAAAGAATCTAGATATATCTACTATGTATCTATGACTCTACGTGCCACCACACAAGTCCCCTGAATTGTAGCGCGACGGAGGATGGTAGTACACCAGACATGGGTAAAAATAATAAGGGGTGCTTTGGAGATATTTAACAACCAAGTCCTATGTATCGCATATTGAAGCCTTTTATAGCTCGAGGGAGTAACGAACACCCATCCCTATCAGCTCGACAAAATATCTCTATTATTTTATTGCTCCGTTGGACCGTGAGTTATAGTGAGGTTCAAATATGATGGTCTTAGTGTCGATGTATGTCTGTCGCGTTGCCTCTAAATCTCTAGCTCTGAAAACTGAGCAATGCCCTCTCTTTGCCCGTAATATTCTTTGGCAAAACGCACAGCTTATATTATTATTACGCTGAGTTCACCGATTAAATTTTTCTACTCCGTGCTTAAGTTAGCAGAGAAATAGTAAATGAAAAAACTGATGAACTGATGTATTGCCCACGATCTTTCTTTTGTTTAAACTTGCTTCAACGACTCAGTGCCATCATTAGATTGATTGGATTGATAAATTATTAAATCTCTCACAATAGGCCATTTACATACTCATTGCAAAAGGAAAAAAATTAAGACAGCATTTGCCCTAATAATGACGTTGAGGCATTTAAGCGCGTCCCAATAAGAATAGTACCGGGCACGGTGCAATAAAGTTGATTATTTTAATATACTTAAAAGCCATCGTACATCGCCTAAAATCGTCTATTTACTTAATTGAGAGACTTATGATGACTGCACAAAGGAGTGATCCAAATTCCTCAAATAATTTGATTGTACATAGCAACGGCGTTATTCAAATACCTTCATGATTTTCTATGCAACAATATGGATAAATTTTAGAAAATTGGTTAAACAATCTCATGTCAGCTGCGGCGGTTAACATAACGCGAGCATCGGAAAGAGAAATGCACTCAGGGAGGAGGTATAAGAAGCGGGGCGTATTCATTGGGTTAAAAGGTTCGGGTTCCTCTCCACATTCTCTTCTCAATGATATGGAGAGGGAGGTGGGGATGGAAAGATAATTAACAAGTGGTGAAGAGACTCGGAATGAAAAAAGGTACGAGAAAAAGTAAATGAAAATGTTCGCAACAGACAGTCGGAGTGAGTGGGTGGGTGTGTAGTTAATGGCTTGCCGCTTTCGTCGGATGGAAAACAATCGCGTTGCGACAAAGAGATTGCGAGGGCGGTTCCTCTCTCTCTCTCTCTCTTAAAAGAGGAGGATGCTAGACAGGGATTTCTGGATGGGGTGAGGAAGATATAATGCGAGTCGTCCCCCCCTCCTCTTCGTGTCCGCTGGGACAACTGCAGCGCAGGTGGATTTGAGTTACGCTCCCAACTCCACCAAAATGTGTGGGGGGGGGGAGGATATAAAGAATGAAAGAGAGTGGATGGACCCCTTGTTATCGCCCTGGTGAGTAACTTGTGAAAGGGGTAAAAATATGAATCCCTACCTCCTCTCTTCCACGCCCATTTTTCCACTCAATCAAAAAATAAACAGATCGAGACAAAGAGTTCTGAGTTTCAAATAAATAGAGCAATGAAAACATTTATAACATTACAGAATCGACCTCCTGATGCACCATTTTGAGGAGTTAGTTTCGTGGTCTCACGATCTAACCTGAATGGATTGAGGGCTCAAGGGGAGCCCTTCAGGGATACAACACACCGGGGCCGGGAACCAAGCCAGTGTCTTATACGCCCGATCACCCGGGGACGGGCTGGAGAGGAAGGAAAAAGGAAAGAGGCACCGCCGCGATGGGAGCCCGCTGACACTTCTGTGGTAGGATATGTTCGGAAGGGATGGGACGAGGAAAAATACCTCAACGTTATAGAAGCGAAGAGGGCCCAACTAAATAGCGAAACCCAGCAAAGCCATTAATGTTCTAACGATTTTGGAGGATCAATCTTTGAGGAAGAATAATCCAACGGTCAAATCGCTAGATTAAGTGTACAACAAAGCTTCTCAACCTAAAATGAAAAGAGATCCGCTTCACCGACCTCTGTGGCGGTGGGGTAAAGTCCTCGCCTTCCGAGCCGATGGTCGCGGAATCAAGTCCTGCCTGAGAAGGCTCACCTGTGGGTATCCTAAACATTGTTGTAAGTAAACTTTTATTATAACCTTGCTAAAAAAATGTAAATGGATGCTTTCGATGGTACGAAAATAAATAACTACACTGAAATACCTCCACCCTACCCAGAGTCAAAGATAAAATGCCTAACTCCACCACCTGTTGGTACACACATTCATAACAATCCATGCCTCAAAAGCGGAGAATTCAAAACTTAAGCCGTTTTATTTGTGGCTTTAATTCCCAAACTCCCTCAGACTGTGTGTTGGTATGAGATGAGGGTGGCGGCGGTTGAGAGTGGCTGCATCTCATTTTAATCCCGAGCGAAAAACTTGTAAAGTTGCAAATACATGCATGAATTTCTTTATCTGCTCATCCGCGGCCATTATCTACCAAATTAATAAGTAAACCATCCGCAGTACAGGAGACTCTAGCTCTACGATAATAGTCCGCTCTCGATCGTAAATCGAATTCCATCGTATGCTGATTCGGCATTTATTCCGTTTAAGGAAAAGATTTTAAGAGCATCAGTGCATTTAAATGTTGTATAGCAGAAAAATTTATTTTAGCAAATACGGTGTACCATTGCATAAATAATGACATTAATCTACAAGTGGAAATCAAATCGAAAAAATTTTAAATTTTGAAATTCACCAGCAAATCAGCTCAAATTGTACGCCAATTCCATCGTTAGTCGAATCCATCGCATGATTAAAATATTGGAGCCATGCTATTCTCGGGTGAGCTACTTACACAGGATTAAAAATATAAATCGATATCCTTCCTCATTCTAATCATTACTAACCATTGGTAAGTAATCCTTTATGAATGCTGAAAAATTATAATTTGTAGCATTCAATGGAGAATTCTACTCGTTACCTACTCAGTAATCCTGTGATGAATCAGTAATCAAAACCATTGGTAGGTATTAATTATATGTTCCCATGATCTCCCTCCATAGAGGAATAAAATAGCGTTCCATAGAGGCTATAGATTTAAATTTTGGTGTTTTCATTGATGAATAATGCTCTGTAAAATATTTAGCTATGATTTTGATAGCTACACGAATTGGTTTCAGATAAGGCCAATCATGTTGTGGGATTAGAAAAAAGAACTTCCTCATTCCTTTATTTCCTTGCAAGCATTTTTTTAAGAAATCGTTCTCTCAGTGGTGGAGTAATTTCAAGCAAAGCTAAGGCAGCAAAAACTACTAGAAATTGAGCTGAGTATAAGAAGAAAACTCCTTTCGACAACTTTTTTTAAACTCGGGTCAGCCAAATCGACTTTTTAAAATGTAAAGCCGGAGAGTGATAGAAGAGCTGCGTAAAACTAGATGGGAGGACATTTTAATAACATAAAATACATATACCAATAATTTTAAACAACTCAACAGCATAAATTCTCCGAATAAAGAGCTTTTTAGTGAAACTTTTCGGGAGAAAACTAAAGATAACAAGCCAAACAAGATATTAAATACTGAGTAATAAAAAATGCAATTGAAAATAGCATTGAGCCTTAATTTTTTTTCATATTTTTAATTAGATGTTTGAGTCAAAATTACGTCATGTATTCTTGAATACCATTGATTAGTACGAGATATCACGGATACAGAGCACACGCTACGCGCCTATGTCGATGCTCTAGTTTTTGTTGAAAAACAATTTCTGCCCGCCATGCATTTTTCAAAGTTCATGGTCTACTCCCTGATTTGAAATTTAATATTCAAGGTTGGTTTTTTATTGCTGAAATTTCAATCAATCTCAATCATGTATTCTGTCACTAACGATGACGATGCGAAAATTAGTTTTCTCGTTGTTTAAAAAAAGTTACGCCACAAAATTATCAAAGAAGTCACGTTCCATAGAGGCTATAGAATTAAAATTGGGTGTTTTCATCGATGAAAATTTGGTCTATAAAATATTAAGCGATGAGTTTGATATTACACTGGCGGAGCTACTCGTATTGGCTTTGAATAAGGTGATTGATCATGATAGATTGGAGAGTTTGTATAAAAAACGGGTGCTTATTTCTCTTCTCAGTTCAAAGTTAAACCCTATCAACAAAACCACGGACGTTTTACTGATAATATAGACTTTGAAAAAAAGGGTTAACAGCTTCCCTAGATAAAAATAAACCGGAAAAATGGGATGAAGAATAATCATTGAATACGATCAACAATGGATAAATATAGAAGCACTTAAGGTGGCAGAAATTTCCAGTCTTATATTAAATTCGTCCATAAGTTTATTCTAACTTATGACAGGAGAAAATCAGCTTTAAGATGTACTTGGCACTTCTCGATTAAAGAAGCTTTCAAATGTCGAGGACGGCTAGTTGAGGAATTATTATTGAAGTATTCCACCGGTTAAGGTAGATTTCCATGGAGCACTAAAGAAGAATTCTGGGATCCTCCCTATCCATCAAGCACTTCCCAATAATTCACAATGAGACCTAGTCCCTTTCATTCTATCTAAAAACCCTATTCTATTCCTTCCTCTCTCTCGTTGACCTAATATTCTACCCTCTAATACTGCTTTCAGCATACAATCCCCGCTAAGTACTCGCTCCATCCATACCTTTTGTCTCCTCCGTATCTCATTTAAAAGCTGCCTCTCTTCCCCCTCCATATCCAGCACTTCTTCGTTCTTCTTCCCCTCTGTCCACTCCACCTTCTCCATTCTTTTCCACACCCACATCTCGAATGCCTCCATTTTTCTCTCGTCCTCCTTCCAAAGTGTCCACGGTTCCGCACGGCAAAGAACTGCATTCCAGATCAAACTCTTCATTAACGTTTTCTTTAATCTCTTACATAACGATCCTCTCATATCGTAAGCTCCATCTTGTTTATGTACGCCTCCTTTGCCAATGCATATAGTTGCTCTAAAGTTTTTCCCCACCTACTTTTATCTTGAGTCTCATATTCCTCGCTCGCGATGCTTTACAAAACCGTATTACCTTGGTCTTCTTATGATTAATTCTCACCCCATACTCCACGCAACGCTCCTCTAACGCATTCACTATAGATTGCAGTTCCCTCGCTGACTGGCTAATCAATGCCTGATCATTTGCGAATCTGTTTATACCATCATTTCTCCCACTTTTTCTCCAGCTTCCAACTCATTCCACGCTTTCCTTACCATCTCCTCGGCGTTAACGTTAAAAAGCAGCGGCGATAGAGGCCACTACCGCTATCCTCTACCTTAACTTGCGCAGTCAGGGCCACATACAGATTACGAATCAGTCTCGTATCCTCCCAATCTACACCCATTTTCTTGAGATTATCCATTAACTTTCCCCAGTTCACTCTATCAAATACTCTTTCAAAATCCACGAAGCAAGCATAAACGTCCTGACTATATTCTAGGATCCTCTCAACCAGGGATATAATTATCGCTATTGCATCACGAGTTGACTTTCCTTTTCTAAAACCAAACTGATCTTCGCCCAAATACTCGCTTGCCCTCACCTCCATTCATCTGGTCAATATCCTCAGTACTACTTTCGCTCCGTGCGATATTAGGATAATATTCCTATAATTTCTGCATTTCACAGCTCTCTTCTTTTTCGGTTTCACGAAATCCTCCGGCCAATACCTCTGCTCATAGATCCTGCGTACTAGTTTGAAAAACCTTTTCTTACTATCCCTACCAAGACTCTTCAGAAGCTCACACGGGATATTGTCCACGCCTGCTGCTTTCCTAGCCTTCAAATCACTGCTCTCTCTGCTTCCGAATCTAATATCTCCGGCCTAAGATTATCCTCCTCCACTGCACTTTCCTCATCTAGAGTCAATCTCTCCGGCCTGCCATACAGATCCTCCACGTATTCCTTCCATCTACACTGTACCTCTCCTCGCTCGATTAGCATCCTTCCATCTTTAGCCCTAATTTTAGACATGGCTTGCCCACTTTTGCAGTTACTTAACTCAGGCGTACAACGCGCCTATCTTTCCTTCCTACTGAAACTTTTCCTTTTTCTCACACTGTCTTTTCCACCAATCCTCCCTTTCCCTCTTAGTTTCACGTCGTAATCGATTATTTAGTTCCCTATACCTTCTTTTGCAAGAAGTTAAGAGTGGAAGCATTCGAAATGTGGTGCTACCGAAGAATGATGAAGATAAAATGGATTGACCGTGTGAGTAACGAGGAAGTGCTAAGAAGAGTGGGAGAAAAGAGAAACCTCCTAAAAACCTTATGCAGAAGAAGGGACAACTTAGTTGGCCACATTTTGAGGCACGATGGTCTGATGAAGACAATCGTTGAAGGACTAGTGGAAGGGAAAAAGGGCAAGGGATGGCCCCGAATGAGTTATATAGGACAGGTTATAAAGAATGTAAAAGAGAAGAAATATGTAGCTATGAAAAGATTAGCGGATAGGAGAGAGAAATGGAGAGCTGCGTCAAACCAATCTTAGGATTGTTGACTGATGATGATGACATTCTTATGCCCTGCTCTGTGTCTACGTTCTTCCACTTTCTCCTCTCCTCCATTTCTTTTTCATTTCCTCCGTTATCCACGGCTTCTTTATCCTTAAATTGTCAACGTAGCCAATTGACTTCTCAGCTGCTTTGACTATTTTTTAATATTATCCCATCTTTCCTCTACAGTCTGTGTACTATCAATTTCCCGGATACTTTTTTCCACTAGTTCTTTGTAATTTTCCTCACAGTCCCCTTCAGAGCTTCTACATTCCATTTCTTCGCCTTCCTAACTTTCTTAAGTGTTTTGAATCTTACGTTGCATTTCATGAGCACAATGTTATGGTCTGAATCCGCCTCCGCTGCAGGGAAGCCGCACAAGTTTTTCACACTATACCTTGACCTCTGTCTTACCATGATGTAGTCTATTTGATATCTCCCCACATCCCCTGGACTTTTCCATGTGTACCTTCGCCCTTTTTGATGATTGAACCACGTGTTTGTGATGAATAACTTGTTTATCTTGCAAAATTCTGCTGCTTTCTCTCCCCAGTCGTTCCTATCCCTAATCCAAATTCTCCCACTTTGTTTCCATCCCTACCCCCCCACCCCCGACTGAAGCGTTCCAGTCCCCCATCACTTCCAGATTTTCCTTACCCGGAGTTTCTCTAATTATTTCTTCGAGCTGTTCATCCTCCCTATGACTGCTAGTGGGCATGTAAACTTGAACTACTAAGGTTGGTGGGTCGTGCCTCAATTTCTACCACAAGAGTTCTTTCGCTTTCCTGATCTATACCTACCACACGCTTACCCATCTTCCCGTTTAAAACTAAAGCGCGCCGACTTTCCTCCCCACCACGATATATAAACCTGTAATCGTCACTCCAATAGTCCCCACCATCCCTCCATCTCACTTCGCATATTCCTAAGATACCTATCCTTCCATTCGCCATTTCCCTTTTGTTATTTTCAAACACACCCTCATCATTGTAATAAAAATAATAATAATTTCGTTTATTTTCGTGGGCACTGAGGCCCATGAGAAAATAAATGTACAGCTTTTTACATTTTCAGCATTGGTACGTAAATAGAAGAAAATAAATAAACTTCAGACTAATGCATCTTGTGCACATTGTCCTCACATTCCATGTCCCGATACTAATCGATGCCTCCTTTTTCTCCTCCCTCTTTATCTTCTAACTCTCATCCTTGGCTGAAGCTGCTGCTGGTGATCTTTTGCACGTTGGATGTAATTAAGTCGTTAGATGCAATAATTGAGCAGGCTGAAAAAGATGATATTGAAATATGTCTGCAAGTCGTTAGATGCAATAATTGAGCAGGCTGAAAAAGATGATATTGATATATGTCTGCAAGTCGTTAGATGCAATAATTGAGCAGGCTGAAAAAGATGATATTGATATATGTCTGCAAGAATTTCGCAGGGTAGGACCTCGAGGATTTTGCTTTACTTGTAATAATTGCTTGCTTAACCGGTAATAATTGTAAATTGGCGTTTTCTTTGATTTCCATTAGAAATTTCAGCGAAAAAAGTCTGATAAATTGCATTTTAACTTGAAGATGATATTTCTATTCTTCTCGCCTGAAGATTCATGCTATATAATACGGATTTTTTTTTTCTCCCGGAGAAGCGGGAGATAGCTAGAGGTACACAGAACAGCGACGAAGGAAAGAATAAGCTAGATAAGCCTACAGGTGCGCATTCTCGCGAGAGGATTTTAGAAGTAGGGGAAATAAGGCGAGTCTTCGGTGTTCTTTGTTCCACTTATCGAAAATAGATTATCTGCTCGAGTTGCACGCTCCAGACCATCTACATTAATGATGCTTTTGGGAAAAATCTATTTTCTCATCGATCTTCGGCCAAGACTTCCGTAGCGCAACAGGTTCATTATCATATATCGATTCTTGCGCACTCGGCTTTAACGGGTGGTATAAATATTTCAGAGTGCTTGAGAATCAATTACTATCCGTACTTCATGGAGTAATGGTGTTCTTCTCAGCGCTCTTTTTTCAAGAATCTGTGAAGATGTTACAGTTCAAAGTCACAGGAGGCGGAAAATCGGTGTCACTTTGAAATTCCCGCTTCTAGCTTCATCGCGCGTCCAGTACGATTTATAGTGAATAAATCGTAGCCATAAATTCAGTGCATTAATTTACAATAGTGTAATATCGTTGGCATTCCATTTTTTTAATCAAATAAACGATTTTGATCACTACCACTTACTTAATAGTACTCACACACTTTTCGATGGACCTCAAATTAAATATCGGAGTCATCATAACTTGTTGTTCACGCTTGAAATTTCATAAAGGTTCTACTTCTCCAGTTACCATAGGGTAAAACCTGCAGCACTTAGTCGAGGCCAAAATTAAAAAAATAGTTTTGGTACTCTATTGTTCTTAACCTTTGTAAACAGTAACCAGTAACTTGCGTAGTGGAAATGCGCAAAAATATCCATTTTAGACTAAATTGCTGAAGTAAAGTACACTGAAATTGTTGATGTCCAAAAAAGATTGCTTTTTCGCGAAACAAACTCGGTATTTGGAGAGAAAAATGTTCCAAAATATGGGATGACAAAAGATTTGTGTCAGGTGATCTTTTGCACATTGGATGTAATTAAGTCGTTAGACGCAATAATTGAGCAGGCTGAAATAAATACGTAACATTGAAATTTCTTAGTACTCGTTACAGTGTTTTCGGTCTTAAGTTTCCTAATTCTGTGTAACCACATGAGCGCGCTAACGATATACTTTGTCATTACGACAGGAAGAGAATGCTTGAAATGGAAAATAGTACTATGCCTTTATTATTTTAATCGATTCCTTACCTGAGAAAATCCTTTTACTGGATTTCGGTACATCTTCATCGGCTTTGGGCTTTTTCATTAAAAATTTATGTTTATATAATTAATATTGAACAACTTATCTAATATTAAGTGTATTTTGACTAAAAAACATAACTATTAGCTATAAGATCCGTAAAAATAAATCTTTCGGTGATAACGTACTATGCGAAAAATTTCTAAGCAAATTTTTTAAGCTAAAAATACCCCCTCCAGCGCCTCCAATGGTACTATATGGAACCACGTTCTATCCCCATCACTAATAGGGCAAGAAAAATAAAATTTAAAACTTATCACTGAGAAATCGATGCGCATTAAAATAAATTGTAAATCCCTGGATTCGGAGAATTATTTCCTCAGGCGTTACAGGGTTAATGATCAGCGACATCCAATGGAAGCTGATGAATTAGGAGTGCCGAAGGTAAGGAGTCATAATGTCTTGGAATGCCCATTTTAAAGATGTCTCGCACAAATAAATTTAAACTTAAGTCATTATTTACGTTCTTATCGTCTTCGATAGCTAAGTTTCCCAGAGAAACTCAAAAATTCTCTATTTCTACTCACCTCGTCCTAATAATTTGTTCCAGCGCCCGTAAGACTTAATTATGCACGCAATGGTGCAAAATCGATACACAAATTCATAAAGCTGTTGTATTTATGTAAATTTTACCTCACCATTTACTCAAATGCTTTTATTATATTTGAGAATCGGGTATATATTGACAAAGTTATATACTCTATATGACCTGAGTTACCAAGTACACATAACGTACACGTAAGCCTTTGGCTGTTCTCCGTATATCTCCAAAATATCAATTTTAATGCGCACTCCTTTATCACACGCAGGGCAACCTCAGAATCTTGACTACTGATATTAATGATCTCGAAGCGAGCAATCACTGATTTAATTATTGGATACTCTTTTGGAAATTGGAGAGATATTTTTTTATGAATTATCTAGGTACCTAGAAATCCTTATGCATAAAGCCATCACATGAATTCTAAATTGAAAAAAATAGGAGACTCGCGCGGTAGGTATATGAGAATTTAGGATGCTCTGAAAATGTCAAGATGAAATACGGAAAGTTTTTAAGGAGCCAGAGAGTCAAAATGCGACAAATCGTACGACGAGTGATGTGTTCCCCTGAGGAGAGAGCCCTGCAAGTATAAACCTATATAAAAATCTGAGCGTGAATTTCACCTTCAGCCGTTTTTTCTGTACATTGTGAAATATTTTAAGGATGAAACGAGAGGAGGGAGACTACGTCCACCAATGGTTGACACGTACTGATACGACGTGGCTGGCCACCGATTTCATTGGTCTTCAGGAACCCCTTTCCGGGGCAATTGGGCACGCTGCCCAAGTCAGCGATTACAACTACTGGCCACGGACCCTTGTGGGTGTGAAAGGGAAGGGGGTTATCGGCGATTTAAGATGCGCCAAATGGAGGAAACGAATTTATGGCGCGGAATCTGTCGGGGCAACGGAAATATATAAATACCTAGCCGGCCCGGCCGATAGCAAAGGTCTCTCCGAGGAGAAGAGAAATATTCCGGGGTCGAAGGGATGAACGAATAAATCAGGCAGAGGTTGAAGGAAAACCTACACCTCCCTACTGTCTTTCCAGCTTCGCTAAGAATGACCTCATATATCTACATACTACCCCATTGTCATCCTCGATGGGAGTGGGCGGGGGGTGTTAAAACAACAGGCCGCTCCCCTAAAAAAATGTACACGTCAATAATGTTTAGGTTAAGAGAAGTTGAGATGAAAGTGGATTTGCGGATTATATCGTGCGTAGAGCACCTGGCCATTTATCGAGGAGTGTCTGGTTCAAACTTTATTCGAATCCTATCCACATAAAAGGCCATGTTTCCACACCCTTTAGTACTACAGTCCGTATCAGACTCTTCATCAGCCTTTTCTTATAAATCTTACTTAACGATCCTCTCATCAGCTCTTTCCAATTCATGAATGCCTCTTTAGTTAGCGAAGTTCTCTGCCACATGCCCTTACTACTGTTCAGTCAGCTTCTAAAGTTTTAACAGCCTACTTTTATCTAAAGCCTCCAATACTTAAACTCGCGATGCTTCAATATATATTATCCCTCTAACTTCTCCACCAACAAAGGTCGTCTCTTTCTTCAGCAAACATATTTTGCTGGGTGGGACTCAATAATCCAATATCCCCACTCTAACGCGCACTTTTTTCTCTTTATTTGTTGATGGCTCATGGCCTAACAGCCCTAATCACACGCCTGTTGCAACAACATATGGTGTAGTACGAAGGTACAGAAAGCATAGCCACACAAGAAGTGGAGATTCAAGTGAAATAAAAGCGAGGAGTGGTGTCAGAGAGTAAAGTTTAAGAAGGAGAGGGAAAAGGTGAAACTCTAGATATCTGTAGCCGAAGGAAGAGTTGGAATGTCACACCACCTGGTGTCGCGTCGATAAATTACGGCTGGTCCACTCCCGACTCGAGAAAGACACAATCTCTCCCCGCAACCAGCAAATTGCCCTTTCGGCCGCCCGGCAAAGGATTCTCTCCCTCCCCCAATGCACCCTCATAAATTGCCCTCAAAGGACAAGATTCCAGGGAAAGGAATTTTAGCGAGCGTCCATATGTTAAACTGCGCGTTAATCTGAGGCTCCGCTGACGATTCGTATCGATCACATGGGCTGGATTCAAATGGCTCGGACAAGGAGAGGAAAAAAAGATTCACTTGGTACGTTCAACTCTTATTTGCAACAATGGCTTTGATAACATTGCGTCATTATAAACAAAAGTGCCGTAATAATTGATGAAGATATTTAGCAGTGTCGACACTATTGCCGGAAAAAAAGTTCCCGTGTGGAATGTACCAAGCACAGTGGCGTAGCGAGGGGGGGTTCCAAGAGGTCCGTACCCCCCCGCCGAAGTATTAAGATGTATAAAAACAATTATGTAAGTATGGGACAGGGGAGAGTCCACAAATGATAAATTATCATACCACCATAAAAAAGATTTTCCAATTGTTTAAATTATAAAACAGATCAAAATAAAAAATAGAGAACAAAATATTCAAAAATCATGACTTTGCAAAAGATTGCTTATAAAAATGAAGTTTTTTCGATCATGAGAAGTGTTAAGATTAGTTAAAACCCTGACTAAGCCAATTATCATTTCCTATTCCGTGGTTCCCCAAATTCAAAGAGGGAATGCTTATTAGATGAAATATTATAATTTAATTATTTGATAAAGTAGTGTCATAACAGGTTCAAGAGACATTTGCCGTAAAAATATTTTTAATGTCACAAGATTTTTACTTTGAATTATCTTTATTGATCATCCCTTTCCCAAGAAAAAATCCGTGTAAAAGTTGTTGCATTACCTTTATCTTATCTCAACATATCAAAATCTCGTCATCTAAATACCGACATAGTAGAGTTCCGCTAGTCTGGACTATTTGGGGCTTAAGTTATCCACTAGATCTGTTTGGGCAATGCTCGCATTATCACAAATGAAGTAAAATTAAGAAAGTGTACGACTTTTCATCCATAATTTCTATAATAAATATTTATTTATGGCATAAAAAAGACACTACTACGGCTTAAATGAAACTGTGCAAAAGGCTTGACGAAAAAACTTCAAACTCTTCTAATAGAAATTACGCACAGTGCATTGGCCAGTGCCGTAGCGTTTCACGTTCAGGAATTTACCGCTCTGCCATGATTTACGGGTTTTCTGGACTTCCGGGTTATCGGTACCCGAGTTTGCGGTACCCTGGTGTAATAGAGCCAACCCATAAAGAGAAAAATCTCAGAGGAACCTCGATGAAGTGCCGAAGACTAGGAACTTAAATAGGAAGGATCCTAAAGCACGCCTGATGAGTGGGATAAGATTGTTTTCACTGTTTCAACATTGCTTATCCTTTAACCCTCATTAAACGCCCCTCCCCTCTTTTCCATACTTTTTTACGAGATACCCTCACCCTACAATCTAATACCCTCGCCCTAGATTTAAGCGTCTTGGCTGTGTGGATCTTTCCGACGAGCAGTATCCTCCTTGTCTTCTCATGGATGCAATCTCCTTCAGCGGTTTCCGCTTTTATTCTCGCCATCAAATTTTTATTGCCTTTCGGACGAGGCGAGATATTCAAGCAATGTCCTTACCTCTGCCGTCTACGTGAAAATAATCATCCTTATGCATTATTTATGTCTCTCAAGCCGGGACCGTTGTCCTATGAACTTGGGCTTCGATTAAGTATGTAGCCACAGAGTCACAGTATATGCGATAGAATTACAAAGCGCCACAATACACCGTTTAATGTTGTTACATGAATTGTGAATTAGCGCTCTCTCAACTCAAGAAAACTTTCGCTCGAGAAAACTCAAGAAAACAAGCGTTCAATTCAAGAAAAAATCCGCACTGTACTTTTCCATGAAAAAATGGAGGCCATGAAAATTTGTGTACCTTCGAAAATCCTCATTTCAAAAAAAATGATACACCTGACCGTAGTTTTCTCACGGTGAAATACAGCACTTGTACATATACAATTTTTTAAGGTAAAAGGCCACATAAAAATGCAGAAGGCTATAAATCAATGGGTTTTATCAGCTTCCTAAACGCTTTCTTACATTGCTCTAAAATCAATATAAGATCAAGTTGCCACCTTTCACTTCTTTGAAGCAACATAGTCTGGTGATTAAGAAATGAAGAAATACATATAGTTTCAGAACCAATTGCTCTCCAAACAGTTTAGAATACATGTTTGAGTGTTACTGGCAATCACGCTAACAAGAAATCAATTTCTAAAAATGAGGTGCCGAAACTACAACCTATTCGGAGATACGACCCTGCTCCCTCCTCCTCAGCAATAACATTCCGAAAAAAATTTCGCCTGCGTTTAAGCTAACAGAGTAACATTTTAATGAACTTAAAAATTTTAATGAACAGGAAAAGAAATAAAATAATACAAAAATTGCAAAATCTATTAAACCATCTTAAATTGTAGTCCAAAGCTTCCTTACTTTTGACAGCTAGCGTTTATTGGTGTCCAATAACAAGTCAAGTGTCAACCTACTTCTCTGGATTTAAAAACTGTTGAGGATAACCATTAAGTTTCACAAACAACAAGGAGTAAATTGTTGTCATTTTGATTAAGGATATCAATGGTGTTATTGTTAAGTTCATCTGATAGAATAATCCTGCACATTCACTCGAAAAAAAACAACCCAGTTGGTTGATTGCTTTAAGGGAGTGTGGCTTTTTGGTAACACTCTGGAGTATATTTATTCTCGAAAACCAGTAATTATCTATCTTTCAGTATGTTTAAACCTAGAAGTAAGTTTTCTCATTTCATTTTCACCAATTTTTTATTGGCACTTTTTGTGGCGAGTTGTTTGTGCCTATAACTTTAAAATTTTCAGCAAACTCAACGTCTTTTTCATTCATCAGCCTTGTTTCAATAGACTATTAAGTGCCTAGTTAAATATCATCGGCTGGTTGTCTGTTCTACCTTGTTTTACGTGGAAGGAAACTTAGAAAAAAAGACAAGTCGTTTACCATTTCTTGGAACATTTTTCAGTAGCGTCCTGTTGCTGTTTTTCTGTCTTCAAATTAAGCAACTGTGATTTAAAATTTTCTATTTGAGTTGCTCAAATGTGAATGGCGATGCCGTAAACCTTCACTGAGTTCTTAAAGTTCTAGAAAAGCATTTTCCATTAATACCAGTTAAAGCCTGGAATTAGTTTCTGTTATTTTGTTCAGGAAGCCAGAAAACCTACTGTTTTATAAGCTGTACCTAGTTGAGTAATTTGAAGTTTCTTTAAAGTGCTGGACTAATGCTTCGTAGAAACTACACATAGCTGACACTGTTATCAAAATAGATACAACCCAATGGATACTAAAAACTCTTGCAATTTAAAAAATGCCCGCCTTCCGAGTTCAGTGCAGTTCTTTAATGAAGCATAATAAGCAACATAGAGTTTTTCTATAGTGAATTTAAAAGGATTTAAACTTCTGAAACTAATTAAATGACATCTGAGTCGGAAAGCACATAGGTTTTCACAATGCTAAACATTAACAGAAGGAAATTTCTCACAAGATAATGTCCCAATGCATTTGTTTTTACCAGTCATTGTAGAGGCGATAAGTTTGGCTAGTTAAGTTTAAAATGTTTCAGACAGACATTAGAGTGAAGATAGTTAATCAAAGAGTCAGAAACAGGTAGTGAAGATTTCTCGGGATTCACACCGGATAAGGTTCTACATACCTATACACTGTCACTGTTTCCTGGGAAACAGACATTACTCGAGTCAGCTTTAGCAGATACACCGTCAAGTTCCACCAGATTCAAAATACCAGTAGTGGTACCACTCATACCATTTTTAGGTAAAGTCCACCGAAAGCATGTAATCAAACTTCACTTAACTACTCATGGAAGTGCATTCATCTATTGTCAGACCAATTTCACATTTGTGTCTCATTCTTCACGATTTCATCGACAAATTTTTTCTCCATTTCCTCACTAATTCTCAAATCAATTTTGCATAAGCTTTGCCGCGCGTGCTTTAAGCTTTAAGTGTAAAATGCGGCCCATGTTAACTCCATTTAGTTGTTGCAGATCAACTTTCGTTTAAAACTTGTAAAAACGGCTATTCATTATTATGTTATCGCATTATTATTGTAAATATTCCTGCTTTATACTTTGGGATTTACTTGTTATGAACTCTATACCGATATTCCAATCCTCAATGATCACAGCGCCCACCACCCATCATGGTTCAATTCGTGGACATCACACTCCATCCGTCCGAGTTACCCATAGAGTGTTACCACACTATAGTCTCGAGGCGTCGCCACGACGGCGACCGCCAGAGTTGATCCAGCAAGGAGATGCGACCGCATTGCCTCTTTGAAGATGGCCTTATCGCGAGAAAAGTTATCAGCGTAAAAGAAGCGCCGACACCAACCAACACCGATGGCACGAAATCACTTCTTCAACCATATCCCCGAGGTCGGAGCCCGCGACGGGTCACGTAAAACTCAACAATAGGCCACTTAGAGAGCGGCACATAGGAGTTGATTCGCGCCAGCACTTCATGTCAACATATACTTGCAGAGGTTTACCGAGGTCGTAGCCAGATGAAAAAAAATCTTTGAGGGCAGGGAGTGGGTCCATTTGCGAACGCAGTGCATTCCAAGAAGGCTCTTGTGGAGAGGGGACACGTTACCACTCAAACATGAGGGTAAACAGTAATAATACTGATATCCTACCTATCTTTTTTCCATGTTCAAACAAAAATCAGCCTCAGATACTGGAACCACTTTGACTGACTCTTCCTACCTTCTATATCTCGGACTCTTAAATCTTTTCTTGTCTCTGGTTGAAATGTGAAATCCTTACCGTTATCTATTTAAAAACTCCTCCTCTCTGTCTACTTTCAAAGAAAAACTATTTAATTACTACCTCAGCAAGAAATTTTTCAATAAATTTTATTTTTTTATGGTATTTTATCACAAAGTATCTTGGATTTAATCGTCTGTTTTTTATCTCCCTCCTGATTCTTAATAATGTTCTCATTTTGTACTTAGTGTGATTTTGCTTGCATATTCTGACGAGAAAGTAAAAGAGAGGTGCTATTTGGGAAGCGCCCACCTTGAATATGTTACGAGCACTTGGGATCCGGTGAAGAATGATTTAATCCGTGAACTCAATAAAGCACCCTAAAGAAATCTACACGGTCCGTCAAAAACTGCCGTGGGCGTGCAGAAAGAGTTACACAGACATTAAAAGTATTGGGTTGGGAGCCACTAGAGACTCTGAAAGGTACTCTATCTATCACCGAAACCACTCCTTTTTTTTACACGGGTTTATAAATTAAGTTACCAAGTTTCTCGTAGTCACTCAAAACAAATCTGAGATCGAGTGATAAAGTGAGGACTGAAGTCTGAAATCTGGAATACGACCTCTAAGATTTAAGGTTCTTTCATTCACCGTCAACAGATGGCAGCAGTTAGAATATATCATTCTCTGATTATAATAATATTTTATTTGCAACATTTAAAAGAGTGGCATAATCTAACTACGAGTTATATTTGCCAAAAATAAGCATTTTTTAAATAAATAACATATATTTACGTCATTACAAATAGCTAGATATACTTTTTGTACCTGAACACTTAAGACATTACCCGAGCCATTGAGCTCTGCTTACAATATGATAAGGTTCACCAATTGTGTTGCTTACCGGAATTTTTAATCAAATTTTTAATGGTTCCCAACATATTCTGCGAGAACATTATGAAGGTTGCCTTAAAGTAGATACCTTAGGACATAATAAGTGTAGGAAGTATATTTAGTAACTATAATCATATGCTTCTAAAAATTTCAATTACGACTAACCACCCAGCAGTGGTGGGGGTTTGAAAAAATTATCATTCTATCTAGGGTAAATTGGATAGCCAAGGGAGGGTTATAGCCCCCTTAGTTACCTCCACCCCTCCCCCATAGATCCGTCACTGGTAGTCACTCTTGAGACCGTAGATGAATCTCCGCGGACTGAATTAGAATGAATATTCTTTTACCATTTTCAACAGTTCTCATTCAAGTATTTTATTGTTCAGTATTTTCACTGTGATTCTAGACTACGATCTTAACAATCTTAAATGCTACCTAGTCTAAATTACTTTTAAATATAGATAACAAAACAAATTGTTTTTTTATAATTCCACCGCAATGAAGCATAGATTAACCTATTAACACTGGAAATACGCATTTTGAACAATCTCGCGTGAGATTAAGTAGAGGGGAAGGGAGACGAGACAAATCTCACGATATCTCACTGAGGGGGGTCTAAAAATCGCCAAAATCACCTAATCACGTAATTAATGGACACCCCCATTACAGAATCTCGAATGAACAGCAATGAGTTCATTAATATTGAATGCATTGCTATCAAACCAAAACCTGTACGTGCATGCAAACTGTACACGCCGAATATGTGACGTTAATTAGTAAATTAAAATATCATTATGGCCACTTCTTTTGGCACAGACATAACAACAATATAGAATGATGTATATAATATGTTCTGCGCGAAAACGCAAGCTCTGCCACCGGACGTTTTACTTGGGCAGAGTCACCATGGTGATTGCATGGGTCGGTCATTGATAGCGGAATAACACCGCCTCTTGCGAGAGGCAAGTCAGCTTGAATAACCCTGCCAACCTTCAATTGGGCGCACTCAGGGTTTACACACGCTGTCCTCACCTTTTGGATTTTTGTTTTATTTTCATTTTTTATCATTTGACAACATGAAGAAGTGCTTGATATTCATTACGGAGGTCACCGGTTTGAATCCTGATGACGACTGGCAATTTTTTCTTGCTTTTCTTTTTTTGAACATTATTTGAAAACAGTATTTACCACGTGCTTCCTTTATAATTTTTGATGCAACCTTTTTTATGGGAAATCGCTCTTTGATTTCATTATGGGTATTTTTAAACACTCTTTAAATGAAAATACGGATATTCCAACGTACCAGAATCTGTATCTAAACCGTCCTTGTGCAGTGATGTCGATTGCGTATTTTTACTGGAGCCACTGTTCTTGTTCAGCCAAGCAATCAAGCTTTTGAGAAATTATTCACATCTAAACGCTTTTTCTTCTTCTCACTTCTTTTTTGCGCGCCGCTTTTGAATACACGATTCATATTACGACTCTGAATAGCATGATACTCTCTTACTAACCTAGCCAGCACTCATTGAACTACGCAGGATTTTGCTACCTATGTGAAATGCAGAATATTTGCACCGTGCGCGACTATTCCTCCTCAAGAATCGCTTCCTTCCTCACATCCTGTCCGCAGCACTGAGTTTCAAGGTTCATGATGCTCCTTTGTCAAAGACTCAGACAAGCGCGATGCGTAATGGTACCCATGCATTGTAATCTGATATCTCTTCTCCGTGACCTAATTGTCCAGAAACGCAGCTGCGGGGATATCGGGTTTCGATAGGGAACTGGAGACATTGGGAAGAGGGGAGGAGGGAAAGAAATGGATAAGGGGAGAGTTTAGAGAAGAGACGCGACCAGTGTATGCCGGCCACATCACGATACACGCGAGCGTCCTGGGGGGGCCCAAAGCTCTGGGCCCTCGGCGATCGCCGACCCATCTGGCCAGACCGCCCCTGGCTGGCGATATTTTGTAGAACCGCGCGACAATAATAGACCAACATTCCTTTTCAAAGTGAAAGATCACAAGGGTGCAGGATTCTTTATACACGCGAAATATGCGCGATTCTAAACTCACTCATATTACCTCCATCAATTCGTAACGATCTATTTTCAATCCCCCTCTTTCACCTCCAAAACCTTTTTTTATGAATAATCTCGCAACATGTTTAACTTCACGTTCATAACGACATAGCTTGTCGAAATTTGAATCGACTTATAAAAATCTAAGAGCAGCGGCGGATTCAAGGGAATTAATTTTCAATTTTTAAGTCGACTCTCCAAGATAAGCTTTTATTTCACCACCTTAACCAAGGGCGTACCCAAGATCAAAACTAGGGGCGGGCAAGCCATGGTTGTTCAAGTTGTTGGTAAGATTTAAGCATGGAAAAAGTGAATTAAATCAACATTTTAAGGAATCTGTTACAGCTCTTTATTAGATTTTGAAAGTATTTGATTGAAAAAATAATATTTGCAATTTTAGACATTTGCAATTTTTGCTTCAAGGGGGGGCAGTCACCCCCTCCAGGGCCTCGCTGGCTACGCCCATGACCTTAACAAACATTATATAAATTGAATTGAGGAGGCAGATAGGTACTTTGAGAGATCCATTATAAGATATGAAGTGATAGCAAAAATGTGTGTGAGACCTCATATATGTAAATAAGTGGCTTTTAGATATTAGTCAACATCTTTTAAACAACGTTTGTTAAAGATATGAAGAGATAATACTTTGCACTTTTCCTCATAAAACTTTATTTCAACTGAGTCGACATGTTTCACTGCACTGCAGCATTATCAAGACTCTGACAAGTACACTCTGTTGAAATAAAGTTTTATGTGGAAGATTGCAAAGTATTATCACTCCATATCTTTAACAAACATTGTTTAAAAGATGTTGATTAATATCTAAAAATCCACTTAACTACATATATCAGGTCTCAGACACATTTTTGCTCCCATGTATTGCATGCATCCAATGTGACACGGTAAGGAATGAACCGGTGACCCCCAAAGCAACGACTTTAATCCGTCCCTGTGTGTGGGGTAGACAAGCGTTCGCCTTTGACTACGCTAATTCCCATAAAGAGTCAAGTTAGGCAGTGTTAAGGGGTTTGGATAGGAGCTGCAGCTGTAAAAATGAGAAATTGCATTATTGTAAAGCGATAAATTAACGTTGATCCTCTTAAAAGTAGGCCAAAAGCGTCTAGTGAAGAACTTTAATCCAGAGCAGCATTGTTCTCATCGACCCAGTTCATGAATCAGCTATTCTAAAACTTTAGTCACCGGGCTTAATGAAGCAGTCTCGAGCCCAACTTGGACGACACCTCCAAGCTATACGAGCCACCGCTTATCGCAAAATAAGGCCCGTCATCTTGTGCACAGGATACTCGGACACCCATACCAAAGGAACACCGTTATCTTATTCTTCCTTTAAATAGATAACGAGCGCCCAGTTTTTCGTCTCAGATCAAAGATAGTGGACATGAATTTTAATTCAGCAAAGAATTAGGAATGAATATTTGAGAATCCAGAGTCTAAAAAAATGCAGGATTATCGCAGCCCGATGAAATTTTTTCCTTGGTATTCTATTGCCCAAAAAGTCAAATTACAAAGTAACACAATATTTAAGTGACACAACACTCAATTTATGCTTGGTCATCCAATATAAATGATATAATACTTACTCAAGGTAAAAAATACTTAAATTCAACGTGATAATTAACTCTCATGGCAGTCTTATTCAGTAGTCAGCCTATTTTGCTTAGCATGTCAATAGTTAACCAATCAGTATTCGAATCTCAATTTGATACTAACCACATATCCTGGTAAATAATTCGTGGATACCATTTGCAAAGGCAATTAAATTTTAAATGCAAACGACTCAGATTCAGTTTTCAGTCAAAATTTCCATAAATTATCATCCATGGAGAGGAAAAACAAATATGGCTTCAAAACAGAGATTTTGAGCATCTCATTTTAATATGATTTAAAGATATTCTATGGCAAAATGAGCCGACGTGTTAGGCCAGGTAGTTGTCCACAATTAATGGAAAGCAGTAGAACACATGTTATCGCAGAGGATGCGATTAGACGAAGAAAGTATTGGATTTAGAAGTATTCTGTTTGCTCGACGAGATGACATGTATCTCACGCTAAAAATCACAGATTCCCGAAAAATTTCACTTTCACAAGAGAAATCTGTGGCGAGGGTTCGCCCACGAAGAAGAGTGGGTGTGAAATATCACGGGTGATTCTACCATGAGCGGAAATGTATGCAGTTTACGACAGGAACAGATTGCTTCGGCCCAGATAGGTTGAGGGACGTGCCGGCGGAGAAAAATGATAGAGCATGCGACAAGCAGAGAGAATGGAGCGATTTTAGCTTGGAGAGAAGAGGACAAGGCTGGAGAGTTTTTGACGTGGATTTTCGGATGAAGAAAAATCGGCCAAGGCTCAAGCCAGAATAGTCAAGGTATAAATAACATGTATGATATATATTAATCATAGTCACCTGGTTAAACCACGCGGCTTTTCCACCGGAAACAAAAAAAGGGTTTACTGTGTGCTTTCAAGTTCAATTAAATCATATAATTAATTATTTCAAATGCATTCTCAAATATCCAACGTCGAATGCGATATTTCGGTAGTTTAATTTAACTTCGGAAACAAATAATGTCGTCAATCCCGAAGCTGGCCCAAACTGAATTCAAAAATAGACACGATCAAGATCCAAAGAATGCAACAAAAGCTAGCTGGACAAAATTATTTGTTACATGAACAAGGCACCATTTAACTAATACACACTTTAACAATCAACATAATGGCATTAATAATTTCTTTGGAACAGAAAAAAAATGAAAAATAAAGAAAACATTCCGATCAACAGACCTGATATATCCTTTGTTGCCCAAAAAAAGAGGAAAACCAATTTATGATGCCTCCCTCAAACAGCCACAATATACAAGAAAACCATTAGTGAAAATATTGGGGGATACATCGATCTGGCATACGAAGGCTCAAGGAAGGAAAATAAAAAAGGCTCCTAAAGACAAACATCTTGATTATTTGATACTATATCAAGGTTAGTATACTGTACTAACAATAAGAGTATACACCCCTATCTTACATTTACTAAGTTGAACAAAGACACAACCGTGCAATGAGTGGTTCCAATTCACCCAGGTTGCACGCGGGTTTCGAACCCGCGCGCGACTTCTAATTTAGCAAGCAAGGGCGTTGCCTTACAATTTTATAGAATTTAAAATACAAAGAGTGTTCAGAAAATAACGGGAATTTTAGCTTCTGAAGAAATATTTGTTACATTTATTTTGTCGCCCTCAAAATAGTCCTTGTTAGATATTATGCACTTGCGACAGCGTTTCTTCTAATCCACGAAACACTTCTTCAACTAGATCTTTGGGATAGCCTTTAGCTCTCTCAGCGATTTCTTTTAATGTTATCTAAGCATGTAAAACGACGCGACGGCACTTAAATATAGACTTCGCGAATGCTGTCCACGTGCTCTAATCGAGCCCACCAATCGACGGCGATGGATGTCAACTCCAAGGCATAAAACCAGGCTAAAGTTCCGAACCATCTCCGGGAGCGAACCTGGCACACCAACACTTCCCTAAAACAACCCCAACCATTTTCCTCGTTCCCCCTCCCTCCTCCCCTCTGCTTCACCTCCCCCCTCCTCCGCTATTCCAAGCCTTCGTGTCTCGATTTCCCAGGAGGGGAAAGTATCTCTCGATTACCTTCTCGTTTCCAGGGTGTTGTTTATCCAACCTCTTTCTTTTCTTTCCGAATTGGAACATGCAAGGAATCGACCGAAAAACATGCGTCCGATAGAATCGGCTTCTCAGTCAACAAAATCCCATCGTCCTTATAATATCACACAAAAAGCACACCCAAGTATTAGATAAGTATGTATTTATACTCTATTCTTATTCTTGTCTACTATGGACGTTTATTTACATCATCTGGACAAAAATTTCATATGTTGAATATTGTGTTTGTGTGAGGTTCGGTTAAAAACAAAAATATTTTATAATCGCTCTATACGAATTAATCCAAGATTCATATGATGTTATTCCCTTGTAACTGCTAAATTTGGCTTTATTTAAGTATTATAGAATTTTTCATAAACAACGAGGATGATATAATATGTAAAATAAACCACATGAGAAGTAATGAAAGCTTTCAAAGGATTTTAAAGCTTCTTTCGAGGAATTTATGCATGCCAATGCAGATAAATAACTTCTTTTTGCAAGAATGAGAGCTTCAAACTGTTGCGAATATGCAGATATTACGTTTTAAGGAGAAAATTTCCAACGTCAATTTGGATATCCAATTCTAAAAAATATCAAATGAAAGCTTTTGTAAGAGCGAAACCAGGGCGTTATTCAAAGGCCTGAATGGATCAATGTATATGGATATATTAAAAGCGTAAATGTGAACAACGAAGCATAATATGGTTGGAGTTCATAAATGCTGCCCAAAGTGAATTTTATTCGCTGCCATATTGAACCACCTGCAACGAACATTCATGGATGATAATGCGCTCATACGTACTTCATGCATAAATATCAAATTCACTCGAATATGGGGTCTTTAACACAATAACTGCAGTGTTGGTTACGATGAACCCTGTTCATTTTCACTTAAACGTCATCACACTAGCTTGCCAGGACTACGAATTGATTGTTATGACTTTCAATGAAAGAGAACTTACTCTACTACTTTATTGTGGTAAAATTAGTAAAATTGCATTGGAAGTGTGACTAAGAATTTTTGGTTTGAAATCAGAATCGATTTCTCTATGCTACACATTCTCCCTTGCTGGATGGGACTTCATTATCAAAGCCAGGAATTGCATCACAGTCACAAAGTGATGACAGAGAAGCCATTGGCTCCCCCTTAACACTGCCCCTCGATAAAATCAAAGGACGAAGGTTGAGTAAACATCCATTATTTGCACTTCGTCCCCATTACCCCTACCCCACTTTTCCTCCTCTGTGGTTCAAACCCATGGAATGAGAAAATGGATTTTTCCTCGAGCTCACCTTCCATGAGGACTCCTCATTTCCCTCTCCCCCTCCTACCAATAGGCATCTCCACCATACACCTTGTCCCAACCTGCTCTCCACCCCCACTCCTCCCCTCCTTCCGTTTGCCTTCTCTGATAAGGGAGGTGTGACTGGATTTCTTCCTAAAATTCTCCCACAATGCTCTAATTTCATGGTGCACATGAAATGTTCCCCGCCAAAAATTAGGCACTGTTGAGGGAGATTTTTCTTTCAAGTTGCAAGGAAAAATCAATCGTGATCCACGAATAATAGCTGAGTGCCCATCGGTGATAAGTGCATACGGAGTTTTAATATTCTACTGAAGATAAATCTGGCAGATGATGACGCAGTGCGTCGAAACCATGGTCGTGTGTTGATAAAGTATATGTGGAAAAACAAAGTAAAAAATTTTTCATTCATCATGAGCAACTTCCATAAAATAACGCCTCAGACTATCAACTTCATTTGAAAATAAACCACTTGCTTTGGCCGGGATTCGAGCAAAGATCTCCTGAATTCGCGCCAGGTGTTCTACTTCTTCCCCTATATCTACATACTTCCTCGCAGACATCCTAATTAGGCACGTTAAGGGATGGCAGGACACCAGCCGTTCACAAATAAAAAGGAACTGTTCCAACGAAATTCGGACAAGCACTCATTCAACTCCTTCATTGTTCGGGGGGAAAACGAATTCCCATATCTATCCGTTCGGCAAAATAACTCTTAATTTATCGTTTCTGTTGGATCTGAAAATACATTTGGGTTCTAATACGATGTTCTCCGTGTCGCTCTGAAATATATCTATCCTTAGCCCTTTATAACCCAGCGCTGTTTCTGGAGAAATCAAATCTCAAGATTTTTCATTTTGAAAACTTCGAAATTTTACACTCAATGATAATTGTCCTGGCAGTTAATATTTCATCATCAAAATTTACACTAAAAAATAATATTTAGTTTAGATATCTCCCAAATAGAGCTGAAAGTTTAAACATTTTTGATGTTGCTTAGAAGCAACATTGGGTTATAAAAGGTTAATCGCTCAATCAATCTAAGCATAGCGTGCATCCTCCAGATCTATAGCAGCTACCAGCCTTATTCGTTTAACATCTGTGTAACGCTTTCTGTACGCCAAATTCGAATCGAATCGAATTTGACGAATCGTGTAGCTTTCCTTTGTACCGTATTAAATTAACGGATTAAGTATTTCTACGCCGAATCCCATGTGCTCACTGCATATCCAAGGTGTGGCCGGACGAGTGAGAAATAGCACCTTTTACTTTTCCATCGAAATATATTCCCACAACACGCTTGATGAACCCCAGCCTCTGCGGAACTCTGTCACAAATATTTCTCGTATAAATACACGATAAAGTCAAAAATCATGCGAGTAGCACAAAATAATAGTTCACTAGCGAGTCACTATCACTAAAAAGAAAAACACATAAAAGGAAAAAACACTCAAACGATAAAAAAAATTACGTTAGAGCTTTCGAAGCATCTGCTTCAGTCTCAACATCCAAGAGGACACTGGTAGGGTATATGGGAGGCAAGGTCAAGGAAATGTTGGACGAGGGAAGGGGAGAGAAGGGAAAGGTGATGGGGGAGAGGGTATGGCAACATTAAGTCCAGGTGCGTTACATGCCTGTAATAGCCAAATGCATGCTAATTCTAGGGTGTGGAGGCTGTGGGCGGAGTCAGTGGAGGGGGAGGGATGCAATAACAGAAACTTTGATACAGTCATTAAAGAGGGAGTCGTGGGACAAAGAATGTAAGGGTGCTTAGAGAGATGCGTGGGGGGATGACGGACACAAGGAGGCGCGGTGATTATTCATTCTGAGGTTAATGGTGGTGGTGCATTGGCCTACATAGAAAGCGGGGCAGAAGTTGCAATGAAGGAGGTAAATGATGTTGATGGAGGCACAGGTGGCGGAGAGAAATATCGGGAGGCATTTAAGTTTGGGGAGAAAAGAGGGAGGAGGGAGTGGAGAGAATATCTTACAGGTTTTGCGTCTGGGACAGTTACAACGTGAGGGTGGGATGGTGGTGACTGAATGGGATTTCTGAAGAGAGCGGGTGGCTTTGAAATTGGTGCTTATATTTCGTGATCTTTTGTAAGTGATCCGTGGAGTAGTAGGGAAAATCTGGGAGGTGGATTTGTGGTTAGAGAGAATGGGGTACAAGTCTTTCAGTATATCCTGTAGGGCATGAGCGCCAGGAAAGTAGGTGGTGAGCATAGAGGGGGAACAATTTTTATCCTCGCGGGGTTTATTCGGTGTATATAGTTTTTTTCTTATTACGTTGCTTACAAGTTTTTCGGGGTACCCGCGGCGAAGACGAGAGGTGTGTAGTTTAGAGAGGAACTTTTTTTTATTTGTGAAGATCATCAGGGTTATATAAATATACTATATTTCTTTTCTTGAGCTATCGAGGAATATTTACTTCCTTCTCCGAGTTGCTGGTGCCACCGTAAAGGCGCGCCGCCGGCTAGTCCGCGAATATTCACTGAATAATATCCAATAGCCCTAGCCACAAATGTTACAATTGAGGATTCTCTACACGGTCCCCAGTAGTGCTTTTGCCCACCGCACATTTAAATGGAGTTACAAAAGTCGCCAGTCGCGTCGCTGACGAGCAGATGAATGCGAAATAAACGCAGAAATAAGCTACAATCAGGGCTGTTAATCGAGATTAATATTTCTAATGATGTGACCTACCAAATTCATGACATTTCACCAATATTCCTCACGACTGTAAATTTTACATGATAAATATCGAGAATGGGTAGATCACTACGTACTCATTGCCACGATGCGGACATTTTTGAAAACTAATTAAAATGCGACCAAAGTGGTAACAGGAATCAAGGTTCCACGAGACGGACAGGAATGTTCTCTATGTGGTCCCTTTGTTCCAAGCGTTCAAATTTCTGGCTTTTTCCGCGAGACTGTAGCGCTGTGCGCTTGAATTTGCTGCTCAGTGGAATTGTATGTCCACCAGCATGAAGTAACACTCGAAATCTGAGGAAACTCCGCAGCGGAAGAAGATGCTTGGGCAGTTTAAATGGTGGAAAGCCTGGCGCGAAGTCGGAAGACCTGGGCTCGAATAGCAATCATGTATAATGATTTTTCCTGAGTGGATTTACCGCACTTGTTATCCTTCTCCACTGCAGCTTCATATGGGTCATTCCATGTCCACTCATTGCAAGATAGAGAAATTTTCAAACCGAAATTTCAAAATTTGGGAATGCTTGTGAATTTGGAGCTTGTCTAATGAAAGATAAACATAATGTCCCCAACAAATATAAACAAGACTTCGCATGAAATTAATGCAGTTTAGTGGAAATGTTGTGAGTTTCTGTGACAGCGATGACAATAATTTGCTCTTATAAATATACACTGGAGTATCACAATTTTTTTTCAAAATAATAATGAGAGGCGCAATGAGTATCTTCTTTACAATTATCTTTGATAAAAATATTAGAAGCGCAGACCACGTTGGGAAGAATAGCAAAGAAATAAGGAATTTAATACTTAGAGCAAATATAGTTTTTAGCAATAAAAGAAAGTTCTTCAATTTCGATTAGGGATGATTTGATTCCCAATGTCGATTCTCGATTCCACCGATTCTCGGGCACGGAATCGGAATCGAGAATCGATCGCCTAAAGTCGATTCCGATTCCATCGATTCCAGGAAGATAAATGTTTTCAGCATAGACTATAAGCTTGGGGCATAAAGGCCGCCACTCGCCTAAGCGGCCGCGGTGTCAGCCTTCCCCGCGCGGAGGATACGCCCGGCACGCGGGTGCTGCAACGAACATACCTAAGAGGCCTCGGAAACATGAAAATGTCGGCAAGAACGACAAACCGACGAACCCTGAAATGGCGCGTGCTCATGAGCAACTCTCAGAGAAAAAAAATTGGAAACCACTGGATCGGGAAGCAATGCATGCGTTTTCCGTTCTTTTATTAACCGCTGGTCACGGCAAATCAAATTATTGCGATTATGAATCACATTCGGAGAATACATCTGGACCACCAATTTTAAAGTATAATAGATCGAAATATATTTCTTTTACTTTCGAATGATGTTTGAAGTCTGATGACAATAAAAACGTGCAGAGAGCAGGTTTTCCTGTGAAAAAAAGTTTCTTATAAATACGCGCGGGTTTTTATACAACTTTTTTAGACTAACACGCGTCTGCGTCAATAATAAAAAAATTTAGACACATTCGCGTTTGCATAGCCCAGTTTCATCAATGCAACACCTGAGAAAGTTGATACTTGCTTGGCATAAGCCGCCGCGGCCTCCGGGCGGACTCGACAGGTTGCGTTCGGCCACCACCGCGCACCCGCCAGGCTGCTCTGGTATGTATGGACGCAATCAACGCTACATCATTGTTTAGCCACCGTGGCCAAACGACAATGTAGCCACCGCGGCTATTGTTATTTTTGGGGATGGTCGGATCGGATACCTCGGATCCAATTATCCGCGGATATTGCCCTTCATCGGATAAATCGGATCCAAAGTCGCGGAAGACATCGGATCTCGATCCGAAATTTTAAATAATAGCTTAAGTGAATGCAACGCTCCAGGGTGCTCGCATAGTGAAGAGGTAAGAGGTGGAGGTAGAGGTAGAGGTCGCGGTACCTCGAGGTAACACAAATACATTGTGTGCTATGTGCGCGCGCATAGTGAGCAGGTCGAGGTAGAGGTGTACCTCGCGGTTCACCAGGAGGTAGCGCGGGACCGCTTTCAAAAACAAACGACTTTGTCTTTTCGAGCGTTGTACCGCGAGGTTCATCGGGAGGCTTCTCCGTGATTGGTGCGTTCCAGGCCCCTCCTACCACTCTACCCCCCCCCCCCCCCCCCCAACTGCTACCCTATTCCACTGGGCGCTACTCCGACACAGTACGCGACGACGTATGCCTACGGTTATGTGTTTTAAAAAGTTTTTATAGTGTTGGTTAGTTTTTCTTAATAACTGTGAACGGAAGTAGTAGTGAAATGAAGGAGGAAATAATTATCGCAGTGCAAAGTCGTCCAGCTCTGTGGGACAAAAGAAACAAACACCATCAAAACCGTCACGTGTTGGACAAAGAATGGAAAGCTGTAGCAGCCGAATTGAACTGTACAGGTATGTTTAGACTAAATTATACAGGGTGTCCAGCTCTGGCTGTCCGAAACCGTACGGGGTCATTTGTAAGCATTAAATAAACAAATAAGACAATACAACATGAGATTTGTCTTAAAAAATAAGCCCTTCAAACTTTTCAGTAGTCGAAGCTGGAAACTTATATATTAGCAAATTTCCTGGGACGAGGGTATTTTAAAACTATACTATATATGGTAATGTAACTATTTTATAATCCTTATATTATCTACTTTGAAGTACCGTATAAGGAAAAGGCCTGAGTCTATAACATAATAAATATTTAGACAGTGGCACTTCATTTTCATGCAAACACTTGAATGTACTGTAACAAATGTACAAAAAGAATTATTGTAATAGGTTAATATAAACAAATCAATACAAAAAGTTAGGGTCCAAGATAATTATTTTTGTTAAAAAACAATTTTTACTTTCAATCTCCTTCAGTTTTTATACAATATTCACAAAGTATGCCTTAAAGCAATTTCTGACTTCTTTCGCACGGTTTGAAGCGGAATTTCTGGATCTCCCCAAAGGTTGTAGATTAGCTTCGGTAGGGACAGGCGGGATGTCGGACACACTTGGACTCCAGCCATCTTTATCAATTATGATATTGTGAAGAATGCACGCAGCCTTTATTTGTCGGTTTGCACTTTCCGGGGATGTTGCAATACACCCACTTAAAATCCGCCATTTAGCATATAAAATGCCAAACGCACATTCAATTGTCTTTCTGGCACTAGACAGCCGGGTGTTGTACACATCCTCAGCTTCACCAACTGTTTTTTGTGAGAACGGCTTCATCAAATATTCCCGCAAAGGATACGCCTCATCCGCAATAAAAACATGGGGCACCTTAACATCACTTCGGGGCAAACATTTTTCACCTGGAACGTTTAGTTCCTTCCGTTCCAACAACTTGCCCAAATCCGATGCTTTGAAAGTGCCCCCATCACTTTGCTTGCCAAAACCACCTACATCAACAAATAGAAATTTGTAGTGGTCATCTGCCACTCCTTGCAGAACGATCGAAAATGTTTTTTGTAATTGAAGTACATGGACCCAGAAAGCGCTGGACATTTTATTTTGCAGTGTTTCCCATTGATGGCACCAATGCAGTTTGGAAATTTCCAAACTTCTTCAAACCTCCTCGACACAGTTTCAAAATCTGAAATAGTCGGAATGGGCATATGCTTTGGTTGAGAGGTGCCCCATAGTAGTTTGCATACATTCCTCACAATTTTTCCCACTGTATTATCCCCCATCCGGAATGAAAACCCAAGAGTCTTATAACTGCTTCCTGTTGCCAAGTACCTGCAATAGAACAACTCAATATAGTATATTTATATCAACACAATCAAAACGTAATCCACCATAATTATAAATATCCTATTGTCGATAGACTAATCAATAAACTATTGATATGTTTTGGTAATATGTGTATTCATTTACAGGGTGTCAGTTGTGTCGCGGAACACCTCAAGATCTCCGAAATCATTGCAGATGTGGTAATAAAACTTAAGACATTACTAGATAGAAATAGAATTTAATATACTTTTCTTCATGATAAACCCTATGTCGGCTTACGATGAGGCAGCAGAAGATTTATTTATTTATTTAAATAAATTAATTAATAATTTCTGTTACTGTGTATTCCTTATGGAAGAATAGCTTACAGGTCTTTCTTATGTGTACAAGTTGTCACCTATATTCAATTCTTCAATTTTCCGTGATTTTTATTTTGTATTTCAGATAAAGATGTGAAGCTAATCTGAAAAAATCTGCACGATGAATTCCGGAAGCAATATAGCAAAACTCCTAGATCCGGAGACGCAGCTCCAGACTCAACATCATCGTGGAAATTTTTTGATTCTATGATTTTCCTCCGGGACCAATTCGTTCCGAGGAAATCAACAGGGAACCTGACTGATTTGTCGAACGACACTAACTTTGACGAAGGGCAACTGAACGACGATTTCGTTGAGGAGCAGGTGGATAGCCTTTCCGTGATGGATAACGAAGAAGGGGAACTTGACCTTACACAAATTGACATTCCGGGCACACCTAATCAAAGTGGAAGCAACAATTCGTCGCCTACACCTACACTTACATCTAAGAGAACCACGGAGGAGTACACCAGTTCAGGGTACAAAAAACGATTAACAAATCAGGCAAAAATTGGCCAAGAATTAGTAAACTTCGAGAAAGAAAAACTGAAATTAAAAATGAACAAAGTGGATGAAGTTAACAAGAATGACGAAGATGTGGGTTTTTTTAACTCTCTACTACCACATGTAAAAACGTTGTACCCAAGGAAAAAAATGATGTTCCGGATGAAAGTTCAAGAATTATTATTCGACATGGCTTATTCACCGGAACAGGAACCATCGTACAAGAACCGTCCCTCAAACCCTGCCATGAGTCATCGGTAGAGTACTACCCTCACACTAAAACCAGCTCATTTGCCCACACTTCCTCTCATACACCGACTCCGCTAACATCACCAGATATTGAGGAACAGCACAATGTCCAGAAATTTACTAACATGTAACAAAGTATTTTCAAATAAATAGGTTATCCTTAATTGTATAATGTAATTTAATTTATCACTTTCCAACTATCCATAATGCAAACTATAAAATAGTGTATTTCTTCACCTTGAACCAAAAATTGTATTACTTAACACCGAACAAGTATTTAACTGTTTGAAATCAACAATAAATTCATGACTTGATTATTATATATATAATATACTTTTATACTGAATGATTAATTACTAATCTTACCTTATTGTTACTACAATCTGTTCTTCAGAGCAGATAGGGTTAATATGGAGGTTACAGTATTTTCTGCAATTATCCAGCTTTGGTGACACATTGGGGCAAATATATGAAAACGTTTCAGGTGACATCCTCATGTACTCCTGGAATTTGTCTGGGTATTCTTTTATTTGCGAAAACAGATGGTGATATTCTCCCAGATCTTGTCGCACTTGATTAATTGGATGAGCACTGAATTCGCGATTACTAGAAGTACCAATCAGCCACCACTTACATGCTGACGACATTTCGTCACTGTCATCACTGCTATCGCTAAACATTTAAAAAATGTTACTACTAACCAAATGACTTGTACACTGGATGCCACACAGTGGAAGACTGGCTTGTGTTCGAGGCTGTAGGAAAGCTGCGTGCGCAAACCTCTTTACTATGCGATACTACCTCCATCTCCACCTCTACCTCCACCTCTTACCTCTTCACTATGCGAGCACCCAATATTTTCTCTTCAAATGCGCCGTCGCATGCGACTCTTATCCTACTCATGAACTACGTAGCAGATTTCAGAAAGCCACCCTCGGCCGTCCATCAGCCCGTGCCTCTGTTGTTTTTTTTTCGTTTCCGAAATCACACGGACCATAAATTATTGTCTTCTAAGGAAAACATCAAATCACACGAAAACAATTGAAGCGTGTTTCATCCCTACCTCGTCTCACCAAATGACCTTTTTTGGCCTACCTGCTTCAATTCTCCATTTCTAGACGACCAATGCTAGGTGAGTGACTTTCTGGAACCAAGATATCTCGATGGCTTCGACAATTAGATGACACTTACAATATTTAAAAAAGAATTGCACCAAACGAGACGCATTCCTGACGATATTTCAGTTTATTTTTCAGCTGTAATTGATTGCTACTCAGTTTTCTATCCACAATTCTACAATTACACTTTACTGATATGCAACATTGTCCAAACAGCACAATTTTCAAAGAAACAAGCGCAGCATTAACCCCTCAAACAATTAGAGACGGATTGGAAACGCCAACTACATATATCACGTAGCGCGCCCGGCTTCGCTTTGAAGGCAACGACGTCACTGAAGCAAGATCTGACTTGTTCGTCCTTGACTCCCTCAAGTGTAGCCTCGTTGTTTGAAATACGGAGGGAGCGCATTCCTTCCCCTCCGCCTCTCCTTTGCGCGCTTCTTCTGCCCACCCCTTCCTCATGCAGAGCGGTCGAGCATCTCGTCGCACGTGACATTAATGCCGTTTTAAATATTGTTAATTGTGTTGCTAATTGAGCAGTTGCAATTTAATTTAATGATACACCGATAAAAATGTCTTTCATTGTGTATAAACATTTCCATTGAGATAAAGAGAACCAATGTATGCCGTGTACGTGCACTGTGGCGTAAATTATCGCGAGGAAGTGCTAAATCCACCTCACCATACTGAAGCATTTTCGGGTGAAACACAAGTCGGTATGCGATGAGAAAGTATAATTCGGGGGAAACGTGCGTGAGGAAAATTTGAATTCAGTCGATGTCAGGGGGTTAGCCAGGAATTTCGTTTCGTCCAAAACCAAGGGGGAAATTTTTTAAACAACAGGGTACAAAGGAGAGGGTTTCAAACAAATTTTAACACCCTTCATGATAGAAAAAACTTCATTCTTCAAAGATTTTATTTTTATTTATTTATTTATTTCCCACCTCCCCGTAAACAGCACATTGCGGCCTTTATAACGGGTTTACAACATTAACAAAGCACAACACAAACATCCATGCCCTGGCTAGGGATCACCTACCCAGGCGGGATTCGAACCCACGACCTACGGCCTACGGAATGGCAGGCGAGGACTTTACCCCACTGCCACCGAGGCCGGCATTCATTCATTTTTTTCATTTTTGTAAATTCATGATTTTTAAATATTTTGTTTCCTTATATGAAGGAAATTAATTGTGTTTTTATATTTTTGGGGGTCCGGATCCCCCGGATTTCCCCCTCTCGATACGCCACTGGTCAGTGGTTCATCCTAAGATTTTTCCTATTTTCATTTCCAAACGCAAGCGTAAGAGTTTAGGTCCTGAGCATGTAAAGATGTTTTTAAAAAACAACTTGAAAGCCCATGACACGATTTTTAATTTATAAAAATATTAAAATATGTATGAAAATCTAATAAGCACTACTTTGATTGTATGTACCCAGAATAAACTTGAATAATGACTTTGTTTAATAGCAGGCTTTTGAAAATGCATTTGGATTCGAAAATATCCGATCCGAAAGATCGGATCCAAAAATCAAGGATCTGATACGAATCCAAATCCGAAAAAAATCCTGGATCTGTCCATCCCTAGTTATTTTATTCCATTCAATTCTTAAATTTTAAGGACAGCAGTGCTACAGATAAATCAATATCCCACCTGTTAGAAGGAACAAGAATCGATGGAATGGGAATCGAGAATCGGGAATCGATTTGAAGGAATTGGAATCGGAATCGAAAAAAAGTGGAATCGACTCATCCCTAATTTCGATAGTCAAAAAATCGCGGGGAGAAAATAGGTTAGGACCTTTTTGTGGAGTGCGTTTCTGCATGGAAGCAAAACATGGACCATCGAACACGCAGGGAAGAAAACAGTGGGGGATTTCGAGATATTGCGTAGCAGAAGAAAGTGACAAATAAGTTGGACAGAGAGAGTGACCAATGAAGAAGTTTAGAGAAAAGTAGAAGGAGAGCGAAATCTGTGAAGAAATAATAAAGAAGAAAGGATGAATGGATTGAACGTATACTGCGGCATGAGGGATTGGTGAAGACAATCTTTGAAGGAATGGTGATAGGCAGAAAATATAAAGGGAATATTGAGAGCAGGCAATGGAGGATGTGGGCGATATACGGAAATGAAGAGAATGGCAGAAGAAAGAGAGAGTTGAAGAGCTACTGCCAACCAACCCTGAAAAGGACGGCCTCTAAAAATGGAGAAGATTATGCTGTATAGATATCTCTTTCCATTAAAAATTCATCTCCACCAATGAACGTCAGTATTTATGAGAGAAACGGAAATCAACGTCATATTTCAGGAGCTTGGGACTAAAACAAAAGCACGGCAAAATCGACTTCAGTGCCCTTGAGTGGATCGGGCAACCGTTCGAGCACGTGTCAGGATAGCTGGGACGGTTAGGGCCTTAACACTTTCTTTTTTATACCCAAACTCTTTAACGAGAAGAAATATTTTTACGACCAGTTCCAACTTGGTTCGTTTTACGCGAGAACACGAAAAAAAAATCTTTCCGTGTTTAACAAGGTAAAATATAACTCACGCCTAGACTTCAGACATTGAGGATTATCTTATGGATGACTTTTGATGCGTCAAATGTTCATTTTCTCTCTCTCCGATCGACTTTCCATGTAATTCCGGGAAGGAATAAGCATGGTTTGTAGCTTCTGGTGCATTACACGGACTAAAAATATGATTTTGAGAGTGTAATAACTAAATTTCTTTAGAGTAGATATTTTTTCCATCACAAATTCATTTTGTCACTGAAACTGCAAAAACGGGATTTAAGAAAAAAATACAGGTTTTCTCAATGTATCCAAAAATCCTTGATATAAGGAAATAAATACTTAGAGCAAAGGAGAGGGTTGAAGAGCTATCACTACACAGCCCTGAAAAGGATTGGCAACTAGAAAAGGAGAAAATTATTTTACATATGCATCTCTTCCCATCAATATCTACTCTATATTTTAGAGAGTTAGGATTTAGATCAGGGGTGCCGACTTGCAAAAAATATTGAGGGGGCCCAAACCGGGGATCTTGCCCCGGGAAATTTTATAAGTAAGTAGTGAGTTTTAAGTTTTTTTAAGAATTTTAGAAGAGTCGTATGATCAACATTAGAATCCTGATAACTCGAATCTTGATATCTGGACACTCCGGGGAAAATCGACAAGCCTGATACATTTTTTCCTCACACCCATAACGACTTTTTGAGGGGGCTCGGGCCCCCTCAAGACCCATGGAGTCGGCGCTACTGATTTAGATCGTATTATGTAATACATGGCTTTAACCGGGAGTGGATAGCTCAACTGTTTGAACACGTAGAAATGCAGCACGCTCGCTCCTCGGTCGTATGGCCTTATTTCTTGATGCCAAACTATTTTCACGACAAAAGTTTTTCACGACCAGGGCCACCTTGAGGTGTAATGCCGAATTTTTGGAGTCTCATGGGCAAAGGGGCTTGTAGGAGTGGTTGGCACAATATGTTGTAAGTCACGGGGGATGAAATTTTGGAAGGGTAAAAGTCGGCCGAGTGGAAGACAGGCCCTCAAG
Source organism: Ischnura elegans (assembly GCF_921293095.1). Lineage (NCBI taxonomy): Eukaryota > Metazoa > Arthropoda > Insecta > Odonata > Coenagrionidae > Ischnura > Ischnura elegans. Next base: position 111,687,870 of record NC_060246.1, on the reverse strand, counting down.
TTCCTCAAGCGTCTGTCGACTCGCACTACGCACCTGTCGCGATTTCTCCCTTCTTGATTTCCCCATCAACCGGCGTCAAGTTCGCAAAAGTTGTTTCCCGCAAGCACACGCAGACAGACAAGCGATCGGTAGCCATCAAAAAGTTTCCCGCGCCGGAGAAAGGGGAGACGGTTTGCCGAGTTCAAATGTTTGAACCTTAAGAAAAAGCAATATTTCCCTCTCGACCGATCCTATATTTTACCTTTTCCTCTTCTGGTGAAATGCCACTTCTTTTCAACTTAAGCTATCATCTTTAGGTTCTCGGAATATGTTTAATAGCCCTTTTTTCACATTTTCTATTTTCTCAAATGTAAAAAAATGATTCTAAATTTTAATATTTGGGACACAGGAATATATTAAATAGAGCCTACTCCTTACAACATTTTCAAATGTAGTTTCCTGAAATGATTGTTCGGGAAGCCAACTTTTCGAAGCAGTCACACGATGAAATACAATCTGAAGACCATGTTTAGAAGTGTTCATTAAAATTACGAATTCTTCGTTGATCGCATCAACCTCTTTAAGACGGAAGCGCAGAGGTACGTCGTATAGTTTTTTGTACGAATTGTAAGCCCAAACTGATTCCCAATGCACTCCTTTCCCTCTTCCTCTTGGAATTGAATATCACTCTCCCCGCATAAAAATCATGATGAAAATAAAATGTAGGCACGGCATCGAACTGTCGAACTGCTTTTGGGTTATCTATTAGCAACTGAAAGTCTTATCACGATAGTAGCATGGAAATTGTTCTACAGAAGTGGTCTGAGGGCACTTAAAAACTAGTTTATCATAAGCTTTCTGACTGTAACTGAAAAATTTAGCCGCCAATACCAACACTGCTGTTTTTAAAAATGGAGGATTATATCTGTTTCCTGATGACGATGGGGCGAGTAGGTAGAGGTGTCGGTAATTAAATCGGGAAGTTATATGAAATGCCAGGTGGCGTATAGAAAGAAAGTCACTCGTGCTTGAAGAATATGGGCAGCGCCTGAGGGTTGTTGCATATGTGTATGACTAAGCATCAGTGAGAGAAGATACATTGTTGGTGTGGTTTTGTTGTCCCTTCTTTAAATTCGTTAGAGGTTAGGCTCAAATAAAGAAAAGAAAGAAAAAAGGGAAAATATGAATGGCCTGTTAAGTCCAGGTCTGAAGAGAAAGGAAATATATGTGTGCATGGTGTTTGGCCAATTTAGAATTGCAGGAAGGGAGTAAAATTTTAATATATCAAATATAAATATGATTTTAGGAATATTATAGCGTTGAATCCAAATATTGTTGAAAAGATATGTTTCGTTCCCGGTAAAAAAAAAACATAGCATCACAATCCAAAGCCAAGATGGAATCAGCAAATCGACAAATCAAAGTTGGTCACATTAATCTTAGTGATATAATTAAAAATGCTAATAGCGTGACCTCGGAACTTATCAATCTACACCGCACACGGAGAAGCCAAAACAAATCTCATCACTAATAACCCTAAGATGATTATCTGGTTATTATGGCAGAAAATTATTTCTGCCATGGGAACTGGACACGTGTTTCAGAGATATTAAACTTCACGGGTATAAGAAACATGGGATTGTGTTCTCGTGTTCACTCTTGGAACAATTGAGCTTAATTTTAGGAATAAACGTGCCTTGAGATAATATTTTTACCTATTACTGCTTTTAGAAAAGTGAAAAAAATATTTTTATATCATTAAATACAGTTTCAATGGGCAGCTTAACATGGAAAACAAAACAAAATTCCCTATTGCGTATAGAATGAACGAGGTACTTCTCGCGCAAACTCAACGAAGCGGGTGCTCACAATCAGTAGTCATGAGCCTTAAATCCTTGACCGATTCCCACACATTTCTGAGATTTGCTTTATGGAATGAATAGCTACTTAAAATAATTTCAGAGTTGCATTCCTCTCTCTTCGTAGTTGAATGGCATTTTTCAATGTGAAAATATTGAATAGTTTGATATTAGGCGAAAAATAAAATATAATGCACTGAAACTGTATACCACTTCCTAATTTAAAATTAAGTACCTATGCATATTTTTGCCAATTATTACGAGTTCTCATTCAATATATTTACCTTAAAGGGAATTAACTCGGGCACTTACAGAGGCTATCTTCATTATAATTTATGAAAGGCAATATCCAAAACAAAGAGACCTTTGTATCTAAAAGAAGCGATGATGGAAATAGGATTCACCTCGCACAATGGAAATAAAATAAGGCTGAAAAAAGTTAGTGCTTGTATTTCTTGGTAACAACAACAAGAAAAACATTCAGAAAAAAAGAAGACTCGAAATATATCCGTTTCTTGCGGAGATAAAATATTTTAATCAAACAAACTTCGGAATAAGGAGTCAAAACTTTATCATTGCAAACCGCTAGTTTTCTTTCCTGGGAAATCATAAAATATTAAATAATAACGCTGAATGAAACCTACTGAACAAAGTGAGCTTCTTTTTATAAAAATAAAAATTACTTAGCTTAAGACGAAAACCGCTTGATGTGATGGAAAGGTTAATGGCAACTCCAACAATTGGACGAGAAGTTCTCGAGGATACTAAGCACAAATGTATATTCTTCAATCTTGCTTTCTTCCCGAAAGGTTATTAAAATCAATTAAATTATACAGCGCATCACTGGAATGATTTATTTTAGTGAATAACTCAAATGAAGTGAACCGTAAAATATTAACTAATTTGAAGAGATGTGTGAATATTTCCTGTTGCTCTATAACAGATACTACTCCAAATAACCTTTACGTTGGAAATATAAGCATTTAATCAAAGAAATGTACTTTACACCAGATATTCACAGTATCACCTCATTTTCATTACCTTTTTTCGTTTTTTTTGTGTAAAAGTTCACAGCAGAATCACTCCTATTACTCCTTATGTTATAAAGGTCAATTATAGCTGCAAGAATGAGACGAGAAGTTTTATAGTATACTTGGTACAAATGTACATACTTGACTCTTACTTTCCTCCTAAAAAGTTAACATCAACTGAAGCGCACAGTGCATCTCCTTTAGAGTTCAAAGAGGATCACAAAGTGGAGGATGACTGACCTTTCCAAAAAGGTCAGGAGAAAGAGAAGCCGAGGCAGCGAGGAAGACGAGAAGCGAGGAGCATACGGAGGGGGAGGGAGGAGAAGGAGGAAGCCTTTACAAAGGAGGCGGGTGCCACCCCAATGGGAGGAACGTCGCTGGGAAGAGTGGCGGTCCCAGGACGGGACCTTGGGGGATTAGGCGACGCGGAAGGAGAGCGCGCGCGACGCGAATGTTTTAAAGGAGCCCTCCCTCGCTCCTTTGCATTCCTATATCTCCCTCCTTCCGCATCCCCCCTCTCCCTTTCATGCCTGCCACTTGGGTAGCAAGCGCCTTGATGCAACAACGCGGGGGGGCGGATAGGAGAGCATTGCGCTGTAATAAAGGTTTTAGGAAAATACAATAGGAATTATTGAAACTATAATTGCTTATGATTTTTTTCGCAATGATCCAGAACTAATCTTTATACAATTATAGTATATTTTAACGTTTTATTGATCAATACGACAAAAACATGACATTTGGCATTGGTATGAATGGTAATCAAGGGCCATTGATTCCTATATTATTTCCAAAATATTGTTAGCGTGTTCCTCCTCCGTTGTCCAAAAACTGGGTGGTTTAAGTAACCTTGTCTGTGTAGAACAACTAAAATTCAGTCTCATCATTAACATTGACCACATTACGACCATCAGCCTAACGATTCATGCGTCAAAGATATTAACAAGAATCATCTACAGGAGAATTGAACTGAAAGCAGAGGAGTCTCTGGATGGAGACCAATTTTTTTTTTTCAAACCAAGGATTTTCGAAAAGCAAGAACAAGAGGGGGGTATTATATATTATATATTGGTTCTTTTGCTGCTCGAAGAGAAGATAATGGAGATTAATATTCACTGTGTTTATGGACTTAGAAAAGGCTTTTGACAACGTAGACTGGATTTAATGCTCACAATCCTGGAAGAATTTGGAGCGCTTAATAACGACCGGAGAATTATGAATAAACGAGGCAAGCTGTCGTCTGCGACTTTCAAATCCACTGTCTGTGGTCGGAAATATCTCTGTGATCGACATGTATTATCAGTAGTCGCACCACTGGGCACCAAAAATTGACCTAAACATTCACCATGTAAAGCAGAAGTATCACGATAAAGTATCATGCGCATGAATTTCATTCGTATGATCATTCATCGTGTGAAACAGCCATTATATTGATGACTGTTGATGATGATATTAACAATTAAGAATAATAGTAAGCACAGTCATGATTTCACATTCAATTTTTCATTTTTTCACTCGAAAATAAACTTCTTGGGAGGGTCAAATTCTAATATGGGAATGTGTAATTTTTTATGAGGCCAGAGGAGTTGTGATGCATTTCAGAAGTGATCCACAAGATCATTATGGTTGGCCGCAAACCCTACTCCGTTGTAATTAACTAAGTCTCCGAAACTAGACAAGGGTATCTCGTTCAGTCTGACTTTCGCCTTTAACAGTAGTGAATGTGGTCTTTTTTAGTTGACGATCGTCTCGTTTGCGACAAATGTGTGGTTCATATGATTTATTGGATCAATTACGTATTACTGTCGTGTATTTTCTCGGGAAAAGTAGAAATAGACAGAGTCCTCTATATTGCCGTATAATAACATGATGAGAGAGTAGTGTTGAGAGAGCATTCTAGAGGACTCTGGAAATAGATTACTGACAGCGCCACGAGTGGCGATTTGGATAAGTGATTTTAAAGCGCGCGGAGTGACAACAATTTTAGCGGCGGACTCGAGAATTTTCTTACGCAATAATCGCTGTTGTAATAATCGTGAGCGAGCGCATCAATGCGACTACTGCACTCCCCGCGGCTGCAACGTGAAACTCAGACAGCAATGCAAAAGAGAAAGATGATATAGGAAAGCGGAAAAGTCAGCAGTCGTGAGTAAGCTCGCGACGTCCGCTCGGGAGTCGTTGAAAAAGGGTTGAGCCCGCCTTGAGGGAGCGAAGTATGAGAGGGTAGGATACGAGGGAATACGGCCGGACGTGCATTCATCTTTCCCACGGCTCGCTTTCTCTTTTCCTTCCCATAATCCAAACGAGGAGCGACTCTTTCTACTCACGTAATCGAGGAATTTACCAAAAATAAAAAAGTCTCACCTTGCCTTCGCCTCGGCTACCGGATGAAAAAGTAAGGGACAAAAAAGCCGCTCTGAAGAACGGAAGAGAAAAATTACAGGACGCAATCTGGAAGTATTACCTCCAGAAAAATATACGTATGCTGTAAAGTTCGCGAGAAGAATTCATAATTCACTCCTCAACCACATAAATTTGGTTTTCAAGATTTATTCAACAACTTTTGGACCATACACCGTAAAAATATGAACTGGATAATGCATGAATCAGTTTTCTGGTTTTGTTAATACTCGGAAAAAATGACAAAAAATAACGTAAAATAATCCCAAAAAAACTTGTTTTTCCTGAGAGAACTTCAAATAGTCCTTATGAAAAGACTTTTAGTCATTCTCCATATTGAATTTTCAACAGAAATTCCTTTACTCAAGTTGCGTTTAAGAATGAATTAACCATGAAAAATGACTTTGAAAAGGGAGACCAAAGTATGTTTCCAGTTTACACTGGGGATTTCGAACGAATTTTTTGCGATGTTAGCCATCTCCATTGCGAAGTAAGAAATCTCCACACCTTAATGGAGTAATCCTCATTTACGCATACCTAAGTATATTATCTCGGGGTGTTACTTTCTATGGCAATCTTTTGTGATGCAAACACCTATATATTTTTCTAATGATTAGGTATTCATTTTTTGGCAGCAATATTGAATCAAAGATAATTTGACGGTTGGAAGGCCAACAATTAGAAGCATCGGTTTGTAAGCGGGGTTTTTCAAATGACTTTAATTAAATAAGAATAAAGACTATGGCATACTCTTCTTTATCTAGCTACTTTCTCTCCTTTGGCTAAGATGTTATTTGATGTGTATATTTTCCTGTAGTCCAACCTCATTAAAGGCACAATTTATAACAGTACGGTCAGATGAGACCAAGAAATAATTGACGGCAATGCTAATAGGGGTAAGCTGCGTTTGTATTCGCATTCGATCTGCCCACTACGCAAACTCAGAAAAGAGTTTTTTAGAACATTTTAGAGTAAATATGCATGCATCGTTAAAATTATATCTACATCCATTAGTCAAGCTTTTGAAGGATTTCTATTCTCTACTGCGTTTCATACGTTAATTATGTTGAGAGCTTTAGGCTACTTATTAGAAATATAATATTAGAGATTATTGAGTACTTGAGAGGATTTCATCCGTCTCTTAAGTTTTTACGTCCCAGTTGCTCGTCTCTTCTCACAAATACCGTGCGAAAACTCTTGCATATTTAATAACATATTTTTTTGCGAACAAAATGAACGTAACTTTTTTCTTTGTACATTTTCTTTTAACAGACAAATTTATATTAACATATTTGGACGTTACTTGGTGGAACGAAGTAATATTCATTGTAGATCAAAGCAAAAACGCTGATTACTGCATACTGTTCCAAAAATGATACAATGCTGTCTACTAGTTTCAACGCTAAGCGTCATTATTTTTTCTGTTTGTCTTGCTAATGACGCTAAGCCGTTGAGATTTCTAGGGGGCATTAAATTACTTATAGAATAGTACTTTTTTTTACTTTGTCCTACCACGAATAGGCAAATTTGATGAGATAGATACACATCGCCTAGTTAAAAAAACGTAATGGTAATCAGATTCAGGTTGCAGTTTGCGAACTTAATCTGTTACAAAATGCCGAAATTCGGAAGTGATCGACGCATTGCGCCATCTTAGGCCTTGGAATTGTCCTTTTAACCCTGGAGGAACGATTGTAGGATACTCTAAACTGTTATAGTTGGTTTCTTCCATCCCCCTATTTAAATAACTACTCAAAGGTCAAAACAATATTCTCGAAAACAATTGTCGTAAAGCATCCCGTAGAGCAAGGTGTTGCGACCACAGTTTGACCAGTTCATTTGTGTGAATTCTTGTCAATTTTGCCGGAGATAAGAAAATAAATACGTGTAGCATTCGAGTGATAAATTCAATCAAAAACCTTTACTAATCTCATTTAAAAACACCTCTCTCGCCACCAAAAGCAGAATAAAAATATTTCAAGCTGAAGTTTACTTTGCTAAGAGTGATAAATCGATTATGCAAATGAAATGGTGTCTAAAGAGAAAGAAAAAGAAACTCAACGCAGCTTAATAATACGTGATGCTAAACAGTCTCCCGCCTTTGCAGGCCTCATATAATATGTAATTTTGATCACAAAAGAAATAGGAAAGAGAAAATATAGCCGTTAGCATGGAATTGAATATTTTAGGAAATTAAAAACAAAAACCCTCAACTTACTCATCTCTCGATACTGCTTTCGGTTCATCCTCTCTCTCTCTCTCTCTCTCTTCGCAAAGGAAAAAACGTGCCCTGCAAAAGAATAAGCAGTAAATAAATTTCCAATTTATGCATCAGTTCTCGAACAAGTTAAAAAAATTCTGGTCGGAATTCTAATATGGAAAGAAGACCAGTAGAGGAGGAGAAAATTCCGGAAGGGCGAGCATGGCAGATGGCACATCCAAGGGAGCGTAAAGGAAATATTTAAATTCGCGGAGACATGTGCGCAGATGGGAGGATTTCTCGAATACGCTAGAGATTCAAGAGCAAAGGTAGATATGTCAAGCTCTTCCCTCCAGATGAAAGCAACGTCATCTCACCCCCCATCTCCATAATTTGATGCGCGACGAGAAGAGATCTCGTGAAAAATCAAAGATTTTATATCCTCGCAGAGATCGATACGCGCAAAACCATTATATTACTTAGCAACTGTACCTAAATATAGTGTTGTTCAAGAATAATTTCATCTAAATTATTTACAAAAGTTATATCTAGCGTTCTCCTACATGATTCAAGCCATAGCCTGCGTCCACAAACAGTGGCGTAGCCAGGGGGGATCTGGGGGGTCCGGACCCCCTCCCGAAATATAAAAACACATTATTTTCCTTCATAAAAGAAAGCAAAATATTAAAAATCATGAATTTACTGAATATTTTTTAATAAAAATAGTTTTTTCTATTATGAAAAGTGTTAAAATTAGTTTAAAACCCATTACTCAGTGCATCGTTTTTAAAAAATTTTCCCCCTGGTTTTGGACCCCCTCTCCCTCCCCCCCGAACAAAATTCCTGGCTACGCCACTATCCACAAACGAATTTTATAGAAATATCAGATTTTATGGCAGTAAATTAATCATAATTACCTTGTTTGAGCCCTAAATGGTTAGGGGAAATCAAGTTAAAAACTTCAAAATAAGTCTATTTCGGAAAAGAGCAGCGAAGTTTTATTTGCAGCCTGCAGTTAAGGAGCCGCATTCAGGTTCACAGAAGGTATAAGAATTCTTTGTGTTTGGGAAAATCGAAATTAAGCATTTTCGTGAGAAATAATGTTGAGAACTATAAAAGGCGTTAAATAAAAAATTTAAGCCTTTTGGACCATTTTATAATTAAAAAATAACATTCACTCCGAACAATGACTAAATTTTAAAATACAAAGCATTTCATGCCATTAAGGTTCTCGATCCTTCGTCCAGCGTTATCTGGTAATATCCCTGATTGGAATCAAGAAGAAACAACTTTTTCACTCCCACCAGCTGGCCTAATGCCTCATCTATCGTTGAAATGAAGAACCGTTCCCTAAACACCCCGCTCATGACTCTGCTGTTTACCTGTGTGAAGTCGACGCTTAGGCGCACACCGTCAGAAGGTTTGGCGACGACCACCCTGGGACTTGGGTGCGCACCAATGGGACGCCTCCTCCACTGGAGACATGACGCCGTGCTGCTGCAATCGCTCTAGTTCCTAACGGACCCAATCTCGAAGCGACAGGGGAACGCGTATTGGTACAGCCATGACATACAGCTCGGCATCCGCCTTGAGACGAATGATATATCTATGCCTACATTAAAAGAGGATAAAATCAACTGATTTGGGCGTTACTTAGTGGAATGATGAAATATTCATGGTGAAACAAAACCCAGTACTGTTCCACAAACTTTTTATTATTAGCTGTCAACCAGTTTTTACGTTTATACCGTCAATATCATATCAAGACTAACAGATAGTTTTGATAATGACGGTATAAAGGTCGAAACTAGTTGACAGCTGATAATAAAAAGTTTGTGGAACGGGCTATATCAAGACAGAATATCAAGACTAACAAATAGTTAGTTTTGATAATGACGGTATAAGCGTCGAAACTAGTTGACAGCTAATAATAAAAAGTTTTTGGAACAGTACTGGGTTTTGTTTCACCATGAATAAAAGAGAATGCCTGCTTGTCTGTCCACTATGCTTTCCCATACGGCAGCATGGATTGCGGCAAAAGTTAGGACATCGGTGCATCTTATGCTATCGAACCCTGTTGCTACTTTTTGGTTATGTCTAACGCGTCCTTTTCGTCGTTTTTTCACTACCGTTTGTTACGTCGCGTCATAAAACTTCCGCGGTTGGACATCCTTCGGTATAGGTGCACATCTTGACACGCTCAAAGAGAAAACATAAAAATCAGCTATGTGACCTTGAATTCGAAGTTTCCCACTTCTCTGGGTACTATCACTTCCCGAGCAACTCCGGGTGGCATGAAACATTTGTTGGGTAGCGTGAAACATTTGTTGATGCAGCCCAAATCTCGGAAAACTTCTCGAAATCCATCCTCTGCCTTCATCAACGCGCTAGCGCTTTGGCTTCACTAAAGAATCTGAAGATCTTCAACGGCAGGTCGACCCAGAAGGGGGAATGTTTTCTCCTCCAACGTTTTCCGCTTTATTGCTGGCCCATTCAGCAGTGATGGGACAATTCCTCCAATGACTGTTAGCTCCCAATTGCCGAATCCTAGCAGCGTTTCGGCTACATTGCTATCCTCCGGTAATACCGTTGTCATCATTTAGTGTGAGAGGGTGAATAGAAACACGCTCCCCTATCTCGCCATAATTTAAATTTTTCAAATTAAAACTCGATTTTTAAAATGTAACTTATTTTAAAGATGCCCAACGTGAGTTGCCGCTTGGAGCGGAAATTAATCGCTTTTAAAAAATTCCAGCATCCCGGCGATGAACTTGGAGCAATTCAATCACCTCAATATTTGCAATAAATTATTTTCACTCCTGTGGATGAGAATTGATTAGTCATCACTGTGTTGAATCTTATCATCACAAATATATATTCTGGCTAATAGCCCAAATTTTGCTTCTTCTATTGTAAATTTTGGCTCACTTCACAATCAGCGATGGGATCGAAGGTTTCTGTAAATTAATTTAACCATTTACTGCCCATGTCTCATTGTTTGAACAAATAAATTGACAATGTTTTCTGTTTTCTAGTTTTTCATGGATGAAAATGTATTAAATTCGATACTTTTTTTACTGTCATTAAAAAAAAACAAATCAATTATTGACATTTGGCAGTAGTGAGGACTGTTAGTATTATTTGTAACGATATGCCCATTGTAACGATATGGCAACATGGTGACCGGCGAATTCTCTATTGAAATCCTCTATTGTAACCCTCGTGGCCTCAGGAGTCAATCTTTGAGCGCTCGCTCAGCGCACCGCCGTCAGTCTTCGCGAGTGATCGAAAGGGCTCATTTCGAAGGGGGATATTTTTTTCGCAGAGACCCCTGGGGTGAGCGAGCCTTTGGGCTTCTGTTTTGCCGTTCCATTTTTTTGTACTCTCCGTTCAACCTACGTACCCTCGGAACTTAATCAAGGCACTACGGTTGGAAATCCAACTGATTCACTTTCATCGCATGGAGCAAAGCAACGGCAGGACCTTTTGTCAACCTCAACAAATTGGAGGGCACAACGGGGGAGCGGATAGGGGTCGCTTTTTTTGAAGCCAAAGCGATGGTACTAACCCCCGCATGCGCTCCATCTGACGGGTTCAAACTGAGGCTTCATTCATCTGAATGGCAGCATGGGGGGTACTGAGTAAAGAGACATCTGGCGTAAAAGGCTGAAGCTACTATTAAAGCCACGCTTCTTTCTTTTGGTATCCACCTTTGCTTTGAAATTCATTTGCCAAAGGAAATTCTGAATGGCTAAGTGAATAGAAAATCGACCCAATTCCTACTGAAAAGGCAATCCGGGAACAATGATAATTTGTACTTTAGAATTTTTATTAACGCGAATTAGGTCAGCTATAACCAAAGAAATGTGGCTAGGAGAAATGAGTGACCCTATTTTCCTAAATAACTACTTTTGGCTTCGATTAATACCTTCCAGTTGACTCTTCTAGCAATTTTTTTCTTACTTATATATCTATAGTATTTTTTATATTGGGAAATGCATACTCTAGGCAGGGTTTCTAGGAGAAAAATGACACCCTTATTTTTCATTACAGCATTAAATTAAAACAATGGTCACTTCATACCTCGAAAGTGAAAGGCAAATTATCATTTTATATATATATATAAAAAGAAATATGCATTTTAATAATTCGATGATACTGGTGCACTTTGACTCAGCATGCTATCATTTAACACGATACCCTCGCAAAATATTGTATTTCCGAAAAATTTCCATAGCAATTTAAGCATTTTGAATTTATTTATACTGACGTTTTGGATAAAATAGTTGCATTAATTAAATATGCTAGCCCAAATTTCACAATTTTCACTGGTACTTATCCATTTATTTTCAATTAGTAAGAGAATATTACGGATAAAAAAGTGCTCTTGAATGTTAAATCAAAATTATCTACCTCATCAGAATTTTGGTCAACTTCACATTATATACAAATATGGGTGGACATCGAGTTGGTGAAGCTGGAAATTTTTAAGTGGGTCAACATTTAATGCAAACTAAATGATTCTAAATGAACAAGTTATAAATTGGTGCAAATTAGTAGAAACTCTCGCTGAATATACTATAGTATCTCTCTAACATAATTATTAAATGGTGAAGCTACAGGAAAAAGAGAGAAAACTACGGCAAAAGTAATTATTTGGCTTGCCTCCGACTACGGATGTCTCCTCACTTACTAAGGTCTATCCCAAAATTTGGCTGTGTAAAGTTTTCGCATGGTTTTTGATAAAAAATATTGAGGGCAGGAGAAAATTTTCCCGAGGAATCGAATCGATCATTATTTTCACCCGAATCACAGAACCCACCGTATCCTCGGCACACTACCATCAAGGCCTCCTAATGATAGAACCAATGCCAACTCAATTGAATTCCGAGAGAAGGTTTTTGGTGGAGCATCACGGGAAATCCCAGTTCACTGGATCGCCGACAGAGGGAGCGTCGGACGCCCTCATTAACATCCACCATAATCCGGCCGTTGAAGGAGAACGGAGGGAGGAATTGAAACGGAGAGCGAGGGAGGACGGATGGTGGGTGGGAGACGAAACAGATGAGGCGGTGAGAGTCCCCGATGGATGCGCAGGTTCGATAATGACCGAGGGAGTGTGTTTTGAAGCAGGAGATCAACTGGAAGATTCCTAGGGAAAAGGTGATTGTGTCTGGACTGAAGAATAGCGCTGCCGTGAATGAGCTGGTGCAGGAGAGGTCTTAATGGTGTCCTACTCAAAGGAGAGTCAAAGATCGTTGTGTGTGGGTTTCATGAGTTATAATATTCCATTCCCACCTTTTCTCAATACCTCTCACTTAAAACAACATGTGCTCACTGACTTACGGACTGATTCACTCAATCATGAACACACAGCAGAAACTACGAAAAAAATAGCCAAGAAATTTTTCAGGATATGCCATTAACAAGTACACAAAATTCTTCGTTAAAACTTTCGCGGGTGCTCGTCATGTTGAATTAAAACTTTTGGGCTGTGTCGCCGCGTCAGATTCCCTTGAGAAAGCGACCAGCATCGGTCGGGAAACGTTGGGGCCACCCAAAATCTGACGCGGCGACACAGCCCAAAAGTTTTAATTCAACAAGTACACAAAATATTTTTTTACGAAATAATTTTCTGAGGCAGTTCTTACCTTACTAATACTAATTTATTTCCTATCTTAACTAAAACATTTAATTCCGTATATACACATTTTTCATTTTCTCTTATGAATTAATTTTACTTGAAATACTGAGTGGAAATTTGAATCATCCAGGTGGAAAAACGAATGTTGTAATTAATTCTTTTCATGGGTTTATCAATAGGCATGCTTCGTTTTCTTCTGACTTTTGTATTTTTAGATCCAAACTTATGTATTTTTCTTCCGTCAACATTAGAAATCAACCGTAGCAACTAGGCGCAAACAAGAATAAAAAAAACTACTTTCACCGAAACCTACTGAAAACAGCAAACTGTTTTAAATATTGCAAATCTTTGCTGCCTATCTTTAGCTTTTGACCACATATTTATCTTTACCCTTAGACTTTGGCCCTTAACGTTTTTGGATCCTGTAAGTTTAGAACTAAGCCTTAACTTATATTAGAATCCTGAGGCATTGAGGATGATAGTTTATAATGTACTATTTGAAATCCATGAATCCATAATTCTTGCTGAATTCTTATTTAAGAATGAGGATTAAGGTGTTTTATGCTACATGTTTTCGGTTTTCAGAGCTAATTTTAAGATGCCTGCTAATGAGTTGCGAGTGCCACGGCACCCACAGTTATGGTTTAAACCGAAGTATGAAAAATTCTAGGTAAAATGTTTGCTAATGTTACCATCTCCACATTGTATGTATCTACCACGATATGCTACTTCAAAATTCGAATATATATGCAATTGATTGTAGTAGTAGTGCCTACATACTTGTCGAAAAATATTAATTGAAAATGGACTGTAACGATAGAATAGAAGACTATAATGATAGAAAAAATAACGTCTATGCTAAGACTTTTCTAGAATAAAAATAAGTCGACAGTGTAAACAAGAAAAAGTGATCATCATAGGGAAACGAAATTCACTTTCCATGTTCCACTCTGAATTTTCATTGACAACCACCATGGATTCAATAGTTACGTCATTATCGTGGTGCAAAATTTTTACAACTCGTTTCCTCACATACCAGGATCAGAGATCGAGGTTACTAGGGGGTAAGGGGATTTTCAATTCCGAATGAAAATTTGGAATGTTGTACGTATTTGTTTTGCCTCTGGCATTGGTGGCTGTCTTTTTATATCCTGGCGCGTAGGCCATTCACAAATAATATTTGTATCACAGGCGGCGTGGTCACCAGGCGCTACAGAATACGAACTAAAGGGCGCGTCGATAAATCAAGTGAGGTGATTAAGAGAAGAGAGGGTTTTGCTGTACAAAGCCACAATCTATCACATACTAATACGGTAGCTCAGCAACGTATATTTTTTCATTCAGAGATTATTTTAATTTAATTGATTAACTCATTAGTCCGGAGGTGAGAAGAAAGGGGTTTCTTGACCTCATTAATGATAGAAGCATTAAAGATAGAAGCAGGCGTGGCATCACTCTCTTTGTTTCAACGTGTAATATACGAATATTGATGGTGTTGAGCTGAGATTAGGAATTTTTCGCAGCGAGCTAAAAACAAGATGGTAACCAAAATGATTGCCCCAATATTTAATCCCACATTCACACAAAATACTAACGGAGCGATCTAGAACTAACACTACTTCAACATTGTAATTTATCAAATTATGTGTTTTCCAGAGTAAAGAATTCGATAATGTACACCAATAAATGAAGAGTCAAAAATTTGTTACTTTTATCATTATATCAGGTGTCTGAGTGAATGTAATATGCGTCCATGGCTCAGAGGCAGCAAAACCCAACCCAGCACTTTCCAACTCCCACACACTTCCTCTCTCCTCCCTCAACATCCCCCTGGCTCGCTCGGTTTCTAACCCCTCTCTTACCTGTAAGCATTTGACTTTGTCCACATACCCACGAGAAATGAGCGAAATTTTCTTAATTTTGAAACTGCAAATAGTAATACAATTTCTATATTCACGTGTTAGTTTTCGGAAAAAAATTGTAACGCTTTATAAAAATTAAACCTTTTATCGGCTCTTTCCGACATAATCGGCTCTACTAAGCAAAAAAAAACTCATAACTCATAGATAGGCTGCTCCTTGATACTGAATCTCTTAAGGCATGGGAAATAATAAATACTAATGCAGAAATGGCCGAACTTGAACCGAATCCCACGCAGTCTGTAACAGGCCGATGGAGCGTTTCCTACATAAATTTCTCTTAAATGCAAATGGAGGGTAATCTTTGTGCAAAGCATTCGTCTCCTTAGTGCATTGTAATTAATGTTACAATTGAATTCAAATATGAAGTTTTTTTATTTTCCTATTCCTTGTTAACTTTTTTTTATCCACAAACGCTTTGTTGCACAAATTTATGGTAGGTATTTATATAGCTTCTTACCGTTTTATTAAAAAAATAGGTAGTAATAATATAAAAATTATCCAAAATTAGTAAAAAATATAATTTACGTAATAAAATGAGGGTTGGTAACCAATGGGTTGAAGTAGTAATAAACTATTCCATTGATTCATGAAGGCATTTTAATGCCCTCCCTCTACTTCAAATCGATTATAAATTGTTTCCGAAAGCCATTTAATGTCTTGTAGCTCTCTTCAAATAAGGTACCTATATACATACATTTCCAAGAATATATTACCTTCTTCTTAAAACCTTAAGGGATGACTCGCCGGATTAGTTTAGAGCAATATGACTTCTAAAATCCAATTTACTGAAACACTTTCTGGGAAGACTCGGACATTTTACAGAATATGACACTCAAGATGATTAAGTTCACTCACCGTATGCAGCAAAATAATTGGTTGAAAGCCCTTTCCAATTTATGAATTTTTCCTATAGTTCAAAAAAACTTTGTTTTGCACGTGCCCAACTGAGGAAATCATTTTTAATACCCAGTTTCCTGCGCAGGCTAGCTTTATCTTTCACATCCCGACGAAAAGAAAGAAAATCCAATGCCATTCTTGCCAGAAACTTTTCCAATAGTGCATACTCCGGAAGTTTTCCATCAAAAAATACAAATGTAGGCATCGGAGACCTCTATGCGTACCAGCAGGATTAAGGCCGAGGTAAAGATGAAAAAATGCTTTTCCTCTTTGCACAGCATCACAGAAAAAATATTTATGACATTAAAAATCTGCGAAATATTTTGTATTACTATTGGAATGAGGGGAGTGGTAATTCTAGAATGGAAAGAGAGGGAATGGAAGGTGATATAATGTATTAAAAATCCTACAACATCCACTCTGATTTTAAACACCTTATATTCGAAATATGCTACTGTATGCATTACTATGCTTATGAGTGAAAAATTAAGAGTTAAAATTTGATATTGCTACCCATAAAAATCAATCGAGAGCTCAAGAATTTTTATCAAAGCGGAAGGATAATAAAGTACGGGTCATGAGAAACTCGGTAATTTCCTGAGCCATGCAAGTAAAGAGCAATGAGCGGTACCTATCCGCGAACAAGGTTTGAACCGTATCATTCGAAAAATGCAGAGAATGTTGTTATATTTGAAAAATTGACCGAAAAAATTAAATCCCAACCTAAAGTACACATACAAAGTTCATCAAGAAAAATATCCCTCACACCCTGAATTTGGGCTTTCTTTATTTTCCATAACTGCGAGTCGAATATTGATATCAATAGAAAGAATTTGTCCCTCAAGTTAGACAGTGTGCCCTCGAAACTTCCCATTCAATCCTCTGGGGTAATGCAAGAGAGATAATATTGCGTCATAATTGAGAAATTTTAGTTTTTCGTTCGTAAAAGTAGTATATACTGGGTGCTGTAGCCTATTTCGGAAATGAGGGATTTAATAGCAGAGTGGCTGCATTGTAGTATTTTAATGTGAGGGCAAAAATCAGTGTAAAAATCAATTTACATGCATAGCACAAAACCTCTATGATATATGAATAGGTATAGGAGTCTTTTAATCCCCCGATAACTAAAAAGGGCTTAAATAATTTCCAGATGAGACTTAGAAGTCAAAATTATCGAAGCCACATCCTCTTCCCGTTTCTTTGTTTTTGCAAAAGGGCTTTAATACTAGAGGACCCGGATAAATTCATTTTCGAACTAATTCAAATCATTTCAACGCGCATTTATTCATTTATATTCTCTTAAAGATGAACGGATGGTGTCTTGACACCTCCCACCACACGCCTATTGAAGCGACATGCAGGGTAAATGGTAGATGTGGGTATACCCTGTGCTCCAAGCCAGCAAATGGAAACTGTGCAACAGTCTGAAATTCTCCGCGGAAGGGGAAGAGGGCGAGTAGGGGGAAAACGGGCGCCGAGGAGGCGCCGCCTTGTAATCCCCGTGTGTCACATTGGGCGCCAGGCACTACCACTCCCTCTCCCCATTGATCGCTAGTAATTCCCTTTGGACGCTCTCCCCCGAAAACCACATTTAAAAGCCATTCCTTCCCTCAAATAGTGTAAGAATGGAGCTCAACTGAATCCTTATCACTTCACCCTTTTCTCATTGGAGAGACGTAGAGCGCAGTAATATTAAGTTAGAGACCTATTTTGGATCATGATGAATAACTTAACTTTCCGCGTATTCTGCTGCATTCTTCCATCTTGCTGGGGCGAAATTTCTTCAGCATTCAGGCCGGCTCCCTTTTCTCTAAAGGAAATGACGTGAAATAAAAGCGATTTCAGCGTCAGTAAAATTTAAAATAAGGAGCCTATTAGACTTTAAATAGCATCCGAAGTTAATTGATAGCTTAGTTGGCTATTTTTATAGCTTCAAACTTTATATGATTAAATTTCAAAATCAAATATAAACAGTCCATTCCATCATCGCTTAAACTGATTCAGTGAACGCATTTGCCTTTACGGCGTATTCGTGAAGAAGAGCTAACGTATATAATGCGAGATGTCAAGTACAAAATTGATTACATTTACGCTTGAATAAAATTTTAATTTCGTAACAAACAAATACTCTCATACTCATGCGCTGGAACCAAGATATGGTGCCATATCCGACGTCACTAAATGTCTATTTCGGATACTTAATTTTATTTCTGAGAGAAAGATTTTCGGAATCTTCGCCAAATACGACGGAAAAAGAAAAATATTACATACTTCATTAGATTCACTGTAACAAGATATAGGGCGCTACGAAGTGCACTGCTTATATCTTAAGACATTCGAAAGACTTCATAGAGTTAAGCCTTAAGTCTAAAGTAACTACAACGATACTCATTTCCACGCCGAAATTTCCTGCATTTATGTATCTGATGGCAGCATTCGGGGCTTCAGGGTATTTCTATATGTTACGTTAAGAAAAAAAACTTTAATTTGGGTGAGTCCGCTGAAATTCATCATCGAAGTGACCCGAGTGTCGATGCCCTAAGCCACCGTTAGACCCTGAAGACTTTTCTTCAATTCTAATCTCGCAGCTCTCATTTTCCGTTCCTCATTCCAAGAACTTCGGTCTTGGAATCGGAAACAAAGCGCGGCGAAGCCAAACCGGAGACAGAAATGAGACCTGAATTGTAAGATCTCGCTCTTTCACGGGCGAGCGGCGGTGTGCGACAGGAGAGCCACGGGTGGCGAAAGGAGGAAATAGAAAAGAGGAAGAGATTCGAGCGCTCGTCCTCACGAACGATAAAGGCAAGGGGGATTACAAAGAGGGGGCATCAGTCCATACCGATGACGCTTGATATATGTTGCCACTTTAAGGTGCATTTTAATCGACTTTCAAAGATGACCGCAGCGCGGCGATGGGTTTAGAGCAATTCATTTCTTCTCGATACATTGTTGTTGTCGGTTTACACTAATCAATTCAACCCGAAGGTCGGTTTGGATATGTGAAGTTAGAGTTCACCCTGAATTAAGCCACAGGTGAGTTAATTTCACACACATTCAGGTAAGGGGGGCCATTTCCTTTCCCTGAGCCACCGTTTTCTTCGAGAATTTTGTTTGGGGGAGTAGAAAGGCTTCATCGAGGATTTGAACCCGGCTCCCTCGTTCGGCAGCCAGTTGCTCTACCCACTAGGATACCGCGCTCCTCCTTTCAATATGTAGTACTAAATAATATTTACCATAGTGAAGGTATAGAATTGGAAAGTTATCGATTTCATTTATCACATCATAACGAATATGTTTCTGTTGCTAGCCCTAATTACAGCTTAATTCCCTGTGAAATATGGATCGCTATGCCCGTCAGGGAGGAGAGTAGCGACTTCTTTTTACATTTAAATGCACGGTGGGAGATAACACGCTCCAGAGACCGAGTGACGATTATTCTACTGCAATATTCGCGGATAAAGGAATACAAGGGAAGAGGGAATTTTGGGTGGTGATGACGAAAAAGTGGGATGCCGCCTTCCCGTTAATACCGTCAGCGCGATCGTATAAATTAAGCTTGAATTCGCACAACGAATATAACAACTTTGCTACCTTCAACCGTCAACACCTAAACTCTGTACCTAGTGGATGATTTAAAGCAGTACATTTCATTGTGGTGTCAGTAGTGCCGTAGCTAGGGGGGAATTTGGAATCCCTCTCCCTCAGAAATATAAAAACGCAATTACTTTGCTTGGTCGTATAATAAAAACAAAACATTGAAAAATCATGAATTTACCAAAGATTTCTTTGAAAAGTGAAGTTTTTCGAGTATGAAAATTGATAATGCTAGTTTAAAATCCTGTACTTACAATTATTACCCTGCTATTCACACATTTTCCCCCAATAATCCTTTGGCTTTGGACCCCCCAACCCCACCGAACGAAATTCCTGGGTACGCAATTGGGCGTCACTGGTACTGCCATTATTATTTGTATTTTAGCTAATTGAATTCACTGGAAAAATGATAAAACACGGCTTTATCTCAAATAACTGCCTCGGCAAAATTTCGCTCTTCTCTTTTCACCGCAACAACCGGTGTCACAGCGCCGTATGATCGGAAAGTGGCAGAGTTCTGCCTTATGCCTTACTATTGTCCGGGCATTCTAACATACTGCGATTTCCGCTAACGATCGTACGGATGATTGTGAGCACTATAGTAGTTGTGACAGGATCACGGAGACGGAAATGAAAGAACTGAATAATAAGAGCCAGCGCTATCACAAGAGGGCAAGTGTAAGGAAGGCAGAGCCACGGGTGGCGAAAGAGGAAAGTATAAAAAAGGAAGTGAGTCAAGCGCAAGTTCTCACGAACGAAAAGGAAGGAGAGGGAATTATGGGAAGAGAGATGCGTGGAACAATTTGCTTGAGTGTGAGAGAGCGGAATGGGAAGGAGATACGAGGAAGAAAGGAGAGAGAGAGAGATGGTCCAGCTGTGTCTACCGCGGAGTACGGGAAGTGGATCGGTCCGCAGCGCCGCCGGGAAAGAGCGACGGCCACCGCCGGAATTTCTGAGAGTGAAAAGTTTTTCGCTCGGTCGGAGATGAAACCGGATGCTAGCGTGGTGGTTTGGGGATGATGGTAGGGGAATAGGTTGGAGGGGGAGATGGATAATGGCAGGGGGTGTCCGAGAGAGCTTGTAAGGGAGAAGAGAGGTAGATATTGCATTCCTAACCTGCAAACCAACCCACATTCCCTGTTGATATGCCAATGAGTTTCCTATTTTTCTTCTCTGACATGTAGTAATGATCAAATTTTGTCATCAATTGTACATTCTGTATGTAGTGTAATGTAGACGTTATATTGTTGATATTCTTTACTACCTCTTTAATTTCATTATTGATTGCATATTTTTTTAACTATGTTCCCCAAAACCTTTTTACTTTGAAAGGTTATTTATATAACTGGTTGTACTATAAGGTAATCAATAATTTATTTATTCATTTATCCAGTCCTTCTTCCCAAACTTTTGTCCTCATTACTGCATTCTCTCACTCTCTCTCACCTAGCCAAAATCAGTCTCAAGATCAAGTACCTCCTTCCCAGCAAGAATTTATCTCAAAAATCAACCCTGTGAACACCAATTGTCAACCCCGATAACACAGTGTTCCAATAAGATTATAGAGGCGATAAGGCTCTTCAAACACAGTTGCACATTCTCATGTATGGAGAGTGTAGCAGGCGTCGGGGTTGCTTGCTAGCTATGAGAAGTCAATGTAGTAGTTTGGGACGATGTTTATTGGTCCGTTCCGAATACAAGACTATCCTGCCGGCCGAAAGGCCGCTGAATTTATTCTGTTGGATCACTTCCAGAATATTCCATGTTACCTTTCTAGAACCTGAAAAAAAAATTCTAGAAAAGAATTCTAGAAGGCAAGAAAAATCAATAAATAATTTCACACTCCGGCACGGGGAATCTAACCCGGGCCGCCCGCTTGGGAGGCGACCGCGCTACCGCTGCGCTAGCCGGCCTGTTGAGAGGAAGCGATGAGAGAGCGCAATTTATGTTGCCTCCGGGCAAGCGGTGTGGCGGCGAGGCAGGAGGTGCGGCCGCCACAAGAGCAATAACTCAAAGCTTCTTCAATTTGCTATTAAAGCATGAATTATTGCATCGACGATTTCGCCGGTGAATTAAAATTTCTATTATGTCTAATAGATTTACATAGGTAATAACCCAGTATATGTGAAGCAATACAATATGTACCCAGCTCTTCTTGCTAAGTCAGCCGTCAGACTTCAAGTTATTATCTTCCATTCACGGAAAACTTGTTCATTCCTGGAGCAGTGAGCTATGTCAGAATTGATCCAGCTTAGCGATAGTTTTTCGACATGTTTCCATCTGTCGAATGTTATGTAGTTTATAATTATTAAAAAAAATAAAATTACCAAATTCCAATCGGTGAGTGAATATTTTTCGGTTTTCCCACCCGTTTAT
Organism: Ischnura elegans; assembly: GCF_921293095.1. NCBI lineage: Eukaryota > Metazoa > Arthropoda > Insecta > Odonata > Coenagrionidae > Ischnura > Ischnura elegans. The sequence goes on along the minus strand of NC_060246.1, from coordinate 111,665,968 downwards.
TAGCTCTAAGCTGACTTTTCACAGAACGGTCTATTTTCTCCCTCTTTAGGCTAAATAACATTTTACGGTTTTTCATGAGGAAACGTGATCAATAGACTTCTCTTGTTGTCATCGTTCAATAATATCCTCAAAATCAACTGCCTGAAGTGCTGATATTTTATTAGCCTCAATAAAAAGTAATAACTAACAGGGAAATATAAAGATTCATCCCACATATAAGAATGTCAGGAAAACGTCAAAAAAACTTCAAAAAAACTCAGGACTTACCTGAGATAAATTCTGAAGGTATGAGCGAGGTAAACCATTGGTATTCCTGAGTTTAAAATGAGATAACTGATGTTGTCGTGCGGATTACGTGAGATTATAGTCCTGGTTTCAATGAGGCTTTCCTGCAGTTTTAGAAAACGTGAAAATTGGGATGTGTGAGAAATCAGGTACACTTGAGTTGAAACGAGAGGGCTTCCAAAGAAATACAATTACAAAAGAAGAGTGCTAGAATTTGGGGTATGAAATTTCAAAATATGTAATGTTACCTCAGAGAAACTTCACCAACAAAAAATGTACGAAAACCAAAGTTTTTTGAAGTTATACATCTCATCCAGGAGTACAAAAACCTCAGAATTTGGAGCTAACCTCGGGTAAATGACAGCAGTTACCTCAAGAACGCAAAACTTCATATTCTGAATGTAACCTCAGGTAAAACTCACATGGCATGAGAATCAGGAAGATTCAAGAAAGAAATTATCAGTAGAATGGCCCAGGCGAAGAGAGCATTTCACTAAAATAAATATCTACTTTCATCAGAAAATTTAAGCATAGAAGTAGGGAAACAAATTATCAGAACTTACATTTGAAGCGTGCTTCTCTACGGAATGATGCATGGACAACGATAGCAGCGGATAAATCAAGAGTAAAGGCTATTGAAATGCATTGGTACTGAAAATATCTAATGGATCGACCGAGTTAGACATGAGAAAGTCCTAAGAAGGGTAGAAGGGAAGAGAAGCTTCATGAAAACCTTAATAAGAAGACGGAACAACCTTAAAGGCCATATCATGAGACATGATAGCCTGATGAAGACTATCGTCGAAGGACTAGTGGATGGCAAGAACGGAAAAGGAAGATATCGAACAAAATACATGGAAGAGGTAAAGAAGGATGAGGGAGAGAATGAATACGTAGGCATGAAAAGATTAGCTGATAGGGGACTGAGTGGAGAGCTGCGTCAAACCAATCTTAGACTTGTTGGCCAGTGATTATGATGGCAATAACATAGCATTGAAGTTACCTCAGAAATACCACACATTTACTGAGTATTCTGAATTCACTTCAGGTATACGCCAAAGTTTCAGAGGTGACTTACAAAGAAAAATTACCACCGTTCTGAGGTTAATTTTCATTATGGATAAGAAGAATTAACACGAAAACACTGCGCGGGTTTGAGGTGCAGCTGAAAAGCAGTTAAACTACGGTAGATAAACAAGTTACGCTGAAAAACAATCCACGCACCCTTCCTACAATTTTCAAAATAAGGAAACGCGAAATTTTCCGCCTATTTTTTAATGATCTGGCGACAAAATTGGAGTTCAGGTTCAATAACTCGCTCAGAGAGGTCATTTCATTGAGGAAAAGAATCACTAATTAAAGCGTGATCAATTACGAACCACGCCAGAACCAGGAAGAAGGAATGAAACGCTCCAACAGGAGTTCGTGACTTTGCATACGTCTCTGCGACAGTTCTAAAGGCTGCTATACACGGCGAATTATTTCATTCACATGATCATTCAGCATGATCATGCGCATGATCATTCACCGTGTAGGACGTAACAATTCGCGAATGAACCTTCATGCGCATGATCATTCAGTGAAAATTAGAACATGTTCTATTTTGCTCGCATGATCTTGTGAATGAATACGTGATCATTCAGCATGATCATTCACCGTGTATAGCGGCCTTAAGGCCGTCGGTTTTTCGTCGTGAGTAGAACGAGTAGATGAAGGAACGGAATATGAAAAAATGGTGTTATAATATTCCGATCTCTACCATGATCGACAATGATAGTAAATTTGTGAAGGAGCTCTTTGCCTTAGTACGAATAAAACATAGAAGAAACGAACACGCATCGATCGCTGAATTCGACAGCGTGCGGTAGTTGTAAGTGAAAGCTGTCGCCCCGCGAGTAGTAGACGCTGGAGGTGGCGGAGGCAGCACACGATTCGTTGGGGCGTGATATAGTGGCAAGGGAAAATATTAAACGACACTTCTCTTTCACGCACAGAAGGGTATGAAGTGTGGCCCCTGTCGGGAACAGCAATAGACGCGTCAGATCGGAGATTTATGGGTGCTATCGGCATTCAATAAAAAGTGGGGCGCTGTCGCACCTCCAGAAAAAAGACATGAAGGAGTGATTACTAGCTTACTCGCGTGCGTTCAAAATTGAAAAAAAACTGTGGCCACGTGAACTACCCCAACTTCATGAATTTATTTCTTCTCCACCCTTAAAAACCAAGGAATAAGATAATTTTCTCTTTCCACCCCCACCTTCTCATTTTTTTGGGAGTGTGTCAATTCGTACGAGACTGTTTATTCCGGCAAGGTAATTTTTTTTGTTATTTTTGATAATGCTGCTGTGAAGTGAAACATGTTCACTCAGGTGAAATAAAGTTTGATGTGGAAAAGTGCAAAATAGTATCACTTCATATCTTGAGTGGTTTCTCAACTGAAGCAATCTTAACGATGCGCCTTCTACCCTCGTAAAGTTTCCTCCTGGTCGTGTGAGTGCTTTTTTCACCAGTGGCTTTACTCCACTAGAGAAATCATGGAGTATCCCATAACCAAGTCAAGAGTTCATTGTGGACCACCAGACCCCTGCATTGTAATACATTTAGTACCACGACTTTATGGGAAGGTCTTAAGGACGTTTTACAAGGGGCACGGAATTGCGCAGGTTAGAGCTGCATTAATTTCTAAAATGGCGTGGAATTGCGTGAATGCATGAACGATATTAGAATTATTTTGCCGTCTCGCATCCACGCATTCTCGCATGTGTTCTAGCAATTCACCGCTTTACACGACGCAATTTTGATTGCGCCTTCGCACGTACGTCAGATTGCCCATTACCGTGTAAAACGGCCTTAAGGCAGGGGTCATCAAACTTTTTCAATACAAGGGTCCAAAAATCGAATTCATGTCGTCCGTAGGGCCAGAATTCTCCACGTCACTTTAACACCACATAAATAAAATTTTAAAAATACATAATTTCAAAGTGCTTCAAAATCTTTATTGGTTAAAAATTTCAATCAATTAATGCGATTTTTGATATAGTTAATTTTTGGCTAGTGTTATGATATTTGGTGGGCGATACAATATCTTCTTTAGCCTCTGTGGACCGCAAAAGATTAGCCGGCGGGCCGCGAATAGAAGAACCTTGGTCTAAGACGGGAGATAACATTTTAACCCTCACGGAACTTTAACGAGCGCGGTCTTAATCTTTACCAAAGTGTCACATGAACAGGTGTTCCCTGAACAGCTCCAAACGCAACCATACAAAAATGACTTCCCTCTCAAAATGTTGGAGAGGAGCAGGAAATTCGCAGCTTCTCAGTCACCGAGGCATGGAAAGTCTCCCCATCTATTACATTTCGACAAAAAATCGACTGTCTTAACCCTTTCCCATGTGAGTTGATGACGTCAGATGCTCATACCGAGCGCTTCATCGATTCTTCTAGGTTCTAGCATGGTTCGTAATTGATCACACTTTCATTAGTGGTTCTTTTCTTCAATGCGAGGACCTCCCTGAGCGAATAATTGAACCTGAACTCCAATTTTGCCGCCAGTTTATGAAAAATAGGCGGCAAATTTCGCGTTTTCTTATTTTAAAATGAGAATGATGGCTTCGTGAGGATTGTTTTACAGCGAAACTTATTTATATACCGCATTCTTTTTATGAAATGCAATTTTGAGTGTGAGTATACGACTTCATCTGAGCACCTGGAGCCGTCAAATGTTATTGTCCTCCGATATGGCGCCGTATTCGCTTCACGGCGTCCATCTTCCTCTCATCCACCCTCTGTCTCACCACACACATTGTGTGTGGGCCCACCCGTGGTTCACATTAACGCCGTGAGGTGCGCAACACGCGCTGGAGCCCACACACAACGGCGGAGGCAGGGATCGAGAGGAAGAGATGGAGAGTGTGGATGTGTTCCATCTGCCCGAATTCTTCCCCCTTGGTTTCCATTGCGCGCTTTGGGGGGAAACGAAAACACCCCCGCCCCCAGGGGTGCCCAACCCCCTCGTGTGGCTTTCCTCACTTCGCCACCGCTATCGACAAAAAGAGAGGAATTACGCCCCCCATCCACCCCCCCCCCTGCCTCCTCCCCTTTCTCTCCGTCTGTGTTACGCACCACCGCACGGGCGGCTTTCTCGCTCTCTCTCCCTCTCTCCATCATCTTTCTCTCTCCTCCGCCACCAACCGCTGGAGTCACGAGTCAAAACATACGCTCCCTCACTCACCGTGTACCTTTTTTCCGCCCACGCCTTCGAATGGCAGGTGTGTATGAGGGCATGTCACCACGGCACGCTCTGGAAGAGAGAGAAAAGTGAAAGGCGTGAGAGCCTTTTAAAAATGAAGTATTCATTCTTTCGTCAAGGTCTCCCTCCAGTGGTTGTTTCGAAAAAAAATAATGCAGCGGTCAGGGGATGAGACGTGCCAAAAGCAATGTAATAATGAATAGGATGCCTCTGACGCTTTTTCCTCGTTTGCCTTCAGGTTCACGCGTCAAATGGCAAGCATGTGAGTTAGACACGCCTTGGCAAATTTTTCGAAAGTAAAGTGAGAGGCATGAGCTTTTTTTGTTAGCCTGTGAAACAATGAATACCGAAATTTCCAATACCCACGGAACCGCAATTGGATCTCGTGAGACCCACCTACTGTTTGTTCCCAAGGGGGAAGCCCAGCCTTTATTGCTCCCACACTTCCAAAATATAATGAAAAACGTTCGTAAAACGTCGTAAAGTTATTTAATGCATGTATGAGATTTTAATTATATAGCCAAGTTTTCATATGCAGTTTCACCAGTCATCATCAACAGTTATCAATGCTATGATTAGTTTGACGCATATCTTCACTGTATTCTCGTATCAGTTAATCTATTAACGCCATCATATTTCTTATGCTTCAAATCCTTCAGCATTTGATTCATGCATCTCATCAATGGCCTACACCTGCCGTTCTTCCCTTCAATCTGTCCTTCGTTGATAACTTTCATTAGACCATCATGTGGCCATGATGTGGCCGATTATACTACTCCATCTTCTAACCTAGGTTTTCAAAGGACATCTCTCCTACTTTTTTTAGAAATTCCACAATTACAACACGATCTAAATACATTATCTTTGTCATTCTTCTGCTAAAACACAGTTCAGAGGCTTCCCACCTTGATTACTTCGCTGCTGTCATCGAGTTTCATCATTATGATTCCTGGAATTAATTTAATTCAGATCTCCACTCAATTCTTTTAGTGACTAGTGTATTATTTTCACTAAGCAGATGCATACATTACCTTTTAAAGCATCCTCATATTTGTTTAATTTACAGCCATTTTAACACTGCTAATTCAAAGAATTTTAATTTCACGGTTCAAGCAGTAACGAAATAAAAATAAAATTTGTCTGTCCAATATTTTTCCATTAAAATGCAACAGTTATTAACCCTTGCATCTTTAAATCCCCAGAGTACTTTTACGTAAGCTCATCACATCACATGGAGCTCGTAAAACAAACTAGAGGAGACGATATCTGCAATTCTAAATACAAGTGCAGTCATGTAATGGGAAAGTAGAAAGGATTCTTCCATTGGATGTGAAAGTGGATTCACCTTGTAATGGCGACGACAAAGAATTGTCAATGGAAGTGATAACAGTTAGGCATTTCGAATACAAAGTAATCGCTACTCAGTACTTGTTACTGAAAGGCCGGTATCCGTCGTAATCGCTCCCGAAAATTAATTATTTGGCCTCATCAAGAATTGTCGTCGGCACACACAACCTAGCATGGCAAACTCTTTCCTCGTCATTTTCCATCTTTCCCAACCCACAGGTTTAAATAAATTCGATCATATATAATGATTAGGGCGCAAATGTACACACGTATCTCAAGAAGATGTTCGCCCCCCCCCTGTTCGAATTGTATTTTTTTATTACGGATAATTGGTTTAAAAATAATGCTATCATTTTAAAACTTTCAGGGAATATAGAATAAACCCTTGTCCATATTATCCTGTGTCTCAAATTTTAATTACATTACCTTTTACTTTTAAAGTATCTTTACATTTTTTACCTTTTCTCAGATGTATTTTTCCAATGGGTGAGATACAGACAAATGTTGATAAGAGTGATCTCTGTTTACCCCGAGAGTTTCAGGATGATAGAATAAATTCATAACTTAATATGGGATAGAATACATAATCTACAGAAGTGAAAATTTCATGATATTTTTTAGTATGAAAATAAAATATGCAAGATTTAAGTGATGCATTCGGTTTACAATAGCTCTATCAAAAGCGTAAAAAGAATTAATAACTGATATGGACGGCATAAAATTCTCTCGCTGGCCCCAGGTTATTGAAACTGCAGTAAGCTGTATCCCAGTAGCCTGAAGGAAAAAGTAGCTATGATAAAAAATCCAAATCAAACTTGGGATTACAAATATACGATTTATGCTAACTCAAACATATGATATATGCTGTATTTATTTGGTCAAATTCAGTATTAATATCAAATAAGATAAAAATTTTATCCCCTCTTTTTCACTAACTGATTTTTATCAAGGCATTAAATTGCTTCCGTATTTCAGATAAAACAAAGTCAAAATACTCTAGGATATTCGTGCATCGTTCGAGGAATAATATGGAGGAAATTCTAAATATCGATAACATGGACCGTTGCACAATTTTTCTCTTAATTTGCTGAAGACGCGTTCCGTTTTTTTTATCCGTAACAACTTTACAATGCTCTATAATTTAAAAACGTCCATCACAACATTGAGATATGACGCAATGGCTTTATTAGTCACAATCTATCGGGAATAATTGGGCTGGCTTTCCTGTAGAATGCCTCCCACTAATCAAAACCTTTTTTCCACTTCGTTATTTCGAAATTAATTTGTTTCGGAAAAATTGCGCTTTTCAAGTGTAACAGAACAAAATTCTTATTTTTTATTATACCGTAGACTACGTTTCTTCATTCGGAGTTATTCCGCTAAAGAAGATCTTCATACAGTTAAAACTACCTTTCAAACGCTCAAATCATTAGGTAATGATAATAGGACGTAAGTTGAGCTGTTTGATTACTAACCAACAAGCTGAGCAAGTTCCACGTAATAAAGTTTACCAAAATTCATATGCACATTTGTGATTTCAAACGACTTGTCTGACACCTGACGGGATAAAGTTGAATCTTCAAACTGAAGATTGTTTGAATAAGGCTGTTTGAGCGTATGTGCTGTTGTGATTTATCACAGTGCCTGTTAAGGTTGCCATTATTTCATCAATGCTTTTGGAGTTGGCGTCCAAGAAATATGCTCTCATAAATCAATTTTAACTGTAACATATTTTTATCGACTGAAATTACGCGCAAATGGTACCCGTGCAATTTCACGGCTGTCCAAGGGCACCAACTACATGTTTTCAACTTCCCGAGCCAGAATTACGCGTAATTTTCAGATAAGGCATCGAAGTTGGTGTCCGTGGCCTACGAGGCTTTTAATTTAACCTTAAGACATTTCCCATTGAATTAACCTTTAAGGAGTTCATGACCGTCCACAAATACTTTTACCGACAAACTATCACGCATACAGCATGTAATTATTTTTCTTAAAAGAATTCGAAAAACTTCTAACCTTTAGTCAAAGGCAAATGGAAAACATTCAAAATCTCAAAGACTTCAATTTTCGAGGCCTTATTACCTTCAATCTCCTCAGTCTTACATCGATTTCCTCAGCATATTAAAATATCTCATGAAATCATTTTTTTTAAACTTTACGAATGTATTAGCAGTGCATATAATGTCCGCTAAGAAATTAAATCTCACGTGACTCTGAAATAATTTGTCCTTGCAGCTTTACTTGAAGGAGGGTTTTTTTAATGAATTTTCCTCTGAATCAAGTTAGAATTCATAAGCGCAAACAAAACTTGGAAACTGGTTACATGTTCATTTAAAATCGAACTGTGAAAGGTAGGTACGTACTAGTACTTAAATTAACCTGATTCTAATAAAAAACGAGGTCCCATCTTGCTACCATCTGAAATGCCGAAAGTAACTGCCGTTGCAATCTTCCGAATGTCTTGAGAAAGAGTTTGGCAAATCTTTTCAGTAATTAACCCATAAGGTTTTATTTTTTTATAAGATTATAATTCTCGCCGTAGATTATTCTGTTATACTTCAAGTTAACAGCCGTCGCATAAATTAAATAATATGCGTGTGATACCGTAACATAATGTTTGACCGAACATTTAAAATGAAACCTTATAATGTTTTAAGCATTTTCACTCCACAAAATCACGGTTAGAATTTTTCTACCGAATTCTAGTGCTCCTGTTAACTTTTTCGTGGTCACCAAAATATCTTAAAATCGGATATTCTTCTGTATGAAAATCGTATTTTCAAGATGAAACATCATTTATCAGACGTATACACAAAAAACATCTCTCTTTGATTTGCATAACCCTGAGCATTCTCTCTCACTCTCATTTTTGATCGTTATTCATCCTGTCCGTCAACGCTGAAACAAATCTTTTAGCAAAACGGGAAGGCCTGGGACGACGAAAAAGAGATGATGCACAGCCCCAACTAGCACAAGTGATAACATATTGATATGACATACTTCAGTTCCATGGAAACACTCTCTCTTCAGGCATATGATATCTAATGCAAATGCGAAATCGTTACATATCTTTAGATAATATCTCTAAAAAGGAGCGTATCTTTGGCAGCCAAATACATTATAAAAACATACCCTGCCTGGGACTAGTAGTTGAATTACTGGAGTGCTCACAATCAATAATTTGGAGTAGATTGAAAGTAATAAATGGCAAGCTGGATTTTAATACGACTAAATATACAATTTGGTTGTTGAAGGCTCAATGAATAAAAATTTACTCTGCAATACATCTTTTTCACGTAATACTGAGGTAAATAAAGGCACACATGCAGTCTACCGGATTTTGTATTGAATTTAAAAAGGGACTTAAGTGTCAATGTTCATCAGTACAATAATGGCATAAAAATGAAATTACAGTATATTGTACTAAAAGCCGTCAAAGTGATGTCAAACTCTGCACTAAAGCCTTGTTTGACTGTATGAGGTAAATAAAATTGGATATTGCAATATTTCCACTGAGTTGCAATGTCCAATTTTACTTACATTAATAACTTCCACCATATATTGCCTAACATAATGCATGATATGTATATGAGGTGATTTCTGATTGAGTTGAAGCAGGCAAAACACGTTGTTAAGAGTTGTTTAATAAGAAAATCATTGTTTTTTCTAATAAAATGTATGCGTAAGCTTACTTAAAACTACCGTTTCACTTAATTTACGGCTGTTTTCTAGCTATTTTAACATCCATACTCCAAAGCTGGATGAACTTCTCTCGAGGGTACACGCGTCGCGACGCTGCGCCAGTAATTTGGATGACATCATTTTCCATAACATATTCGCTAATAATTCAACCATTTTCGATTTTACGCTGACCCTGTACTGAAGCGTGTATATTATAACTATCATAATGGCATAAAACTGGAAAATCTAGGTTGCGTATTTTCAATTTGACACTCTAATCGGTGCTCTGAACTCTTCGTAATAAATGTATGCCTTCTAAAGTTCTCTCACATCACGAAACCATGAATTCTTTAGATTTACTTTAAACTTCGTATTATAATTCTGAAAGTTATTCTTGTCATTGACTATTGCCGAACTGGGCTAGGATGCAGTAATTTCTTCTCAATTGGTATTCGTACCCAATTAGAGGAATTTCCATTTCAGAAAATTACGGGGAAAGGGATAAGAAAAGACTTATGAAAGTCATGGTAAATGCTATTAACTGAGAGAAAATTAATTGGTGGAGAATATATAACTTTAAAATGTTGAGTAGACATTATTTCTCTTTTCTTTTTCCTAGCATTATTTTTTTAATCTTCATTAATGCATCGGAGAATAGGTCTAAATTAGACCTATACACATTTCACCTGTATTATACGTAATTTTCAAAATTTGAAAAATAACGAGATGGAGTCGTTGATTATTTCTCAACGAAAATAAAACGATAAAAAGAGCCTGATGGTAATCACTTTCAGTATGGTTCAAGAGAATATCCGGGTTAATGACTGCTGCTATTAGTTACTCCCACGAATTTTCAAATGATTTAACATCATTACCTAATGAAATATTTATCATAACGATAGATGACATATTCCACGATCTATTTATAGTATTTTACAGAATGATTTTAGAGTGCAATTTCAAGTTTATAGAAACTATCCTGCATTCAAAATCAATCTAACTCGCACAGTTTAATTTAAATTTAATATCATGAAAATTCTTGTGAATTGATGGTGGTGTACTCAAATATGTCATGTAGAGATAATTGGCAGGCTTGCTTCGTGGCACTGGGCTTTACTTTAACTTGAACACGGCTATTCTAGTCCTATTAATTTATACTTACGACTTAACTTTTTTATTGCTCCCCGCAGCATAAACTCCGAAAGAGCGGACCTGAAAATTTATCGCAGAAGTTTGACCTGAGGGTGATGAAATATTCCGGACCTCGCCCGAGGAGAAAAATTGGATCTTACGAGTTTTAAATATTTTATTCGCTGTTGGAATAATATTAAACGCCCTTTTGTGAAATATTCATAAACTTCGGAGGCAATTTACATCTCGCGATTCTCGAAAACCTCACCTGTCACCCGAAGGCAGAGACCGCTGATAACCCCTTATAAACCCCCGTTAGTCCCCCGCGACATCCTCGCCTCTCTTCTCTACAGCTGCCACCGAAAATATTTCGGCATTCCGTCCAATGACCCGCCGTGCGAGGAGCGAAGGTTTTCCGGTGACCAAATTCTGACCAAATTTTGTTTTAAGTCTTCCTTTTTGTTTCTCATGTTTTCTTTGATGGCATAATTCATTATTTTTTGCTCAGTTTTTGGACTACCTAGTGCCTATTGCTTGATCCCTGTAGTACAGTGTCTTTTTAATAAAGCCATGCTGCTTTCCTAAATATAGGACCAATCCCAAATTTTCCAGGGAATATTTAACTGCAGCGTACTAGGATTTCACGTATATCCTATTCATCTCCATTCATTATCCTACAGCACGAAGTTTTTGTCGGTGTTAAGGATGCTATGAGGTTTTTCGTTTCTTCAGCAATAGCTATAACGTAATCGACCGAAGGGAACGCTTGTAATATTTTTTCAGAGCGATAAAATGTTTTGGTAAAAAAAATCAAGTGAGGCAAGCGATATGTAGTGGGGATGAAAGCTTCTCGGGTTTCCAACCGGGTCAGGGTCTGCATGGTTTAGGCCGACGTTTCGTTGGGAGACTTTCCCAAAATCCTCAGGGCTGATGATGCCGTTGTCGCGGTGTTTCGATATATATACCCTCCTCCTTCACCTAGGTGGTCTCTGATTGGTCCGGGATTTTTCCTCCTTCCTCGTCCTATTTAATGCCAGGTTCCAAGCGCTACTTAGCTGCAGTCCTCGATCTCTATTGATATTGTTGGGGTGAAGACGGATCTCCACGGCTTCTTTAGTTATACGGTCCCAATAGCCCCGTGTTCTTCCAAGTTGGGCAGTTTCTTCCCAGTGGATATTGTGATTTTCCTGAACACAGTGTTCAGCAATGGCCGATTTTTCAAGCTGTCCGAGTCGGAGGTGGCGTCGATGCTCCTTCACCCTCGTCTCAATGGTCCTCTCCGTCTCTCCAATATACACTTTACCACATTCGCATGGAATGCGGTAAATGCCGGCTGTCTTGAGTCCAATAGGGTCCTTAGCTCGGACTAACAGATCCCGGAGTTTGCCAGGAGGAAGGTGAATGCTACGAATATTGTGTTTAGCAAGAATCCTTGCTATCTTCCCCGAGACCGTGGAGACGTAAGGCAGGATGGCTTTTGATGCTGGAGGCCGTTCTTCGTTTTGTTTGTCTCCTTTGTCTTGTCTAAACGCCCTTTTAAGGGCCCTATGGACTTGAAATTGGCTGTACCCGTTGTCAATGAATGTCTTCTTCATGCTGCTCTCTTTAATGCTGAATTTTTTTTCGAAATTCAGCAAAAGAAAACTTATGGCACACCTTTTGCGACAACCAGCGACGCCGAGCTTAAGATCGCTTTTTCGAACGTGCGGCACAGTCTGGTGCTGGCTGCTGGCAACGGGGAATACTGCACTCGACGGATGTTGGAAAGTGAATCTTTTTAACGAATAGTGAATACGAAATAGGAAGAAGGAAACTTAAATTATGCAATAACATTTGGGCTTCAAATTATCTGTTAAATTCTATAGTCAGGAACAATAGGAAAATACAAAAATTGATGAAGGTATAATGAGTTAAAATAGTTTCATTAAAAATTTTAGGTGCTGACTGTAAACCAATTAGAAATATGGATGTACATGTACGAGGTACCGTGCAAACCACCGCCTGAGCGTGTGGCAAGGGGTGATTCCACACCAGCCATGCAGCACTCATCATAGTCTCAATCAGACACGCACTCGCTTGCGGGACACAGGCCAAGAACAGAACAGTGAGATGCAATCGGACCAGAAACTGGGAGAGTGCTAAGGACAAGAACATGCTACCATGCAAATATGACTATCATCTAGTCACATAAAATGAATATATAGCGTTTTAACTCATTCATGCATTAGTTGTAAAATGCCAAATATTGCCGTAAGTAAAATTCAAATTCAAAATAGGTAATACTATTACACTACTACTAATAATGGTTCGCGAGATCGTCATGAAAGGATGAGACGGTTGTTTAGTCATGACGACCCACTCAAATGCGTTGAAAATTAATATAAACCATTATTCGATCACTTACCAAGCTTACTCGACAGAAATGAAATAACAGCAACGCCTCGGGCATTGTCCAATAGAAAAGAAAGTCAATTCTTTGATAAACCCTGAAGCATTAAATATCCGACGAAAATCACAAGTATCAACTCAATAGCTTCCAATTATACCAAACGAGATCGATTCTAAAACACAGCCGATACAGAGTTTAAAAAGAGGGAAAGTTCTAGACAATTCTTTTGATAGTACGTAATTATCAGAGAGGTGTGAAAATATTAAATGGAACGATCGCGGAAATTGTAGCAAGAATAAAAATGGCTAATTTCACAGAGCCCAAATACCCAAATAAATAAAACATATTATTTCCACATCTTTTCTGGATATTTTCTTTAAGCCGCTTCGATGTTACAACCAGGCATTTGAAAAAAATAATATTCAAAGCGATGTTATCGTAAACATAGGTTCCCGATTTCAAATCGTGTGTGAAGCACCTAAAACGAATTATCGAAGTGCGAAGTAACTCAGGAAAAAAGGAGTAGCCTCCTACCTCTTGAATGATTGAATTAACAAGCCAGTGATTTCGTCGGGTTTGAGCTCTACCCTCTCCTAACCAAACTAACCTTCGGGTTGAATCACTAGTGATCGTCTTGCATTGCAATTATAATTAATACAAGTACTGGCAAATAAGTTATTATTGTAGATATATATTGTATCTATACAATAGATTTCGAATTACAAGTTCATTTCAGTGTTAATATGTCAGTTAGTACCTATCCTAATCACCTATTCTCTTCTGTATTTTCACTAAGAGGCCTTTTTAGGACTCATGGGCATAGGTGTTCCATGCTAAGACTTTTCAAAATTTTATCTCTCATCCGAGCCGCGATTTTCAAAGGTCGAACATTTGGATGACAGTAGTCATCTTACTGGACGTCACGTCAGATTCGAGAAACGATTAGCACAACAATGAGAGGAGGTAATTCTTATAAGAATGGTCAGCAAAATTTCAGAAATTATGAGTAGATAGCGATAAAATGTGGAACAGAGCAACAGATAACATCTACATTATACCCCGAAAGCCGCCTAAAAGACGTGTGGCAGGAGGTGTTAGGACACCAGCCGTGCAGGACAACATGATGACACAAAATATAAATTCCATAGAATTTTATTGTATACCGACATAGGTTTCGACAAACTATGTCATTTTCAAGGTAGAACTAAAGCCCGGAAGCCCGTATGACACTTCCAAATTCATTGGCCAATCCATTGGATATTGGATTGTGGTCCAACTGACACACATCAATTTCCAGTCCAATATCCTTTTCACAATATTGGACACAGTTTCTTGCCAAATTTGGAATTTAGAACAGGTTCTATTTTCTCGCGGCCAATCTCCAATCAAAAGTCAGTTTTGCTAACTCCTCGTGGCTAAAACAAGGAGCCCTTTGCAAAACATCCGGTTTAACTATAAATTGTGTGTTGATGACAAAATTTTCGGATACAGAGAGGGCTAGGAGGGGGGGGGGGTATAGCCCCTCACTAATCCAATTTACACCAGATATAATGGTAATTGTGTTCGAGCCCCTACTACTGCGGAGAGGTGACCCCGCTGCCCCCCCCCCTTGTCCCTATCCAGGATCCGCCACAGGATAAAACTATACCTCTATTCAAATGACAAGAAGGAATCGTGACAGCGGTAATGCATACAATGCAAAGCAATATCAGCCATTCTTAAAGGCCTGGTTTCATGATACTGCAATTAGTACAAGTTCGTGTACATTTCAGAAAAGCCTTAATTGAACCAAGCGCGTAAGAATGCGTAAACCAAATTCATGAATTAATGCATAAACTTGTACGTGGTAATATATTGCGTAACTAGAACTTGCTGCTGGAGCCATATTTTGGTAATAGTTGAAAACATGCGATGTCTAAACCAAGAATGCGGGTATCAAAACGCCACTAATTTTGACCAAATCCTATTTTCAAAGAATGCTGCCTTTTTCCACAAAAATTATCAAAAATTGTGATTTTAAATGTATAAATAGCATTGAAAAATAGAATATTTACGAGAAAAGGACTTACTTATACTCTTCAGCGACAGATGATCCACCTCTCAACACTAACCGAGCTGATTTGAGACACAAACTTCGCTATGACAGAATGAGGGCTGAGGGGAAAACCTAAAGTGACGCATTGCTCCTTACATACTGCCCTGAAAGATAACGGAGGGCGGGGAATCGCTAAGGTTATGAGGGGAGGTTACCTGTCACAAATGACCCAAAGGAGAGTCATAATTGTTGGCCTTGATTTTGAGTGCATCACGAAGGTGGTCGGGTGAGGTTCGGTTTGCGCTTCGTCAGGTCAAGGTGGTGGTTAGGGGGAGGTACTTAAAGAGCGTCGGTGGAGGTTAGGGAGGGGGGAGGGAGAAAGGTCTTCAGGCTTTCCTGTATATATGGTGAAAATATCTCGATGTTGATCGGTGATGATTTTTTTATAATCCTACATTAGCACAAAAATGAAACGAAAAACTGGGTGCGGCATTTTATATCGTATCCACCACAAACACAACAACTAAGTCGTGAAATCGGTTAATAATTCACTATAACAAACCGTTTAATAATATTTTCAGTTTTTCTTAGATTAAATGCCACAACCGTTAGTTTTTACGAGCTGAATTTTGGAAAAAAATCAATGCGGACAATTTTTGCGAAATTTGTTCAACTTTGAGGTCTTGTAAATTATTTTTAAAAAGGTAATGCATGAAAAACGGTTTTTTTTTCAAAATATAAACTAACGTATTGGCAACCAATGTGCAAAGTTTCAACCTTCATAATCGAAAAAAATCATTTTTTAGGTTTTGTCCAGCTTTTTTCAATTTCAGTCCACTTTGCGGCGGTGACTTATGCTGGAAATCCCGAGGTAGAAAAGAATGCAGTCCCGCGTATACTTTCTAAGCGTGGAGATTCGATGACATTACTGATGGGATAATTCCTCTTGGCTGCAATAACCTTTGATAAGGGATAGGATTTGAGAAGCAATCAGGATAAACGCCCACCGAAATAGAAAATAGTACATACGACGACATGAAAGTCACTCATAGGCGGAGCCCCAAACTTCAGTGCCTATTTCAAAATATTCAAGTAAGGCCTCTATCATTTTGTTTAAATTTATTTTCCCAGCATGAAAGTAACCTAATTTCTATGTGTTGAATATTGGCAATGTTATATCTAACGATATATGATAATGTATTTGAACTAAAACGCAACACAAATTACACTGGGAACATAAGTATGAGGTTTCATCACAATGATGGCATAGTCGATTTATTTCCATCAAATTATTGTACTTGCATTCACAGCTAATTTACTCCTTGTTTTCGTTGGATTGGAAACTAAATATGTCAGTTTTTCGCTGAAAATATCCAACTGACTCTGAAAATGATGAGGTACCGCTTACTCCTGACGTAAGGACTAAATTAATTCAACCCTCGGCAGAATCTGGGCTTCACATCCTTTCCAATCTGGAGGTATATCGTCCGTGTTTTGTAGAGCTGATCCATCATCTGTCAGCCGCATGCACTATCCTAACGGAGAGTTCAATCAAAGAAATGCCAAGTTTATGTCATCCGGGCCCACAAGCTAAGATATCCATATGATACCTCCTACCACAGGATTTTCCTTTCCGAGTAATTTAAAGCAGTAAATTATGAAAAATATTATACTTGAAGGGCAAGTACTTTAGTATGCTTTAAATAATAGAGTGATTTTGAATATTTCGAAACAAATATATATTACATTTAACTCGTTGTTTCAAATTACTTTTACTCGTTCATTGTATCATATTGCCTCCTGGGTGACGGTCAGTGAATATTTTTACTTATTATTTTCATTATAGTCGAGCTATAAAAGGTGAATAGAAGCTTTAAATTTCTCCAAGGTGGTCATTATGAAAGACCAGTGGTGGAAAAAAATGGTGGAAACATTTATATTCCTGTAATTTCTCCAACTTATCTCTCTCAGCAAGAAAAAATAGTATGTTTGGTGGAACCAAACGTCCATATGATGCATAAATCAACCCCAACATTTAAAGAAATTAGAGCGATAGAAGCATTTGAATGAATCTATGAAGTATTTCTTGAATTCCTTTAAGTTTCCCAGAAATTATATCAAAATATGCTCACAAAGCTCGTAAGTCACAGCAGAACTACGGATAGGATTCGATATTACAAAGTCCATGGCCACAAATATCACAGTAGAGGATTTCCCAATCGGCCGATGAATATGGAGTCATTCACCACGCGTTTAAACGGGTACACAATAGTCGTCACTCACTTCGACTTCGTCAGAGCGATCCGAATTTCACCAGGGAAATATTCTATAATTAGGGCTGTTAACCGAGATTTATTTTTGAGGTGATAAAAATCGTAGCATAAATCAAGCTGTGCGCGACGGACTGAGGCCGCTTCTGCGAAGCCTCTCTTCATAAAACTATGCTCACTCAATACGGCCAGACCTGCAGAATCAGGTGGCCGTGCAATCAAAAAATCCTTGCAAATTCAAAAGGAGTATCCATACCGTGTAATTTTATCCGTCTGAGCCGATTACTCAAACCTTCCGCAGACTTTGTGGTGGCAACGCCAAATTTCTCGGCGAGCACCGCTATTGAAATAGGTAGGTAATTTTCGAGTAATGCCACCCCATTCAGTTAGCGGTGCTTTCAACGCTGCATTAATAACTTAAAATCGTTCGAAAAGCTTCGGTGCGTGCAAAAAGGGTGCCATGAAGCCTATCAATAACTAATCTCCCTATATCTGTAGGGACGCAATAGACGAGATGGTGGAAAGATAAAAAAAAATGGGACGAGAGGAGCCCTTAAATCTCCCGAGATTTAAATCGTTCGTAAAAGAAAAAAAAGGCCCATTGGTGTCCAGTTTCCTCTCAAGCCTCGACGGGGTGGGGTAAGGCAGATCCGTTGGGAAGAGCCTCTCTCGTTCGTTCGAAAGCCGCGAAAGCCCTCTTGCGTAAATCCCTAGGGGGTGAGTGGAGTGGTGGGGGTAGAGGAAGCTCACGCCCCAGGTGGATAGCAGCGGGGCAGATTCCCTACCAATATCCTAGTTTTACATAAAATTAAGGCTATCCCAAAAATAATTGCTTTGGTTTGTCGTTTTAACTTAGGAAAAAATTGGAAAAACTATTCGTTTTTTGAAAAACGGAACGGAAATTAAGCTTTAAGGCTTCAAAGATGCATAATGGAAAGTAAAAACTCAATTGGCTATGTAATATCTCCCAATGCTCGTCCTCCTTGCAAAAATTAAGCACTACGTTGGTGTGCGGAAAGGGGAGAGAGAAACCACAGTTTGTTGACTGGATTAGCCAAATCACTTATAACCAAAACACTTGTGCACATGTACTCACGCATATAAGCAAACATAACAAGATCATTTGTGAGGGCTTAAGGGACCCAAACTTAGGCTTCTTGGACTTTAACCGGGAATTCTTCCCAGAGCTGCATAGACCCTGCTAAGGATGCCTGGTTTTTGGAAGATACACGAAAAACAGTCACACACGTTCACACACACTCCCACAGATCTGGTCAGAGTTTTTTCCTTCCATATTGCACTATTTGTATCGTTGAATGGCTTTTTCATGAATTTCATTTATGTGGTAAGTCAGGGGCGAGTGAAAGACGGCCTAAGCCCTCCCTGAAATGAGGGTTATAAATACATAAATTAAGCACCATCCAAAACCTCAGTGTCATTCATTGTCTCATTTTTACATTAAGTGCCATAGTTTGATATTAGTTAATGAATAATGCGCTAGTGCACCGCCATGGCACTTGATGACACTCCATCTGAATTAATATTATGATGCATAGAGTTCGTAGTATAAAGCTGTCTCCCGTGACACATAATTAAAAATGGTCGTTTCGAAGAATCAAAATAAAAAAATATTGCTACACAAAAAAGGGAATATCAAGCTCCAAATATTAATCATTCTTTTTTTTTAATATTCATTTCATTATAGAAAAAAAACAATCCTACCTTAATTAAGGTATAATGAATTTGGTCGTAACCACTTTTGAACCAATATCGTATGCCAAATTAACGGATGAAGGCGACAAGTACTTCATAGAATTTGCGTAAGTTAAACATGTGAAAAGAGTCTACTTTGCAAATTCAAGCTTTTTTATTACCCCGATAGATTTCAACAGCAAAATGTCATTTTCAAGATGAATTTTGAAGGAGAGCCGACTAGAAACAATTACAAAGCTGTGTGGAAAGTACAAAGTAGTTTCTTTCAATATCATATGTATTCAGGGGCGTCGTATTGGACATCTGCTCCGGCCAAACAAACCATAAAATCACCGCCTATGATGGGGCATCATCCCCTTCGAATGGCGAACGAATTGTAGGGTGGCAGAGAGAGGCGATCTAAAATCCAAGAGAAAACGCGCCGGACATCCTGACGGTTCCCACGGGTTAAAGTCTTCCATTCTCCTCTGAAATGCCTCCAAAATAGCCAGCCATTGCCTCGCCGGGAGTGTTGTTAGAGGCGCCTTCCCCATCGAGCTATTTTGATCGTTCTTTCCCTTCCCGCAAAAGCAAAAGAAGCACTTCAACTGCGACTGTGAGATGAAAGGATTGGGAGCGGAGAGAAAGCTTTCGGGGACAGCGAGGAAACCGAAAGGGGTCCTTAACGGCTTAAGTCTTCAATCAATTCAACGTTTACGGGAGAAGTAAACATGCTAATTCAAAACGTATATCATTAACATAGAAAATGGGTGGGTTACTGTCCAGTGGTGTAGGTAGCCACGGAGAGAGTTGTTCGGGTTACAACCAGTGGAGGATCGATGGGCCCCCCCTTGGGTATCCAATTTACACTAGCTAGAATGGTATTTTTAGGACCCCCTCTACTGCTGGGAGATTACCTCCACTTAGACTCCCCTTGTTCCTATCCGCCACTGGTTACAACCCCCCTTGAGCCCTTAACAGAGGCGCCAAAAACGAGTTAGATAGCCTCAGTAAATAAAAAGATTATATATACACTACTATTTTCGAGTCCTAAAAATCTCGTTTTCAACATCAAAAAATCTCAATATTTCTCAGGGGAGGACTCCCGTCCCCCTCTTTGCCCTGGGGCGTTTTCCATACAACCCGGAAGGGTCCTGAAATCTCCGGTAAACCCCCATTTCAAAATCTACGGCACTTTTTTTTAAATAAATAAAAGATCATAGCACTTTTCCACAAAACTTTTTACTGCGTACAACGCGTTTCGGCTCACTGAGCCATCATCTGGTACAAGACCTTGTACCAGATGCTACGATCTTTTATTTATTTAAATGTGTCTAACTTCCACCAATTGTAGCCTGAATCTGTTGAACTTGATCTACGGCACTGTTTGCGAAATCAATGCATGTAATCATGTGGCTGTTCATTCAAAGAGTCCAGAGTACTTTTTTAAGCGCGAAAAATGCACGAAGGAAATGACAGAAGTTTGACGGACACGAAACTCCATTACTACTTACAAGAATACACATGAATTTCTGACCAAAGAAACGGTCTGCAGTGGCCTAATTTTTATCATGGAATTTTTCAAAATTAATTTATCGACTCAAAAGAATCCTCAGTAATTGGGAATAGAATAATATTCAAGCTAAATATTTGCAAACGAGGCCTGACAAATATTTAAAAATTCAGAGAAGCAATAGTATCAACTGGAAGAACGACGAATAAGCAAGCCGTATTAAAGCAAGCCGCCGGCAAATATTGCCGTGATAAATTAATCCCGTAGCGTTGATGACGATCGTTTTCCACTCGTTGATCAAAGTGGCTGCAAAGTCGTCGAACAAGGAATTAATTTCAATGAGGACGAGGAAAAGAGACCGCAGAAACGGCTTCGCTCAGTCAACCAACTGTCAAATGATTAAAAAGTTAAATTATTTACCGAGTCGGTGAATTAATCTTGCCATATTTTCCCGAATGAACAGGAATAAACTTGAAAAGTGAGTCACCTCTTCCGTTTCAATTAATATAAGAGTAGTTGACTGAAAGAACAGGCTAAATTACAATCTTCTTTTGAACTGCTTAACTTCTGCGGCTTTACTCAGCAGGAACGCGATAAAAGAAAAGAAATTTAATTTGGTACGCCCCACACTGACGCCTCCTTTACTGTAGAAATATACTGCACTGATAATGCATGGAGCTCCATTTATTAGAATTGTTCTCCTTTTGGTTTTCAAGTTTTAGAATAAAATAAATGCATATTCCATTTCAACATTGATTATATGAAAACGAAACACCTGTGTCCACCACTTGCTGATGGAAACTATTTTTTTCATATCACTCTAATAGGTGTAGGTGGGTATACCATTTAGCGAGTAATGATGATGTTTTTATTGAATCTTCCAAGGGGACATAGTGATACAAGGTGTAAATGTGAACTAAAAATGAAATCCATCTTTCAAGCAAATTCTTGAGTAGTCCAACTGTGGGCCACTTAGTCCATGAAGTTAGAATATAAGTCACTAGAGCGTTGAAAGGCTAATGAGTAAGTTATAAGACACAACCCTCAATATTTTATCTAGTAGATTAAGCAGAAAGTAGATTCCACTGATGTCGACAGTTTAGACAAAAATATTCAATGTGCCCTGTGATATAACCAATCCGAACGGATTACTCACGGCTCTCGCCTTTTTTATTGCCATGTTGCCACTAACGCCGAATTTCTCGGCTAGCACCTTATCTGAAGTCGGTGTTTTCGAGTAATTCGACATTCATATCGCATCACTCTTACAGTTGTAGATAGGCATACCATTTGGCGTGTTATAATATTCATATTCCTCATAAAATATGCCTCTATCATTTATTGTATTGGATGTACTATCGTTTTCAAAAGTATGTAGACACCCCAGTGTCCCACTTAACAGATAGGGCTGGGTCGTGAAAAATTGTGAGGTTAGCACATAAAACGACCGGCATCCCTCACTCGTACGCCACCAAGAGCCGACGAGGACGGAGGTGGACGCGACCAAGCTACCGAAGCTGGAGTCAAACTGCAGGAGCATGAGCCCATTCAGAATTAAGATTAGCGGATGGAATGTACTGGGGTAACTCACGTCCACACTCACGTCGGCCGTCGGAGTGTTTTCTTCCGGGCTCCGTGGCGAGGGTTTTCATAACTTTAGAGTCATATTTGGAATCACTGTTTATCTCTTACTAATACGTCGCGTCGCTACGTGGCCCAGTAGGTCTATACTGTGCGCGGTAGTAGCAGTAAATTTCTGGGGGGGGTCGAATCCGAAATTATAATACTTTTTTCTATTTTTAAAGACGATCTCCTGAACATCAACATTATCTATGACTCCAGAAAAAGTTAATACTGCATATGCAAACCAAGGAAATGAACGATCAACTATTGCAAAAGCTGCAGTGAAACTGATAATGATAGACGGAGATATCGTATTGTCCACAATTAATTAACCGAGTACGACACGTGTTTCTATTGCTATACAATTATCCTCAGGTACTGCATATAAAAATGCAACTACATATAAAAATACAACTACACATAAAAATGGCTTCACTTGGCGATGGAAATCTCAGACAGGACATCCCTAGGCCCTGGGGGTTTCCCTTGCTGGAATACGTGCCGGCAACCGGTCATAGGGCTTCGTGAATCACGGTGAATGGACGAGGCCAAGAAGGATATGAATCACTGCCCTTGACACTTGTGAAATTGTACTGGGACGATGGGAGGGCAATGACTCTTTGGGTGCGACACTCGAGAATGTTAGCGGACGAGAGCGAATCCGCGGGGGATGGAGGGTGCGTTGTGGTCGATCACCAACTTTTCCCTCCCCATCCCTCACCGGTGATTCAAACAATATCATCTCGAGCACGTTTTAAGCCTTTCACTTTTATCAGTCACATTCGTTCTCCTGTAGAGCAATCCGAATGAGGTTCTTCTATTCTACTTGGAAAGCATTCCTCCTAAAGGGTGGCATAAGCGAATTTATACCTACATGTCTAATGTGGAGTGTACTTACTATGGATGGATAATATCATTCATTACATGCGTCACGGTGTGATGGAAGTTGTTAATATTTCTTGACTAACACATTTCAATATTTCCGCTGAATTTATAATCGCACGACGCGTTTCGTTGTTATAACAACATTTTTAAGTGCTTAGGAAGTGGCACTAGAAAATTTTGTTGCGGCAACGAGAGGATTAGTGCGAAAATAAATCCGTGGAAATATTGAAATGTCTTATTTAACAAACTCAATGAGGGCCATGCACGAAATTTGTCGATCCTGAAACTACGGCTCATTAAGAATGAAATTTCCTCACGATTGCAAATGTATAAGCCAAAACACTCAGTACGCCACAAATTTCATTAAATACTAATAAAAAGTTTCTGAAAATCGCTTGGATTCGAATGAACTGAAACGCCTTCTCATCGGTTAGACGCCATCGCACTCTTCACCCTCCGCTTTGATACGGTAATAGAGTCTTGGTTGTTGAGAACGGGGTAAATAAATACCATCGAAGTTTCTATCAATGCCTCGAGGGATATAGCGGCGTTGGGGTCGACCTCTTTACCATATGAGCGAGCGTCAAAAGAGCTTGCCCTGTCTCCTCTAGGTAAAGGAGCCATAACTTGGCACTGGGACTGATTTTCACATTAACGGTTTTCGGGAATGGACGTCCCCGACCCGCAGAAACACAAACCGCCGTGCCCCCACCACCATCTGCCATCTAATTGCAAAGAAGCCACCAAAAATCCCTTCCGTATGCCTCCATCCCTAATCTCAGAACCGTTCGGGACCGCCTCCGACACCAGGCCTAGGTTAATTACATTCTTCATATTAGACTGTTATCCGGCGTTATTCTTCTACTGTTCCATGAGAGTGCACATCAAACAACATACATAAAGTGGGGATTCTCGCGGAAAAAAATGCCAAATATCATGATAAAGAGATACAGTCTTTTCCAACTGGAGTATTCGGCGGTGGCAGAACACTCATTTAGGAGAAACATTGCATGCACTGGGTAGGGATCGCAGTGGTGGATGTTTCCAAGGGAAAATGGAACCGGCACACCAAGGAGGAAGTTCATATCCGTCTCAATAACAATAATATCTAAAGAGACCTCGGCCTTGCCCTTAGTAGGAACTGGAGCCCAATAATAATAAACAGCATTGATTGGCTTTGACATCACCAATCGATGACGACCCAGTTGATAAAGTACCATGTAAAGAATGGGATCCTGACAGGCATAACTGCAGCATCTTACCTCAGTCCTCACGATATTGAAAAATACCTTTAGAGAAATGCCGGTCGATATGTATCCATTAATTGACCCGGTGTTATACCCAATAAGAAATTATCCACGTTCTAACCTCCTCACATAGGATAGGTATGGGAATTCGTTTTTCCTCGAACAATGAAGGACTTCGAAAAATGCTGGGAGGAATTTTGTTAGAGCATTTCCTTTTTATTTTCTAACGGCTGGTGTCCTAACACTAATGTAGTATTTCAATTTCCCAGGAGTCCTCTCACCCACTTTCCCCTCCCGTCAACTTCAATGCCATAGCCGCACCCCTTCATGGCTCCCACCGGCATTTCATCCAATGTCTTTTCTCGAGTACTTTTTTTAAAACCCTTTCACCTCTATGACCGAGTCTGTTAATGCCATCGTTCTCTTTCGGTGCAATTTTTCGGTGCGGTCTCTTAACCAACAAATACGGTCCTCTGAGCGTAAATCAGAGATTATTATGGAGTCCGTGGTTCGATTCACGGTCCAGCGGAATTTTTCCTCGCGGAAATTTAGGTAAATTTCATCGCCGTTCACGCGGCAGGCTCTAAATATTACACATTACCGCCATGCACTTTATCGCAGGCTTGAAGCTCTCAACCGGCTGTGGCTTCATTGAAGTCCTTTCCCACTCGCGCTGCCATCCTTGATGGACCGCGAGGGCGCTAACATCTAGTAACATGAGCCTCGGTAAAATTTCCACGGGAATTAAAGGACTTGGTAGGCGTAGAGGTCCGAAAACTCAAAGGTCCGTGCTTCAATACTCGGTCCTGGGGAATTTTTTCTCGTGGAAATTCACATAACTTTCACGGCCGTTATCGTGGCAGACTCGAAATATAACGCAGTGAGTTTCATATCATCACTAGATGGCATTAACTGATTTAGTGAGGGGCAGTGGCGCAGCTAGGAATTAGGGCTAGGGGGGATTTTAGGCGCAACAAATACTGGGGGTCTGGGGGTTATAGAATACCCACCAGGTAAGCGAGAGGTGCGGTGGCCCTCCCCCAGAAAAAAAATTTAAGATATATACTTAGCTCAAAATGATGAGTTTTACGGATTCCTGAGGGATATTTTATTACTCCTTACAACATTCTATCAGTAATATTGGATTATTTTAAAAATTTCTCTGAGCTCTTAGGGGGGGGAAGGTTTATCCCCCAAACCCCACCCCCCCGCTGCGCCACTAGTGAGGGGACTATATTGACGGAAAGGCTCTCGACCTCGGAAATTCGAGTTGACTTTAAGAGGTTTGATAGCATATGGACCAGTGGCGTAGCCAGGCATTTCGTTCGGGGGGGATCCAAAATCAGGGGGGAACATCTCGTCAGTTTGTCTTTTGAAAAACAGGGTACTAAGTAGAGGGTTTTTAACTAATTTAAACGCTTTTCATAATCTAATAAACCTCATTTGTTAAAAAAATATTTTGTAAATTCATGATGTTCCAATATTTTGTTATCTTTCACGGAGAAAATTAATTGTGCTTTTATATTTCGGGGGGGGGGCCAGACCCCCCGCAACCCCCTGGCTACGCCACTGATATGGGGGGATTTGTTTTAGAATATTTCTTTTTACGGATTAACGTAAGTATTGTAAGAAAAGAGGTTGTTTGGACTTAACAGCTTTTAAATATTTATCCGCATGATTGCAAATACTACGCTGCAATATACTGAGATTCAATGGATTTCTCTCGGCTCATCTCCCCGCTGTGGACATTTTTGAAAACCGATTGTAAAGTGAATGAACCTTCTACGGTATGGAGTGGGTTCTCCTCAACATAATCTCTCCCCTTACTCGCCACTGAATTCGCCAACTTAACGGTTAAACTACAAGTGGACCTCCATTCAACGTCCGATTCGACAGTTAACTGACTGCTAGCAAGTGTTGTCTTCAAAGCACTCTAGCATCGGTCAGAATACCCTTATCGTAACCCTGTGCTGATACAGGCGACGGCTTAAAGAATCTCTATTTAATCGAGGGGTTGCCACAGGGGATGAGGGGAGGAGGCTTCCGTGGGATTACTTCGGGGATTTGAAGAGCTGCGTTCAGAGAACGATCCCGAGTTTGATTGGCGAAATAAAGTTTCAGTGCCGCAGTTAAAGACACCATAGTTTGGCCCACTACAAGAGATAGCAGGCCTCCATCGATCCGAGTCATTTCCACCAGACATCTTAATCGCCATCATCACCCGCGGATTTAAACGGTCGGCGACCCTTCGTCAGTTTGTCTTAATCGATGGTACAATCAACATGGAGTCCACTATCCTCATTCTGAGATGACCAAAATTAGACGGTCGCCTTGGTTTCACTTCATCGGATACCTGAATGGACCGTAAACTAAAAAAGTACAGCATTTCCTGATGTTCAAGATATTTTGAGAAGGCCTAATTATTACGGCAGAAACCATCGCATGGATTAGATTAGGGAAATAGAATGTGAACCGATATATATAAAGATGTCATTTTTTCCGCGTACATAAAGGGATCATAATACCTGCGATGGTTTGGATTTAGGAAAACTTGAAAACAGGAAATCAGGAAAAATGGACTGATCATGTGTTATTTATAGCTAATTATATTTGTAAATACTATGCAGCATGACCTAACTCATGCATGAATCATTTACTACGCTAACGCTTTATTTTGCTACAACCAACCAGTGGTTTTATTTGCACGGTAGCATTCTGTTGTCCTTTGCACTCTACATCTACATCTACATAATACCCTGCGAGCCACCTCTAGGGTGTTTGGCAGGGGGTGATCAATCACCAGCATGCAGCATGCATTTGGACTCCCACATGCACACCACACCGTCCAAAAAACGTCCCGTATAATAACAAACTATACTACTATATGCTGTTAGAAATAGAATATAGAATAGAAATTCAGAAACATGCTTTAAGTTTTACATAGGTTAGTAGGCTACACTACAAGTCATGCAATCTATTTACGAGGTCTATTTCTGCCGTTATAATCTCTTATCGATCGAGGAAAAAATGACATTCGGAATCTGTCTGTTCTGCAATCTATCTCTCTTATTTTATTTATATGATCTGATCTTCCGTAGTACGTTGGCGTCCGCAAGATATGGTTAACTTCGTCAGAAAAGACACTGCTCTTGAATTTATCTAAAAGGTTTAGTCTATTTTTCAATCTACGGTCCGACAGAGATTCCCATCCGAGTTTATCAAAGAGGTCAGTTACACTAACAAGACTATCGTAACGACCTTTTACATACCTGGCAGCTCTTCTTTGCACGCGTTCTAACTCTGTTACTAAGCCTTTTTCATGAGGGTCCCAAACACTGGCAGCGTATTCCAAATGTGGTCTAACGAGGGAAAAGTAGCTAATTTCTCTCACTTTGTCTTCGCACTTTCCTAATATTCTTTTAACAAAACCCATTTTACGATTAGCTTGACCGGTTATTTCTCGAATATGTTTATTCCACGATATTTCATTATTGAGTCTAACCCCTAGATATTTCACGGATTCAACTGCCTTTAACTGGGTTCCCCGAATGATATAGTTACGCTGTAGGGAGTTATTATTCTTCCAGAAATTCATTACGACGCATTTTTCCAAATTTAATTCTAACTGCCAAGCGTCGCTTCAAGCTTGGATAGCAGCAAGGTCATTCGTTAGTTCATCTATATCTTTGCTGGAACGGATTTCTCCGTAAACTACAGCGTCGTCTGCAAATAATCGTAACTTACTCTGCACTATTTCGCCAATGTCGTTTATATAAAGAAGATAGGAGTGGGCCAATGACACTACCCTGAGGAACTAACTACTACCAACCAGTGGTTTTATTTGCACGGTAGCTTTTTGTTGTCCTTTGCACTCTAGCCGCGTGTCGCTGTCCTGTGCGCTTGGCCTGTGTCCGGCGAATGAGTGCGTTACTGATTAAGGCTAGGATGAAACCTACATGCCTGGAGTGGAATCACCATGTGCCACACACTCTGGTGGTGGCTTGCACGGTATCTCGTGGATGTAGATTGTGCGAAGTGGTTACTCAAGTGCCTCGGTGGCGACGTGGTCAAAGTGCTTCAAAGGGCAAACCCTCCCTCATTAGAGTGAGGTAGGTCTAACGTTTAGATGAGCATGCAGTACATTCATTTTTCCCCCGTTTCGGCGGAACTCAAAATTAGTAGTAAAATAAATCTGAACCTCACTTTGTTTCGGAAACGAGTGGTTTACTAAAAATAAAAACTACACGTCTTTGGCGGCATAAGGTTTAGTACCTAGATTTAGATGAAGGATGACTCGATAAAATTAAAGGGATTTCTAGACGGCTAAATAGTTCTAGTTTTATATCCGATTTTCCTTCATTCTCTTTCTTGGAGAAGAATAGCAAATAATATCGTGAAACTTTAAGCTACAAAACAATCAATTTTACAACCTTCATAATTCACACGTTGCCGATTGAAAATGTTTTATGAGTGCAGTAGTAAGAAGTTGAGAAGAATATTCATGACATATAAATGCATACGCACAGTCAAACTAGAAACCCTAAGAAATTTTCATGGTTCACAGAAGAATAAAGGAGGCCAAGACGTACCTTAAATGAAGAAGCTATAAAAATTAAGATCCAAAAAATCTGCTACCTTAGTTGCCTAGAGACCAACGACGAACGTAGCATGAACGAAATAGTCATAAAAATATCCCTTGCGAACAAGTAATTCCGAATTAAGAAAATAAGGAGGTCTCATAACAGCTGAGAATGTAAGCGTTGGATTACGGAATTAGTTTATCAGGTCTGGAGAGTGCTTCTTATGGCAGTAAGGCGTGGACAATGGCAACAATAGGAGAAATACAGGCTGGAAGCTTACCAAATATGGTATAAATGGGTTAAAGAAGAATGATGGAGATCAAATGGATAAACCGCGTGAGTAAAGAGAACGTTAAAAGAAGAAGAGTAGAAGTATTTGAAAAGTTTAAGAGAAGACGGGACAGCTTAATCGGCCACTTCATGAGATACAATGGTGTGATAAAAATTAACGTTTAAAGACAGGTGGTATCAAAAAGAGGGCAGAGGAGGGTCTCAGTTATCAAGTGATGAAGAATGTAAAACAGGAGAATAATAAAAGTGCTAAAAGACTATCAATTTTAAGGTCTGAGTGAATAAATCGTAAAACTGATCTCCGGATTGTTGACTAATGATGATGATGAAGATGATAGTCAGACTTAATGTACTGTTCAGAAAAGCGATTTTTCTTCTTATTGAATAACTTGCCTCGCACATGTTGTAGACCGCATACAGTCAATAATATTTCTTCTGATAAAATTTATCTCATAAATCAAATGGCACTTGCTTCAAAACAAAACTGCTATTTTCTTCATTTATTAAGCCATTAAGTACGTTGATTCATTGATTAGTTCTACCTTCATGACCGGTGTGCATTTGTGCGCCGCCACATCATATGTATTATTACAGAAAGGTCTTTTTTTCTGTCATTCCGTGTATACTCGTAGCCACCGAGAGACAAGGCCTACGCAAGCGAGCAGAGAAGGTCGGTGACGTCAGGACGAGTGGGGTTACAAATGTTGTTAGGGAGTTGTTGATGGAAGGATAGTGGCATTGTCGAAGTGGTAAACAGAAGTCGCTTCAATGAGTGAGACGTGAAAATAAAACTATAATTTGAAGAAATTAAAGAGGTTTATAGCAGTGGTTCGTTCTACGGTAGCAGTGGATGTTACTGAAGTTCTACTAAAGTGTAAAAAGTTGTGCAATTAGTCTAACTACCGCAGTGTTTCTGACTGCCGAGGAAATTACAAGACGGGGCCCAAGGTGTCTGTTTTCAATTTCCCGAGCGTCCAGAAGTTTGAGAAAAATCCATTCGTGCCATTATGAGAGAAGAACTTGAGCCAACAAAGAACAATAAGGTACGTATCGTATAATTATAGAGGTATTGATGAAAGTGTGTTCAAATTAATTTTTAGTTTTGTTAAAGATGCCTACTTATTATTTCGATGAAATTGCCGAGTTTAAATTTGAAGGGCATGAATCGATGGATACTTTTAAAGTCTCCTGAGTGATTAAACATTTATTAAACGTTCCTGCCTTAGTTATTGGAAGTCTTTTAGTAATGATTGCAGTGGTGGAAAAGTTATTAATTTTTAAATAGGTAATTCGGCATGTTTAATTTAGTCATGAATCCCATTCGGTGGATCGAAGTATATCATTTAATTCAGATTGATATTGCTTTAAGCTATTACTGAAAGGTTCTTTATATAGTAATAAGTAAAGGTAGCACAGTGAAATTACTCAAGTGCATAAAAGATCTTTGTTTTTATGTCACCGTTTGATGTGAATGAAATATTTTCATGATTTAATATAAATATTTACAATTAATCTTGTGGGTTATAATTAAAGAGATGAGGAGTTGAATAGCGGCATCCACTTACTACTTTAAAAAATTAGAATTTCTTTTAATTTAATTGACAGCAGTCCAAGATTTCCTGTACTTGGAAGTGTGTAAATTATTTTAATTTTATTGTTTGGTGGAGTCAAAGAGTGTAAATTTAGTCTTGCTGGCCAAATATTCAAGTACTTACTTAATTAATTATAAATAAAAGAAGCACGGCCGTGGTATAAAAAATCCAACCGGCTAGAGTAGCATTTATTAATAGCTTTTTTTATTGGAAGGCTTATTGTATTGATCGCAGCGATAGAAATGTTATTGCTTTCTAGTTAAAAATTTGGGCAATTCGTCAAATTTTATTTATTCATGACTCCTATTTGGTGAACCAATTCTTATTAATTCCTGTAAGCCATAATTCTCGATTATTCATAGTTAAACAAGTCTTGTTGTCGGTGATTGTTTATCGGGTTCATTCCGCGTGGTCTCATATTTTGAGGACGGCAGTTTCGGGCGTGTTCCAGCTCCCGTCTTCGGTTCCAAATGATTGGACATTATCATTGATTATCATTTGTACCCGAAGACGGGAGCTGGGCTGGAACGCGCCCGTAACTGTCGTCTGCAAAATATGAGTCAATGCTGAATGAACCCGAAAACCAATCACCAAATAACTCACCGCGGAAGCCTCCGTAATAAATATTGTAGTCATTGCAATCAAATTTGCAGGTGTCCCTATACACGACATATGAGCGTAAATATGTAAAATATTTAATTTGATTGTTGTACTGAGACCTAAATAGTGAATTGCATTACTTTTACAGGTGTGTTTGAAGAGAATTTTGCTCCTCATGGCATAATTCGTGAATTAGGGAAGTATGATGAGAGGACAGCGAGATTACTTTCCGCACCATTGAAATGGTCACGACTGAGACGCTGTGACATCCTAACTTCCCTATTACCCCATCTACCTGTCTTCTCAGGCAAGCATACGGGAGAGCCCAGGCAAACGAAGAAAGGTGAAGGAATTTTCTGCAATGGAAGAGGCGGTGGATGAAAGCATTACGGTGAAGGAGACATACGACCGACAGAATATTATTTCAAGCTTAGTGAATCTTGGAGAAAAGTTCAGTTTCTTGATTTGTGAAATGTTTGGACAGTGGTTCATAAGCATGACTGCATACTTGTTCCGAACACATTATCCTCAACCCCATACCTTGAATTTAGCTCTCTGTTGTGGTAAACTAGGCACGCAATGTTAGTGTTAATTTTGAAAAAGTTCCAATTTTAAAACTAGGGAAGTTTAGCTTACGCAAGAATGTTTATAATGTTGGAATCTTAGGTGAGACTTTCTCCCAAATGTTTTGATCTGCCTCTTGTGGTAGATATAGCAGTGACTCCTTAGTCATTGCCTCTAATTACTGAAAATCTGTCATGCCAGACAGTGATCCCTGTTATTACTTTATTGGCGGACACCTGTCCTTGAAATCTGTTAACAAGCCTGACTATTCCACAGATATGTAGATATTTAGTGCAATTCTTCTCTTTCTCTATCTCTCAACTTCTGCTTAAAATTAAAAGTACCAGGGAAATGTGTGCAGCCGCATTTGAGAATGTCCTCTGTGATGTGTACAATTACACTCGAGTTTTGATGATAATAATAAACATGTTAATACGCAACTGTTGACATCCTTATTTATGCATCACCTCCACTCCCCTATGACTTTTATTTTTAAACAGGTCCATGGTATCCAGATAATCAATTTCGGAGAGGAGCACGTCAAGTAAGTGAGATGTCTAAAGCTACCGGAGTGATATACTGAGAATTTTGGTTAAAGCCTTTGCCAGCTACTTCATTCCGATCAGATTTTAAAACGTATTAATTAACGTCTCGTGGAATAATTTATCATATATTTGGAGAAAACTAATGAGCTGTTGCTTTTCAAAGGATTCCCCGCAGCAAAAATGTGTTATTGAACAAGAAGTTCGAGCATTGCGTTTGCTTACTTTCGGTGGTTTAGTTTGCAATCATAAATATATAAGGACGTTAAGAGCTGAATAAAGTAAACCTGAAATATTTGTGGTAAATATTTTAACGTAGCAAAGTAAATGCGAAGGAATTCTACTATCTAATTAGAAAGAATTACGTTCACTACAGTTGCGATCGTTCAAGCGAACGACGAGTGGCAATAATCTAACCCTTCTCGTCGTGACGTCACGGCTGGTTGCTCAGGCCTTGTCTCTCGGTGGCTACGGTATACTCCGTTAATACCGCACCTACAGTAATAAATGATGTATCATTTTAAACTTTTGATCACCACCATTTGACGCAAAATACAATTTAAATCTCAAATTTCATTATTAACCCA
This sequence comes from Ischnura elegans, assembly GCF_921293095.1. NCBI lineage: Eukaryota > Metazoa > Arthropoda > Insecta > Odonata > Coenagrionidae > Ischnura > Ischnura elegans. The sequence goes on along the minus strand of NC_060246.1, from coordinate 111,632,862 downwards.
TAAATTTCACTTAAAAATTTTGATTTTTCTATGTCGATTACTCGCTCGAGGTATATCTACTCCTTGCACATTACTTTCATTGTGCGTAAACTTCAAAAAAGGTTTACAAACCAGTAACACCCATAGCTAAACCAAAGAACCGTAATATAAGCAGGAAAAAAATTTAAAAATAAGATCTAAGAAGTATTAAGAACGTTTAACGTTCTCTGAATGAGACATCGTGTGAAAGGGCCTAAAAGTGATAATGGGTATCACAAATAAATAAATATATCGTGTTGAAAGTTTTGAAGAATTATTATCAACGGGAATTTACGATAAAAAAATGAAAATAATAATAAATGCATTAGTTATTGTACATGAGTGAATGGTATAAAATTGTTTTATATAAGAGTGAGAGTTGGCTCTTTCGGTGATATTTATTTTTGTTTTGAGTTTCTCATAACGAAATGTTACCGACGGTAACATTGTTACTTCTAATATTGTCTTTAAAGAAGTATTCTAAATTGCGTGCCATTATTCAGTAACAGACGGGATGACTGTTCCTACTGGTACCACTCTCTCTTGCCTACATTGCATTTGTATTTTTTTATATTTTTGCAATAAAATTAGTATAAAGAAAGAACTTAATGATACAACTTCTTCTCTATTGAGAACCCAATTACACCGTTTACTTTAACATACTTATTACCTGAAAGCGTGAAAGTGCGAAATTGTCGCACGGATAATCTAGTCTATCTATATTTGTGTTATGGTCTTTTATTTAAACCTTGATATAAAGTTGAAACCTGAAAACACCAACAACAATAGGAATTATGTAATTAGGTTAAATAAGTATTACTGCGAGAACAGAACGTAATATTTAAATACCATAAACCTTTACGAATGCATTGTATGGGATAGGACACCTTCTCAAAGTACAATCCAACAAGGTATTGTGCGGAATGTTAAGACGGAGGATTCATCATCATGTTTGGCGGTTGGAGCGATGCGACGACGACGGCCCTCTGCAACCGAGAATTGGAACTAACACCCAACGGGTGGAGGAGTAATTACTCGCGGGAGAGCCCTCGTTGCGAGGCTGCACATGGTGGGCTGCAGGTATTTTATTATGAAAACGAACGACAGCAGTAATTACGAAAGTACGCTCAGAGCAAACGTTTAAATTATGAACACGGAGCGCAATTTCCGCGAGTCCGGAGACTGCCTAAGAAGACGATGATTACGGGTAATTCTCAGTGGCATTAGAGGCAGAATGCAGTGCAGACGTCTCCTTTAATGCGAATAGAGGATAAAATATAGGAAGATATTCGTAATATGGACAGTGAAACCATCATCCTTTAATTTGGTATGTTAATATGCGACAAGTATACTCGACACACATTTTGCGATGAACCTAACCTTAGCCCACTGATTGTGGGTCAATATAATATCATGCTCATTTTGCGCATCATGAACTTTGATGACATGAAGAGCGTGATGAAGAGTTATACAAGTAAATCTGAAAGTTGTAAGAAAGGATTTCTTCACGTAAATTAATCTTTAAGACATTACTGCAATAGAAATGACAAAGAAGGAAGGACAATACGAAGGAAGCTGCGCGATTCGTCAATAACCGCTCCGGGCGTACAGATAGCGCTGCACAGATGTTAAACGAATTAGGCTGGGAATCGCTACGCTGAGAGGCTACGCGCTAGGCTTAGATCGTTTGAGCAATTGAGAATTGATATATTGCAGAGCGACACGAAGGCCATCATGTTAGAACTCCATTATTTATTCAGGTTCGATAAAAGCTATAAATTAAGAGAGATATTTTGCCGAGCGGATAGATATGCGAATTCCTTTTTATCCCGAACCGTAAAGGACTTAAATGCTAGGTGTAATTTCGATAGAGCATTTCCTGTTTATGTGTATGCAGCTAGTAATCCAACACCTCACGCCGATGGAGGTGGATTGCCGGGAAGAGTTTAGTTTCCGCGAATCGTGAGCGCGAGAAAGACCGACCATAAAAATTCCATGGGACCCGCCTTAGTTACCCGGCGGGCCCGCGCAGGTCCGCGAGCGTCGGGCGAGGGGAGGGGGGTGAAGGAGCGACCATAAAAACTGTTTGGGATTGACCTCTATGGGATTGACACAGGTAGCTGGCGACCTACCTGAGTCGGTCCGCGAGCGCCAGGGAGAGGGAAGGACCGACCCATAGAGTTTACATTACTATGAGGAGTGTAGAGTATTTATGGACCGACCATTAAAACTATGGGACCGACTCAGGTAGTCGGCGGGCCCATGCGCCACCCTACGGTAAACAGACTATACAGTACTACATATGTATAAACATACTGTAGATGAACATAGGAGGTACGATCGAAAAGTAAGTTCCGTTTTGGAATTAATAAAGAGCAAGAACAGACATTTCAAAGAAATTTATTGCACACATCCCTACTACTCTAGTACTTTTTTGGACGTAGATCCTTGTGATTCTCCAGGTATTTGTCATAGCATGGCACAAGTTTTTGTACACCCTCTTCGTAGATTATTGCCGCCAGTGTAGTCATCCACGAGGTAACATGGTCTTTCAGCTCCTCTCCGCTGTTTGTCGATGTTTTTGACTATTTTCCGTACAGCCCAGACTGGCCCGACCTCGCTCCAAGCGACATTCACTTTTTCTGCATCCGAAGTCTTTTTCTTGGCGGCCAGCGGCACAACTGCGACGAAGAGCTGATAGAACATGTTACCACATGGATGACTACACTGGCGGCAATTGTCTACGAAGAGGGTGTACAAAAACTTGAGCCATGCTATAACAAATAACTGGAGAATCACAGGGATATACGTCGAAAAATAGTGTAAGAGTAGTAGGGATGTGTGCTATACATTTCTTTGAAATATCTTTAATTGTTCTTTATTTTATTTCAAAACGAAACTTATTTTCCGAACTTACCTCGTATTATGGAAACTCAGTTAGCGCTTTTCGCCCACGATATTTTAGTCTCTGGGGAAGACAACATTCCAGTAGACGCGATTTCTCTTGATTTCAAAAAGGCATTTGATAAAGTACCCCATGGAAAGTTAATAATAAAACTGAAATCTTATGGTCTAGACGAAGATGTAATTTCCTGGATAAGAGAATTTTTGAGCGACCGCGTCCAAAGAGTAGTATTAGACGGTGCAGTCTCCAATGAGGTTAGAGTCACTTCTGGCGTTCCTCAGGGTAGTGTCATAGGCCCACACCTGTTCCTTCTTTATATAAACGACATTGGCGAAGTAGTACACAGTAAGTTACGATTATTTGCAGACGACGCTGTAGTTTACAGAGAAATCCGTTCCAGCAAAGATATAGATGAACTAACGAATGACCTTGCTGCTATCCAAGCTTGGTGCGATGCTTGGAAGTTAGAATTAAATTTGAAAAAATGCGTCGTAATGAATTTCTGGAAGAAGAACAACTCCCTCCAACGTAGCTATATAATTCGGGGTACCCAATTAGAGACTGTTGAATCCGTGAAATATCTAGGAGTTAGAATCGATAATGATCTATCGTGGAATAAACATATTCGAGAAATAACCAGTCAAGCTAATCGTAAAATGGGTTTTGTTAAAAGAATTTTAGGAAAGGGCGACGACAAAGCGAGAGAAATTAGCTACTTTTCACTCGTTAGACCACATTTGGAATACGCTGCCAGAGTTTGGGACCCTCATGTTAAAGGCTTAGTGACAGAGTTAGAACGCGTGCAAAGAAGAGCTGCCAGGTATGTAAAAGGTCGTTACGATAGTCTTGTTAGCGTAACTGACCTCTTAGACAAACTCGGATGGGAATATCTGCCGGACCGCAGATTGAAAAATAGACAAAACCTTTTAGATAAATTCAAGAGCAGTGTCTTTTCTGAAAAAGTTCACCATATCTTACGGACGCCAACATACTACGGAAGATCACATCATATAAATAAAATAAGAAAGATAGGCTGTAGAATAGACAGATTCCGAATGTCATTTTTTCCACGATCAATAAGAAATTATAACGGCAGCAATAGAACTCGTAAATAGATTGCATGACTTGTAGTGTAGCCTACTAACCTATGTAAAAATTAATGCATGTTTCTTAATTCAATTATTATTTCTAACAGCATATAGTAGTATAGTTTGTTAGTATACGGGACGTTTTTTGGACGATGTGGTGTGCATGTGGGAGTCCAAATGCATGCTGCATGCTGGTGATTGATCACCCCCTGCCAAACACCCTAGAGGTAGCTCGAAGGATATTATGTAGATGTAGATGGTGTCCAAAATATACGAAAGTATCGGAAAGATGGAAAAATGTTCAAAATAGGTACACATCAGCATAGAGGCCACACTGTGATGGAATAGTGTGGCCTCTATGCTACTATGTATTATCACGAGTTATGGTGAAAAGAGATATGGAAGAAAATATCAATAGTAATAGGTAAAAAGAAATAAGCGGCGAAGAAAGTATAAACCAAGGCTCCGGTTTTAGAATATGATGTGTTGAATTGTTTCTGATACCGGATAACATCTTCTACATTCATAATCTGTTCAGTATGTATTTTGCGTAATTGTAATGTGTCATGATGGGAGTGGTGTGACATTTAGTGAGATAGTAGAGCCTCCGCGTGACAGTTCGTCTCTCGAATGGATGCGGGACATGTCCGGATGGCGTCGTTCGAAATTTGATGGCCCGAGATTTGACCTACTCTCTCTGGAATCCCACCGCTCTGACACTAAGTTTTGACATTTTGACGTCGCTAGCTTTACAGTGGTATCCGTATCGCCAGATTTCATTCGATAACGATTGATATGGGATACTATTTCGGAACACCTTGTTCCAAATCCATTTTCCATCCAAGTTATGTGGGACGCACACTTTTTACGCGTGACCAATTTATGTATAATATTGCCAAAAATAAGCCTCGTACATCCTATGAGCAGCCCCAACTACGGCCAATATATAAATGCGGCTTATAAAGGAGAGGATTGGTCTTAAAGATTTAAGTTAATTCCATTCTGGCAAAATAGGGCCGAATGGAGCCGACTACCGCTGGGATGAGTAATTTTTAAATCCAGGAGGCTTCTATGGCATATTATACTGTTCTCGTCACTCCGTCACTTGCAATTTCTTACCTGCCATAACAATTATACTAGCCTTTGTTATCTGGCTTTTACGCTCCAGCACGAAGTCATTAAAATTAGATCAAACATCTCATCGCGATAAAACTCACCAAGATTATTTTCAATATTGTTGGCATAATTTCAATACCTTAGAAAACTTTTAACGATTGATAAATTGTAAAAAAAATAGTATTACTCACCTGAATCGATATTAATAACGTTATATATTCTCTTTCCTTATCAGAATGTTGATGAATTCGATATTATTGAATTTTATTTATTATGATTGGACATTTCTATGGACGTCGTCCCTAGTTAAGCTTAGCTTCACTCTAAATAAATCAAAACGAATGAAATTGATGACACCACGGCAGCATTAGTTTCCGTAGTTAGTATGCTATAAGCAATGAAATTTTAGCCAATTTTATAAAAACTGCACATCAGCAGCACTCAACGGATAAATATTGTTGTTTCAGAGGGGAGGTGTTCATAATTTTTCGTGACTCATGGAAGTTATGCAAATCCTTGCTGAGAAAAGATGGTCGTGAGGGATATTCCTCGAAAAATTAACGGAACTGAAACGCATAAGCAGTGCATATCGATTTGATGAAATAGTGACTTGCATAGGGAATTCGCCTCATTGATTACCTTCAGCCGGATCCAAACGAATCTTTTTAACGAATTAGGGAACGCATGTGCTAACGAACTAATTTATGTATCAAATTGTCATTTGGTATGGCTAATGGGGTTTAAAATAAAACCTTCGAAATACCCAAGAAGTAACAGTCATGCAACACTATTATAATATTTACATAACTGGAAACCGTATTGCACAATACAAAATGCATGGTTGTTATTTTAAAAATTTAACTCATAAGTATCAATAGATGTGTCATATAGCAGTTTTTAAATCAGATATCCATCTAGCAAGTGCGTGATGATAAAACCTACCCTTTTTTTAAAAGATGCTTTTGTGTGATCGGTGGAAAAGAAAACTACGACAACCGAACACCAGTGTCTGAAAGCGAGGAGGAAATCTAATTTCTCTGCCCCTAGAATGATTTTTTTTTTTTCAGGAAAACTAAACTACGTGCATTGCTGCCTCTATCATAGTGAACATATAGGTGACTGTTTCATTGCTTGGTTTGCACCAGTTGGGGAGCTCATAAACAGCCCAAATGGTAACACACACAAATAAGCATAAATTTTAATAAGCCTAAAATGACCTAAATGATATAAATTTCAAAACTATTTTCCATTTGCCTAGAGTTTTATTTGCTTACTTGTTATAAGTATACCGCATTTCACCAATTAATGGCATCATCTGGTAGAGTTTACAAGTTGCATTTGTTGAGTAGTTATTTTTATCATTTCCAAATAAAGTCAGCAGGTCATTTATTTCTCGATTTCCAAGAAATTTTCGATTTTTACATTTTAAAAAATTGCAGACCTTTGCGGTCTAAATGATGTTTTGTGGACACCATGTAGGGTTATGGACATTATCACACGACGGTCAAATGTGCTCAGTACACCTTTCGATTGCCAGCCCATGAAGAGATTGCACGAATTCAAGTGCCATGTGGGTGCGAATGAATGACAGAGTGGACCCCATCCTTTATATCCCTGGGCGGTGGCGAGGGGACAGATGTGCGCCTGGGGACTATCAACGGATCCGACCGCTCGGGCAGTGGACGGCGACGCAGCAGTAGTCGGGGTCGTAGCGATAAGCTGCGAACGGCAGCGGAGGATGGGGAGTAATGACGACGCCTGCCTACGGAGTGATGGGAATGTTGGGAAGTGCAACTCGAGGCGGCTGTGTGGGGGGCAGAGAAGTTGATGTATGTCCCAAATGACCGTTTCGATTCAGATATTCACGAATACGAGTACTATTACTAGCCCCACCAAGCTCCCTGCGCTTTTATCGTTTTTTGTTTCACTTTTTTGAAGATGGGCTGTAGAGGCTAAAAGTTTATTCAAGGCTAACGTAACTACATCGTGGTATTCGATGCTTGCCGTATGGTAGCACATTGTCTTCGGTGGTGATATTTTTAATGTGTCCATTGTCAAAATTTCGGTTATTGAAGCATAACTTTACTGTGATTATCCATATGATGTAAAAGTCATTGATTATCAGTTAATGTGAGTAATACACATTTTTACCCACGTGCGCTTAACATTATTTTCATCTGAAACAGCCCTAATTAGCATCTTAGCTGGCTTATTAGCATATTAGGGATACATAGAATTCGTCAGTTGGTTTCCTCACATGGATTGGTGGCGCCGAACCGCGACCGGCTTCAGCGAAGTAATAATAATAATGTCGTCTTTACTTCACAAGCGAATTTAGGACTAGATAGTCCTCTCTTACAGTTAACTTGTTTGACAATCACATACATCCACGTACGAAGTACGGTGTACACCATCCTTCAATTTTTAACATTCATGAATATTACAATAAATTATTTCTATATCAAGGGTGTGCTGGACTCCATCACTTATAGAGGCAAGAGATAGATCCAAGTACAAGAACTTCTAGTCTCATTTTTTTCTGGATAATCGTTGAAAAAATCCTTTTTAGCTATGACTATGATTCATTCATAAAAATGGCGCAAAAGATAATAACGAAATTCACTCAAAGCACACAATCAAAGTCCATTCACTCCAGTGACTCGTTAGTAGTGTGGTAGAGCTGCGTCAATACTACGAGTTTTAATTCGCATGGTTGCGCGTACGAAAAATAAACGGGATACTGATATCATTGCGAAATGAATCAGTACCAAACCCTACACAGCGTACGTTTTCAAAAACCGATTAAAATGCGCCCGAAGTGCCAACATGCACCAAGCTTTTACGGGACGGACCGGAGCCTCTTCCATGTGGTCCGTTTTTGGATATTACCCTATAGATCAAGATAGCTGTTGTGTTGAACTGGAAAGCGACGCAATTTGAACTGCGATTTGAATGGTCGAAAGCAGAGCATTAACGGGAGATATCGGAAAAAAAATATAGACGAATCCTACACACGTGGTTTGGAACTCGTCCAAAAAACAACAAAAAATACGTATCTTGTTTAACTAGCCGCTAGGATAACAAAGTTAGTGCCAATTTATTGCAAAAAAATATATATCTTCAGTGGCTTGCAATTGAACGTTCTAGAACCTCGAATTTAATTAGATTGAGACATTTTAAATTCGACATTTACTTCCTTTGTATTTCCCTAGAGAATGAAACACGAGTGTTGAAACCATAGGGTGGAGGCTAACAAAATGAAAAGTTGTACCTATGAAATTGACAGAGTTTAAATTTACTTATTTAGCCGCAAATAAAGCTCCGACGAGTCCCTAAAAAAATCCATCAATTGTGTTCATGCATCACTCAATCCACAGACACCATTTGCGCTTAACACATAATAATATTTTTCAAAATTTTAGTACGAATCACTGAGTGACACAATCAAGACCCAAGTTTTTACTTCATTGCAAGGATAGGAGATTTTCGGCCAACATGGTAAAACATGTACGAAGGGTGTAAAATTTCTGACTCGCTACAAACTAACGGTCGTCCATACACAAAATGTTCACATGTATTCCCTCGCTTTTATTAGAAATTTTTGCCATAAACAAAACATTTTTACGATCGCCAAATTTTTTAAAAATTTTCTTTTTAGGTTGTGAGCTTGAACTCACGTTGAAAAAATACCACTATTTAGTTAATTTAGTCGTCTCTTTAATTGCATTCAACTTGCGATGGCATTGCGGCGTAATTAGTGGAATTTCTAGTACCAGAAACTTTAGTTATATTGAATTTAAATACAGGTTTAAATAAGTCGAATCTCTACCTACACTGATGCATACAGGCACACCACAAGAGCAATTTCTTTCGTGTAGTTTTTCGGCCCATATGCAAGAATGAAGGACTGAATCCGACCTATAAAAGTAACTGTAAGCACACTACACATCCATCTTGCTAACCTTGAGAATAGGCGACGAATCGGAGCACAAAACGTCGTTTGCCATCAATTTTCATGTTCGGTAGCGAACCCGAGAAAATTCTTAAGTCTTTTAAAACATTCTCATGAAATTCCCATCATTTTTTCTCGTTTCCTAATAAAGCTATATATAAAGACAACTTCATAACATTTTAACGAAAACGGATCTGAACACACCGGTTTCTGTTGTAGCGCTGAGGTGTTAGCCATCTCGAGGACAGGAAATAGAAAACACAGCATCAATACACAGACATTTTTATGTAAAATCAAGGTAACAACATAATAAATTATCCTTTACGAAGAATATTCACCCTATCACGATTTGAGTCCCGCAGAGAGTCAAACAACAGAATTTGCGTCCATAGGAGCTGTGAAAAAGAGTTGTTTTGCACCATTAGAGCTTTAATTAAAAAGGTTTCATAAAACGTAACACCTATGAACCTCGTTTGATTATTTTTATACATGTTGGAGAATTTAGATCGAATATCTTACTGTGAATGTAATATTTCTTTAAAAACTATCGTCACTTAATGTATAATTTGTGTAATATGCTGTGCAAGCACCAGCTCTGCCAAATATAAATGGTGTAGGTAACTCCCAGCAGATTATCCTTCAGGGTGATTATATTCCTATTTATATCCTGTGTATGTAACATAATTAAGTGCAAGTAGGAATAAAAGGTATTATAATTATTTTTGTCATTTCACCAGACGATTCTACACATTGAGGAATTACACAGTAATATTTTTATATGCGCTATTTTCGTGCATTCCTTTCCCTATACACAAGAAATGTGATCCTTAAAAATCGTCGTCGAATACATCGCACTTCAGCATCCTCATCGCGTGTGGGCGTTTGATGGAGGAACACAGAGTCGCCAGGGAGCGACTGTCCCGGTGTGGGAGGGTGGGAATGGAAGCGTTCACTTCAAGGGCCCAGGGCGAGTGTCCACGGATGTGGAAAGCGGATGCCGAGATTAATGTCCAGCACGTGGCCAAGGGCCGTGAAGGCAATCGCAGCGATGCACGCATGACTCCTGTGAGACACATTTCGAGAGAGGGAGGATGACGGTGAGGGGGGTTGGGCGCCTATGTGGGGCAGCTTCAAGAAGGGGCGGGAGCCAGAAGGATCTGCCGGACGAAAAAATTTATTTTTCATTTTGTCAGACTCGGTGGCGGCAGGATAAAATCCTCGCCTGGGACACAAGAGGCCGCGGGATCGAGTCTCGTCTGAGTAGGTTGCCCCTGTCCAGGGAATGGCTGTTCGTGTACCTTAGAATATTGAGCTAAAAACCCCGGCGTAAAAAGGCCAATGGTGCTGTTTTCGGTGGTACACGAATGAATAAAAAATAAATAAAAATAGGTAATTATGTGAGATTTTCTGAATAATGCGATTAGCTGGTAAGTTCATCGCGAAACATTCCAAAAATTGAGTATGGATCTGAAACAGAAAAACGCAGAAAAGAAAAAAATGAAATATGACAGGGATTTAGTGTATGTCCACTTTTATTTTGACTCGTACAACTAGTTTCGACCCATTCATGCGTCATCTTCGGGTATTCCTCATAGTTCCGGGTTGTGGGAGTTTTTATACCTGGTGAAAGCATACACACGAAAGACGCTTCCGTGACAATTATAAAACATCCCATTCAGCAAACATCTGTTAAGGGATTAAAAAAAAATTCCAATCCGACTTGAAACGAAAGAGACGACAGTTGGATAACCTCGAACGGTGGGAAAATGCCAAAGGAGGAAGCGAAAAAAAGACTGATGAATGAAATTAAACTCCTAATCCATGCCCCGAAACTCTCTCTTTCCATAAATCCCACTCCCCGCCCTTCCCCCCACTTATGCTTACACCAGATATAAAAAATCCTTCAGCCCAGAACCTTGAGGAGTACCTGAAGATAACGTATGGATGCGACGAAACTCGTTGCATGAGTAAACAAAAAAGTCGATAGGTATATACAACACCCTTTGCATATTTCATTTGACATAATTGTGTTACACAGCATCTCGACTCACTCATAAAGGAAGATTTAAAAATATAGACTAAATAGCGAATGTATTTTGGAGACTTTCAGTTCGATTAGCATCATTTTCAAAGTCTATGGAAAGAATGACGATTATATGATTAGCTGTAAGGCATGGTGGTAAATCGGGGAGCAAAAGGAGACGTAAAGTAAGGGGTTAGTAAGATACAAACAGTAAATAGGCGTTGTGAACCTAGTAGCCGTATACAGGTAATTTGTGGACGTTGAGGAACGAGTCCGAGAGGTTTTAATATACCGGGACTAGCTACGGTGATAACTTTTGCGGGATTCACCCGCATTCCACCAATTGTACGAAAAATCCACAGAGAAAAAATCATTCGCCTTGACCAGTATTCGAACCCGGATCTCCCATTTCACGGTCAAGTGCTTTAGCCAGTTAACCTACCGAGGCGTTATTTCTCCATGTGAATACTTCTGGACACAACGGACAAGGTGTTATGGACTGCTGAGCATGTGATGCCACAAGCAGTCCAAATCGCGCGCACAGAGCCACAGCCGGAGAGCAAGCGGAAGAGCAGACGGAAATATACACAGGGAGTAATGACGCCTACGTAGCTTAACTGGCTAAAGCACTCGACCGTAAATCGGGGAATTCGGGTTCGAATCCTGGCCAAGGCGAATGATTTTTCTCTCTGTGGATTTTTCGCACGAGTCCTAGAGGGGTGGGTCCTAAAGTGGGTCCTAGAAGTAAGAAGCTTCTAAATTAATTTTAAAAATACAAAAAGTCGGAGCGAAGTAGTAGGGAGAGGAGAATCGACAACTGCTGGTTAACTCAAAAGGCTCTACAACATACTTTTAAAAATCAAGCGAAAATAGGAAAAGCGAGTGTCTTAATCTTTGCTTTATTATATTGATGGTTTTTTAAATCCACTCCCCGTAATCAGTTATATTACTGCTGTAACTTGATAATTAAGTTTTTAATATGAGCATTGTATCCGATACCGGAATTTTGAAAATGCTACTGAATATACCGATGTATATCGGGTAAAATAAAGCAAATTATCCAGTGTGCCGGTATACAGCGTACATTATTAACGGGTCCGCCGATCGTTAGTTGTGAGATGATTCCAAAAAAAGAAGAGGAACTGAGCTCAGCCACAGTCATTCCTTCATATATCAAAAAAAGCACCAATCACAAACTTTAAAAACAACTACTTATTACTAGATACGAGTTAATTGAAGGTAATTGCAAAAATTCGCCGCATACTTATATAAATACGCATATTACTCAAAGATGGTGATGCGAAAAAAGTTATTTTACATTTTTTTCGTTGAATTGATCATTCTGACACTCAGTCCTCAATTTATTCAACTAAATTCATGTAACTCCTAATTTCATGCATAAGCATCGGTCACATCTGTTGCAAGCAGTAGCACCACCATCTAATTTAAAAGGCTAATGCAATACACTGCGCAAGCAACAAAACGCAGACGAGTAAGCGTATGCCAAAATTTCGTGTAATCTAAACCTGCAAAATAAAGATCGGGAAAAGGGAATACGTAACTATCAGGTAGTTAGCAATCAGCGTGACAGTTGGGACCCCCTAGTCCAGGGAAAATTACTCAGAAGTGCTGAAACCAGTTGGATAACAAAAACATTGCGTAGTAGCACGAAGTATACATTCTGTGCAATGGACTCCCGCAAAGTAAGGGCCGAAGTTGTCCATATAGTAATTTCACAGTTACTCTCCATCCCCTCGAGGAATTCAGGAGGGAAATCAGAATACAGGGGAAAGAGGAAAAGAATCTATTCGAGAGATAACCAGAATGAAGGACTAAACCCGACCAATTTAAGGTACTCTATTCAAACTAGCATCCATCTTGCCTGCTTTGAGATAGGGGGACGAGTCCGAGCACGAAACGTCGCGGCGGCATCGGCTGCCGTCAAATTTCTTATTCGGTTGCGAGCCCGACAAAAATTCTTAAGCATTGTAAAACATACATTAAATTGTCATATTTTTCTCACCTCTGAATAATGCTGTGCATAGAGGCAATTTCATATATATTTAATGAAAGAGGCACGAAAGGCACTAATGTGTCTTCCAATATATCTTCGTGTGAATACACTATTTCATTTTACAACTTTCGCCACTTAAGGCATAATTTGTGTTATAGGTATTCTTTCACCCACCAGCTTTGCCATGTGTAAATGTGTAAGAGTTTACCCATAATTCAGGTGGAAATTCAGAATTCAGGGAAAATAGGACAAGAACCTATTTCTCTGATTTTTAATCATCGTTCAACCTAAATTGAATGACCGTGAACCGTGACTACGAAAGGTCAGAAGAAATCAATCCTTGGACCCGCCCGGAAGAAAATCCGAGAACTCTTCTTGGTATAAGGCGAGCTATAATGGAAGAGTGGGATTGATAGCATTAGTTCAAAAACGAAACATGTCCCCATATACGTTTATTTACCAATCCAGGACGCTAAAAGCTGGATGGGTGAGTGAACTTGAGTGTTAAGTAACGTTTATCCTTTGTGGTAATGCAACCTGCATAACGGTCTTTTAACCGTCAGTTCAGCCCTTTTTTCAACCCTTAGTCGACAATTGTGTCCAGTCGGAAACTTCCTATTTCCGCCCACTCAGTTTCATTTCTGTTCTTTCCACCAACCTGTATGGAATATCAAGGGAACCGTATTATTTACCTTTGTGAATCACCTGACCACGATGCTTGAAAACAGCGAAGTCCGCATCGTGATATTTCAATTTTTTTTTCCCGCAGTTCTGAAAAATACTTTTCACTCGAACTAACTTTTGGTGATGGAATGCCAAAAATGGTCCTAAGGAGCACATCCTACGCGTGAGGGCGTCGACCGCTTTTCAACCGAGGAGAACTTCACAATAAAAGCGGCCGAAAAAAAGTAATTCAAATACGTATGAGAGACGTAGGTCATCCTACAAAAAATCGACATAACATACTCAAGTAAAATTGCATACTTTTGGATTCCTCACCACCATACATTCACGCGGTGAATGATCCTTCAATATTACTTTTCTATGAAGTTTACCCCTTAACAAGTATATGCAGTCGTGTATTAATTCCAGGCAATGAAGTCGTTCATTGCCAGACATGAAATCGCACTCGAATACTACAATAGAGGATCCTCAAGTCGGCCTCATAATGTGTTGTCGCCAACCGCGCATTTAAATGTGCTTACAGAAGTCTCCACTCGCGTCGCTGACGGACAAATTGATCTGAGTTTCACGGGGAAATACGGAATAATTATGGGTGTCAACCAAAATTTACTTTCGTGATTATGTGGTTTATCAAATTCATAATTATTAAATGCTATTGCTCGCATTTGCTATGGCAACACCGTAATAAAGCTGATCGCATTGCACTCTTCACAGCGACGCGGACATTTATGAAAGCCGATCAAAATGCGACCGAAATGGCAAAAAATCAGCCTTCTATTGGATGGAATTGGGCCTCCTTATTGCAGTCCCTTTGAAATCGCAAATCATTTAAGGCGTCAAGATGCTTGTTTTTCGCTGTTTTTCCTGCAATTGGATGGAACGAACATTTCGTTTGTGTTTTTTTGTACGTCTATTGTTGGTGGTGACCAGGAAGTGCATATTGATGCTACCGCTTATGTGCCTTTTTCGAGTCAACTTGTATTTAATTTGCATTTACAATACATTCAACTAATTTTTCTTAGTTTTTGCCTACTCCATTAGAGCGAAAAAACAAAGGATTCAGTTGATGGAAGGGAGCAATTAATTACGAAGAAAAAACTTCCTCATTCAGCCATCTCTTATATATTAAAAATTAAAAAAGCCAATTTATTTGATTTTCATATAAACAGCGAAGAATTCTTCGTTCACCATAAAATACTCCAATTTCTTGCGGAAAATTAACGTAGTGAATGTGAGCACCACTTTTTTCCTAGTTCGTTTTTTAATAACATTTTTGAGGCTTCAGATATCGTGCAGACGAGCGATAGAGGTTAGGTGCACGGAGGAGGAGGGAGAGACCTTTCACAAATAGACTATCTCTTGCAAACCAGTCACGTAGTCAGGGGAGGCTTTGGGGCTTCATCCCCTTCCCCCCAGATATTCTCCAAAATGCTTACTAACCGCAATACATTTGCTGAAAAGACCACTACCTTAGGGGCATCTATCCTCTGACACTCCATTTTTCGATGTAGTTTTATTTCATAATATCTGCCAATTTCTCACTCCGAATTTCCACCAACTATGAATTTTACTATTACCAAACGAAATAAATATTCCTATTTTCTATCCCCCATTATAATCCTATTCAACAAATTCCATAGTAAAAAAATTATCTCGTTTGACTGACATAAAAATTACTTTGATCGACCTACCTAATTACAGTCACTTTCCCCTAAAATGTTCAATAAAACTCCTTCCTACTATTCAGGGTCAAAAATCAAGCTGACACTCAATTTTAATGCTGATTTTATTGCGTAGATGTGGAATAATATGTAACGTGGAAATGTTTCTTAGAGGCAGGGGCAATATATGTGATGACACTACAGAATGACAAAGAGTTTTTTTGATAAAAGGCGAAGAAATGCAACAAAAAATAAAATATTATTATTTCAGTGATTTCTACGGTCGCTTGATAGAGAGCAGATAAATATCAAATCAAAATATCGCTGATTCTATGAAATGCAAGGTTTTGTGATGCGTCGGCAACAAAATATCGGTGGAGGCAGCTCGCAAAGCGCCCAAACTCCTCCCGAAGCACATTTCTGTCTGCGGCCTCGCTGCCAACGTCAGTCGGAAGATGAAGACGGCTTTTGCAAAGGGAGGGTGTGGGGAAGCGAAAGGAAGACACGTCAGCGCAGGGTGAACACAATGAGGAATCCCAAACGGAATAGTAACGAGCGTGCAGATTAGCCTCCCGCGCCCACCCTCCCCTCGCCCCTAATCCCTTTTAATTCGCGCGGCCCTTATTAACGAAACACTGTCGGTGGCGGGCTTCCCTCGGCTAACTCATTAGCGCTGCCGTCGCAGGTAGGGCGAAAATCCGCTCAATTATTCAGACCGCTCGAAAGTAATATCTACTCGCGGGGGTGCCTCCGCGGATTCGCGGAGAGGGATTGGAAATGCGGCCCTCGTGAGCGCCAAGGGATGCAGGCATACGCCACAGCAACGGCACAGTGGGGACGAAACTAAGATTTTGTTTCGGCTAGAGATACTATATCGGCATAAGAGCCCAGTAAATACCTCCCGTACTCGACCACAATCGGTTGGCTGCAACATATCCAATTTCATGTTTTTAACCAAGGAGACTGCATAGTGGAGATCCAATTCCATCCCATTGAAGGCTGATTTGTGTTGCAACTTCGGTCTTAACTTTTCGGTTTTCAAAAATGACCATTGTGCGGTGATGACTGCCATGCAATCCACTTTTCTCTGATATATTTGCAATATTCTGTTTTTTATTGCAAAGAATAGCATTGAAAAGCTATGAATTTTAAGGAGTGCATTATCATGTACATAAATTTTGGTTAATGCTCCAAATCATACCTTATTTCCCCACGAAACTCGGATCACTTTGTACGTCAGCGACGCGAGTGGCGACATTTGTAAACCCATTTAACTTCACGGTAGGTGACAACACATTTAGAAGCAGACTTTAGGATCCTCTTTTCTAACATTCGAGTTTTTGACGGTGAAAATGACGAAGAGCCCGCACCCTTGCGGAGTAATCGAAAACCTGTTGTTGAGTACAGCTACCAAGGAGATAAATTGAGGAGACCCCAGACCGTCTCTTAGAAACTTGATTTATGTTGCTACTAGGGATGCATTGTAATCAGTTTTCGAAGATGTCCGAATCGAGAGGATGAATATGATCCATTTATTCCCAATATGTATTTGTAATTGTTGGAAAGGGTTGAAAATACTAATCATAACTTTTTTCTCTGAGAAATTCGTATCATACTCTCTGCCAGAGACGCGATTGGCGACTTTTGTAAACCCATTTAAATTCGCGGAGGGTAACAAGATTATTAGCAATCCACTGGATAATATACTTTCATCTTTCACATCCAGCTTTCATCTCGATCGGTGAAAAGGTGTAGTAATCCAATGCATACTATATCTTCGTGTCATCGTTGCAATTTTTTTATTCAACGTCAAGAGGACAGTCCTCTTCGAATTTGTACCTAAGGATCAGACATTGAATGGTGCTTTTTACCAAAAAATGTATACATGCCATAACGAACATAGTACTCCATACTACTATGAAATAAAAATTCTAAAAATTGAACAAAGAAGGAATTCACAATTTGGAATATTTCTTATATAAACTTTTAAGCACAATCCCCTTTTTTAGATAATCTAGTTGAAAAACAAAGTAAAGTAAGACAATCCAATGAAGTTCGATATTTTGTTAGGACTATGAACGAAAAACAAATATATGTATTTAATTGTCCTGTTGTGATCAGTCGTATATATTGAATCAGTATTATTGCCTGTTTCTTACAAGTCGTGAGGTGTTATAAGTGTTTCATTTCTTTTAATTATTGCGTTTCCTGGTGTCACCAGACCTGTCTTGAAAGATTTTATTTAATCATACTCCAATAAATTGTATTCCTAGGGAAAATGAATCATTTTCTATTTGAGAATACTAAGAAGGGTCAACTGGGTGAGACTAGCCATAGCAATAGCTGAATACTGAAAATTTCATCACGAAAGTTCCCCCAGCCAAGCCTGCTCTAAAGTCGCCGATTAACTGACTATTAACTGCATCGTGACAATACCGTAACTCCCCTACAGCTTATACCTGGCGTAAGCGGCGTATTTCCTGAAAAGACAGACGAATATATCGTACTCTCTACTGATTTTAATTTCAAAAGTCTACAACACGTGTTTCAACCGGCCCGTAATCATCATCAGGTTCAGATCTCAGAAAAAAATAAGAAGAAACACTTGATGTAGAGTTTTGAAATTAAAATAATTTGGGATGTGCGAGTAGTACTTTTTGATCTCGAGTCGAGTATCGAGTAGAGTTGAAAACTACTCGCGAGTATCGAGTCGAGTCGAGTTTGGTCATTTCCGGATTTGGCAATATGATGATATATATGCCACAACTTATTCTCATTTTCAAATCCCTTAGTCAATTTTCTTTTCTGGATGCTTACTTTGATGTGAAAAGGAAAATATAATGAGGGATGGTGATGGTAATGGTGTCAGTATTAGGAGATGAATGAAAATGAACGTGTCTTGAAAAATTACATAAGCACTAGTGAAATGAATTAACCTCTAGTGATATGTGGTCAATTTAATTAATATATATATTCAAACTGCTAGAAACAGCCCTGACGAAAAGCATTTGCACCATAGTAATAATTTTTCATGATAGCGCTTACTGGCCTCGACAGCTCTGTAATCAAAACTACTCGACTCGAAATTAGTGATGCAACTCGAATCACTCAAGTCGAGTACCAACTACTCGACTAGACTCGAATTTTCGAGTACTCGTACATCCCTAAAAATAATTCGACAATACTGTCTTTGTATATATTTTCACTCTTCTACTCTACGCTATCTCTCCCGACTCTCTACAACACGTGTTTCAACCGGCCCGTAATCATCATCAGGTTCAGATCTCAGAAAAAAATAAGAAGAAACACTTGATGTAGAGTTTTGTCCTGTTGTGATCAGTCGTATATATTGAATCAGTATTATTGCCTGTTTCTTACAAGTCGTGAGGTGTTATAAGTGTTTCATTTCTTTTAATTATTGCGTTTCCTGGTGTCACCAGACCTGTCTTGAAAGATTTTATTTAATCATACTCCAATAAATTGTATTCCTAGGGAAAAATTACATACTTTAAAAAACCTTTCTAATGAGCCTTTATTGCGAGTGACGCATGTATTTATTTTTAAACCTTGCATTATTTTTCTATAGGAATCACTAACAGCTGGCAAGTTTTGCCTTTGAAAAAATTTTTGAAAAAATTTGCCCAGCCGCCCTTTTAAAAATGGCTGCCAAAAAAAATATGGCTTCTAAATTTTTTTCAAAGAGTGTTTTGTGACTGTCTATCCACAGAGAACTCATGATTAAAAAATCAAGAAAATTAAAAATGTTGAGCAACAAATTTTATTTATATTGGGTGATTTGAAATGGATTGACCCCTCTCCGAAATCGCGGAAAAGCCTGTGGCAATAGCGCGCCGATGCTATCTACATCTACAGAATTACATAATTCTGAAATCCTCACTCAAAAGGACACCAACATATGGCCCTGTGTGACGTGAAAGAAAGAGCAAGAGTACCATTAAGGACTAGATACAAAATATTTCTAGTTATAAATCAATTTTTATTATTAATGTAAGGCAGACCTACATAAATAAGTAAAATTTTATGCGTAAAGTAATTGTTTTAGATAAAAATTATTGCTAATTTAATTATTTAATCATGCCCTTGTTTGCTAATTTGCACTGCACCAGCGCATGGAACGGTAGCGTTTTTTTCTAAAATTCACTGCTCCACTACTCTAAATGTAGTAGAGTCTCAGTCATAATTTTTTTGGAGATGTTCTTATGTGTTTAAATAACATTTTGTAAAATTTTCGCTTGTTTTCACTCAGTCCCTTTTTAGATATTGACCTGCAAAAATTGACGTTAAAAGGTTTTCAGCTATTTTTGATAACCCGTATTAAAAAAATGAGTGCATTCTCAGGACTAAAACTTATGCTGCTAATAGTTATTTAAGTATTTAACACAGAAATAAAATTTTATTAGTGAGTCTCATTTCCTTCATAAAAATTTTAGGCCTTAAAAAGTTAATATTGACAAATTTTTCCCGAGTTTTTGCAGAAAGAGTTTGACTAACTCTCTTTCATGATAGAGCAATTAAATCAATGAATTCCTATAGCTCATTTCATGCTAAACCCACTGGTTTTTTAATTATTCTGATATATTTTAAAATAGCTTCGAAATTTAACTTTATGCAAACCACGTTTTTCATCAAAATTTGCCCAGCCGCCCTTTTAAAAATGGCTGCCAAAAAAAATATGGCTTCTAAATTTTTTTCAAAGAGTGTTTTGTGACTGTCTATCCACAGAGAACTCATGATTAAAAAATCAAGAAAATTAAAAATGTTGAGCAACAAATTTTATTTATATTGGGTGATTTGAAATGGATTGACCCCTCTCCGAAATCGCGGAAAAGCCTGTGGCAATAGCGCGCCGATGCTATCTACATCTACAGAATACTCATCGAGCCACCTTTAGGGTGTTTGGTAGGAGGAGATAAACCACCAGCATGCAGCATGCAAAAGGATTCCCACATGCACATCACACGGTCATAAAATAATATGCATGGTAATAAATATGTCCAAAATTAATTCAAAGGCAAAACTTGCCAGCTGTTAGTGATTCCTATAGAAAAATAATGCAAGGTTTAAAAATAAATACATGCGTCACTCGCAATAAAGGCTCATTAGAAAGGTTTTTTAAAAAATGGGACTCATTAGTAGTCCTAACGAATGACGACATTAATTTTTTTATCGAGAAATCGTTGCAATCCTTAATAGCACAAGGAAATGCTGAAATTTTCAATCATTCCCTATGGGGATGCAGTTTAAAAACTTTTGACGTGTTTTAACAAGCACTAAAAAAACTTTCCCCGATACTTTTTTTTAAGCAAACACGGCTTAGAGATCGACTTCCCGCGGCTTTTATATACCTACATCGATATCCTTCCAGTCACTGAGAAATTGCCTCATGGCTCAGAATGTCCAAGAAGTACGGCGAAGATATGACATAAGGAGGAGAGGGCGGCCTTCTTCCGATCCGCGCATTGTTTTAAGGGGGTTGGGGGGAGCCGCTTCTTTTGAGGTTTTAATAACGAGGGAGGAGGAGCTCCACTTACATAAGCTCCCGTCCGAACTTTCTTCCGAAGAGAGAGAGAGACCACTGGCACACACAGCCGTAAATTTCGCCGCTCACAAGTTTCCCAGGCGGACCCGCGTAAAATTCCACTCCCGGGAGTTTTATAACGACTATAAAGGATTACTGCGGAATGACAATCCGATGGTTTCTGGGAGCGGGGGTGGTTGGGGGTGAGTTTTGAGGGAGGGTGGAAGAGGAGTGAGGGGAGGGAGGAGGGGGTGGAAATTCCTCCCACACACCTGTCAGCCTCCGCCGAGCGGCGAGATACGCAGACGAGAGAGAGAAGAGGGGTGAGGTGGAGGGGGTGTGAAAATTCTGTTTCAGGATGGGGAGGGGATATGAACTAGACCTGTATCGTTCGTGAGCGAATCGTTCACTTTGAACGGTCCATCACAATGAACCATATGGATTGAATCACAGTAATCGTTTGAAGTAACGTTAACAAACGAATTATAAAGAAAAATTTCTCTAATTTTCTTGAAAAAACATGTAAAGTGACTCGCTTTCACCTTCGAAAACTAAAAATAGATTTTATGCAATGTATTATGAACGACATACATTTAAAATAAGCTCAACCTAAGTTGCCTTATTGCTGAGGAATAAATCACTGAAAATTAAAACGAAATGAATTATTTTAATGATTTATGGCTCAAATTCCGTGAAAGCCTATTATTCCGTGTGAAATTTTACGAGAAAAGGATGACATTTTAACTATTGATGCTCTAAATAATACGTAGGAGATCTTACCTCTTTCAGGCTACCATAGAGAAATTATAAATATCATTCATTGGCATCATCTACCACTAGCAAGTTCCTTCCATTCCTTGATGTTGTTTTTTCTTTTGTACTAATTTATCTGCCGCGGGTACTTTTTGTATGTCTTACTCGGGAAATCTTTCCATCGGCTATACCACTGGTACCTACATATAGCCTTTAAAATTTAACAGAAACTATAATAATACGGAAATATACTTATGAGATTTTATTTATGGGCCTTATTTTTATGTGATTCACTCATTCATTTTTTTACACTTATTCATGCTCAAAATACTTTTCTAAGACTGACATTTTCCATGATAAGTTCTCGAAGAAGCGACAACATGTTTGAGTAAGTGTTCAAGTTGAAGATGCACAAAAGAGAGCTCTCAGAGCGTGGAATTCTACACGCGATTCGATTGCTCGAGTATAGAAGAGAAGTTTCGGAATAGTACGTGCTTGAAGTACTAAGAAGTTTCCAGAAAGGACGAAATACATGCAATATTATCAAGTTATATTTATTCAGACACCACAACAAGTGAATAAAAGGATGGAACTTCCGAAACTGACGTGAAGGCATGAAAGTTTTCTCGGCTTCTAGACAGAAAAATGACCAACTTGCAAAGGTGGGTAACGAATATAAATATTTGTGAAAAAAAACATCCTTTGAGAGCGGCTAAATGGATAAGCGTTGAGGAATAGGATCTCCAACGCCAGCCACAAGCTGTCGAGTTTCCAGGGAAGATTAGAAAATTCCGAGTGAAAATGACTTAAAAGTCTTGCAAATAGTTTCTAGGCTATAATAACTATTAAGCAAATTCCACCACCAATTACGTTCCGCTGAAGTTTCGTCGTATTACCTCAAAATTTCAATGAGATCTGAAAAGGAGACAAAATTGCAAAAACGAGACAAAGTAGCAGCTGAGAGAGGAATTTCCCGTATGACACAGAACTTTCTCATCAAAAAATCTTAACCGTCAATAATCGGCATACTAATTAAATAATCAGCAAAATTCACTGCAATTAAAGGGAAAAATACAAATTTTCCTGGTCAGGATTGGGAAATAAAATCTCCTACGCATTATTTAGAGCATCAATAGTTAAAATGTCATCCTTTTCTCATTATATTTCACACGGAATAATAGGCTTTCACGGAATTTGAGCCATAAATCATTAAAATAATTCATTTCGTTTTAATTTCCAGTGATTTATTCCTCAGCAATAGGGCAACTTAGGTTGGGCTTATTTTAAATGTGTGTCGTTCATAATTCATTGCATAAAATCTATTTTTAGTTTTCGAAGGTGAAAGCGAGTCACTTTACATGTTTTTTCAAGAAAATTAGAGAATTTTTTCTTTATAATTCGTTTGTTAACGTTACGAAAAGAATTATTTCAATTTGGGAAGATTTATATCATATTTAATTATATTCATTTACTAGTCAGTAGTGGTTCATCCATTGCGGCAAAGTTCTTAGTAGATATCGAGACTGAAGTGCTGGGAAATGTGCACCCCGCTAATGACCATCCAAAATAGTCGTGCAATATGCAATTTACTAGAGAGGTCGCGGAATGGGAGGTGAGAGGGGGTTGGGAATTCCGAACTTGACGCCCACCGTAATGAGAGCCAGTCAGGACTGGCATGACTGGTTCGAGCATACCTATTCGAGGTAACAAAAGACATGAGGTGGTCTTCACGAGAACTAGGAATTTGACATAACATTTCCTCATACACAGGAGGCTTCAAATCATGCAATAACCGTCTTCACCAATATTCGCAGTGTTAATAAAATATTACAACCTGAATAACAATGGAAGTTAAAATTCATTCCACGAGTGCATTTATCAAATTCAATAACACTTGAACCACGATCGAATTTGTTCATACCTAAACCACCTTCACAGTCCATATTTGTAACTTTGGTTTAGAATCTTCAACAACGGAATATTATAACACATTATCAGGAAGATCAGTCGTAATCCCGGTTGAAACAAATTTATTGAATATAACATGGGTTTCCCCTATCTTCAATACTGATGACAAGGAAGATTATAAATACTGTAGACCTATCTCTCTAATGTTTATCTCATGCAGAATACCTGAACACATAGACGTCAGCTCAGTGATGATGCATTTAGATAGAAAGACTTGTTCGTGCGAGACTCATCTAGACTTCTTTCTGCATGACATCTTTCTTGTGGAGAAAGGCACGTTCAAGTAAACGAGATAGTTTTGGATTTAGATAAAAAACATACGATGAAGTTCAACCGGGAAATTTTCCATGCAAGTTTTTATTTCATTAATCCAACAAACAATGACAAAAGGTAATTTGAGACTATTCAAAAGTCACATGACTCTAAGAAGACGTAAAAATGCAAAGAAGTGTTGTATACCACCATGGCACCATTGAAAGTATTAAATGAACCGCCACTCCTCTAGCCCATTCAAAACAACATCCTTAATTCCCTCAGTGTTGCCCGTTTTGAATCATATAATTAATGCCGATTGAGTGGATGAAAAATTTTATAAGATCAAAATTAGGCCGCTCCTAACATTAGTTAAAAGCGTAGTGTAAAATAAAATGATGGTCGCACGCAAAGCATAACTCAGCGAACATTAAAATGCCATTTTCTTAGGCGAATCTCAGACTGGATAAACGGAACAAGGTGTTGGCTTAGTAGTTTACCTGGTGGTATACCTGATCGGAAATCGGAAGAACCGGGTTCGAATGCCAGCTAAAAAGGGCGGACCCAGGATTTTATTATGGGGGAACACAAGGGCATGACATGCAAACGATCTTCTCATATTTGAAATTAAAAACAACATACAACAATTACAGCACAAAATATTCTCTTCATTTTAATATGGCAGTTGTAAATATAAAACAAAATGATTGAGGCTCCGCAATAAGAAAAAGAAAACGAACATAATGATAACCGTATTAAAAATCTTGTAAATTCCTTGCGTAGCTGAGACAAATGACTTTTTCATGGCAAATTTCATCCTTTGTTAACATAAATTTTCACCCGCAAACGTGAATGAATTCAAAATTACTTTTTTCGTCCAGTGCTTTGGATTACGGAACTCCTCCGACTTTCATTTTTGCAATACGACTCGGATACCTGGCCGTTCTACTCAATGGCAGAGTGGACAAAGCAACTGGAAGGTAATCCCCGCCGAAGCCCCCAGGCCTACGAAGGCCAAGGGTCTGTGGCTGCACAATGCATTTCCGCTGACCATTCCGTGTATCTTGTGAGCGGATTTTCGTTAAATTTTAGGTGATAACTATCGGGTCTTTATTTCATGAAAATTTGAAGAAATTTTAACGCGTTGAAAGACTGTTAGCTTTTAGGGTAGACGACAATAAATTTCACTATTTATTTCGCGGGATATGAAATGATTCACTTTATACGGGGAGTTACTCTATTCATTTGTCGTAGTAAAACGATATGAAAATATTTTTCATTTAAAAAATAGAGGAGATCGTAAAAAATACACTTACATTATATACTGATATCAAGCTTTGAATAATGATTTAAATTTTCATAATTTTTTTATTAAAAAGCCTTTTACTATATATGAAAGATGAAACAAATCACTATGGCGTTGCGAAATCGAGAAGTTCAAAATTGATCAAACATTACCCTTTATGTTCAATCTGTCTTGCATATATTCCATTTCATAGCCTTTATTTGAAGACATGATCACTCTGGCATTATTAGAACTGAAAAAAACCGTTCTTTCAAATCTTAAACTAATTTTTTTAGCCTACATAAATTTTAAAAACTATGTCACTGATTCTTTCACTTTTTAAGGGGAGAATTTGCCACTTGTGACCCCTTGATCACGTTACCGCTGAGGCCATTGGGTAAACGCTTCGCCCTTCGGGCTGAGGGAAGGAAGAGGAGGAGGAATGAGATCGAGTGGAGGCGAATGAGGGAATTGAGCGAAAGCAGGAGAAAGGTAGACGCAGCAGAGGTGGTCCTGGAAAGGACAAAGAGGAGTGGAGAGGGTCGTCTTGCAAGTGGGGAGGACGAAGAGACCAAGGATTCCTCAAGGTCGACAATTTACCGATAAACTAAACGCAAGGAGCACTTGGCGTGACTTGATTACAGTACTGCGAGTTAACATCTTCTCACCGTGAGGTGCGGTCGAAAAGAGAAACAGGAGAGTGGTAGGTAGCAGCCTTTATCTGCTCAAATTTGATTCTCTGAAAATTCACCTCCTTCATCGAACTCTTTATGAATGCCAATAGGTATCAAACTACTATTAAGTAAGCATTCTACCGTTTAAGCTAGGTCTCCATGGAGGATTTACGAATTACTCTGACCGTCTCCCCTCCTATCACAGACCGCCCTCCTCAGTTCACAATAAGGCTTATTCATTTTCATTCTATACATAAATCTTCTCCCTTTTCCTCCCTTTTCCTCCCCTTGCCCCAAATACCAAGCATTCTTCCCTCTTGTATAGTTTTCTACATCCCCTCACCTCTCAAGTCTCGCTCCATCCAAACCCTTTTGTCTCTCCACCTCTCATCTGGAAGATTTCTTTCCTCGTCAAACATTTTTAGCATTTCGTCATTTCCCTCCATCTCTGTCCACTTCACCTTCTCCATCCTCTCCTTCACATCAGCATCTTGAACGCTTCTAGTTTCTTCTTAACCTCCTCGTCCTTAACCTTAACGTCCTCGCTTCTGCGCCACAAAAAATATCATTAACTATTAACCTTAACTACCTAGAAAATATTTTCATTAATAAATAAAAACTAAATGCTGCTTTCATAAAATTTGTTTTTTTTTAGTGGTTATTATCGTCTCGGATATAAGAACACGATTTCCTGACACAAATCAACCATAAACAATAGAATTAGGCTGAAAACGAGAAAAATTGGGTCAAAAGAAAGAAAAAAGTAATCGAATTCTCTAGATATAAAAGCATAAGTACTTAGTGTTCTTTTTCGGGTAGGTGAAAAAAAAATAAAAAAGTTAGGGTTGCTGACCACTATTCGTTCCGCTACCATAGCTTTTTCACCACACTTATTGCAGTAGGTTTTACGCAAAAAAAACTTCTCTTACAAGCGTCTGTACTTACATTTAGAACAAACGATTCTCCATGCCAATATATTCACTGGTAAATACGTAAATATTTATTGAGTTCTTAAGCATCAATATACATTCAATCGCAAATCTGGAACGAAAATAAACCAACTAATTATTTTTTTGTGGTTGAGCCAGGTAATTTAAAATAATGTTTTATCAAATATTCCGATATCTTCCCTTTTTTCTAATAAATTTTTCTTTTCACGGAAAAATTACAGGTATCTGTTTTTATTGGTTTTGAATTACATGACAAGCATCGGGGCATATATCTACCCTAAATGCTTATAGCGGCTTTTTTATGTTACATAGTGGATTCCCGATAATCCGAACATGTTTAATGCCAACACCCGCTTGATTCTAAAAGCTCTGAGACGAAATAATTTGCGCACTGTAACAGCGCAGTGCCTGAAAAACTAATGAAGAGTGGCAACTGCCGAACGTGCCAGACGCGCCTATGACTCAACATGAGTTTGGTGCGTCGATGAAGAGGTAGTGCGACTCCTGCCCTGTCCAGTTACGCGGTTCTACGCACATTGTACGCTTGTGATTCAAACCTGTTTTTTTTACAATTATTTTGGCCAATCCGAACAATCGAATAATCCTAAGAGACTTCTGTCCCAATTAGTTCAGATTAGCTAGACTGCACCGTATCTGAACAATTCTGCTGTTTCGAAGTTCCAAAGTCATTTGGAGAAGATTCACGGTATGGGTCAACGCTCACTCAGCAATCGCGAGGCATTTCGTCTGAGCCGTCGAAGCAGTCAGCAAGCTTACTTGCCATCAACGTGTAAAGTTGCGATTGAAAAAAGGATTCCAGTCATTAAAAATCGAATGCGGTCACTCCAGAATGAAATTCTCCAGCAAATGCGACGCATCGCATAATTCTGGCTTTTCCATACATGGTATTTAGCGAATAATTACGGAGTTCTATTCAGAATATGAGCAGGAAAATTTATGTAGGCATAGATGGCGACCGATATTAGAAATGACAACGGTATCATAAATGCAAATTAGGAATTAACACTTGTATCTATTATAATTTTAGTTTTAATGACAGCATTCTTTTTATTTAAATTTTATCTGATTATACCTATACTCTGATCTCAATTTTTAGTTTGTGCTTCAGTGTCATATCTCATTTCACAAAAACTTTAATAGCGAATAAAGCGATTCCAAGGAAATTTGATTCGATGTTTCTTGTACAATTAATGATTATGTTTACTGGCCAATTTTTTCTCCTAACCGACATCGGTCGTGATTGACATAGGAATTGACCGACGATCGACCAACTGTGATTGACTCACTCAAGTGAACGGTGATCGACATCACTAAGGGCGGAAATTTTTTCTGGGGGGGGGGGGGGCACAAATTACTGATAGGCAAGCGGTCTTCTCATATTTGAGATGAAAAACAACATACGGCAATTACTGTACGAAATATTCTCTTTATTTTTATATTAAATTAAATAATTGAGGCTAAGTAATACACTAAAAAAAGCGAACTTAATGATAATCATATAAAAAATCTTGTCTATTTTGCGTAACAATAAAGTGTTAAGGGGGAGTCACGTACCCCCTCCCCCCTAAATTCGCCTATGGACATCACTGATACGAGTGATTTGGTCCTCCACTCCCCACCTTCCGTCCTTTCCCTTCACTTTCTCCGCTGAAAGGCGCATACCTTTCGTACGTCCCTCTCGCTCGGAATTATTCCTTTCCCTTGCAACAAAGGGAATCGTCCTCCAAAGTGGCAAGGATTTATCAAGGGATGCTAATGGAATCCCGAGAAGTCTCACCACGCGCGATGCTCCCACTTCCCATGCAACACTCACCCCCTCATTCAGATGCGGTCGGAATGGGAAACAGACAGGTGGGAAATAATCGCCTTTGTTTGATACAGATCGCCATTCCAACTCACGAACATTACAATGTTATTTAGATATGGTACACATAGCTGTCCTCACACATTTTTTTATTCCCGCAGCTTTGAAAATAACACTACAGAATGCATGTATCGAATGAACACTTGCATCGATCATAACTTCAGTTGTAATAACTGCATTGTTTTGATTTAACTTTTATCTGATTGTATACCTTTATGTAAATTTCTGATTTTCAGATTCAGTTTCATACCTCATTTTTAAAAGATCTTTACTATTGAATGAAGCGTCTCCGGGGAAATTCGAATCGATACTTATCGTGCAATTAATGATCGTGTGTACTCGCCATTTTTTCCTCCTGATTCCAAAAACCTGCATGCCGAAGTCTCAAGTCTGAAATCCGAAATCGACTAATGATAATTTTAAATCGAAACTCGTTTAATCCTCGGAATTGCTTCGACCTATCGAAGCTCAAAGATTGTCAAAAAATCAGACCAAAAATGAAGCAATTTTTTCCTCTCGTCGATGACGATACATTTTCAAACTAACTCTCAGGGTTTCAAGTCGAGTGAGCATTTTCGTACCTAATGTACCCGTCTGGCATAAATAAAAGCGCAGCGAGAAACTCTTGTAGAAATTCTGATCATTGGATGATGAGAGAGTGTTCCGTCGAAACCTTAGACTCAAAACTTCAAACTCGGCTAAAAACCCGAGAGAAATTTATAAATATAAGTCAGGAAGACATCACCCGGTGCCTTTCAATGTACGAAATTAGTAAAATAAAATATAAGTACACATTAAGAGTATGTTTAAAAAACAATGAAGGCCTACTGATAGAAAGAGCAGGTGTTATGGACTATTTAGGTGGAATATACCGGATATCAAAAAATCAACATTGAAGCTCGCAAGGGAGGGGTTTAGAACGATAATGGCCGTATGTCTTTAACTTGAAGAACTTCTGTCATAATATGTCTTCACTTTTGAAATAGCCTTGTTTTTTTTTGCTCTATCAAGGCGAGCATTTCTTGAATCTACAACGTAACAAGGCGCCTCAGTCGGTGAGTGGTGGACGGTGTTTGGATAGTAGCCGTTAAGGTTCTGTGAAATGTATATTTCCATTTTATTTTATGGCGATTTTTTTTCATTGTCCTCAATCGTCTATCAAATAAACTGAAAGCAATTAACCGAGAAGCCGAAGAGTTGATAAATTATGTTCAAAACCTGTTAGGTACCAGAATTTTCTCCGTGCATGAAGCTTTAACCAGATGCCGCTATAATTGGTAGTTTCGTCAAAGAATAGGGTTTATAGCCTTGTTAATGATAGGTAAATGAGTTAGTAATATACTACGCATAAAATGTTAGTATGAATACCATTTTGACGTCAAGATGAATAGGTACGGCTGCAGGTGACGAATTCAGTTGGCATCGAGGTGCAGTGGCGGAAATCCCTTTCGGACGCAGTCACGTGTTGAACTTCCAGCTTCTTTTCAATTTCCTTTCCTTTTCCTACGCCGGATTGACCTCCCTTTGAGTTGCCACAGCACATTTCAAAAAATTCCTCAAAGGAAAGCAAACGCCAGGACTTCAGACATTTCTCTTCATCCCCGAGGTCAACCTGGGTACACGTTCTTTCAAAGGGCATTTATGTGTCACCGTCCAGAAGACAAGTGAAACTCGCTCAAGGGATAAGATGGAGAGTCGATAGCAGATTGAAAAATGTCGTATTGGAGAATACCTTTCGCCCTCGGAAGCGCACAAAAGGGGGATTAGGGGAGAAAATGGGAAATCCACAGTCATCGACCGCAGCAAAGGATTCACTCAAACGGCATGTTTGGCGAAATCAAGTCACAACCGGAAAAATCAAAAGCCATTTCCTCGGCTACGCTTGGTAGGTGGGGATAAATGCAGAAAAATACTGCTCGCAAGGGACAATTTTACGGGACAGAATTGTTTCATGTCCGCAATGCGCTTTGTAACTCTGCATATTACACTTTAGACTACTATTTTATCTTTATTTATTTTATTTTTATACGAAAAGTAGGCCAACACCTAGGCACTTGAAAACAGAAGTATGAGGGAACTGGTACATATTACTTATTGAAAAACATAAAGAAAAAACAGTGATATGTTACAATGAAGAGCGTATTTGAGCGCAAAAAAATAAATTTTCAGAAAAGGAAGAAAAACACTCAAATAATAAAGTTCATTACTATTAGAACTTTCACTTAAATTTCACCTTTCATCTGCACAAAATCTTTTACAAACCCCAAAAATTATCATTTATCGTTTTGAAGGGAAGGGTATAGGAGTTCTTTCGGCAGCGATCACCATTGAATGTGTGCGGTGAACGTGAGCTATCACTCTTCCATGTGGTACAAAAATTCGGCAAACTGATCCGATAGGCTTGCAAATTACATTTTTTTTAGAGATGGGTCGGATAGTAGATGTCTCGAATTCGAATATTAAATCATTGCTCGAATATTCGAATACCTCGAATTTCGAATACCTCTAATACTAAATGATGAATGCTGGAATGTTTGACTCGGTTGCCTATGCAGCAGGCAACACAAGATTTTGGGGAGTAATTTTGATTTCCTTTAAATGATTCGAACAGGAATTTAGCTGATTAATGAATATTTTAATTTTATGGAAACAATTGGGCATATCATTAATTCAACTAACATCGCTTTACCCCCACTTCTGCTGCCAAGTGCTAGCTGACAATCTGAGGCATTTTGCAAAATACAAGCTCTATTCCACCGTATTTTCTTCAATTATTTTCAGTCCATCTTTGGGAGTTCTCACGAGATAAGAAGATGAATTGGAATTGCTATCAGGGAGAAACCAAATATTCTGAGAAAATATCCCTTTGTCTGGGACTGTAACAATAAAGATTTATAGCACCACTCATTAATTATAACTTGATATATGCTTTCGGAAAAAAATACCGCATCAACTTCCGAGAAGCTCTGCTGCTCATATCGAGTTTCGCCAGAATGCTAAGTCTCCGTCGTATTTTGACATTTATTTCTTTGCGTAAAATGCTTAAATAAACTCAGAAATACGTCGTGTTTGGTCTTATTCTTTTTGAAATTACGCGCACATTACTAATATTTCAATTCAATAAAGGTGTAACATCAATTGACGAAAGTCATTCTTTGACACCTTTTGTGCTAATAGATGACTCATGCAGCGGTTGACCTCCACAGAAATGGGGAACTTCGAAGCTGGTAGGAAAAAAAAAGGTCAGTGGGGAGAAAAGGGAGGGCCGGAAACACGTTTCTATTGTTCTCGTGTAACTTGGTATTTTTTCGAAGCTAAGGTCTTCGTAATATGATCCCTGCGCGAGCTGTGAACTTTTTTTTATTTCGAAGGAGAGGAAAGCCTCAGAGGGGGGGGGGCTAGTGCTGAATGGAGAGGGATACCGGATCTTGGGAAATGCGCTAATGTAAGTATCCCACGGTACTCACACAGCAGTTGACCTCCAGAAATGGGGAACTTCGAAGCAGGTAGCCAGAAAAAGGTCAGTGGGTGAGAAAAGGGTGGAGGGCGTGAAACACGTTTTTATTGTTCTCGTAACTCGATATTTTTTTCGAAGCAGGGGTCTTCGTAATGCAATCCCTGCGCGAGCTGGGACCTTTTGTTTGATTTCGGAGAAGAGGAAAGCGTCAGAGTGGGTGAGGCGAGTGCTGAATGGAGGGGGATAGCGGATCGTGGGAAATGCCCTAAGGTTGCTCTCCCACGGCACTGAGGTTCTCCTGGTGGGGGGAATCGGGGATTTTCGGATTTTTTCACCTGACCATTTTCGGTTCCCCTCGTCGAACTCTTTTCACCGCTAAAATCCACGAATTTGATGTAATTCGTCAACTTGCGTAAAACGGCGCTGCGAGCACTAAATGACTACAGTTCTCTACATTTTTCCGAGTCAACTACCAACGACGTGCGTGCGACAGTGTATGACGCGAAATTCAAAGTATTCGAGGTAATCGAGGCGGTACTTTTCGCATAACTATTCGAAACCTCGAATATCGAATACTTTCTAATATTCGAGTATTCGCGGATACTATTCGCACATCTCTAATTTTTTTCAATACTGCGCAGGGAGTGGTCATTTGCAACCAGTCGGTTGGTCGAGGGATGAAAAAATAGCGATATAATATTACAGCTACCTGGTATTGAATCATGATGAAATCATCTAACCGGAACAGGAAGCTACCTTGTTTTTGAAACAGTATTTTATTGATTTCCTGGTTTTCATGACTTTTTTTACCTCTTCTTTCCTCTTTTAATTGTGTTTTCCCCTTCGTCTACGACACTTTTGTAAACATGAGGTACCTGCCCCCAAAATTTCGGGAGTCTTGATAATGGCACAGTAAACACCGAAACAGATTGGGAAATAAATATTTTAATATTACTACGCTCTTATCTCCCCCATCGTACTTGAATTTAACAAAGTAGAACCGACATCAGTTGAATTAATTGGTTCCACCTCGTAAACCCATTAATTACAAAATGAACCACTAAAATAATACCGCTTAAATGTGGAATCGGCGTATTGAGTCCAATCAAAACACCTTATCCGAGAAGTGGCATTTCATTGTATGTGCAGATCATTCAAATGGAGGAGGTCATAGAGGCAACTTTCATCAGCTTTCATAAAGTAATTTTAGAAGGATGTTGGTGGCAGATTCCAACCAGTGGCAAAAGGTGATGAGCACAAGTTTCTGGATCCAAGATGGCCTTATCAAGCACTGTTGGAGGATCTTTGCAAGGAGAGATAGATGTAATTAGGGCTGTGACTATAATCTCTTTACTTAGTTAATTTCTCGCAAAAAATATCAGGCTAAATTCTTGCGTTAGATTTGTCCACGGCCGCCGTAAATATAACCATATCTCCAAGTACCTCCACACTTTTTCATGGCTTAGAATTCTTGGAGAAATATTTACTTGGTTCATTCTTTTCCACTCTTTTTAAGACTGAATATCCAGCATAAACATTTTACATGTGCAAACCAAAATCATCTGGTAATAATATCAGGAAATCCCTGTCATTACCTATTAAAAATTTCTCTTCTCTGTCTATTTTCAAAGAAAACATATTTAATTATTACCTCAAGTTGCCTTAACGTGGATAAATTGAATTTATTTGTGTTATGTTATTACAAGTTACCTGAAAACTTTCCGTCCAATTTTTATATTCCTCCTGATTATAACACTACGTTCACATCTGGTAGAAAATTTAATTCTACTTCGGTGTAATATTTTGGCTTCTTACTCCCAATTGAAAGGTGCCAGGTATATTTTCAATTCCTATTCTCTGAGCATATATTGGTATATTTCTTTACATTTGCTCTTATGGGAAACCCAGACATAGAACAACCACATCCATCCATTAAATAGTTGAAAATGCATAGTGAGGGCTTAAATTAACTTACGTAATGCTTACGATTCAATGCCAAACGAAACACGTTCTACCCTTCTGACACAGGGTACTACGAAACAGCTAACTGGTGAATAACAAGTGATAAACATTTGATGATAATGTAGATAGTGGACATCTCACCTCGGGAAAATTGAGTCAGCAATAGTGGTATCTATGTTTACTATTACCAGGTTAATACCACTGACTATTAACAATGATTCTATTAAGACAAACGATTAAATATATTTCATTGTTTTACAGCACGCATATATATTAAAATCAGTCAGTTTTGAGTTATACGTGCATTTCTTTTCTATATGCAATTTCCACGTTTCTCATAACGTTATCTGACAGCGAATCTCATGAGGTGTTTCTTTGGAAATTCGCTGTCAGGTAACGTTATGCGCAGAACGAACCAATTTTCTTCTATCTAGCCTAGTAGTATCATGATTAGAGATGCGTGAAAATCGCAAATGCGATATAGATGCGATGTGCACATATAAATGCGACATAGTTGCGATGACTGGACTTTTATGATATTTCTACGCGAATTTGCCTTTTCGACGGCAAAATTCGTACATTTTGTGCCGAGCGCAGTTTAAATGCTCCGCCGACACTCACCGCTTAAAGCATGTGAGCGACTGGCCAGCTGCTAGTTGGCTGGGACTCTACGTGGCCGCGAACTACAAGTGGGCGCGGGCTAGCTATACCTCCGCCACAATATGTCTTATTCCTTAATTTATTATTGTTCTACAACATAATTATTTAAAATATTCTGTATTTTGTCATATAACTGTGTTTTACTACATTTTATCATCATCTACCTCGTTATGAAAATAAAAAATAGACGCTACAAAATGCGATAAACTGATATTGAAAGTGCGATAAAATAAAAATGGAAGTGCGATTTTCACGTATCTCTAATCATGATTCTAATACCAGGATAAATATACAATGAAAATCAGCTGATCCTCAACATTGCCTGGTCAGATACTGGTGACCAAGGCTTTACCAAAATTATATCTACTTACTTACGACCGTAGAAAAATTATTATTGCCAATTGAATCCCAACAAAGTTAATGATTTTATTCTCATTCTCCGAACAAATACCTCGTATGCTTAGGCTTCTTAATATACTTCTACGCTTATTTTCTACAATTTAACAAGCAAATTCATGATGAAACATGTTGTCTTCTTGACTAATTCTCAAATAAAATTACTACCCTCTAATTTCAATAAATTATTGCTACCATTTCTTCGACTCACAGCCGGATTTATGGATAATAATTGTGATATGATTTGGTTTAATTTTTTGCAATATTCAAATTTATTTGGATATTTTTTTCAATATTTTCATTGATTTTTGTATGGAATTAGTGAAAATTTAAAGGCTGCTGAAAAGCACCACGTGTCATCATTAAGAAAAAGGTGAACTCGCAGGCAATTCACTAAAACCTGTTAAGTTATGCTGAACACTTACGAGCATCTGAGTCATTCGATATCAATCTTTGCTGGCATGATGAGCCTGAAGCCTTCTTTCCTCTCGTTTTCTGAGACGGGTCGTATTTCCTTGTGCGCGTACCTCAGTAAGCTGAAGACCTGGCAGTTGCATTTGATGAGATTGTGACCCAGAAGTAGGCTCACTGACGCAAACTGCTCCTCGACATGACAATCATTCTTAATTTCCATTACCTGCTCGAGAAAAATGAAAAGTTTTGTTGTGTGTGTTACCTCTCACCGCTTAATCCCATTAGCTTATGGTGAGGAGAGCGATAAGGAGAGGATATGCTGGTGAGGGTAGAGCTCACCCCAAACTAAGCATAGGCAAATGCATTAGGGTGCACCGAAAATTGCGTTTCTTCAGCATGAAATTCGTGCTATGCATATAAGTTGAGGATTGATAATATATTCTCTTATGTATCATAACATTCACCAATGCCGCCAAAGCCCTGGAATTTACAATTTTGGAGAAATCCACACTGAATTAGGATGAAAACACGTATATGAAGCAGTGGCGTAACTATGGGGGGGTGAGGGGTTAGATACCCCTCCCCTCCTAAGCCTCGGAAAACTAGAAAAGTATTTTTAACTATTGTCTAGTTTTGATTATTAATAACTACATCTGTTTAAAGTTAAATTTAAGGGAAAAATGATATTGTAAAATGTATTTCCAGGCCTGTCATTTATCAAAAATGTTCCCAGATCCCACGTTAGCTGGGGGTGGGGGTCTTACCCACAAGCCCCTCATCTCCCCCAAAGCATGTTCCTAGCTACGCCACTGTAGAGAAGAATTCGTTGTAAAAAAGGTTGTTGTATTGCAAAGTTGCATTGGGTTCGCTCCAACGTAGTGACTATGCCGTCATGATCAAGTTATTACTTAGGAAACAACGGCTGAATGTGCCCAATTACTTCGCTATCTTGTGTAAGCGACCGCTGATAGGAATCAGAATGAACTCACCAAGGGAGTCATTTTAAAACAGTGAATTGGCAATGCATATAGTTTTTTGTTTACCTTGTCGTCGGGGAGATCAACAGCATGTATTTGGTTGTGTCGCAAGTCGATCGTCAGTTGACGCGAGTTTGGGTACTCGTAATAGAATCCACCGTCATGATGATTTCTCCGGATGAAGTCATTCTCCGAATATTCCAGCGATTCCAGAATCTCCTGCCTCAAGCCGTTAGTGACCAGAAAGTCTTGGTACCAGATGATCTTGATCCGGTTGCAGCGGGTGTCGACGAGGCGCAGCTTGGGCAAGTGGTGGCGGAACTCCATGGGCAGGAAGTCAATCTCATTGAGGGCTAGGTTTATCTCCTGGGCGGATTTATAACAGGCAAGGATGTAATTATAAGGCTGCACAATTTTTATAAAATCCCGTAGTTTACGGTAGATTTTAAGAGCAAACTCCCGAGGAGTTCCTGCACCTCAGCTAACATAAAATTTAGACGGTCGAATTCTAATCCGGGTTTTTTTTTTAAATATTCACATTACAATACAATAGATGTAGCCTTTTTTCTTACATTCGTTTCATATTTGGTTTTTTAGAGAGGGTTCCCCTGTATGGAGTTATTCAAGTGCTTTTTGTGCCATAAATGCATGAGCGCTCTTGGGGAATATGCGGCTGCTGTGAGCTGTTGTTTAACACGTGCCCTTAAACGCATTTCAAAAAGTTATCGAAATGCATAAGAAATTACTGGACGACCGAAACACAGGAGTTAAAACCAAACTCAAAGGCGAGGCCATGTATATTATGACGGAATATGTGGAGAATTAGTATCGAGTTGGTGGCTAGCTCGCAGACTTCCCACCCAGTTGGTCCGGGTTCAAATCCCGGCATGATGGCAGAGATTTTGGAGTGCGCGACAGTGTCTTCTACATCTACATTATACCCCGCAAGCCGCCTAAATGGCGTGTGGCAAGGGGTGTTAGGACACCAGCCGTTTACGGCTAAAAAAAATGAAGGGCTCTAACGAGGTTGGGACTAGCGTTTATTAGTCCTTCATAGTTCGGGGGAAAGACGAATTCCCATATCTATCCGTTCGGCAAAACATGTCTCTTAATTTATCGCTTCTATCGGACCTGAAAATATACTGTGTCTCCAATAATATGTTCTCTGTGTCGCTCTTAAAGATATCCATTCTCAATTGTTCAAGCAATCTAAGCCTAGCGCGCAGCCTCCGAGTATCCAGCGGCTCCCAGCCTAATTTGCTTAACATCTGGGTAACACTGTCTGTACGCCCGTAGCAGTTTTTTACAAAACTCGCAGCCTTCCTTTGTATTTTATTCAGTTCGCGGATTAAGTCTTTCTGCACCGGATCCCATACGCTCGCTGTATATTCAAGGTGCGGTCGGACGAGAGCGAAATAGCGCCTTTCTTTTACTTTCTTATCCGAAAATCTTTCCACAATACGCTTGACGAATCTCAATTTCTTCAGGGCACTTGTCAGGGTCTTGCGGAGAGCACTTCAAGTGCAGTTCTCCGCCTTTCGGATAGGACGTTTAACTGTTGTCCCTATTGGCGCAATTCCTCGGGAGTTGGCTGATTCCGACGCCGTGTTTCTCTCCAACTTTCCTTTTCTACTCTTCACTCAGGGCGCAAATGATCTTATCTGTCAGCCGCCTCCTCCAAATACCATACCAATATGTGGAAAATGTCTATGACTCATGGGGAGTGTCACCTCGTGGTCTTCTTGATCATAGAAGCATGGGAATCTACCCTATGTATTTCAATTACTTGTCACTCACTTATTTGAAACATGCAGTATAAAAATATAAAATCATGATAAGTTATCATTCATCGCAGAGACTCAAGAAATATATCGGATGTCATAGCTGCCGAATATTGAAAGCCCTCATTTTTTAACTGTACTGACGCAATTATAACCTAGGTATTAAGTTCAAAAAATAGAAAATAACATTGGGAAATCGTTTCATATACCATTGTTGAGAATTAAGTAACCGAAAATAATATTCTTGAGGCAGGATGATTTCAAAGAAAAACTTTTTCTTGTAAAACAAACATTTTTTCCCGAAAAAATTCGTTACTTTCTACTACTAGGGCAAAAAATGTCTATTCCTCGCTTAGAGTTGTCCTTACAACTGAATTATTTCTTCAAAAGGGGAATAAAGATAAAGTATGCATTCATTATTTGTTAATACAAAACACAGACTGTGCTTAAAGCACAGCATAAAAGAAATTCTTGTGAATTTACTTCTAAAGATACATTTAAAAACATTTCTGGCAGTGACAGTAACCGCAATTGTAGCTGTGGCTAGTTCTTTTTTATTGCGTTTGGCATACGTAAATATATTATAATTTTTAAAAGTGACTGAAGTTAAACTCAGTTACTTTATTGTCAAACATACTTCTTCCATCTGTTCATCTAGTTATTCAGTTCATCGCTTTTCAAACTGTACCAAATTATTCCGTACGATAACAGAGAACGAGTACCATTATATTTTAGCACGAGTGTATGTTTGTACGTATGAACGATCTTCTGCCTTCCGTGCATGTTTCATCAGCATTACTTTTGAGGTAGGTGCTGCCTAGGCGTAGGTACCACTCACCTCGACGCTTTTCAAGGATTTCAAACCGGTGGAGCATCCCCAGATGACCAAGCGGTGATCGACTTCCGGCGAGCATTCCAGTCGTATCTTATTCCTAGAAAAGTCGAGGGTTTTGACGTTGATGAGGTAGGACAACTTGCCGAGCTGGTGACCGCAATGGTCGGCCCACGTCAGTCGATTGTTGGAGAGGTCAACGTGCTGCAACGCCGATCGACCAATGGCGTTCAACGCCGGTGAACACGTGGATGGGAACGAGCCAATGTGGTTCCCGCTCAAGTAAAGTGTCCTGAGATGGCCGTAGACGTCGTGGATGGCGGGAGCCGAGGTGAGTTCATTGTGTGACAAATCCACCTCCAGTAATCTAAACAAAGAGGGTGGGAAGGCGATTCCTTTCGGAAAAAAATTAAATCGTTCATTTCATCTGAAAACCAAGTAAAAGCACTGTCAATCGCATTAAATATATAGCATTTTGTATAGTGAAATTGCAATTTCAATATTTCTCCACTTTTTTTCAAACTAACTCCCAACTTAAACTTGTTCCTTCAATTTGTTTTGTTTATAATACGACTGTCTCCCTATCATTTCCTGTATCTCAAAGCCTGAAGAGTATCCCGTGAATAAGGTTTAAAAAACGTGGCGATGGCTAGAAATTTTTAAAATCCTATATTTGAAGAATTAATAATATCAAATCTAAATGGAAACCAGAGCAGGTTTAATCATATTTAACTTACAAATAGTTGATATTACCGCAAACCACCATTGCCAGGTTATTCAAAACCGGGATGGATAATATTAGTAGATTTAAAAAAAAACTTATACTTCAGTGCTTTACAATAAAGCTGCCTCCATCATTTATAGATTTATAGGTTAACATTAGATGAAATCTATTATAGTGTGTCAAAATTTAACAACAATAATGAAATTCGCTA
Source organism: Ischnura elegans (assembly GCF_921293095.1). NCBI lineage: Eukaryota > Metazoa > Arthropoda > Insecta > Odonata > Coenagrionidae > Ischnura > Ischnura elegans. The sequence goes on along the minus strand of NC_060246.1, from coordinate 111,592,681 downwards.
TAAAAAAATATTTGACTCAGCCGGTATCGCCGATCAGGTATTCTAATCAGTTACACCATCAAGCAATCTCAAAGAATATGGCTTGAAGGTGTACCTGGGTAACATATCTGATCAGCAATCGGTATATCCGGGTTCGTATCCCGGATTCCCCAAGTATTTCTTTCAGGGCGGAATCCATCGTTGGTGTCCATTAACTTTGCACCTGTAAACGTGATTGCGTACAAAGTCATTTTTTTCATGCAGTGTTTCGTAAGTCAAAATAATCATATAGCTACCTGTGTCTTCCTCAGCTCCGCAACCTGACCCCTTATAAAGTTATGGGAAGCGTTGAATCTTTCTAGGTAACTCAAATCTCTGAGAGCGTCAGAACATAGATTGGTCAACCTGTTCCTCGAAAGGTTGATGACTTTGAGGCGCGGTAGAGCCAGAAGTGGTAACTCACGCAATTGGTTTCCCTCCAAGTTGAGAGTAAATGCGTTTATGAACTGAACAAAGCCCCTCCCTATTGTCTGGTTCATGGCCTTGAATATTTCCCTGGGCAGAGTCTCCATGGCGTTATGGCTGAGGTCTACACTTATGAGGTTGTTCAATTCAAGTAAGAAGTGCACGTCCAGTGTCTTGATCCTGTTGCACGAAATGTTGAGATTTTCCAACTTAAGATTAGCGGACAAGAACCCTTCTGGGAAATGCGTTAGAGTGTTGCCGGACAATTCGAGTGAGGTGAGAATTCTGTTTGTAATAGAAAAGTTTTGGAGGAAGTACTGGCAGCTTGTTCAGAGAAAGATCAACGGCCAGCAGCTTTCTGAACCCGTAGAAAAAGTTTTCCGGAACTGAGTCCAAAGAATTGTTTCGCAACAATATCCGAACACCGTGCATGCCGAGAACTAAAGTCTTTCCACTGATCAAAACTCCCGGTTCTGACTGAATAAATTTGGGAAACTTAGATGGATTAATTTTTTGTAAACTTGTTCCTCCCTGATTCGTTTTTTATGACATATGGTAGCTAATGGTAAAGTTTTTAAGGGATGAATACACTGTTCACTATTTTGTAAGGATTAATATAACATAAAATATAGAGGGGAAGGGGGGTGTAGGAATGGTATAGGAGGGGGTTTAGGAGGTGGTATAAAGAGCTGCCACAAAAATCTAGAATATGGGTTTCCTTTAAAACAGTGGCATATCGAACAGGAACCGAAGGTAAATCGTGGCCATTGTTCACTAAGACAACCATTAAACTTGTCTTCGATCTATCGATGAATAGCCTCCATTGGTCTGGATCATTCTTAATCGCTAATTCCCTCATAAGTCCTTCAATATCAGTGCAGAAAATCAGATCATCATTTTCATCATCCGCTGAAAAAAAATTGAGTAGGGCTGACTGTCTGCCTCTGTAGTACGAAACATTCACACTATCGGCCAAAAGATTCCACTGCTACAAATGCGAGCCAAGAAGTTGTGCTTTACCCTTTGGTAAGTCTAAATCTTGTATTAGATCACTTAGGTCCTCGTGTTATGGGATGAGGTGCCCTTTTTGATTAGTCTAGGGTTCTTCTACATCAGGGCTGTAATATTCATCTCGATGGCTAGGACCTGCTTCCACTTCCGGTGTAGCTTCGTTCACTAAGACATCAGAATCATCGAGGGTGCTACTAGCTTGAGCTTTAGGGATACGAATAGCATCAGTATGCTTCACCGGGCGAATTGCTAACGGTAAATTCAGATAATTCATTTCAGGATTGTTTTTTTTTTTTCATAGTGTCGGTTTCGCAAAAATAGCAATTCGTTAAATGGCAAGTAGATTCAACTCAAACCATTGGTACTCCTAAATTTAGGGAACGATTTCCCCAGTTTAGCCATTCACAAAGACTTCTATGACAACCACTGCAACAGAATTTAGGGGCCCACGATTTGTCTCGGTCACCAATTTTACACCCGAAATAAAGTTCATAAGATTTTCGCACAATTGCAGTCATCGCTTTCCTTTGGCCTTTAAACACTAAATCTCCACAGGTGTTACAAAATGAACTGGGATGGTTTTTGCAGGATTGCTGAATGATCGCGAGAAAACACTTAATCGCTCGCAAAATAACACACTAAATCGAACACACGCTAGAGAAATAAAGAAAGAACTTGTAAGATTATAACCCGACACGCAGGAAAGAGTGTGATGTACTGAATAGACCATTGGTTTATTTCATAGATGAAGATCAGCAAGTGCGACTGCCAGACACATGAAGACACGTTAAAACGTGCCCAAGCGTGTCAAAACATGTGGTGAATGACTTTTACAGCGTATTTCCCAATTTCTCCCAATGTATTTACAATGTATTTCCCAACGTTTTCCAATGTATTTAATGGAAAGGTCTCAGCTCTTACTTTAAAAGTAAGGAGGACAACGAAGTCAAATCATGAGCCCTCAAACGCTGTTACAATAATATTTTGATAAATCTGATTTGTGTTCAGATTTTTTTGGCAGATCTTCATACCACTTCCTAGCGGGGAAGGGGGGGATTCGAGTGGTACCACTCATATCACCACCACCACCCCTTCCTCTCTTATATTTTATGTTATATTAATCCTTACAAAATAGTGAACAGTGTATTCATCCCTTAAAAACTTTACCATTAGCTACCATATGTCATAAAAAACGAATAAAAATTGTTATTTTAATGTTTTTTAAAGTTTTTTTTTTTCAATTTTCACCCCCTAATCTTTTCAACCCAGTGAAGTTTGTCTCTCTCTTGACCCTAATTGCCTTAAAACGGCATTTTTTTCAATCATAAGCAGATAACATTAGTAAAAGTCACTTGAAAAGCGATAAGTTAAAATAAGGGGTTGTTTTCCCCATTTAGGGGTTGCGTACATCAAAATTAATGGTGACCTAGGTTGTGGTAATACCTTAGAAACAAAACATAAATAAATATGTTCAAAGTTTAGAGGTATGTCAAAATTTTTTGTATATTCCATTCTGTTCTTATTGTAGCGGTACGGACCGGAGCCGGCCCGACGCATCATGTTTTAACATCGCGGCTGGGGGGGTTACGTCTGCGCGCACACACAATTTTAGCATTTTTTTTTGTTTAAGGAGTTCTATACTAGATTAATGTAAAGGGTTTATTATATGTGTTGATTGTAGTATATTTTTTTATGTATGTGAAATTGTGTGAGAGTGGATTTCCGGGAGAGGCGACGCAGTGGTTCTCTCCCGGAATGCGTTTGAAAACCCGCCTTTCGGCCGGGGAAAAAGAGGGCGTTGTGGTGCACCAGAGGTGATTGTGGGTAGTGCAGAGTTTATAAAAGGGAGAGACGAGAAGGATAGCTCTCTCTCTCCTACGGTCTGACACGAGATAAGTCAAATAGTGGTGTTCAGTGACAAGCAGCAGCAGCCAAGCTACGGCACGTGGAGGAGGCAGATACGAGGACAGCTCTTCAGGGGTGGCGAGAACACCGGATAAAGGAAGTAAGCTTGGAAATTACCAAAGCCCGAATAGATCCTTTTGTGTCCAGATTGTTCCCCCCTTTGAAAGTCCCAAGTGTGCTCCCCACAATAAGGCCCTGGTGAATTTACTGTTAGCTGGTCTTAGTCACGGCCCTGCAAGACTTAAGTGCGGCACGTGGTGAAGTTTGAGCATAATATCTGAATGTTAGTGTCACTTGGCGGATCATTGAGCCCGACTTCAAGACGGGTGGCCACGTGACCAGACTAACGCCCAATTTATACTTGCTTTGCACGTAAAGTTTTTTTTGTGTAAGTTTGATGTCACTATTTTTTACGTTGCTTATTCGCCAAAGAGCGTGGGTATATTTTGTTGTTGGAAACATCAATTTTTTATAATCATTGAGAAAGTGCTTTTGTAATTTTGAAGGAGAAGCCGAAGGTGAATATTTCATGTTGGAGGTGACGCCGATGGATTTTGGAACGGGGATTTATTGTGTGTGTTTGGGGGAATGCTTTAGTGTCAGTGTAAATTTTGGAACCTATGGTAGTTCAGTTATTAAAAATCAATTGTAAAAGGGATGTCATTGAAGTTATTTGTTTTGCTATTGCCACGATTTCCTTAAATCCTGTTGTAAGTGAGTGTGCGTGCAGGCACGAACAATTGGGGAACTTGATTTTAAGCCCGGATACGGTAAGTCTCCGTAGGGGCAATTTTTCTATTTTGGGGGAGTGGAGAGTTAACAATCATATGTACGGGGAGATATCGAACGAGAGGCGAGCGGGTGGCTCTCGCGGTTTGAACCGTTACATTATATATATGTTTATATATACATATTTCTTTAAATTATATTGTATTATATTAAAAAAACCATTTGTTCCTTCTTTATGTATAAATATTGTGTATCGTCTTATTCTCTGTATTTTATATTGTTTCACACTTTTTTTTAACATAGCCCTGAAGATGATTTAAGAAAATAAATCGAAACGTTGGCTGCTAACTTTTGTATAAATGACCTATACTCCAGGAAATACCATATTATGTAAAAATGGAGGGTGATAGAAAAAAACGGAGGTCATTTACGGATTCAGCGACCCAAAATTAGTCAGCAACACCCTAAATTATAGCGGGGCATATTTTGAACTATTTTTTTACAGAACAGTGTTACCTATAGTGAGGGTTTTTTTGAGGGTTTTCGAGATGATGAGATTTATCAAACTTTTCAATACTATTCTTGACGAATGTAAAAATTATATAATTAATAGTAAGAAAGAATGGATTTCAATCATTCCGGAACTAGCCACAATAAGAACTTTAAGGAGTCACCCGCAATGCACAAATGTGCGATCGAATCCCGAAATCGTATACCAAACCAAAATAAATCCCGTCATATCGATTTTGATCAAGATGATATGATTTTGATCTAATTATATATACTTATATAAAACAACTAGACGCCAAATAATGAAATTTTTCCTTTTGCGTCATTGTTTGCCTACTTCTGATGAGAACGACATCATTTCTTAAGCAGCCTAATTCTTTTTAACAATGCTTGCAGCATATATTTCTCAATCAAATAAGAAATTTTTATTTTGTTTGTAAGGAGAACTGCCACTAGAAAATGAATACGTAAAGGGAGCACAGCAAAGAACTTTTACATTTTATAATAATAATAATAAGTTACATTTTCTAAAAGAGGAAGTGCAAACCAAGATATAAATAATAGAATTACATTGAAAGGGAAGAGCGACCATGAAAGCTTTAAATTATTTTTTATGGGATAATCATACGGGCTGAAAAACTATAGCAAAAATATAAATATATTGGTAGAAATTGATGTAACATATGGAGTAGAGCTATGGAGCATTAAGGAAAAAAACAAGTAGGTTATTAACGAGTGAGAGTATCAAAGTTTCAGAAAGGAGTTCCAGGAGGGGTTGACTTGTTTAAATTAGAAATGATACGATAATAAATAATGTTGCGTTGGAAAAAAAAGGTCTAGTCGACGAGGTAGAAGAGTAGCAAGTACTCCAATTTTTACCATGTTAACAGAATGGATGACACCTGATGGTCCAAGATCATTCCACTTCAAATAATCCAATATAAATTAAATTTGTTGCTCGACATTTTTAACTATCCTGATTTTTTTATTATTGGTTCCCTCCAAGTAAACAAAAAAATTTACAAGCCATGCTTTTTTGCAGTCATTTTTTACAAGTGCGGCTGGGCAAATTTTGATGAAAAACGTGGTTTGCATAAAGTTTAATTTCTAAGCTATTTTAAAATTTACCAGAATAATTCAAAAGCCAGTGTGTCCAGCATGAAAAGAACTCTAGGAAATCATTTTGAAATTTGGACAAGCAAATATTAGATTAGTGACCTCCAGAATAACTGAGAAGAGGAAGACCAAGGGTGAATTGGAGACAAGGAATACCGAGAGCAATGGAAGCGCAAGAGTAATGAGAGAAGAGGAGTGTCATGACACAGAGAAATAGAGGCTGGGTGAAGGAAAACGTAAAAATCCTAAACAACCTGCTGCACACACATATTGCACTGTTGCAGGGTATCCAATCTACGAACCTACGCCTTGATACACGAGTCTACTGATTGCCACATGAAGGCAGGTGGAAGGTATTAGTTCCCCATGTATAGGTAATGTATTATGTGCTCAGTTATAATGAGGCATACTTTTAAGTAAAAGTTTCTGCGCGAGAATGATCGCAAAATATCAGTTTTCCATTTCTTCCTCGAACCTTCCTAGTAGTTCAAAATTGGTCAAAAATGAGAGAGGCAAAGTATAATTTCAACATGACCACGTTAACCCGTATCAAATTAAGGTTAAAATTTGGAAATATGAGAGGAATTTGTGATAAAGTTGGAGATAAATGAAAATCGTTTGCTGTACCCTGTCCCACCTTGGCAGAAATGACGAAGGAAGAAGAGATCAGGTCTGACCTAATCTGACAGCACTGAATATAATTCGATATCAGGTCTGATCAAATCAAATGATAGACTTGATTTAATTCTAGATCGTAGCTGCTTTATTCAGACAAGAGATGATTTGATTCCTGGTAAAACTTGTCCAGCTTGGATCAGAAATTTCCGTGTGGGTAGCTACGGTGTCATCTCATGATACGCCATCATTTCCTCTCGGTATCTTCCTTTCCCTTACCGCCGAGAAAGGAAAGGAGTGCAACTCCTCGCAGATGGATTTTCTCAAAATGCTATCCGCTCTTGAGTCCACCATGTCTCCCCCTCCCCACCCTACCCGCGTAACCCCTGCAGCATTTCCACTCATCTATAGCACGGCATCGTCCCATTCTTTCATATTCCTCTTCCTTTCCGCCGTCTCTGCAATCACTTCCATCTCCTCGATTGATATCTCTTCTCTTCTCCTCCTTCCTTCATTATCAATCCTTTCTCACTTTCATTTACACTCTTTTCCTCTCCATGGCAAAATATCTTTTTCTCAATACAATCCTGCCCAAAGAAAAAAAATTAGTATTGTTTTCAGCCCTAATGCATGCATGCATGATGAGACTGTTGTTTCTCTGTGGCGAATTTCATCCTAGGTGTATATACGAGGGCCGTTTTTTTCAATCTCCGATGGGCCACAAACAGAAGACGAAATGATTGATTAAAAATCATTTCATTGGTAAATATTGAGTACACTTGTGGTGTCCTTTCGACATAATCGCCTCGGCGATTGAGGAATTGGCCGTGCTTGTGAACAAGCTTTACTATATCTTCTTCATAGGATGTTGCCGCCAATGACTTCCGTTTATTTTTGCCTTTGCCCTGAAGCCTATGGCCCGTTTGAAAACGCTTCACTTAGAGACACATCTTCATTTCAGCGTAAAGTTGTGAGTCACACGACAATAGGTCGGCATTCCATGGTGTGTGATCGAAAGTGTCCCATTGAAATTGCTCAAGGAGTAGTTGGTCTCCATCAGCGCTGAGATGATGGTCGTTGCCATGGATCAGAGCACTTCCAGAAGTCAGCATGTCTCCTATTTTTTTTATGGGAATGGACGTAATGTTTCACACTGTTCTATCCACACTGCACTAAAAAAATTCTCTTTTATCGGCACAATGGTCAAGACATGTCAAAGCTGAAGCCATTTGGCCAGTTTTCTGGCTGTCAATCCGCAGTGCACACTGGGCGGGAGAATCAATTGAGGCAGTGTAGTTAATAAAATTGTGACAAACCTTAAACTAACAACATACGGTCAGAAATTACTTGAGCGTGTGGTGCGGAGGACGCGCAGTTGCCCTATCCGCGCAGTAGTCTGTCGCTTGTATGGTGTTTTTGCTGAGCTATCGGAGGTCGAAAAAAAAACGGCCCCCTTAAGTTTGCTCCCGTGCGCTTGACTGCGTGCCAAAATACTTGTTTCGTGCAGTGATTTTTTAAATGATATTTTCCTTGCTTTCACTTACGTGCGAACCAAATTTGGCCGCTTATATTAGTAATAAGCAGTTAGTCTTATAGGGGTGTCGAAGTTCTATGTTTTAATGACTGAATCGTCCGCAAAGGCAATAAGGTTGATTTTCTATGGAAAGTACGCTCTCGTTTACCTCTGCTCAGGGGCGCACCTAGGAATTAAGGCTAGGGGGGGTTTATGTGCAACTAATACCGGGGTGTGTGGGGTTATGGAATAACCACCAGGATAAGCGGTAGGTGCGAGATTAACGAATTGCGGAATTTAAGATAAATGGTACAAAATGGTGAGTTTTACGGCTTTCTGAGGGATATTTTATTAATCCTTACACTATTCTATTAGTAATATCAATCCAATTAAGTAAAATGGATTAAACTTACTAATTTCTCGGAGCTCTGGGGGGGGGGGGTTTTTCCCCCCCCCCCCCCCCCCAGAGCGCTGGTTTATCCCCCAAACCCCCCTCGCTGCGCCACTGCCTCTGCTTATACTATACATCTGTTCCACCGCAACCATAAAAACGAAAGCGACGTCATTTCGATGGAAGAATGGCATATGACTGGGATTCACGTAGACGGCGCACGCACTTCGGGACGAGGTCTTTGGCCGCGTAATGAGGGCTTCCATCTCGGAGAATTGAAGAGCACGCCGCATCCACGGGAGTGGTTTGCGAGAGTGCAGTGGCTTACTTTCTTCCCTTGGGACAAACCGTCTCGCACGACGAGCGGAGCGTGGCCTGAAGAGGACGCGTCTTTTTCTCTCGACCGATCGCAGGCATTCTCTCTTTCTTTCTTGAAGACGTATTTGATTTTAAGCTGAAGCCATCATCTTGAAATTTGCGGTCGGCAAGGTATATCTCGGTCGACTTTTACCTGTATCTCAAACATCAAAAAATTAATAACTCAGAAAGCACCGTGGACCAATTTTCAACTTTGAGGTAAAGTAGAATTTTTAATAGGGTCAATATCAAATATACTTACTTAATATTCCAAGATCATGGCGCAATTTTTAATAAAAAAATATGACTGCGAAATCTTAATCCATCTTTTTATTTGTGAATATTCTATGTGTAATTAATTTTACATATAGCTGAGAAGTTGTTTTTCTATATGATATATGAGTTCGACAGGGTATATCTCGGTTGACTTTTTTCTGTATCACCTCAAACATCAAAAATTAATACATGAGAAAGCACTGAGACACAATTTTTAACTTTGAGATACAGTAAAATGAAGAATAGGATCCACATCACATACATCTACTTAATACTTCAAGATGAGAGCATGATTTTTAAGCAAAAATTATGGCTGTGAAATCTCAATAAATAATTTTTACTTATGGATATGTTACGCGTATTGTTATTACACATGTATATTTAAAGTGGTTTTAGTATATATATGATACGTACACTAGCATTTGTGTATTATTTTTCTATTTTCCTGTTGTGTTATTGGATTAAGTTTTATGCCAGTCTATGTTGTATTACTAAGCTCTTCTAACAATTTCAAACATTCTTCTAAGAATTTTTCTTTTTTCCGAAAACTAATTGTACATTTTATACGTTGGTAATATCATTCGTCAACAGTGGCGGATTCGGATTGGATCTGAGGTATCCTACAACCCCCCACCCCTAGCTAACATGTCGATATCGATTTGGGGCACGAAGATAGAGCGTATTTCAATTATTCATTATCTTCCTTTCATTATTACTGACATGAATATTTTGAATTTCCCTCCCGGTTATATTGTAAATACCTCCCTAGTTACAGTGGTTGAAATACTGGTACACAAACACGAACGTAATTACGTACTCAAACTACTTTTTTTTAATGGTACGATGCTATAATAAGAATTAATGCCGTTCAAAGAATAAAATGAATTACTTTTATATAAATTAAGGTTAAAATTTAATCCGATTAAAATTTCGAGTATGCAATTTGTAAATAATAAACAGACGATAAAATTATATGATTTTATACCAATACAAGTCGATTAATAGCGTATCAGTTTATATTTCTCATAATTTTTCAATTATTAGCAGCAAATTCTTAGTGACGTTTTGTATTTCCTTCCCGATGCCATCATGTGTAGAATTGTTTCGGCTATTGCAATATTTCTTGTACGATTCTCTGCTTCTACTGCGACCATTAAAAGACCGTTGTGTATCGTAATATTTTCCTTAGGTCACTCTCCCACAGAATATTACTAAAAGCATTTTTTTTTTTTCATTTTTTGTGTATTCTGTTCTTATATATATTTTAAATTACATTATTGTAAAAAAATGCTATCGTAACATTTATTTATGTAAAAATATTGTATATCTTTGTTATCTTTGTATTTTATATTGTTCATATGTTTTTCTTTCATAGCCCTGATGATGGTTTAAAATAAACGGAAACGTTGGCTATAACTTTTTTGCATAACATATGTTGACTTACACTCCAAGAAATATTTTAACATAAAAGCATTTTCATAATTTTGTCGTCATTTATTTGTTTTAGCGAACAGACGACCCAGTCATCGCCGAATGTTTGTCTCATCGACATCCCTGGTGTACAATCAAAAGTCCGAGCGAGAAGCCTTTTGATGTTGGCCGTGAAAGGTCAACAGGTGCGCAGTCAAAGCCAATCGATGTGTTGGGGTCCGTCCTGATTGAAATGAGAACGACCAGGGGGTGGGGGATGCGGCGTGGGCGGGTAGGGTGAGGGAGAGGTAGGGCGGGGCGGAGGGAGGAAGCGGCAGGGCCGGACATGTGCAAAAGAGACAGCGAAAAAGCGAATCATAAGGATTTTATACGAATCAAAATTCACTGACTCTTGATTTACTTTGTGGTATTCCATAATAAGTTTCCTGGATATCAGACAATTGCTTATACCACTTATTTTTTTATCAGAGCGCGACCCGTAAAAAAGCAAAAAAAATTAAACCCGAAAAATCATCTCGTAACTAGGTAACAATAATAAGATAAACAAATCATAATTTGCGCCTGAAGATGATTTATTTATATTTTTTTATAATATTTCTTGGAGTTTAGGTCAATGTAAAACAAGTTATAGCCAACGTAACGTTTTTTTTACATTGACCTAAACTCCAAGAAATATTATAAAATGTATTAAACAAGGTCAAGAAAGAAGAGGAAAAAAAATAATAATTTTAATTACCTGAAGATGATGATAATAATTCATTGAAACCCAGATCGCGCTCTGATAAAAAATAAGTGGTACCTATAAGTAATTGACTGATATCCAGGAAATTTATACGAATCGTTTTGTATTATTGAACTTGAACTCTTATCAGAAGCAGTTCAATAATTTCACATTATTCCGAAGCCAGGAAATGCATATTTTAACGTATTGTCTTTCTTCACACTCTTTTATTTCGACCGACCTAGGTCTCAGCACATACTTTCTATTTCCAAGGATGAACCTTGGAAAAGGCATTATGAGCTGAAACCTAGGTTGGTCGAAATAAAAGAGTCTGGAATTAAAACTCATTGATTTGATTATGCTAAATATTAATTCATAATTTCTTCAGAGTTAAGCCGGAAACCTTATATTTTATACAGAAAATGCAAATTTCAATTAAATTTCGAAGGAAACAATTATCATAAAAAAGTTTTGCACTCAGCGAGTTAACTCCTGTTCATCTAAGTGTAGGTGACTACCGAAGGTAATCAAAACTCCGCTCATGAGTAATTTTTTCCGTATATTGTGATTTTCGTTTGGGTTTCCTGTCTTCGGACATATTCTATCAGGCCTATGACCAGCTCGACTCAATTATTCCTTGCAATTTTGAGTTTATAAGACTAAATATTTCATCGGTAATATCTTGAGGCATGGTAGCCTGATTAAGACAGCCCTGGAGAGACAAGCATATAGAATATCTTTATAATAACAATAAAATGCCTTTATTCGGGCGAGGTTGTGACTAAGAAGTCCCCTCTTCTACCTAACCCCTTGATTGCGTCAATGCAAACATATCAAAAAATTATAGGCAAACGTTTACAATACAAAGGATATATAATAAACCCTATTTGTGAAATGCCAAAAATATGAACAACAGTATGTGAAAATTTTGTGGAAAAAGATTTCTGTTTTTGGGAAAAAACATTAGGATAAGGGTGAATCTTCAGGTAAGTTCTCAATAAAAGCTGGTCATAATAGGTTAAAAATATTGGCGGCTTTGGTAGTTCATAATTGAGCTATAGGTCATGTAATTATGTTTTGGAGCAGTGTCATACGCATGAACTTATATTTTAAGCTTACTGTTCAGATTTGTGATGGGAGAGCCAAAGCGCCTCGCGGGAGAACAATATAAATGTTTACACATTTTAAAAATTCATTTATGAATTGCCCCATTTTTTTTATTTTTGGATTATTAATTTAAATATGATCAGCGTATAAAATAAATGTTAAGAAAACTCTTGAGGTGGAATATTTAACAAAAATATCAAACAATATTCTTTAAATTTTAATATATTTATGATATAAAAAGGAATTCGAACATTTTTGCGCATTTTCAGCCTCAATTAAAGTTTTTACTTTCCATTTAGCTATAAATCATGGCTCTATGACAATTCAATGATTCGATGGATTAATTGACGAATTTACATGATTCAAGGCTCGTTTTTTTTTCAAAAATGTGAGCAAATTTAAACAGGCATGAAACGCTCAAAAGGAATTTGTTTCATAAGACAGTCTCGGAGTATTTATTAATTTGGAGGTGAATATTTACTCATGCAGAAATTTTCATAAAAAAATAATGGACAAATGTTTTTTGATTTGAGGTGGAATGAAACTTTATGATGAATTTCAAACGGATTTGTTTTTTGAAAGAACGCCAAAAAATTTCACAAGTTTTTTAAAATTAATTTAGGTCATTTTGACCTTTAATTATTAGACTCTTAAGCTATCAGTAACGACATTTAAGTCAAGTTGCGACAAACAAAGTTACAGAAAAGTATCTGGGTAGGTAAGCGGCAACCTGCTTAAAGAGATTTGTCTGGAGAAAAATAGTACAAAGACAATGGAATGATTTAACCGCCAATAATAAATAAGCTATTTATTTTTACTTTTTATATTTACAAATCCATACTTTTATGGCATGCTGGTACTCAAATTGTAGTAAAATTAATGTGAAAATATGTCTTCACTGTTTCTTCGGGATTTAAGTGGTCATCAGATAATGTCATTACAAGATTTTTATGATTGTATAATTTTTTTCATCGAGCATCTTGCGTATGCATATGTTTACCCCTTTATGCCAGTTCCTCTCGGTTTCAGCCCAGTAACGACTTCCATATTGTGTCTGGAAATAGGCATACTATCTCACAGAGAGAATTTTTCAAATTACTACAAGGAAAAGATCATGCAAGGATACCAACTACATTGGAGGAAATGAAGCGATTAGCTTTGAATTTTCTAAAATTTATTTAGACAATGTGATGAATGTGCACAAGATTCAGGCGAATCAAGTAATTTTTATATAACCTTATATGCTCAAGCATTTTTTTTTTTAAGTTATACTGTATTTCTTCAGCGATTTTTTTGCAACCGTATTATCGTAAATAAAACCCTTGTTTAATACATTTTGGCTATTTTGAATTTTAAAAATACTTAAGACCAATCGTTACGTAAATGGTGTAAAGATGCATTTGATGCACTACTGAAATAATTCATATACCATTTTTATCCATTAGTGGAAGTAGAATTTTTATTCTTAGACAACTTGACAGGAACATAAAACGAAATTGGAAAAATAATCATTTCTCTCCGCCCTATACGCTGACAGGGCAGCCGGGAAAATTCTCGCCTGATAGTAGCAACGTATTGCGCGCTTGGCGCGGCGAACGAAAGCGCCTTAAATTCGTTTTCTGCGTCCATTTCCATTTCATTTTCTTCTTTGCACAATCGAGTCTTCCCACACCCTCCGTAAATCCCAACCCCCCACCCCCTCAATGCCTCCTCCTCATCCATCAGAAGAGCCCACTGCTGTTACCCTCTCCCACACCAGCAGGCAGCTACTCCCAGGGATCGCGGTGCCGGCCCTGATTGCCACCCCTCGCCCGCCACGCTCTCGCTCTTACCGGATTACTGCGTCGCACAATCTGCTAATAGATTCAGGAGCGCCTCCTCCTCCAGACGGCAAAGAGGGAGGGATTTGGAACCCTATGGCGGGGATGTTGCAAGGTGTGTATACTCTCCACCTCCTTCCCTCCCCAATACCTTTCCCATGCCTACTCGAAACCTACCCTCCCCCTCCCCCCATATCACCCCATCTGTACTCTATAGAGGCTCGCTAAATCGTTCATCTCGACGAAAATTTCATCTCGATCCTGTTCAGCAAGAAGAGCAGCAGTGGCTACCGACTTCGCGAACAGGTCGTTCACACTTCGACCTGAGATCGCAATTTATTTTTATTTTTTTAATCTTCAATATTATAAAAAATCAAATTAAATACCAAGAAAAAATAACTCCATTCGAGAGTGGATTTAATCCGTTTTACGTAGCATTTATTCCATTTTCACTTAAACTTTTCTTAATTGCTGTATTTTTTTATTCAAAAATTGCTATTATTCTTCCTGTAATAATGGTCATACATACATATATTTTAACCAGAAATATGAATAATTACGTCCACAATTTTTATTGTAATTTTATTAGAAGGATTATTTATGAATGATATGAAGGAGCTATTGAGATATCAGAATATGATAGCAGTACACATGGGCAATGACGAGAAATCAATTTTTCACATTCCGCGATTCTCAAATAGATTTAAATTTAAAATATGCGATAAGTCTTCGCCTTCTTAAGATCAATATTTGGTGGCCTCATTTGAATTCTGTTCCATCGAATCGTTGAGAGCAGATCCGCTAATTCAGGGTTGGAGTCGCTAATAAGGCTGTAAGTAACTCCAACCCTGAGGTATTCGAGTCCTAGCAGGGATGTTACATGGTAGTACCCCTCTCCTTCTTCCCACATGCCATCTACATGCCTCACATAACTCCCCGTTACCTTACGTTCGAAATACTCCATCAGTAGTCCATAGAGGTGCTAGGCGCTAAACTGTTCATTTCGACGGAAATTTCATCTCGATCCTGTACAAGCACAAGACTAACGGTACCGACTTTGTAATTTCCTTGGTATATTTATAACAGCGCAGGATCGGTATTACATAAAATAACCCTAAAATCGGATTAAGCATTTACAGGAGATGAAGAAGTTACAGCAAAAGGATTACATTAGTGTTAAAAGATTCATCATCATTAGTCAATAATCCTAGGATTGATTTGACGCAGCTCTCCATTCCGCTCTCTTAGCCGCTAACCTTTTCATAGCGACATGTTTCTTCTCTTTTCAATCCTTTATAACATGTTGTATGTAAATCATTTGGGGCCGTCCCTTGCCCTTTTTCCCTTCCGTCTGTCCTTCTTCGATGATAAAGATTAGCCGATAGAAAAATTTAAAAGAGAGCTGCGTCAAAACAATCTTTCTGTACTCTTCAATGAATCGGAATTCATTTTAATGGCGATAGCCTAACTTTCAAGAGGGATCTTGCAAATCAATACTACGCCTTAAAATTTACACTAAACATCCGTATCACACCTTCCATTAGTCACAGGCATATCCAGGCGCAAATCACACTAAAAGCTCTCCTCCTGCAATTTTTATGCATTGAAAGTGCATATTTCAAGAATATTGCATAGATTTTCCTCAAAGCAGTAAGTGCCGTTTGGATTGTAAAACAGTTCCACCAAAAGCCTTAAAAAGCTTACTTTGGCGGTTGAAAACGCTGATGATAGCCTGGAGTTCGGAATCACCCTCCAATTTTTCTCTCTTGACCCCCGAAAAAAAAAATCCTCCCATTAAATGTGCTATATCGCCCTCCATCTTTATCGAGAGCCCCTCCGTTTGAGAATCACTTTTCCAGATAAATTTTGACTCGAAGAGTCAGCAAAATCGGTTTTCCTAAATTCAAATAAGCACGACTCAACTCTCGACTTGAATTGAGTTAATTCTTTTTTCACTCAAGGATGAGGAACACTCAAGAGGCAGACGGGAAAGTGATGACGTAGCGGTCTCCAAAGGCGTGGCTGCAAATTGTGTTTACGTCCGGCCGATTTATATTCTTGATTCGCACGAAAAGAGGGGTGAGGGGTTAAAATACGCTTGAGAAAATTTCATTTGAAGGATCATCCCTCTTCTTTTCGATTCGCTCTTGTCCTTATAAGCGACCTCCGAGAGGTACAGCCCAGAAAACTACCCTCGCCACTTTTATTTCTACCGTCAAACGCAATGCGCGGGAGAGGCACTTCAAATTTTATTCTTATGGAGGGTTTCCAAAATTTTTAACATTTATATCTCGTCTAATTATTCCCTTTATGTGCCATTAAAATTTCATTTATTAAACTTATGCATTAGCGAAAGTATTATTAGTTTTTAAGGTAGGCAATTATTACCACAAAAAAAACTTTTCGTCGCTATCCACAGTATTCTTAAAGCACAGTTACATTTTATATACGCACGGCTTATTATACGGGCCGTTGCTCTTTTGTTAAAAAAAAAGTCACCATTGTACTCTTGGAAAATCTAACCAGACGAATAACCTATAATATTAATAAATTCAAAGCAAATTTGAAATGTAAAGTTGAGTTGTAAACAAGTTGTAAGTCAAAAGTAATGTTGGAAAGTAAAAGTTTTTTATATAGCCGATATTTTTAACGAATAATGTTAATCGTTAACTAATTACAATAGGGTAGTTTCCTTTATCAAAGGAAACGAAAGGCATTGAATGCGATTCGTTACCCACCATTAGCGTATTCATAATATATAAATTATTTGGTTTTAGAATTACCGGTTTAGACGAATGGCAATGGTCAATTATATCCTCATTTGAAAAAGGCCAGATTGGCGCCCATGCAATGGCACTCCACGTGACGTCACAGGGACCTAGTTTCTATACGAGTAGATATACTACTTCTATAGAAGTTTTACATCGTCTGAGATTACCAATGCATGCATGAGGCACAGAGCTCAGGAAAACATATCTTAAAAATCACCTATTAAAATTGGCCAAGGTCGGAAAGTTTTCTTCGTTTGATAAGGTATTAATAATTATTATTTAAGCCAAGCGCTACCAGCTAGCAGGGTACTCTGCTACCTGCTAGCATCTAGCGTCGTATCAGCGCTCAAAGCCACGCCCCAAGGTCACCTCACTTGCGGCAGTGGGAACCAGAACGACGTCACACAGAGTTTTCCCATCATTCATCCTTAGCCGTCGCGTTTTCGCGCGCGTGAAAATTTTCACTTTTCATTTAATCGCGAAAAATAGATATCGTCGTTTAAAAAATCTAAAATCGTGAAATACGTACTCCAGGAGTAATAATCTTTCGATATAGGCAATAAAAAAATAATAGGAAACCACCCTTTTGTAATTATGACGACTTTTCCACAGATTGCAATTACCCTGACTGCTATTATTTACTTTCTTCGTTAGCACGTTTTCCTGGTTAGTACGTTCATTTCTTATGGTCACTTCAGAAACGTACTAATGAACCCAGTAAACACAACAATTATGGCCACAATGTGGCCACACTTTGGCCGTACTGTGTCAAGGCATTATGGCCATAATGGGTTGCCATTATGGCGCCATAATGGTTTTGACCTCCGGCCACTCTGTGGCCGACGGTTAAAAACCACCCTATTGTTAATTCCAACGATAGATTTTTTTGTGTCAATTTTCCTGCTCGTACGAAGTTACGGAACGATTTCGCGCCGAGAAGAAGGAAAATTCCCTACCCAAGCGCTGCTAAAAACTCATAAAATAAATTAAATCTAACATGACTCGACGGCTGGAGGCAAAACTTCCTGGTATGATCGAATGTTAGGGAAGACTGGCAACCACAAACGTTCTCAGAGGAAAACTGAGAAAAGGCTTCCATATATCAGCCAAATAGTCGAACGTTAATTAAGAGGACTAATCACTTGTGCTCGTTCAGTCGAATTTTGAAATTTAAAAAAGGTATACATAACTTCTTTAAAATTGACGCTATCATCTATAATTTCATGCTCTGCAGAGTTAAATCTCGTCAAAATTCACATGTAACTTAGGTACAAAAATGCTTAGTCCGAGAAAGAAATATGTTAACATTTCTTATCTGACATATGAGAAAGTGTGGGTAAGGCTCTTCAAAAATACCATAAAAATTACTACGATATATCGTGGTTATGAATAAGTAATAAATAAAATCTGGTCGAGCGAGGGCGATGTCTTCATCACTAATCATGTTTTCACGAAAGACAATATGCAACGGAGAAATAAGTCAATCTTGTTGCGTTTTATATTTTTTTCAATGCATAATATTTTTCCGGCCATGAGTTACACCTACCAAGTTCCATTAGAGTTTCATCAAGTATTTTAAGCATAAAATTATTGAGAGTTCAATTCAACACGTTTATTTTTTAATATCTTTTTATGTACGTAAAAAAATTATTTGCTTTTTTTTTAAATTTTGTTAGGAATGGCTTAATTAATCACCAAGGGGTAGATTTAGATTAAAAGAAAACTGTAATTGACATTACTAATAAAGGATAGTATTCAATCAACCGAAAAATTTATCATGGTAATGATAATAAAAATAAATTTGTGGTATTTTTGCAGACGCTTGTTTACATTTGCTTATATCGTGGATGTGAAACTTTTACCTATTTTTTTACGAGACTAAGCATTTTTAGAGTTAAGATGGATGTGAATGTCGAAAATAATTAATTCAACACAACATTTTAAGATGATAATGTCAGTTTTAAACTAGTAATACGTCTAATATTTTTTGATGGTAAATTCACTCACAGAGTTCCATTACGTGGAATATGGAGCTTCATTTAAATTGTTATGGATTCCCGGATATAATTTCCGGCCGAAAATTTGCGCCGCCTGCCTTTTCCTACCTTCAGTCCGCATCCGAGATAATGAGGGGCGACGACAAGGCCAGATGGAGCCGAAGCCATCTCCGAATCGAGGCTCCTCTTTCATTTTCACCAATCCCAAATAAAAAAAAAGGTAGCACTCACCCCGGGGGGGGGGGGAGGAGGAGGAAAGAGGCGAAAACAACAATTAGAGTTTACCATAGAAACGCACGAGAACAATTATTAAACCCTCTATTTACCTCTTATGAAACCATCTCGCGTATTTCACGGGAAAAATAAATTTAAATATGATACAATAGCTTGATGAACAGAGCGCGGACTGGTATTCTTTTAATGGAAAATGTGATACAATGATGATGATGAAAGGAAAACAATTTTGAGTAATTTTCCGCACTTTAATGAAACGCGGGCCAAGTGTTGAAACCCAAAAAGTGTGGAAAATTACTAATGAAGTGTTTTACTTCCACCACCATGACTGAAAAGTTTCACAGGATAAAACCTGAGTTAAATGTTTTAATACGATGCATAACTGTTAATTTCAAGAATCCTGTAGAAATCAAATCGACGAATAATTTCATGAAATAAAATTTTTCGTTGATTTACGTAGGATAAATTTTCGGATTTAGAAAAAATTACGGTTCTCAGAACTTGGTATAAGTTGGCAACTTTCCCGCACGGGCAGAGTAGATAAAGTAGGTAGAGTCATCATTTCAATTTATTCAGTCCTTTGAAAAATTGAGCATTAACTTCCTTTCGATTGTGTTGATGTTAACATTCTTTTCGCACTGTGAAATATAAGTATCTCTAACAACATGAAAAAATGTATAATTGCCTCAGATTTGAACCCTCCCAGAATATCACCGTAGCTACCACGTAAGGAATTAACCTACTCGGCGAGGGAGTCACAACTTCATATATCACTAGCCGTCCACCCGGCATTGTTCGGGAAGTATAGTTCCCAGAGAAGGGGAAACTTAGAACTTTGAATTCATGGTCACATTGACTACACAATTGGAAAATATGTAGGAACGTAAAAAAAAAACACGATTTGTCAGAATTCACGGTTAAAAGGACAGCAAGATCATTCTTGGGCCATATACCTGTGAACAGTGAAGAGGAGAGAAAAGGCAGTATTGGAATTGAAATTCGCCAAATCGGCCTTCACCTCGCACACAGCGCGCACAAAGATATAGAAAAATGGTAAAGTGAATGGGAATGTTATAAAAAGGTGGAAGAGTAAGCAGAGGGTGGGGAATGGGTGCTAGGTAGCGCTGTGCGCACGTGCAGGGTTCGGTAATGAGAAAACGAAGCAAAGAACACGTCGGGCGCAAGAGATAGTGGCACTACGGGCTTCTGGAGCATGATATGCCCCCAAGTCCTAACTTTGGCCTCAATCCATGCAGCCGTATGGAAACGCATAGCGGACAAACAGACATTCTCGTTTATATTTATAGATATGCGGTGAGTCTGAATATGACTCTAACGAGAGGAAAAACCATGCCGCAGAGCCCGAAAGAAAACAATACGACGGCGCAAATTGCACGCGGCCGTGAATTTCCTCATTGCGTTACATCCACTTGGGCTTATGAGGCTTCCCTGGAGTTTTACTCTCGTTTTGCTAGTCTCGACAACATCCTGTCCGTCCTCGTGGGGTCTAAGTGGCGTGAAAGCTAAGGATGCAGGTCGCCGCATGTGCCAACCTTCCAAGTTTCCACCGACCCGACCCCATCGGTAAAACGGGACACATGGATGTCTACGTATTCTTGAAAACGATCTTACCTAAGAAGTCAAAAGAGAGCGATGACGGTATTCTTACTGACATCCTCGTTGTTTTCGTCCAGGAAATCGAGCGCCTTTGGTAGACATTCGCCTCAGGAACTTTCCACCTACGTTCGGAAGGTATTCGTCTGGGTATTTATGCAATCGGCTGAGTGATCGTGTTCCTAGAAGAGAACTCAGGAACCTGCATGGGTTTATAGGAACCTGCAGGGGTATTAACGAGCCTACTAGTATACCGGTATTCGAATACATTAGGCGCACTCCTAATTACATGTCTGTCATCTCAGGGGATATCAATAAGCATGATATTTGCGAAGGTAAAGGACACGATCTGAGGAAAACTACACTGAGAATTCCATGACACAAAATCATTCTTCGGGAAAGTGATTTTAATATTTTTAGCTGATAATATTGATCGATAGAGGACAATGAGGCTCTATCCTCATTCGGGACACTTGTGAAAAATTCAAAGGCGTTCTGTCCACAAGACGTACCGACCGATCGATTTCAAACGTCCGTCTAAGAGGCGGAACGATCGCTCTCCACGGTTATTGGAATAGCGGACTTGCTCTTCACGACCTGAAACTACGCCCAGATTTATTGATGATGAGCACTATGACGTCGAAGAGTGATTTCTCTATTAATAAGGGAGATCGGAAACAACTGACGTCCGTGGGTATACCACTACTGGGTAGGGCAAGCCGGGTCACGTTTACACATGGTGTACGCTAACACAGGGGTCATTCTTAATTGAATAAGTCGATAACTTTGTTTGTACGCACTTTTTGGTACACCTCGACCGGAATCAACAATCCCGTGACATTTTCTAGAGGAAATAAAACCTTTTATGAGGGAGGCGGAAATGAGAGTTAGAAAATATAGTGAATGGAATAATATTTTTTCATATATTTTCATGATCCCCTGGCCCAATGTGAAATAACTCTTAACAATTGAAAATAGAGCCATACATAAAAGCAAAGGAAAATAACGTAACTCTTAAAAATGCACCCTATGCGGACCGCCGATATATATAACTGAGACTAACTAAAAATAATTTCACTATGACACATTCTTTCGCGAACGATGTGTATGCACAGTACAACGCAAATTACACATGCCACATCGGTATAACAGTAACGCAGGCGTTACAAGTCCTTGGTTTATACGCCGATCAAAGAAAGCAAAAAAATATTCAATGGCAAAGAACATAGAACAAGGATGCCCCAAAACGTCATCTCATGAGGTAAACAATAGAAAAAGTGATCAACTTGATTAACTTGAGAAAATTCCACAAATTCAGCCCCAAAACAATTTGAGAAATGGATCATGCTCAAAAACAGTGACGTGGAGGTCATCACAAGTCACACTATTTTGATGCTAATCTCCCTACTGTCAGTGCCTCAACTCGAAGGTTGGTTTGGATAAGTGTTGGTATAGTTCACTCTACACGCGTGTGAGAAAGATTTAATCCGCGAACTGAATAAAATACAAAGGAAGGCTGCGCGTTTCGTCAAAAACTACTACGGGCGTACAGATAGTATTACCCAGATGTTAAGCGAATTAGGTTGGGAGCCGCTGGAGACTCGGAGGCTGCCCGCTAGGCTTAGATTGCTTGAACAATTGAGAATGGATATCTTTAAGAGCGACACAGAGAACATATTATTGGAGACACAGTATATTTCCAGGTCCGATAGAAGCAATAAATTAAGAGAGATGTTTTGCCGAACGGATAGATATGGGAATTCGTTTTTCCCCCGAACAATAAAGGACTTTAATAAACGCTAGTCTCAACCTCGTTAGAGCACTTCATTTTTCTTTAGCTGTAAACGGCTGGTGTCCTAACACCCCCCACCGCCACACGCCTTTTAGGCGGCTTGCGGGGTATTATGTAGATGTAGAAGTAATGTCACAAAGTCGGGGTGGAGAGACCAGTTCCCTTGCCTTGCCCACCTTGTGCCTCGAGAATTTCGGTTTGAGAGTGTCCTAAGACTTCGCCTGGGACATTCCATCTGAACCCTTATTAAGAATTTGCTTTTATCAGGACTCATTAGCTGAGAATACTCAAAGCGACTGGCATCACACGGTGAAAGTAGTTAACACGTTTTCTGTCAGATGTGAGACTCCATAATTGCAGAACAATTTATTCCGGATAGAGCATTTAAATTTATGATCCCTTGGGCCCAGTCACTAAAAGAGCGACAATGCTAACATATTGTTTTTATCCAACCTTGTCCTGCTCTCCAAATTCTTAGCCTAGATAATTGATCCATCCTTGAAAATTTGCGTCAGCTCTTACTAATCACCAACATTTTATATTATTATTATTAAATTATTCTACCGATGAATGCGGGTTTCTATTGAGTACTTAAGAAGCATTCTGGGAGCCTCCCTTTCCTTCTAGCACTTCCCTCTTCGATTCTCAATAAGGCCTACTCCCTTCCATTCTACCAAAAAATCCAATTACTTTCCTTCCTCTCCCTCGTTTACCTAAAACATTCTATCCTCTAACATTGTTTTCAACACCCCCTCCCCGCTCAGCACTCGCTCCACCCATGCTTTCTGTCTCCTCCGTATGTCATCAAAAAGCGGCCTCTCCTCACCCACCATGTCCAACACTTCGTCGTTCCTCCCGCTCCGTCCACTTCGCCGTCTTCATTCTTCTCCACACCCATATCTCGAACGCCTCTAATCTTCTCTCGTCCTCCTTCCTAAGTGTCCATGGTTCCGCACCGTAAAGCACAGCACTCCTCCTGAATAGCCTTTTCTTTAAACTCTTACATAAGGATCCCCTCATTAGCTCCTTCCTATTCATGAACTCCTCCTTTTCGAACACAAATCTCTTCCTGATGTCCTAAAAGTTGTATCCCTTTTCCTATAATGTGCTTTCAAAATACTTTAATTTCAATTTTAATGAATATTAAAAATTAAAATTTTCTAAGTGAAGTAAATAGGTAATGATATCAATAAGAAAGTGAGTTAAAGAACGAGTTAATCATAACAATCGAAAAAGTGGAGATACTTCTTTGTCAAATAGACGTAGAGCCATTAATCTTGGCTTCCGCAATCGTATGCGTCCCATACCACAACTGAAAATTAAGGCGCACATGTTGTTGTAAAATTAAAAGGATCTTCCCAAACATTAATTACGGAGGTGAGTCGTCTCGTTTTCGTGACTTGATTTAGTTCTCATAAAATTCTAATGCGGCAACTTTGTACACGATTGGCCGCGAAACAGTCATATCGGCCTTTTCCGCTGAACTTGTTTTCACTCAATCGTTTCGGAAGGCTTCCAAAGTGCTTTCTCTTTCTCTCGGCTGTAAACGCATGAGGCGGTGATCACAGCTGGGACTCTTCCCCTCTTATCGCACCGCTGTCCTCGCTCAATGTTTTGGGAAAGGAGACGACCCCAAGATTCGATGAGACCACAGCAGTCCTCTCGAATCACTAGCCTGGGTTCGAATGCACTCCTCCTCACATATCCCCTACCATTTCTTCAACCCACTCCCCTTTCATCCGCGAACCAATAAAGCCACACAAATTCGTGTCTTCGCTTAGGTGGCGCTGTTCTCCGATACTTTCTGCGGTGACTGCGCATGCGTACTTTTTAAGTGATTAAAAGCGAAAAATGTAAACTGACTTCAATACTATTAAGCTAATCTCAATGAACAAAACTGAAATTTAACCTACCATACTAATAGCAGTGACCTTCATATAAATATCCTTGATACAAATTCCCCCAAAAAAATTCAATTACTTCCTTGACCGATACGCTGGCATCATCCAGATGAATTAATTTTTGTTGAATATTTCCTATCGATTCTATGTATTAAATGGGCAGTCAGTACAATGAATTTCAGTGCAGATGGTAGTTATTTACTAAATAACACAAACTATGGGATCCTTAAGGTACGCAATGCATAGCGTAGGCACCATGAATACGATGGGAACACTCATAGATAAGTATCGTTGATGCGGCTTGTGAGAAACCACGAATAGAACGAAAAAAATAATTACAGATTAACTGAATTTCAGAATCTCTAAGTGTAATGAGGAGTTATTGGATAAGGTAAAAAAAAAGATTTAACCAATCGGAAAATAAAAATAGCTTCCACAATAAAAAATATGTATTGCATCACTAGCACGAATCCCAAACTCTTGGTGACAAAATGTAGAATTCTGATGAAATATCCATAATGTGGATCTTTACAATGAAAAAAATTTGAAGCTATTGTAACTTCATTGATATCAAATTAACTTCTGCACCCATTATAAAATCACAGTTGGTAGGAGGAGATGTTGTTCTATTGCTTATCTTAATTGTTTCGACCCAAAGTACGAGATCAAAATTCACTTATTATAATAATCATAGGTATTCATATATTGCTGAAAACTTTGAAGGCATATAATGCATTTTTCTTTCGCAAAATTTTTGTTTGCGATTTTTGTTTGCGATTTTTGCAATATAATTATACTTTGAGCCTTATGTTCACTATTTTTTATTACTTTTCAACACCTGATATTTACTTGGAAACACGACTAGAGTGCGTATTAATAATGCCATTTCATAGGTTTCATAGGGAAGTGTCACCATCTGCAATCTATTTCATTCACCTCACCGAATTAAATGTTAATTATAACTTGTTACAGTGTAAGCGTACTTCTATTTAACTCATCCTCAAACGTATTTATATGAGCATCAATTAGTCATCAAAACGATAAGCTTTCATTTTTTAAAGCTTCCGGTTATGTCAGCCAGTCTCAGGACTTCCCCTTTTTCATGGAATATACACACTCATTTCATTCTTAAAAAGCAAAAGGAGAAAACAGCGCAAATAAAATGTGGTTCTTTTCACCTGTCATGAAAATTGGAGCACTTTTACATTAATGGATAATGGTGATCCTTTTTTAGATTACGATCAATAAATATGGCTAATAAAACAAACTTTTTAAATTCCACAGCTTCAAGCATACCCCAATCGAATTTGAAGACTAAGCGTCACATTCAAGGACAATGAACAACCGAGGGTGTCATAAAAATGATTCCACTTTTTATGCTCAGTTAACGTCAACTTAGCTGGACGTAACTTGACTCAACCAGACCGATTAATGAAATACTCCACCAATCACAGCTCAGGTCATGTATCAGTCGTGCATTTCATTTGAGAGAACTTCCGATAGTTCATATGACAATCGATAAGCATTGCTACGGCAGCTAACTATCATTTACAGAGAAATTGGTGATTTACTCAACTTAGAACTACCTACTACTACGTTTAATGCCACTTTGAGTTGTTGTGAACCAGCAGATGCTCTTTTCAAGGTATCAACTCCCTAGTTACGCCAAGTTAAGTTTTTGAGAACGAAACCTCATGCTTGCTTATTAAGTCATAACGTGAGTTTAAAACTCACTTAATTTCAATCAATTTTTCAGAAACATTATTTATTTTATGAAAAATTACTTTTAATTATATAAATTACAAAAAAACAAGCAATGCAGTCATTGTAATGCTTACAGAGGATGGCGTGGCACCCATAATGGGGCGTCCATTAATTACGTGAGGCGCCTTTTGGCGATTTTTGGTCCCCTCCTCCCCCTTGGTAAGACATCGTGAGATTTGGCTCGACCCCTCCCTCCAATCTCACGTGATATTGTTCAAAATGCGTATTTTCGGCGTAAGTATATTTTTATGCTTCATTGCGTTAGATTTGTTATTGATTGATTGATTACTTTTAATTAAGATTAGTTAAGACTAGTATTTAAGACTATTAAGAACGTAATTTTTCACTGTCTCTTTCGGGAAAAAAATACGTGACACTTGCCATGACCCCTCCTCACCTCCACGTGGGATTGGGTGAGATTCAGCATGAAACCCCCCCCCCCCCCAAATGCCTCTCGTAATGAATGGATGCCCGCAAAGCGATCTCAAAGGGGCGAAAGTAGCCTTGAAATCGCAAATAATTTCTATTGTTAATTTTAAACTTTAACCCTAAAAACCTGACGAAAGAAATAGGCAAAACTTGTAAATTGTAGTTATTAAACATAAACACACTCAAAAAATGTTCTATGTTATCTTCATAAGGACACTTGCTGCATGAACATTTTATACAAAGCACTAAATTTGTCGGGACAGGGCACTCATTAGCACTCGTAGAACTCGCGCGAAAAAATATATACGACGCCTATGAATTCAGTGACAGACACGTGAATAAACAGAGTCATATTAAATTAAACTATGTCACAGTTGTTAATTAGGTACTGAAAGAGAGCATACTTAACTTTCAGGAATAGGATGCTCGCCAAGACGCTCGAAAGAAAACGAATGTCTCAAAAGGATGAATTTACGGAGAGCAATTATACATCAAAAGGAAATGCATTATTAGAAAGACTAGTAATTAGAGTAAATAGATGAACAGTAAGTGTATAATTGGCATAAAAATTATTTAGGTAATGAAAGAGAGTATAAATATAATAGAGAGTGTATTGGCATTGACACACAATAAAATAAGTTTCATTGAAGGATGCAGTTCTAGCTAGAAATTAGACCCGAAGGCTTAGTTTACCATCCTCACTTAGGCTTAAAAGCACAGACGCGCGCATATATCTCAGTCAGATTTTCCGCTTTTCACCGCTCGGAAATGCATTCTCCTCTGTAATCCTGTTTCACGACCGATACGAAATGGATTGAAAAACTGAATAACTGAAACGCGATCTCGCGATGCGCTTTTTTTCATCTTCGATCCTCTGGGACTCGCGCGCATTTCCTCTTTTGCCCGTTAGAGGTCAAATTGATCCGAGCCACGGCCAAATGCCGTGGGGTCACGGATCCTCCGATTCACGCCGACCTCGTCACCCATTGATAGTCCCTTATGAATTAACGCCTCGCATCCAATTACCGCTCGAGTGGTTTCCGTATATATCTACGCGGCCAAAAGGAAAAAAGAGCCAACCGGGCATTGCGCGGATTGAATGGAGCTCCGTCCATTGTCCCTTGTAAATGCCGGCTCCAATTTGACCGTCCGATCGGCAAATCCTCCACCCCCTCACTGATCTCAGCGCCAACCGCTTCCCCATAAGGAAACAAAAAAACTGACGGAGGAGAACCGAAATCTTTCTCAACAATGGCTACCACATGATTGGCTACAGCTTCTTCCCGAAATGCGGATGGATTATTTTTACTTATTGGATGGATGGATGGATATTATTATTCGCATATCGACTCCTCCCCATATGCTCCCCACCATAAATATTATCTCCTTCCCCATCGCCAATTTACGGTTGGTTAAAGGTGTCTTGGAGTGAAGACCGTTGTCGCTATGAGTTACTTTGGTGACTTAAACATTATTTTGCTTACGCATTTTATTTCCGCCAAAATGAAACCTTATCGATGCTATTTGCCATAATTATATTCCCCAAATCCCAAGGAGCAATCAGGGTTAAAATTCCACAGTTCAATAAAGATTTTCATAACCTCATAGATCACAGGTTTTAATGTCAGTGGACTATGAACACTCGAACCATTGTGGAAAACACAAAATCATGGAATTATAACTTCGTTTGTTGGTTAATTGACAGTTGACTGAATTATGTTTCCATTAAAGTATAAAGTATTCTATTTGATTATATTACAAATTTCTTCTATAGTCACCCAAATATCGAACTGCAATCAAAAACTACTAGCAAAGATATATTTCTCAGAGTTGGGAACTAATAATTTCGTGAAAGGAAATATAAAGGAAATAGTTTTGGAGAATAGGCAGAAGCAAGTAAACAAACAATATGTCTGCCTTTGTTAATTATAAAAAATATTCATAAAAGAAATGCACTTCTATTTTATATAAAATGCAGGTTAATCCCCCAAAAGCCTTCGGTGGGTTCAGGAGCATCCGTGCAGTCTAGGAATCATATTTCATGGACATCGCATACAATCAATGAACAAAGTATATCTATGGCAAAATTATCTTTGTATGGACGATAATTATTTGATTTATTAGGATAGGGCGAAATTACGCTTACTAATTTAAGCCACAATATAACTTATAACTTCAGGTTATATGTGAAATCTTTCATTTCCTGAAAATAATAAATAGGTACCACTTTTTAAAAGGAATCTTACAAAGTCTTATTTTTATTTCCCATGAATTAGGGCCGTAATTGGGGACTGGTTATTTCTGTTTGCTTTCTATAATAACAAATCACATTTTGTTACATCCGACATTTCTCGATACGAGTAATGAATTTCCACTTTGGATGTCCTAATAAAGAAGCCCATGCCTTAAAACGTCGGCAGAAATACATTGTATCAAAGAATGAACAGCACGAAAAGAGCTCCCCGGCCTCATTAGCCGAGAATGCTACAAATCATTTGTATGTAATTATATTTTTATGCGTGTTGGGTAATGATATAATGGAAAACTCGCCAGATACATCGCGACTTTTATTGATTTCTTAGAAAGAGAGACCATTTGCGTCGTTTCTGTTTCCACGAAAATCCTTTCACTTAAAAAAAACGCTCTGATAAGAGATAGAAGCTACAGCTCATTGGGGGTCATAATATCTTTAAATTACCGCATTCTCGTGAAAGGTTAATCATAAAAATGTCAGCATAGGTAAATGACAAATTCCTGAGCACGTATTGGACGTATAAAGAGCAATAAAGGTAAAAGGCTGTTAAGAGTGAATCGTATCTATTGTTAATCCCTCAACAATTATAATGGTATCGCAATTTAAGTTAAGACGTGAGAGCCATATTTAATTACGTATGTTTCACATATAGTATTGATGCGACCGGTTTCGATACAAATTTTTATCATCAGGCAATTACCATAGATTCTGTATTGTAGATATCATTAGAAATTATTGCTATGATAAGTTCCTGATGATGATACTTTGTATCGAAATCGATCGCATCTTTAAATAATTTCTACACCAGCCATTGCTTTTCTTTTCTGAATAATCATGAAGGTTTTTCATAATTTTTCGCCTGAAACTATTGAATTTGTAATTTTAATTTGCAGAGAGACACCAAATAATATCATGAAAGTAAAATAAATGGTAAAATATATTGCTAAATCGGGGAATATTCGTAGGTGGACACAATATTTTAAAATATAAAATTCGAGGAATCAAGCGAGATGGATTGGAATTGATTCATAATGAAAGATGATTTGCAATTTTCCACAAAAATATTATATATCTTTCATTATATTTTAAAATATTTAGTCTTCCTAAGGATATTGAGGATATAATTATGGAAAACATAGAAATAGCTCGTAACTAAAGTCCATGTTTTTTTTTCTTTTTGTCACTTGAATTTGCCAACTTTTTCCCACGAACTCGG
The DNA here is from genome assembly GCF_921293095.1 of Ischnura elegans. NCBI lineage: Eukaryota > Metazoa > Arthropoda > Insecta > Odonata > Coenagrionidae > Ischnura > Ischnura elegans. The sequence goes on along the minus strand of NC_060246.1, from coordinate 111,562,763 downwards.
AAACTTACCAGACTTAAAATATATCTTATTGATAGAGAAAAATCGTAAAGCTATTTTTCCTTTTTCATGTATTAGTTATCGTTTTACTTTTCTCTTCATGAAGATATGGCATAATATGCCACTGAAAATGGACCACGGAGCTCCCAATACTCCTTAACCCAAGACTCACTTTGTGACCTATAATTGCATTGAGCACCGCACCAAAACTCAGTCTTTACAAGCCTAGCAAAAGTCTTGAAATAAGTATGCAAATATCATTTTAGTTACATATCTATTCTGCGGAAGTCAATTGAAAAAGTACACAACATAACTTTTACGTATTAGAAGGAGGAATAATACTCCAAAGACGAGAAATTCTACAATGTTTTCAATAATTATCTTTCTTTGATCTATTTAGAATGGCTGAATTTTATTTTGGAACTGCCTTCGGTCATGATGCGCCCCGATTACAGGTGTTTTTGGTTGATAATAATATCTCGAACTCATATACGTGGAAGGGGCAAAGAATCGAAACAACCAGTACTCCACTGACCTGGATCTCAATCATCACTGTGAAGCAAACTCTCTGGCCAAGTGCTGAATCAGTTTAGATCATTTTCTCAATGGCTTTAGACATGTTGACAGGAAGTGACACATCACTTCCACTCAACATGTCTGTATTTCCGCACGTAATACTTGATTGCACTTACTCAACCATGATGAACTTTTCTGGGATTATGAACTGTGTTCTTGCCATCATTGGCCTGTAATTCTAACATGATAATTTTACCTCAGTGTTTTCTCCGAGACACACTGTTTTTATTTGAGAGGGTGACGTATGTAAATCCTCATTCCGGGAGGGGTGCCAAGGGAATCGTTCCTCCTCCGATATATTCATCCTTGAGGGGACTACCATTAGCAGCTCTTAACACTGAGTTTTCCCCGATACAGAACGCCACTCTATCTCAGTGAAGTCCCCTGGCTAATGTTTCTTAAGGCCTGTTTACACGATACATTAACACGTACGAGTAAATGTCTGTTTTCGTGAATGATTTTTGTGGACCGGAACGGAACATGCACGAATGCATGAACCAAATTAGAACAGGTTCTGTTTTCTGTGCATGCCTTCGCACAAGTTGGGTGGTTACACGGTGAATTTTGGCGCTCATTTTCGCGTTCATACATTTAGACATTAACCCGTGCGTGTTAATGTACCGTGTAAACAGGCATTTAGGAATATTTAAAGATGATGGATCAATAACAGAGGGGTAGCCAAGATTGACGTAAATTTAGGTTAACTCAATCTCAAGTAAAGGCACTCCATATTAAAATACATAGTAAAAATAATACATACGTGACGAAGTATTACTCTAATCCTCGACCATACGCCCGAGCATGATTCATTCAATAAAATTTAAATTCAGATTCCTACCTCATTAATATTTTTCTTATTTTCTACATTTTGGGGGGGTCGAAATACATCTTGTCCCCCTCGGACGGTCCTTTCTCATACGCGCTCCTGATTTGAGATACAAGTCAGATTTGACAAGGGCCTGGACTGAAATTTAAATACGACTATGTAAGTTTTAAACTATGAACTAATATGTAAAGAAAAAGATAAAATACAACTGGTCCTCTCTGTTTACAATTTCCAGATGCACAGCTTGATTATGACTTACGCAATAATCTTCAAACTTTCAGTTCATTAGCATGGGAGGCATTATCAAGAATAACCCGTATTATGGAGTAATTTAACTCGTAAATTTTGCTATAAGTGAATATTTTAATCGTATATTCTCGGAATTAAAGGCACGAGAGCTTTGAGTGAATATCGACAATAGCATTGCGCAATCTCACCCATTTTGAGATTGTTTCAGACAATTATAATCACTCATTTTCGTTCAACCTTAATTATTTGATGTCATTAAAAATCCATAGTATTAAATAACATGCCGAAAAGGAAAAAAAAAGGAAACGGTGTTTCTCAGGAAATACCTGAGAAATACCGTTTTCATGGTAACTGCAAAGTTCATCCCAAGTAGCTAAGTAGTTGCGAACCCATGGTTACAGGACGAAAACAACTTTACATTGTCTCCCCTGCCGACTCCTGAAGTATTTCTCCTGAAACGCCCTGTATTGCGGTGCTGCTGTTTGGCACCTTCATTGTGAATGCTTACTATCAAAACATGAGTCAGAGTTTTTAATTAAGAGTGTGGAAAATTTAATTAACGAGTATTTTGTCTTTTACAGAAATGATGGAAAAGTTCTCAAAATAGTACCTGTATCGGTTCTTTACATGAGACATTACATATTACTTTGTACTGGCTCATGTGTCGTTATGAGGACGTTCTAATTCATCTCGGCCAGTGGTATCTATTATTTCTTGGTTTTCCGGCACATTGCTTGTTCAAAACGAAACTATCATCTTGAAATATTCACGACATATGCAATATAGACCATGGTGAAAGGTGGATATTTTTGCGATTGTGGAGATCCCTGATAAGACTCTACAGTGTGTAGATCAAAAAGAAGTCATAAACAAGCAGTGCGTCAGGAAATTCGAAAAAAAGACGACCGATTTTACATCGTATTTTTCAGGAAATGGCGACAGTTTAAAGCTTAAATTTCCGCCTTCAAACTTCATAATAGACCCTTTTCAACATTAAACTGCATCCCAAATATGAACACATTAACTTGGAGGACTCACTGAGGTAATATTCCCGTAACGTCTTACAGCCGCGTACCAATTGCTTTATACGAAACTCTCCAAGACCTTACTCTAAACAGGGCAAGTTAAAGGAATCACTTCCTGACTGAGTTGCTGGCACAGTAGTCTCGATTAAAAAAAAACGGATACAAGAGGTCTGCCTGTGTCACCCTATCACTTAGGCGAGGAGAACATGCATAGTAAGTGGGGATTGAGGGCCAAGGGCCCATGTACACTCCTCCCAACCCCTGCCGCCCCTGAGAGGGTTGACACAAAAACCAAGCAAGTTCAACGCGCTCACAGGGTCAATAGACCGCCATGAGAGACACGTCGCAGGAATTCGGGAGGAGTCAGCGGATTTCTAAAAGTATTGGGCACAAGTTAGCATTTGCTATGGATGTCCACTCTCTTTTTCCCAGCATAACAAAATTTAAGCCTTAGGCAGGTTTGCTACATTTATCAGGCCAGTTATGATAATAAACGCTACTATATTGAGGCGGAATACATCTGAATCAATGAGCTTAAATAGAAATATATTAAATAGGTTAGTTCAAGCTTATTGTCATTTTTCATAGTGTGTCTTTATCATTTCCATTTATAATTTACCACCATTACTGCATTTATAACTACAGTATGCCTTCACACTACCCCCAACCCGCCTCATTCAGCGTTCGATGGGAGTTGTTACATTACCAACGGCTTCCCTGTCAGACAAATATAATATAACGCAAAATATAATGGAAAAATATTAGCAGGGTATGATGAGAAATTTGATTTTCTGAGATAAGATCGGCAAAGTATTTACTGGCGTCATTTATTTTTCGGAAGGAAAAGTATTCCTATTCCCATCCTTTTGACAAAAAATCTCTCTTACTTTATCGTTTCTGACGGTTTTGGAACCATAGTGTGATTACAAGATTTTGCCAAACGCGCTGCTCTGATAAATGCCTGATCTAAATTGGTCAAACAGTCAGCCCAGAACGCGGCCTTCACGTCTTCCGTCCCTCCCAGCTTAACTCATGTTGAAGCTATGCAAAACTTTCTATTCACTCGTTGTGGTTTTTAATGAATCACGCAGCTTTCTATTTTATTTATTTCGCGGGTTGCGGGGGCCAAGTAGCACCTCTAATTCAATTTCTCATCCGAATACCTTCCCACAATTCACTCCATGATTCCAAGCTTCTTCAGAGATCTGCCACCAAATTCTTGCTAATATATGTGCTCCACACGATATGTTTGAAGTTATCGTAACCACCAGACATTGACTTCATCTCACCTTCGCTTCAACTCTTATCCTCGGCGTATACATGGGGACAGTTATACTTCCTACGCAAAAAGACATAATCCTTGAACACAATGTTTAAAAACAAAGGAAGGCGATTCGTCAAAAACTGCTACGAGCGAGCAGAAAAGGTCACACAGTCACACAGCTTTTACACGAATTCCACAGGGAGCCGCTGGAAACTCGAAGTACTTATATGTGCTAAGCATAGATTGATTGAGCAATTATGAGTCGAGGTCAAAGTGGGGGGGCAAAGATCAGAGATTTTTACCGCCCCCTGAAATCTGCCACCCGTGGCACCTACCTCCTCAGCCCCACCCAAGTAGTTTCGGGCCTGCGAATAAGTATAGGAATTCTTTCTCCCCTGAGCAGGACTGAAGGACTTAGATGAATGCTATAAAAAATTATCATAATTATAACTAGGAAGTAGTCAAGTTAGTCCAACGATCACGAGGGGCGAATTATGGTCGTCATTTTGGGGATGGTGGTGGTTCTTTTCTCTCCTTGGTGGTATGCAATATCTCTTAGCGATAACACTATCGATGGCTAAGTTCTAACAACACGTATCTCAAATTCGGCCGGTTTGAGACACGTGTAATAACATGAAAAACATAAAATACAAGCAAAAACAACGATTTGTTTGCAAATGAATGCTTCTTTTTCAGTTTTATGAACTTTTGGTTTTTAATTTCAGCGTACAAGTAAAAAAATCAATCGTTATTTTGCTCTCCTGAAAAGTTGCTATTTTTTAGATACGAACTGTTAGAACTTAGCCATCGATATGTTGTCTGGTATGCGTAGACGAGTGTTTTTACGATATTCATCAATAATTTTTTAAACCCTTTTTGCTCAGCTGGCGAAATAAAAACTTTAATTTGAGAGTCACTTAAGAAGACGTATTCCTACCGCTCGACCGGTCATTCTTGGCGAAAGATCACTAGCAACTAAGTAATGCTAAATTTATCTTGAAATTTTCAGATTACGTAAAAAAGACCGTTTTCAAAATTTGCCAGTGGCTCAAATTTGGTAATGTTACCTTCAAATTACTTTCTCAGATCCATTTTTTAGTATTTTAGATACAGGTAATTGTGTTAAACAGGGCCTACTATCAGCTTGCCCTGGCACTTTCAAGACAGTAGAAATAATTTTACAGTTTTACACCAACGTTATTTAATTTTACCAAAAGCCAATTTTAATTATTATACTAAAAACATTTACAGTTATTCGGTCTCCAAAAAATACCTATCCTATCAGAGGGAAGCATGCGTCCTGTTAAAGATTATCATCGTACCAATTTTACCACAAATTTCGGGGGTGGCCGATCTCTTAATTCGACACTAACATGCTCCTTCTTTATTTGTTTTGTAAACGTCTGGTGTCTTGACACACCCACTTTGAAGCGGCGCGCGGATTCAAGGGCGTACCCAGGATCAAAACTGGGGGGGGGGCAAGCCATGGTTGTTCAAGTGGTGGGTAAAATTTAAGTATGGAAGAGGTGAATGAAGTCAACATTTTAAGGAAACTGTAACAGCCCTTTATTAGTTTTAAAAATTATTTGCTCGAAAAATATTATTTTCCGTTAAGACATTTGCGATTTTTTATTCTAGGGTGGGGCAGCTGCCCCTCGCTGAGTACGCCCATGCGCTGATAAGCAGTAGATAGTACTAAGTATACGTTGGTATATACACCTTTAGTGGCGAAGTGTTTTGGGCCAAATTATCGTGTGCAAATCCCACCAAGCCGACGTGCCTTCCATTGATTCGGGACCTAATGAATACTTGAGGAGGGGATTCGCGGTGGATGCGAGCGGGCAGGGGGGGAAGAGGATCTTAAGAAGGCTTTTGGGGAAGAGCGAGGGGGGGAGAGGGGATTACACTGCCCAATCTGGAGTTGGAATGGGAAGGTAAGATGGCGCCGCCCTGAGTGCTTTGATGCATATGGAGGGTGGGTGGTGAAAGGTCCCTGTCGGAGGAAGACGCGCCCCTTCGCTTTCGGGTCGAAGGCAATCCATCGATTTGGCGCTTACGACATGCATGTCATAGAGGTGGCATAGGTTCATGCCTCCAGTGGGATGGTCGCCAAAGCAAACCTCCTCCAACCCATGAAGGAGCAGGCTATATGAGGTGTATAAAATAGTGAACGATGAAAAAGCTTGAGATGGATTTGGGAAGGACATAATGAAACCAAATTCTGTGGGGAAAGCATTATCACCAGTTCAATATAAAGTGCTGATCACAAAGGCCAAATGTAAAGCATTTATCCTACTTGAGCAGGATCATACGGGACTTGAACGACCTAACAGTAAAAATATTTTAGCCCTACCCGAAAAAGTTATGTATTTTTAAAAAATCGGTTCAAGAAGTAGATTTCAGGGTATTGTCATAGTGTTTACAGCCCCAGCCGCTTTATCAGTCTTTGACATCAACTCACGTTCCTTCCTTCCTACTTACATGACCTTCATCTAACTCCAATCCCCCCCTTTTCCACCTTCAACTTTTTTTCGACAACAACCTTCTACTTCACATAACTGGCAAAGTGTAACACAGGTGATTATTATGTGTCTTGTTGAAACATGGGTCGGTTGATAATTAAAAGTGAGGATTTAAATCAACATTTTTCGTAATGGTTATTGATCATTTATCGAAAAGTCACAAAAATTTTACTGGTGATAATGGAATTTCCGTGGGAAAATGAATCAATATAGAGAATTTGTAACGAAGAAATTGTTCAACATTTTTGGTGGGAATCCAAGCTTCTTAGTGGTCGTTCTCGCATACGTAAAGGTCAATGGGCAAACGTCGCAGAATAATGAAACGGATATAATATTGCCATAAATAACTACACGATTGACATAATGACATAAATAATTACAATTACTCTCAAGGATTAGGTCCTACCTCTGTTGACTTTGATGATGCTATCCTTGGACTCGCGTTGGTAGCTTGGTTGGTACTTGGTACTTGGACTCCTTGTCTCTTAACGGAAATTGAACCTATCATGATGAGTACCAATTCATACAACACACCGATCAGCGTTTGAACCACAGTAATGTCACTAGTAAACAAAATGCACCTTACACCTTTCATAACTCACTCCCCATGACTGCTGGTAAACGCGAATTGCTTAAGAAACGGCAGAATTTAATATTAATTCGTAAATCACATAAGTAGATGCTGCTTGTGAGATGCGTAACATTCAGAACGGAAGAAACCCTTGCATGAATATTCTGAACTAATTTTACGGTTCAGGCGATAATTTCAAGAAATGCGTGTCTATCACTGTCCCACTTTTTTACTTTCCATTGTAAATTTATCAAATCAACCCAGAGGAGGAGTGCTTGACACTGACCGGAATAATTTCTATCGGTTTAGATTCCGAACGATTGATCCCCATTGGTTAGCAAAGCAATCGGATTTTTATTTTTTTGCTGGATAGATTTTCACTCCGACGACTTTACATGGTACTAATGCAATGGACTACTCACTACGAGGGTTCGCATCGTCGGAATGAAAATTTTCAAGCACAACAAATTCTGATCGCTTTGCAAACCATTCGGGATCAACGTTTCGGAATGAAAACCGATCACCATGATTCCGATTAATGTCAAGCAAACCCCCAAGGTTTGACCGAAGATGTATTGCATGAGAATTCACTAAGCTTGATGACAAGTAAAATTTGCTGAAATCAGAGTCCATTGAATAACATTTACCGTGGAAATTTAAATGTTGTTTTTTGCGAATGTGGCGAATATTCTGTTTAATCGATGAAGCATAATTCACTCCCAAAAACACACGCACACGAGCACCCGATTCACAAAGCACAGACTAAAGGAGACTCAAATACCCGAGGTGTTTCGCACTCTTTTCCGTCGCGACGTTTTCGCTCTCGGTGACTGAACGGCTTATCACATTGCTTCGCTCTTATGAAACTGAGTTAGCGATGAGCTTGATGCTTAGGCCCAGTTGGAATTTCCAAGGCCGTGAAAATGAGTATCGAGGCTTCCGAATCCATATTTGGCCTACAACAAGAGACTAGCCTACCACGGGAAAAGCGACACGAGCGTTGAATAGACGTAACCTTTGGCTAAGAGTTAATTGGGCATATGGGTATATGCAGCGTGATGGTACAATCGTTTTCAGTAATATGTAGACACCAACGAAACCCACTTTACTAATGGGGCCGGTTCGGTGAAAACTTGGAAGGTTGGCACATGAGATACCTTGCATTCCTCACCTGTACGCCAAGAGCCGATTCGAGGACGGACGCTGGGGCAATCGGACTAGCGAGACAGGAGTCAAACTCAGTGGCGGATACAGATGGGGGGCGCCCCCCCCCCCCCCTCCCTTGCGGGTCCGCCTGTATTGCCGAACATTGCAAAACCACAATTGTAGCTTTTTTATATCATAAGATGACATTGTTAATTACATGTTTAAAATCACTTTAAATAAAATTTTCATATACTTTGCCTGTGACTTGATCATATTTTATTACGATAAAAGTAAAGACAACTCAAGATATGTTGCGCCCCCCCCCCCCCCTTGAGTTTTTTCTGTATCCGCCACTGGTCAAACTCCGGGCGCAAATGCCCTGAAACTCACGTCCACGCTCACGTTGGGCTGTCGGTGTGTTTTCTTTCGGTGATGTTGTTTTTCCTTTCTTTTAAGATTCATATTTGGTCTCACCGTTTACGTATTTCGTAGATGTGGCTCCGTAGCTGAGACACAAACCTACCTTCCAAGGAATTCAGGAGCTTGTCATGGGAAGATGGATTTTTACCTTCCAAGTTTTCACCGACCCGGCCCCATTAGTAAAGTGGGTTTCTTTGGTGCCTACATATTACTGAAAACGATAGTACCATCACGCTGCATATACCCGTATGCCCGATTAACTCTTAGCTAAAGGTTACGTCTATTCAACGCTCGTTGAGCTGAAGTTTAGGGAGGGTTCGAATACGAAGTAATCATAATGTTTTCATTTAGTAAAATAATCGTTCTTAAAATCCACATTATATATACAGTTGATTCAATAAATTTAATACCAAATTTTTTTGAATGACAAAATGTTTTAAAATTATGACTCAACGCATTTATTTCTTAGCAGATTCGGTCACTGAGAGAAAATAAGCAGAGGAAGTGGCAGAGGTTGTATCTTCATGTTCTTGCGACCGTATTATTGTCCAATCTCATGGTCCAATATTATGTTGATAAGAATGCTAGAATTTTGAACATTTGGAAAGCGCGCTCCATGCGCTAACAAAAGAACAATGCTAAGCGCTTGAAGCATTACCGGCAAATGAAGGGTAATGTTGTTTTTCTGTGGAATTTAGGAGCTTGTCATGGGAAGATGGATTTTTACTAGCGGTTTCGCCTATTTTCCTCTTGAAGAAACTTTAAATTCGAATCATGTCTATCACAATTTTAATTCCATCGTTTCTCACGGATGTGCGATTTGGTTATTTGTACGGTGTGCACTACAACGATGTAAACAAAGGCACCCAAGTATTTTACGCCTTAGATGTTGGACTTCAAATGACCAAAGAGTGTATAGGATACTTCAGTTCTAAGTCGTATGATGATTCTCTGGTTGGCTCTCAAGACTGTGCTAACTGGTTTTCCCTTAAATTAGTTAAGAATGAATTCGTTGTGACATCTTTGAAGTGTTCTAGTGTCGACATGGACTTAAATAACTGTGGAGGCATTATATGTATTGTGTACAACCATTCAAAGTTTTTTCGCTCCGAACTTCTTGTGAAAAGTGAAGCTAATAAGTCGGATACCGAAGATCATTTCCAAAAGTTAGCCAAACTCATCCATAGACGCAGTGTCAATTCCAGTAAACGAAAGAGTAGGATCAATGCAGCTTTCTTGTCGATAGTTATCTTTTTTGCATTTGTAATGCAACATTTTTCCTCCGCATTTTCGAGATTGGGTCCTATTCTGAAATATTCGTCATTGGGCACCCACTGTAAAGACTTTTTCGAGAATATTCACTGGGCTCTGAGTTCCATGAAGAAGGATAAGAAAATCACTATTAAAGTTGGGAATTACATTTTAGCTATGGTTTTTGATGTTTTAGTTGGTGTATTCTTTTTGAACTGGCTCATTTCCTCCGTAAACGCTGCGTCCTGGCCTCAACTCCTCCTCGACACTGCCGAGGTAAACTGAGAAAGATCATTACAGGATCTTTTCTGTTTGCCTCCTAATGCACCAATTTATTTCATTTTCCATCCTTAGGGCGTCGTGGAAACACTTTTGCAACTTTTAAAATGGATAATGGGAGTACCTGCTGGGTTGAAACTCAATTTTGCTTGGAATAATATATTGGGAGGATTCTTCATGTACCACATTAATTTATGGTGGACCTTTTTGGGTACGCATAGTTTTGCCTTTTTAACTCTCACTAAGTTAATTGAAATTTTAGGATTTGCTGTCATCTTACTCAAGGTTTCTTGATCTGTTTCAGTTATATGTAAACCATTTATGGATCTAATATTTGGTTTGTTTTTGGTGATTGGCAAATTGGGCTTGTCCTTTCAAGTTTCAATCTTGACTGATCTCCTAGCCCTAGTCAGCTTCCATGTGTACTGCATATATGTGTATGCTGCGAGGTCAGTGATTTCAGATTGTTCAAAGAAACTTTATGGTTATTACATCACAGCACCTTCAACTCTGGAATTTGTCTTGCAGGCTATATAATTTACAAATCAGAGGTCTGATTGCCCTTTGGAGGCTCTTCTTGGGCAAGAAATGGAACCCATTGAGGCAAAGAGTTGACTCCTGTACCTACTCATCCGAGCAACTATTCCTGGGAACCCTGGCATTTACTATCCTCTTCTTTCTTCTACCAACCACTGTCATGTATTACATTGTGTTTGCAGGTGTAAGTAGTTTCTCAATTTTTCTTTTCGTGTATCCCATTATTAATGTATGTTTTCACAGCATTCTGTGAATGACTTATTGGATTTAGGACCTGGGGGTTGATTAATTTCAGTTTTTAACCTAGGACTCTGGGAACATTGTACATAGCCTAGTGGGTAGAGTACTTGGCTGCCAATCGAGGGGTCCTGGATTCAAATCCTGGCTCAAGCCTTTACACACCCCGAGGCAAAATCCTCGAAGTATGAGGTGGCCCAGGCGATGGAGCTGGCCCATGTATCCTGAATGTGGGAATTTCAAAGACTAGCTGGCATAAGCTTTACCTTCCCCTGTCCAAACTAACCTTTGGGCTAAATCACTTATTGAGCAAAGTTAGGACTCACCCTATAATGAAGCTATAAAAATTTGGCATTATTCCATATCAGATTCAAAGAATTCAAGCGGAACCCTCTAATCGTAGGAGGGTATACTTAGGTATGCATGTTATATGGGGGGAAAAGTATGCTGCAGCATTATACTGTGTTCATTTTATCTTTGCGGGTGAGCTGGGGTGGCTATATCAGGGGGAGGGGAGGGAAAGTTTCTCAGCACGTGACTTTCCCTTGGCCAATCAGCACACAGTAGGCGTGGCCTCTGTCAGTCGCTCTCAGACCTCCGTCGAGTTAACATCGTGAATCTGATTGTGGTGCAGGGTGCCAAACCTCATACGTTCTCCTTGTATGTCTTTAAGTATGCCTTTCACCAATGGAGCCTCATTCAGCTGACAATGTCATGAGCTTCTGTGAAAGGATTATCCTCAACACCTTCCAAATGAGTCGGTATTTTGCCTCGATGCCAGCGTTTTCAGTGACAATCTAGGACAATCTCTGCAGATTTGGCAACAATAAGTTTGCTCCTCCTCTCTCGCTAGGTACTACCCCTCCCCCATAAGTGAAACCTTCCGAGAGTGTCCGGGCTCTCACGAAAGCTCACCCGCAAGCATAAATTGAATAAATAATAAGTGCTGCCACTATAAAGTCAGGGAGAAAATTGGTTTCCTTTACGATGGCATGTTATTCTTAGGCCCAATCGAGACAAGGGTAATACAAGTATGTCTCTTTGTCTTTCCCTTTTCATTGTACTTGTCAGTGACTCTTGAATAAATCGTTTGACCTCAGCCAAATGTAAAAGAAGATGCTAAGTCATCACCACTGGTTAGCAATCCTAAGATTGGTTTGACACTGCTCTCTACTCAATTCTCGTATAGACTAACCTTTTCACACCTACGTAGTTCTTCTCTTTCACATCCTTCTTTACCTACATATATTTCATTCGAGGTCTTCCTTTTCCGTTTTTGCCATCTACTTATCCCTTAATGACAGTATTTATCAAGCCATCATGTCTCGAGATATGGTTGGTTGGTATGTCTTATAAGGTTGTTCTGTATGCTATGTATGAAGGAAAAAGAGGAGATAGGAAAAGGGAAGTTTTGGCAAAATAGTTATATTAAATGAATTCTTCTCAGATATTACCCAGGCATAGGCAGTCCATGTTGGTCGATGTTTTGCTAGAATTTTTGTCTAGCATTCTCTGGTTTGTTAAGTTGCCGCAGTTATATCTTTCCCAGATACATATTTTTATGATTTTGCATCAATTGGGTTGTCATTGATTGGTGGTGTCTTTGCCAATCAGTGCTGCCCTTTCATTATCAGGTTCCAGATCTTGCTGAGAGTGAGGCCGTGGACCTTGTTCATATTATTATTTTGGATGCACATCTCAACTGGCCGGTCCCATAAATTCTGGGACCGTCCCAATCTATGATGTCCTCCATGTGGATGCATTATTCTCTTAAATGGCATGTTCTGCCACTGCTGACTTTTCCAGTTGGCAAAAATGAAAGATGCTCCTTTAGGCACATCTCTATTGTGTAATACCCAATAAGAATTCATCCGAGTCATCTGGTGGGAAAGCTTAAAATCTTTCATCAAATTACATTGAATCTTTCAGTTAATCTCTATTGCGCCACTATTCATGGGACTACTGCAAGTTACAATCAGGGCAAGCAAGCTACGAACATTATTCCGTCCTTGACTTGTACGGTGAAAAAAGGAATACAATGGGATACGTTAGTATTTTTCTCGTTTAAATTTGACTTAAGAACAACACACCATTATAAAGGAAACCGATTTTCTCGCAGATATGATTTGATTTTTTTACCAGCGAATGATGTGGGTAAACTCTTCTCGGGATTCCCATTAGGTTAATTTTTCCTTAATGGCCAACGTTTCAAGCTCCAACTCAGGGTTCATCCTCAGGGCTGAATGAGCCCCGAGTCGGAGCTTGAAACGTTGGCCATAATGGAAAAATTAACATGGTGGGAATCCCGAGAAGAGTTTATCCACCCCAATAGTGGGTAGTTAAGACACTTTCTTCCTTCTTAGTAGTTAGATACAGTATTATCATGTGCCTTGGGGTTTATTGCCATTCTGCTGTGTGTGTCATTTTTTTGTCTCAGTTCAATTTTGATTTGGTAAAATTTTCCTTCCACCTAAACCCACCATTGATGTAGTATGCACGTAATGCTGATCTAATAATCATTTTAATTTTCCTATTCCAGTTACGTCTTGCTACTGTTGCAGTTAGAGGCTGTTTGAACAAAATCAAAATTTTACTTCAATCAATCCCTCTCTACTCTTCTCTTCTGTGGATTGTGAATGGTGATAGTATTACAAGTAAGTTTTCTATGATTTAGAATTTTATTTTTGCTGTAATTTGTACGCATGGGAAATACTCGCCTTCAAAATATTATAACACTCCTTCCGCATGGTTGTTGGCATTATCAAATGACACATTCCCTGATTTCCAACTTCAAATCTGATTTGTTCTTTTGATATTTTGATCATTTTTGTTCAGGCATAACTATCAATAATAATTAATTTTTTAATTGGCTGATATTTCCCATTGCTATTTGAATTATTTGCTCATTATTTATTAGATAGCTCATGCATTATGTGATAGCATTTTCCCACAGGTTTCCATGCGTTGGTAATTAAAAGCCTCAAAGGTATGCTTTTGTTAGCAAGTGCATGAAAAACAATCCTTTATTATGGCAAGAAATAGGTTTTTTGAATGTGTATGCCTCAATGGCACAATCACATTAAGGTCAATTATTAAATGTACTTAATCAGTATTATGCAATCAATTAATGAGGTAGTTGTGATTTGTAGTGTCAAGGCTTTTTTGGATAGTGGCCTCCTATACTGTTATCAGGTTGACTAGAAGAAACGGCCTCTATACTCAGTTCCAAATATCTTTGAGGGGGTGGAGGTAAACTGATTTTGGTTGAGGGGAGGGAAAGTTTCTCGGCACTTGACTTTCTCGTTACCTATCATATGACTATGGCCCATGCAAATTCAGTCCCTATCAGACCTCTGTCATGTCTGCCTTGTGAGTCTACTAGCTGTGCTTTCAAACCTAATATTTCAGTGCCCTAACTTTGGCCTTTTCCATCTGAACTCCTAGTAAGCCTTACACCCACTTGGGAACTAGTTTTGGCAGGGTGGATGACTCTTTCTAGGGTCACTGAGAGGTGATCTTGCTCACTCCTCTCAAAATGAGGACCCTCTTGCCATTGTTCTAACACCAGACCTAGGAAGATTCCTATAATTGTTTTTCCTTTGCCCTCTTAGTTTGGTGAGCCATAATATTGGCTTTTACATGACATACAGCCAAAAAGTGTTGCCTGCCTCGAATATATTTTTCATATTTTATGAAACTGTGATAATTAAATTTATTTTTCTGACAGTGTAAACATTATCATCTTCATCACCTAGTTAAACTTTAACCCTTAGAGTGTGGGAACGTTTTCATACATTTTGTACGCTGACTGCGGTATCGGCCTAAGATTTTTATTGCTACCTGTATAAACACTTGGGCACTTTCCCTCACCATAAGGATCGCTAAGGGGCTTAACTCTACCAGACCAGCCCTCATGGGGGTCCTCCTTCACTAGGAGTCTCTTCTGCACTGGCTGGTAGCTAAAATTGTGAACTCCCGCAGCCCAAAGGTTAACCGTTAACAGTCCAATGTTCCCATTGGGAAAAGATTTATAAAAATTCATGAAAATTATATTTCATATCTATGATTACTTTTATAGCTTTGTTATGTAAATGAATTATAGAAATATTTTTTGAAGTGAATCGAATGACTTGTGTATACTTTGGATGTGAATTATACATTTTCAAAATTCGTTATTTTCATCACCTCTTTAGTGAGTATGCAGTTTATTCGATACTATCGCCTACACTCGCTCTCCAGTGACAAATGCTCATTTATTCAAAAGATAATTATATATAACGTTGTTAAACTTAGGTTTGTGGTCAAGTGTACATTTATTTTTTAAGTAATAACAAATTTTTGTGGCATGTTCCCATTTGGGAATATGCTTGAAAAGGCATTTAAAATTTTTTGTCGGGTTTTCTTTCATAATATCTCTCAATTAGGATAAATAGGATATGCAAAAAAATAATAAAAATCAGTTGGTAAGTTAATTCGGTCTTTAAAGGGTTTATAACAACCATATAGGTGCATAAAAATTAGCTTCATATGTAATATTTTTTCCTAAGGTGCTGCATTTTATTAAGTTACCCTCACTACCTAGGAAAGAGGGTTGGCAAATAAAGTGTATTAAGTAAGTAGATGCAAGGATGCACATTGGCAACACCAAGTTTTCTTCATGTCTTTCTTTCAGTGTTCCCACTTCTCATCCACTGAGCCCACCAACTGAGTGTGTGTTTGCTTGAAGCGGCACCCTTCCGCACTTGCTATAGCCCTGCCTTCTCATACTCAAAGATATTGCCTTCTGTGCTATTTTCTATTCAATGGAAGCTTGAACTTAATGATGAAAATGGCTACTCTTACATGTGTGAACTTCCACCTTTGCAGGCACAATCCAAGTGGTCGTCCTTGCTTCAAATCGTACCTCACTAAACCCTGCAGAACTGCATATGGCCTCTCTCTCCCAGCAAGTCACTCTAAAAGTTGCTCCCACAGCTTTACCGTGGTGGGCTACTGTTTGTACCTGCATGCCCAACAGTGTTTATAAGAGCATAGCATCACAGGGACCCACATTGGGGTGGAGCAATTTACTATCCAGCCTCTTTTCTGGGGGTCTGATATATCCTGTGTAAAATAATGTGAAGCTTGTGAACTTTGTGATAGTGTATTTGATGTTGTGTATAAAACTGTGAAAAAAGTTAAGTTGTTGTACAATTTCTTTCCAAAAAGAACGGCAAAGTTATTTTTCTCCTCCTAGGATGAAACTTGTCACAGAAACTTTCCTTTTGATCATAGTATGAAGTTGATATGAGTCAAACTCATTAATAATTTGGAATAACATATATGATTTTTTTTGTGTTGAAATGCAGATTTCAAAGATATTAATTTGTGTATTTTGCTGTAATATAGTTGAGAAAATAATGAACTTTCAATAGGTCTAAAATTATTCTACTACTCAAATCATTACTGTGCTCTGGAGATGCACCTTAAAGGATATTATCTACTCGCATATAAGGATATCTACCAGATATTCTACGTACACCCATTATATATGTACCAGTCAAAAGATTTCTTGACAGTAGTGGACTAACTTGTGCTGTACCTTTCAGCTCCCCTTCTATGCAAAATATTTTATCCCTGACCTCCGTGCAATTTGTACCACTCATCATCACAAATCTAAACAATGGCTTTCATGCCCATTAGCCGAGCATTCTCATAACACTGACTAAGCATTCCTTCCACTGTCAAAATCTCCTCTGTCTACTTCCTCCATTTCTTAAGTTTCCTCTCGTCACCACCTCTACTACATCTACTCCCTGTCATTTACACAATCATGTCACCTCGATTATCCTCTTCACCCATGCTTTAAAAATGTCAACTTAGTCTCATATTCCCTCCGTGAAGCCTAAATTGCTGCACATTATGGTATGTTGATTCTTGCATTTTTTAAATTTTAAAATGCAAATTACTTAACTCAAAAAATATCTAATTCTCACGTTCACTTAGTCTATAACCAAGCATCAACCTTGTGCTAAATTGTATCTTTTTGAAAACATCTCTCATCCTCATAAACTGAATTGAAAGAAAAACAAGGGTACTGACACTACACCCCCCTGTCCTGAATTCACCGGTCTGCGGTTATGTCTGGAGTCAGCTCCACCCTCACCCCTCAATCCATTGTGTTGAATCACTGAGTCAGTGCAAGGGGCAAGAGAGTCTAAGTGAATACACTAATGGAGAATTAAGGGAAGACAAAGAAATGATACAGAGAAAAATGAAAATGCTAGAAAACTTAACTTTTTAGATTAAATTTTTCCAAACTATCGTACAATAATATCTCTCTAAAATGGACCTCCGTGCAGCAAAATTTTATATATCTCTAACTACAAAAAAATCTATTGAACAGTCTGCGCTAATGCCCAACTAGGAAAATTTCCCGGATGTATTTTCTGTAATAAAAACATCAAATTACACTCATACCAAAGCTGAGGACACCACTGCAATTCAACTGCACTACAAAGGTGTTCACCGAGACATTTCAAGACTCCATTTCATCTGGACGAATCCTTTAGGATAGGGCGAAAACTATAGCCCTAACGCTTTGAGTGGATAACTGTAGGATCAAAACAGGTGGAGTCCATTAGGGGTTGTATAATTGCTTTGGTCAGTCACCAATACAACAGATGGCCAAATCCTTGCAATAGATTTTTTGGCGTTCACATTTACTTAATTGACCCCCCTGGACTCCACATTATCTGCCAAGGGATAACTATGCCATGGGGGTAAGCTAAAGAAGATATTTGCTAGTTCTTTTTCGTGCTAGAGCAATGGATCAGATAGGATAACTCCTTAGGTGATCGGTAAGTTTGTGAGTCCTATCCCTCCTAACCCTCCATGACACGCGTAGGTGGGGATTCCCTGCCCAATGTAAAAAGTAATTCCTACTAAGCACACTGCGGCCTCCTCTGTTCTCAACTTCATCTTATCAACTATCTCTGAGCTCCCTTCAAGTTACAGTCCATAAATACAAATAAGAATCTTTGTATAACATTTTATTTCATATTGGTCAAATCCCTGCCTGCTCGTGCCTTCACGTTACAATATCTGCTTGCTGAGTTTTTTTCGGACTTGACTCGATCCATCTTGCTATTTGCAATTCTGTTTCGCTACATTTGTTTTCCCTTTACATTATAGTTAAAAAAAGATGACTTAGGTATGGGAATACCTCCCTTGGTTTTGACCCAAGGGAACGTATTTCTCTCCAATCCAGTACGAAAAGAACTTATAAGAGAAGCATATGCTAGTTCTATTTGGTAAGTGCTCCCTTGTTTTCAACTTCCTATACCATTGTACCTTGAAATAGTAATTATAACTGTAAGTAAAAGTAAATAAAGTGTATAGTAACATTTCTATCAGCATAAGTTCATAAATATTGCTATAAGTATGTATGTAGAATTTGAGTTATTCCCATGATATAAGTAGCTCACTTTTTTCAATAAGGAATCAAAAAGATGGGGAATACACTTCCCAACTATGAGTGAGCCTGATAGTCATAACATACTCAAAATGCTAGACAGTGGGAGTAAAGGGGAATATACAGATATGAGTGAGAGCGACGATTGGGAATGTAACAACACCATTTACATTCCGAGCACGACTCATTTTCTGAGGAAAGTGAGGATGAGCAATCGCCTGCAAAAAGATCTCCTTCCTTCATGGGAAAAAAGGGTGTAACAGAGTGGTTTGCATTGAAGCCCACAAAAATATCCAGAATTGAGAGGTGCAATTTGCCAAAACAACTACCTGGCAATTTTTTTTCCCGATGATATATTGACAGATAATAGTAGCCATCACAAACAAAAATTCGAAGTGTGCAGGATAGTTTTTTGTATAGAAGGGATGCGATGGAAACGGACCTAATTTAACTTGAAGGGAAAGGCCCCTTTGGGATTACTGTACATATTTAGCTGGGGTGCAAAAGTTGAACCATAAAAATATTTTGATCTGTGGAGTGCAGATGGAACTGGAACTGAACATTTTAGACTTGTAATAGGTGTAAATAGGTTCAAATATTTGCTAAGAATGTTGAGATTTGATAACATTCACAAAAGAAACAATTTTGAGAAAAAAGACAAATTTCCCAAATTAGAAACATTCCCAAAACCTTAGATAGTGATTGCCAGCATATGTAATTACAATACGAAATTAGCAGTTATACTCGATCAGATGCTTCCACAATTCTGGGGTGGATGCAGTTTCCATTTTTATATGCCAAACAAGCCACCTAAGAGTGGGCTCAAAATATTTTCCTGTTGCGAAGCAAAAACATTTTATACCGGTAATATGGAAGTGGACTTCGGAAAACAAAATCAGGGCAAAGATAAAACTGATTACAAGCCAGACTCAAGAGGTAAAAAGATTGGTTCAGTTCATTTAGAACACGAAAATGTCTCCCTTGATAAATGTTTCATGTCCAACTCTTTAGCACATCAGCTTCTAAATAAATGTCTAACAACACTAGGAATGATAAGAAAAAAATAAGGGTGAGATTCCATCCATGCTTATTGCTAAGTCAAAAGAGAGAGTACAGTGCAACCTCGATATAACGACCCCCCACGGTGCACTAATAAACACTCGCTATAGCGAATTGTCGCTTAACCGGAGGTGGAGCAAATAATAGCCAATATACCTGTTGCAAACAGATATACAGGAACAGGAGTGGTGCGGCGACAGATAAACATCTATCCGATAAACGTAAGCATAAATCCAGATGAAAGGCGATGTTTTTTTGCATCACTAAATTTCCTTACACAAATAACGACTAACTATTCAAACAATTTATAAGCGCCGCACTGAATAAAAATCATGCAAAGCATTGTTTTGTCAATCATTATATTTATCGAACGACAGTTTACCACATAAATTTGAGACTGAGCACTCCATTAACTTCATTTTTAACAGATTGCTAGCAGTTACAGAGGTTAAGGAGTCTTGATGAAAGTTTTCCGGCGGTGAAACCCTCGCTATGGCGAGAGCCAACGCCGAAAGGGTCTCGTAAAAACGAATTTTTTAACACGCTTATTATAGGGTCAATTGACGGTGCATCGGCTATCTCTCGTTATAGCGGGGGTGTCGCTATAGCCCGTACTCGCTTTAACGAGGTTCCACTGTAGTTGGAAATAGTATCTTTGGTTTTCAAAGGAAGTGACTCTAGTATCATACAAACCTAAAATTGTATTGCTCTTATCAACAAGATGACAATGTGAATCCTCAAACGAATAAACCTAAGTTTTTTATGTATTACAACTCCATAGAAGACGTTTCAGACTGTTTACGGCCCACTTACAGTGTCTCGTGTATCATACCGATAGTCGCTAAAAAGACTTTTTTTTACCTAGATGAACATTGGTGCGGTCAATAGCACTGTTATTTGCAAAGAAAACTCAAGTAAATCTGTTAGTCCTTGAGAGTACATATTTGAATAATCTTGTTAAACTTTTCATCAGAGATTACGAGTGGAAATGGGAGGAATAGCCAAATATCCCATTATCACAGACTCCGGGCACAGGAGATATTGGGTACATATATGTACCTAAGAGAGGCGATAACATGAGCTGTCATGCTGACAGGCGATGTGCTTACAGTCTATCACTAAAAATCGAAAAATAAAAAACATGCAATGCCTGCTAAAGCCCATTTTCCGGGAGCACAGTATATTCAACTGTATATCATGTTTCCAAAATGCTGATGGAATTGATGACTGATTGTAAGTTGTAAAGAATAATGTTTTTCTAGTAATCAGAAAATGTTCTCTTATTATCTCTATGATCATGTCTTAAACATGAATGTTTCATTTGTTAATCATTTTTTCAACAAAAATTTTAAAATAAATGTTTTTTGTAGTATAAATTGGTGTTAATTTAGCCAAATGCAACCAGTCGGTCTTTTCCCTGCCTAGGGTGCTACCACGTTAAAAAGTTTTTTTAATGCCATAGCAATAACCAGACTAAAAAATAAATTAATGGTACTGATCTTATATAGAAATAGCTCACAATAGCAGACCAAGGATGTTAGGAAGAAAATAGAAAAATCCTTCTTTTCCCTGATGGCTGCACCGCAAGAGAAACTTAAGATTTAAAACTAGGGAACAACAAATCTTTTACTTTCCCTTAAATGTACCAGTAAAGTGTAGGCACTAGACCATTTCCCTAGTTGAGAGCGTGGGGGGAATTTTATGTCAGAAGGCCAGCAACCTTGCTGGGGGTTTAGGAATGGATATGGAATATCCCTACAGGGAATTCCAAAGATGAAATGGGTGCATCCTTCCCTGCCCCTTCACTGGAACATTTGTTAAAATTAAAAGCATTTTAAGGACTATGTAAGACTAAATTGTTTTGGCATTGCTGAAGGTTTCATACTTTTTTCTCCCCTGCCTCTATATCCAGAATATCTACTTGCAAGAACTGTAAGCAATGAAGACATTAAATCCGACAAAGAAGGAAAATGCTGCCACCAACCATACAACATCTAACTTTTGCTTCTCGGGAGTTATGAGATAGGCAGCCTCTAATTGCCTCAGGTAGAAAGGCTCTCACCGAAAGATGAAGAGAGAGAATTCCCAGATGATCTGCATGCGGAGGGAAGGAACAAGGTGAAGTCAATCACACGTTCCCTGAGCCGTGACCTACCACTAGGTCACACCAGACTCCTCCCTGCATGACGGCAATTTGGAAGATTTTCTACATTTTTTGGCTGTCACCATTTAGCGAAATGAGATGTTTGAGAGATTACACTTGATATGTTTACACTGCACGTGGTGCAAGCATAAGTTCAGTGTGACCCACTTGTGACACCACCCAAGACGAAACCCATTTAATACAACAGCAGAGCAGAATGCCCACCAGTGGGTCACACTTCCCCTAGACTTGGTGGCACTAAGCAAAATGGCCAATCATCTCCAACTTTGCACACCACTCATAAAACTGGTCAACATAGATTTTGTCCTAGAGACATTGTTGAGTGATCTGAGTTGTATTGTTTGCACTGATTCTGAATCTGTGCTTAGATTCTTTCTATCACGTCTATTTTTCTCAGGAAAGTTCCATGTATGATTTTGCTTTTACGAAAGTTATAATTTCATTCATTTAAATATCTTGAAAGCATGAAAACCATTAGATGTGGTCTGCAGGCGGCAGCTGTGGAAGTTCTTGGTAAAAGAGGAGTCGTTATGAAAAAACCATGGATCATGCTGGAAGTATTAGATCTCATTGAAGAAAGAAGAAAATACAAGGCTGCGAAAACAAAGGACAGAATAGTTACAAGAGAATAAGGAACGAAATATGTCTTAAAGCGCGGAAGGCTAGAGAAACGTGGATGAAAAGCATTTGCGAAGACGTGCAAAACAGTCTTAAACATGGAAAAGTAGAGGCCGCTTATATGATAGTGAGGAACCACTTTAAGGAAAGGGGCATAAGATGTAATACCCTTAGGGACAAAAACGGAGAACTATTGATTGAAAACGAAGAAAAAGGGAAGAGATGGAAGGAATATCTGGAAGATTTGTACAAAGGAAGTCGCCTCAGAACGAATGCTATCGAAAAAGAGAGGGAAGTGGATGCCGATGACATGGGAGCCCCAATTTTAAGATCGGAATTTGATGCGGCTGTAAGAGACCTCAGGATAAATAAAGCGTCTGGCATTGATGACATTCCTGCAGAACTAATTAAAAATTCAGGAGAGGAGACGTTGAACCAGCTATACAAAATCATTAGTGAAATATATACGACAGGTGAGATACCAAAGGATTTCGAGAGGAACATTATAATCCCTATTCCTAAGAAGAAAAGAGCGGAGAAGTGCGAAGATTTTAGGACCATAAGCCTTACTACACATGCGTCAAAGATACTGTCAAGGATCATCTATAGAAGAATAGAACGAAAAGCAGAAGAGTACTTTGATGAGGACCAATTTGGATTCAGAAAAAACAAAGGCACAAGGGAAGCAATATTGGCCCTAAGACTGCTCATAGAGAAGAGAATGGAAAAGAACAAGCCAACGTTCGTTGCGTTTGTGGACTTAGAGAAAGCATTTGACAACGTGGATTGGAGCACAATGCTTGGAATCCTAAAGGAAATTGGGGTTCTTTATAATGACAGAAGAATAATCCATTGGTTATACAAAAACTAAGTAGCGGTGTTAAAATCAGGGCCCAGCTGTGAAGAAGCAAGAATTAGGAAAGGAGTGCGACAAGGCTGTACACTGTCACCCGTAATTTTCAACGTTTACATTGAAAAAGCCATTAATGAAATCAAAGAAAAGGAATTGGGGGTGAATATCGATGGAGAAAAAATTAGCATGCTAAGATTTGCCGATGACATAGCCGTTATAGCAGAAACAGAGAAGGATTTGAAAAATATTCTGGTTAATATGGTTAGGGTAATGAGTAGATATCAACTGACCTGCTTACAGCGGGAAACTTAAATATGGATGTAAAGAAACAATTTATAAGAACATACATCTGGAGTATGCTCCTATACGGAAGTGAGGCATGGACAATGACCGCAGCGGAGAAAGCAAGGATAGAGGCCTTTGAAATGTGGTGCTACAGAAGAATGATGAAAATCAAATGGATCGACCGAGTTAGTAACGAGGAAGTCCTAAGAAGGGTAGGAGAGAAGAGAAGCCTCATGAAAACCTTAATAAGAAGACGGAACAACCTTATAGGCCACATCTTGAGACATGATGGCTTGAAGACAATTGTCAAAGGACAAGTGGAAGGCAAGAATGGAAAAGGAAGACCTCAAACAAAATATATGGAACAAGTAAAGAGAGATGTGAAAGAGAAGAAATACGTAGGTGTGAAAAGATTAGCTGATAGGAGAACTGAGTGGAGAGCTGCGTCAAACCAATCCTAGGATTGTTTACCAGTGATGATGATGAAAGCATGAGCTGGTGAAAATAAAACTTTCCCACCAAAACATGTTGTCCTACGATGTCATGCCTTCCTATCCTGTCAAAACATGTTTAAACTTGCACTATTGTATCATTCAATTCAAATCAATGCTGAATCAGCTGCCGCTTCACAACAGTATGTGACTAACTGTCGGTGGTTGAAGACTTTTTTTTTTCTCTGAAGATGGTATGAGAATTTTGTTGCTTGCAGAAAATAACAGCTTATTATTACATAGCAATCTCTGAGAAGTTGTTTAGCTTTCATCAGGCCAAGATAGTGCATGAACCATCCTTTTGGATTTTGATTGTGTATGGTGAAATTATCATTAAGGCTCAAAGGCGGAACATAATTTTGAGACTGTTATAAGATTTATTTTGACTGTCCGTTGGTTGAACAAAATGAAGGAAGGGCTCCCCATGTGATGTGTGGCACCTGTGCAAGGCTTCTTACAAGTTGAACTGAGATAAAACGTTATAAGAATTTTGCCGTCCCCATGATTTGGCAGAATCCTAAGGATCATCTTTCATGCTGTTATTATTGTTTGAAAAATGAAAGGAAATGCTCTTGACGTCAAAACGATAATATATAATAAATAATAAAGTAAAATACCCAAATAACTTAGCATCAGCGATATTACCGATCCCTCACTCTGAAAATTTAGAAGTTCTGAAATTAATGGATAATGTTAATCTTAGTGAAGATTCAGAAAGTGATCAAGAATGTGAGAGTGAAGGATTCTAACTAGAAGGACCCAAATTTTGGACCGAGTATATCTGATGGACCTCATTTAATAACAGAAGGTTTCCACCAGGATATTTTACACGTGGAAAAATGGCACCAAGGAAAATTTAGCAACATGTTAACAGATTACTGCTGGACACTAAATAGGGACTTGCCAGATGCTAAATATGCAAGAAAATCCTGAGAAAGTACCCATTTTTTCACATTTTTGAAAATCACGATTTATTTGCCGAGACATGCTTGAGCCCTTATTTTATCCGCTTGTCCTAAGAAAACTAGACGTGATGGAAAAAAATCCCAGAGCCCAGATTAGGAATCAGCACGAAAAACACCTCTAAGATCACCCAACATGTGTAGGACAGAGAAAAGTTTTTTTTTTTTTGTTGACCAGTGTTATCAGAGGAAGCTCATCTACAAGAGATTTTCAGATGAAACATATACATATTCTTTGAGTTACAAGACCCCACCTCCCTGATATCACTTAAACTGAAATTTGATGACTGAAGATAAAACAGGTCATTGGCATCACCTAACGATAGCTCCCAGGTGGCTCTGTGTGACAATGCACTCAATCTAACTTGCAGGTGGTGAAATCTCAGAAGTTAGCACCACTGAATCCAAGCAGTGGATCAGTGCTAAATTCTTGAGGCATCACATACACTCAAAGAGGGCCTCTCTAGTGTGGTCCCTCGCTTCAGTGGGCCCAAATGGTGGCTATCCGGTGTTCTTCCACATTCCTTCTTCCCACCCCCATTGGCAAAAGGCCCCCTGAGTATGGTGCCAGCTCTGGGCAGGGAACCTACGTGTCGTGGGTATACTTCATTCTGAGTGGGATGACCCACCAATGGGTCCAACTGCAGTCTGAACCAGGAAAGGAATATTCAGCTCCACAACAAAGATTAGGTACATATATACATTGAAGGGGAAACATTTGAAGAATAAGCGAGTATTTCAGAAGACATTGCTGTTGTAACGTTTCATATTTAAACAATGATATTGATGTTAAATGAATACTGTTATTTAATGTTGTTGATGGAAGAAGGGAGGGTATTGTTTAGGGGAAAGGAAAAGGGAAAGTTGCCTGAAGGAGTGAGACAAAAAATAAAACTGTAATTTGAAGAAAATAAAGAGGTTTTCGGGAAAAAACAATCGTCTGACGTTACAATGCATTTGCTGACAATGAGGATTCTGAAATTTTGTCAGAGACACAGGAACTAACTGATTAAGAGAGAGAAAATTCCAGTAACAGTGAGTTATGTACTATGAAGGAGTAAGTGGTGGATGCAATACATGTTTAGAGCGAGAGTTTTTCACTCCAGAAAATGGAATGGAGAATTTGATGATTCCGCAATAAGTTGAGCAAGCAACCAGCAAAGAAATGAGGAAAGGGATGACAAAAAAGGCTTACAACAACCATGTATTACAAAAAGAATTATTTTGAATGAAAATAATGCAGAAGTAGTCACTGATTTCTAGTTGTGTTAATATTTCAATATTTAACTTTCCCCGCATAATTATTTTCATGTGATGGAATGTTTTGGCTGAGATAGGTCACGATGTACACCAAGGATATTTTACAGATGGTGTTGTATTTGTTTTGTCAGGAGATAAGCGAATGAAATACATATATAACCACATTAGTTATTTAAGGAATTTTCCCACTATTTTGGGCATACGCAACCTGTTGAGCTATATGAAAAGCAACAGTTAACCAGGTCAAAGATTAAAACACATACCTATACAATTTTTTAATGGGTGAACCTTAAGTTCTCAATGGTCACTCAACCCAATTTTTGCCATAGGAATACTTTATTAAAAATAATCACATAATTTGAAAAGTTATTATTCTGTACACAGGGTGGTGACAGCAAACATATATACAGTTCTTACGAGATTTATGAAATTCCTACATCACAATGCTAATGAATAAAATTGGCTGAAAACTTATTCTAAGAAGCCTTCCAAACAGTTATTTCCATGAAAGGTCAAGTAGCTCATATCTCAGAATTGCAACAATTTTGTGAATGTTAAAATACCTAAAATTAGTTCTTTTTCCCATGCAAATTTACATTTAAATATTTAATTTGCAAAATATGATACTGACATAGCACCTACTATTAACAAATAAAAATATGTATGTATTTCTGTAGCCAAATTTCACCCCGGATAGACAATCCAATCTAACACTTTGACTTACATGACTTGAGTATTGTATGAGTGAAATACAACCAATTACTTCATATGATATTGCAACCTTACAGACAAATGGCCTGTGCACTAATTTCTTCACAAATTTTGAGTACAAAACATGAGCTGCCATTAAAATTTTTGTACTCGATAGAAAATACTTAAAACCAACTAAAAGTTTCTATAGTCGATAAAATATTTCATCTTCCAAGAAAAAATTTAGCACCATCACTTTTTCAATTTAAAGTGCCACTTCTTTCACCTCACCTGATAAATATTCCACATCCAGCATAAAAACAAAAGAAGCTTAAATCAATACTGGAGTAGGCACACATCTTCCCCTTCACGTAGACCACTGCAAATTAAAGAGTCAATAAATAACTTCCTAAAGAAGCCAAAATATCAATCAAGAATTTGGACAACGGCTAAAACTCAAGTATTAAATAAAAAGTTAAATCACTCAAAATTTTCCACCAACTTTTAACGCAAATAACATAAAATTTCTGACTAAAAAAGTAACAGCAGAAGAATTAACATATATCCACACCACTATTCGAAGTTTATGTCAAGGGGAGAAAAAATCCATACAATAATTGCTGTAGCAGCACTTTAGCTCCATCCAGGGTAGAATATCAATAGGTGTAATGTCAATCCAAAACACTGGTCACAAAAAAAGATAATTTTACCACATAATAGTGTTTCCAATTAAAAAACTTGCATTTACACCTAACTTCTTACTTAGCAAGCCCTCCCACATATATATGAATGACACCCACTTTAATTATAATTTGAAGGGCTAACACTCAAACACATTTTGAATCTTCATGATGAAAGGCGGCCAACTTTTCAAAAGCACTGCACAGCACTACAAGAAATTAAAGCAGTTCGAAAAGTACATAATCATAGAGAAGGCACTGCACCACGACATAAAGCCATTAAAACTTCTCCAGAATTGATTCATTTGTGCCATTTTCAGATCAATTTCATTGAAATTCTCTGCTCTATATTCGGATGAATCCTTGAGCAGATGATGAAATTGGGGTGCGGTTCAGTCGTCTGCCCCTGTAATAGAAGAGGGAATATAATATACTGCATTATTATTTTACAATCATTACTTTTTTCTGTCTTTAACATGAATAAGTCATTTTCGATGTTTCAGGCCGATCTAAAGTTATAGTCTGACTATTCTAAGTTGGCACTTGGCCGTAAACAAGAAGACAACCACAGAAATCCTCCAATCGCAGTGCACAGCAAAGATGGCAACTTTTGCTTACATCAGGTTACTTTGGAAGATTATTCGGGAATTCCACCGGGTCAGTTTCTCCAACTCTATCTTGGCCAACGTTTCGAAGAATGAGTTGTTCATTGTCATCATGATCTGATGACGATGGACAACTCGTTCCTTGAGACATCGGCTGAGATGGAGTTGGAGAACCTGCCCTGGTGGAATTCCCGAATAATCTTCCACAATTAAATACGCCGGGAAAGCCTGCGATCATTCTCCACAGTACGTAGTTTTCCCAGCTTTCTTGAGAAAACAAGAATGTAATTAAATTACTGCAGTTCATTTCTATACTTGAAAGCAACTTATTCTAGTAATACTTCAACAATTTCATGTAATGGCAAAAAAGACTATTAATATGTAATGATTGTTGATAGTTAATGTTAATAAAGATGATGGTCGTGAAGGGTAGAATATAATGAAAAGAAGATTTTGTAATTCATTAAAATGGGTAGTATTAAATTTATACGTGGAATATTGCCAGTTTTTTTATAATTTAATAAATAATGTAATTCAACCATATTTAGCCTGAAACAAGTAACACCAGAAAATGGACCAATTTCATTAAAATTAGCCATAGCTTGTTCATGGCCTCTCATCCTTAAGTATTACCTCTTGCGCTCATACGCAAAGGTATCAAACGTCCTTACACCAGTTGTTTGTGCACAAATTGTTCAAATAAAAACTTTGGATGCGCCAGCTGCTTACCTTTATAAGGTCACCAAAAAGAGTGCACATTAAAAGTAAGATGATTTTGAATCTTCTGGGAAATTATTGCATTTCAAGTACACAAAGTGTCCAACATTTTCCACATAATCCATATTATTTTTACAAAAATGGAATTTTGATGAAGAGTTTCCCTTCTTTTCAGCACTAATCACATTCTCAAGGATTGTAGCTAACGACTTCGTGGACCTCTTCATGGTTATTACTTGGTCATATATAAGCTATATATACCTATCTTCTGGCTTTGAAATCTCAATTACAATTCGTAGCTCTAGTCCCAAACAGAGAAGAAATTGAATGCTTATAAAAGAGTGACATAAATACATCAAATCAACTTACAGAGGAATGGTATGATAATCAATGGATAAGTAGATCTGCGGGTGGCCAAAATTTTCCCAAAATCAACACATTCAACAAAATCAAATGGTACAAACCTTAAGACCTCCTTGTTAGGGAATTCCCCAAGTTGAGGACTGTCTTTCGCTATGTTGCGAAATGATGCCAACTTTGATTCCAGGGCCTGAAAAATAAAGGAAAAGAGTATGAATTAGAGTAAAATAACCAAGGCATTTCATAGAAAAGAGATAGGACTTCTCAATATATTTTCTAAAAGAAGATGAACTGTGTTACAATTTGACTGGTACGTAAGTTGGACATGTTTGCCCTTGGTACAAATTATTTTTCATTTTTCCATAACTATCACATCATCACCAAAGAAAAACAATGGCCGAAACATTAATATTGCAACAAAAATTGCTCAACCACAAAACAGGCTATGCACAATTAATGTTTAGAAAGCTTAATGGTAAAAATATCCAAAAGTTTTTCTGTCTAAATTTCAACAGAAACATTAAAAAAGATGATGACTAGAGAACAATTATTACAAAGGAGACTAGGAGAAGCATGGGTCATTCTTAGTACATATAAACATACAATACACCATTACACATTAATGGTAGATGGTAATCTGTAGTGATTGTTACCACAATTCACCATTATTTATAATTGGTTCCCATTCCAAACAGTGTGAACCACAAAGCACAGTTATGTCCATATGTTAAGAAAACATATATTCATTAATTTCACTCACTGTAAGTTTGGAAGATTTTTTCTCTTAGATTGCCTAACTCAACTTGCACAACATTTGGGAATTAAGAGATTCAACCACACAATTTTAAATTAGGAATACACATTACGGAGTGGCTTATTTTTTATTTTTCTTGGATTCTGATCTCAACTTTTATTAAATGTGCTGAATAGAATCAGTATGCTGAAAAATCAGGTCAGTTGTTTGACATTAAGTCGCTAAAGAGCACTGGATCCAAAAACCATTAATTTTCTCTTTGACACTTAGTGACATCATTTCCAATGCTAAAAAAAAAGTTACAGCGCATTGGACCCAAAATGCATTCCATTTTTATGCATGAAGAACAGTTTTTGAGAAATAGAATGATTAAGTGTCCAACATGGGCACTAGCAAATGACTACAATTCCAAGTAACCATGATACATTCACTGCAAGCCTAATTTTCATGAAAGCCATCAGAATCGGCCGATAAAATTAAAAAAAAATTGAGAGAGGTTTTTGCGCCATAACTTCCGTTCAAATACTGCTATTTACAAACGGAGCACACAGGTCGAAAGAGGGAAGCTAGCTGAAGGCCATACACACAAGCGGAAGACTCGGAAGTAGATATTAGTCACGTACGGAGGCGGAGAAAGGGCTCCAGGCCCGACCAGCAGAGCACGTCAATTGACATGCTCCATATCTCGGCTTGGGCAGGGCCTCGTCAATTGACATGCTCTACGCTGAATGTGTTAAGGATATTGCAGCAGATATCAACATTGAAGCACACTATGTAGTTCATTTGAGCAAAATGACAATTTAACCCTGATCTCAAATTCTTACCACTCAAAAATGGAATATAAATATATGTAATATTGCAACGAGGAGTTAATCTTGTGTAAATCTATGCCAAGATGCAATCATTTTTTTCCTATTTGGTAAGTAAGATTGCATGAATCACACACCACAATCTGCAAGAGTTTACCTGCAAAAATTACTCTCTCAGCTGTTGCTTAAGGCCGTTTTACACGGTACATGGAATTGCGCAATCTGACATACGTGCGAAGGCGCAATCAAAATTGCGTCGTGTAAAGGGTGAATTGCTAGAACACATGTGAGAATGCGTGGATGCGAGACGGCAAAATAGCCCGTTCTAATTTCGATCATGCATTCGCGCAATTCCACGCCATTTTATACATTAATGCAGCTCTAACCTGTGCAATTGATTCTACTCCTCACAGCACATTGTACAAGGAAGAATACAAAGCATTGTACACGCATTGTACAGAATTCAAGAATCCAAGAAAAATAAAAGAGTAAGGCGCATCCTAAGACACATTATACACTGGATATATTTTTTATTTCCCAATTTAACTTTGAAAAATGAGTTGAGCAGTATTAAGCATCATAGAGGTCTGTTAAAAGTTAGTGGCACCTGCACAGTAGCCGGGCAAGTCTATTTTGATGAACTGCAGGGAGGAAGGGATATGGATAAAAAGCGACCATTCTCTCTCAGGACTCCATTGAGAATGTTTGCACTTGCTGCCAATCACCCGACATTAACTTTCATAAGATGGATAGCCTGTAACTACCCCTTTTTGGGCTGGCCACCCTTATGACCCCACCTTCCCCTTGGAGCCTCAAGCCAAGGGTTATTTTTGCCTCCCCTCCAAATACATTCCCCCACAGTCACTTTCTCAACTGCTCAGCACATTCAGGTGCCAGAAACTTTTAACATAACAATAATATTTTTGGAAAAAAAATTAAGTTATTCAAAAGAATCTGCTTTCAGTTAACCACAACACCGCTATAACTGGCCATAAAAAAATGAGGGAGTCATTTAATATTTTTAAAAATAATATCAAATGAGTCTTCACACAGGCAAAGGATCGATCACTTCTACAAAAATTATTGAGACTTCAATTATAGGACCCTATTTTAACAGCTTACATTGTGGCAGAGAGTCTGGTCAGAAAGGATTTTGAAAATGCTTTCACAATTACAATTAGAAATTAAGAGGTTGCATGCCTCCTGATCAAACGGCCTTTACTGGTGGCTGATAACTTGCTTAAAACTTATAGCATCATCTCGAAATTTTCACGGCTTATAGAGCAGACCCAGGTCAACATTTTCCATCAGCTCAAATTTGAAAATTGCACCTTGTTTACCCAGATACAATTGTTTTACATTTGAGAGATAGGCTATGTTTACGAAGACCAAGATATTCCAAAATGAGATGAGAGCAAAAGTTTTAATGGAGTAATAAATCATCAATAAATACAAATTATGACCAGTCCAGAGGAGGAATGTATCTTCTAAAGGATTACGTCCACAAATGAAATTCTACTTCTCCACCACCTCTTTAACACATTCAATCAAATGGGATGCATCAGTTTCTCCGCTACGTCAAAGTCATAAAAATTGTGCCACATTTTCTTTACCATTAATACCGGCAACAGCCGTACAGATTCGTGCTTGAAATAAACCCATAACGATGAATATATCAATTGATATATCGATATTGATATGACGATTAATAAGACATTTAAACATTACTATAAGCAGATTTTTATATTCTATAGTTGAAATTCTCTAAAAACAATTGTTCAATAAAGTCTGCTTTCTATTTCTTGTACTGCATTCAAGCATTTCTGCGTTAAGTTTCGCATGGCGATCCAAAGCATCGTCTGCTCCCGCAATACTTGTCAAGTAATGACGCACGTACTCTTTACATTGAGAAATGGATTTGGATGCATCACAGACACAGAAAGAGAGATGTGGGATGAATGTAAGAAGGTCAATTGCTGATAATAATTAAGTAACTAATGAATTCGGAGGTTTACACACTCAGAAAATACTAGGAAACGAATTGCAGGTTGCTTTAAGGCAAATAATTGAGCGTACTACCCAGGAAAGCGCCACTATTTCAAGCGTAAATAGTTTTCCCTGTATTTCGCTTGGATGGTACCGGGACCGGGAGACGGGAGGAAAACGTGCTAAAGAGGAACATGCTAACCAAGTTCCACTGTACCTGTTAATATGTTCCGAGAACAACATTTGAACAGAGGTCAAACAACATATTAATTCAAAACTAAATTAGCACATCACACTTCATATAACATGCCTATGTTCCATACGTCAAAGCCTTGAAGATAATGGTTACAGGTAAACATAGCCAGTGGGGCAACTACACCCAATGTCCATGCAAGTACGTAATTAGTAGATGCTACCAAAAGAGGCCTAACAGCACTATCTCCATAAAAATAGACTGGCCCTCCTCTATGAAGTCTGGATTTTAAAGGGTACGTAAAGAATAATGAGTTTGAAAGGAAGTTTGATATGCTACTGTAGTACAACAGCTACATAATTTAGAATTTAGCCATTACAGAATGGCAGGAATTGTCAGAAAAAATTATACACTGAGCGACAAGCCTATACATGTTCCTTGGAATTGGGTAATCAAGAAACAATAATTCAAGAATTCAAATTCAAGACTGTGTTAGGGTTCTAATGCTCAGGCAATTTATCAGTCTTAAAAAATTATGACACCCTGATTATTACTGTGAAAGCCTAATATAATGAGGACAGTGCATACCAACAAGGTGGAATTTGCCAAGAGTGACCAAGGAAATATTTAAAATCCTATGATTTGCAAATATAATAATTTGGTACTAGTGAGGACAGCCTGCCTAAATTAGGTTCATTCAGAATTACAAGTGGCAACACTCAGATAACACTCAGACAACAGCAACAAATGATAAACTATTATTTTCCACTTACGATGATGGTCAAATATTTATTTTGAAGATCCATGATAAACTCATAATCTTAACCCTAGAATAGTAACGCGGGGTGAAAACACACCACAGACCGGTTTAAAACTCGCGGCAAAAAGAAACGCCTTACGTTTACGACCCCGGTCCATAACCATAATTCAGTTACAAGGTGTGAGAGTGGAGGGAGCACACTCACAGCATCAGTAGCACGTGGAGGCTTGAGCAGTGAATGTTTGAAGTGCGTCAGGGGTGTTTTTTCACCCCACAATACCGTTTGCATACAGTTTTTGTCTTTTTAAAGTAAACAAACGAACAAACCAGAGATCGTCATGTTTTATAACATGACAAAAGGGGGTACTGACACATTTGATTAGATGTGTCACGAGTACACCACCAGCAAGAAAAACTAAAAGATGGCCAGTGCACGTTTTCATGGGGATGCTGGACCAATCAGGGATCAACGCCTCGATCATATACAATTTTAATGCTTACAATCCAGTACTGAACAGGAGAGATTTTTTGAAAAGTTTGGTTGATGACCTCACAAAGCCTCATATCCAGAGGAGGAAAGAATTGAAAAATCTACCACACAAAACAGTATTCTGTATACAGGAGGTACTGGACGAAGGGCCAATAAGGCGTAGTAGCAGAAAGTAGGTGGAACAGGGAGACAGGGAAGATGTGTTCTTTGTCCCCAAACCATAGACCGAAAATACGGTGTCAAATGCTCCAAGTGACTGGGCTTGGTTTGCCAAGACCATAGAGCTGTTGTCTGTCAGACATGTGATGAGCAAGAATGACTAATGAAACATGATTAATGATATTTTTTTAATGTTCCTTCTCAACAATCGTACTATCATCCTAAATATAGGTATTATTTAACAATCTGAACAAAATTATTCATCATTATAACGATATGTACGGCAAAAACAAATTTTCAAGTTTGCACACTTTGATTTCTCAAAATAAATGCCTTTTTTGGAGAATTGACCAAAACTACTATACCATTTTTCCGAACTGAAGGCGGCTGGGTGGAAAATAGAAACTAGCCAATGAGAAGCGCTGCCCCTTCCACCTCTCCCTTCCCCTCCATCCCCTTCCCTTTTCCGTTCCGCTCCCCTCCATCCGGCCGACCAGCGTTGCCATCCTTGGGAATAACGGTACTTTCGGGGGCGGCAGAACAAGTGCTGTGCGATCTCCAAAGGTTCGGCTTGGCAACACTGCTAGCTGGAGAGCAATGTGCACTGCTCGGAGTTCGGAGAGAGACTGCGCGCTCTTCCTCACTTTCTCCTGTCGCTCTTCTGTGATTGGCTAGAAGAGTGGGTGGGTTTCGAGCACGCTCAAGGTCAGCCGCCGTCAGTTCAGAAAAATGGTATACAATACCCTCAAAACATAGTATTTCCGCTTATGAACCTTGTTGGAGTTACTCAATTTAGTCAAAAACTTACTAAGATATGGTAATTTTAACGAAAAATGTTCTTTTTTTTTCTAGTTTTTCACGTTTTTTGCCGTTCTTGGTCGATTGTTCTGGACCCTTTAGCTTTTTAGGAAAACTAGTTAGCTTTCTTGATTCTTGATGAAAAGACAAAAAAAATAAGCCCTAATGAAATCTTTAAAGCCATACTGGGCCCGAGATACCGGCCCTTGAAAACTGGGGTGTTTATTCACCCCGCGATACCAGAATAGGTAAAGTAAATTAGCGTTACCGTTCTAGGGTTAATTACTGCAAGTATAAACTGCTATTACGACATAGCGTTTCATTGTTTTCACCACCCTCCTCTCCCTCCTCTACACATATAGTAAATCCATTTCAATACATATTTTCATATTCTTCTCTCTAATTATATATCCCAGACACATATCATCTGCATATACACACTATCCCAAGTCACTAACAGGCATGTGGCAGGGGATGCTGGGATACCAGCCATAAGCAAAAAATAAAGATGAGAAGGTCCGCATTGGAGATACTTGTCTACAAAGTCCCACCCTAGCATTTATTAAAGGCCTTTGTAATTCAGATGAAAAAGAAGTAAGTAGACCCATCTGGCAAACTATCTCTCTTAATTATCAGCTTTTGTTGCACCTAGAAACATACTGAGGTTCTTAGATGAAGTTCTCCATGTCACTCTGAAAGTTTGCTTCTCTTAACCTGTTCCCTACGCAGGACGTTATTTCACCGCCTGAATTTTCTGATGCTAAAGAAGGAAGGCCGGCTTTTCACGGCTTGAATTTTTCGAAGCAAAAGGCAAAATGCCGTGTTTTCACGGTTTCGCGGTCAAGCATGCCAAGTGGGTCCCAACCGCCATTAGGGTCCCTCGGCGCGAGAGGTCCGACCCTTTCCTATTGTCCACGTGGGGATTATCTCGGCCCATTCGGGCACTTAGTGACCCACTCAAGGAAGGTGCTCATGGTCACTTATTTGTTTATAAGGTGGAATAACTAAAAACGTAAATGTTGAATTTTATGAAAATCAATGCCAAGAATTGCATTCTGGATGTTTTGCTGATCGGTTCCAAATTTTAAACGGAACTCTAGCGTTCATATTAACGGAGTTTATCATCACCTAGAACAAATTTTGGAGACGCTAAGATTAGATGTTTAGTTACTATTTTTTTAAATTACTAGCAAATGTATAGGAGCGATATTGTAATGATTTACATCTAAAGATATGCGTTACTCTGTTTGCCACATATTAAGTGTACATTTGCGGTGAAATTCGATAAAATATCCGATTTAACTCCAATGAAAAATCCCCTCGTAATGTAATAAAATATGATTCTGTCAGTTCTTTGTCGTGAGCCGAAATTACAGCGACTATTTTTAATAACCTCTTACCAACCTTTGAATTCAAAGGTATTATAAACAAATTTCGCTGTAAATACTGATTAATGCATATCCTAAAAATTCGTAAATTTAATGTACCAATAGGGAATGTTTTACGTAGACACATGTTGTGAGAAGCATTCCATACCATTGCAGGAATAAGAATTGCTCTACCCAGGTAATTACTCTCATATCTTGCTTCTCTGATCAGGTTACATTTAGGTGGTCTGCCCTGTACACCTCACAGGCTTACTTCGGGACACATTAGCGCATTAATGTTTTCTTGGAAAAACTTATTACCCTCCAACTGGCACATCTAAGAGTAGATTGGTGCAAGTAGCCTCCTACTTAAATCTGTGGAAGAAAACAACCTCACTCTTCTCGGAATTACTCATTTTCTTTTCAAAAATTTCTTGACGTGTATTCAAACATAGCCGTTAACTCTCTGTTTGCATTCCGCTACCTATACAAGGGAT
Organism: Ischnura elegans; assembly: GCF_921293095.1. Lineage (NCBI taxonomy): Eukaryota > Metazoa > Arthropoda > Insecta > Odonata > Coenagrionidae > Ischnura > Ischnura elegans. Next base: position 111,525,853 of record NC_060246.1, on the reverse strand, counting down.
GGTTTCTGTAAAACCCTGCTGTGCGATACAGCCCATACCATGAATGGAAAGAGAACTGCTCTACCGAGGTAATTACTTTCATATCTGTGTTCTATGGTCAGGATCCATTAAGGTGGTCTGCCCTGTGCACCTCACGGGACACATTAGCGCATTAACGTTTTCTTGGAAAAACTTATTACCCTCGAACTGGCACACCCAAGAGTATATTGGTGCAAGTATCCTCCTACTGAAATATGTATGTGGAAGATGATAACCTAACCCTTCTTGGAATAGCTCATTTTCTTTTCAAAATTTTCTTGGGGTGTATTCAAATTTAATCGTAAATGTTCTGTACCCATTCCTTTTCCTACTCCTGCAGGATTGTCTTTCAAATGATGTTTCGGTGGAATTACATTTTTTCTTGGAATTATACAGCCAGGATTTTTTTCTTGAAGTGCCTTTCGATGGTTCCTTAGAGCTTTCGTCAGTTTTGCATACGTTCTCGACGTGTTCAGAGTTACTTGGACGAGTGGAGCACTAGGCAAATTTGCTGGACGGGAATTTCCTTGCACTGGGAAAATGTCCAGGCTAATTACGGATCAATCGATCCTGGAAATACTCACCAGAAGTGATAATGAAGACGAGGATAGTGACTCTAGAAACAGTGTTTTGTAATTTTTCTTATTTCGTGCGCAATATGAATTTATATTTATCCAAGTGAAATTGCTTTATAAATATGTATAATTTTGCAATTTCAAACAACAAATTTGTTTGATTCAAGCAGTTTTATGAGAATTTTTGGGAAAATATTCTTCTAAAAAAATTCTAAATGTTTCACTCCCATGTTTTCAGAGAACTCGTGGAGAATAGACCCGAATGAGGAGTGTGGATTTGGGCATCATGGATATAAAATATGTTAATAACATAAATCGTAAATACCTAGAAGTATGCTAGGAACATTGAAAGATTTCACTCCCTTTAAAGTATTTTTTGGTCTATGATCTAATGCCCTTTTGCTGAAAACCCTAAAAATAACCGTAGAATTTCGTTTAAAAGTTCTAAAGGCATTGCAAAATTAAAGGTATACATTGATGAACTGACATTTAATGCAATAGTAACAATTTAAAAAACTTAAAATCGAACTAGTAAAAATAAACTGACCGCAAAAGTATGCCGTGATGGGCTGCCTTCGGGGAAAAGGGGCGAGGATTATATTTGCCCAGTTGACGAGGAAAGGGTCCGGCACCCCTCTAGAAAAGGTCATTAAGTGGAGGGAGCGACTACCTGGACGATTCCTAGCCGAGAAACAACTCCGTACGGGGCGAAAAAGAAATGCTCAAAGCCTTCGTACAGCCAAAAGCAACTTCCCGTGAAGGAGCCCGGCGCGAAAAGGTTAATAACTCAAGCTAGCACATAACCTCCAAGTCTTCAGTAGCTCCCAGCTTAAACAGCACAAAAGCTATGAAACACTCTTCTGTTTGCTGGTCCAGGCTGAATGGCTGTCAAGGATAATTGATAGCCAATTGGTCTTTGTTTGTCTTTTAATAATCCTCTATTTTCCCAGCACCTCTTAAAATTTCCAGATAACCCTATGACAAAATGCTATTTAATAACAAATTGTTATTTAAGTTCGTCAATTACAAAATCTTATCTCACATTCAATTCAAAACCAGAAAAATTAATCTCTCCGCACTCGATATTAATGAAAAATGTACCTCATTTCTACAGCCAAAATCATCTCTAATCAGCCAAAGACTTCCCTAATTTAGAATTGTTTTCTTTGCTCTTTACGGGAACAGCATATAAAGAGAAACTAATGAGTCAAAGTTGAGGCACCATTACACAGTAATTAAAAATTACAAACAGATAATGTCAAGAAAAACGGAGGTGCACGTGAGAGAAATTCCTAAGCAGAGAAACAGCAATAGCTGGAACACTAGAAACATGAAAATCAATAAGCAATCAAATTCCCTGACTGTATTCATTAACCCTGACTTTTTTGCTCTCTCGTTTAGATTATTACATGAAATTTTTGTAGATTAGGAGTCAATAAAATACAAATTCTCAAAGAAATACAGTTAAAATCTGTTAAAAATACTTTTCCTATGTTTCTTACATTGAATATAGAAAAACAGGAAGTTGTAAAAATAATTTCAGCCACATGAATGCCAGCCCTCAGTTAGCAGCAGTTTTTATGATTCACACTCCATAACATACATCTTCCCACACATCATTTCCCAAGTTTACCTGAACCATTTCAAATCCCGAATTTTCCCTGACTTCCACAGCATTTAAAAAGCCCTATAATACTGACCACCAAGCACCAAACTAAATAATAAATGATAGCCAAGCAGCATTCATGCAATGCAGAGAAAGGAAAGGAAAAGTTGATCCCGTCCACAACCAACACCTCTCATTATCTTCACCAGAAGCAAGTGTTAAGTAGATGACTACAAGCATTTGTTAATGAAAGAGGTCTATCAAAACTCATGCCAAACCTCAGACAGGAGCAGCTAACCAAAAAGGAGCACTACTCTATGAAAACAACATCCTTTTGCTCGCTGCCCTCAATTTTTTCTCGGCTGGACCAGAACACACACACATCTCAACTTTTTACAAGTCGGGCACAAGAATTTCAGCAACTGTAGATTTGAAAAACAAAATGTCAATTTAAATGCCTGCAGGACAGTAAGCCATTACTAAGATGCAAGGCTGGGGCACTCATAAGCATACAAAAGACTAAAAAGGAAGTTCCAATAACAGTCTATTATGCAGAGTTTGACGGGACTGTAGCAATTACACAATGTCTACAAACAATTCTGAATCCCTATAGAATCCATCATAAGCAACTATGACCCATGCTACCCTGAAGAATATAACTTTAAACTAGTATTTCATGCAATCCCAGGGTTCCTGCTTGTCAGGGTTCCCAGCAGTCGGGCATTTGAAAATTCTCCAGGATTACAAAATATAATTTTTACTTTTTCCAGAAGAAATTAACATATTTTTTCATTAAAAGGAAATAGCAGGTATGCTTCCAATAATTATTATACTCAGCAACTTTTAAACTTTCACACTTGGAGGCAAATAAGTTTTAAATACACAGCTAAATTAAAAACTAAGGTAACATGAAAGACAGACGAGACCGTATCCTGTGGTTTAAAATCCTCCCAACTAACCCCCATTATAACGTCAGACACATCTAATGTCACAACATAATCTAGGAATGATTTACACGTTGCGTACAGATGGCGAGAATTCTCGTCATTTTTTTCCCGAACGTTCCCGACGAATGACGAGGATTCTCATCATTTAGGTGCGTCAACCTAAACAATTTTAAAGCGTACAATTCGTTAGTACGTTTTCAGTTGTTGTTCGTTATTCATAATGAATTGATACATCATAACGTTTGATTGGGTAAAGTTATATTCTAAACATTAGCTTTTTAACCATGTTTAAACCAAAGGTATGTTTCCAATCTCAACACCACCCAGAATTGGCGTTCCTAGGAATTTAAATACCCCGGTACGCAACGTGTTAAACACAAGAAGAGAGGGTAAAAGCCTTTAAAAGAAATCAACTGTGGTGACAAAACCTAGAAATCTGAGAGATATTAATTTAGAACGGACTACAAATAAGTAAATATTGAAGAATCACATGCTATAAAAATAAGCGAGTACATAGATGTTTAGTGATCGATGCCAACTAAAGGACGACAAAAAGAATGGCTATGAATAGAACTACAACAAAGTATATTAAAAAATAATACAGCTAGCAATAATTCTAATGGGAATATTAACATGAAATTCATGGAAGTTCTACTTGTTGCCATGCAACTAATATACATTTCCGTCAAAAGCACTAATCATAGCTTAGTTTCCCAAGAAATCTGGATAGTTCAACTATCAATGATACGAGTGGCAACTTTTGTAAAACGATTGAAATGCAATGAGAACACATCAGTGGCAGCCTGAAGAATCCTCCACAAAGTAATACTCATGCATTTAGCAGCTGAGAAAAGGAAGTGTATTTTACTCTTGCCAAATAAAGGGCTCATAAGTCCCCAACAATAAGTGTTTATATTTATTATTTAAAATAAGATGTCCATCCTTGTGGCGTGCAAGGATTTGCCTACGGCAAGCATTAGACTTTGGGTGAAAACCAGTTGGTCTATCACTGTGCATACGTCAGAAGGACTCAAAAAAAGTGGCATATAATGTGCTTTTTAAGATTGCTCATTAGGAGTATTTTTGACTAATTTTACCTCACTTCATCACTTTCAAAAGTATTTTAATAGGTGATTAGGTCATATACACTACGAAGAAATTCACCATGAAAAAAATTCATACAGTTCAGCATGGATTCAAACCCAGATAACCCAATTGCTAAGCAGGTATGCTACCAGATACACCACCAAGTCATCAGCTTTCTTGGCATATCCCAGACTGGGTTAATAAAACAAGGTGTTGACATTAGAAGCCCACATGGCAGTACAGGACACGGGCCTGCTACTGAGTCAATGTGCCACTAAGGCATTGTTTTTTTCAAGGAAAATTTCATCCTTGGTGTATGTAACTTTGCACCCGTGCACATGACTGCGTGCAAAGTTACTTCTTTCATGCAGTGTTTTATGAAAAGGTCCTAAGACGTCACTATATTTATTATATTATTTCTATTAATAAATACATTAATTATATTTATTTTGCATTTATATTCCTATAAATACAAAACAATTTGCATTGAATAATTACTTATTTCCTCTTTCATTAGGGTTTTGCGTAATACATGGTCAATGCGAGCAAAACACAGTCATCTACACATAATTCAACAAAAGCCAGTCATTAGAAACCATGGAAAAGCAAAAGCTTGGCTACGTACCGGTATTGCAAGATACTATACAAATGCCATAAAAACACAAGACAACCTGCTAAGTTGTTAGCATTGGCATCATAAACATTCCGGGCAGATATTCTTCTGAGAACACTCAGTAACTATAAAAGCTAAGAATTTAATAGTTCTTGGTACAAAACACCTATAATTTTACACAATACCACCCGATTCTGATGCACCTTCCAATTTAGCATTACATATTCAATTTTAATCTCTTAGTTCACACTATTTTCCATAAGTTCTCATAATCACAACAGAAATATTTCCTACATACTCCCATAATACATATTTTAACTCATTTAATTGATATAAATCTAGATATTATGAGAGTTACATTATTTTTGCCGTACATATTTCCTTCGAAATTTTTACAACTTAGGGGGAGAAAATATCCATCTAAGGAGGAGAAAATATCCCATCAGATATCCATATCAGATGATTAGGAGCCGGATAATTGTGAGTTGCATTAAATTTTACTTGGATGTGACTACTGGGATTACAATTGCTAAAAAGGTAAACTGCAATTCTCAAACAAGCTGATTCACAAAGTTGTTTCTTTGCCAAAATATGACAAGGAACCTAACATCCTCGATTGAATACTGTGAAAACTCTTCGGTATCAATACTACTGAAACACTAAGGATGCAAAAAGCCTTCACGAATTTGGATTGAAAAATTAAGGATTTAGTCAACCTGTATTTTCAGCTACTAGCTACTCATTTTAACTGATGCTCATTCAATGCATGAACTAAGATCAAGGAGAATTGGGCATGTTCACTGAAATAATGATGACAATAACGCACCACCAGAAAATTACCAAGGCTCGTTCCCAATCTGTTAAAGCAGTTTCCACGAGGCTTTTACCGGTGCAAGGACCAAAATCCTTCCTGTGAAGCAATCATGCTTAACTATGACAAATTTACCAACTCATTTCACAAAAAATATATACACAATAACAGTGAGGGAGGTAAACATTTACAACAAATTATCAAAAGCAAATAAACAATGTATACTATGAGAGAAAGCCAAGAGAAAGAGAAATGATTTTATAAAAGGAAACATGGCACAAGAAGGAAGAATACTAGCACACAACATTGGTAGGGTTGATTTCACACTATTGTCTGCATAGATTTTCATAAGGTTCTCCTGGGGCACCATTAAATATATACAGCAAAATATTGTTCGTGTATTTTGAAAGCATTTTCCTGACCAATACAAACATAAATTTTAGTACCACATAATCGGATAATGTGTCCTATGACTGGAAAACATGATTTGATTATTATACCCAGTAAAACATACTATAATAACAATGAATTACATACCACTGCAGCACACAAGCATTAAATTACCATGTACATAATTCTTTGGATGGACTGAGGAAGCATGCATACTAAGCCACTTACCCCAGTTTTACGAATAAGATCACCAACGATGTTCATGGTTGATATTCTTGCAGATGGTGTAAGAGGTGATGAATTTGATGCATTATTGTGAGTAGCTGTAAGCAGAATAAGGCATAATTTACATCAATGAAACAATAGCAATCATTAACATAACTAATAATGAATGCAACCATTACTTTCAAGACAAGATGACATGAAGAAAGGCTGCAAAGTTTTACAGCCACAGATGTCACGTTAGGATAAAAGACCAAGGCTGCTATTCTGAATGGGATTATGACCATGCTACCAGCCAATATACCAGGAAAAGTCGTAACCTTCAGGACTATTAAGACCCAGTCATAATTCTCAAGATTTTTAGCAATCATTATTCGGTACAGCTAGAGGACAATAAATTACAACCAGCCAGGTTGCAAAGTATTGCTCAATCTCAGAACCTGGATATCTGTATGGCAACCCGTAATAGCATGCACATAGCGACGGTCAACTGTCTATCAAATATTAAGCCGTGATTGTGTAATGGGTGGCAGTGAAACCAGGCATAAGTGGTGATACTCCATAATATCTATGGGTAATTCCACGTCAATTCAACACAGAAAAGTGACATTTTCAACCCGACCATGTCAGATTTCTTTCAAATTTGGTGCATTCAATGGTACTGGTAAGTGATGGAAAAATACCAATTTGTAGAGGTATATGATGATTTTGACAAAAGTTACAGGTCCGCAAATGTTGTGAATTTGTCGAAATTTCAGCGTGTCTCTCTAAAGGAAAATGACTATAATTCCGGTTCTATCCAAGGTAGAAAAATGAAACTTATGTTTTTGGAAAGGTAATATGTAGGGCTTTACATTGATATACAGCATGGCCTCTTTATAATAATTTCAATACTCGAGGTCATTGACCTTGACCTTTGACCTTGAATATCTCAAAACACTCCCCTTCAATTTTTTTCATAAAAATATATGTTATTGCTCATACATTTTACTACATGCATACAAAATATCAAGATGGCACACTTAAGGCATCACGCCCAAAAAATTATTTGTCTACGGAACTACACAAGCAAAATGCAAGAAGTACCACTTAAATATGAAATGCCCATTGTTGAACGGTATAGGTCATGGCTATATCATTGCAGTGTTACAGAAAACAATATGATGGGTAGCTTCAATGAAAATACAGTTAAAATTGGTAAAAACCAGAAGTGGTTTCAAAGGGGCTATTTTGCTATTTTTATCCATGGCTGAAATTCTCCTACGTAACCTCTGCAAGAACTTTCAAACAAAATGGTTCATGAGTAGGACAAGAATCGCATGCAACGGCGCATTCGAAGATAGAATTGGAACTCTTTCCACCCTTATTGCACGTTGCATTCACCAAAGCCATTATTCAAAATTTCGGATCCAGATCCGATGTCTTCCGTGACTTTAGATCTGATGTACCTGATGAAGGGCAATATCCACGAATATTTGGATCCAAGGTATCCGATCCAACCATCCCTAATTATAACAAATTATTTTCTGAGGATCTTCAGCTCCTGTCATTAAAGATTTCTACTGCAGTTATTAATTTTTTGACTTGTTGTTCTTATTTGGTAAGTACATTTACTATGTACTTACCTAATACACCCATGTCTCGTATAGCGCAAGGGATGCGTTCCTTGGGGTCTTTGCGCTATACGAATTTGCGTTGTACGAGAGCGTTTTAACATTGGGAAGATAGGGATGCGTTCCTGGTAGCATAGGTCTTGGGTATTGAATTTCCTCTAAAACATATACATTCCCATAAATAGCCTTCGAAAACATTATTTATATAAATGTTTATAGTTTAAAACATCTTTAAAGATAGTATGCACGCATTTGAAGACTTTTATTCACGTTAAAAAAAATTCTTACGTGCTTTTGAAATTCCCTCCTGTCGTGCGGGTAGGCTAACATCTGCTATCTCAGGGGTTCGTAATGCATTGCCGGCAGTTGACGATTTTTCAAACCAGTCTAAAAACAACTATTGTGTAACCCAGGCCCTTTTGTCGCTCATCAAAGAGGCAGGCAAATGCTACTTTGAATGCCATTTCATAGCTAGCGGAGTTTATGAATGATAAATCATTTTAATTTGAAGTCCTCCGAGTCATTAGCAGCTACGTGAAACAGTCTTTAAATGCCTTGAAATCTGACCCAGGTTTTCCTTCCCTGAAAATGAATGAACGAGAATGCATTCTTTTCCAAAAGAATATCGTCTCGTCTACACTAAAAACTAGTTGAGGGGGAAAATAGCCACTTTCAATCACAGCTTGGAGTTCATCAGAAAATGTTGTGGTGACTGCGTTATCAACACTTGCAGATTCACCTGATATCGCCGCACTGAAAATACCTGCTTGCCGTTTAAATTCTGGAACCAACCGGAGCTTTCACTAAATGTCTCGGAGCGATTACCACTCTCGTCTTTTTGAACTGATTCACTATTAACTTTCCGTATGTGTAGACCGCTTGGTTGAAGTTGGTGCGGCTGAGGTCACTGATGTTTTAACTTCGTCTTTATTCAGAATAAGGCATCGTGAGTTTAAACTTCCGCGCAATATCGCTTTGACGTTCTCCATTTTCAAAGCAATTTACCTCTTTCAATTTATCTTCTAGGTTTATGGTTTTCCTTGATATCTTCTTGATTTTTCTACCCGCATTCCTATTTTTTGCCATTTTCTCTTGGTTTTTACTCTGCATGGCTCTATCGAAATCACCTTCTACTGCTGAACTGCATTCTTGAGACGCAGAGGGCCTACGACTGCGGGGAGGGAACGAAGCTATTGTGTTTGAGACTCTATAGGGGACCCTCTTATATGTTGATGCTATTCATGCGCAACTTGGCCACCGCTCCATTTCTCCCCCGTGAATACCGATGACCTTGAAGGCTTTAGCGTAGACCCTCTACCTGGAAGTCAATCGCCCGATAACCTATGACGGCAAAAATTACGTCTCAACCAGTATTGCTTAAAAAAACTCATTCCCACTAGCTCCACGCTTAATTAATGATCTAAATTAACTCATTCTGTTAATCATACGAGATAAATTACTTCAGTAGGCTGGCTATCTGGACCCAATGACGAGTAATACTTTTGGCTATTGCACAGCAATGGATTTCGATTAATATATAAACAAAAAAGAAGATTTGAGGCAAGCAATAATATTAATATGCGTAAAATGATAGAAATTTTATGTGTACTTAGCGCAAGTTCACGTTTTATCACAAGAGCGTTTAAGATTTTTGATTAGGCTACACTGCGTTGCAATGTTTCCCCGAGGAACGAATTTGCGCTATATCGAAATTGCGCTAATCAAAATTGCGCTATATGAGACATGGGTGTACATGGTTCCCACTCAACCTAAAATATAAAATTCACGACTTTTTCCAGGTTTTCAGTCTAGATGTCGTCAAATTCACGGTTTTTAGATAAACCATTTTAGGCAGAAATATTGATTGCGTAACGATCATCGGCCGCAGGTTAAATAAAAATTTAACAAGACAGACGCTGTGAATACAAATGCAGCAATGAAAGTGCTACCTCTCATGACATCACATATCATTGGCAAAATTCAGCTCCCGCTAAAGGTTGTGGAGGGATCAGGGTGCCAGGGAAATTAAGAATTGTCTGAATTTTTGCCGGGGTTAATGAACTCTTTGGTTACCAGTCTCCTGGCTTTGGTACAGGCTTAAGGCCAATGTGTCATTATGGCACACAGACCAATAATTGCGCTTCGTACACTCGTGTGCAGATAAATGCGTGGACAGTGTCTGCGCATGACTGACCTTGAAACATGATCAACATATCAATTTTTCTTTTGCTCTTTCAATTGTAGTTCCAAAATCAAGTTTGAGAGATTTTTAAGGTTATATGATGAAATTCACGGCCTTTTCCAGTTTTTTCAAAGAAGACGAAATTTACTGCTTATTCACGGTTTTAAGGTTTACACAGTTGAGTGGGAGCCCTGCAAATAAGACCTAACAAGTAAGGGCTGAATACATTTCAAGACTTCAATATAATCTATCTATTTACATATGCTAAGGTTATACATACTACAATGTAGCAGAAAAAGTGCACCACAACACAGTGAGTCTCTCATGCAAACCAAGTTTCATTTAAACATGAAACTTGCCAGATATAAAATATTCATCAACTGACACTGAGGTAATTTTTTGCAATCAAAGTGATGAGTGGTTGAACTTCAAATATTTGAAATTCTGCCCATTGGCAAGTTACTATCATCATATGCACCTAGATTTAAAGGTAACTTTGTTTGCATTCTTGACATATTTTTATTTCAAGCATGATTTATTCAAAGACGCTGATGCAAAAATCAAACAACAAACTCCGTCTGCCTTAAAACTGGCAGTTTACATGACTGCATACCTCAGTTCAACAATAAGTCCAAATCTGCAGAATTTAAGTTTTACCAAATTCTAAAAAAATAAAAATGTTAAAAAACAAAATCAAAACAATATGTTGCATTATAATAGATCATGTTCACACATCTAGTCATAATTATAATTAACATTATAAGCTGTGTGAACACATATTTCTTACCTCCTAACTAATCTAAGATTTGTATCATGTAAATATTCGATAACTGATGGGTGCAATTAATTTCCATTCACAAAGCAGGAAATACTCCCTGTCATTCATTTTTCCATTACTATAATTAAGAAAAAAAACTTGGGGAGAAACAATGTTTTTTCAGGTAATAGGTAAATTGAAAATTAAATGTTTTATTTTCCTTAAATTTTGAATTCATGATGATAGATGACTTTTGATATTTTCAGTCTGTTGAAGAACTTGATTTCAAATTCTAACATTAAAGCAATTCAGAGCCTTAAGAGTTAAAATTCACAGCAATTCCATGTAAACTTCCTACTTACTTTTGAGAGGAGAACCCATTGCTGTCTGAGTCTCCATCTCTACGGTGAATTTGTTAGAATCTATTCCATTACTCCTCCCTCGATCTATGCATTTTTCCTCAGGGACGTCTCTCTCCCGGACTTGAAGCTCCTGCTTCATATCTAAGAAATAAAAAAGATAATATTAAAACCACTGAACAATAACTATTATGAGCTACAAATCGGAGAAGACTGTCTGAAGTCAGGAAAACCTAATGCCTATTAAAGATGGAAGGTAACATTTTCTCCCACACAAACTTTTCTATTGTTTGGTCAAAACTCATCTAGCTCAGCCCCTCGCACGTTAACACCTATTACCCCCATATTGATGATTGCCCTACAAAATGGAAAAAAACATATCCAGAGATATTTTTACTTCATACCTTAATTGGCCATTGGATTTCCTGCCTAAAACACATAATTTTAGCATTATATTTAAATCTTAGCTTTCTATTTCAAATCACAAGGTAAATCCATAACCAAGAATAAAAAAAAGACTGGATGAAAACATGAACTAGCCGTAATTTCTACTGTTCACATAGAGAAAGCCATCAATTAAATTAAAGAGAAGGCTGCAGGAGTGATGATGATGAATACAGAAAAAAATTGCTATAAGGAATTCCAGATAATATGTCCAAGAGAGAGAGGAGTTTTCAAAAGCAATATATATTCTTTTATTTTGTCTAGTTTCATCGTCAGGATCAGTTGAGGCCAAGGGGGATAAGAGGTGTGAAGGGGAAGAGCAAATTAAAGGAACGGGTGTGAAATGGAATGAACTATGGTCAGTGGAAAGGGAGTAATGAGAGAAGTGGTAACAAACGAAGAAGCAAGTAGGGAAGGCTTGAATCAAAGCTAAGCACACACTAATGTAGGCGGTTTCATGCACTAGGCAAATGGATCAGTAAGAATAAAAAAATAAATATAACCACTTCTGATACTATCCACCGTTATACCAACATTCTCAAATAGTAATTAATCAAATCTATTCTCCGTTCATTTTATCTTTGTGGGTGAGCTGATGTGACCAAAGCAAGAGGGGGTGAGGGGCTGGAAAGTTTCTCGACAAGTGACTTTCCCTTTACCAATCAGCAAACGTCAGGCGTGGCCTCAGTCAGTCGCTCTCAGACCTCCATCGAGTTAACATAATGGATCTGCTCATGGAGCAGTGTAGCCAAACCTCATGCGTTCTCCTTTTATGCCTTTGAGTATGCCTTTCACCAAAAATGCCTAATTCAGTATGGTAGCTAACAATGTCATGGGGCTTCTGTGAAAGGATTATCATCTATATCTTCCAATTGAGTAGGTCTGTTGTCTTGGTGCCGGGGCCAAATAACTGTGGCCAACCATGACTCACACATTTTTCGGGACTAAGCAGGGTGGCTATGTACATTTGGTGACATTAAGTTCACTCCTCCTCTCCCCCTCAGTACTACCACAACCACATTAGCGAAGCCTTCCGATTGTGTCCAGGCTCTCACAAAAGCTCACTCGCAGACATGAAGTGAATATAGTACAATATAATGAATAATGAAATGTAAGGTATATATATGTACACTTTCAGGTACCACCAGATCAACTATTTTTTGATCACTTCTCATTGATTTCAAGTTTTTCAGATGCTTAAGTTGCTACCCAGTAGGTATATGCATATGTAATTTTATGGATATTACTGTTAAAAAATAAAACCTTTAAGTCATTTTCTTTCACTGAAGTGAACTCAAAACCCCACAGACTGAGAGTTTCCCAATTTGGCCACCAGATGGCAGGGTTAGAGGTGAGTTTCACTTTGCCATGAATCTTCAATGTTACACCTGTTACTATGGTTGTTGATCATGCTAACGGAATGGAAATTTTGTGCCTGAATTTTGGATATTGGGAAGAAGTGGAATTTCTAGGTGGGCTGGGTCTTGGGATGGGTTAGAGCATGTTGCCTAAGTGAAAGACATTATTACCATATACTTAATTACATTCTATGTACTAAAAAGATTGAGTTTTTGAGCATATAGCCGAGAAATAAGGAAAATATGCTAAAAGAAACCGCAAATTTTCTCTTCCTAAATATGTTGCCACCTTGGAGAAATATATTAATAATGTTATTGACATCCTTGTTTTAAAATGATTGTTGTTACACCCATTTCCTCAGAGGAGATGAACTCCAAAGAGGCAGACATGAGACAACCCCTATTCTCCTATGGGCCTCAGGCAATTAGACAGATGGATGTCTGAAGAAACAGTCAAGTGCCTCATTTCCTTCGGAATGAATGCTAACACCAACAGAAAGCATGACATATACCTATGAAGCTTCCTCGTTGCAGTCAATGCATACTCTGGTCATGAAAAGCTACATTTTCTAGAAATTTATTATTATCTCAAGGCCTGGTTTCAAGATACAATAACCCATGCATATTAATATGTGAATGCATGAACAATTTCTAATGACAGGAAGAGATAGTGCACAAATGCTTGAACCAAATTAGAGCACGCTGTATATTCCAGTCAAACATAAAGTTGGGCTGTTACATGCTGCATTTGTAAATTCACAAATTCAATCATAAATTATTATTTACCATATATCAAGGGCTTAACACTGCCTTAAGCACAAATGCATCAAACATATATATAACCTATTTTGCATCAATTACAATTACCACCAAAAAGAAAATCCATATTTTCCGATTGTCTGCCTCCTAAGGAGAGCAGTGCACTGGACTAAGAATTAAGTAGGAACTTTAATACCAATGAACATGATATTATAAAGGTAATTACCTCTGGCTTCATCCTTCAGCCTCTGCACCATTGTCCTTAAACTTTCTTTCTCGTCCAATTCTGATTCAAGGAATGCATTTCGCTCAATAGCTAGATTTAGTCTCGACTCAAAATCTTCAACTGACACAAGCATTGCCCTGAAAATAAAAAATCGACGTTAATCAAGAACTAAATACAAGGCAAATAGAATCCATAAGAAACCCCTCTTACCTTTTAGCTCGCTCTAAATCATCGTTAGCTTGCTCTAACTCCCTAATATACCTATGCCATTCGTCTTCTCTACTACGATATCCAGAGAGTTGTGCTTGGATGTCAGAAATTTGTGCCTCCGTATCCTTTTGCACTTGGTCGAGTTTATCTCTAGTTGCCTCCAGTTCTAGCTGAAGACGATTATTGATAGAACATAGATCTCTGTTACGCTGGTCAACCTGGTCTAATTGAGCTTCCAGCTCTTGTTCCAACTCACGAGAATTCTCCTGAAATTCATCTAACTCCTCTCTCGCCTCTTGCATCCTAGAAAAATAAAAGCAGATATAATTTTGATATTAATAATATTATTGATGCCACACCCAGCAACTCAAACAGGAAAAATGGTTAAGTAATGCCTTTTCTCAAATTCCATTTATTTGAAATGACGAATGTACCTTGCACACTTAAAAGATCAAAATATGGCTTACTATGTAACACTAAAGCAGATGAAGTACAATCTTTACACCATTAGCACAATGAGTGATACACGCTAATAACAAATAATGTGGTGTTTGCACAATACTTGTCATTTTCACGTCTAAATTGATTGCCAAACATGAGCGAAGGGCAACGAAGTAGGTCATCTCAAACTTACTTCTACTGAAACGCTAACATATACAATCTCATTACAGTCATCGATTGAAAAAAAAATTAAGTACGTGTGACAAAAAACAGAAGCGCAATTACATACCCTTTTTGGTACTGCATTGCCAAACATTTCCAATATTGAATTTCTTCGTCTTTGCTAGAGAACTGAGGAACTTGATCCATTTCTGTATACTGTTGAGGTCACTACACGTGCACCAAGTCAATGTCCAGCGAAACACTGAAACACCTAATTTAACCGTCTTTGGAGCACATACTTTCTTCAAATATTAAAATGTCACCAGAACTTGTCCTTAAATAGCAATATGATTACTTTCACTGTCTTGTTCCCTCAGTCCAGCGAGACCACTATCATCCAAAACCAATAGTTGAGGAGTTTTAAAATACTGCACACCAATTTTTACACAGAGCTAAGCACCTTACGCCATAGCAAATTAATTGAAATACAACGATTACAAACAAAGACGACGGAGAAGATGACGTTTTCCTAAATTTAAAATGGCGACGACGTAACGGCCCCTTCGTTCGTCACAAATTCAAGAAAAACAAATGATGAGCAAATACCGTCGTTGTCAGACGGCAAGAGGTAAATTTGAAATTACTTGAAAATTATATGTTCTGGAGCTCAATATATTTTTCAATTCACAATACTCGCTTATTTATAAATGGATTTTATATTCGCTATTCTAATTAATCACTCAAGCGATCCTCCTTTGAAAATTTCCCTCTCTCATTTATTTACGTGTTCCTAATACAGTTACACAACACGGTTCCGTTAATTTATTCAAAAGTATGTACTGTGATCAACTATGGCTATAATTAGGACAAAAATATATTTATAGCACCTCTTACATGTAAAATAATTGACTACGCATACTAGCTACACTTACAGGAAATGATAGCCACCCGATACCCTATTCTATTTCAAACAGCTTTAGTACTAATCTAATTGTAAGTAGGTATCCATTAAATTGTTTAACTAAAACATCAAATTGATAGGGCGAGGAGTTGATGAGTGTGGTGAGGATCTGCAGCTGATCCACGATACGAACAAGGCTCTCCTCACCTGTGTATGTTTGAGAACTGAACAAAATTACCATTTTATCTAGGGTAAATTGGATACTCAAGAAAGGGGCTATAGCCCCCCCAGCCCCTCTCTGGATCCGCCACTGGTGAGGATGGATTTAATATAATGACAGGGGTGGATTCATAATCATTGCCAAACTTTTCCATCCAGGGGACGTTCTCAAGTGTAAAATTTTTACAGGCTGTGCTACGCTCTATTATAAATTCAACTCAAATTTTTCTCACATTTGGGACTTGTAGCTATATTCACTTGCATATCACTCCCTTTATATTTTTACAAGCATGCAAAAACTATTAAAATTTAAGAATATATGATAAAATTTGGGGGGGGGGGGCCATGACCCCCCTGAATGAAGGTAAGTTAAGGCAGATGCCTTCAGTGGCGGATACAGAAAAAACTCAAGGGGGGGGCGCAACATATCTTGAATTGTCTTTAATTTTATCGTAATAAAAGATTATCAAGTCACTGGCCGAGTATATGAAAATTTTATTTAAAGTGATTATAAACATGTAAAAGACAATGCCATCTTATGATATAAAAAAGTTACAATTGTGGTTTTGCAATGTTCGGCAATACATGCGGACCCGCAAGGGGGGGGCGCGCGCCCCCCATCTGTATCCGCCACTGGATGCCTTCCAGGTAGAGGTGCATGAAATGGGAAAGGTTCTGGGAGTAAGGCAAGCTCCATGCTATTAGATAATTTCTCATGTTGTAATTTCCCATTGGATGAAATTACAGTGGAACTTGGTTATGACGTCATCAAAGGGACCAGAAGATTTTTAACATTATATCCGAGTCACGTTATAAAAAAAGCAGCCTTAAATCTGAGTGACACAACTTAACATTGCACAAACAAAACAACTAACAACGTGTAAAACAACTGTCAACATACACGATGCTCACAAGGAGGTAGGTAGTGATGTGACTGATGATCTACCATAACTAACGAAACAAACAATACAATACAGAGTGCCTGTGTCAGTGACCTTGTAGAATGCAGGGGTGGGAAGGGATAAGACCCAGGTATGCGGGACAGCCCCCGCTCCCTCCAGACACCAATTAAACAAGAGTTGCATCCCGTCACCTGCTCAGCGTCCATCTTGTGACCTGTTTTTGCTTATGATTCTTCTACACATGGTTTCTATGAACTTTTGAACATAATACAATCACACTACCACTTTTGTAACCTAAGAACGGCAGAATTTTTGGCGCTATACCCGAGCGTCGCAATATTTGTTGACGATATAAACAGGTTCTCGTACAACGTAAAATGTTCAATTTTGGCTGGTCTGAATAAAATGTGACGTTAAACCCAAGTTGACGTTACAGCCGATGCTGTTATAACCAAGTTCCACTGTATATACATTTAATTCCTTAGGGCAAATGTGTGGTTGACTCCTATACTTTTGGCTTTACTTCAAGGAATCACATAATAGGAAATGAAAATTCACTAAGTACATTTCTACCCTCCTACTTACTTTCCATCCAAGCTATAACAACACCATCATGTTATTATCAAGGAAATACCTATGCTTATAGCCAAGAATATGCCTTGATAATGACAGACCACTGCCAAAATCCCTGCCTAAAGCATAACGTTTTCAACAGTTGGAATAAAAGTATCAACAATTTCATGCTGATACTTTCATTCCAACTGTTAAAAAAGTTATGCTATAGGCACCTCTCCATTGAGCACCCCTCCTCACTTGAACCCCCCATCCTCTTTATAAGGTCCACTCACATGAGGTAGAGTTCAGAAAAAAGGAATGAACAGATAAATAGCTGACAGCATAAGTTTATGCTTGAATTTTTACCTTGGGAAAAATAGACAATTCAATTAGAGAAAAACAGCTAAGAGTAAAATAACATGAAACAGTTTAACTTTTATGCAACTAAAAATCTTTATGAATACCCTTTCCAAAAATGTCTAGCCTTAATTCATTCAACAAAAAAGAAGAGTAACTTCAAAAATAAAAACATTACGTACTGCTGTAACAGAATGAACTGCCACCCTTGAACTGCAACTATTTTGCCCTAAGGTAAATCTGGCTCTGCAAATTAGGTCATAACATGACACCATTTTGCGGTCATAGTGAGATCGTCTTCAATGAAAGTGAAACATAGAGAAAGGGAAAGTGGACAGAGTGAAGGGGAGAGGGAAGGGCAAAGCTGGATTAAGGTTTATGAGATGAGAGGGGGATTAGAACTTTCTGTGGTGCCTCACTGGTATGCAAACCCTCTCAGAGTTAATGTGACTGCTCATAGACATGCGACTTTTAGATATTCTCCAATTACCTTTAAAAATTATTTGTTGAGCTGGCAATTTAAGTACCTACTCACCAAACAATGACTTCCATATTTCCTTTTCTATCACATTTTTTTAAAAATTGTCTCCCTTCCTCCGTTAATCCCTCACTGCGGAAAGGGATCCATATATTTACCTACACAGTGGTGTCAAAGTTTTAATATGCATATTGTATTTTCTGAAAGGCAAAAAGTAATGAAACTAATTCTAAGAGGAAAAAATCGCAAATTGTTATCATCCATGTAGACCATTGGATTCTGCATTTGCCAAGGAGAAGATGGTGATTTTCTCCTCCTATCATTAGCAAGTGGCCAATCTCACTATGCTGGACTTGTCAGCATGAGATTTACCAAATGCCCCTAGCAGTGTTAATGTCTCTCCTTCAGTCACAGTTCGGTGGTGAAAGAATGAACCTCTACCCTCATTGTTAATGCCTTAAATGGACAGTGGGATAGCACAGAGGTTTGGAATATCAGAGATTTAGATTATGTATTGGAGATTGAATACAAAAGAAAGTTACAAAATGTATTTGGACACTATAAATCCTTATTGTGAAATACCAGTCCCTCTCTTGATTCCTAGGATTTAATTGACAGCCATTGCTCATTTCTATATGTACACAATTTACAGATACTCAAGGAAACATAAGCACCAATCAGTGTACCTTTGTAGGAGAATCTCGTTCTTCTGGTACAATTATTAACACTCCCATATTCCATTCCCTCAATTGCCGAAGGAGACCTTCCTTGCTCCTCACAGTCACAATACATTCTTCACTCCACTCAGGGATGCCAACTTACAAAAAATATTGGGGGGGCCAAAACCGGTGATCTTCCCCTGAGAAATTTTATAAGTACATAGTGAGTTTGAAGCTTTTTAGAAGAGCCATATGATCAACATTAGAACCCTGATAACTCTAATCTTGATATCTAGATATTTCGGGGAAAAACGGCAAGCCAGACACCTTTTTTCCTCACACCAGTAATGAATTTTGGGGGGCTCGGGCCCCCTCACGCCCCGTGGAGTGCAGTGGCGATACCCTGAGGCAGGGTGGCACCACTGCACTCCATCCTAAGTTTGGCATGAGGTCAGAGCTCATGCCAGACTTAGCTACTGGCATGTTACACATTGAGGGCCAGTACCTTTCCCCAGGCACCACCTCACATGTTGTGGCCTGGGAGAGGCTTTTATTTAAGGGTTTTTTAGGGCACCATAACCTCAGACTTCCCTTGAGCAGTGAAACTATTTCTAGGGTGTGACCAGCATGGAAGCTTTCACCTCCTGTCTATGGATACTTTCACACTATTTCTCTCCCTTGATCTTAATAATCTCATTGATGAAACCTCTGGAAATCAAAAATTAATTTAATGCAATTACTTCAAACACAAATGAAAAAAGTATTTAAAATTGAACTCCATAACCGAAACAGTAATTTAAATGTTGTATGCAGGAAAACATTACTGTACATACTGTAAATTTTGATGCAAGGGTTTTTGCAATTAAGGTGACAATATTTTTAACATGCATACGAAGAAAATAATTTTCTTCCACCAATATGTACTTAGATCTTACAGGGACATACAAATTAGAAACACTGTGCTCCCACCAATGTATTTACTTATATAAATATATCTTAGCAGTAGCAGGGCAAATATATCACCTATTGTAAATTTTAAACAAAAAAACCTGTCATCAGTTTTTTCAAGCAATTAGATAAGTTAGGTCACCCAATGATATTGATAAAACCTCCCTAAAAGCAAATCTGACACCTCAATCCACTCTCATAAAACCCACCAGCAGGCATCAACCAATTTTCATTACCACCAGTAGCTGAAAAATGCCATATCCTACCAAGCTGTCCCCTGAAGTGACCAATGAATTTAATGCCCTTTTGAGACCAACTGTGCAGCATGGGTTGGTTTTGGGGGATAAAGTTCCCCTCCCAGAGTTCAGAGAAGTCATTATAAAAATATATCAGCGTGGCAAACTTTGAAACTATTATTAAGAATGACTCAAATAAAACAACTATTCACACAACCTGAGCACTTTCAATTTTGTCTATTATTATAATATACTTGGTCACTTATTTTAGGTAATTTTACTAATATTTCTTATAGACCAATGAAATATCCCTCAAAGCCGTATGACTCACCATTTTTAATCATTTACCCTAGAAATCATCCTAGGATAGGGCCCCCACTTGCCCCAGCAGGTATTCCATGCCCCGCAAAACCCTCAGCACTAGTTACACCTAATACTCCAAATCCTTAACTCCTAGCTGCGCCCCTATTTAAGCCAACCCGAAACATTAGAAGCCAATACACTATACTGCTACCATGAAGTTCAGAGATTGCCAGACATCCCTGTGGAACATAGTATGCATTTGGATCATCAAACATTGTAAGTCATCCCATACCTTCTTTCACAGGATCCCAGATTGTGATACAAACTTAGTGCATAAGAGAAGGAAAGTGAAATGACCAATAAAGAAGATGAAACCGAAAATGGACCACGTGATCACCTCAATTGACACATATCTAAGGAAAAGATCAGCACCACATTGTACCATCATGACCCTGACCATAGTTGAGGAAACCAGCTGGTTGAACAATAAATTTCCGGCGATTCCTTGCAAAATTAGCCAGTGTCTAGAAAACTAAAAGATGTCTTACACAGTAGAAGTGTGAGATATTCACCCATAATACCTGGAAGCACTTCCCACAACCTTACCCTTGATTCTTATGGGACATGACACCCCATTAAAGGAAAAGGTTCACCAAGAAATAACCATGACCATTGCAAAAAGTGAACTAAGACAACCGTAGGAGACTACCTCCAACAATGACTTCGGATCACTATCTCAGTACACAAGAAATCTCAAAATAAGTTTCTCTGACGTAACCAGGATAACCCCCCCTCATCTAGCTTAGAAACTCTTTCTGGATGAGAACATATTGATGCACTTATCTTCTCAATCAAAGGGAGCAGCAATGAAGCAAAAATTTAGCCTTGTAATATGAAAAGATGAGGAAGTAAATTAAAACCACAATTAACAATGCCAATATCATTTATTCAAAAATGATACACTTATGATGCAGCTGTAGCAGTCGCAGCTGCTGCAGCTTCCTTGATTCTGTCCTTCTTAAGAGGACCCATGAAGGTAGCCTTGTCGGCAGCAGTTTGGAAGCGACCATGACCAAATTTGGATGATGTATCAATGAACTTCAGATTGATCTTCTCCAAAGCGGATCTCTTTGTATGAGTCAGCAGTGACTGAAAGAGGAAAAAAACAATCCATTACCACCCATTTCCCACTTAACAGAAAATGTTGAATTATAAAACAACATCAGTCCTATCATTAAATATCACATTGAGTCATATTTCAAATGTCTTGGCTCTATTAATATCATCACGTGAATAAGGCAAGAAATAAAGAAGGGAAAAGTCATTACCTTCCTCAAGGTGATCACCCTCTTCTTGGGACCCATGCAACAACCCTTAAGCATTACATAGTCATTATTAACCTCACCATAGTGAGGGAAACCTCCCATGGGAGTGATTGTTTTCTCAGTTAAATCATACTCAGTAGCTGCATTATTCTTCACCACCTGTGGATCAAAATGATTAACCATTAATATCATTGTGGACACCAATTAGGCTGAAATGATACAATCAATACACTTCCTTTTACGGAAAGGACAGTGTGTATAGTGGGATTATTACATAAGTTGAAGGAAAAAAATCTGTAGTAAAAAAATAAGTTTCACATGTGGCTCAGGGAAAAGGCACTGGTTTCCCTCTCTTTATTGCATGATTTTCAAAGGCAAATGGTAGACACTATTTAGCTTCCTCTTTTGTGTGTAAGACAACCTTTGGTTTTTAATACAGGGTAAATGAAGTTAACAATGAGTACTGTGTGAGGATGTCATATCAGGATAGGCACGAAAGGCATGAAATTAGCACAGCTGGCCAACTGTACCAGAGAAATAAAACAATTTAAAGGCTGTAAGGAATGACAAAGCCATTAAGAAGCCAACTGAAAAAAATGAAGGGATAAAGAGAATAGCACAGAGAATTAAAACAAAATGAAAAACTCGTCATACCTTGCCATCCTTCGTATGAATTCCCTGCCCAATGCGATAAATCTTCTTGTTCATCTCAGTCCTATGATGATAGCCCTTTTGACCAGCTCGTGCAACAGTGAACTGCACTCTTGACGGATGCCATGCACCAATGCAAGCCACCTTGCGCAAACCCTTGTGAGTCTTGCGAGGCAGCTTCTTTGTGTGCCACCTTGATGTAACACCTGGAAAGATTAGCACAATTAAACAAGGCTTACAACAGGCAGCAGGAGCAAACTGCAAATAAGTGTCAGTAGGAAGGCAGCATGTGAACATCCACATTTAATTCAGTGCGCGATGCATTCATCATTAAATTTATACAAACAAAGCAATATTCAGAAACTAACCTTTGTACCCTTTGCCTTTGGTGACACCAATGACATCAATCATCTCATCCTGAGCAAACACTTGAGACACTGGCAGAGGCTGCTCGAGATGCTCACGAGCCCAGTCAACCTTCTGTTCGATGGTGCCACCATTAACTTGAATCTCCATGATGTGGGCCTTCTTTTGGCGCTTCTTCAACAACTTCATCTGCAATATCAGGTATCAGTATAAAATACACTGGTCATCAAGTTAATTACCCCACCAACAAAACAGGACCATCATCAAAGCACTTTCTTCGAAAGCAGACATTGAATTTCCCCTAAATACCAACCACTTCACAAAAAAACAGCCAGTACACTCAAACAATATTTGACCAGTAGCCAAATTCAAGTGGCCAACTTTCAGGACTCAAATAGTACACAAATAAAGGCATGAATTCTGTGCAGAGTATTGCTGATACAGGTATGAATTAAATTATTGCCAAACAAACAATTCAATTTACGCACAACAAAAGCTATGCCTAACTTCCACCTACCTACAGTAAATAATGATGCAAGCAGTCGAGAAAGGCATGATGATTGTGTAAAACTGACTCAACATTATCAATACCATCTTCTCACATTATATAGCCACTTGAGCTTCTTCATTATATGTCAAACGCACATACTAATGAAGGTCAATAACCAGCTAATTACTCAAAGGAATCAGCAAGGAACTCTACAACAATTCTCAGTAGCTAAAAATTACTTCAATACAGTTTCATTAAATCTAGTTAGTTAAAGTAACAGGTTCAATAAATCTGAAGACCAACTATTTCTTTAATTTTCCTATCGGCTGCTTAGAAACATGGAATAAAATAGTTTTTGGCCTCATCATACAATTAGTCAAGCTTTTCAAGTACATGTACTCTACAATTTGAATGATTTTGCAAAGGCCACTCATGATTAGTGGCACTGCACGCATCAACACAAAAATAGCAACATGAAAAACCATGCTAAAGTAAATTACTGCTCCTCAACAGAAATTTAAGTATTTCCACCTTGCAATTCCAAAAAAATTTCCACCACATAACTAAATTCCTATGGCAATTCCAAAAAATGTACACAACATGGTTTGTCTCCAAGGTCATAACTCAATGAGCTACTGAAGATTATGGAATATGCTGTGCCAATGCTCACTCAGTCAAGGTAAGCATCAGTTACTATAAGATACTGAGGCAGGGTTGCTCCAATCCTATGGAGTCCATTAGCCAAACGAATGAGCTTGAGGAAGCACATTCTAGTATCTACAACATGAAATTAACACTAAAAAACCTATATTATAAAACTTCTTACCTGTGTATGAGCAATCACTCTAATGACTTTGCAGTATCTCTTCATTTTTGCCAGGTCTTTATCAATCTGCTTACGCCCTAGTTCATCTTGCCACTTCTTTGAGGCTTTGGTGAAAGCCTTCTTTTTGCACTTATACCTGTAGAATTCATAGAAACAAATAAATAGAGGGTAGCCTCATCACTTGAGCGGAGACTCAGCCCTCTTCCCTGTCACGGGGTGAACCCACATCCAGGGATGTGGCTCTCATCAGCCAAGAGCTGAGAGGAGAGCTGACAGAAATTAAAAAACAACTCATAACCAAGTGATTACACACAAGCATTCAATGAACCACAAACATACCAGTTCTTGTAAAATCTCCTTCGGCACTCTTCACTCAAGTGTTCAGCCCACACAGTCACTAAACCCCTCAAACCATGAGGAGTCTCAATGTAGCCCACAATTCCAACAATGACCATTGGTGGGGCTTCCAGTATAGTAACTGCCTCCACGATTTCCTTCTTGTTTACCTCTGCAAAATAAAAAGTTTACGTTAATAATAATAAATGATGGGATAACCATCAAAATAAGTATTTTATCTTAATTCTGACTACCATTTATTAAGTTTCTCACTGCAATGATGAAAAATGAAAGGAATTTGCAACAGCAAAGATTATACAACAGAATGGATAGAGTATGAAGATTTTCAATATAAGGCCAACGCAGCATTACTGAACATGCACTGGTGTGAATAGTGAAAAGTCAAAAAAAGACCTGGAATTGGACAGACCTTGACAGTAAAATGGATGCATAGGAGAAGAGAAGATGATAGTGAGAATAGAAAATCATTCTGGGGTGATTTGAAGGAAAAAAAAACTGAGTGGGCCACTAATGAATGGGAGAAATTTTAAGACTCCCTGAATATTGGAGAAAGGCACAGATTTGGTTAAATGCAAGCCAACAGCTTTGGATGAACTACAGAGATAAGAGATAGATAGCAGATAGAATAGAAAAATATAGGGAGGATGCCACGGACCAGCCAACTGCCAGAGCTTCCAATGAATACACTACACACCCAAATGATGTTTAGCCAAAGTTAACAGTATCCCCATTTCCAGCCTCTTGGATTGTCAACACACATGAAAGTCACAGCAATGACCTGGATTCAAATACAGGACCCAATGGCCAAAGATTTAACGATAGTGACACACGATATCATGTTTGCAATGCACATCTGTCAGTACGGCCATCCCAACAAATGAAAACTGTCCTAGCAATATTATGAAATACCAGATGTTCTACCTTCACATTACACCAAGTTTCCCAGAGGCCCCAAAAGGTCTCACTTTCCATGCCGCTATCCTCAGAATGCAATAACATTTCATTGATGTAGTCAGTATACCAGTATACATTCCAGTAGTCACCATTCAGATATATACTTTACTAAACATAGAGAATAAAACCATAGAATGTGGAGACCCAGCAATGATTAAATAATTTTTAATCTTGATACAATGACATTTATGACTGCTTCTTGACAGAAATTCAGGGCAATAATTAAGCTCAAATATTGGCATTAAAAGGAGTCTACTCCCACATAGAAACCATGCCTGTCAACCACCTGAACTCCAGGTAAAACTTTTGTAATTAGTATTGCTAAAATTTCCCAAACATAACACATTCTTTAACCAGTCATAAATAAATCTGTTTAAGAAGTTTCTACTGATAGCAAAACTTCTCAATAAATTAATTCCACGCCCTAGATTATTACAGATTACATTGAAACTGACTATACGCTCAATGCTGAAAATAGCCATCTCATGAATCAGCAGTAGCATTAGCAATTACGACTACACACATCAAACAATTACACTCACAAGAAATATTGCAGGTTAATATGGCAAAATTAAACAATCAAACCCCATGACATTTTTCCATACATATTATGAGTTATCTAGTACATTGATGCCCTACAATGAAGATGTGAAATGTAGCATTGAGACAATGGCAGGTCCTGCACCCCTTTAACTCTTGGATATAACTCATGACCACTCAGCCTTACATAAAATACTTCAAGCACATGCGAGGAGACATCCTAATCCAAGACGACGAAAAGATGGGATTAAAATACCAATAGATCCGAGACGAGCCTCACCAGAGGACAGAATGTGAAGAGTAGTAAAACTTACGTTAGTCCAGTACTTCCGGTAGAACTGTGCTTTCGAGTGCATTTCTCTGCTAACCATAAATATCAGTTTCACCGTTAACCCAAAGTACCAACAAAAACCATCAGGGATACTTGAAATGCTGCAGCGGATTGCATTCATATAGGTAATGCAAGAGATGGAAACGCGTGGCTTAACTCACAGAAGTAGTGAACAAAATACTTGCGTAAGTGATACCAAAATTTCGTACAATGATACCCGGACCGCCACCGGGTCACGAACTGCCTAAGTTTCGATGCCCGATTAGGCCATCGTCCACACGTCCCTGAGGACGACGGCCGTGTCGGACATCGAAACGGCTAGTTATGCAATTCCTGTCCTGGTGCGATCCCGAGAACATTTAAGTCTATTCGCCGGGAAAGCACTATTTCCTGATACTACAACCTTTCATTATTCCACTTAACATGAGATGCCTACCCTATCACCGATCATTGAGAAGGTGGTTACATCTGCTTACTAGAATTAAATGATCTTCATAATAACCAGTAATCACGAAAACGGTTCAGTCAGCTACGTGAGACCTCGCAAACCAAACACCAGGCCGTGTGGCACGGGACTAAACACTTAAAAGAGTACGTATCATAACCATATAAGCGCGCTCGCGTACAATAACATGTTAGAAGATGAAAACTCGCCTAACCCAATCTGGCTATCCCATATTATTGCAAGAGTCATTTCTAAGAGATTGGAATAAAATAATACACCACGGCATTACCGAATTCGATCCCCGGAGAACGATTGCGAAACAACTCTTACTTCAAGAAATTCACAGAACATGGCCAATTAGAAATTCAAGTAGGAAACTCCAACCTCTTTCCGATTCAACGGCACTAATTTACAGTAAACGGTACTGAACGGTAAAATACTGTAGGAAAGTGATTGTTTGAAGTCGAAATCCGGATTGTACCTCTTGTAAAGTAATACCCTAATTTCCGAAGCTCCACGTGCCAGAATTCATCCATCCCACGTTAATGCTATTCGGGAGTATTATCCTGCCCACAAATTCAAAAGTACACGAAAAGTTAATTTCACTTCGACCATCACCCGCGCAACAGCCTACCTTGAGACCACGTGGTGTCAAACCACACAACGCAAGAAAATAAGTTGAACCATACATTCTGCAAAAAATTGTATCCAGCATGGTTTGCCTCCCTGGTAACAGTCCAATGGACTCCAGAAAGGAAATGGAATATGCTGGACCCTCACTCAACTCGAGAAGAGCAGCTCGGTTGATCTATGATGCCGTGGCAGGATAATTGCACAAAATCAAACAACTCCAGAGCCACTTAAAGGTTCCACGAGGCAGTGGAAAACCTTCAGCATCAATATTGTAAACTACTACATTGCATCCGTCATTATGACGAATAGAAGTCGCGATTACGTTGTAAGTGAACTTACTTGACCCGGGTCGATCGGCTTCCCTGACCACATGGGTCATTCCAGCTTTATATCCAATAAAGGCAGTAAGATGAACTGGTTTCGAAGGATCATCTTTGGGGAAAGCCTTCACTTTACCACGGTGCCTTTGAGATCGCTTCTTAGGATAGAAACCCATTGACCCATGGCGGGGCGCGCTGAATTTCCTATGGGACTGAAATTCGGAAATAATTAGAGCAATTCTAACACATGAGAACTAAAACAGAATAGATTACATCATTCAGACCGCCCTAGAATATCATCCTCAGATAGGAACCCCTATCGGATAAAGTTTTCTAAATCATCATGGTAACGACACACGTGGCGTGACATCCAAAGTTGACGTTAAAAAAACAATATTATCCAAAATAGTTGAAAACAATTATAATTGGGAAAGTGAAACGTCATTAAACTTGTAATAAACTGATCTTAAAATAAAAAACGGATGCACGCACATAACATTAAATATCTAGAGATACACGTAACGTCTACTCACCATGGCGAACAGAGAACGACAGAGACTTCTTCCACGTAACAGCCGGATATAAAGATTTTATACCGAAACCAACATCTGCCGCTAGGTGTCAGGAATATCAACAGATGAAGATCGAAACAAAGAAACTGTGTAAGGCGGCGTTATGCACCCTCGTATTTGGCCGTAGTATCCTGATCATAAGACCAATTTTAGGGCAAGTATTGGAAATTTCAGCGATATTAACCAACGATAAATCAGGATGGGTGACGATGCAGGTTTAAGAAGTCCCCTCGCAAGATTTTTCCACTCAGTCGGCTCTGTTATAGATGCTCCTGTGGTGTGGTTTCGCGGTAAGGATATTATGATGAAGGGACCCCCACAGTTCTGAAATAGTAATGCTGTTCATCGCAAATAAACTTAATTTACAGAAAAAATTGTTGAGCCCAACCGTCCCACTTACTACTGGTATCATCAGAAGTTTCGCCGTGTACCAACAATTGACCAGTGCTACACGGACGATGTCGTTTGCCAAATGGAAGCCAACTTACAATTCAAAAGAGATAGGTTTGTTTGATTGATATTTACCGTCTGTATTGCGTACATATATACTATAGAAACATATTCCTGTGTTTTCTAGTAATTATTGTACTTCGCAATGACTTGTTCGTTATTTTTCTGTATTTTAGATTGGTTGATTCGTCTGTCCTCAACATATTGAGAATGCGATTCGAAGATTGTACCTTATATGAAGGTCCAAATGCTCCTGCGAAATGTAAAGAAATTCTTGAGCAGTATGAAAAAGCAGCGGAAAATTGGTTTATCAAATGTAAGTTGTCGCTCTTGGTTATTTCCTTGTACTATGGTTTCTGCCGTAATTGTGTACGGTATGTAAACATCTATAAAGAATTGGCTTACCGTACTTTTCCGCAAAAATGTTGTGTGTCAAAGTTTCGTATCGAGTTACGCGAGCGAGATTTGGGGATTAGGAAGATAGTTGTGCTGTATGTAATATAAAGCATTCATTATTTCAATATTCTGGCTTTATAGGTGTTGAAATTTGAATGTTTATTTTGTGGTTTCTAATGGTGTATCGCTTTCTCATTTACCACAGACGGTGATTTAGGAGGATACGGAGGTGCTCGAGAAGCTTATATGAAGCAGAAACATAGACTTATTTGGGAACGTCGACACGGACCAGTTGGATCTGGAAATAAAGAAACTGCCGAAGGAGCTTGAATTTTTTAAAGTTAATGTAGAAGGTCATGGGATCGAGATTTGTAGACGAAGAAAATTATCTCTTGTCAGTGGTTTACTGCCCGTATGTATATAGTGTTGTTAAAATTCAATAAAAGTTTTAAAAGAATTTCAAATTCTTATGTTAAAACATCGTTTTTGCTTAGAAAATCCAGTTTATCCGAGGAAGGATGTCACGATCATCTTTTCATGTTAATGGATTTTTGTTTGTATTTATCTATATTAACTTGAAGTATTTGTACGTACAAAAGCTTTGAAAATCATTGTATTTTGTCATTGGAGTAGATACCTCATTTATATTGAAAACAAATTTATACTTCTCTTAGTCTTATATTTCAATAGTCAGTTGAAGCAGTAAATTTACATCAAAAGACCTCCTTAAGGTCTTTGTACTAATTTCCCTTGGTACAACTTGGAGCTTGCTTTTTAGCTCTTGGACTAATTATTAACTTTAACATGAACTACCTACTGTATATTATGATGACCTTTTTCCTTAATGCATCTTCATTATCTGGTTACAACATCAACGTAAATCCTCGGTGGTTACTTCCTGGACTCAGCTATGAAAAATAAGTACTTTTCTTAAGGCCTGTTTATGCGGTACATTAACATGTACGGGTTAATGTCTAAGTAAATGTATAAATGCAAAAATGTACCATGTAGTACCACCCAACTTGTGCGAATGCATGCACAGAAAATAGAACCTGTTCTAATTTGGTTCAGGGATTTGGATATGTTCCGGTCCACAAAAATCATTCATGCAAACAGACATTAACTCGTACGTGTTAATGTGTCGTGTAAACAGGCCTTTAGATCTCATGATGGAGGACACCAACATGCACCCTAAAATATTGCATTTTCACAAATGGCGCTCCCTCGTATTTTTTTCTTCTCCTGTTTGACTACTTATTTCCTTTTGGCTATAAGTCCGTAGTTCAGATGTGACACTAATTTTCAGTTTATTACGACAAGGTTTTTCAATTTTGCTACTAATGGCACTTCCCTGATAGGTTTTAGTGTTTCTTCATACTTGAAAGTCTTCATATCTAAGTTAACTTCTTCCAGGAGGAGTTCATCTTAGTAAGAACTAAGTCCATCATTTTCACTTGGCTGAGTATCAGCTAAGTTGTGCTTCAAAGTCAGTAAAATATCTCCTATAATTCGGAAATGCAGGAACCTGGTTAGTGGCCTGCATTGTGGCCACAAAAAATGAAGGCCTGTGACTCAATTCCCAGTCCAGGAGAATTTTTTCCCCCAGGTATTATCTGACCTTATTTATGCTTACTACTAATTTTCCACCACTACCTTTTAATCATTCCCATACTTACCTCAGAGGTGAATGTAATACAATCATGATTTATCGATTTGACTCACCTTCCACCTCACATATCTTATCCAAAGATAATTAGTGTTTCCTGTGCATTTATAAGAAAACCTTTTTTCTACCAACTTACAGCCTGTTTAAACAGTATATTAACATGCACAAGTTAATATCTTAATGCATGAATACGAGAATGAATGCCACGATCCTCCTTGTAACCACCCAACCTGTGCGAGTGCATGGACAGAAAATGAAACCTGTTCTTATTTGATTACCTAATACATTTGTACTTGTTCCATTGTAGTCCACTGTCGTTCAATCACACAATTAGACATTTACCTATGTGCATTAATGTATTGTGTGAACAGGCCTTAAAACATGGAAAATGGATTTCCATGAGTTTGCAGAAATGTTTATGTTCAGGGAAAATTATTTCCTGGATTCTGTAATTATTCTATTTACTTGCTATGAAAGTGGCTTTAAAAGTCATCCCGCTTTCATCGTCTGGCCTAAGATGACGGAAACTAAATTTTTCCACCATTTACAGTGCAGCAAATATGACATATTTCTGATGTATCTTAATGGAAAATTTTGACATTTTTGTCATTAGAAACATATGTCGTACTTGACATTAGCAAAAACTTAGTTGCTGAAGGTCAAGATTATCAGGGTAAAGTCAGAGGATCTGAAATGGGTCAGTGGAACATGTCAAGCCAGGAAATCTTGTCCTTGGCATCAGGGAATAATATTGCCATAACATGAGAATAAAAAGGTCTGCTTTGCTTAGCTGGCTGAGGGCTTTGTTTTTTCGACTTCTATTTACCCAGGTTGTCTGCGAACCTTGAAAACCTGGATTACAAGGGAAATTTTGATCTTTAATAAAAACCTGTGGAATTCAATGAGTGTCCTAAAAAATTGTTTTTGCCGGACGCTGCAGGCAGCCCAATATGTTGATTTCTGGTGATGCACTCAAAGCAAAGGAAAAAAATCATTAGAGCATTTTCACATAAATGGAAATCTCTCAATGGATGGACCTCTTCCAATAATTTTCCATGAAAAGAATTTTCGGTTTGAATAGTTGCTTCCTTCGTATTAGTCTCATACTTACAGGTTAAATTTGGAAACTACTTCGTAGGACTCTTAGTTCATTGGATTTCAGTTCTAGGTCACTGCTGTTTCTATCTGGGGTACTTCTAGGAATGAAATTCACTGTCATGTTGACAATATTTAAGGTATGAATCTTTTGGAGGAGATAGTAAAGTGTCTACCATAGTAATATTTGTAAAGATCAGGATAATGTGATGATTCCAGTGTCATTTTTTTTTTCCTTGTATGAGCTGTGCTGTGGTGAGTCTGTTATACTCCAGAAGCAGTACATATTTTCCCTAAAATGTTAATGCTTAGGACTTAATGGCACTCTGGAAAACCAAGTGATTTCTCAGGAAAATATGGAAATCCCAGGAAAATTTGTGTACTTTGCCTTGATTGAATGGAGGGTGTTATTGAGTCAGGGGAAATGAAGATTTTTGTTTGGGTAAAGTCAAGGACTTTGAACTTGGGTATCTTGAAACAACCGTAAAAACCCACCTGGATTTTCCAGAGGATCCCAGCGGTTGGGGCCATAGGTAGGCCACATTTAGAAAATGGCGCAGGAGCCCAGGTTTTTGTTTATTAAAAGATTGTGAAGCATCACAAGTTTATCTTTAAACATGCATTTTGTGTGGTGCTGGCTGCCCTGCTGCTTCACCATGGTCATATTCTTTATTTCCACATATACCTGTGGTATTTGTCTCAAATGAAATTCATTGATGTTCAATACTGCCGTCATTTTTCCTCTTTGAACTGAATAGAAATTTCTTGACCAGCATTTTTTTCTCTTGTAAATACATGCTAAAGGTGGAAGGTCCGTACTACAGTCAAACCTCTTTATAACAAACTTCGTGGAACTAATTCAATTTTTTGTCACCCGGTGGTATTTGTTGTATCGTGATCAGTGCTAATACAATAAAAACTCATTATGGAATGAATGATAAATATTTTGGAATTCACTCAGCAGATGTTATTTGCTCACAATTAGAAGATAAAACTTTATCTTTGAAGATGATTAATAAATTTTCACATGACATCTTTGCTCTTGACATCATGTCATGATTATAGTTGCTCTGGAACAAAATTTTTTGTCTTGGCCATGAATAATTATCACGCACTTAGTGATTTAGCTCTAAGTTTAGTGAGGGCAGAGCTCACTCCAGTCATAGCCACAGGTAATTGGGCAGGGTGAATTTTCATGCATTCAAGATATGGGGGCCAGTTCTTTTGTAGCCAACAAAATTCCACTGAGAAGAAGATACTGTGGCAGTTCAATTGTAAGAACACTGGATAAAAATTCAGGAGATCAGGTTCGAATTATGGTCAGTGAAAATGATTTTTCATCTGTTGAATTTTTGCTCTTTAATGCACCAAGTTATGATTGAAATGAAAGCTATATGGAAATGTGCATGACCGGTTTTTTTTTGCAACTGAATATGCACCTTTTAATAATTGGAGTTGAAGAGTATAAATGATTGGTGGTTTTCTGGTGCATCAGTTCAGTCTATTTTAGTTCCAGCTTGCCAGTTCATATTAAATGAAGGAACTGGTGTGCTGAATAATCAATTAATACCTGCAGGTTCAGCAAAGCAACTCTGAAATTTGAGTCTCCAGAGCATAACAATAGCTCGCAAGATTGTTCTAAAACAAACAGAACCCTTGAGCCAGGGCTTTAGAAAACCACTTGACCTTAAATCTCCTGTTCACCTCGTGAAGCTGAAGGCCCACTGTTCAATACCCTGTTAATTAATTTAGTTATCATACCAATCTGACTTTCATTGTTGTTGAAGTGGAAGACTCAACTTTGACCTTACCGTGAAAGCCTGTCCTATACCAGTAATAGGGTAGTTTCCTTCATCAAAGAAAATGAAAGGCATTGATTGCGATTCGTTACCCACCATTAGTGCATTCATAATATACAAATTATTTGGTTTTAGAAATACCAGTTTAGACAAATGGCAATAGTCAATTTTATCCTCATTTGAAAAAGGCCAGATTGGCGCCCATGCGATACCACTCCACGTGACGTCACAGGGACCTAGTTTCTATATGAGTATATAGGAGTTTTACATTGTCTGAGATTACCAATGCATGCATGAGGCACAGAGCTCAGGGAAACATGTCTTAATAATCACCTATTAGAACTGGCTAAGGTCGGAAAGTTTTCTTTGTTTAATAAGGTATTAATAATCCTTATTTAAGCCAAGCGCTACCAGCTAGCAGGGTACTCTGCTACCTGCTAGCATCCTGTGTCGTTTCAGTGCTCAAAGCCTCGCCCCAAGGTCACCTCACTTGTGGCAGCGGGAGCCAGAACGACGTCAGACGGAGTTTTACCAGCATTCATACCTAGCTGTCGCGGTTTTGCGCGCTTGAAAATTTTCACTTTTCATTCAATTGCGAAAAATAGATATCATCATTTAAAAATCTAGAAGCGTGAAATACGTTCTCCAGTAGTAATAATCTTTCGATTTAGGCAATAAAAAAATAATAGGAAACCACCCTATTTGAGGGCTTCCTTTGAAGTTCTTCCCATCCACTAAATAGGGGGGCACCCCCCTTTCTTATAATTTCTCAGTCCGCGTGCAACCGCGTCGGCGCACCGGAAACATGGAGAAATTGGAACCTGAACACTGCGGAAATCTACGTAGTCACAATCTTCAAGATGGCTCTCCAATGGAAGTTTTTATTTCATCAGTTCAATAAACAATGTTTGAAAATAATTGATGAATATCTAAAAGCCACTTCTCTAAACACATGGGACTCCAGACACTTAATTAGGTACACATTTGTTAATAACAAGGTGTTGCAGAGGGTAGTGAACTGCCCCCCCACACACACACAATGACCTCCATCCATTCCTGATCGCCACATCATTTTATTCTGAAATGGCTCCAACTAATCAACTGTCTGAATGAATCAATGAAATTACGCTCGATAGAGCTACTGGATATTTTAAAGTGAAACATTGATCATACCCTCCCAACCCATTAAATCGGATAACAATGGAAACTCTCCTGCATTTTAGCCTGAATCATAAGATCGTTTGTTTCATCCCTCTTGAGTGATCACTTTTCAGGAAAAAGTGATCGCTCGAGTGATCATTTTTCTGAATCATACGATCCCTTGAGCCGTCGCTTCTCGCATCATTTCCAATATCACAGCACCATGTCATTCGCACGATTGTCAAACATTGTGCTGAAATCGCTCCATACAGGCATTCATTCTGATTTGGGGTTTCAGTGACCAGCCGAGTGATGAAAAAAGTGATGGGAATCCTCATCATTGGAGTGATCGCAGAAAACAATTGTGCCCAACCATCAATTCTGAGTGATCACTTGAAAATGAAGAAAAATATGATCGTGTGATTCAGACTTTATATAGAGGTTCTCTACTCCCATTACTGGTGGTAATGAGGTCATTCACTCAAACCCAAAATCACTTATTAAAAGAATTCAATAGGTGCATGAGAAAGATAAATTAATATGAGAAAAAAAAGTTCTTCATTCAGCCATTTCCATTAATTTAAAATAAAATACATGATGCTTGATTTCTGAAAATTCTTTACACTGAGCCCACCCCTAAAAATGACCTTCTTCCCTTTGCCTACCACACAAACTAATGTTTTTGTCTCACATCAGCACTTAAGCCTGCTATCCACCTCCCCCTTCTCTTCACTTTCAAGTTCCCTTGAGACAAGAAGGAACATACAATACCATTTCACCAGGGATGAGGATTCCCTAGATGTCCCACACTGTTACCTGGTCAAAGACTGGGACAGTTTAAAATTAATTATAAGAATAAAAGGTGTAGAATGTGCAGGAAGGATTTGCAATTGCAAAAATTCAGAGATGTAATCCTTGCCAAATTCTCACAAAAAGCTTTTCATTCTTAAAAGGAATTTTATGAGTTTGAGAACATTTGAGTCGCCATTTTTTACTATATTCTACCATTATTCCATGTGATTTTGTAAAATTCAATTTTATTGATTTTAATGAGATTCTTTTGATGAGAACTATTGCAAATTGTATTTACTTAATGTCTAATTAATGGAATTATGATTAATATTATGGTCCCAAACATCTTTGTGGGTGAGGAAGCAGGGTTAAAACAAGTGGAGGTGAATGCTCTTTATTAAACGCCTGGATTAACTAGGTGGGCTCTGCTAATGGAGGAGGGGGAGTATAAGGAGAAAGAAACTGACAGAACAGAGCATAGCCAATTGTACATATACGTACTCACATATACTTGTTTAAGGAAAAACTTGAACCATAGGTACCTCAGATCTGGTACCAAAACAATGAATGAGAGTCCTCGTTAAAAAAGGAGTTAGGATAATCCCCACTAAGTGACCCAGGGAAGTGTTAGTGACCCTGCTGAAGCTGGTTACTTAGAGGTTGAAAGGCATAGGTACATATACACGATGTCATGCAAGTTATTTCCAGGATGTATGGCAAGGGGTGAATTTTTTTCAAACATGTACTCCGGTAATTGCAAGTGCTACCACAATTGCATGCGTGACCATGTTAGTTGGGGAATAAACATTGACTTGCCACGAGTAAAACTTTATGTTGAGCAAATTTCACACATTCAGACTATGGAAGAATTGAGAATTTTACTTTCCGCTGTCCAAAGGCTTCACCAGGGTTTGAACCAACAAATCTTTGATCAGCAACCAAGCACTCTTCACACCATGCACCCCTCAAGTGCACTCAGGGTGTAAAAATTCCATGTTCCTTAAGGAGGTTCTGCTGTGACAGAAATACTTGTTGCAAATTTTGTAAAGAAATTTTTTTCCATCACTGATGCTAAGAGGCAAAAAAGAGGTAGTATGAGTTAAAACAATTCAAAGCTTGCACGTTAAAAGTATTTGCTTTAGGAGCTGACTGTGATGCTGTACTCATGCAACTTGAGATTTGACTAAAAAATTCCATTCCTTCACTAAATCGGCAGTGGCTGAGCACAGCATCCTGGAGAATCATATGATTCACTGGGAAGAAGCGAAGCTGCTATGTCGATCTAATGGATACTGGGACCGCGTAGTAAAAGAATTATTCAGATTAGGAAAAACAGAAATAACATCAACAGAGACTGCGGCTATAATTTAAGCCACATATGGGACCACCTCCTAAAATACGAGGGGACTGGCAGCCAATCAGGAGACGCTGAACTGCCCTCAACCTCAGTATTATGCATATATACCCCGAGATTTTGAGGAATTGGTATTGGATTCCTGAAGACGATGGGCGAGTTGCTCATCGAAACGTTGGAAGGAGAAATGGAGGACCTGTCCCGGTGTGAAACCCGAGAAAACTTCACTGCAAATGCCTTAAGAGAAGAAATAAGAATTTACTCTGCCAGCCCTAGTCTTTTAATGTTACACCCGCAACATAACCCATCCGGTGTTTTCACTGGTAACACATGTAGATTTTCATTCCTCTCTTGTATTCACTCCCAAAGGACTGTCATTAGCAACTCTACACATTGGTTTGGGCCCAATGCAAAGTGTTACATTGATGATGGGAGGCAGTTTTGGCATTTTGCTAAGACCCCTGTGGCGTTATGTACGTTTTTAAATTTTGGAGATTTGTAACATAAGCCCAGACATAGGGAAATCCGGTTGTCTGTCACTAACTGGATGAGGGAAAGACTCCACAAAACAAGAATAATCAGCAGTCAGAGAAAAAATTGCGTCAAAATTACAAGTCATGTTCAATCAAATAGTATTCCATGGTAGATTTCAATATCACAAGTATGTATTACAATAATCAACAATGATAGTAACTAATAACTTCAAAACGAAAATTAACCAATATGAGAAAAGTAAGTACAAAGCTGTTTTGCCTGTCAGCATCAAAAATTAGTCAAGAATCACTCTCACAAGTTGACTGATGTCACCACAACCAAAGCCTGTGAGAAAGAGGGCGGCCGGAACAAAGCACAGTGCACTGTCTCCATGCCTCCATGGAGGGGCAGATATAACGAAGGAGAGAAGGGGTACTTCCATGCGCCGGACGGGCCACAGTCCAATTTGCCGCAAACCGCCCGTGTTGACAGGAAACTCTGGAACACGCCTCGTCATCCAACCAGGGGTTGGTGGAGAACAGCGTACCGCCAGGTTTCCTCTCCTCTATCTTCTGGGTTGGAGACACAGGCTATAGTGGTGTGATCACTGGTTCAGGCAAGCCATTGGAAGTGAAGGCGGGGAATGACTTGGTAGGATGAGGTCTTGGAGGGAGAGAGGGTTATGATGGGACAAAGTGGAGTACTTCTCACTCCAGACTGCAATCTTATGCCTCAGCACCAACTTCCCTGGATTTCCAGGGCAGGTATCCCTCCAGCATTCTTGCTATGTAAGTCTTGATCTCCAGGTTGGGCTGGTTCACAGGGCAGAGTTTCGAGATTTAGAATCTCTGAGCCTTTGAGTTTAAGGGCCTTTGCGCAAAAATCCTTAGCAGGAGAAGTTCTGTGGATAAGTTCAGAGGATTTTTAGAGGAATTTCTGGGGGAGGTTACACTAAAAAATGCCACACCCCCTCAGAAGGGCCTCCATGGTTTCGTATATTTAAATTTTGGCTGGAGGATGTTGACTGTTGATCAATTATTCCCCGACTTATTAATGCTTTATGGTGCATAGGTTACTATTCTTGATAATACTCCGAGTAGGAAGAGTATTGCACTGAGGGAAAATGACTCAGACCATGCATTTTGTGAAAGATACAACATTATTGGTAAAAGAAACTGCGAAAACCTCCTAAAAGAAGCATATAATTGGCAATGGATGGTACGATGATTTGACTACTGTCCCACCAGTGAGCAATAGTTCAAATGTTAGGAGTATGAGAATAAAAAATTCTAAGGCTAATCCTTCTCCAATTTGGATGTTCTGAGGAAAACACCTGATGACAAATTTCGACTTCCAACTCTGGAATGGTGTCCTCTTTTGACGTGGATGGGCAAGGTCCTCCACACGTACCCATCTGACGCCGTGCTTCCTCTGCTAGCACCATTTTCCTCCTCATTTTTATATTGCCCCATGCCTTCCTCAACTGTCTACAGTTGCGCTAATTACATGGAATACAAAGAAACATTTCGTGAAAGATATAACGGCTAAGTAAAAACAACTCATAAATTAAACGAATAAAATAAAACAAAAATACATCATAAGATAAGACAGTTGGACTGATTTACAGATCTATTCCAGTACCGATCTCGTAGAAATCGTTATATAGCAAAGACTATTCGATTATTATTATATCATTCTACACGATGTCGACTTACCTGGCTAAAAACATCCATGATTATTAAACTCATCAGTTATTATTATCTGCCAACATCTTGCCTTGCTTGAAACGGACTCTGCACCCGAACGCTTACACTCAATTACGTACTTGTACTTGACCACCAAATTGCACAACATTTCCTGCTTCTGCTTAGCCATCCGCTCTGACTTTGCCATTTCCGTTTATAATGTTGATCACGAATATTACAATAGTAATTGAGTCCCCTTGATGTTGATTGATGTTGATATTGGCGGGCAGCCGCATTCGCTACTGCGCATGTCTGCGCAAATACGATTCGAAAAAATTATCATGGAGTAATGCTGGAAGAATGTCGACTCTGGCCGTGTTCCAATCCATAGGGTGCACTCTACGCTCTTGCGCTCTTACGCTCTAAACGGCTCTTTCGCTCTTTCCTGCTCTTATTGCAAGTAGTGCCATCACTGTCAAGTGGCAGATTTCGAAACTGAAAAAAGTTGAGTAACAAATTTGGAGGGTAAGAAAATAGTGCAATGTTGTTGTTGTTATGGAGTGAGTGTTGCAATAATTTAATGCCTTATAAACATATGTACTTATATATATGCTTACATGTAACTTATAAATGGAATTGCAGAAGTTAAAACGAATAAAATACGGCATAGGCGAGATTTATCAATTGTAGGCTACTAATTTCGTGTAGGCAACCATGTAGTGTTCGTACATTCAGACAAATTTAAGTGGTTTTTATATCTGAAAACAATTTATTAAAGATGTCGTTAAAATGAAAAATTATCACTGTAAATAGGTACCCGTCATAATATTTGAAATACGGCAGATTTAGGGCATCCAGCCAAAGCAGAAAACTTCATGCATAATTCCAGCTTCTCCAGGGAAATTTTACAAATTCCCAGATTAATCTTACGTGATTACTGCGATATATTCGAATTTTAATACACCCGAATCTCTTACATGATTTTTAAACCATTGAAGTGATTTCATGTTATATCATATTAATATATTTACAAGGAAAAGAAATCCGTTTGTTAGCATTGACATTATTCAAAGCAAGCCTGACGAGCTGCTTCAAACTCGTAACTAGATGTCGACGTCACCTGGCATTCTTTTGAGTCTTACTTGAGTTCATAGTTAGATATTTACATTCATTCAGATAGAGTACATATATTAGTATATTTCGGTTCTGTTGTCTCGTCTGACATTGCACGTTTCGTTGCGGCTGAAAAAACTCTTCTTAGCTATTGCACCTAACCCGAAACATCGACATGCGTTATTACCGCTGGCTCAAAGCTCTCCTCCTATGAGCCGAGCTAGAGGAGACTTTTGACTCATGAGCACCCATGACACCGTCAAGTCAGTCAAAATCACAATTAATTATTAGGATTGGTACATGGGAGGTACTTAATATGAGTTATGGCATGGCCTCCTTTATAACTCCGTTATAAAGGAGGCCATGGTTATGGCATAAAAAATTCTTCCCCATTCAGCCATTCTCTAGTAAGTTTAAAATAAGAAAGTGAAGAAGTTGCCGGTCAAATTTCGTAAGTTGGTAATGTCACTATAGAATTTTTGTCAAGTACATGATCAGGAAGAACCTTTCACTTAGGGTAGGTATCTTTCGGTAGAGCAGTAGAACTGGGAACAAGGTCCGACCTTGACTGGGAATATCGGGAATATGCTTTGATGGGGATGAGATGGGCTGGGGCGGGAAAATTTTTGAAAAATGACATGCCTGAATATGCATCTCACGTCATTATGGCACTAAAAATTTAAATTCAGGCAGATGCAGTTCTTATATTTCAAAAATAGCCAATATTTTTACGTAATTTTTTTTTTATTTCTCCGATGCTTTGGGGAGATTTATCCCCTTATCCCCATAGTTACGCCACTGCCGTAGAGTGCAGGGGCGTAACTATGGGGATCTACCGCACCCCCGGAGGGTGGGAGGGGAAGGCAAAAGAACCCTGCCCCCACGTGACTCTCTAAAGAAACAAAAATTAGTCTTCCACTGGCAAGTCATAGGTACTCATATGATGGCAGCAACGGGCCTCTTCACACAGACTCAAAAACGCTATTCATTAAATGAATTTGGTCGATGGAAGAGAAATATGTACGTGTTGCGGCGAAAAAATATTCATCCCCATTATGCCACTCTATCGAAGGTGTGAAAAAAGAAAACGCATAAGTTGCCGCCCTTTTTTCATGAGTTAGTGACGTCATTTAAGTTCTGGTTCATTTTCTCACGAAAACAGGACCTTAGATTGACGGACAGAATCGCTCGAAAGGGTTTTAGCAACAGAAAACCATTCGAGGCCGAAAATAGCGTAAAAGCGGCGAAAATTTTGGCATGAACTCGTGATTTCACCGACTCATTTGTGAAAGGGTTTGGGCCATCAAATTTGCATCGTAAATAGCTAAAGAAGAAGGCCACGGATCGAAACAGAACATGTTACATAGAAACAACTCATTAAAGCAGTACTCACCCGTTGGTATTCGAGGTTGAGCAGACGACGGGCTCCCATAAAAAAATCTGGACGCGCCACTGGCACATGCAAGCAACGGAGCTTCTATAGAGAGAGGAGCGACATCCATGCTTATGTTTTCTTTTGACAGTTGAATTTTCAAAATTGAACTCATTTGAAGACGTAAAAAATTTATTTTAAACTTATAATAATATATCGCCAGAGAAGTGGAAAAATAACTCTTGAGCCCCTCTTTGGCCCCTTGCGCACCTGGGCCAATAGGCAACCGCCTATTTGTCTCATTACCCTGGTTTCCTCTCTCATTCTATTCAGGATTCAAACCAAGCATGCACATTATCGTCATGAGCCATCAATCCGAAGATTGGTTCGACGCAGTTTACCATTCCTCTTTCACTAACTTTCTAAATCTTCTAATATTTTCATATTTACGTTATTCTTATATTTCACTCCCTATAAATAACCTGTCTTATGTTAATCGTCAAGGGCCGTCTTTTTCCCTTTTTCACATCCACTTTTCTTTCGACAATTGCCTTCAACAATTTTTTCCAATTGCCATCCGATTTTCTTTCGACAATTGCCAAATCATTTATCATGAAGTGGCCGAATAGTTTCTCTCGTCATCTTCTTACGGTTTTTAGAAGAATTCTGTCTTCTCCAACTCTACTAAGTACTTACTCGTTATTTACTAGGCCGTTCCATTTTATCTTCATCATTCTTAGGTAGCACCGCATTTCTAATACTTCCACTCAGGGACCGATCCTGGATCAATTTTTTCCTGGGTGTGGGGGGGCACAAGGGTCTGATAGGTCTTCTCATTTTTTAGATTAAAAAGAAAATATGTACAATTACTGTGGAAAATATTCTCTTTATTATGATATGAAAGTTATTTATAATAAATTAAATGATTGATTCTCCGTAATACACAAGACATAACGAACGTAATGATAACCGTATTAAAAATCTTGTCCATTTTTTAAGCGTTCGGGGGGGGGGGGGGGGTGGGGTGCCCCTGCTTCCTTACTTCTATGCTCGCATGCTCCTGCTAGTATTCTCAGCAGTAATTAGGTTCTTTTTCAGGTTAATCGCCCTCTTCGCCTGTGCCATCTTCTAAGTATGCACATATTTTACCGTTCTGTGCCATTCTTAGTGAAAGTGAGTCCAGGGAAGTTAACGCTGAAATTAATAATTATTTATCTACTAAAAATATCGAGCGTCAGTTTGGGTGATTAATGCTTTGCCAACGTTTCGGAATTTAATGGATGTCATGCTCAGGGCTAGAACATGTTACATGGGTACATAATAGGGGGGTTTCCTATTATTTTTTTATTGCCTTAATCGAAAGATTATTACTCCTGGAGTACGTATTTCACGCTTTTAGATTTTTAAATGATAATATCTATTTTTCGCGATTAAATGAAAAGTGAAAATTTTCAAGCGCGCGAAAACGCGACGCGTTAGTAGGAATGATGGGAAATCTCTCCGTACGTCGTA
Source organism: Ischnura elegans (assembly GCF_921293095.1). Classification (NCBI taxonomy): domain Eukaryota; kingdom Metazoa; phylum Arthropoda; class Insecta; order Odonata; family Coenagrionidae; genus Ischnura; species Ischnura elegans. The sequence continues at coordinate 111,482,858 of NC_060246.1, read as the reverse complement.
TTTCTGGTTCCCCCTCCGCCCGGTGAGGTGACCTTGAGGCGAGGCTTAGCGCTGATACGTCGCAGGCTGCCAGCGGGTAGCCTAGTGCCCTGCCGCCTGGTAGCGCTTGGCTTAAATAAGGATTATTAATACCTTATCAAACGAGGAAAACTTTCCGACCTTAGCCAGTTTTAATAAGTGATTATTAAGACATGTTTCCCTGAGCTCTGCGCCTCATGCATGCATTGGTAACCTCAGACGACGTATAACTCCTATCTTCTCCTATAGAAACTAGGTCCCTGTGACGTCTCGTGGAGTGGCATCGCATGGGCGCCAATCTGGCCCTTTTCAAATGAGGATAAAAATGGACCATTGCCATTCGTCTACACCGGCATTTATAAAACGAAATAATTTGTATATTATGAATACACTAATGGTGGGTAACGAATCGCAATTATTGCCTTTTGTTTTCTTTGATGAAGGAAACTACCCTATTCTTGATCCTTCATGATGAGCTATCAATTTAACATGTTCTAAGCCCTGAAGATGAAATTCATTAAATTCGGAAATGTAAGCAAAGAATGTTTTTATCACCCAAACTAAAGACCTATACTCGATATTTTAAATGGATTTATAAATGAAGAGGTCGAGAAGAGGTCATCTCAAATAAGATTACACACAGAGATTAATAAATTCTTTACGCGAGGCCCATGTTGTCCGAGTGTGACTGCGCTTAAGGCAGGTTTTTTCACGAAAGGCTGAAAATCCTATTCCTCTGCGATAGTTTTTTCCATTGTATTTCGGGTTTCCGCACCATTAGTAACACTTAATAATAATTATCGTACCCCTGACTCAGAACTTTATCCCGCATATGCCACCACGTAAAATGGCACAATTTTTCTAATCATGTGCGCGACTCAAATGATATTTTATTTCACCACTTAGCTGTGAGATATTTCAGTCCAGCCGCTTGAACGGTGGCGATATTCAAATTTATTGCTATAGGAAATTGATATTCCTCCGGACCGGGCATCGAACCACGGACCTATTGCTTACCGAACTACTACCATATTCAGGTTTCTTGATACCTATGGCAATTTGGTGATAAATATGAATTTCCCCACCATTCGCGCGGCAGGATTGAAAAACGTCACAATCACAGCCAAGACCGGCTTATACGCTAGTATGGGGTCCGCATGGTAGTTGCTGCTTAGAAGCCCATATTTCCTTTGCGTTACCGTAATTGCCACACCTCGACGGCGTAACAACTATCACCACGAAACTCGGTTCGTAACGACGCATTCAAAACGACGAAAATGGAGGATATTATCCGATGATGACGATGTGGTTCAACGGGGAACATGCATGAAATTTGTTCATCATGCTAGTAAGTCTCACTGAATAGACAATTTTCTCAAGAGTCCAAATATATAAGCCAAAACTCTCCTTCTATTCCGAAAACGTCATTAAATTCTAATGAAAAGCGCTTGAAGTGTAGTGACCTGAAACACCTTTTGACGTCATCGGACGGTACACCATTCACTTCGCTAAGAGAGTAGAGCGGTAAAGCATTGAATGCAAGATATCGAAGTAAAAATAGCTATTATTTTCGCCGAATTTGCGTTTGAGCCCATGCATAGACCGATTTTCTCTCCACTTCCTCAGTCTGTCATCAGTGGATACCGTACCGTGACGTCACGCTCCGATGACGTCGTGTTTTCAAGCAGCCGATGAAGATTAGTTTTTAAAGACTCATAACTCAGATAAAAAGATTATTCATCCGCCATATTTTCGGCGAGTACATTTGAGGTAGGGGCCTTATTAATATGGTACTTTTAAAAATTGTGCATGTTCCCCATTATTGTTTCGTGCTCTGTTGACGGAAGATTAAATTGATGTGACAAATGATTCCACTTTCTATTTATCAGGGATGTGATGCATTCTTTCCTCGACGTTGAATAGTTGAAAGTATTTTTTCTTTTGTAGCTCTTGGGAAGGAAGAGAATAGTAATTTTTAGAAAGAATGAAAGGGAGAGGGCATTACACTAAATTTAAGAGGTAAATCCATTAAGGGAGTGGTGACTGCCAGAATACTTCTTAAATGATCCATGGAAACATAATTAAATCGGTGGATTACTTGAATAATAATATAATAATCAATTTTATATCACCAATATCAATTTTACTTCTACATCCACTTGGTGATTCATATATTTCAAATTTATCATGGGCTATAAAAATTAGATCGCACTACAAATGATGTAAAAGTGATGTTCAAAAATAACCCTGTGAATCACAATATGATACCACAGCTAATGATGAATTGGTGATGCCAATGCAATATCAGCTGGTAAAGCAATAGTATTTGGTCAAACTTTGGCTAGTGAATATTTTTCATGGCAGTGTGCGAAAGTAGAGTTTAGAAATGAATGATAAAATGATTTCCACTATTTGGAATTTGAGTGGTATCACCAAGTGATAGACCTTTTTCAAATAAAAATTACCAAACTAAATATCATATATGTATTAAAAATATTAAAATTTTCGAGAAATAAGTGTAAGATATAAAATAGGTACCTACATGTAAAATTATATCAAAAAGATATAACTACCCTGCTTGGGGCTATGGTTTCCAATTACTCATGCAGTTAATGAAATCCGAAGATTCAAGTGTGATGTAGTGGAATTTTTTCCATTTTGAAATAAACACTTATATTATAAATGTTCAAATGAAATTTTTTTCAATGAAAAATTTTCCACAAAAATTGCAAGGAAATTATCTCGGAAAATTGCAAGTGTTCATTTCAATACGCATACAGTAATTAAAAGGTTATAATTGGAACTCATGCAACGGTTAATGAATATGAGCTGCATTCAACTTTTTCTCGGAACACTTCACGCGACGGAAGAACGGAAGACTGAAAGGGGATGGTCACTTGGTCGTGTCTGAAGGGTGGCATCGCACCCTTTTGTCGGCCGAGCAGCCATGAATGTATGGTACACATTGCAAACAGCTCGTTCGAGGCAATGAATATGAAAGCAAAATTCTGCCCCTCCTCCCATAACCTCGCCTCGCTTCCAGTTCTAGGAGCAGGGATGTAATTGGCTCCTCCTACCTAACCCCTCCCCGTATATCCTGCGGGAAAAAATTAGGGCAGTCAGCCAGCCGAGTGTGAGTCCCTTTCAGACGTCTCCATCGAGCCCCCTTCCTCCCCTCTCCGCCCGTCAAACACGGAGCTCATCTCCTGAGCAAACAAACATAAATCTCCGGCCTATCCCTCCTCATACACAAGATATGAAACTGAGCTATGAAAAGTATTAAGAGTCGCGGCCGAGAAAAAGTCTTATATGAAATATGTCGAAAGGCAAACATTGCCCGTTTTCCGCGCCGCCCGTTATTGCTTTGAAATGCGCTCCTCACCCCGTCATTTGGGCCACGATGGCCGCCGGCTCGGCCTGGGAAGGGGGGAGACTTCAACGCCCGCAAGGCCACCGCCGCGTACCCCCTGGGCGATACATATTACGCCCTTGCCTTCTCATTCCCTTTGCCCCAGTAGCAATCTTTCATTTGTTGAGAAGCCGAAATAAACGAGACTGCCATGGTGAGCGAAGTTTTTTATCATGATAATTTCCAGAACGAAAAATTTGACTCCTTTCCTCTGTTTAGCAACATTTGAAGCGATTTTCGTGAGCTTATCCAATAAAACACACTTCCATGCGTTTTCGTTGAGATAGAGCGTGCTGATTAAGATCGCTAAGTGTAGTTGAGAACGGGTAGCGTTACGTAAGATGTAAGCTAATCAATGGAATAGAATCCCAAGCGGAGTACAAAACTTAAACTTTTCAACGATATACATAATCACTTCTGTTAAACCAGTTGAAATGATGACGTAGTCAATGAGGTGAGGACGAGATTTAAAAATCAAAGGAATCGAAGTAAACGGTCCAATAAATGAGAATGTTTTGAATAAAAAAGGCTTGTCAATAACCCACAAGACTTGCCCTGATTATTTTTGTCCTCCTTCCCATATGATTCTTGCCGATTGTGACGGAGTGTCATCAAAATACACAATATGCGCCCCTGCAACCAATAATAATTCCTCTCACCTCTTGGACGTAGCTGTGTTGAAGGAGATGAAAAATACGACATTCATACTTATATTTAATTCGCATGCGTCAGAACGGAGTAAAAACTTAAACGGCTGGCCTACATTTATGCCCTTATTTATGCATGCATATGTTTTATCATATTTTATTTAAGGTGACTGTGATTTTAATTAGGATCTAGAATACGAGGTCAAGAAGTGAAAAGAGATACTAGAGTTTCCTAAGAACGACTTTCCTACATTCTACTTTTAAAAAAGTATGAGATAGATTAAAAATATTCTACCATGCATACGATATACAGGTGGCATAATGAAATTTTGACGAGCTAAGCTTAATCCAGAAGTTTTGCACCATTTGATTTCTTTGAGGATAATTGATAAATACTATTCTAAAATTGTATTTTCAAAGTTACAATAATTCCCTTCACAATATGCCACCTTACGCTATAAATCACGTCGATTTAAAAGGTAGGCTGTGTGAGAAATAGTAAAAAAACCGTATTACTTTATTTTACACAACTTTTCATTTTGTCTTTTTAACATAACATATTGCACAATTAACAAAGCAGAAAACAATATTTTAAAAATGCTGAAAGCGGAACCATAGCGCCCTGAAAATTCCTTTACAAGGAAGGGAAAAATACAATTTTGTTTTGAAAGCTATTGTATTATAATATAATATAAAACTTTGCATTTGATAATTCAAAGACCTGATTTTCCAAGTTTCAACAATTAAATCAGTTTTTGACTAAGAATATTGGATAAAGAAATAAGATAAAGATACAGCTATTACAGAACTGCCGCATTACAACTTAAAATATCCAATGTATTCAAACAATTACAGCACAGAGAAATTAATAAATAACTCCAGGTTATTCAGACCATTTATGACCTTAATTTGTGACATTTAACCGTAAAAAAGGAATAATAGAGGAATCTAAAGTCATGAACTAGAGCCCAAGGGATATAACGGATGGAAAATGCCGACGAAAAAATCATAGAAAGTGGGAGAACAGCGAAACATCATTAATACACAAGGGATTAGCATAAGGAAATAAACAACCACATTCAACGGCTGGAACTGGAAATTTTCCCGAACCAAATCCAGCAATTAACCAGGTTGGGGAAGATATAAGGAAATCACGGGAAGAGCTGGACAGAAGGAATAATTAGCTTCAAGGGGGATAGAGTCATTAAAAGAGCGAACCAAGAAAGGACAGTCCAAGGATATCAAAGGATAATAAAGATCGAAAATGCCGAATAGCTCTCTAAAATAAATATTTTCGATGATTAGAATGCTTACAGTTAAGCTAATTGGCCTCAGTGAATATGTCTGAAGACAGGAAATCATAATCCTAAATTTAGTTAGAGCACATAGAAAATGCGGAAACGGTCTTTAGATTGACTTAGGTAATCATCGACGGGGAGGTGAAGAGGTACTAACAGTATCAGCCCATCTCTCACTGGGTTAACAGCTGTTCTAATTATCTAAGTCAATATATAACTGCTTTCGGAGATTCCAATGTTTTTTTTCCAACTTAAACTGACATTAGGATTTCTTTTCTTCGGGAATATCCATAAAATATGACTGCTCATAGAAAAAAATGATTTGAGATGGAGAAAAAAGTAATTCCACAATATCTCTATAGGATAGACCGGGATTAATGCGAGACAATTAATACAAGATAATTAATACTCGTATTTCAACATGTACGAAAGGACCGACGGGTGAGCCGTTGTATGCAGTACGGGCAATGATCCCACCAAAATGAGCAACGAGAGTTGATCAGAGTTTGGTAGAAAAGTTATTTCATTTATTTTTCCTGCGCATAACACTACCGTTCCCATATACGTATGTAACTTTTACACTGAACTCCGCTTTGGTAACACAGTGTAGGGTTCGCGAATTACCAAAACTGGTCACATATATTCAGACAGAGTGGTTCAATATTTTTTATGAAAGTTCATAATAGAGTTCTTTATTTTTGAGCTTGGATTGAATTTCTCACATAAAATTTTAACAAAGAAAATTTTCTAAAACACTGAGGATAATTTTTCGAGTACAGCACATATTGTTGCCCTCAAATTTAGGAACATTTGAATACTATTTTGTACACACAGATTACGTGGGTAAACAGCTAATGCGGAAAAGTGCGCTGCCTCAAATTATATAAGATTGGGATAATGCCATTTTGAAGGCATTAAAAATTACTTCTAATATGCCAAATGCATTGATTATTCTTTTTATTTTTCAACTAATGGATACAAAACGTGTTGGAGGTCATTAAACGCTTTCCAGCAGACAAAATTAATATCAACAGCACAAGAACCATAAAATTCCACGAATAAAAGGTGTCTATACATACTATCCAGTATGCCTCCGCGAAAGACATGTGTGAGGAGGTCTTTGATAGGGTATATAATGTTGTTCCATTGGTTGCCTTTCTGGGAATTTCCGGAAATATCCTGAGAAGAAAAGCTCACGTATGCGCGAGCTATTATCATTTTCTTCGCCATAGCCTTCCAACATTGATCTGGCATTCCTTTCATTCGGTTTGAAAAGCTCTGAAGCCGTCCTAATAGAAAAATGAGGGTTTTCAATGAATTGCCATCAAAAATCTCTCCAATAATAAGTCATATTTGACTAAGAAGTCCACATATTTCCTTTTCGCCTCTCGGAGGAAAGGAGTTCCAGTTTTTTTTTCAGAGATCACGGCGGATTAAAAGTTCTTGTCTGGACTGGTATTGGCGAGATAGAAGCATTGTCTGGACCTTCCAATTGAGTCTTCCATGCGACGAAAGGGCTTAAAAAAAGAGGATAAATTGGCATTCACGACTGTTGAAATTTTGCTCGCGGACAAAGCGTCGACATTCCACCTCCTCCTTCCACTCCGTATCCCTCTTCGCTTCGTACGGTTGGCCAAGGGATTCCCACACCGCGATGGGACAGCCATCGAATGTCGCCGGAGGCCGCGACTCCACCTCCTCCCGTCCGCACTCCTTAATCCGCCGTCCCCTTTGTCCCAACGTAGGCTTGCATTTGCGTTGGGGAATCTAAATTTTTTGTTCACGACAGCGATAGGAATTGCGAAGAGGTGAGTTCTTTTTTTTCACAGACTCCGTTCCCTGGTTCGTGCATACATACACAATCCGCCCCACGCTATACTCTCAGCCACTGAGCCTCTCGTAAGGTTGTAGTCGGATGAGGGCAAAGCTAGCGCCTCGGGCGACGAACGAGGCCTGGGGCGGGGCGGGTGACGCGGCCCGTGCACTCGGCGGAGACCGCAATGGCCACGACTTCGGTTGACAATCGCCGCGCCGTGAACTCGACGACAAAGCGTGCGTGCTCACGAGCTTCCTCGGCGTCACCGCAGATGTTTGGCCAGTTTGTTTGCCTGTCGTTGCAAGGGCCTTTTAAAAAGCTCCGGATCATCACCGTCGGATTTGGAGTGTGTTTACCCCTGTATCTCAATCTCCGCGTCAATGGACGAAAATCTCTTTAGATCTGGCAAAGCCGCTTAATTTGCAGATATCGGAGGGTTAAGGGCCCCTCGGCGGACCAACTATTTTCCTTTTCCTCCAGTGACATGTCTCCGCTCGTTCAACCCCTGACTAATTTCATTGTCGACGACAAAATGGATGAAGACCTCTGCGCTTTCTTGCACGAGGAGCGAATCCGTTCCGATCTGAGCGAAATTCGTTTATTTACGGAGGGTTTCCACGGAAATCGGAATGTGCAAACATACTATTTCGACAAGATGGTATCAGAGCTATAGTTCTTCCACTTGTTTAACTCTCAATATTGCCACACTCTTTACTTTCGTTTGTTGCTCAAGGCCCGGCGTGCAAACGGTGAATGAATAAAAGAAATCTCCACCGTTCATTCTAAGAAGAGCAGCATTCTTAGATGAACAGGGCACAAGAGGGATTTTATCCAGGCAGTGGAAAAACTTCCTTTATTCTTCTGCTCCAACTGCTCACTTTAAAAGACAGCCATTTCATCAGCACTGAATTTCACCAACTACGTACATTTACTGATAAGGTAACGTATTACAACAAAAATATCGTCCAATAGTGAATTCAGTCGTCGAATGGTTTTTTCTTAATTTTCAACCGGTAAAACACATATTTCAACTCCAAGGTACTTTATCATATAGTTATGACACAGGAGCTCACTGCGACAAAGACATTCCCAAATTTTAACAAACCGGTAAAAATTTAGTAGAGATAATGTGCTTCGATTATTGAAAAATTTAGCTACATTCATTCAAAGTGAAAGCAAGAAGCGTGAAAAATTGTTTAGTGGCGTAGATCATTGATTTCAAAGACAAAAAAGAGAGGAGTTTGTGAATTATGTACAGGCAAGCGATGGCATAGAAGATACAGGGATAAATTCGACAATTTTCCTGCACAAAGAAGTAGGTGGTTCAACGAATACAAATGGAATTGGAAAAGAGGAAACAATGAGCCAAATCCTATCGTCATTGGAGTCAAAGTCATGGAATCGAAGAATGCAACAGTGCAGTCCTACAGAAAAGAGACTAACTTTGCTAATGGATGCGCTATCGAAATAAGGAGTTTCTAAAATAATACATAGCGTGGTGTACAATGGGATAAACCTTCACATGCCAAATCATATTATGATATGGGAAAGTCTAGTTAGACATTGTTATGAGAGATAAATGAATTGAGAGAACTCAGCGCAGCGAAAAGAGGTTGGTATTGAGAAGTTTAATGAAAAACATAATTTAGGAGTCAATTAACATACTCTGTGAAACTATAAAGGGACGCAAGATGGTAAAAAATAGATGACACCATTGAAAAATAAGGGATGAGGAGCAACGCTAATGACCCACCTACTAGTAGTAGTACACTAGTAGGTTCCTCATTGCAAATACCAACTTGGAATACAATGAAATGCTTAAACAGTAAGTTAAAAAAAATAAGAGATAGGTATCGAGTTGGTCGATACAGCCACTAAGAGTGTTCATTGAGAGAACAAAACGATTACTACGCGGAGAAACCAGGGACAAGGGATTGAAAACTGAAAAATTATGTCGTCTCAAAAGATGGCTTTATAAGGTACTTTGAGGATTAAAGCCGTGGAGTCGCTCCAATTGGAAGTGCCTACTAAAATTTGGCTTCCTCTCCTCCTCAATTTAGTCTCATAGCGTTTTCGGATGACATCGACACCTAATGTCTTCAAATGTCTGTGTCTTCAAAAATCCGCTCATCACCTCAAAGTCAGTCTTCTATTTCATCCTTTATGGACAGGATCAGTATGACTACGGTACGTATCAGTCTAGTAGACGAAGCGCCAGGATGCGAATGGAAATGTCTCTGGCTCAAATCTTTGCGAAGTCTTGGGACACTCCCACCGTAAAGATCCATCCATTTAAGATGATTGTCATAGCTTATTATTAGTGGAACATCGCAGGTTGACGAGGGAAATGAACTAGTCTTCAACCATGAGTATGTAATTTCCACGATCAAAAGTTCGATAAGGGGCATGCCTTATCATGACCGCCAAAATACTAGGTATCCCAGTAATCGCGGTTCCACCTTCTCACTGTGATCTAGTCTTTACGTAGAAAAAACAATTTAGCTACGGGATAATGACCGAAAAAAACAGCTGCACGGTATTAAGAGATTAAAAATACTTTTCAATCATTATATATTTCCGCCAAATCAATACAAACTACTTCGTTCTTTCCACATCGCCTTCATTTATATTACGAGTGAAAGCACTCAAATTCCTTTTAGACAGACTGGAGTGGATGGCTTTCAGATTGGAGGTTCTACTTAAAAATTAAAAGAGGCGGTTGCTATATTTAAAAAAAGTGCGTAGCTCATTAATCCGGAACAATGTGATTTGGACTAAGATATACTAGTGATTTAACATTAGCAATAAATTTTAATGGCGGTTTTAGAAACCTTTGGGACAGTGACTTGAAAATTTCGCCACAGTGAAATATCAAAAATGCTTGACCTCTTTTTGAACAGGGTATCGTACCGTTCAGGACATTTAACTTGTTTAGCTTAAATATTTTCTCTTGAAAATAATTAAATTCTACATTATAAGTATTTATACGTTACTTTATCCTAACTAGTCTCAAGAGAAAAACCAAAAGCTGCAAGAATGTTGAATCATCCATTACTTTTAAATCGTTCATTTTACCATCTTTCTCGAAAATTTCTTCGCTCATTAGTTGCTGTTCATTCATATTCCATTTTTATCTAGTAACAAACTAGAAAAAAATTTGCAAGATGAAAATAAAAAATAAAAGCTTGGAAATTTTCGGGAAAAATTGGATTGAAAAGTTTTTCTGCTGATGCTTCATTCCGTGACCATAGGAGAACAATGAGAATTTTATTCGATGCAAAAGGCTGGCATGGCCTGACAGACAGATGGAGATTAAAAATTGTAGCAGCATTAATACCCGGAATCCAGGCAACTTTTTGGTGAAAGAACCAAGAAAACTATCATCACTAACGAAAATCCTATTTTACGAAAGTGGTACCTATTTTTGTAATTTTCACTGATTTCCTAATTATGGTGTTGCTGTTTCACATCGCTTTGACGGTGGCAATGGCCAAGTTGTTTCACATTGCTTACGTGATATTTCTTTGGGCTACATAAAATCGCACACAGCTCGGTTAAGTTAAGTATTTATGTTGTTTTAGCCCTTGATATTCCCGAGTGTTTTCTTATTTTCCCGGTACCGGTTCCTGAAACTTCGGTAGCACTCTTCGCAAATGCCCCATGGGATACCCGACAAGCAGGGCTGTCATGGCAAAATTAGCGGAGCCGGAACGCACTTTCCTTAGCTCTTTCAAAATTAAAATATTACTGTGTGTATTTATTACAAGTTAATTCTGCATATTTTTAAATAAATTTTTATTTTGGCTACGAATGTACAGTCACTTTCAAAAGTTTTAGGACAAAGTTCGTGGCGCCACTTCTGCTTCTTGAGAAATTTTAGTTTCCCTTACTCTTTTTGTTTTCCTTGGTTACTCACCGAAAATATTTCGTTTGTGGGTGAAGATATATGTACTCGGGGGGAGATTTTACTGCCAAATTGATCATTCTGTTTCGATTTAAGTCGAATGCAATGATTATTTCGTGTGAATTTACGGGGTACTTTCCCCGGGTTTCACTGTTGGTTTCTTCGCATGTATTATAAAACTCCATTGTCAAGTAGTTGCGGTGGTCTATTGGAGTAATCATGCAAATTTGAAGGCTATTAGTATTAGTTCGAGACTTCGAAGCAGAAGCTTTGCTGGCAATTTTTATTTCCTCGTTCACTACTTTAGTATTTTCTTATAGGTTTCAAATCACTTTAAATTCGCTGAAACAGGATTCAAATATCAAAGACAGTCGGTGGTAGGGCTTGAAATATCCTAAGGCTACATCCGTAAGCCAGTGGCAAATCTAGCGGGCAGGGGAGAGAGAAACAACAACCTGAAGGTTCTATTGGAACAAATGACTTTTTAGTTCTTCTTCTTAAGTTGTTACAATCAAGGATCTAGGCCAGAAATATTTTTTTCGCAAGGACGGTGATATAATGGGCCACATTGTTTGGAGATAAGAATTGATGATAACGTTAAGACAAGGTCTCTTAACTTTTCTAAGCCTCCAGGAAACAATTAATGCTCGCATCTTAATGATTATGCTGGTCTTAAAGTCTATTCATTACATAACAATGATGATAGATATTTTAATGACTTGATGAAAAACTCTTTAAGAATTTCCGGTTTCCTATATCGCTACCAAAACAATATTCAATAGAGTATCGTGGTTTATGCATCGCAAGATACCGCCATTTCAATTATCTGCGTCGGCTGCATTCTATAGAGCAATAGATTATTTAATGCTTGATGTACTACGCTATATTTTACACGTATGAGTCATGCCCAATTTCCACATGCTCTGCGAAATACAATTGAATATCCCACGCGTTCAATGGACTATGAGGGCTCAAGTACCCTTTTTCGAGAATTAAAGGCAACTGTCGGTCACTGGGGATCTAATCAAGTGGAAGTGTCCTCCTCTCTTCGTCGCTGAAAAAATGGGGATTCGCCACTGAGAGAAGAAACATTCGATTCACTGAGGGATCCGGAAAGAGGAAAAAGAAGTGCACTGGCTTCCGAAAACCCAGGCAGAACCATCACTCGACCTTATAATTCCCTAGTAACAAATACGCGCCCCGATTCGGATCCCGGTGCTTGCTTTATGAGATGAACGCGGAGAATTACATTTGCGCCTACGTGGAGGGAGGCGGGCAGATGCGTGACCAATGCAACGGCGGGAGGAACAGGGCGATAAATTACGGCAGCCCGTCCGCGGATATACGCATCCCAGAGGCGGCGTCCACCTGCAGCCCCCGCCGGCAGCGCATCCATGCGGGAGTCGAGGGAACCAACGAGCAACAAAGAGAGAGCTGCGAGAATTAAAGTGCATGCATACAATCCTCCGTTGGACACCTACTGTCAATTTGATAAGTATAAACACCCAAGTTTGAAACACCGAAGTGATGTAACGGCTCGTCCGATTACAGCGTATTGTGCATCAAAATAATTTTATTTTATTTGGCCCATGGCGATGGCAACATAAACATTGTATTAATTTATTTGAAGGCTACTCGGGTTTTCTACAGGGTTATTGTTGAAATCGCTGCAAAGTTCAGGAAAAAGAAACGGTTCCCATCTTCAAGGCTCATGCCAGGTCCGTGCGATGGTCCAAACTGTTTAAAACGTCGGCGAAGATGTCAACATTGGCCCACTGGAAAACCCTAGTAGCTTTCCAATTAGCTAAATGACGGGAAAACACTCGATAATACGAGTATTAGATTTTCAAAGGTATGTTTATATACCGAGAAGAGAAATAGTACATATTTTCCGCACTTTCAGCTCAATCATGTAGTTTGCGCACTTCTAAAATCGAAACTAATGGACACATCAATTTGAAATCATAGTCAGTGGTTGATCGTACTTTGATAAATACAATATCCAAATTCTCATTTTAAAATATTATATTTACTTGAGTTATTGTTAGCTTCATGAAATGACTTTTTATCGGGAATTAAATTTCAGTATAAATGCATCGAAGAAATCTGCGTATTTCATCGTCGCAGTCGCCTCCGCGTTTTCAGTGTTTCCTTATCGTGGGCTTTATTGTAGAAATACTAGTTTACCATGTATTGGATAGTATCCCACAGAACGCTCTTCTCGATAGGTCTTGGGCTCCTCTGTGCACGCCTTCTACAGCCATTGCAAGCGTTAAACGCGATCAAAGCTCTCCCACTCGTGCCTATTGATGGATTTCCACTAAACGCGATTCGCCTCGCCTTCCTCCCCACTTCGTCACTCATCCACTTCAGCCGGAGAGATCAACGCTCGGATCGGTCGCATTGCATTCACAACGTTGACTGTCAGGCAGTAGGATATTGGGTCTCGGTCTGCAATTTTAGCGTCCCTTCATCATAGACTTTAGCCATTAATGCCTCATATAATGCCTGTCTTTAATGTAAATTAAGGTGCTACGGCCAAGGTGGTGGCACTTTTTTATAACGTACTGTTGAATAAAAGTAAAATTTTTATTTTTTATAGCAATTTGAAAACAATTTTATTGCAACATTAAATAAATAAGACTTGAAAATGAGATTGTACCGAAAATATTCGTGACATTAGTTTCGTTTTTAGGTAAGGAAAAACAGAGTTTCATTCCACAGTACATTTTAAAAACTTTTCCACGTCTATCTTAATCGCATGAGCATCGTGAGCTGGAGGAAAGCAATTGATGAGGGTAGCAGACAAGGAGAGGCGAGTTTTTGGGGTAAGATTAGTCAGCACAACACTTTAGCTAAACACTATGAAGAGCTCATTTGCCCCTTGCTCACTTAATTTTCTTTGCTTGGACGTGGACGCTTGCACTTAAAAAAACATTTTGCGAACGGTGATTTGTACAGTGGATTTTTCCACAAAGCTCCCAATTAAGAGTTTACAAGCGATGCAACGAAATAAACCTCCGAACAGTGTCACGCAAGGACCATTTGACTGCGTTCCTCCAGCGTTGCCAAGCTTTCTCAGCAATATATGGTTGAAAACAAATAATAAATTGTAGGGGTTCGATGAAATCATTTTTATCGCCATTTAGCACGGGTGATGATAAAATCCACGATGTTTTCGCTCCGTTGCTCATTCTAGAAAGTTGAAATTGTACTGGACGTGGTCAGAGTTCTGGGGTCCCACCCTTGCTGGCGTGAGAAATCTCTTGGGACCTCATCACAGAGGAAGGGACGAGGAAAGAGAGGGATTACGAGGGACGGGTGGGTGGCGAGGAACTGATCACAGGGCGACCCTCACATATTTAACGCAAACCCAAGGTTATTTTGGCATACTCAAAATTCAACCAAAGGAAGTCTTGAATCACTGACGAGCGAAGGTCTCATACGAACATAAAAGACAATAATGAAGTATTAATAATGTGCAGCACAAGGAAGATTTTAGCCACTCGAAGAATTAAAATTTAAATTGATTACAAATGAACTGGTAAATATGTTGATTACTCTCCCATGTAGCAACATTAATTTAGAATGCAATTTGCTGCAAATTTACCTATGTAACTGCAGCTAAGATCGATTACATTTATTTGACGCAGTCACTAAAGGGTCCAAAATAAGAACTCGCCCGATGTTCTACCCAAAATCATCATCATTAGTCAACAATCCTAAGATTGGTTTGACGCAGCTCTCCATTTCTCTCTCCTATCCGCTAATCTCTTCATTGCTACATATTTATTCTCTTTTACATCTTTATAACCTGTCCTATATAACTCATTCGGGGCCGTCCCTTGCCCTTTTTCCCTTCCACTAGTCCTTCAACGATTGTCTTCATCAGAACATCGTGCCTCAAAATGTGTCCAACTAAGTTGTCTCTTCTTCTGCATAAGGTTTTTAGGAGGTTTCTCTTTTCTCCCACTCTTCTTAGCACTTCCTCGTTACGCACACGGTCAATTCATTTTATCTTCATCATTCTTCGGTAGCACCACATTTCGAATGCTTCCACTCTTGACTTCTCTGCTGCTGTCAACGTCTAAGCCTCGCTTCCATAGAGAAACATACTCCATATGTAGCATCTGATGAATTGTTTCCTTATTTCTATGCTGGCATTTTCAGCTGTAAGAAGATTCTTCTTTTTGTATAAAGCCCTCTTCGCCTGCGCTACAACCACGTTAGATATTTGCCCCAGCATTCTTAGATTAATGTAGGTACTCCACGTTACAAAATCCTATGCAAAGGTCCTAGATCGGGTTTCGTAATGTTTTTTACATCGCTCAAAAAGAGTTGAGGTTTGCGAACTCTTTTGGATATTCTCGTCCTGAGGAAGGCACCGGATAGGGTAGAATCATTGTGCGCTTTCTTGTCCAAAATATGTGGGTTTGAAAACCATTTAACCAAATTAATATCAGATTACTGCTTAGACTGGACCAAAATGTAACTTCAGTTATTTGTGCTTACGTTTCAAACTTTAAATAGCCCAGAAGAAGAAGAACCCAGCTCAGTAGCGGCAAATAAATAATGAACTATGGATATTCATCCAGTCACCATGGGCTATAACTGAATATGAAAAATTATTTTTCGCGAGTCAGTAGGTTACATAATAATAGAATAGAAAATAGTTAAATAGATAAATTAAATTATGATCGGTATTTGAAATGATAATAATACAAATATCGATAGTTATCTATGTACCGGCACTTTTACTTCCGTAAACCTTCGAATCGTGCTAACAAACTTTTGGCCAATTACCTACTGTAAACAATCTTACTTAATTCACTTAGACCTAATATCCGATGAGGTTTCCCGTCGATTGCTCTTTATTATGAATGAGGCAACGCAACAAAATAGCTCCAGTTCAACACTAAAACTTCGTGCCGAGGCATGTAGGTATAGTCCAACATAATCAGCACGGTCAATCATGGAAGCATCCACCTTCGAGATATTATTTGAAGACACCTTCACGAAACCTGATTCCATGATAAGCACTTAAACGTATTTCCCTTTACACAGATCAGATCCACCAACTTTTTCCAATGCACACGTAGTTTATTGTATCATAAACACGATCATAACACGATAAACACCTTTGCACGCTGATGAGATAGAACAGAATGACGTCACATACCGAGGAGCCAATCAATGAGCGTTTTCGTCTGCTCAATATCGTTGCGAACACAATGCATATTAAATATTAATTATTAAACAAACTAAGCAACAATTAATGCTGTTAATCGAAAGTAATGATATTTACCATACACTTTATCGAATAAACTGCATTTCAATCGTATACCTCCCGGGTGCACATACTCTATTCTGCCTTCTCTTTCCACCTTTCCCTTTTTATTTTGGGATTTGGGAGGGAGATTTGATTTTTAAAACTTTTCCTAGACCCTTTTGACCTGATTTTTCTCGACTCCTCCTTATCAAATTTCATTTCCTTTAGCTGGGCATTTCCTTGCTGTTACCAAATATATGTTTCTTTCCTTGTTTGTATTGAAAAGAAGTTCTGAAAGATACTTAGAGCTGCAAAGAAAGCAGTTGTTGCAGAATTATATCTTATACATAGCTTATATTTATAAATATTAGTTAGCCTACGTCTCTGAAAAAAAATAATCACTCTATAAAAAAGAATGAATCGGAAGAAGAAATTGTAATCTTAGTTATTGGAATAACTTTTTACGCATTGCAAGCAATGTTTATGCGTTAATATTAAAAATATTGCCATTATATTTATCTCCATAGGGGAAGATATAACTCGGTCAGGTGTAGCTTCATTATCTTCAAGTGCCATACAAAGTCCTTTTCAATTAATAAGTGACATTGTATTTTCAATGCAATGACGAACTTGTTAATTTAAGTTTATAACAATTTATGAGCAGTTAAACAATTAAAAAAAACAAATTAAGCTCCTAAACCGGTTAGTATATCGGCACGAAAAAAATCCGGCAAGGGTAGTACGATTTCAATTATTCTACATGGAAATATTTACTTCCAGCACAAGTAGAATTATTGCAATTTTTTCAATTTTTATAACTGCTACGGACTGAGGCAGTGCTTCGCCTACGGACGAAGGTCTGCGGTGCGGGCCGGGAGGGCCTTCGTCCGTGCGATGCGGGCCGGGTGCCGAATATTTGCCGAAACCTTGGTTCGTCAAGTAATTACATTCATGCGGAAATTTTCAACTATATATAACTTTGATATGAATAGTAACAAATCACACGAATTAAATTCTGATTAGCAAATATATTTAACTGTTGAATGCAAATTTTATTAAAAATCAATTCTTTTATTAAAAATGTACGGCTCGTTGATTTTCGCGAATGAAGATATTTGTCGCTTCATAATTTTAGCATTTTCTACACGACTTTTTAGTATTAGTAACGTTTTTGACAATATTCACCCCGGAATTATTTCGGAGGATCATCTACACTTTCGACTCATGAAGATTTTCTGCCAGATTTTGTTGGAGTAAGTCAAAGAAAGCTATTGCAAAGTTAACTAGGATGATTTGAAAACGAGGATACGGAAAATAAATATTCGAAGCAAGTTATTCGATGCTTGGGAGGATGAGTCACACCAGATTCAAGTGATTCTTCAAGCATTGACTATAAATATTAGCCTAACTTGTAATTACATCTTCCTTGCATTCCCATGTGAGTTGTATTAGAGAAAATTGATTATTAATAATTAAAGTAAAATTTAATTTTTAGTAAATAATCATTTTTACATGAGAGGTCAACTAGAATAAGTTTTTAGGAATTAGTGAAATTACGGTAAATGAAGTTGAAGATTGCGTGAAGGGAATAGTAAGTTACAGTTAAACGAAGCATTGGGAAAATCAGTTTAAACTAAGGAAATCAGGGTATTTACATCACGCGATGACTAAAACTGATGCTAACACAGAAACTCAAGTCAGAAGTATTATTTTACGGCTTTATTTATCAGTAAATTAATTTATATTATTTTATACAACCAATACAGGCGTCTGAAACCCTAATTTAATCATAAAGTTTTCCCAAGTAACGCCAAATAGTATCCAATTATCGTGATTGCGTTCAATGCTGTCTCGAATCGGGGGTGAAAAAATTGCATTAAGGGCCCATCGGCTGAGAATCCCGTCCCAATTGAAAGAGGCGACTCCTGCCAGGGCCGGGCCTTGAGGGGGCACCCCTCTGCCACCTAAGCGATAGGGGAGTGGGGAAAAGAGGGGGCTACCAGCGGAACATCTACCCTCCCGTGCCACATATAAAAGGGATACACACAAGGGAGGCTAGGAGGGTGAATGGGGAGGCCGGAGGGGAAGGGTCCAGCATATTGTCGACCGTGTACCCCTCTCCCCTCTGTCTGTTTGCTCGTCCCACCCCCTTCGAATCATCTTGTCCAAAGGAATACATATGCACACACACAGGGCCGCCACCACTCTCCACGCTGCTAAACCCCACACACAAGGATACACTACCAGGCCTCGCTCTTTCTTTCTTTTTTATCTCGGGTGCCCATCATCCTTCGCTTCGATTTAGCGTCCGCAAGTTACGTCCCGCTCAAGGCGAGGCCACTCTCTCGCGTGCTCAGCGAGTTGGAAGCCATTTTTGAAGGGCTTATTTGCTCTTTTGGCTGAGAGAGGAATGGTAGGGTGGCGAAGCCCCGGCAATATTGAATCGCATATTGTGAGGGAGTCCTTGGTCGGCGCTCTGCGGCGAACGAGAGAGACTCACAGTATCAGATTGCCGGGTGGAGTCTTTTGTGCGCTCGTTAATGCGATATATGTGCGCGCTGCAACCCCACCGACCCTCCGAATGGAAGAACGCTTCCCGAACGTCCACGATGCACATGCGCACTGCGCTCCTGACTCGCGCGCCAATGTTTAATATCTCCTCCCTTCAATTTCTCATCAACCAGCGGTCAAGGGGTGATCCTAAAGCGATACTTGGGTCAATTGTTCGGGCACGGCAAAGACTTCCTAATTTCCGCTCGCTCGGAGACGCTGTGATCATGAAATAGGAAGAAGCTTTCGATAAGGCCCCGCGGCATGGCTATGATATATTTTACTTCAGGTGTTCGGTAGATGAAACAAAAGTTAATGCTTGGAAAAAAAATATAGCACATTCATTTTCTCCAAAATCAAATATTGAAAACCAAAACTTTCTCCAGTCTGACGTCATCATAAATTGGAATAAAACTGGATGGAGTTAATTTCTCTTAGCTGCAATGGGTATATTTAAATCAAATTTCATAGATAAATAACGAAGACATTGTTAAATAATCCTATTAAATGCTAAAACCTCATAAGAATAAAAAAACTTCTAAAAGCCAGCCCAACATAAAATATTATCCCTCAACTAAGCAAGGGTAATTGTAGACCACTCCTCAGCTTCCTAAGGATAAGGAACAAAAGCGGTGAACGTTAGCGGCGTTCCATGCCCTTTCGCGCGCAAGGGTTGAGAATTTGGGAGGCTTCTTCGCGGATATCACAAATGTTGGCGGCCTACCAAAAATAAAAAAATAAATAATAAATAAATTTTGTTCTAACTTTCAAATTCGATCTTATTTTACTGTAATCATGTCCCCCGAAGAAGAGCGATTCAGCGCTTAAATTATTATGTAAGGAGTTGTAGGGAGCCACCTTAAATAGGACGATGTTTTTTTAGTTGAGCTTAAGTAAGTTTGCCTATAAATTTTGATACTTAATGAAAAAATAATGCATGAAGTTCCACCTGACTTAATAATACAATAAGTTACCTCAAATGGAATATCTTTTTATAGATTCGGCGATAAAACTATTTACAACTTGATGGTGATGATAAGAATGCAACTTAAGGTTGCGTTCGTTCACTATACTAAGCAATGTGATGGGATCACCACATATTTTTTACCATTTGATTCTCATCGCCTTTGTGGACTCACAAGGAAAATGCTGAGAAAAGGTAAAACCTTAAAAATAAATAAATAAATAAGTTCTAGTATATTTTAAAACATGTACGTCCAATAGGTTGAGCAGTTTATCTTAACCCATCATGCAATCATTTAGTAATGGGATTGCGTCAGTAAATAATATGTGACATAGGTGTCCGTGAATAAATGTCAAAAGGATCATCTTCAAAATAAGCAACACCATTCCTCATGCTTCGAATTTTAATATCAGGAGCTACATAAACGATAATAAAATTCTATCAAAAATTTTTGAAAGGAATTATTAGCCTTTTCGAAAGCAGTACTCTATGTGAACAACTTTCTAACTTTCAACCTTTTGCCCGTGAGGTTTAGACTTTGGGAGGTTTCATTGCCGTTTAAACTAGCCAATTTTCCAAATAATTCATATAAAATCTATGAAAAGTCAATAATTGATTAAAAACAAAATTTTACGAATATTGACACCAATATGAACCAAGTGCTGAGTAATAAGTGCTCCTTCACCTTTATTGGATTTGTACGTTTTGTTTTTTCATACCTTTGGAATGTTGGTACCCTTGAATACCCTGGGATCAAATACTTAAGTGATGGAACGAATAATGGATGATTGGTGAGAGCTAATTCTAGAAACATGAAGACCAGCCATAGTGATGGCAGCAAACACTGTGAAATGTAGCAGCATGAAATGTAAAAATACCCTCTTCTAAGTTCCCAAGAGGTAGCTCGTTCGGCATCATGTAGATAAATCTATATGTTATACGATAACCTGGCTCATTACCTTTGCTGAGAAGCAAATTTAAATAATAGCCGAAAGAGACCGTGATTTACGCGATTTGAAGTGTAAATGAGTAAAACTATTCTGCCGACGTTTTATTTCAAAATTAAGAGTTGGATCATGGACCTGATGAAATACCATTCTAGCGCGCAGGAACATGAGAACATTAGGGGAATTTGCAAGGCGCAGGCTATCATTTACGCTAGAATATATGGTAATTGTTCAAGCTTGGGCAAATACTATACCTTTATTATTCTTCAATAAACGCAATGCTTCAATGAAATATGTTGATTGTTACGATAGCATTAAAACAGTGTTTCCCTGAAAGATCGGATGTTCGCATAAGCAAATTCAGGAGGAATGAGCCAGTTAGCATCGCATTGACGGTGAAAAATCTGATGCCGCAACGTGATGGTGTGGGTATAATGTGAACAGAAGGGGACATGAGTACCAGCATGATGCGAAGCGGCGAGAGGAGAGATTTGACGGGGATCGCTACCGTAGTGGGAGCAAGGACCATTGATTTCGGGAGTAGAGCCGAGCGTCGCAGAGGAAGAATGAATAAGCAAATAGAGATTAATTCCATTGAAGAGGCATTTGGGGCGAGATCCCGCCATCCGTTAAACAAGCGCATCCCGTGGGGAGGTGGTTCCGGCCGCACAATATGGACGCAGCGCGTCGGAAACAAGTGAGTGAAGACGACGGCGCGCCACGTGTCCCTCGGATCGGATTGATTGTGGAGGAGGGTCGGCGTGCGCCCGCTGATTGTAGCTCACCGGAGGAAGCTCTCTGGAGTTCCGTCCCGATGGAATAGAAGCGCGGGAGGGCGTGTGTCCGGCCAGAGGGTTTTTTATTTTGTGGGATCGCGGTCCGGATGAGAGTGCGTGTTGTTTGCCCAATGGATTCGCACGTCACATTGAAGCGCGGGCGGGCATTGAAATCACCGGCGGGCGGGCGGGCGGCGAATGGGCGCGCGTAGGCACTCATAGAAAGCGGCATAATTAAACGATTTAAATGTGGTGGGAGATTAGGTCACCTCCATCACCCCATCTCTACTTCAACCAGCATTATAAACAGGGAGGAAATGCCACGGTATGATTTGAAAGTAATAGCATTTGCAGCAATGAGTACTTTGAAATGAATAAATTCGTAATGAACTATTTAAATGAATAACGCCTACAAACAAATGAAAAACTATAGAATTATAAAATGTAATTTTATAATTTGAAGGTGAAGTACAGCGTACTCACATACAGGGATCAGTTTCGGGGGAGGGAGGCTTTCGGCCCCTTCTCTTATATTCACCCCACTACAATTTGCATTTAAACGTATACAAATAATATTACATAAGATGGAGTATTACTTCATGCCACTGCTATCCCCTCGCGTATGATTCGTTAACGTAATTCAGAATACCAGGGTTTATATATTTTTTTCCTCACTTCGGTGGGAGGGGGAGGGATGTGGTGATTATTAAGGAAGAAATGCTTAACTTTCCATTCATTTTAATGTCTGCGCCTCCGTCTATGATAATGACATTGAAATTTAAAAAAATATTTACTCTAATATGCAAAATTAAACGGCATATATAAAAAATGTAGCCATTAAATTCTTTTAAAAAATCACAATGGGGGTTAAAAAAAATCGATCTTACACTTTGCGACAAGAGACTCCATATCCCTCAATCGAGTTTTCAATTTGATGGCATTGCAATGAACATCACCCTTCACTGATGAGCCTTTTATTTCAAAACGATTTCCCTTGCAGTTTCAAGTATCTCTCACTATTTTATGCAGTGCTTTTCCCATATATATGCAACAAAAGTTCACCAAAAACCCTTAAATGCTTTCTAATAGTACTCCAGTGAAAGAAGTCTAGTAGTACACTGTATATTTTCACTTAATCCTAATTAATATATGATCTCTAAAACTTAAAAAAATAACTGATAAACATGAGTATATGGGTATAATAATACATTTTACGAACTACCTCCTCAGCGAACAAGCTTAATCCCTCGATGCGCAATCTACACCGTAACGGATATAAATGCCTCAGAATTTTACACTTTACTCGCTTATAACTCCTCCATATTGTCAATTCCGTATCCAAACGAAAGGGGTTTGCCTCTCTCGTCCGAACTATTCAAATGCCCATCTCCGGAGCACCACCTGCCAAGGTTCTTGACAGGGCATACAGTTCCTCACCGCCTCCAATATTTTTTCATCCACAACATGCCACACTTCTTCAGCCTTCGATCCCATGTTCTGAATATCTTTTTGTTACCTCCTCTCTGTATCTTATCACCTTCATCGGCAGGAATTGTTTCCCTACTCCCTTTTAAAACCCCTCTATAAGAACCTTTTACCCTTGTGTTCGCCATAACGATCATTCATACCTAGAATGTTTCATGTCTTTTTCCCCATCACACACACTGTTCCGACCGCCCGATTTTTAGCACATTTTATATCTACCAAGAGCCTCTTCATTGGACTGAAAATATCCTGGCCTATTCCGAAATTGCCACCTTTTATTTTATTTTATTTCACAATTTATTTCGTTCTCTTGTCCAATTATCCAATTTATGCCTTTCTTTTTTATCCGATTATCCAACAAATGCAATTAGAACTCAAAGTGTATGTTTATCTTCTAAAGTATTCAGTTCATCGGAAGAAAATGATCCAAATTTCCAATTTCTTGTGGTAGAATGGGATTAACGGAAGATAGTAATAAAATTATTATATTTGCTTTCACAACAGTAAATATGCAGAGTAATTCTCTTACTCCAGCATTATTATAATAGCCATGCCTATGAAAAACATTAGTATAATTAAATAGTAAACTTTCCGTTAAAAAATATTCTGAGATCAAGTTATGTTCCTACAATATTACGCTTCCGTGCATTGCGTCCCCGGTCATTTTTTTCGTGAGAATGGGAGCGTGAAATTGAATTTTAAGGAGACAAAATACCAGAAAGGGAACGTGAATGCTAGAACTGGAAGCGAGACGACTCAATCAATATCATCTGGTACGCGCCGAGATGGCAATCGAAACATTACCCCAATTGCCCTTTTGAAGACGAAGGGGCAGCGAAACCCTTATTCCTCCTCCCTTTCAAAAGATGTGCAACCCTTCTCTCCCTCCACCCCGCGAAGTCCCTGTCAGTCGACATCGTGATAGAGAGACGCTCCCACGAGGAAGATACTCATCTTCCTCTTCTTCCATCGCCTGTGAGAGGGAGAGAGACCTAACTGTCGGCATCCTATTGTGAGTGGGACCTCCCGGCCAATTAGCCTGTCATCACGCGGATCCACACCGCTCTACGACGCAAGTGCGCGCACACCTTTCTGTCCTGCCGGCTTCCTTCGTATCCCGAAAGGACTTATAACCGATGAGATTCGCCCGATAAGCTGCATGGGGGGTTTCTAGAGAGAGGCACGCGAGGCAAAAGTACCCACAATTACACTGAGTGCTCAAAAGAAGAGGATATTCCTTTGAAAATGCCAACTAAACGGGCATAAAGAACGATCCTTTTCAGCTTTTTACCACCGAGATTCAGAATTTAAAAGAAGGAATGAAATCTATCCGGACCACCTTGGCATCATTTGAAAATAAATTGCTTGGAAAATTAACTGGAGCATCCAAGTTTTTTATTGTTTAATTTTTCTCGTATTCAAGGCACAATTTTACGAGTTAAGTCGAGTGATGGAGTTCTATGCTACATGGGTTTAATGTGTTTTCATGTATTTAAAGAAAACCTGGACCGAAAAATATCGCTAAAGGGTGGATGAAATCTGTCTATTGAAAACTCACCGAAATCGATAAGACGATAACTTACACATTTCACGTGCTAATTTATTCTGTCAGAAATTCTCATCAGCTGGATAGTAAAATGTCGCATTAAGTATTTAGATAACATCCACTATGAACAGAATAATGCAAGAGAAGTTGAAGCAGTGAAAAGGAATTCATATGAGGACCAAAATATGGCTTCCGCGAGGAAAAAGTCGCTGTGGAGCACCGGAAATAACACAGCGACTAAGCATGAAATACTGAGTACTCATGTATTGAAATTAATCATAATTTAATAATTTGCCCGTCTTGTCTACATGTCGAGGTGAACTGCTTTAGTAGGCTACAATTACGCTCGACTGGTACTTTTGGAAATTGACTGCGAACCACTGCGAAGAGAATACGTATTGATTGATGACGTAGGAGAGATTGAGAGGATGTAGTCAACCTTGCTTCAATCAAGTTGGAGCAGTTAAAATTTGAACGATGTAGGAATCGATGGCAACTGATTTATTTGCAGTGGTAAAAATTGCATTAACTATTGAGTCCAAGCATATAGTTACGGCTTTTTTTCGAATCAATTATGCGAGAGATCAAAGATGACCCGTAATTGAATTCCATTTTATCACAGTAGACTATAAGAAACTATTTCTCATACGCATACGTCCCTTCATTTGTGAGAGCAGCTACCTCTGTTATCATGAAACGTATTGTTACTCTTGAGAAATTTTTGCTGATAATAGCAGCGAGATATCTTCTTTGAGTCGCTGGTAAAGCAGTCTACATCGACGTGTAAATCTTCGTTATTGGCTTTACAGCGATACTTTGAGGTAGATTTTGACATGTTTTCGTATAGTTTCCGGAATGGGATACGTATTGGGTAATATCTTTTGGATCGTGTCTTTGAAGGATATTGGCCCGCAACTCGTCACAGCTAACTCATGCTACTTACTACTTTCTCTTCTCACCAGACACTTACTCAACCTGGTCTCTCATTTTAGCATTGGGTAAAAAAGCAGTCAGCTTCCGTGCAACAGTATCTAAAGGAACAAGAGAGGCACTCGATGTGGCTTTTTCTCCGCAAGGGATCTCAGGGGTAGTTTGGGGCGCTTTGCATTTCTGCCTTTCATCCTGCAGCGATGCACTTTTCAACCCTTTTGTAGCACCCTGCGGAATGCTGGAGTCTATTGTCACCTTCTTCTCTCTCTTTTTCTCCATTTCCCATTCCAAATTCGGATGAGGAGGGCAGGGGGGATGTGCATCAAGAGAATATCTAGGATTGAATAGACTCACTCTATTTATATCTGTTCCTAATCGTCCGCGGCGGCGTCCGATTGCATCGACCCGCAGAAATCATAAATGATGTCGACAACCCCACCGCTTCATCTCCACCATTCGCGGTATGAGAGCCCTTCACAGACTTTGACGCCAATTTCCCACGAGATACAAGAGAGGAACAGGGTTCACAAAAGAGCTGAGGACTATATGGTAGAGGCGTCGTCGGTAACCCTCCATGAACGATATTCGGACGTGAACAATGTTGCGTGAACCGCAGCAGGAACGGTTTTGCGGTCTCTCAATGGAGGTAGCTGAAAATTTTATCCTGTCACTCTCGCTTATCTCCGCTGGATTCCTACCGCGGACTCCTCCTCTTTCGCAGGGGGAGGAAATTAGGTACAGGGAAGTTCCTTGGGAAGGAAACAGAGACGAAGCACCCACGCCCTCTGCAACAGTCCATCATATCTTGTTCCCTTTATGACCGTCTCAAAGTGACAGCATCGAACGCAAGCTAGAAATTGTAAAAGAAATAGTAAATGGTTCCAAATAGGACTGAAATATTAACCACAGTCGGCTGACTATCGTCTGTGCGGTTTGCGAGAGATGTAAGGATAACGCTATTTTAGCGACTCTGGTCACTCCTACAACAATTCGTTCTTCAGTTTTCTCAATTATTATGGAAGTTAATCCACCGATTACAAAGGAAATGGCACTCCAGTTCCGCTAATCTCCCATTCACATTCCCATTTCCGCGCTTCATTTTATTAAACCGCTCGGAATAACATTTTCCTTCATTATATCCCTTTACTCAATGCAAATTTTTCCTTCAATTATCAATTATTCAAATATTTTTCATGAAAATTAAAAAAAATAGGGGATGATAAAATTGACAGCTGGGATATTGCTTGGCTATCTATCATTCTCGCACCAGTGCATCACAATCTTAATTGAAACAAGGCTGCTGCTCTGAAGTAACAGACAAATTCGAGGGTGAATTTTGCCATCACACTATTCCACTTGAAGTACTTCTCTACTAGTTAGGCCCTTGAAAATGCACTCCACGATTGATAGAATTACCAGGAGTGTCCTCAGTGTGCTCAGAACGTCTATTCCTTTATAAGATGCACGTGGAATATTATTTTTAAAATTAATAATCATTATATTACCTCTTCTGGTTGCAACCATAATTCGAACCGTGAAATGTTAAAAAGCAATTATTTTGCACAATTTATCTTCGTCAATATGAATTAAAAATAGATGATATTTTACCAAGAATATTTTTTTAAATATTTTACAGGTGCAAAACAAAAGGCAAAGCAAAGAGTGCTCACATTAAAAATGGGAATAAAATGGGTAATTACAATTGGATAATTTAGTGGGAACTCGTACTTAAGCATTTTATATGTATGGTAGGTAAAATATTTCTCTTAAAAAATTTATAACCACTTATCAACACGACATAGATAATAATAATAACTTAAGTTAATTAATGTTAAACATAGTTGATATAATTATTAGTCCACGTATCGCCCCTGAGGCTTTCTAATCTATCACGAAACTGTTGCAAAACGTTTCTTCCGAAATGATTAAAATAAATACACGATACCACACATGCGAGATAACTTGGAACTTTTTGTGTTAGAAGAATGTCGCTCGTTAAAATGAATAAAAAACGAGAAAAAACGAGGCGTGCCCAATTAAAAATTTTCAAAAATAATTTACGTAAAATATATCAACTCAGTATGCATATTGCATATATCGATGCATGAAAATAGCATTACCCCTTAAGTGGGCCTTCAATAACCCAATTCCCACCAAACAAGTGATCAATCTCTCGTCAAAATTCTCCTCGAAAGGTAACACGATCAAAACTTTCTCTATTAGAACTTCAGTATAATTTTACCAACCATATAATTTTATTACAATATGATCCTATTCGCCAAATAATTTATTTCACTCTAGGCATTGATCTTCCAGGCTGATTTCATGGTCTCCGATGATTACGATTGCTTTTCGTGTTAAATACCTAAATTTTAAATGCCTAAAAAAGGAGCACCTTAAAATAGACCTTTTACAAGCATTCAAATAAATTTGAAATGTTTAAATTTTTTACCTGAAAAAACAGTTAGCATTCGTTGAAATCGCCCGAGACGAATAGCTCAGGTTACGAGAATTTTAAAATGTGGGCCTGAATCACATGTTCATTTTTTTCATCACCTGAAATCGCATTCCATTGGAAGAGCTCGGTAGATGGAAGGGAACGATGAGTAATGAAGAAAAAAATCTTCCTCATTTAGGCGTTATCATGATAACGCGTAAATGAGGAAGATTTTTTCTATGCAAGTTTCAGATGACAAAAAACATGAAATTTACAGTTCACCTTTCATGAGTGGGTGAAGTCATTGGAATGCCATTTCATTCACTCATTCAGGGAAAACCTTTCGTTGAGGGAGGTGATCACACAAAATAGTGTGAACAATGACGAAATGCATGAGGATAGTGCACTAGGCCCAGGGGTAGCTGAGTAGCGGCGACCCGCTCGGTGTGAGTTTGTGACGTCAAAAAACTCATCTACGAAATAATTAAAACCGGTGGTTTCTCCGCAAATAGCTCGAGGAGTAGGAGACGGATCAAGAAACAATGAATCTCTTTCTTTGAAAAACTCTACCACAATCGGCAATAAAATAAAGTAAGTAATAAAGTAAGTAAAAGTAAGGTAGCCGATTGGAAAACAGCAAGGAATAGTGTACAGTGGGTGTTATAAAAGTTTAACAGAGGTGGGGGTCGGTAAGGGAAGCTTTTGGTCTTCCTGTGGAGGGGGCGGGTGTGAGGGGGAGAGAAGGGGAAAGGAGGGGAAGTCGCACTGTAGAGGGACAAGGGAGGGAGTAGCGAAGCGTTTATAACATGATAATGAATATCCTTCCCCAACAATACCGATCCCCTCCCCCTTTGCTCGCCCCTGTCGCTGTGAAGAGTTCCACGGGTGGACCCTCGACCCCCTTTGCAGAGTCCCTATCCCTCGCCAGGGTTCTCTCGCCTCTCGAAGATGATGAAACGGTTTATGATGGGTCATAATGGATCGGCCTCCTCCGTGGGCACACCCTCGCCATATTTCCCCACAATTGGCCGGCATCCACGGCGCGTGACATCCTCCCTCAAACGACTTCGAGTCCAAGGAGATGCGAAATGCGTGTAATCGGCTCACTGCGGGAATGCGACAGCGCCCGTGGACGAGGCGAGCGAAGCAGACTCACTCTTTTTTTTACAGCCGCTTGAGAGTCACAAACCTACGCTTAATCCGTGCACGGCGGTAATGTGTAGTATTTCGAGCCTAACGCGTGAACGGCGGTGAAATTCACATGAATTGCCATGAGAGAATAAAACTCTCCTGGACCAGAAAAAGGACCACGGACCTTAGGCTTTCCTCTGTTCAGACCACCACGCTATCCAGGTTGCTGAATTCTCCATGACAATTGCAGCGAGGCTCATGGTGCAATATGTTAGGCCCTCACGGTCCACCAAGGATGGCAACACGAGAAAGAAATAACTTCAATGAAGTCACAATATATCGAGAGGCTCAAACCTCGGCTAAAGGTCTGCGGTTCGATTCCTGATCCAGGGGAAATTTTCCTCGTGGCAATTCATGTAAATTTTATCGCCGTTCTCGCGGCAGGCTCAAAATATTCCTCACTCTCTTTGCTCCCCTTGCTTCATGGGTTCCCTCCGAAGATGCAAAGGGGCTTCCAAGGATGAGACACCTCACGTGTACCCACAAAGACGAAGATTGAAGGGGTCACATATCGGGCTTCACGGTGGGTAGCAATGCTGAATAATTGGAGCCGAATTGGTTGGATAGTTGACTCATGACGGAAAAGCGAATAGACCATATTTCCTATTAATCAGTGAATCATCAAAGCCGGAAGATCTTTGTTTGAAGCCAGGTCAAACCTTATTACTTTTCCTGAGAGAAATACTCGCAATTGGAGCGCACTATCACTACTATTCTTCATGACTTCACTCAGCTTCCCAACGAAACACTCAGGACCGTGTTCAACACTCACTCTCCCTCTCTCTCTGATATGACGGTAGTATCATTTTGTAATCGAAGACCAAATATCTTCACGTGCTTTCCCTTGGTGTAAATGGTGACCGAAATGACAGCAAATAAGTTCCTTTCAAACAAACAATTGTTAACTACATAAAAAAACCGTGAAGTAATACTGCCTCCCAAATATCTTCAGATGGAGTAAAAAGAATTTTCGCCACCAAAGATGGAATGAGAAGGCCTTTCGGGTGAGATATTGGCAAATGCCACGGCAGATCTGTTAGAAAATAAACAAAATGAAAATCTCACCTAAGCCATAAAGGCCTTATGTGTTATTGATATGATAAAAATGAGGCTCAATTTTGAAAAAAAGAAGGAAACTTATATTTTTTACATAAAAGATATGAATGGAATGGCTTATCCATAACCTAGTTTCGATGTTCATTTGAAATCATTTTTATTAGTACATCCGTTTTGGAGGGTGTTCGTGCAGTTTCTACTTTGGTAACATTTAAATTGCTATACATTATGCATATCATTAATGTACCTATCACATAAAAAGAGCTGTCTTAAATTTTTCTAAATAAGAGCAAAATAGATCTGATTCCGTTATTGGTCGCGTTTTAATACGCATGTTCATACCGCTAAAAAAATTAAATTATATGCAACATCAGCGAATGTAAGTAATTTGTATCGACTGATAATTAAAGTAAAAGAGGGGTATGTTTTCGGCAGGCGATGTAGTACTTATATACTTCTCGTTAGAGTTATTAGTGTGCATTTTATTTATTCTTATTTGCAAGTATAATTTAGAAGGAGTTTATTTCCTAGATGATTATCACTGGAGACATGCAGAAAACTATTGTCATTCAAAAACGTCTCTAAAGTACCATTCAACCACTTATCAGCGTTGGTTGCCACTCTTAGGATCCACGTATTGGATGCTCCCATACCGAGGTTTTTCCGCACGGGATTCGTCGTGCTTCGTACCTGTCCAACGTTCCACTCAAGTCAATTTTAATCGCTAAAATCGCTGCTCAAAATTCTTCCTCGCATCAACGGTGCCAAATATTCTTTCCGGCTGACCTTTGGGCGCACCAAACTGAGGTTGCCACATTCGCAACACGCGACAGGGAGAAAAAATGCTAAAAAAAGCAAAATAAATCGAGGGAAAAAGTCTGTTATTTGGGGGTGGGGAGAGGGCCGCAGATGTGGATTTGACGTGGATTGTCTGGCCCCGCTTGAGAGAACGGGTCGGAGGTGAGAAGAGAGAGAGTGCGTGGCTCTAGAGGGTCGCAGGACTTCAAGTGGGCGTCGGAGATGTGTTGCGGTTCGCCCTTTTCTGCGTCCAGCCAAGGAGGGAGACTCATCCCCGACGCTTTTAATGCCATCCCCGACACAAACTACGGGGACGAAGGCGCCTTTTGACGGGGAACACTCTGGGAGCCTCCCGTTGTGCAGTGGAGAGGTGTCGCCTCTCTCTCTCCCGGACGAGCGTGTCCAATGAACGGTAAGCAACCGTTTGACAAATGACAGGCGAGACGCGCACTATTGCTGGAGGGTCCTCGACTGCTACTCGTGGGGGTGGACGCTTCCCTCCACACCGAGAGAAGCGTTTTGTTCAGAAGGTGGCTCGCAACACCCATATACAACATGCCATCTCCATTCACCACGCGTTATCCAATTTACCCGGCCCCTTAGAGGCGTCATAACTTTTCCACGAGATCTCTCGCGGGGTTCAGGAAACATTCGGACGTTTACCCTCGAAATGGAAATGGCGAGAAATGATGCAAAAAAATGTTAGCAACTTGTGAGAGCATTATGTGGAACTCAATATGGTTAAATGTGGCTCTTTTTTCTTCCTAAGCTGGAGTTTTTTTCCTCAAGAGTCTACCAACCGTCCTTTGGGAGCTAGCCTCAAAACGATTCAAAGATAAAAGCGAGACAAGGGTAACATTCGGTAATTTTTTCCAGACTTCGAGGAGCACTCTTTGGCTTCTGAATGGGCGGGGGTGGAGGCCACACGCCAGGCTGACGATTGGGAATAGTCTCTCTCTTCAAGGACCCTTGTCGCCGTTGCAGATTTTTTTGGAATGGGCGTAACAATAGCTGTTCTGGTCCCATCAATTCCATGTATAACGACAAAATGCGTAGTTCTCCTGGATGAGGAAGGCTTTAATGCTTCAAAAAATTATTGTTACGACCGAAGTTACACTATATTGCTGCACGAGGACGAGGAAGATGCTTTCATTTGAAACTGAGGCCCTTTACACATCGTTGGAAATGTAAGTCAAGCCTAAAAGCCCTATGGTTAAAAGATAATTGTGGAAAATCTACGACGCGCGTTGCAAGCCGTACTGGACTATCCGAGAACCGTAAATGCTACTAGATGCATATTCAGGACTCCTGGCGTAAAGAAATATGCTGCTTTTCAAGTGCAACTGTAATCCTATACGTTTATTTAATGCAGAAGAAGTCGCTTATTATCTTCACATTCAGAATATTAAATTATGCATAAAATACAACAATGGGATGAAAAAATACATCCACAAGGTTAAATCTCAACCCAATGATATGGAACTTGATGGAAAACTAACTTTTTTGAACTTAACTGATAGATGAATGTCTTATTTCATGGCTAACGTAGACGACACTGCAGTTATCATACCCAAGGAATGAGACAAGAACTGGAAATTATGCATAACACTGCACAGTGTTAGAAAACTGGGCAATGGAGTATAAATTTAAATTGTTAAATGTTCAAAGTGAAGTATTATATTGGTAACATAAATCGATAGGAATATAGCATGTATAAAACATGATAGATTCAATTAAATGGAGTCACATCAGTAAAATACTTTGCATGTATCAATATGATTCGCGAATCGATATGTAATTGACCTTCCACGACCATGTTTCAACTGTAAAATTAAACAAATTAAAAGGATTTTACATCACCGAAAATAGAAGGTAACATAGGTTTAGAATTCACTCTATGATTGCTCTTTAGAAAGGAATTACGCTCCTAAAGGCCGTTATAGAGTGAGAAAGATGAATACCCAAGGCTTGTTCGTAAACTTCACAAATTAAATTGAGTATGCATCAGAATATAGTAGTGACATCTTTGATAGGCTGGGGATGCTTACTGGCAACTCGCCCATTGAATATATTGCCATCGAAAGACTTGAACGCGACGGCATCCAAGACGGAAAACCCACTACGAATATGTAATATACTTGGCATGGCAAAATAAAAATTACTGTACTAAAGTGACTGGTGCGGTAGATTGCCCCTATCGATAGGCAATCGGATAGAGATGAACATCAGAACTGCCTAAAAAATAATTCCTAATATCACGGAAAGACTAAATGCCTTTTGAGCATAACAAACAAAATCTAAAACACGATTATATCTCAATATCTCTCAATCTCAAATCGTACTCTCCTGCCAAGCGTATTCCAAAGAGAAAATTTTTGGGGAATTGAGAGACGAAAATGACGACAAATGTCATGAAAAATATTCATAACGCAATCAAGTTCTGAAATATGTCAAATAATCTGGAGCCTAATTTGATTAGAATTTAAATTTTAAAAACCTTATGATACCATGTTAGTCCCATTTTGGATAAAGAACCCAATTTCTAGCTGAAATACGTCATCGGACGAAATTTTATCATCTTTATGTGCAACACGTAGGTAAAAATTCAAACTTATTGCGCACGTATCATGTTATTGAAATTTAATTTACTCCATGAGATAAATTAATCTACAAAATATCGCAGAGACTTTGAGCGTTGTAGAGGATGGCATGCAGTCATGTGGCGTCCTATTTACAGCAATGTCATATATTTTTTACGAAAAGAGCTATGGACGAGTTGATCCCTGGGCAACAACTTTGAATGTGGAACTCTGGCAGCTTTTTTTTAGCATTCTACCTTTAATCAAACCATAATGACTAGGAGCGCAACATTGGGGACAATCCTCCTCCCAAGAAATCAAAGATTAAGGCTTACAGATTTAGAGATTTTTAATCAATAATTTGTTTTGTAAAATTATAAACCAGCAACTTTATCCTCAGCGACCTCCTTATTATTTTAAACGCTGCAGCGCGCTGCACAGAATCATTCGTGGTAAAGGAGGAAATTCCCCTATCCCCGCTTAGCTACCTTAAACAGATTCCTCTCCGCCAACATAATTCAAACTCCTCTCCCTGCTTAGCTGACTAATACTGATTTTACAATTTTGCCCCCATTCATATCTTGAGGCATGATGACCTGATAAATAAAATCGCCGAAGGACAAGAAGATGGCAAGAACGGAAAAGGGTGACATCGAATGAAGTCTATCAAACAAATAATGAAGGATTTAAAAAAATGGGAGAAACACATAGGTTTGGAAAGACAAGATGAAGGGCAAATCATTTTAAGCCTGCGACAAATCAATCTTGGTATAGTCGACTAATGAATCTCCCTCAACAATATTTGCCAAGATTTGGGATTGTTGCTGCGCCCCTGCTAAATATTACAGCCACAATTTTCATTTCGTATCACTTACCTCCATCGCAGCAATATCATCACACGCCGATTACGATATCACGACCAAGTATTTACCAAACACTCATGAGAAGAAGACCAACCAGAGGGGAGCAAACCAACTAATGGTGCGCACTGGCTTATCCCTTTTGAAGAGACCATTAAGCTACGGCCGACGTTTCCCTCGACCGACATCCTAAAAAAAGCCTCACGTCAATCAACATGGCCAGCCTATAATAGCGTGTAAAAGTGTGTTTACACGTTAATGCATACGAGTTTACGCTATGGAGAAAAAGTCACAAGTTAATAGAAAAATGAGAGAGAACGATTCATGGTTCCTAGTCAAAATTATCGTTCTTCCAACAGGGAATGATCTGATGGTTTGATGGGAGCAGAAACAGGATTTGATACTTCGTCTTACTTGCTTCATAAAGTAAGAGCTAAAATATTAAAATGAAAATTTGCTTTGACCCCATGGGACAACTACTGCTGCTGCCGTCTAACTTTGAAGATAGCTTAGACTTACTTTTATCATTAGCATATAGAGCTAGAATGTTTCGTGATCCTTTATGTATATATCTATAACATTTCATGATTTTATAGCACATGGGGTAGCATGGAATTTATGAGCTAGTGAGACTAGCCGTATGCACATTCAGGAGTCTGTTCTGTTACTCGTTTCAAAAGACAATTATTCAACTGCTTATTTTTGAAAAATGAAGAGTCTTACTAAGCATATTTCATAAGCTAATTTCATATCGTAAATTTAGTATTTTTTCATTTTCTGTGTTATTAATATTATTTATGATCTGTTAATTCCTACTTAAGATTGTAAATAAGCATTTCCTGTAAATGGCAAACAGGCGTAGTGTGTCTTAGTGTATACCTACTACTACCTATGTATCTCGATACAGTCAGTTTTTCTTTTATACTTTGCAAACGTTACCCATTTTATTGAGTGGAAGTTGCTGTTGCTTTATCGAAGATACTATTTATTTCCTGTTGGATTTATTATTTCCGCTGCAGTGCTCTGGTATTTATTTTTCCTTATTGTTTTTTAATTGTAAAATCAAGCTGAATGTTTATTTCCGTAAAGCCTTTAGGACCTTGCGGATCCACGACAAAAAGTGTTAGCTATTGTTGTTACTTTGTGTTCTGGGAGACAAGACTCGTGCTGAGACATGATTGAGGGCGAAGACTCACCTTCAGCCAAAATACTCGAGGTAGACTAGGATATTGCCTACTTAAAGTATAAACCAAATTCATTGCCAGAGTTTCCGTTAACTTTTCCACGAGAGGGTCGGGACCATTTTTTCACTGATGAAATTATCAATTGAAAGCTACGAAATAGGGATTAAATTGTGTGGTCTGGGTTTAAATAGGAATTAAATGCCGTTGTACAGTACCTTTTAGTAGTTAACACGTGTACTGAGAATCGGTTCCGAGAACTTGATTTTGGCTCCCAAGGCCCATGATTGGAAAAAATGAAATTACAAACTCTAAAAGACAGTGACGTACATAGATCCTTATACCGAAAAGGGCCCGAGCCCCAACCCTTGTATTCGCCCCTGAGGGGACTATCGTTGGCAAATCTAAATATTGGTTTGGGCCCAATGCGTAGCGTAACTTCGTTAACGAGATGACGATCGTTCCAGTCAAGGGAATTCAGGAATGTCCTTCAAAATCAGTTCTGGAATTTCAGCCCTTTTAGCGTGACACACACTATATCGCACGCGTAACCTGCTTAGAAATAGCTTTCGATGATGCATCCAAGACGAATAAATGTATGGGGCTCAAGCTCAGTCTAAGGTTGTATTGACTCTTTTCAAACAAGGGCACCTCATTATACTGTACATTTTAAATTAGACGAATGACAATATATGTGACGGATTACCACTACATGCCGCGGCAATGCGCTCAAGCATGATTCATTAACTTGATTCAGAAGAAAGTTCTTTTTTTTCTCTTTTCTCCACTTTCTGAGGGAGGAGGCGTGCCACCTTGGACTTCCCTCACATATGATCCTGCCAAAAGAAGAAATGGCCGACATGGGTTACGAACGTCGTTGATTCTATCAAATCACGCGGCAAGACCCGATAACATTTATTTTTTGTATATTCAGCTACAATCAGGGGTGTCATGGTTCCGGAACGCCGATCCGGCACTGGTTAACAAATGCATGATAGTCAAATATCATTTTTATCAATTTAGGTGCCTAAAAATTTCTAATATATACATTCTTAACCAAAATGAAAAAATATTGTAATGAAACGTAAATAAGAGCTAATAATAAAAAAAACACACACTCCTAAAAAAAGTTAAAGAAAATGCGTTCCGATACTGCTAATTTTGCCGTGACGTCACTAGCCTACGATGTTAAAACTTTCATATTTGAAAAAAATCATCGGCCCATGTAGCAAACCTAGAAACAACCGGAGGACGCCGGGTAGATATTTCAAAGCATGGGATTTGAATTATCACTGACACGCTTTCGTCCGCGCGTGGAAGTATTTTATAACGGTTTCACGGCGCCAATAGAACACTTGCCTATGTATAGCTAAGGCATTCTAAGGCTTGTTTTGGTTGGCATATTTAGCAGCCACTCCGTCAATGTTGTGTCAGTGTTCGCGTTTCAACCCTCCGTGAACTTTTGAGTCCGAGAATTGGTTGAGGTTCACTTGAGTGTTGTCGTCGACGGGCGACAAGACACTGAAAAGGTGAAGTTAGGCAAGGCAGCGGCGACGAAAGGCCAGGAAGTTGGCGGACACAAACACGCCGCACACAACATCGACATATGTATTCTAATTGATTAAATTCGTTGATCGATGAGCTCCGAGTCTCGAATGGGGGCAGATTGGGCGTCCTTGAAGAGGGCGAAGACGCGAACCTGACATGTTCAACCCCTCGTCCCGGCCACTCCATCAGGATGACAAATGACTGCTCCGAGGCGAATCCGAGCGACAAATAACACACAAACCCATCCCACCCCGCTCTGCATACGTCCCGTCCTCGTCTTCCCCCTCCGCCCCTATTGGGACCCTTTTGGACGCCGCGGCACGCATGACTGGTCGCGCTCTATGCGACATTACAAGCCATTACGACCCACGCGTGTTGTAATATTCATAATCGAGAGACGCTGCTGGTGAGCACAGTGGTCCATTTCACTGATTTGGCGGGACGGAAGCGTAGAGGCCTAAGGAGGTTTTTACTGACGCATTATTGGGAAGTATACGCAGCTGATGAACAAATGAAACCAACGGGAAGCAATT
Organism: Ischnura elegans; assembly: GCF_921293095.1. Taxonomy (NCBI): domain Eukaryota; kingdom Metazoa; phylum Arthropoda; class Insecta; order Odonata; family Coenagrionidae; genus Ischnura; species Ischnura elegans. The sequence goes on along the minus strand of NC_060246.1, from coordinate 111,445,116 downwards.
GAATACCTCAGATGCTTTTTGATATTATAACACTGGGGCTCATTTTATGTATCCGGGTATTTCCACCTCGTACGTCAGATTTAAAACAGCGGTTTTTTAAATGTATAAGCGTCACGGGTAAGCGCAGTGATGGACTAATCACAGACTATATATAAATTTACAGCAACGCATGAGTAAAAACCGTCGAACTAAAAATCTAACGAACCCTATTAGGAGGATATGCATGGAAGAAAAATGGATTTTTAACCAAACGCCACGAATGTTGACGAAGAATCATTGTAACCATAGGGACCACGTAGAGGAGGCCCTGGTCCATCCCGTACGAGTTTGATTTAGGTTGTCACTTCGCTCAATTTTTTTCGGTTTTCAAAAATGCTCGCAGCGCTGCCATAGTCAATCATTATCTTTTTTAACGGCTTTATCCTTTACCTCCGAGTCTAAACTCTAACTATCTAATGCTCTCTTAATAACAGGGTCCCTAGCCTTCAATGCACTGGTGAGAGATCACATTAAACCCGTTATTAACGACCCAAAGATTTTACTTCCATGTCAAAATGCTCTACACTGACGAAATACCTCAGAAATAGTAACAAATAATGTTTAAAAAAATGTTGAAAACGAAAAAATTTGACAAATTTTTGAAAAATTCTGCTCAAAGGTGAAAGTTGCAGGACAAAGTGCTCACGAATGATATTTTAGCTTAGCACTTGAGTTCAGCCCCAGGTATCGTTGTTAAAACAACAATTTAAAAAATCCCATCTTTCCAACGATCTTACCAAGAGTTTGCAAGCTCATTGTCCTAAAGTCACGCATATAATGAAATAATTTAGTGAAAATCAATATTTTCAAGACTAAGCCATCTGAGTCGCCGGAGATGACAAAAGAAAATATCGTATTTTCATGTTGTGTCCACATCTCCCGTTATGGTGGATGATGCTAAGACTACCAAAAACGGATATCTGGGGTCACGATATCGCTGTGAGGGTCTACGTCGACCACACAGTGGGTCGGCAAGACCGGACACCGCCAAACCTCGGAAGTCCATGCAGTAGCGGTTACAGAAAAAACTCGAGGGGGGGCGCAAAAGATATCTTGAGTTACCTTTACTTTTATCCTCATAAAAAAATCAAGTTTGATTGAAATCCTACTTAAAAATAATAAAAATTTGAATGAAATGTATAACGCACATATACAAGGCAATGATATGCTATGATATAAAAAAGTTATAATTGTGGTTCTGCAATTTTTGGCAATACGAGCGGGCCCGCAACGGGGAGGGGGGGGGGGGGGGGGGCGCGCCCCCTTCTGTATCCGCCGCTGAGTCCATGAAGAGACTTTAAGATATGAGATGTGGGTGATATAGTTTCGGCGATCGTTCAAGTCTCCAACTTTGCGATCTCATTTTCAATGGTAACGTGTCATATAGGTGTATAATGCAATTTTTTAAATGTTAAGTGTTTATTTTAACCGCAAAAGTTATAATAATCCACTTAACTTCCAAAAGCTTGCCAGAGCTTAGCTATAACTAAGGAACCTATCTTACTCTATTACCTAAACACACCCATAAATCCTGCATCGTCTAATAAATGATAGATACATTTCATTCGTATCCCATATAAAATGGGGTCATGTAGTCTATTTAAAAAAATAACATACAGCGCCCGTAGCTTTGCTGTGAATATGGAACTATTTGTCTTTTACGGTGATAAAGTGTTCTGTGATTCATAATAATTCATTCAACCTCAGCAACACAGGTAAAATTGGCCAAAGCTACGCGTATTTCATGACCATATGCATAAATTAAAAGGGAAAGATAAATACATTTTATGATTTTAAACGCCAGTTTAATGAATGAAGACTAGATGATAAGTGAAATAACCGTGATTACTATCTTTGCGGACGCTCTGGTACTTAGCTTATTACTTTCTGGGTATAACAGGTGTTGGATACGACTTAAAATTTAAATATAAAAAAATGAGAGGATTTGAATGAACAAAAGTTATTCGGGTCACAACTAGCTCTCATAAGCACAAATAAGAGCAAACTTCACCATCATCCATGCCAAAGTTAACCCCTCAGTAATGTAAAATACATAATCCATTCATGATTTTTATTTGGAATAATCAAGAAATATTTTTTCTTGATTGAAGCTTTCGCGGCTCATGATGATTAAAAATAATAACTCAAATCCGGGTGTATGCCGCGTGTCGTAGTGGAGATTGCCCCGACGTTTCGCGACAGACTGCTGGTCACTTTTTCAAGGGAATAATCATTATTCCCTTGAAAAAGTAACCTGCAGTCGGTCGCGAAACGTCGGGGCAATCTCCACTACGACACGCGGCATACACCCGAATTTGAGTTATTATTTTTAAGGAAATATTTTATTTTAGGGATGCGTAAGACTTGCGGAAATGTTCCTGGGAGCTATACTGGGCAAATGAAATAAAAATGTAGGATGTGTCAAACAAATTTTTGACAGTTGTGCGTTGAAGTATGAGTATAGTTTTCTTTACAATACGGAAGCAATAAATAGAGAATAAAAGGTAATAAGGAACATGAGCTTGAAAGTGGAGGTACGCAGGGACAGGAAATGTGTTTCGCGTTGCAGCAAATATCATGAACAATTCCCACTATTTAAACTACGCCACTCAATTCTGACATTTTGAAATGACACAATGCTAATAAACATAGGTTGAAATTGACAGAAATGTTATATAGTACCTACCACGAACATGCTACCATACAAATAAAACTAGTCGTTAGCAATAGAAAAACTAAAAGTTAGCGCAGCTAGTGAGTCATGCACGAGTTATAGCATACCAAAACACTCATGCAGATAGTAAGCGTTTGCAAAGACAATAATACAATAAGTTATTAACTACACATGCACAGCCTATTTTACCAAGTCGGAGTTGAGCTATCATTTGGCAAGTATTATGATCCCTTATTGTAAGTGGGAAAAACTTAATCTTAAATCAATCGGATGAGCGTAACATAGTTCTTGAAATCGACACGGAAATTATGGAGGCTTAACAGGAAAAAGAAACAAAGGGAGGAAGCAGATGCGACGTTACTGCAACGTTCCGGATTTAACTGGGACCACTCGTCACCTGCAAAATGGAGATATCATTGGCTCAATTTCACAAACACAATTAAAACGTCGAAATCGGACAAGGGAGGGGACCTGCTAGGCATCACATATAAAAAGGCAGGCTGGTGAAGAAGAAAAAAAAATAGACGTTTCACGGTAGTTATCGAGCGGCAGATGTTTCAAAGCGATGAAAAGGTTTTAATTTGCTTCTTCGCCCCACCCTCGCTCTCCTTCGGCATTTCTGATGCAGATCACTTTCGTCGCGTCCTCCACGTCGCCTGACTTTCGGGACATCGCTCCAAATGCAATGTCATCCAAGACTCCGCACAGCGACTAATAGTTCTGGCGAAACCGGGCAGCTGCCTGGGACGCTTCGCGGCCGAGCCCTTCCCTCCTTCCTTCGCCTCGGACCGCCGCGTCACGCTGAGTCGACGCCCTGCGATTCAACCAGCAGCGGCGGCGGCGGAAAACATTCGATTCGGTAAAGGGACAGTCCCGGCCGGGAATCGTATCTTCTTTTCAATTAGCCGTGAAGAGAGCGAATGGCAATGGCGGAAGGCCTACCCCCGGATTGCCCCTGCACCCTCTTGGCTAATTTCAATGCTGGAGAGGGAGGTACAGGGGCTAGATGGTGAGGCTAACACTCGACCGTATTTAATTATTTCATTTTTAAAGGTAATTTATTTTTATTTGCATAATTGTTTCCACTGTGCTACCCCTTCGTGAACTGTTTTTAATGCTTAATATTGAAAACCATTTTTCACTTGGAGGTAACTTAGGCATGCAAAAACGTCATTTTCTCCATAGCAGGGGTAACATGACTTCAGGTACTGGGAATGATGACTCTTCAGAATTTTGTTAAACATGTTTTATTTGAGATAGAGTTGTACATATTTAAACAATACATTTAAAATTTTATTCATTATTTCCTAAACGGAATAAAATGTAAGGTCGATTATGCGTGAAACGTTTGATAAAATTGAATAATATTCCGTGAAAAACAGTGTTATTCTTTTCAAAGTTCGGGAAACCATTATGCAACCATGAACTGTACTTGTGATTGAGCAGGTAGTCCTCTAATGAAGACTCGACGAAGGCCCATCACATCGGATATCACAAATTATTTTACATTGGAGATTACATATTTTCGGGCATCTTATATTATTTGCTCAAATTTAATTTTAGATAATTTGCAACAACACCCTTGGTTGTATGTTAGTTTTGACCTATACACGCACCTCAACCAGTGGTGGTGAGAAAAATTCGATTCGGCAGAGGGGCAATGCAAGTCAGACATAGCATATTCTTTTTATTAGCCGTGACGAGGAGGCGTATTGCAATAGCAGAAGGCTGGACGCCTCATCCCAACCCGCTCGGCTAATTTCAATGCAAAGAGAGGGAGATGCACTCACTTCCCTTCGGCACACGTGGGCCCTCTGTGCATTCGACGTGGGTGCCAATAACATCCCCCTCACACACACCCACCCTCAGCCTTCACGTTTAATCCAGCTTGTTGTGATATTGCGCAGAAAAGAATAAACATCCATTACTTTGAGCATCTAAGGATGTGCAAATGTTTCGACTTAAATTATAACACAATTGAAAGTCCACGTCATGGGGGTTGGATTGTTTGGAGGAAGATAATAGCTTAAGAGGAGGCATATCTTCCGCTCAATCGGTCTTATATTGGTGAAAGATTGCTCACTTAAAATGTGCGCTATAATTTTGAAATTCTAGGGGATTTATTGAGTAGATTTTGATCAAAATTTGTCTATATCATAAATTGAAAATTTTACCTCGGTATTTTCTCTGAAGCATATTTTTATTAATCCATTTGGGAAACAGGCAAATGTTAACAAAGGTCTGCTCTAAATACCGTGAAAATTTCAAGATGTTAGCGTTAGATGACAGTGTTGTTCCTAATACACCCTGAAAATGGAAAGACGATAGCGTCAATTTTATGCGAGTAATCTGCCACCATGAAAGACAAAATGCGTCCTCACAAGAAGAAAATGAACCATTGCATACCTTTGAAAGCCTCCACATGCAGTCGTTGCTAATAATGAATTTTTCTTGTCAAGAGAAACAGCTAGGAATTTCACATCAAGAAGGAATTAGTGACATTAGCATCGATGAAGTCACAATTCGTGACACGACAATGAGTGAAAAAAGCAATGATATGATCATTTGATAGCAACACTCAATCTGGGATAGCAATGTTCGTGAACATTTTACTTTTACTTATTACCCACTAGGTTTCAGAACGTTGGGCAACCTACATTCACTAAAACTTGTATTTATACGGCATTCAAACTCTCGAAGTAGATCAACTCGGTGCCGGTGTATATGAATTAATTTAAAGGAAAATGACACATTTTTGAAAATGATGCCGCATCACTTCCTGAGCTGCGCCTCCGCCGAAAGGAAGACGCATATTCCCATTAGTTGATTCGATATGAACGAATCTAAACTCTGTTCACTTCATGAACCTGTCAAACACCACCGAAGGAATTACTGACAGTGAAAGCAATCATAAAAACACTAATGGCTACATAACCATGAGCAAAAACTGATAAAAAACTTTGTTCTAATCATTTAATGAAAAAATTCAGGGATAGCAGAGAAATAAGACCTTTGGCGCGTTTGCTGATCACTCAGTGTGTTTCAAAACGTCCGGCAAATTAAACTCAATGAAACTTGTATTTGTATGGCATTCAAACTCTCGAAGGGTGGTTCAAATTGGTGCGGGTATCAATGCATTAATTTAACGGAAAATTACGCATCTTTAAAAATAATGCCACATCACTTCCTGGATTGCATTTCCGCCAAAAGGAAGCGGTCTTTTCCCATTAGGACTGCCGAATTGGAATCGGACTCGCTCCGAAATGACTGCCCTCACTACATACATCTACGCTCACTCTTTCTAGTCCTTTAGCGCTGAAGCCCATTGGCCCATCGCATCGCCCCTCTGCCCAGCCTCGTTCCAGAAAGCACTCGACAATTTCACGCGCATCGCTCTCTTCTTTTGTCGACTCGGAAGCGAAGCGAAAGGACACCCCCGTCAACACTGCCCACCTTCCCGGGCGGCAGGAGGCCATTGTTACCGCTTCCACCGAGAGGGGATCCACGCGAGGTGACCACGGGAAGAGGGGAGTCGTAGGGGGTATACAGAAGAAGCGGTAATGATAATGGGAGGAAGGAAGAGTGAGTGAATACAACTGATCATGCTGAGAGCTTATAATGGACTTAACGACTTGAAAAATTCATACGATTACATTCGAGAGGGAAGGTTTGGTCTAATTTTGGAGAAAATTAGATCTCAAGTTTGTTTACCCCGAGTGGGATGTTTATCGTTTAACATTCGTGGCTTTTCTTTGCAGACCCACGAAATTGGAAAGTAAAATTCAATTGCTACGGTCCACACTTCACTCTTTACTCACGGCCGAAGCTTCGGCACTATCATTATATTTTCAAGTTACAAATCTTGGCAACGAAATGACAGTGTCGAACTCATGGTCAAAAATGAAGAGTAAGTGAGGAATATACGAGGTGAATTTTATTTTACAATCGATTTTACAGTAATAAAAACAAATGGTTTATGCTGGATACTAACCCTAATCTCTCGAAAGCTAATGAGATAGGAATTACACCATATAAAATTTAGACATATGTTGCAATAGGATTTAGCCATTTTAGGGAAATAATGACCAACATTTTATCAATTTATTATGAAATATAAAATTGCAGGTGTTTTGTTACTTTTTAGAAATGAGATGGTTGCCAAAGTCAAATGGTTTTGAGACTAATTTTTTTCGACTAATTCCAACTCTGAACAGCTTAAGAAGCAGAGGGACACTGCGTAGGATTAAAAAAGTAAACACAGAATTTTGGATGGGCAGGGAATTTTCTAAACTGCGGGAATCAAAAATGCCGATCAGTCCTTGATAGGAAAACGAAAGGGATACGGCAAGGAAGCTGGGGATGCAAAGCATTACTGAGCATTTCTTTCGTTATCATTAAATTCCCTTCAATGTATTTTTCATGCGTTGGCGCACCCGTGAAAACATATTTAGAGTTTTAGAGAGGATTTTAAGTGCAGTAGAAGCGACCGCAAAATGGGCACGCGCAAAGGTCGGAGCGGAAGTGACGGGAAGCAGAGGCTGCGATCGGTCTCATTTTCACGCTCCCGTGGAAGCTTTGAGGTGGGCACCATCCACACACGAGGGGGTCTGACCACCCAAAACTGCCTTAAACACTTCACATCCCCTTTCCTTGTACTCCCCCTTCACCTGGGAATTAAGGGGGGGGGAGAGAGAGTGTGGGAAAAGGACATGAATGAGAAACGGAAAGGGGAACAGGTTCAAAGCATCCCATTCTGGCTCGCGATGAAATATCGCGATGTTTAGATCTATCATGAATCCGGTATTTAGTTTTAAATATTCCCGTTAAAAGATAGTACGGGCCCGATTTGCTACCAGCCCCAATTAGAATCGCGTACCGGTAAAATATCACGTTATATCTTTCGATAAAAAGAGCCTTCCTAGGAAAAATCATGATATCATCTGTTGAAAAATATTGGGATCAATTTTTTTATCGACTGCGATATTTTTGTCGGGACCCACATTTATCGTCCCAATAATTGTTACCGCTATCTTCAATTGGTATACATCATGAAAAGTAACCATAATTCGATATTGAATTTTGATAGATTAGAGAAATAAACAAAGGGAAATTAAACTTTGGTTAATGAAAAGATTAGCTGATTGGAGGATTGAGAGGAGAGCTAAGTGACGGCCGGCCTCTGCCCTCGGCTGGGTCCTCGCTTGCCAAACGTGAGGTCGCGTGTTCAATTTCCACCTTGGAGGGTTCCTCCCTATCCGGGTCACGGAACTATACCCCTGGAAAAAATAAAATTGTCTAGGGCATGGATGCTTGCGTGCGTTTAATTGTAAACTTGTTGAAAAACCCCAATGCAAAAGGCCAATATAGTGGTGTTTTAGGTACCTACTATAAGAATAGAAATATGATAAAATTAATAAACCGATGTAAATCGCTCAACATAAATTAGGACCACCATCCTCTATGTTCGAATACTCTCGCTTATGTCTTGGTTTTAGATTTCTGTTATGGCAGCTTTCCACAACACGCGGGATCACGCCGTTTACGCGTTTGAGCCGACCCTAAGCGTCACAATGAGTCCGTCAAGTGGTGGAGCACCCAATTTTCCCTCCCCTCACCTACCTGTCCCTCGTCGACTGCCGTCGCCCGACGCGGTGGGTGCGGCACCGACCGCTCCCGAGGGAGTCCACTCAAATTGGACTGATGGAGCTACTGCCGCCGGTGCGTGCCCCTGCACCCGCCGCCACACACCCGGAAGAAGAGGCCGACCGCTCAAGAGGGTGCGCTGAACACAATGAGCCCACGAAGGCCCCCACATAATGCACTCGCATCCAGCAGCGCCCTCTGCCGGACTCGCCTCGCTTTCCCACCGTGGACCCCTTACCACCACCAAGAGACGATGGGACAAATCAAACCCTCCTCGAGGGTAAACAATCTCCGACCAAAGGAAATACGAGCGGTGTCGTTCCCGTGGCTTAATGCGGACGCGACAAAAAATCAAGCGGGCACCTGAAAATCGTTTGACTTTCATAGCCGCTGCTTCGGAGAGCGATGGGTTTGATTTGGTTTCGTTGTTCTTTTTCGATTACCGAGGGTTATGGCAGTAATATGAATGCCTTAACGGTCGAACACCTGGCCACTAATAATAGTTGGAAATTTGAATGTTGAAAAGATACCAAATATCCAACTACTACTCACATGAGAAACTCAGTGGTAGAATATTTATTTTTATCAGGCTGTAAAGTGTAGTTCGGTTGAAAATTTTTGTAGATTTCTGGCGTCCGTATATACACTAATTTTTTCTAGAGAATATTTTCGGGACGTGAAACTCTTCCTAATTCTGCCTTGTTTTTCCTGTGTTTCACCTTCCCCAGTGTTTCTAAGATACATTTGGAACAGTACATTCCATTCTCAATGTTGTGTAAATATTTATTGATAGGGCTTGTATTCTCCTTCTGCCGAACGGGAATAAATCCTGGCCACACCCATGTATCTCAAAATGAATGATCACAGCAGTTATGAAAACAAAACCGGAAGGAGGAAGAAAGAAGTCTTTTTGCTATTCCAGAAACGGAAAAACATGAAAATCAATACGTTAATGAAGCTTAAAAAAGGGTATGATAACATGGTCTCAATAATAAACAATTGCCAAAACGATAGAAATTGCTTATCTATTTCTTCTCTCTTTAAAGAGTTATTTCTTCCATTTTTAAATTAGAGGAATAACTCTTGCAAGAGAGAAGAAATACATAAACAATTAATAAGTTTCAATTGGATAATATCCAACAAAGCTGTACCTAGAGGGTGGTAGAAAGGGAGTTCAAACTCCCCAAAATATACCCGCTTTCCTAACGACACCTAAACATTTTTTCCGACCACTGTCTTGGGATCCAAAGAAGAACATGGCCCCACCCTTTTCATTTCTGGGATGTGATTGCATTGATTGTATAACCCTGATGACAGATTTCCTATTAAGGCAAGAAATGATGGAGGATTATTAAAATAAATGTGACTCCTAATTTTTGGTCAAGATTTAGAGGGTCCTACGTTGAAAGAGAACTATACTTCAGAACGTGCTTTAAAGGAGGTATTTTTTGCAATTACTCGCGGCCATCAGGCTTGATTTACACGTGATCCCGTAAGCCAATATTGTAATACCACATTCACAATACCTATTGTAAGTGAAAGATAATATTCCATGTTTCTTTGCTGTACTCGATAGAGACTATAAATATACGGCAGCATTGTGGCAATCAATACGTCCATCTCATCCAAAGATAAGGGGTGGACACCTTCTGGATGGACATCTGGTTCCACAGATGCAAGGCCTTGTTTAAACGTCGAAGTAGAATGTAGTAGCAGTTGAATATTATGATGGACTCACACGTGTGAATATTATCTGTAAAGCACTGCGAAGATAGTACGAATCCATTGAGGACGTTGAATTATCGAAGTTGAAGCTGTTCAACTTTGAAAGCAGTGGGAATCGATGATTACCTATGCATAGCTTGCAAGCGGAAAGGCTGAATTCACTACGCAGACCTGGAATGGGGCTACATATTTTTCTTACTTATGATGGAGCGATTGTAAGCCAAAGATTATTTATTTTCTCACGCTGAGGAGATGAAAAGATTTCTCTCCCGGCATAGCGTTTTCTTTTGTTTTTCCACTACTGCTATCACGAAGGGTATGGAGCACTAGGACACTTCTGTGTTTCCATTGTTTCTGATAGTAGCGAGCAACGATTTGATCGATGGAATTTTCTCTGTATTAGGAAAATCCTCCAAAATCGTTGGTACATTAATGGCTGATGCCTGGTTTCGCTATTTAGTGGGCCCTCTCCGCTTCTATAGCGGTGAGGTGTTTACCCCGTCCCTTCCCTTCCAACCCTATCCCTATCCCAGAGGCGTCGACGGGCTCCTATCGCGGCGGCTCCTCTTTCCTTGTTCCTTCCCATCCAAACCGCTCCCCGGGAGCGCGGGCGTATACGTCTTGGACTTTTTCCCAGCCCCGGTGATTTTTATCCTTCAGAGGACACACCTAGGAGTAGCGAGATTTAGAATCGTTTTACCGCTGCTATAGCAGTGATCTAATTCGACGTTTAAAGAACCAGCTTAATGAATACGCATGATTCAGTTTCGCCGCGCGTCATCCTCAAGACGTGAACCTGATCCGTCGATCGTTATGATGCAGCGCCGTTGATGACAACCGGCTCGATTTGGCCCGGCGGTCGAGTTTCACGCCAATAGTTTTCGCGCATCATTCTCGCCACACCGAAGGGAAGAAGAGGAGCGGGAAGAATTTGAATGCTCGCGAGGGAGAAACATATGGCGCGGTGTCGATTGCATTGCATTCATCTTCCTCTCATTTCTGGCACACGGCGACAGTGCAGTGAATCACAACTTCTCTTACCCCCATCCCATGCGTTGATACAATCGTTGAAGTCTCCACGGAAACGATGACTGCAAGTTGAAATCTCCACCTCATCAACCTCACTGCAGCACTCCAAATACTTCGGTGGAGAGAAGGGAAAGAAAATTTCATAGTGAAAACAGATATCTTGCCCATTAAGCCATTAATTCTAAGTTAAAAGCAACAAAACACGAAAATTTCAAGCTACTTTTCAAGAATTGGAGACGTAATTAAAGTTCGGGTTCGATCTCTTATTCAAAATAAACTTTTCATAGAGGAGAATCGATAACAAGAGTGCAAACAACTATGAATCACTCCATGCAAAAGGCTGAGGAGTTTATTAAACGGACACCCAATCGTCTTGAGTTCCTGAAATCACTAACTTACCTGCGAAGGGATTAAGGCCGTCGATCGTCCATCGCAAGTAGCTCGAGAAGTAAGTTACGGACCGAAAAACGGAAAAAATAAGATTATAATTTTTAAACTGCCTAAATCCTAAATAAAACAAATTCGGCGAACGATCTCATAATTACAAGCCTGGTATTAATTGATCGATTTATACATCTACATCTATATAATACCCCGCAAGCCACCTAAAAGGCGTGTGGCAGGGGGTGTTAGGACACCAGCCGTTTAAAGCTAAAAAAAATGAAGTACTCTAACGAGGTTGGTACTAGCGTTTATTAAAGTCCTTTATGGGTCGGGGAAAAAACGAATTCCCATATCTATCCGTTCGGCAAAACATCTCTCTTAATTTATCGCTTCTATCGGACCTGGAAATATAGTGTGGCTCTAATATTATGTTCTCTGTGTCGCTCTTAAAGATATCCATTCTCAATTGTTCAAGCAATCTAAGCCTAGCGCGCAGCCTCCGAGTCTCCAATGGCTCCCAGCCTAATTCGCTTAACATCTGGGTAACGCTGTCTGCACGCCCGTAGCAGTTTTTGACGAAACGCTACATGTGTCCTCTCTAACGCAGGATCGTAACGCTCGAGCACCATCCGGCTCCAAGTCACCCTATTCTACCAAAAATAGCTATTTACAGGTTTTTTTACAAACATTACAATCACTGACAGCATTATTATTATTATTTCATTATTCGTCGAGCTCTATTTGTGTTTATCATCGTTTAACATTTTTTGCCGAGATATAAACCGACTATAAGTTTTTCTTGAACCTTTTAAAACTTTATGTCATAATTTAAGCAGGTAAATATTTTCCGTTCTATAGCATTGACGAGGCGAATGCGAAGGTGCGAAACGTTCACGAGAAGAAATATTTTTAGTTGATTTTTTATTACATTGAAATATAATAAAATCCTAATACCGGCGAACATTCCTTCGATAAAAAATAAAGTTTGTATACCAGCAAAAGGTTTTTGCGCGTAGCGTGGGCAATTCTACTGTACACCGCGTCCATTTGATGAGCATCGGCAAACATTAAAGAGGATCAGCATGGCTTTCGAGTACACTCGGAGACCACTTGGGCTAATGCATAAGGACGCAGTCAAGGCAGAGAACGAACGAGGAAAAGTATTCGTCTAATAAAAGTGTCGGATTGTTATCAACGTCATCAAAGAGACTTTTAGAGGCTCTGGGCATGAATGACGGTTGCATTAAAATGTTCATTTCTTCCGTCGCACACCGCATAGCTCTCGAACCCTTTAACGTGGCGTGTCCGAGTAAATCACTTGTCACGCGTCACAAAGGGCCCCTAATGAGAAGGGCCTATCCGAGTGACGAGGACTCCCTTCGATTAGGCCCTGGCCTCAGCTGCAAGGGGGGCCTTCTCCTAATGGCACGTCGCGACACGTGAAACGAAAGACATCGAAACGGAGCTCCCGAGTCACGCTCACCGCGAACCATTCATAGTCAAATGGGTTGTCCCGAGGGGCGCGCAGAGCTCCGCATTAGTCTCGCACTCAGAGGAGGCAAGACATTCGAGAGGACGGGAGTCGTATTCAATGAAACTATCCCGAGACAAAATCAAATAAAAAGCATGTGCATAACGATCGGTTGATCATTGGTCGGACAAAAGAGCTCTCAAGGTGATTTCGCGACCAGAGATATTACAATTAAACACGATGAATTCACTAAGCTAAAGTTCTCCTTTGATTCATGGAAAAAAAACTTCTATAACTCTGCAAGGTTGATGTTGCCTATAAAGCTTATTGGCAGTAAGTAGTGCCCAAACGAGTTCAGAACGGCGAGGAAACGATTAACGTGTTCAGCGATTCGCAACGATCCGGAGAGAAAAAGTTTTCAACGTATGTCATTATGATGTATTGGCTCTTCGAAGACAAGTGACAGTAACTTGGTTTAATGAGCTTCATTATCCTTGGCCTTAAAGCAGTTACCGCCAGCCACTGAAAGGCATGGGAAACGAGTACCCAGAGCGGGCTTGCGAGGTTACACTCTGGAGGGCCTGTAACCAAGTCAGAGACTTCCGAGCACGCACTCATCAGGAGGGGGGTGGAAAGGAAGGTAAAAGGGAAAAGAAGCGCCGCGGCGATTTGACCCGATGACGCCACCAGGGTAGAGATAGGGTTGGAAGGTTTTAGGAGGGAATAATCCCAACGCCGTCATTAAGGGCGACGCGGGATACCATCAGCAAAACCATGCTTTGCTGTTTCTACAGAAATGAAAGAATATTCTATAATTAGGAATATTCCACAAATTTTTCCGTAGATTCACTAAAAGGTAGGATAAGAGAAATCGGACTTAAGAGGGCGCATTCATACGCTCGTCCAGTATTTTTAAGGGATGGATTACTCGCTAAAAACTTATTCCAGTATTTTTTAAAATTTGTGATTCAGGAAACATTTGGTCTAACCTAGAGAACTAGAAAATTTCAAGATGGTAACGTTAGTTCTAAATTATAAATAAGTCACAAAAAGAAACAAAATTCATTACTGGAGGAAGAGGGAGGCATCCTTTAAAAATAAAGCCATTGCTCCTATGATCTATGCGACATGGTAATTTCCAAGAATAACAAGTGGGAATCGGCGTTTCCACGAGGAAAAACAATCGCCTCATGGAGAAAAATGTTTCGATAAAGTAAATTCCTCAGAATATATTCTCATTTTACATAGAAGTAAAGGGAAGCCCAATATTTTAGTTTGTTTCAGTATAGTTTGAGCCCAATAGGAAGTCAAGTTTATAATTAGTTAAGCTCATAAATACTATGAGCTTGAACATTAATTCATCGTTTTCACAAAAGGAATGTTGAGGTGGAGGCTCTACACTGATAACGATATAAAATGACCACATATTAAACACTCAAGCACTAAGTTAAAGCACTCAATGGAGACTTGGGAGAGTAATTAAATGGTAATGCAATGAATTCCTGTCTGCCTCAAATTTTTGGTAAAATTTTCCGAATTGAATAAATTTTATATTAAAAAAATTAACAAATAAATTGTATTTCGCTGAGAAAAACTAGCCTTGAAGCAAGTACACCCTACCTAATTTTTTCGCGCATAATTACCTCGTTAAGGCATTACTTACTGCATTTCAGATTTAAAAGCAGTATTTTGCTTCCTAATTATAGCACTCATTGCAGGACCAGGAAAAGATATCTCGCTTATGAGATAAATATAATATATATTATGCTTTTTCTCCTATCGGCGAAATCACACTGGGGTATCTTTTTTTTAAAGTACGACTCCTTTGTGTTTTATTTTTCCTTTTTAAGGGACGAGGCGGGATGAAAGATATATTCCGCAGATGGGCGTGTCGGGTGGGGTTTGGACCCAAAGGGGAGAGTAGACGCAGGGAGTTGCGACCGCTCCTATTGCCTCTCCCCGCACCCGCAAACTCCCCGCAATGGCCCGCCTAACGAACAGACCCCCAGCCGAGAAGACGACTCGCTGCTTCACCCGACGGAGATAACCGCGCGCGCATTCAAATAACGAGACTTATCAATCTCACGAGGCGCGGACATTAAAATATGCCCCACCATTAGCCGGCACCCGCTTTTTTTAAAAGCCATCGAGAGGACGGAAGAGAAAGGTTTGACGTGAGGGGTAATGCAATGGAGTGAGTCACTTGGGTTTGGGGGGAAGACCTTTAGGTGCGGGGGAAGCAAAGGGATAGGAGAAGGTCCCCGCACCCCTTTGGCGGGGGACTCACCCCACCTCTTCCAATGTCCCGGGAGAGAGGAGGTGAATGCTTGGAGGGACAGCACGCCGGTAATTGCCTCGCCAATTATACACGCGCCGCTCGG
Organism: Ischnura elegans; assembly: GCF_921293095.1. Lineage (NCBI taxonomy): Eukaryota > Metazoa > Arthropoda > Insecta > Odonata > Coenagrionidae > Ischnura > Ischnura elegans. Next base: position 111,429,770 of record NC_060246.1, on the reverse strand, counting down.
GCGAAGGCTCACCCCCGAACTCCGCGATGGGTGCGCTGCGCTACCCGGGCGAGGTCCCTCGCAGTCGCAAAGGGGAGTCGAATGGTTGTGACCCTCTTATGTTTGGCGTGTTCAGATAACCATCCACGCCCCATATCATGATATTGCCTCGTTAAATCGATGAAAGCGGCGGCGCGAAGATACCGGTTGCAGCTCCGATCGCAGAGGGGAATGATGCGATGATGACGTTAGATAAATGCTTGTTCTCGCCGCGTCCGCGTCTTCGCTATCAAATGAAAGACTGCGACAATGAAGTTGAATTTAAGCTCTATACGGCGATCGACAATGAGCGATTCCCGAATAGAAAAAAATCACAGAAAAAAGACACTTTTAATAACCAATGATTTTCCTCGCGCACCTGAGAGTGATTTTTTCTGGTCCGTATTTGAGAACTTTTATAATTCGATAATATAAAAATTAAAAATTTAGAATGCAACTAATGATAAAAAAAATTGTAGTCACGCAGTATGAGATGGCAATGAATTTATTCATTTATGCCAAGCTTAGGGAAATGACGACCGTTAAGTTTAACTAAAACTGAAAAATATTTATAATAAATTAAATAAACTACATGAAAATGTTAACATATATCAAAGTTTCAGTCAATTGAACTAGAGGTAGCAATTTATATTTTATTCATAAAATTTCACCCGTAATAGTAGATGAACAGACAAATAAAATAGCCTAAATGTCTTCATAAAATTTAGTAAAAAATAGATTTTAAGATGGCCGTCAAGAAGACTGTTTACAGGACAGCTAACCTTTACGAAGTACACTAGTTTAGTGAAGAGCGTTGCTGCTTACGATCAACAATTTCCTTTCCGTGGCTTAATGCTGGCGCTAATGAACTTAAAAATTACAGTGCACCTATTCTAAAAAAAGAAGGATATCTCTATTGTGCATTCTTTGTTAGGCCAAGAATAGGTCACCCATCCTTGTTGTTAAGGTACTACGGTCAAAGAGGTGGAACTGCTCCATCTCATGCACTGCTGAATGAAACGAAAATATCCACTTGTTTCCACTTTACATCTCCCTGTCATCTTTGCATGGAAACAGTATTTTATTATACATTTATGAGCGTGCACTCCATGTTATCAGGACGTGCATATCACGCGATGGAACGAACAAATCTTTTCGGTTAACTCTTCCTCCTGCTGTTACTCTCTAAGTATTCCATGACTTCAGTGGAGATTCAAATTCTTTTTTTTACAGCCTCTTCATATTTCTTCGACCCATTTTCCCTCTGGGATCACCCTGGTATGTAAAGTTTCATATTTCATCCGTTTGACCGCTAAAAATCAATTAAAAACACCAAATGTTGTCAATTCTGGTATTTCATTAGTAATGGGAAGACTTTTAAGATCCACTAAGTAAATTTAATGCCAATTACAATGCATAACATAAGATATAAAAGTCCGATGTCTTACATTTTGCCACAAGTGAGTGAATACACGGCCAAATCTCTCATTTTATCCTTTCCATCAATACCGAAAAAAGTTTTCGTGTAATACATCACGTTACATGGTATATAATTAAGTTGTTCACATAGACGTTTTCATACATTTAGGCTGTTTTTGTTTTCCAAATAAATAATACGCATGAATATTTCATTCCAATGTGCAATGTTTTGATTTTCTTCACTTATTTTTAATCCACTCAAAATATCAAAATAAGTGTCCAATAAAGATACGGGATAACCCATCGTTTAATTATTTTTGGGAAACAAGCAATATTATGCCATTTATCAATACCACAAATCGATGTCCGAATAATCCACGAAATTACAAATAAATTTTCCAAGCTCCTTTTTTCCGGATAAACGGCATAAGTCCCGCACTCAATCATATTCTCATCCTGTTAGTACTGATTAGAGATTCAAAGTAAATTTTGTTGAACCTATACTATGATAGCAAGTTTTGAGCAATCTATATCTATATCTATATAGTATATAAAAGAAAGTCGAAAATCGTGTTAGTTAGAACACTTATAACTCGAGAACGGCTGCACCGATTTTAGTGACATTAGGCTCTTTGGATTCCTCTCATCCCCGGATAACATATAGGGTATTAAAAAATAGGAAAAGTTCACAAAAAAAATTCAACTTTATCTTAGAGATATGTTTTTAGGAGTTGATTGTTAAGATGGTCAAAAAAATGATTTTTTTTTCGTTTTTACTAATGTATTGATTGATCTTTTTAACAATATTAAAAAATTTAAATGTTCAAACATGTTAAAAATATTAAAGTAACATTAAAATAATTTAATTAGAGGTAATCTCAGCTCGAATTGAGTTGTCAACAAACACATAACTACCGTGTGTGTAAACAAATCTCCAAGCAATTGTTGATTATCAGTAATGTCCGTGTACTCTGCATGAATTCAAATATTTTAACTTTGTAATAAACGAAGACGAAGTCATCAACTATCTATCTGAATATTTAAAGTCCTTGGACGCACCTGGCTTACCACGACACGATTTACAACTAAAGGTAGGCTCTGTGTTCATGATCTTTCGAAACCTAAACCAGCCAAAACTATCCAACGGAACGTGTTTGGTTATTAAAAAGCTGATCATGAAAATGATTCACGCCACTATACTCAAAAGAAAATTCAAAGATGAGGAAGCTCTTAAACCTGAAGATTCCATGATCCCAACTTATATGCCCTTTTGAGCTTAAACGTATTCTATTTCCAATTCGTGTTGCATTCATGATAACGATTAACAAATCGCATGGTCAGTCTTTCAGTTATTGTGATGTTTGTTCTCATGTGTCAGTGAAAACCCATGATTTTCTCATGGTAATTAATATGTGGTATGTTTACGTGTCGGTAAACCATCCGCTGTATTTCTTCCTTCGCTTCAAGGGAAATTCGGATAGGCGCAGCTAATACTGGCGGGTCTGTAGGGTATTTTGTGACTCATCCGTCCCCCTTATATTAATAACCAAATGTTTTATAAAAAGATTCTCTGAGCTTTTGGGGGATTTTAACCCCAAAAACCCCCCTCGCTGCGTCCCTGCTTCGCTTCGCTATTTTTATTTAGCTTCATTCGCTTTATCTTACGCCTGATAACAAAACAAATACTGTTGTTTATCAGAAGGCGCTTGACGCAAGACATTAAACCCGAATGTGTAGGGCACACCGTGGTGCGTTTACGCATGCAGCACGTTTACGCAGTGCATTTTTTACAAACAGAGATACTATAACTGGCGCGCCTAAAGTCATTTGATACGAATGCTGCTTCAAAGGGGCTTTTCTTACACTATTTTGAGCATCAGTCAAGCGTCGGTCTAGCGTTGCGTTAACCTGCCCCGTAAAAGAGCCAAGTTTACGCTACGGACTTAGACCTAAAAACATTTTTTTTACGGTTAATAACACAAATAGCCAACAACTGAATGCGTATAATTTTTATTTCATCAATATTCTCTCATTTAATTTATAATAAATCACATATGATTAAAACGATACAGCCGCACTTGATTTATAAATGGTGCAACTAAACTATAAGTTCATTGAATGTTAGGCGGTACGAAGTTCGCCGGGTCAGCTTGTAATAATATATTCTCCAAAATAGCAATTACTACAACTCATGGCGGATTTAAACAATGAAGCTCAGCAATCACATTCGCTCACACCAGGAGTTCTTTTCTTCGATTAACGATGGGGAAAAATTTCAATACAATTTTCTATTTTTCCACTATTTTTAATAGTATATGATGGAGAAAATAACTACGTGTTTTTTCTTATGATATTATGCATCGATATTGGTTTGCTTCGCTTGGACGATAGAGCTCCTTAAACTCAGGTGTCTTTGCTTTTCACAAACAGTTTTTTTTTACATTTATCGTTTCTGTCGTAACTGGACCTAAGGAATGGTAACTCTCTGCCAAACACCCTAGAGGTGGCTCAAATGGTATGATGCTTCATTAACATGAAATGGATCAACCGAGAGAGCAATAAGGAAGGCATAAGAATAACAGGAGAGAAGGGAAACCTTGTAAAAACCTTGATTAAAAGGCAGCACAAACCTAATCGACCACGACTTGAGGCGTGATGACCTAATGAAGACAATCATTGAGGGACAACTGGATTGCAAGAAAGGAAAAGGAAGACCTCCAGTTAAATATATGGAACAGATAAAGAAAGAGAAGAAATACGTAGGTGCAAACAGATTAGCTGATAGGGGAATTGAGTGGAGAGCATCGTCAAACAAAGCTTAGGATTGTTGACCAGTGATGACGATGAAATGGAAATACCAACGCTATTATTAAATACGCTCTTATGTTAAGACAGTGAAATCGAAAAGAATAGCATCGAATAACGATAAAAATAAATATTAAGCTGTGTACCACCGGCAGAAAAAATGCATCGCAAAAGAAAGGGCTTGACGAGCAAGAATCGTGGCCTGAGTAAACATATAATGAAATCATTCCCATATTACTGTTGGTGATTGAGCGAAAAAGAATGTGTGTATGAATTTTATTTAATGTGTCCCTGATGACCAGCTACATTAATTTTTCTTTTTTTGGAATTCACATACTCACTGTTCTTATCACTCCTATTTTCACGAATATTTGAAATAAATTTAGTGTATGATTTTTCATCAGCAGTTAATCATTGAGAGTAATTAATTTACTTCTAGCATCATAAAACAGCCGTAGGACAAATATAATCACTTCATTTCCATTCGCTTCAATTACTTCCCTAGTAATTTTCTATTTTAAGCTAGCGCAAGGTCTTCTGATTTCACTTGTACTTTGTACTCGGCTTTGTTTATATCTCTCAACATTTATTCTTACAACTCTCGCGGTCAAAGATCTAGTATGGTACAGTGGCGCCGACTCCATGGGGCTTGAGGGGGCCCAAGCCCCCTCAATAATTCGTTATGGGTGTGAGGAAAAAAGTGTCAGGCTTGTCTATTTTCCCCGGAGTGTCCAGATATCAAGATTAGAGTTCTCATTGTTCTAATGTTGATCATATTACTCTTCCAAAATGCTTAAAAAACTTAAAACTCACTACTTATAAAATTTCCCAGGGAAAGATCCCCGGTTTGGGCCCCCCCAATATTTTTTGTAAGTCGGCGTCCCTGAGTATGAATGTACAAGTACTCCCGTCGGGATTGAATTGCAAAGGATTGATGAAAACATGACACAGTTAAGCAAAAATATGTTTTATTTGAGTAATAAATTTGAATGGATTGATTTTAATTTTATTTCTGCTGAACAATGGTTGCCTTCCTCCGTTTCTTCAGCGCCTTTGATGCCGAGCCCAGGAGGCCGCGCTCTCGGCTCGATATCTTATGGCAATTTCCCTTTCTGTCCCCTTCGGTCCCGGTCAGGCCTATTCCACGCACTCCCGATGTCAGGGTACGGCGGTGACCATCCTCTGACCCCGTTCATTCTCATTCACTCCAACACTAGCTGGCCAAGGTACCACTCGTGAAAGATGCGAGACCGATAGAAGCTCCGCATCTACGTCCCCTGGATAGCCTCCGAGATTTCACTGGACGCATCCAACGAACTCTCATCCTTTTCCTCCACAATTCTCCCCATCGCCAGAATCACCTCCTCCGTCTCTGGCGTCGGCAGCAGCAAAGAATACAGCCCATATTCACTCATAGTAATGGCTTAACCATAACACGTCCACGACTAAGCAGCAAGGATGGCCAAATGGGGAACCCGAGCAATGGTCTCCATGGATGTCCCATTTTCGCTGATCGCCAGAGACTAGAACATGAAATCTATGCTAATTAATCTTAAAAATTGATTGTCTCCGACGTGATTTAGATCTTAGAACATTCATAAGATTAAAAATATCTAAAATAATATAAGGCTATAAAAATAATTACTTCTACGAATAAAAAAAACGAAATTGACATTGGAAATATTTTTAAAATTGAAATCCCTCGGTTTTATTGGTTTATATTATTTAATTCCTTATGAGATCATCATGCGAAGTCAGGAGCTGGTTCAATTTCACTTTGAGTTAGGTCATTTTGTACGATATTCAGTTTTAGGATCGCAATGAATCTTCAAAAACGTGGTTTGATTACGCATATATTTTTATAATTGATAAAAATAACTTTCACCGCATGGATTTATACTAATAAATTATAATTTCTTTAATGTGATAAGTTGATATTTAATGTGATTGAAGGCGGAATTTCAAACATTGAGAACTCACGATTTTCAATGCATTATTCTTGCAACTATGTGAAAAACAACTCACGATTGAGAAAAATTCACCAAATGTAATGATAAATGTTACAGTTATAAATAAAATTTTCGCATAGCTACTATATTATTAGAAACCATGACTGATAAAAGTTTTTCCGATCATTTTATTGCTCCGAATTCTAGAAACACATAAAATGTAATTTTGAATATTTTGCCTTGGATATTCTCGAAATGTCATTAAGAAACTTAGATGTTAGCTAAAGTGTTTAGGAGAAAATCTTTTTATGCACCACATTTTTTCGTTAATCTACTTTTGAAAGTTCCCCACTCCCAATTGGGTTGAAGGTAGAGGGGAATCAACCAATGAGTGCAAAGAGGGAAATATTTTGAATAATTACGACGAATCATGTTGCATGAAACAAGTACTTCAGAGTTTCCTCCAATCCATCGGCATACATTATACGGTTTTATAAGTGTATAACAATAAGCCAATCATCTCGCGAAAAGCTGATTTTTGGCTCCGGTCAAGTAGCAATAAACCACATTTCGGGGTTATCATCAGTGTAGAGCAGCAGACTGTTTCACATAATTCCTCTGCATTTTGATTCTTTAGCAAAGTTCGACAGTGCACAATTCTTGAATACACCGGAAGCATTCGAGGTGAGAAGCTGCTGATTTTCAACCGCTTTTTATACAAAAGAATTCAGGTAACTCTTTTTTAGTTGTGTTATGGTTTTAGTTTGGAATGTTTCCATCTTCATTATGAAAGTATTTTAGGTTGATTTTGAGATACACATATTTTACATTCGCTCATTTCAACGTAGTATAGTAAATCCGAGAAAGTAGTATATTTGTGATATATTTAATAATATTTGCACTTTATTGCAGGATGGTGTTGATGGTAAAATAATATGGACATGCATCGAAAGCGTCAAACCCGCTCGTTATAAGACAAAGTTTGGACTACAGGAGAAGTCACCTGTTTTTTTACACACCCAAAATCATTTGGCTTTTTCGGGTGAAATCAAGTGCAGGATGAAGATTTCTGCAACGAAACAACGTGCAGTTTCTTCAGCAGAAACTCCCATACAAATTACCGGGAGATGTCTTGCAGACGTAAATTCAGAGGTTAAAGAGTTGATGCCCAAGACAATAGCTACCAAGAAAACCCTACAGAGAGCGAGAATAAAGGCCGAAGGAGCTCTTCCTTGGCCAACTTCCATTCGAGAACTGTTGATTGCAGGTGACAGAACAGATTCTATTTCATAGTTTCGTATTTTGAACTCGTACGAACTAAGGAGACCTACCCAGACATTTATAAGACAGTTAAAAAGGTTGCAACTGTAGGAAATTTTATGAAAGCTAATTAGAGTATAATAAATCAAAATTTTCGTTTGGATTCGCAAAGTGGATCCGTTTTCACCCGCAATGTGTTGAGGCTTTTCGGCTTTTGAAGAAGACTGATAGAATAGGGTTGATGAAATTTTAAGTTTAAACATTTAGCAGGAACACTTATACTCGCTCTTATCATTTTCTCACTCTTTGAAGTTTGAAATTTATCCTCCTAACCCATACCCATAGAAAGAAGAGATAAATTATCAGTATTTCACAAATGCCAATATTTGTGGAAAAACATCTCTTCATTTACAACTTCAGTTTTAAAGAATTTAGCTTTTACGTTTTCTCATATTATCCCTATTTTTTGCGAATAATTGCTTTTATTATGAGAGACCATTCAGAAATTAGAACCAGAAAAAAAATCTACACGCTTTTTTTTGCCAATATCGCACAACTTTGTTTCGTGCATTGACTTGCTACTGCAGTAAATTCAACAGCAAGATATTGGAAGATCTAATACCATACTAAAAAATTAAATAATACAGTTTCATTTCAAGAAAATTTATTACCTACAACTCTCGACCAATATCGATCTAACCACATCTTATTTTTGTAGTCTCTTGAAATGCCCAAATGAGGTCAAGACTGAGGACGTATTAATAAGTGTTCATGGAATATTACTCACTATATTATAACAGTATATATACTAGGTCATCATGTATATCCTCCTATTTTCAGGGATGCAATTTATTGTTCATCATATGTTTGACATTTAAAAATTGACGGAGATTAGGTAGTAGAGATAGTCGATCTCGTCTTAATAAATTGGATTAACTATAACTCCACCTACCTATTATCCCAATCTCAACATTCAAGGGTAACTCAAAGTAGCAGTTGGCTTTAAATGTCAAGTGGAGGGCCCATAAAGGCAGCCCCACCCCCTAACCCTTCGTCCCCCTGCCCCAGTAACCCTTCTCGCCCCACCCTGCAGTGCCACAGGCCCCCAATCACCACCCTTCGGCGGAGAACGATCAGGGGACTAAGCAGCCAACCTCCAAACTCGCCCCAGCACCCAGGGTCGCCCATTGGCCCACAGCTCACCCTGCCCCCTTTTGGTGCCCTTCCCCCATCTCCCAAGCGAAGGGGCCTACAGGGGCCCGTCGCCTTTTCAGTCACGATATCGACCTCGATCGCTCCACTGCAGGGAGTAGAGAGACAGCCGCCGACTGCCGATTCACGAGAGAAACCCTCCGGAGAGGCGACGGATTTACAGCGCTGGAGAGGACTGGAACCCTGTTTAGCAAACGAACATCGCTTTAAGTGCAACTCATATCACAAGTACGTCCTGATAGTTGTGTTCATCAAAATATCCGTCGGCACCCTTGAAGATGGTCTCAAAGAATGGACGCTCGTGAAGATCACCGGCTGTAATCGAGTGCTTCGACCTGACGTTATTCTTTTCCCCAATTTTGGATAAAATTTCTAAGTAATATTTATCGATACCTCAGCCTAGGTATCTGAACTGTGATCACAAGTGACCTTGGAGTGGCAATGATATGTTTGCTCATCTAATTCTACGTGTAGTCACCTGCAATTCGAAAATCTACCAGTCGAAACTAGAGGAACTCCATTAAAACACAAGCACTAAGCAGCTCCATAGATGTACTCTTGTTATGTGCCTTTCGAGTGAAGGATAAGGGTTCAATGAAGTGCGCATGTACTTGCATTGAGTTATCTTGAATTGAGTTTTGGAGACAAGTGCCGGAAATAGCTGTGGTTACTATGTCGAGAGCGTTTTATGTGGAGTCGTTGATCACGAAGAAGCCGGAGAAGAGGCCCGCTTCCATCTCCAGCCATGTCTTGCTTCCGGAGGCAAAGGTGCGGCGGGGGTCGGGCGAAGACCCGCTCACTAGGCTACCCACGCCCCAGCTCGGTGACAGGCCCGCGGCAGGGCCCCTACCGTCCCCTGGCAAGACCGGCGAGGCCCCTTCGGCCCTCTACGCCCCCTTCGTTAGCATCACCTCGCAGCTGAACACGCAGATCTTCGGCAACTTTAATACTACGCCCTACCGCGCTCCTCGGTACATCCCACCGCGCCACCTCCAGCACCACTCCATACAGATGGAACATGACTCCACACCACAGCCGATAATCTCCAGACGGGTGAGCGGCACTTCCAAGGAGATTTCGACGTCGGATGCCGAGAAAGGAGGTCAACAGAACTCCTTCGAGGATCGATCGTTCAAGTCTCTGGTGACTTCAACGCCCGGAGGAGTGAACACGAGTCTCTTCCCCTTTCCCTACTCACATGCTCCGTCCCTCAGCCACGAAAGGTCTCCCAGTTCTTCCTCGGTCCACGAACCCCCGATCTCCCCATCGCCATCTTTCATCCCTCCGAACTACGCCAACTACCCGATGCCTTTCGGCGTGGACCCGCCGCACTTCCTCGAGGATGACACTGGAGACCATCGGCCGTCGCCCCAGTTCCCGCGGCGAGGCGGCCTCTACCCCTCACATGGCCTCATGCTGCCCTCCGTGGACGTGTTCGCATCCTTCTACGGTTGCTGTCCCATCGTACCTCCGGCACCCGCGCCGCCCCTGCAGAGGAGGCCCGTAGAAGCGACAGGTCGCCCGCCGTCGGAAGCCGCCTCAAGTCCCGACCTCAGGCCACAGCCACCTGGGCAGAAAAGCACGGCAGTGATGACTAGTGAGTGCCAACTACTTTCATTTTAGCTAATTTCTATCCTAATTGGCATAAAAGCTTATTTTTATTCAAATATTTCCTTTAGCAATTGCATAAATTTCTCAAACAGCATATTATTGATTGCAAATGGAGTGTAAAACACCCTTTGGTCACCGACGTAGCATGGTCAGAAAAGATGATAAAGAAAAAGTCTGCACAAAATATTCAAATAGCCAAGATATCATGCTTTCTTCGTGTTATAAGGAGTAGCAGTTGTTTCGCGATTCATTATTTTGCATTATCACAGAATTTCCTCGCATTTCTTGTAGTTTTGCTATGCCTTTCTTTCTTTGGGGATAACGCTCTTTTTAATTCTAATCTTTCATTGACTAATCTTAATTCCTAAGCGATTGGCAGATTTCATCTCATCATGTAAGTATATTTGAATCTCAGACTTGTGCCGCATGGAGCGGTGTATGCTGGGAGGGAGCTCAGACCACCTGCAATAATCTTTGTGTCTTATTTTTATTGAGATAATTTTAATTAATATGCGACTCATGTGGGGTACCAATTGGATTCTCCAGCTGATTCTCCAGCTAATGAAAATTTATGCTTATCCTTCAATTTTAATAATAAAATTATTAGCATCTACGATCTACATCTGCACTTGTATAAGTTGTTGCGCCAATTGAAATTACTTCGAAGACCGCATAAGGCCAGCGTGTATAACACTTCTGAAACAATTAGAGTATATAAGAGTTAGTATTATATTATTTTGATCATTTTGAACTGTAAGGTGGACGGGTGAGATGAAAATGTAAATTTGCTATCAAGGTTGTTTTAATATTTGCTTTAGGTACTTTGTTTGATAACGTTATAATTTTCAAGAACGCCTTCATGGATTTCCGCACAATTTTAATTTTGGAATTTGGTAAACTTTTTTAACATATTTAAACATTTAATATTGAATAAGAGTAAAAAATGGCACAAATCTATTTAATGTTCAACAAATTCCTAATTTATAAAGACTAAAAACTAAAACGAGTCAATAATTTCTGTACTATGACAGTAATAAAGTGTGAGTGGTTACATGATACAAGGTATGACTTACATAAAAAATTTGAATAATTTGCATATTTCTTATTTTCGCAATAACGTCACTTTGTACTCTTTCTTAAATCCATTAGCAAATCATTGCTAAGATGTATTTATAAAATCCGAATATCCAAGCGTGACGGAGTGAAAATTTTCCATATTGAAATAAATACTTGCAAATTTCCACGATAGTAAAATTCATCACATCAAGCACATATGCATGATTCAGTAACAATGAAACCTAGGTCGTAATAAATTTTATAGTCGTGGAAAATTGCAAGCATTTATTTTAATATTAAATGTTTGAGACGGTAAGAGTCTTTTTGCTGATATGAAGTGTAGTAAACCACATATCGCAAAATTTCGCAACTTTAGACAGGTAGGCATTAAAAGCTTCCTGCGCATCCAATTATTCCATTGATCAAAACATTCGTATAATCAATGCATATGGCATCAGATATATATACGGACTGTCAGAAGAATGACCAGGTTTTCAATTCCGGTAAATTTTATCGTAGGAATTAAACGCTCGTGTGAAAGATGAAATTTTGCTCTGCTATTGATACAATAGGGTGGTTTCCTATTATTTTTTATTGCCTAAATCGAAATTGTATTACTCCTGGAGTACGTATTTCACGCTTTTAGATTTTTAAATGACGATATCTATTTTTCGCGATTAAATGAAAAGTGAAAATTTTCATGCGCGCGAAAACGCGACGGCTATATATGAATGCTGGGAAAACTCCGAGTGACGTATTTCTGGTTCCCGCTGCCGCAAGTGAGGTGACCTTAGGGCGAGGCACAGTACCCTGGTAGCGCTTGGCTTAAATAAGGATTATTAATACCTTATCAAACGAAGAAAACTTTCCGACCTTAGCCAGTTTTAATAGGTGATTATTAAGGCATGTTTCCCAGAGCTCTGTGCCTCATGCTTGCATTGGTAATCTCAGACGATGTAAAACTCCTATCTACTCGTATAGAAACAAGGTCTCTGTGACGTCACGTGGAGTGGCATTGCATAGGCGCCAATCTGGCCTTTTTCAAATGATAATAAAATTGACCATTGCCATTCGTCTAAACAGGTATTTCTAAAACCAAATAATTTGTATATTATGAATAAACTAATGGTGGGAAACGAATCGCAATCAATGCCTTTCTCTAATGAAGGAAACTAACTTAATTGCCATATTTTGGGTTCGCTAACTAAAATACCTTGATAAATTAGGTAGGGATTTTGAAGATGAACGAATTTTTAAACTTTAACGAAAACGACATTTACTGCTACGTTTCTAAATGGAACATCCGTGTAATCCATCCTCACGCCCTCCTTCGTCCTCAAACCTATTATACACTACTTCTACTTGCAATTATGGATTTTTGAGTAGTTGTGTTCTTAAAAATTTGTACCTGAGCTGATAAATTGAAGAATATTCAGTGATAATGTTTTAAACAGGCATAACCTTCAGATCGAGGAACTCAGAAAGTATATGTCTTGATGATTATTTTTTTTGTTCCAAGGAGAAAATACTATAAGCCTACTCTTCGGGAGGCCTTTCATTCCAAACCGATTCTATTATTACGACTAAAATATGAAAAGCTTCTCTATGGCCACATAATTAAATTATTCAAATCATTACGTGCTCCTGAACAATCAAGCAAATTGTCTTAACATCATCGACGGGCATTAAACACTTTGAATAATTAATTTACTGCAGTAGATTGTTTACAAACATCAGATCAAAAAGGGGACCTAAAATATAGCCTTGGGGCACTCATGGTAATGCAATATATTTGCTTGAAATTACAATGCTATGTACCCTGTACTGCCTTCTCTCTCGATAAAAATAACATTACAAGCTTAAATGTGAACCGGTTACTTATGTATTCTGAAGTTTCTTCATTAGAATATTAAGTTTCTGTATCAAATGCTTTTTGAAAGTCGAGATGAATGGTATCTACTTGAAAGCCACTATCCATTATTTTTTATAAAACGGATAAAATACTCTTGGGGCTATATTTCGTTACATATCTGCAATTAGCGTTTTAAAAAATTGGATAGTCCAAGACGATTTTCTACTTATTTGGAAAATACTATTTTTTTAACGAAACAATTATGATTTGGCATAGAGTTTAAGCAATAAGTTTTGCACAACCTTTCACAATACAGTTTTTCCATGAAAAAACTATGCGGTTTTGAACATCCTTTAAATGTAAACAGAAATGCTTATGGTATAGGTTTTATATTTTTCGCATGTGTCGTCTCAAATAGATTCTTTATTATTTATATAATAAAATCTAAAATAATAATCTAAAAAATCTTAATATAACAATCTTAAATATAAACAAATAGCTCTAGTTAATGAATTTCAAAACGTGCGGTCTAAGTCGTTCTACAAGAGGGAAAAAAAGACATTAGCCTACTCCTAACGAAAGACGCCCAGGAGGGCACTTTCAGGGATCGGGCAGCCTGTGAATAATCTCTGCCACCCTTTTCATACTATCTTCAAATGAATCACTGAAACCGCACCGGGAATCTCTCTAATCGAGCGAATAGGGCGACATATTGAAATTTATTAGCAACAAAAAAACTTTTTGAGACGAAAAATTCTAAAAATAAAAAAAACCTAAACTGTAAGTAATTCTGTTTTCATTTAAGCCATGTTCAAAACCGCGTCATTCTTTTATTATAACATTGTATATGCTGGAATAGCATCCAAGCCGACATAATTTTTTGTATTTATACTTAAGATTGCATTTAGAAAGTATTCCATATCCATGTACAGTAAGAAACTTTAACACAGCCTAATTCTACTACAGATAATCGATTTTCATTTTTGTGTGCAGACACAAAATATTCCCTGAATGTATAAACTGTCTGTCTGGGTGAATCCATCTCACGTCAATTTAATACCATGACCGCAGATTGCATTTAACATACCTTTCAATTTTGAATGAAAAATTAAGCTTTGTTTTCCATCATCAGACCTGAGGATGACGCGGAGCGTCGAAACCATGGTAGTGTATTAATAAAAATATTCTGTAGATAAACGAAGCTTAACTTTTCATTCAAAATGAGAAAATGCTATTAAGTATCGCCAGAAATCATCAACACGTTTCAATATTTGCCAAATTTACAAAAAATAAAAAGCAAATAAAAAATTTACTGTTAACACGACTAATATCTAGTTTTACTTTCTCCAAATATAAATCAAAATTATTATTATCAATTTTATAAACTACCTATTACTAAATTATTGTACTCCTGCTGATGCGTTGATTCAAAGTACCAAAACAATGTTCCGTGAGCATCTTTCTTTTAAATTTTTTATTAAGCTACACGTATACAAGAATTGATATTTGTCTCTTGATTCCTTACAGTTGAGAATACATTTGTAAGAATTAGCATTAACAGTTCTTAACCCGCGTTGACATTATTAATTGACATAATGGGATTCCAATTTTTACTGTTCAGTTCATTATACAACCTCAAGTAATCTCTTCCTTTAAAATAAGAGTCGCTAATAATGCAGTGTTCCTTTTTTATTTTCTAGTTATAGTCAATTATAGATGGCAGGGTGATAAGTATCTTCAGTCAGTTATGACAAAACATATGGAGCCTGCTTAACATTGATTCCATCATAAGAACTTTCATAAGAACTATCGTAGATAAAGTGTTTTACCATTCATATTCAGGATACTATAGTTTTGATTTAGGCTCTTTGTATTTACAAATACGTCTAGCTCGGTATAAATGATATGCTATTTTCCGTTGACATGAGATTAGACCAATTGAAATCACTAAGAATGATTATCTCCTTATTTACAATGTACCATTGGTAATTTTAATAGGCCTAAGTTTATGTCAATATTATTTGCACCGAGATAGACGTATTTGTAAATATGATGATTTTTAAGCAACGCAACAGCAACGAGCTGTTCTCACAACCACTGATGTCGCCCCCGGAAGGGAGTGACGATGAGTAGCTAGAACTTAGGCAAGGTATCATATATGCTTAGAGATATGACCAAATAAACTACAATATGACCCAAAGAACATAGGCTTTTGAATATTATAGAGTGAAAGACTTTTTCCAACAAAACAATACGGTTGTTTAACTGCTGACGGCCCTAATTTCTCAGGGTTCTCAATAATTAAAGAGTAAACAGAATCTAACACTTGATTTCTTTTCGTCGTCTATTCATGCTTCACATTAGTTTCGCCTGCAGGCGTATGAAATAAGAAATTTACTTCTACGTAAAATTCTTACGGCTGCTGAAACTATCAACGAAATGTCATGTGTGTCATGAGTCGAACAAGGAATACCGGGTAAGCAACTAGGAATCATGAATCCCTCCGTGAAAAGCTAGCTAGGGTTGTTACAAGATCCCAAAATTCTAATTCCTTGACTATTACCTGGCAAAAATTTTAATTTTCTCTGCGCAATGGGATACTGTTAGAACCTTATTCTCCATAGCATGACGACAGAAATGGTTTTAAATGGAATAAATGTACCTGCAAAAGCTAATTTACCTCATCTTTACGAGTCAAAGACGCGAACCCCCAGCCAGACGACAGCATGGTGCTTATTTTGATTCGCTTCTTATGGCATAAAATTTCCCTGAAGCCGTGGACGAGATACTCTAACTTTTACCTGACCCATTTCAATTTCACTGGCTTTTCTCGGATTTTCATCAGCTATAGGTCTATCCATTGGCAGAACATGAATATGTAGAATAAATATATTATATTTAGTTAGGCTTACTACATATTTAATGGACATGACCCGGGTCTGATGACATAGTTAACTAAATCTTCAGGAGTATGAGGATGGCTACCTGAAGATTAACTAATCTTACGAAACACGGTTTGTACCTGCTGCATATGTTCAGAAAACCTTACTATGGGGACTATTTTCATTTACCATAGTGGAAAATACCGTACGATAGAGTTACGTTGGCCCACTTCACTACTACAAAATATATGTTTAAATCATTAAATTTGAATCTGCTTAATGATAAATATTTTCTATGTTATCTTTTGGGGTTATGACGTAAACTGATGCAGATGCAGCAATTACACAGAAATTCCTTTATGATTGTTTTGTTTCGAGTTGGGCCGGGGATGCCCCAACCTGGGGTCACTCTGTCCCACGCATGATATGTCATGATTATAATGCTTGTTTTTACTGATTGGTCAATGTTACCCTAGGAGGGAAGTTTGCTCATCGCATTAATCCATACATTTTCCACATTTTATAACCTTGAAAACTGAAGGAATCTGTAGTCAGTTCTACCACCTAATGGTAACAGTATTCACTATGAGAATACGTTGGCTAAAAAACTGTTTCAAAATATTAAACTTTTTAGAGTGCGGGCCTTACGGCATCTCAAAGTAAAGCCTGAATTTATTTGTAATGCATGAATTTGTTCACCATTTCGACCATTATTAGAGGAGAAAAAGATCAATACTTCTCGGCTTTCAAGTAATAACGTGCACTCATCATGCCTATTTTCCGCAGGCGGCGACGACGTGAGCCCCGCGACCAAGGCGCCCGCCTCCAGCCCGCCCCGCTCCGCCGCCTCCGGGGACCGCTCCCCGTCGCCGGGGGACGCGTCCAGCGGCAGCTGCAAGCGCATCCGCACGGCCTTCAGCAGCGGACAACTGTTGGAGCTGGAGCGAGAGTTCGCCGCTTCCATGTACCTGTCGCGCCTGCGCCGCATCCAGATCGCCGCCTACCTCCGCCTCTCCGAGAAACAAGTGAAGATCTGGTTCCAGAACCGAAGGGTCAAGTACAAGAAGGAGGAGATGGGAGCGACTCACCACCGCGGCCCCGCGCCTTGCGAATCCGTGCCGTGTGGCACGCAGAGGTGCTGCTGCTCGGGCTCCTGCTCCCGGAGAACCCAGGCAGGCCTCGCGCCGCCCCCGGGGGCGGTGGGGCGGGATGTCGAGGGGACGGAGAAAGGCGAGGCGAGGGAGGAGGAGGAGGAAGGAGGGGGCATTGTTGATGCCACATCGCCCGCGGGGACGCAGAGTGACGGTGAAAGCGAGAAGAGGTGAAGGGTCATTTGCGATTCGGTGTTTCCATGGCGAATGATGTTCAGGAACTGTTGTCGAGAGTTTGCAGTCGAGTCAATAACTACATGGCCTCCGACGTTTCGGCTCTCCAATCGGGTACCGTCATCAAGGAAAGAAATCATTCATTTTTTACAATTTCATTATATTTCCAGCTATTTCTTTTCCCAAATCAATAACTGCAGAAAAATGTTGAATGCTCTTAATAATAGACTATTCTCCCATTTCTGTAGGAACAGCAAAGCTGGTTTCATTAGTGGTAGCTCGCGTCGCCTACCACTCACTCCACCACGTCACCTATACGCTTCCCCACTATCCCTACCCTGGAGGCGTCGTCGGGTTGGAGACCATGTAGTTATTGACCCGGATAGAAACCGGATCCGTTTTTTATGTCCAGAGTTCACGCGGCGACCTCCCTGTGGGGGCTAGCACGCCCAAAAAAATGGACCTTGCCCGGGATGAACGCTCGGAGTATCACTCCAGCGATCCAGGAAAGGAGTGAGCATATCATGGATGTGTTGTGGGAGTGTAAATGTAACGTTTATTCGGAAAGCAAAAAGAGATTTAAGCCAAAATTCTCATGGACTTGAGCTAAAGTTCTACAAATCCTGAGCTTATTCCAAGATGTTTCGCCGCATTGAGCCAAAACATTGTGGTTTCTTACTACCTTGCATCTTCAACACCAATGATGAAAGTTAGGGCGAGTGAACTAGGGGTAACGCAACCCAAGAAAAGTACCCTCTAAATCGCAAACGGATGAAAGAACCTAATATCTTCGATACAGACATAGTGGTGATCTGGGTGATTGTACTCAGTCAGGGAACTTGTAAACATATGTGTTAATCCGCTATGAAGGGGAGCCCTGATGTTCATACCAACCGCCTAAATAGCTCAAATGAACCCAGCTTGTGGTGGGCACGCAAATATCCATACAATTTTACTCTGACTGTAGAAATGGTTACCAAGCTGACATCTCTGTATCAGTAATGAAGATTCCATCTCTAATTCCTTAGCTCTCAGGGCTTATTCATCTTTATTCTGAGGGTTTAATAAACATTATTTGAGATCGTTTGGTATTGTCTTCCTAGTATCAAAAGGTGAAACATTCCAAAAAAGCTTTCTTCTTCTAGATAATTATCTTTCTAAGGCCTCCTAGTTGAAGCGAAGTGTTATTGACGACTTCACACCGAACACTAACTACGGAATAGACTAAGGTGTCGGTGCCGAAATTGACTATTCATTGGTGCCATGGTCTCTCGGATCCAAGTGACTTCTGACTGTGATGCAGGACAAGTGATGCTAAACAGTGAATATATTTTTCGGAAAGAGCGACGGACAGACAATACCCACATAGAAGGGTTGAGAGCCGCTGTCTGTTATCTCAGGGAGATGATAAATGTTTTCTGTTATATTTCACGGGAAATAATTCCTGAAAAGCAAATATTTATTTAGTTTATATACGCTGAACATGGTGGGAGGATTGCGGCTCAACTGTTTAAAACTAATATATGCAATAAAGTGTCCTTTTTATTACAAAATAATTCGTTTCAAGTTTTATTTTAATGACGCATTTCCTCATTCCAATGGATGCAACTTTGTTACTCCTCATATCGGCATAAATTATCACAATAAGCCCATCCACTGAAAAATATAGAGACCTTAAATTTTATATTTTTCGAACCTTCCTAATTCTCCAGCAGTTCGCGACGAAAAATTGACAGCGCTGACCCTTTTAGAAATAAGTTGATGACGTTACGCACCCCAGGCTTCATCTATATCGATGAGGCACCGTGAAAGCCACCACTATGGTTTGTGACACGGGTTGATTCTATACCAGCACTCATACTAGCCATAATCAGACACATGTTCGCTTGCCCGACACAGGCAAAGGACGCAGGACAGCAAAATGCGGACAGACCAGAAATTAGGAGAGTGCCAAGGACACGAACATGCTACCATGCAAATAAAACCACTACTAGGCAATAAAAAACAAAAAGAGCGTGCGTCCCCAGTGGGGCTTACTGATGACCGCTTCTTAGCCAATCCTAGGCTTTGTGCTTGGAACTCGCGTGGTTTATTGTTGTTTACATACTCGTGAGTGATTCCTTCCCTCAATGAGCGAATATTCCATAGCGAGAAAATAAAACAGAACGTTAGTGACGTCACGGACTAATGAAAGGGGTGCAACCATGTTGAATAAAAAATTTTCGGCTATGTCTCCGCGTCAATTCTCGGGTGGCCCCAACGTTTCCTGACCGATGCTGGTCGCTTTCTCAAGGGATTCGGAATTGACGCGGCGACATAGCCCAAAAGCTTTTATTCAACATGACGAGTACCCGCGAAAGTTTTAACGAAGAATTAGGGATGCAACCAATTTGGCGTTATTTTATTTAAAAAATAGCAGGGAATGATTGATTGGAGAATATATGGCTTTCTTCTTAGTTTATCTTTTTATTCCATCAATCGGTATAAAAAAACTGAAATGCGATTTCGGGTATGAGTCAGCAATCCTATTCAGGTTGAGTTCAACGATACTATGCCATGTTTTCATCGGTAATTTTATGAGAATTCGCAAATTCTTTCTCAACCTCCTTATACACCACGACTATACTTATCTCGTCTTTATAACCCCCATAAAAAGTGCCTTGCTTATCCACTTTAACGGGACAGTTGAAGTTTTTAAATACAAATGAAAATAGGTCATATTCACTTCTATTTTCCTTTGAATAATAATTCAAAACAACAGACCTCATGTGCTCAAAGTTTAGAAAGGAAAATATTCTTTTGAAATGGATACTAATGATTTAATTCATAACAGTAAGTAATAAACATGAGACTAAATCATATATAACAGAATGAACACAAACTCTATTCAACGAAACCAATATTCCCTTAACCCAAATGGCTTGAAAGGAGTCCCTTTCAGAAAAAATGGGCAACTTATATTTTTCTTCAATTATCCGCATCAGCCTTATATAACACATATAGTAACTGGTAAGTAAGTCGAATCCTCCAGCAAAGAGTTCAAATGAAATTTCGATGAAAAAACAAACTAATTTAAGCTGTCTTAAACTAGAACCAGCTAGCCAGGTCAGAGATTTTACGGGGGACGTTGACTTTCCATAGCATTCACTGGGCGAAAAGTTATAACACAATACACAGCATCATGTAATATTCTACCCTTACTTGTGCTGTATTGGGGACTGAGGCTGAAATGAATCCTCGGTGGAATATTTCAATCCGGCTGCGAGAACGACGGTGAAATTCACATTTACTAACGACGGAAAAGGTTGCACCGGACCCGGATTCAAAATACGGATCTTTGACTTCACGAGCAACTGCGCACACCACTAAGCTATCCAGATTCCGTAATTCTCGTGGCAATCTTACCGAGGCTCCAGGTGATAGAGGTGTACCCTGAAGTTTAGTAAAATTGCCATGGAAATCACGGAACCTGGATAGTCGTCTGTAGTACGGAACCGTAGTGGTCTGCACAGTGAGCCAAAGATCCGTGATTTCACTCCCGGTCCGAGGGAATTTTCTCTCGTAACAAGCAATCTCCATTTCATGCAACTAAAACTTTATGAAGTGAAAATGTGGTAAGAGAAGCAGAGGGAGGAGTTGCGTTACATGTGTTCAAAGTTTACAAACATAAAAATATTTTTTTAAACGATCCTATAAATTCACCATTTTTGACCGATAATAAAAAAAATCAATCCATTTCTCAAGAAATTTAACAAATCAATTAACAAAATATTTTCAGCATCAAAAATGCATTTATATCACCAAATGATACGTAGGGAGGCATGTATACTGCATGAAATTTTTAAAGAATCACATTAACTTCGCCGAGTATGAAGTGGTTCCTTTGAACAGAAAATCTTTTGGATCAATATCAAATTCTGCTAAGACAAATAAAATTGACGGAATACACAGACTTTGCGTTTGATTTGAAGAGTTAAATTTTACGACAGCACAATTGAAAGTTCCTTTAAGACTGTATATACACTTTCCTACCGCGTTTTTTTTACGAGCCAAAAAAATTCATGCGGTCACTTTCAAATTTCCAAAGATTTCAGAACCCACTTAGACCAAATGCAAATTTAATCGTCTAGTGGCAACCAGGAAATAGATACTCGAAAAGCATGCACTTGCGCCAAATCATACACCACGACCGCATTTCGGTGTAATAGTGGAAGATAATCCGGTTATTTCTGAAAAACTTTAGAAAAAATATCCGGCCGTCGCGTTTTCAAATACTTTTTTTAATGTAAAGATGTTTTATGTGATTTTATTTTATGTAAGCCAGTTTATCTTAGCGCTGCAAGCGGCAGTAACGCACATTTATTTTAAAGAAAGAAGAAAGGCCAAGTTCAATGCAAGGTTAGGTTGAGTAATTTTTAATATCCACAATGCATTATGCTATAAATGAAATATAATAGTGAAATTTCAAAATGCGACAGGACTAGTACGGGAATAGGATGTACATGAGATTGCTGTAAGAGGCGGGAGGTCAACTGCTAAAACACACAAATATCCTAATTTCGAGGGGGGCAAGCCCTTTGAACCCCTCCTTACATACGACGTTATAATGAGGCCACTGAATTCAATTTTCTTGTCCGAGGATTTCACGTTGTAATTTTACGTTTTAATTAATTTTCTAATGTGATAGTGTTAGAAAACCATATAGAGCCATATTTGTACATTTTCTGATAGGAAAATCGACGACAATAAACCTTATTTTACTTTTATAAATTGACAATGTCCATTAAGAGCATTGCTGCCAATTTACAGTGGCCTAATAATAAAAAAATACTTAAACATTACAAAGACAATCGGAACGATCGGAAAGAAAATGTGTAAGAAGTAATGCTATTAATAAATATTTGAGAGGTGAGATAGGGCAAAGTTTTTGAAGAATATAGGGGACAGAGAAAATGCAAGGGGACGAGAAAAGGGATCAACCTCCGGAGAGAGGAAATAGAGAAGTGAGGGGAGGCGGAAAAAAGTTAACGCTGAGTGAGTGATAATCTGGGAATCTGTACATGGAACAGGGATTGGATGCACGTGGGGCGGTAGGTCACCCGGAAACTTAGGAAAGAAAGCAGTTCAAGATAGTCTGTGATAGAGTTGAGGATGTCGTAGATAACTTAATGACGTGACGAACTCATGCCTAGCGGGTGTATTGTCGTGTCCATGATGTTTGGCGTAATTAATTATGCACTGATGTTTAAATTGTTTTTTTTTGTTATTTGTATGCATATGTGTATTTATTTTGGTGTTTTGGAGTTGAGGGCGCTATGGTAAACAGGGGATTTTTAGAGAGAGAGAGACATTTCGGACGGAGGGGATGAAATAAAGCGCTTAAGAGTATAAGTGATTATTAATGTCTCAGAGGAAAAAGGTTACGACATCACACGGGATACCTCTTCTCTGCCTCTACCCGGCCATGTTCTTGGTTGTCGCGCGGTTCGCTGTTATTACACAGGTGAGCGATTCTTTCCCTCAGAGAAAAGGTTATCCCTGAACGAGTGAATGAGCCAGAAATCTAATCAGCCACCAGCTCACACAATGTGGGGGGAAATTTTCAATGTTATTCATATGCAACTTCTGAGAGAATGGCTGAATGCAAAAGACTTTTTTCGCCGTAAACTACCTTTCTCTTCAATCAATGGAATTTTACAAATAGATTGTGATTTCAGCACCGAATGAAAGATGCCACCAAAACAACATGAATTCAAAGTCTGCGACATCATGACCTCGCCTTTGTGATACGCGTGCTTCCGTACAAAAACGGGAAGTTACTGCCATTTGTACAATTTTCTGCTGGAAAGCGCAGCGAGGTCCCTCAAGGTTCCGTTGATCCTCTGTCAACCCTTGCATCAGAGGGGGGTCACATTATTAGGGCTGGGGGAGGGGAGAGAGTATAAAGTCCGAGAGGGAGTGTCCGAGGACGTCCCGCCCTTCCTCGTCAAGTGGGCGTGGCACTCAGCGGAGGGCTGGTCGAGGGGACACTGGCAGCCTCGGGATGAAGATTCCGGATTGTTCGAACTGGATGGGGTCGCGGATGCAATTTGAATCATCCACAAGTTTTAACCAGAAAGTCAACTTTTTTTGGAGAGATATCGTGGAACAGCAGATCAAATAATAAACAAAGGTATCGCAAATCCCACTTAAATTTATTTCACAGATATACTACACGTGTTTCGATTGGCTTGCAGTCATCATCAGATACTCTGATGGTATCATCTTAGGGGTGAACCTTGACGGACCTCGCAGTGCATTGCAGCAGAAAATCGTGCTCTTACTTCCCATTTTTGCATGGAAGCACGTGAGTTGCAAAGCAGAGGTCATCAAGTCGCAGACTCGCATTCATCTATCATTCGGAGCTGAAACCGCGGAGTAGGTGCTTGATGTTGATTGGAAACCAATAGTATTAATTGAAGAATAAGAGTTTATTCAAAGACAGGGATGTGGTTTATCTCCCACACTTTTTAAAATATGTACATTTTGACAGAGTCCTGCAACAGTGGCAACAGAAATGCAGCTCGTTATGACTATTTCAACAAGTGGGATAATTTTTAAAATATTCGTTGTACTTCGCAGATAACCAAAATCTGATCTCAGAAGACGCAGATGACTAGCTCTACATGGTTGGGGAACTTAAGGATACGTATGAGCAGTATGGACACATTATGAACAAAAAGAAGACAGAATACTTGGTTATTGGAAGTGATGAATTACCAGATTAACCACAATAAAACAAGTGCATAAAGGGAGTTAGGAGTGATATTGGATAAAAGTGGAAGAGTCAAACCAATAGATGAACAACAGAATTACGAAGGGGAGAACTCCCATAAAAGCTCTGACTTATACTATACAAGGAACCAATGTAATGGCAGAAACTCGCGAGTAAGAATATTTAAAACGATGGTAGACAGTGTGATAAAAATGGAACAGGGGTTGTGAAATTTTGGAAAAAAAGCATAAATAGGTTATGGACGACAGAAAGATATTACATAAAGAGAGGCAGAAAGACTAGACCTGATAACGTAAGAAATAATTCATTAATGATAATGATGGATTTAATCGACGACGTAATAAGGAAGCAACTATTATGTTTTGATCATGTTAATAGATTGGGCACCAGATGGCCCAACCAAATTCGGGATTGGAGACCTCCAAAAAAAACTTACAACAGGAAGAACAAGAGTAAATTGGAGAGAGTAATGCAAGCTGATTCCAGGAAAAGGAAGTCAGTCGTAACTAACCTAATGTATATAAAAGTTAATTTAAAACTTTTAAAAGCCACCCATTCAATAAAAAACAAGGAGCAGAATGAATGGTGCATACTTGATAAGAGCTTACCTCACTAAAACCCTTCACAAGCCACTTCAATAGACATGTGGCGAGAATTCTAGGACACCAAGCGAGTAAGCTCAACCCGAATAATATAAAATATAAAAAAACTTAAGGTGCCCATTGTAAAAGATCTAACAGCCTAATATCGACCCAATATCGATGTAAGTCTTCCATTAATCCAAGGAAATCGAATTCTTACACCAATCCGACAGGAAGAAAATCTACTATTTAATATCGTTTTTGTGGAATGTGGAAATTTAGCGCGCTTCTAAGGTGACGTTCTCCGCGTCACTCTGAAAGGTAATTACATTAAAGACTACATAAGTTTCAGTATTAGTTTGCTTGAAAGGATTACTCATAATTAGCGTTGTGTGTGCTGGATGCAAAATGTACAGATCACTAGCAAAATACCTAGCATTGTTTTCATTTTATCGTATTTCCTTCACTTTGCCTTGTGTCTGATTTTACCCAAAACCTGGAAGCATGTAGTTCAATTCTAAGCTGAAAATTCATAAATAACCTGGCGCAACTGTCAGAATTCTTCTTTAAACACCAAGAAAAAAGGTGAGGAGATAAACATGTATTTTGACGTATTGTCTCCCATTTTGGAGATTCTTTTAAGAAAAATTGGTTCACGATTACGTATTTCACGAATTTTCAGATATTTCGTTTGAATTTTCAGTACTCGTGATACGCTTACGGAGTCAGGAAAGACAGCCTGGTATTTGTTTCATTTTTTATATACAAATGGTACAAATACTTCCAGAGGGACCGGAATGACACACGTGCGCTGGTAGCGGTATTAGTTATATTATTTTTTCTACGAAAATGGTACGCATGCAGAAAGAATACTAATTAAAAGTGCTCTTATAACAATAAAAAGTGAAAAAAGAAGCTCATAACATTACAAACGAAACACTGACAAAACAAAAAAAAATCGATACGAAGGCCACCTCCTGAGTAATGAGTAAGTTAAATTTTACATTTACTTCAAATGATTTTCGTAAGTATGTATCTAATTACCTACTGAACATCCTACAATTCATCTCAAATGACTTCGGATCAGGCTGAGTAATCACCAATATTCGAAATATTACATGCAGGGTACAGTTCATGGTCATAATAATATCAACCTAAAACATGAGAACATTTACGTGGGCGTTATCAGCTTCCACCAGGCAAGCATGCATGCATTACAGCAGAGAACGAAAAACGCCCGCGTATATAAGGACATAAAAATATGCCATAGCAATAAGCATGTTCGCCCGTGCCATTCAATTAAATTTGTTAATTCTTTAACTTGAAAATAAAACTAAGTATTTAATGTCACTGAATGTCCCCAATGCAAAAATGTTTATGAGATATGTGCTGGGATGAAGTTCGTGAATTCCTCATAAAAACAGTCACGCAAAGTCCCTTGCTTCACTACAAATGCTTTTGTAAAAATTCAACCGATTCAGGCGAGATATAGGGGAAGTACTACATATTAAAATAAAATATAACTGAACCTTTCACACTTATTTTAATGCGTACGACGCGTTTCGACTCAATGAGCCATTATCTGGTACAAGACTGATCTGAGAGTCGAAACGCGTGGTAAGCATCAAAATGACAGAGGAAAAGTACAATTATATATTACTATTACGTTTAAAATGCTTTTGTGTTTACTCGCCAACATTAACACCAATCAAAGATCAAAACTTCCTTCATGGGATGGCTTCAAACATCTACATATGTACCCTGCGAGCCACTTCCAGGAGCAGCCCTGAGGATGAGCCCCGAATCGGAGCTTGAAACGCTGACTATAGGTTGGTTTCCTATTATTTTTTATTGCCTAAATCGAAAGATTATTACTCCTGGAGTACGTATTTCACGCTTTTAGATTTTTAAATGAAGATATCTATTTTTCGCGATTAAATGAAAAGTGAAAATTTTCAAGCGCGCGAAAACGCGACGGGTAAGTATGAATGCCGTGAAAAACTCCGTGTGACGTCGTTCTGGTTCCCGCTGCCGCAAGTGAGGTGACCTCGGGGCGAGGCTCTGAGCGCTGATACGACGCAGGATGCTAGCAGGTAGCAGAGCACCATGCTAGCTGGAAGCGCTTGGCTTAAATAAGGATTATTAATACCTTATCAAACGAAGAAAACTTTCCGACCTTAGCAAGTTTTAATCGATGATTATTAAGGCATGTTTCCCTGAGATCTGTGCCTCATGAATGCATTGGTAACCTCAGACGATGTAAAACTCCTATCTACTCCTATAGAAACTAGGTCCCTGTGACGTCACGTGGAGTGGCATCGCATGGGTGCCAATCTGGCCTTTTTCAAATGAGGATAAAATTGACCCTTGCCATTCGTCTAAACCGGTATTTCTAAAACAAAATAATTTGTATATTATGAATACGCTAATGGTGGGTAACGAATCGCAATCAATGCCTTTCGTTTTCTTTGATGAAGGAAACTACCCTGTTATGGATAAATTAACACGTTGGGAATGCCGAGATTCCATTATTCGGCGGGAAAGCATCAAATCACATTACGCTTCTCGGATATTTGGCAAAGGATAGTGTTTATCTCTAGAATACACTGAGCAATATGTAGGTGCTAGCACAAAGGTGAGTGAACATGAATGGCTGGGGTAAGTGAGGAGGAGTGTCACTCATTAAACACGAACAATAAATTCATTCCGCTGACAAAAAAGATGAAACTTTGCAACTGTGTCAAATATGGCAACATATCACCTCGTATGGTGAATGCTTGGGCACGGAGAAATGAGCAAATTTTAAAATCTGAGTTTAACGCAGAATTTTCAGCAAGTGATGTAGGATCAGCAAAGGCACTTATGGATACAATAAACTTGCTGCGATTAACGACAGAAAGTCTGCAAACGTGTTAGCAGCCAAGCATCCATACAAAGATCCGAAACAATAGAATTTAAAAAGCATTCATTCGTTTTAAATAGAAAATGGAACAATACCACCAATATAACATGAACATATTAGTAGAAATATACTATACTATATAAAAATAAGTAAAAAGTTATAGCCATAATACATTAACTAACAATGATAAGCTAATTTTTCTTACCGAATCTCACAGGCGCACAACCCACCCGAGATACCTAGAGAAGAATATTATATTAATAATACTTTAGTAAATAAGAAATATAATACCTACTTTAGTAAATAAAAAATATAATACTTTAGTAAATAAGAAGAAGTAGGAACTTAAGGAATTAGGTTTTGTTATTGTCTCCTTAAGTGTTCACCGAGGTAACCGAATTATTATCGCTGGTTTCATTTCCATTTGATGGAATGGTGGAAAAGTAGCTATTGTGCCCCAGGGAAGTGGTGACGCGTAAGGGATTACCAGTGGTTTAAAAAGGAGAAGAGGACATTAGACTCCACTCGATTTCTTAGGGTTAAGGAATGCATAAAATTCCCTCCCAGCGATTCGGTCAAACGTGCGTGGAAGGAACCGCAAGGCAGAGAGTCGCCGTTAGGGACCGTGTAATATAATGGGCTGCCCCCTCCCTCGAGAAGGCCCGATTAGGCATCAACCCAAGCGGCAATGCAGCGGCCTTTATCGCACAACTCCCATGTTTGGGTTTGTTGTGATGAAAGCTACTCGTAAGAATGACATAACGACGATAAACTCTTCAACGCGGAAATCCACGCGGAAGGGACTTCTCACGGCAGAAGCACTCTCCATTGTCGGTATGATCACGAACAAGGGTCGACCGGACTGCAAGCAGTCTGCGATTCAAGGCATATATATTCATTCAAGAGCGATGATAAACCGCTTGTGCTCGTTGGACAGTTTTCTCTCCTCCATCCCATTGCGTTGCCCCAAGGAACGCTTACGATATAGGTCGACCACAAATGTTTAGATGACAGTTGAAGCGAATGTTCATGCTTTAGTGAATGGTTTTTGTGGTGAGCGGTCAAGCCATTCAAGGATCCCATCTGCCGAGCGTAAAGTCACCAAATAAAGGAGAGTTGCCCGTGAGAGAAGTTTATTGAACATCGCGAGAAGATCCTAAAAATCACTTACATAAAAACTGAGAATTTTGAGACTTAAAGAATACTGAGAATTTCAATCTTTCAGCTCTTTAAATGAGTTTACGGTAGAAAAATGCCACCGTCTATCATGAGAAATATGCCATTTACAAATAAATTTCTATGGAGTTGTTCGCCAAACCCAAAATCGCAGTTTATGGCAATTTAGGTGGATGCAGAGCCAGTTCAAGGCCAAATACTTACCTCGGCAAACTGCTGTTGTGTCACCACCCTATTGGAGGGATTGGTATGGATTATCCCCATTAACCGGGGGTCCTATTCGCAACTCTCAACTTAAGTCGCCATCCCCTTCATCTCGTCCTAGCTTGTTAGGCACTGCAGTCCACGCAGGCAGCTTGCTAGGTACTGCAGGCCTTCGCAAAACGCTTTCTCAACACATTCAGTGGCGTTCGTACAAATGCAAAATATACTATGTTTTTTTGCGTTAGCTTAAACTTTAAAAGTTTACAAAAATAAATTTACACCTGAAAGTTAGGCATAAAACATAAAATTTATAAAATCAGAAAACAATTTTTATTAGCTGTTTGGGCGCTTGGTCGCCCCCAATAGCTATAACTTAACGTCGCTTCGCCCCGTATAGTCACCCGGGTTGCCCGGCCCGGGATAGACGGGAAAGATAAGAAGCGAAGTAACTCAAAACCACGCCTCGTTCAACTATTCTCATGTTAATAAAAAAACGCGAAAGTTGAAGCTCACTTTTCATGAGTTTGTGACGTAATAGGTTAGCTTCCTTCACCAAAGAAAACGAAAGGCATTGAATGCGATTTACATCGTCTGAGTTTTACATCGTCTGAGATTACCAATGCATGCATGAGGCACAGAGCTCAGGGAAACATGTCTTAATAATCACCTATTAAAACTGGCTAAGGTCGGAAAGTTTCCTGCGTTTGATAAGGTATTAATAATCCTTATTTAAGCCAAGCGCTACCTGCTAGCAGGGTACTCTGTTACCTGCAAACAGCCTGCGTCGTTTCAGCGCTCAAAGCATCGCCCCAAGGTCACCTCACACGGCGATAGCGGGAACCAGAATGACGTCACACGGGGTTTTCCCAGCATTCCTACTTAGCCGTTGCGTTTTCGCGCACTTGAAAATTTTCCCTTTTCATTTTATCGCGAAAAATAGTTATCGTCTTTAAAAATATAAGAGCGTTAAATGCGTATCTGCGTATAAATGCGTAGTACTCCAGGAGTAATAATCTTTCGATTTAGGCAACAAAAATATAATAGGAAACCACCCTATTGTGGTAGCACTTGCAATTACCGGAGTGCATGTTTGAAAAAAATTCACCCCTTGCCATACATCCTGGAAACCACCCTGTTATGGGTTCCGGTTCATAAAGTTGTGAACGGATAACAGCTCAAACAGGGAAGGAGTCGCTATAGAGTATTAACTACATTCAACGGTGCGCGAGGACGAGGAACGTAAGTGAGGCGGTGGTCAGCTCGGCACGAACCCGAAACATTATCTACACATCAGCGAAAGTGTTAATACCGCCGATTTTTGGTTTTGCTGCTGTCTCCCTAAAGGGTATTCACAGAGGCAACCACTTTTCTCATTTCCATTTTTCCAATGGCGGAAAAGCAGCGAATGTGCACCAGGGACGTAGTGACGCGCCAGGGATTAACAGGATTTTAAAACGGAAAAGAGGAAATAAGGTTCCAATCGAGATCTCGGGATAAATGAATGCATACAATGCGCTCCCAGCGATTCGGGTAATCGTTCGTGGAAGGGACCAAAAGGCAGAGAGAATCTGATGAAGAAAGAGACGAAGACAAGGATACTTTGAGAGGGCGTCGAACGTACATGGGCCAAAATTGTACTGTAGATTGGACGATCCACACGAAGTTAGGGAATTATATCGGCGAATAGCTGGAGAAGTAAGGGACGGGCCAAGAATTGGAAAAATACAGGTCTCTTCCTCTTCCCAAGCTCTATCACTATCGACAATAAAGAAAATAGGAGAACGAGTCCATTAAAGAAACATCATGCATAAATTTGACTACTTTGATCAATTTCCAATGGAACACAGAAAAACTAGTATACAACTTCATTTTTGTGGGAGCAATGAATATAATAACGGACAAAAAATTACTTATTAAAGATTTTCAAACAAACAATTTAACTCCTGGAACCGCACAACCGCGCGGAGGGTAGCGTATCCTAGGATTTGTCTTCGAATATTTCACCAGGATACTTATTCTTAGAAAACTATTCACATTTAAAAAACGCGACGTTTAGACGAACGTTGTTCAGCCCACGGTAATTGTTGATGTATATTCGTAACGGTAATAATATTATCATATTGAACTTTAATGTAATTCGCTGTCATTGAATTGCGGTAAACGGGTGACTGTGAGATGCGGTGAATATTTCTTAATTTAGTTTGCTAGTCCCCTAACATTTTTCTCGATTGTCTACCTTTCATCAGCGAACACAATCGGCGCAACACACCCCAAGAATTAGTGCCTAGATCAAGATTTCGTACAAAGAAGATCAGACAAGTGCTATAAAGGTATATAATATAATCAAATTATAGTAATATACCTCCCGTGAATGCTAAAGGTTTCTTACGGAAGTCCATCCGTGCCAAAATACTCTCGTGGGCACTGGGCAATAGGTAACCCCTAACTCGTAATTGCACGTGCAATCGTGATATCATCTACTTGTACCTGGGTGCGTTTTGGGTTTATACACTCCTTGCCATACGCTCTCAGGGTATCAGGTAGATGTAAAGGTTTCGCCCTGTCTCCCCCCTGTGGCCGGCCCTGCAGCTGTGCCGTCCTTTACAGTTTCACATTTACTCGGACGATGGCAGCACCAGTCGGCGGCGGCGACTCAAAGTGAGAGATTAAGAGAAGGGCTTCGGAGCGGTCATTTGAAGAAGACTTCCACGATCAACAGGTGCGACGCACGGCAAAACAAGGTAAGCTGAAAAAACTCCCCCACCCTCACGACAGAATGGGCAGTGTATTTGGCCTGATTAAAATCACTCATTTGGAACTACCGTTTTCACGTAAATAATCTTACATCAGAGCACGAGTGTACCAACGAATTAGAGCATTAGCCCCACTGATATGGCAATAATTTTTATCCGGGAATGGAGCTGCCGTGTAAGTATCGCCACCATAATGAAGTTCAGGAAATTCCGAAAAAATATCCGAAGGCAGACATTTTATCGTTGGTTCTAAAATCAAGTCCAGGCTGCGATAAGGGTACTTTTTCGAGGAGAGGAAAATTCCGCCTATTTTACTTTAAAGAGTAAAGTGCAAGATTAACCAACACTGTAAATCAAGAAATTATACCCTTAAGCGGTTGCTAACATCAATAAGTCTATGGTCAATATACATTTTTGAGCAAGGGATTGTAATCCCATCTTGAGATGTTTTCGGCTCGACATGAAGTTTCGCACGATATAAGAAATAGATGATATAAGAAGAAAACCAGTCAAGTGAAGATTGTAACACATAAAAACTCAATATATTTTTTTCCTGAATAGGACTTAAACGTAAATATATTTTAATTGCTTATGCAAAAATTATTATGAAAACAAGTACGGCAATATTAGAAAAAAAAACTTTAATTCATTCACGACCTTATTTGACCGTTGTAACGATGACTTGACAACATCTTCCCGAATAAGGATAAGAAAACTAACTCTTTGACGCTTCTAGATTTCTTCAAAGATACTGCTATGCTAACCAGTCCTCTTCAAAACATATTATTTTTAATTTTTTCATAAAATAAATTAAGAAATATTGATATTCTCTCAGTGTTTTATTTCACTCATTTGATATTTACGGTAAATATATCGAGAACATTTGACTCTTTACGAAAGGCTTCAAAAATATTTTGCGAAAATAAAAATAAGAAATTAGTTCTATTAATAATATTCAACGCTTCAATTTTAAAATATTAGACAAAAGTTTATGATACTTAAGACATTATAAAAATGCTTAAGTTACGCCCACTGATTATTTGCAAAAAGAAGAAAAGGCAGTTTCCGTGGCCTTGCAACTGAAAATAGCTGGATTTCAGACATTCGCACATAACTGTCGACTGGATTATTTAATATTTAAAGTTTCGAAAGAGTCTTAATAACTCTTCGAGCAATATATTCCTTTTTAATAAAGAGAAAAGCTGCTTTCAACATTCGAGGCTCAGAGGGAGAATTCGCATGCGACTTTAAAGAAATGTTTCCATCGCGCATTTAATCGATTCAAGATGGGTTTTTCTGATAGCAATAATGTATTCAATCATAACACTTGGGTGCAAAAAAGACAAAGATGAGAACCGACCCGTCAAGGACGGTCGCTGTAATGGAAATAAATTCCACATTATGTATATAAATGGCTCCAGGCAGACGCGGAGACATCGCGTGACACATTGCGTGATTCGTCCCTACCCATCCTTGGATACGCTTTTGTGTGCAGTCGCTGGCAGAGGGCGTGTCTCCTTAGTGACGACGGAAATCAATATTTGGCGGTGTCCCGTCTTGGTCGTCTTTCCTCCCCTAACAGAGAGAGGACTTTGCTCTTCATGATTTCCAATGTTTTACGGCATTTCATCAAAGAGTCATCTGGCTTATCCATCGTCTCTTGGTTTGATTGGGATTAAATTTGAAAAAAATTAAGATACCAATATTTTCCCTTTTTTCGGTTTGACGGCTACTGCTCGGACGTCAGTTTTTTCGCGAGAGATATCGTAGAACAGCATAGTGAAAGGATACACTAATACATCGCAGTCCACTTGACTTAATTTCACAACTCTACAACTCTTGCTTCGACTGGCTCGCACTCATCACCAGATACAGAGACATTTCTGTTGCAGACTGATATTTATCCTCCAAAAGTAGTGGGAGAGGAAAGAAAAATAGGGAGAAGGAAGAGGAAACACAGAAACATAGTTTTTGGATTCTTTCCTGACTAGCTAAGTCATTTAGGAAAACATCAAAGCACTGCAGAAACAAGTGACTTTGTACGCAGTCACGCGCACGGGTGCAAAGTTAAATACACCAACGGATGAAGTTTGCCATGAAAAAATATATATCATGAATAAAGATTTACATTGTAATGAAATATTTTCCTGTTTTTTTAAAATAACTTTTAAACCATAGATTCAAGATGTGACCTTGAGTGTCTAAAAAAATAAATTCTCCTTGATTTATTTTAATACGCATTCAAGTGCATTGTGATCCCCACTAACAATACAGGAAAGTCAAATTACCGGCAGTTAAAAAAAATAATCACAGCTTATTTACTAAAATATCTAAAATCCATGATTTGCGCTACCTTTTACTGTTGCGCAGTCGAAGTTGTGACGGTGGATTAAGTTTGTCTTACTTGCTTTAATTATACTTTTAAAAAGATAACTAATTAAAAGTATTTTGGAAATTGTATTGTCCCAACGGCTCTAGCCTGAGCTATGATACAATGCATGAGGAAACAACCATGCATGAGGAAACACTTAAGTTATACCAGAAATAGTTATATTTGTTCATCTACAGTTGGACATATTCAAGTTTAATTTAATTTCCCAACTTTGATGACATGTAAATGTAATATAAATTGGTGTCAAATTCTACAAATTATTTTTTTATTGATTACAAAATGTGCAAAGTTTGACTTGAATCGGAGGCGATCGGGTTAAAAATAGAACAATTTTGTTTTTGTTGATATTTAAAAAATTGTTGTGAAATTATCCCTCCAAAACTTGTAGACACTTTATTTTTTCGCCTAGTTTTCTCAATAAATTTATTGAATTAAAAATTTAAGTCTGCTTATTCCATCTACAGATTAAATACCTGATGTGAAACCATTAGGAAGCCAAATGTTGTTAAACCATTGGTAGGGTGATAGTTTAGAAATATAAATACTTATCAGCAAATAAAATGGTTAATATTTCCTTTGTAATTTTCCTTGCACACATACATAACTTTAAAGTGTTTTGTCCCTGTTGCGAAAAATATCCCATGTTTAGCTCGGCATAAATTCTTAACAAGTACATAGGATTTATTTTAGTAATTTATTGAAGATAAAGTACAAGTACACTAAGCAAGTACCAGAGAGCAAGTGACGGAGGTATTATGGAATTGTGTGGTCATCGATTCGATGACGGGAATTCATTGCAGTGTAATGAAAGAAGCAAGATAATATTTTAACTACGAAGAAAATAATATTAGAATTTGGAATACATCAAAGTGATATGGAATACATCAAAGATACATCATAGTGATGAGAAAGTTACATGAAGGATATCCTATGAATCTGAATGACAGCTAATAAGGTATACATCACTTCAAGAGAGAGGAACAGAAGTAATTGCGCCGGAAAAACATAACGCAGTAGCACAGATAGTCTTCTGAAACTTGATATAATGTAGCTTCTGCTTCTTCCGCCTCGCGCATATGTCGCATGTTAAGTTTCAATCGCCATTCAGCTTTTCGAGCTTCCAGAGGGTTGCTACGTATCTATAGGTACGTTATTCGTCCTTGTAAGACTTCTGGAAGTCTTCTCCTGCAAGAAAGCTTCCAGAAGTGTACTATAAATACGGCCTTAAGACTTCTGGAGCATGACTCCGCGATGCCTTTCTATTCCAGTCTCAGCGAGTCACTGCCGCAGAAGCCAGAGATGTAACTAATAGCGCCAAATCAACTTCTTCCTTTACAGATCTCCTGGAAATATGTTTTCGACGAAGTGCGTGATGCTACTCCTGCTTTGGCATCTGAGCCGCACCCACGGCTCCGCCGACCCCTCCTCCGCTCCCCGCGACTTCGTCGTCAGCATCGGCGGCATCTTCGGCACCAACTCCACCGCATCCGAATTCCAAAAAATTGTCAAGGTAGGCCCCACGCACGTGGTCGGGTTTAAGCGCTTGCATCCACCCAATGTATGGGCCAGTATCAACCCTCGGTCTACATTCCGAAGGCTTAATTCCCCTAAGAATACTACAACAGACGACTTCGCAGTCGGCCAATGGATGTGTCGTCACCCGCCGCGCATGAAAATCAGATTAAAACAGTAAGCACTCGCGCCGCTAACGGTAGATAGATCCAAATTTCACGTGGAAATTACGGCCGTTAAACAAAATACATTTTCATCTAATATGATCCATCAAATTCATACCACGGTAAATCACATTGAAAATATACCATCTTTTCGATGTGATTTACCGTGATTTTAAATATTCTATTGCAAATACTGAGAATAAATGAATCACTCCGCACTCATTGCCAAATATTTTTCAATTCTCTCCCTAAAGGCTAAAAACAGAAGAGCTCTAATTCACGCATTCCAAAAATGAATGAAATAATATTCTATTTTATTGCCGCTCTGAGGATGCATCTGAAAAAGTGATTGTAAAGTGAGAGAATTGTCATCATAAATCAAGCTTCCACGGGAAAGACTGTCGCCTCCTCTATGAGGTCCTTGGATTCCTCGAAGTGTGGGTTTTTTTAATCAGTCAGGACACGAATGTTAGATATTTTCCACCTCGTTTAATGTTTGAACAGACTACCATCCGTTGCAAAATTTTGTCACACAAGTTTGAAAAGCAGTATCTCAAAGACCGCTCCATAGATTACAAAAATTGTATAAAATCAAAGCTCTCAACTTTTGGCGTTAACTGATGGTATGCATTATTTATGGTAGTAAATAATAATAATTTTACTATGCGCATAAAAGCTATATTTAAAGGAATTTTTCAGGTGACCTTACGGATGCATCGCATTTAATGTGCAGCAACAAAAATGATCGAGATATCTTACTTTTCTCACATCTCGTAACCAAGGGTTACTTTAATAGTCATCCGAAGTCAAATGCCATTACAATTATTACAATGTCCACTATCGATACAAGGGTAAAATTGCTATTGTTCGCTCCGCGCAGCCGACGAAATCGTCATTTAGTCCGTATTCTTTATCCTGAATTCATCATTATGAACCCAATAATGGTATATTTCCTTAAATCGTTAGTGATGTGATATTGCTCGACATTTATATCGGGTTACGAGCGCGCTGGATGTCAAGAGACCAACCAAGCTCCATGAATTATGTTTCTACGGGGCACATTAGGACCACCTTCTAAATAGCCTTCTTAGCATCACATAGGGGAAGAAATTGTTACCTATATTGGCAGAACTCGTGGTAAATATTGTGGGTATAGTATTAAAATATCGATTACTTGATCCTCATTATATCTCAGGAGGCAATATAAAAACAGAGGAACGATATATTGAATGAAAAGCACAAAAAATAAGACAGCCACGAAGCTTAAACAAGTCGCTTCACATAGAGAATAGAGAGAATTAATGTACATTAGCTGGTATTGAGACGCCTCCATTAAATTAAAGCTAATAGTTTTTTTGTTAAACTTAGCTCTTTGTTCGGAGTCCTACTTAAGAGAACGCATTCCAAGCGCTCGACCGGTCTTCTTCGGTAATGTATTATTCGCTTTAAACCTATGCCAGCATGTTGGAATTTCCAATGCATAATAATTATATCCTTTTCAACCGTTGCCGGTGTCAAAATTTGGAAATATTCCATCAATATTTTTTCTCATACAAATTTTTTGCATTCGATGAACAAGCAAATGTTGACGAAGGTCAACTTGATGTTCTTTGAAAATTTTCAATATGGTGGCCACAGTTTTTAAGGAGTAGAGCGTCACCAAATAAAAAGACAAAATACGACCATTCCAGAGCGCCGTTTTAATGAGAATCGTGGTCTCCCCCCCGCAGGGTCTTCCACCGACTGCCGGCGTATCCTTCCGGTCGACCGCCACCCTCATGGACGCCAAACCCCTCGCAACCCTCCTCGCAGTCTCCAACCAGCTAATCTCTCAACACGAGGTGAGTTCTCATAATAGGTAAAATGTGAAGTCGGCAGCGGCGGAACAGAGCATCAACGAAAACCATGCGATTAAATGGACTGCTGCAAACAGTATCTGCCGCTCACAACGCTATTGGGACCGCATTGCGAAAAAGGCCCACCCATAGAAAAATCTGTGGATCATACTCTTTATTGCATACTCTAACATTTCTCTGAGAAGAGTAAATTCGACTTCCCTAGTGGTAGATCGCGTTGCTCAAATGACGACGAGGGAATCTTCCATCCTTATCCTTCCGCACTGAGCCGGACTCCCATCGCGGCGGCGCACATTGGACTGAAATCGAAAAAACGTGTACAACATTATGAAATGACGTTTTTGACCAGGGAATCTGAAACTTATTAACGATTTTGGAGTTTTTAGGACATCGGTCTTATAAATAAATAATATAAACCAGTATACTAAAAAAGATAAGCTGTGTTGTTAGTGTGATTAGACTATGGCCCATCTAATTATTATTGAAATCCCTCATTCCTTGAAGGAACAACGTGTACCGGTATGTTCGGCAAAGTATCCCTCTTGTTTTTCAATCTTTTCTCTAGCCCCTAGAGATAAAGTATTGTTCAGTGCATCACTCTCTAGGATATCTCTTCGTAATTTTTCAGACAAGCTAAGCTTGGCTGGTAGTCCCCGAGTCTCCAACGCTTCCTGGGAACGACATAATTTCTTACCGAAGCGAAGTGAATCACATTCAGAATTAAAACGACTATTTTCTATCCTGGAGTTCCTCATGGTCATATTTAAATGAATATTTAAAAAAATAATTTCTCCTTTTTCATAGCATTTATGTCTAACTCATTTCACCATAACGGTATTAGTCAACTCAAAAAGTAGGTCATGCACACAGATATTTCACCAAAATCTTCTGTTTAGTTCTGGCACAAATGTAATTGCTAAATTAAAATATTAAGGGCAATGACAATATATCATTGAAGCTGGGAACTCAAGAGGCTCCGAGTCGGAGGCCAAAATCAAATTATCAACACGGCTTATTTTTTGGTATACAGTTTTATACGACTTAACTTATAATATATTCCAACTCTGCCACGTGAACAGTAAAGAAATTCATTTTAAAATTAGTAAAAATTCCCACGCCCAATAAGACCATATGTTGTTCACTAAAAGAGAAACTTATCCTTTTGACGAAATAACATATTATCCTGGATTACGAGTAAGCACGTCATGTATGAAATAAATTGATATACGCGTTTAACGTGGAGAATAATGAGGTTGTGGAATATTTCAACTCCGCTGTGTGAATACACAATTATTGCCAAGGGAAAAATTCTCCTGGAGCAGGAAGCAAACCACGATCCTCTAGCTTGCAGGAATGCAGGGCCCACCGCAGATCAATACACTAATCAGTTCCCTTTATTCCTTTGGCAATTTACAAAAGGTTCATGGTGATAGATGCAAGGGCCTTTCGGTCCACCAAAGATGGCGACCCAAGTGTATATGGGCTTCAAAGAAGCCACTACCTGTGATGAGCTCCACACCAAGGGTGAACCCCCAACCAACGCTAAACCCGCGATTGGCGGTAAATGTGGAAAATTCCAACTCGGTGAATATGAAATCAGTGTTGAACTAATAAAAGAAATGAATTAATAAAAAAAATAAAACACATGCACTAAACAAATAAAAAAACACGCAGTCCAACGCAGGCACCGAAAAACCGGGCTTATAAAAGATTGCCCAGGGGTCGAGTCGGAGGTGATTGGTGGATGTGCCTGATGATTGTGTTCCATTATTGGCTGAGGTGAAACCATTGGCATCGGTTAAAACCTTCTTTTTTGTCAGGCGGAACTCAATAGATTCTTTCACCACCCAGTCCCAAAAATCTCGGGATTCGCAGATCACTTTCGTGTCTTCCCATTTGATGGTATGGTTATTGTTAATATTAGTTGCCATGGGATAAAAAAATCCCCAGAAAAACTAACTGTCCGCGGTTCAACCTCCGGTACAGTGGCGTAACTATTGGGGGTATGAGGGGGATAGATCCCCCCAAAGCCTCAGAGAAATAAAAATAATATTCAAAACTGTTGTCTAGTTTTGACTTATAGTAAATTTTAACGTAACCTCTTAATGGAACCCAAATTTTAAGTGCTAAAATTATGTAAAATGTCTTTGCAGGCACGTCATTTTTCCAAAATTTTCCTAAAAGGGGGGTTAGTGGGTGAGTCGGCCCTCCCCCCCAAAGCATATTCCTAGTTACACCACTGCTCCGGTATATGGGAATTTCGTCCATGGCAACTGATATTATTTGAGGTTCGGAAGTGTTACTGACACTGGCAATGGTCTCCAACTGAGTACATAGTTCCTTTTCTCTCCTGCAGGTTTGCGCCATCGTCATGTCCGAATCGGGATCCGATCTCGTGTCTCCTACGGCCATCGCCTACGCGTTCGGCGCCCGTCTTCCTATCATCGGCATCTCCTCACGGCAATCGGCCCTCTCCGACAAGGTGAGCTTCCCACGCAACAAACACCCTAAAGGGTCGCCCAGAAATCACAAGTTACGGCTTCTCGCGCCTTCATAGATTCTTCGCGATTTTCGCCTCTCATCCCTCACCAATACCTTTGAATGACGATTAAATTTTTCGTGTAGAACATATCTCCGCTGCCATCTTGAAAGAATTTTAAAGGAATCATCGCATCCTATTCTGGGAAAAGCCGAGAGTCCAGACATTGACGAGGTAACACATCTTGTCCAGCATGGTGGCCAGTCCACGTTAGTCGATTGTTGCAATGGTCCACGCGCTGAAATGCTGATCGACCAATGGCGTCCAACGTTGGCGAACACGTGTATGGGAAAGAAACAGTCACGTTTCGCTGAAGCTCAGCGCTCTGAGTTGGTCGCAGGGCAACGAACGACCGTGTGGTTGAAGATTGATAAAACCATAGCATAAGGAACAAAGGAATAAACTATACTATAATTTTTTGACTTGTTCGAGACTCGAACACGGATTTCCTGATTTAAATTTGTTTAATGGTTCGGAGAAATGAAGTGAAACACTTTGCACTTTCCACATAAAAATTTATTTAACTACTGTCGACATGTTTCGCTGCACTGCATCAAGACTAAACCAAGAAATCAACTGTACCAATATCCTCTATATTATTTCTACTGTATAGATACCTTTTTCTCAACTTATACGCAACCAAACTCTACAAATGAGGTACCAAAATGCACAGAATTTATCAGAGAAAATGCGACGGCATATCTTACTACCGAAATATTGCTATTGTTTCCTAAAATTGGTTTAAAAAATAATAATAATCGATAAAAAATAATAATCGATTCCGGCAAGATTGTCCTCATCCCAAGAATACAGTTAACGCCGTTGGATCCCACCATGCCTTTTAATTTGACTCGCAGACAATTTCCCATTAAGGTTTCCTATGCGATGACTATTAACAAGGCTCAGGGTCAGACTTTGCAAAGAGCTGGCTTATTCCTGCCTGACCCTGTATTCTCTCATGGCCAACTTTATGTATCATTCTCTAGGGTAAGATCATTTCAAAATATTTTTGTAAATATTAAGGAAAACGCTAAACAAGTATTAACAGAGGATAGCGTAATTACTTCCAATGTTGTGTTTAAAGAGGTCCTCTGACCTCAATTTGTACATGAACATTCCAATTAAATTTGTACATAAGACCCTGCCTTTTTTTCTACATTTTAAAATTAGAAACGCGTCTATCCCTCTATGGACCTGCATTGAAAAGAGCGGGGGAAGCCCGCTGGGAGCGGGCGCATCACGCTCGTAAAAACAAAATTACACACTCCCAAACAAATTAGAATTTCCACCCCCACCTTCTCATTTGTTTGAGAGTTTGTAATTTTGTATTTCTATCGGTATGGTTAATTTCTTGGTTTAGTCTTGATAATGCTGCAGTGCAGCGAAACATGTCGAAGTAAGTTTAATACATTTTTATGTGGAAAGGGCAAAGTGTTTCACTTCGTATCTAACAATGGATCTCCACAAAGTATCTGCCTCATCCATTCAATTTATAATGGTTCGCTTCTCGGTCAGATAGAATAATTGTTTGGCAGCAAATTTCTCACTTCGGTGTTAGGAAGTTTGCAACCAAGCGCGCGACTGTAAACCACGTCACTTGTTTATGCAATAATTCATAATCCATGGCAAACAAATGCATATAGCTCTAAAATTTAAAAAAGACGACAATACAAAATAAAATACAAATTACTCCATAAAGGACTAACTTCCGGCGTGTGGAGAAAATATTTTTCCTTATTGCCTCTCATTCGTTCAACAAATGCCATGGTTTCGTAAAGATATCATAATATGTGAAATCGCTAATATTAATCACAAACATTATACATTACAACACATCCGCGCCGTACGGTTACCGCAGGAAAGAAATCCAAGAAAGAAACTTACATACACCTGAAAACTTATGCAAATTGCATTACCCCATAGTATGTGATTGCATATTCTTCAGGATAAGCGCCAAATCTCACGCCGCACTAATTTTTATTATTTCTGCCATTTTTTCTCAGATTTGGGAAGTCATGAAAAATATTTACATGATAATTGAGTACAAATTACGAAGACGTTGCAGATAAAATATTATACGACGGTGGGTTTGAAAAAATTGGTTTAAATACAATTTCTTCACTGATTTATACATTCTAGTTCTAATTATGCTAAAAACGAATGGGTATGTATAAGTGAACTTACATAGTCGTTTTTTCGCACTCAGTACTTCTGAATCTGAAGGTTGGTTGGACTAGAAAGAAGAGAGCTCACTGTAGACGAAGTTACTATTATGTCACTTAACCAGATGATTTCCCTGGGCCACTTCGCAACATGTTTCTCACAGGGTTTCCACAGGGTTCATTCCGATTTGAACCCCCAGTATCCTTTGATCATCAGGCGAACGTACAACGCCGTGGACCACACACTATAAACACTGTAAGGTTTTTTTACAAGACGTACGAAATCAAATTCCCTCTATATTCCCTAGCTTTTCCCTGGCAAATATCTTCATTCCCCCTGACTTTCTGGCATTTTTCTTTTGATCATTACATAACATTTTCGCTTCACTCAGTCAATAACAATCTATTTTAAATGCAATTCAATTTTATCCGGGAAATACATACAAATCGCAGTATTATAGTAGGAAATAAGAACTATTAAAATGATTATCTATGGGATTACTCAATACATTCCCATAGGTAAATTTACATCTCTGTATCATTGAAGAAATCCCTCAGGCAGCCATTATTTCGGTGGTTATTTTGATTCTATGATGGTCATGACATAGAATTTACCTGACGCAATGGATGAGATAGCCTAGTATTTTCCTAGCCTATTTCAAAGCACGTCCCTGACTACCCTGACCTGTTTCAACCAAGCTCTATTGCATCCGCTAGCTTTCGATGACAAGCGAAACGCTCCAGGTCACACCTCAGAGGACATGAATACAAGAGGGACATGTACCGCGTGATGTGGTTTATTTTCGGGAGATTTGAATGTTCGTTTCCATGATTATAAATGATTCACCTACCGCATAGCTGGTGCTACCTATGAAATTTTAAGTTTAAACATTAATTTCAATCGTCAAAGCTAATCCATAAATCTCATAAATAAACCAAAAATTACAATATTTTATAATCACAACATGGCATATTTTGCAATAAAACAGTCAAACCGAATCGTAAATCGTCACCCAATGAGTTTCTCCATCGGAACGAAGGGGAGGTTGGTGGGTGCAGGATCACGTAGGACTCGGAGGCTGGGCGCTAGGCTTAGATTGCTCGAGCAATTGAGAAAAGACATCTTTCAGGGCGACAGAGAGAACATCCCATCATATTTTTAGGTCCGACAGATATGATAAATTAAGAACGATATTTAGCCTGACGGTAAGGTTGAAAATTGGTTTTCCCCTCGAACAATAACTTACTTTAATAAATGTTGGGCGGAGCTTCGTTAGAGCATTTCCTTTTTATTTGTAAGCGGCTGATGTCCTAACACCTCCGTCACACGCCTATTGAGGCGTGGTAAGGAAAGTAGTATCAACGCCACCTAAAGTAAATGTGGTAGTAAGTACAAGTTTACTTTAAGTGGCGTTGGTAGTATGCAGATGTGTGAGATCTTGCTCTCGTGCGTGCTATTGAATGCGTTCTCTGAGAGCCAGACACCACAAAAATCACGTTTAATGTCTTTCCTTGTCATCAGGGAGTCTTCCCATCGTTCCTGCGCGTCGTGCCGCCAAACTCCCATCAGGCAGACGTGTGGGTGAGGCTTCTGTGTCGCCTGCAGTGG
The DNA here is from genome assembly GCF_921293095.1 of Ischnura elegans. Lineage (NCBI taxonomy): Eukaryota > Metazoa > Arthropoda > Insecta > Odonata > Coenagrionidae > Ischnura > Ischnura elegans. Next base: position 111,385,756 of record NC_060246.1, on the reverse strand, counting down.
CGCTCCACTCCGCCACGGATCGTCTTCATCCACTCGGCGGATCCGGAGGGCAGGGCGGCCCTCGGGCGGTTCCAGGCGGCCACCGCCAGCCCTTGCCCCACCACGCACCGCCGGCACCCACCAGACCCATGGACAGGCCTCGAAGACGCAGACGGACAGTTGCAGGTACACCCAGCCATCAGGGGACGCCTCAGAAGTGACAGCCCTGCCCGCACGGGATTGTTCATCCAGATTGGGCATTTGCAATAGGGTGGTTTCCTTCATTAAAGAAAACGAAAGGCATTGATTGCGATTCATTACCCACCATTAGCGTATTCATAATATACAAATTGTTTGGTTTTAGACATACCAGTTTAGACGAATGGCAATGGTCATTTTTATCCTCATTTGAAAAAGGCCAGATTGGCGCCCATGCGATGCCACTCCACGTGACGTCACAGGGACCTAGTTTCTATAAGAGTAGATAAGAGTTTTACATCGTCTGAGATTACCAATGCATGCATGAGGCACAGAGCTCAGGGAAACATGTCTTAATAATCACCTATTAAAACTGCCTAAGGTCGGAGAGTTTTCTTCGTTTGATAAGGTATTAATAATCCTTATTTAAGCCAAGCGCTACCTGCTAGCATCCTGCGTCGTATTAGCGCTCAAAGCCTTGCCCCCAGGTCATCTCACTAGCGGCAGTGGGAACCAGAACGACGTCACACGGAGTTTTCCCATCATTCATACTTAGCCGTCGCGTTTTCGGGCGCTTGAAAATTTTCACTTTTCATTTAATCGCGAAAAATAGATATCGTCATTTAAAAATCTAAAAGCCTGAAATACGTGCTCCAGGACTAATAATATTTCGATTTAGGCAATAAAAAATAATAGGAAACCACCCTATTTGCAAAAAGAATTTGGTAGATGAAAGGGATACGAAGTGGATGGATATGAAAATGGATACGAAGCCCTAGGGCGGGCTCGTGGGGTTACACTTCCGGGTCGAAGTCTGATGCTATAAGCTTATCACCTCTGCACCGCAGAAGGGGGAGGACAAGGCGGGAAAAAAGAGGGAGGCACCGCCACGATAGGAGCCCGATGACGCCTCCTGGGATAGGACAGGGTTGGAAGGGAAGGGGAATCCCGCACCGTCACAGAGGCGGGCGGGTCCTACTACCAGCGAAACCATAATTTAATGTTTCTATAAAAAAGAAATATGTTCCTATGAGGAAGAAAAATCCTACCATTTTTCGTAGATAGATGAAAGGGATAGTTAAGTTACGGCGATAAAAGCCGTCCTCGCTCAGCCAATCTCTCCTATTTTTAAATTAAAAAAATAAAAACCTGTAATGCCGCTGCCCCCTTTTCATGAGTCACTGATGTCATTGGTGTCCCAGCTCATCAACTCGTACCGGGTAAGCCGCAGACTTGTGGATAAAATCCCTGACTGGTGAAAACAATAACAGACCACGTGAGACCAACGAGCAAGGTCGAGGAGCAGCGGGAGAGCGGTTGCCCACTCGGCAGAAATTCGTGAGGTCATCAACTTATACGCGAAAGGGTTAAGGATGTGAATTTTTCGGAGGAAACAGGTCGAGAAGTAGCTGACCGACCGAAAAACAGAAAAACACAGGCCTAATTATTTTCCAAGCTATACCACAATCAAAATTAAATGAAAATTGGTGGACATTGTCAAGTATGCTTGCGCGAAAATGAAAAAAAAAATAATATTGAACTGTCGATACAACAAAATATAAAGCAGACAAAGAAAGATAAACTAAAAAAGCAGGTAAAACATTCGTTAACTATCTAATGAAGCTGCTTAAATGAAGAAAATTAAAACGCAGAGAAAATTAAATGCTTTCTAGGTGAGGGAAGGACGTTATCAGATGGCATAAGGTACAAAAAGTTGAAAAAATCATTACCAATCATGGAAGAAATTTAGATGCAAATATGACAATAAATAGATATTTTCATAATTAAAATATGGTCATCAACATGCCCATGCTGGACCCCATCTTAGGGCAGTGGACGGCCTTGGCATCATCACCATGCAGGGGGAAGTACTGGAATTATCGAGAATGGATTATTTTTATTTTTATTATTGTTTTGTTTTCTCAAGACGGTGCTAATTATTCTGTTAAATTATAAATCACTGAAAATAAAGTTAACTGCTCAATGTTGGTATTCTGACAGTAAAATTAGTCAGTTTCGGAACAGCAGGGTGCTAAAGATTTCCAAGCTGGAGGGCGCACCAGGTTAGTATGTCATGGTGTCCCTGCGGGCCAGCATGGGCCTGGTCATCAATTTTTAAACTGACCCCCCAAACACTTACTATGTAATTGAATTTATGCATCTCACAACACAAACTCTGATACCCCATTTAAATTGACGTATTCCACACAGAAATATTTTCTCTTGAAGCATAAAATAGATGAGGAAAGATGTCATCAATTGAAAGAAAGTAATGGTGTAAACAAACCATCCATTGAGGGGAGGAATATTTTAGGCCACGATATAATTATATTAAGGAGGGATAAGCAGCCAAGAAGTGATGAAATAAATGAATAAATGAGAATAGGCTTCAAGAGAGTGGGTAATATGTACAGCTAAAGAGAAAAATATAGTCCGAGATGGGATGCTTTTGAATATGAAGCCAATCTACTTCCTTGGAAACCTACAGGCCAAAGATTTTAGTTAACTTTTAACTCAAAGACCCAGACTTTTTTTCAAGACTTTCTTCCTCCCAATTCTCTCATAAAATATTTTGTCAAAAATTGTAAATAATATTCCTGCAATTTTCCTGCATGCTTAACTGTTACAATTTACTGGTTAGAAAATAGTTATTTACAATCAAGGTATCAAATGTATGACATGAAATATAAGAAATTGAATGATCTTTTTTCTACCCTTCTCTGCTATGTCGTATGGGATGGAAAGACAAAAGCAGTGATTGAGTTTCAGCCAGGGCTGAATTCATTGGAAGGAGAACTGAGGGGATTAAAGGGCTCACCAGCCAAGGTGTACATCTTGTACTCGAGGTAAGTAAAATTTACTTACAAAAGGTTGATACACGAGAATCCTATGCAGAAAGGAATGGATTTTATTTAGAACAGACTATTTAACCCTAAAAGCAACAGAAGTATACTGTATGCAACATTTAGAATTTATGTCAAATAAAAGAAAAGTATAACTAAAAATATTACACAAAATTGAGCAAGAGCTAAAAAAAGGCATCATAATTGTATGGCCATAAAATAAGTGTCACACACATTTTTCAGCCAAAAATGTAAATACATATTACAATAAAACTTCTTTACATCATAATGGAGGGGACCAAAATTTGGGCAATTTGATGTATGGAGGTTCACTATAGAGAGGTTTCAGTGATTTTTTCATATCCTTTGGAAATGAAAGGCACTACGGTCTTTTAAACCATTGTATTTATGTGTTTAAACAAACATCCATGCATTTGTGAATGTATATTTATTATTTCATAATAACAGAATGCGAGCGCTATCGCATGATTTTTACCATGATTTGAGAGAAAACAATGTGATCTCTCTTAATTCAACAGTCACTTAAAATGATTAGGATAGTTGGATATCTTTTTCTTATTTACTGTTAGGTATGCTCTCATATGGAACAACATGGCCATAACTAATGATTAACGTGAAAATTACAGCTTATTAAAGGTGTATAAGAAAAAAATAAGGGTGAAACATTTATCGATGTCATACCATGTACATAATCGGGACTGCATTAATGGTCTCCAGTTGTCTCGGTATGATTAGCAGAGGTAGTTAGGCCATCTCGGGTGTATCTCCTTGGTATGATAAGTGGAGGTTTTATAAGATAAAGAGGTTCACTATGTAGAGGTTTACCAATAAATTTACATGTAAATCTGAAGGGGTGGAGGAGGTGGTTTGTGATCTAAAGAGGTTCACCACATATAGGTTTTACTGTATGTGCGCAACTAAGTTCTTGCTGTTTTTAAAATGAAAATACAAATTAATTGTTTAAAAATGATAGTAAAAGAATCATTCTAAGTATGCATTGTGCATTGCTAGCTACCATTTTTGCCAATCACTGTGGCAGAGTTCGAATATCTTTACAGTAGAAGTGCTCAAGTGAAAAACCAGAACACAATTTATTTTTTCGACAGTTAACAGATAACTCTCACATGCACAAATTTACCCTAATTTTACACTTGCATGGGAGTTTGATTGTTTTAGATCTAGCTATTTAACAATTGATTTTCATTCTTTCCAACTGATGTGTCAGACTTAATACCTACTTCACATGCCAAAGTCAAATCAAGCATAAAGATGAGTAAATTTTTGGGTTGAAATTAAAAACTAAATTAGGCTAAGTTGAAAATGCTAAAAATGGCTCTGTATTTTATGGAAATTTCTGTTTTGGAAATTTATGGAGGAAAAATACAAAAATTAAAAGCCTAATCCATGCAAATAACCTTAATCCATGCAAATGTGTCCCATTCTCCCCTATTTATAAACCTAATCCTTGTTTGGGAGAATTTATCCTTGGAAAATGTAACCTTTCCCCTCCCTTAACCCTCAGTCAGGCCGATGCCGAAGTCATATTCCAAGACGCTGCCCAGCTGACCACGGCTGAAGGGGTGGTGTGGCTGGTGTCAGAAAGCGCCCTTGGTGCCAAGAATGTTCCTGTGGGGGCACTTGGACTCAGGCTAGTAGGAGCCACAGAGGAAAGTTACTACCTCACCGATGCAGTGTAAGCAACTGAATCCCTCTTCTCATTCTAATCTCTCAATGAAAGAGCGTTCAAATGTTACATAAGAACAATTTTGACCATTTTTAACTCCTCCCCTATACAAGCAAAAATAAGCACGTGAAGAAAGCATCCTCCCACTTGCTTACATAGGATTTTTTGATGTTTAATGCTTGCCATACATAAATAGCCCAAATATTTTACATTATTTTTGAAGTGTTTTTTTTTTGCCTTGTCACATAATTTATAAAAAAGTGTGCAAAGTAACATTGGTGATACATATTAGTAAATCAAATATGAAATTATAAAATAAAATTAAAGAAAAAATAATTTAAAAAATTATCATTAGGTAGTAAATGTAATGCCAAGCACAATTTTGTAATTCTGTGTATCATAGAAAAAATTTACTAAGAACGTAAAACCAAATGAATGCTTTACTCAACCACTCCTCCTTTCTTCACCTCTGTCATAAGAAAGCAATGATATGACTCCCAATCCTACTTTTTAGCAAACTCATTCACTCACCTCTCCCCAGGAGTGCTTGCGTAAGACTTAAATGTCCACAAAGTGAGTGAATGGATGCAGAAATCTACATTATACATTTGTAATAGTATAGATTCAAAATTGCACATAGAAATATGTGCTCCTTACTCTCCAAAGCTATTCACTTCACTCATGTCAGAATCAGGGATTGATAAGTTGCTAAGAGGGTGTATTGAAAAGTAAGGTCTCCAACGAAGCTATTTCCGAATGCGAGTCACTAGACAAAATTTGACTACAGCACAGCATTCCTTGGTTCCTTTGTCAAAGTTTAGAACCATAAAGCCACGAGACCTTAGGCTGCTCAGTCGCTGCGTTCAGTGATTTAGGATGGAACTCCCACTTGGCTCGCCTGCCAGGTGCGAACTATACTCTGTTATTCGATTTTTGAAGGCAAAAATGTTTTCTCCCATAGAAATTCGTCACCAGTTAGTGGAAGTGTACGTTGAGAAGTGTATGCGTATCGAAACGTTGGGAAAATGGTGCCGGGAGTGTTCTGATGGATGGTAAAACGTCCATGATGAGCAACGGTCGAGTAGGCCAAGTTTGCCCGAATCAACGGCGGCTTGAATTGACGAGATGGTGTGCAATAACCCAAGAATAACCCTTCATGAGATTAAAGAAGATCTTAAAAAAGAGTGTGGCTACTTCTCTGTGCAAAATAATATGTTGAAGGTCCTCGGTTACAACAAGATGTCCACCAGGCGGGTCCTTAAGCAGCTCACCGATGACAACAAGAAAAGGCGCGTCCGCATGTGTCACGTCAAAAGATCGCCCGGCTCTATGAATTCGGTTGGGATATCATCAACCACAGGCCTTACAGCCCGAAAGTTACCCCGAGCGGCCACCACCTTTTTCCCGCTTTCAAAAAAACTCCGATTCAACCAGAAGAGTGGTACGATACTGGTATTAAAAAGCTGGTTACAAGGGTGAAAAAAATAAATTTTCATCAAGGCGACTATGCAGAAAAATAGCTTAATACTCAGGCTTTCCAATGATGCATGCAAACTATAGAATAAATTGATTTTCCATTTTTAAAATAATAGGAGACCTTACTTTTCAATACCCCCTCGTATAATTACCTGGAGTAAATTTGCATTATCATAAATGAGGGAGACAAAAATATTATGACAACAAGACAGTTATCACACTGCCAAGGAGATAGAGAGGATGGCTGCTGACTCAAGAGTCCTCGGTGAAGCCTAAGGACAAAACTCTTTGAAGTACAAAGTGGGCCAAGGAAAGGAACTGACCCCCTACCTAGAATAACTGAAATTCATGTTCCTGCAGCTTAGTTTGGGGAGGACTCTGCCCCTACCGATTCAAACCAACCCCTCTGGATTGAGGTACTGAATGGACTTGGTCAACAATTTTATTTCATTGTTGATTGTGATAGAGTTTGAAAAATTAAGTGATATGTATTTTACAGATACTTCATGACACCACTTCATTGCAATTTCTGATTTGAGTGAATGACCCCATTAGCAAATACAGTTATGCATCACATTTAAACATTTCAACCCTTAATACATATGAATTACCTTAAGAAGCAAACTAACAAGCATATGGTGTACTCTGCTTTACTGATGGATACCTTCTCTCTTCTTTTCCCAAGGTCTGTGCTCACAACTGCCCTGGGGAATGGAGATATCGCAGAAGACTGCCTTATGTCAGCTGAGTCAGAGGAGACTGGACCACGCCTCTTTCGGTGAGAAGTCTACAGCCTAGACGTTAAAACGGAAATGATTTTTTAACTTTATCAATCCAACCAAGGTTTTCCTCCCATGAGTAATTCACTCATGAGCTCTGACAGCAATAATCTTAAAATTATCAATGATGGGATGAATTACTGAGAACCTCAAATAAATTAAAAAAGAAATTGGTTTCAAAACAACAGATATATCCACAAAAATTCAAACATAACAGACATTAATTACTTGTGTCCCTTTAGGGAAACTCTGCTTCCAAATCATTTATTTGCTCAACACTTCACTTCTCCTCCAGCTAGGATAATTACGAAGAGAATGAGTACTGACTGATTCATGTCTCACTCTGGAGTAGGGGAACTAATGTTCAATGATTTGAATTTGGGCTGGAAGACCCTGACCATTGGATGGGGTTAGGGATCCTTTCAAAACTTGGATTGCATTATAACCATCATCCTTATTCAAATTATTTGACCTTTTAATTATTGAAATGACATTGTGTGTAATAGGTAGATGATATCCCTCTCATAACCAACACTCAAGTATGTTTAAAAATTGTTTAATATTCAAGGCGAAATTAAGCAACCATAGATATATCCCACCAATGAAGGTCCATCGCTCTCATGTTCTTTGAGCCTTTGATGGATGGAAACCTCTACTGATTTAAGGAGAGGATTGTTATCCTTCATCAAGGTGTAGATGAGAAGCAGTGAAGCAATCAACATGTGCTCGTGACATAATCAACCAATTTGTCATATGGTTTAAGTCTTTTGTTTTTCTCAACTCTTTCACTGTGTTGCAATCGTATTATAAGGCCTTGGGAGGAGGAGAAAGAAGAACATTGTTTGATTTGAACCTCTTTTTTTTTCCACACTCTCACCTCTCCAGGTCAATGGTTAACATGTCTATTCAAGGAGTGAGAGGACGGGTGTCATTTGATGAGAATGGAGACAGGAGAGATGCCGCATACGATGTGGTCAATTTGCAGAGAACTGGGGAAGTTCACGTAGGACAGTACCGCTACTCCGCCGTAAGTGGTACTAAAGACCATGAAATGCAAATATTCTTCCCACTTTAAGTCTTTTGGGCGACGCAAATTTAAGTCTCCTGCACCATAGGCAGAGTTATAGGGGAGGGCATGTGCTCTCCCCCCACCCTCCAGACACTTCAAAAATAGACAAGAGTTTTAATATGTTTATCATTACATTTGTTTTAATACGAAGCCTCAATCATTTAATTTCTTATTAATAACTTTCATATTAAAACAAAAAGAATATTTTGTACAGTAACAGTTGTTTGTTGTTTTTAATCTCAAATATGAGAAGACCGTTAGCCTGCCAACCCCTAGTCCTGCACCATATGTCAACCATTGTATATCTAACCCTTTACCGCTGCATCTTTTCACAGACAGGCTAAATTTCATCCTAGGAATTAAATAGTAAATCGATTAAAAACTATCACCCTGTCCATAATTTCAATTTCATAACTATTAATATTTAATTTTAAAACATTTACTATAAAAAAATGCAGAATGTTAGTTGTTCACATCAGCCATCATAGCTTTCTACACTATAAAATATGTATTTTTGCTCTATATTTTGGAAAAGTTTAGTGCAAAAGGCTTCATAAGTGTCTGCTCCATCTAAAATACCAATCATAAACTACTGCTGCAGAGATCCTAGCCCATTTAAATACCTTCCTGGACCATTTCAGTCAGTGCTTTAAGCATATTTTGCAAATTTGTAAGCATATACATAATTCCAGAGCTTATATATTGTTACACCAGCATATTTCACATTAAATTTTTTATTCAATGATTAAACTGATTTTAATTGAGGGAAATTTGTATTCAATTCAACGCTTTGCTTTGTTGCATTAATTTCTGAAGGTTCAGCAAAAGGCTCATTTAATAGAATTCCCATTTTAATAATTAGGTAATTGTCATTTTTTTGTATAAAATCTTTGAACCTACGGGGCATAATACCCTAGGCTCTTAATATGTAATGTTATAAATATTATTAGCAAATGGTATCTTCTGCATAGTCTATTGACAGAATCATATTTATTTTAGATCCTGGATGATATGGAACTGTGGATTAATGAAGAAAAATTAATTTGGCCAGGAAATCAGCGGAGGAAACCTCAAGGAAATGCCATGGCAAGTCATCTCAGAGTAAGTATACTGAGGCTTACATCATATACACATGGATTTGAATGAAAGCACAGCATTTCTCTTGTATTCTAGTCTATAGCAATGATTCCCAATAGACCATGGGTTAATTACTAGAATAATATACATAATATGATTTGCAAGTCAATGATCACAGACCCTCACAAATGGTGAAATAAAGTTTCCATGCAGCATTGCTTCTAAATACATTGGGAGCAAGCAAACATAGAAGAAAAACTCATATCAATATAGGCTGTGTACTGCAGTGGGTAAGGGAACTGCACAGGTGCATTCTTATTTTTTCACCTTTTCTTTTATGCAATTACCAAAAATGGCAATTAATTTCAGTTAACACTACACAAACAACTGGGCTAGATATCAGTGGCAAAGGTGAAAATAAGCTCTAGCATACCACCATAAGCGTACATAGGATTTTTTGAGGGGTTCTAGTGCTTATGAGCCCCACCCAATAAATTTAGTCTCACACACAAACAATGCCCAAATGAAGATAATATAAATTATTTAAATGAATATTTTCCAGTGATTTATGCATCTCAACTTGCCATTAAAATTTTATACTATGTATATTGTTTGGATTTTCTCGTCTACTTTTGCACCCCTTGGAGTCTGCTTATGGGAGCCAACATCACCCACAACACTCACTGTGGACACACCTATGTATACAACTATGTATGTCTTTGGCCTGATGATACCAATAGGAACATTAATATGCTGTATTTCTCCTAATATAGTCCCCCCCCCTAATTTTGAGGCTTGAGTTTCAGGAAAAAAATTAAAAAATGGGTTCGAATATAGTCCCCCCTTTACTTTTACCACGGGAATTTTTGGAAAAAAGGGGGGACTATATTCAGACAAATATGGTATATAAGGGTATACTTTAAAAGGCATATGATTTGAAGCTGCATCCTAGTAACATGCATTGCGTATTCAAGAGAGAGAACAGCCTGCAGATTAAATTCATCAAAAATACATGCAATAATGTCAGTATGTCCATTGAAAATCAAAGATAAGCATTTAATCTTCCAGATTGTGACCATAGGAGAGAGCCCTTTTGTTTATGTGCGCCGACTGACAATCACTGGAACAGACGGTAGTTCCCTTTATGGAAACAGCAACTGGGACCACGAGAAAAATCTGAGGCATGAGGAGCATAAGGATCAAAGGGGAGGAGATGGGGTTTCTATGCAGTGGATAGGCAATGCATGCTTTGAAGATGAGGTGCCATGCCCACGACCCCAACAGCAACAGTCTGGTGAGTGCCATGCTCCTCCTCCATTTACATACTATAGCCTAATCGATAGGAGAGGCTCAATCATACACGTATTCCCTCAACTCCCACTGCACCTCTTTTCCTTAAGTCTCCACATTGCACTTTAAATACCTCTTCAATTTTCTAATATGGGAAGAGGCTACAATGTACAGTGGGCTCATTCACCATCTTGTACAGTTCTATCTACAAAACTGCCACTTTTGATAGAACTTGAAAAATCTAAAGATTTATATATGTATTTCCTTATTTCCATCCGTCGCCTACTTCTTGAACTATTGACGACGAAGAAAATCAATGGCTTAAAACCTTTAGTAAATGACGATGAGGAACTCATGCTGATTGTGAGTGGATAACTACTTCTGAGCAACTCCTCGGCCTTTTAAACGAGCCTTGCGATCTTTCACACTATCAAAACTCCTTCGCCCAATGAGGGGATCTCCCAGAATGAGTAAATGAACCAGAACCTCTAATGACATCACAAACTAATGAAAACTGAGTGTCAACTTTCATATTTTCTTTTTTTTACAAACAAAAGAATAGCTATCCATTCTGTCCATTTCTTTAGAATGGCTCTCAAGAGAATGGTGGGGAAGATTCTTTTCGACAGAACTTATACCCCTTCCATTAAATGACTTCTTTGAATGAAGAGTGATTTTGGATCTGAGTAGAAGACCACTTATGACAAGCACTTTCTCTTTTCATAGGATTGAAAACAAATATATCTTTACAATTACAGCTGGTGTATGCTCTAACCTAGCATATGTTTGCCAACATCCTTTGAATAAGGCATCAAAGCCTTACAAGCAAGTAAGGATAAGTCAAACCATACAGGAAAACACTAACTGCTCAACCCAAAATCAGATGCATGAAATTTGCTAGTATAGTGCATTCACTATTGAAAGAGTCAAGATACTTTCACACTCTTAATTAATCTTCCTCAATACCTACTCATCAATATGCCACCATAAAAGCAATCACATTACACTTTGGAGAAAGAGGGTTACAGCCATGAGTCCCAGTCCATATATGCAGTTCATAATGAAATGAATCCAGCATCACAGCATAAATTACAGTGAGACTTCTAAAATGCAATTTAAGATAGAAGAGAAGACATGTATTCAAGTTTTTCGGGCACCACCCTCGATGAGCAATTAGCACACAACTGTGCCCAAAGTTGCCAAAGGCTAGGATTTACAAGGAACTTATGAATGGAGAACACTCGCAAAATGATCTAAATTAACAACAATTATGCAATTGGGTTGCTCACTTACTTAGACCAGGAATGGAAAACCAAAGGATGTGGTAGTTGGAAGATAGTATGTTTCCACAAGGATAAAATAAAATCCATTTTCTCATAGTAAGAATAGGCAAAGTTGCTGCTTTTTTGCAGAACCTGTGACATCATTAGAGTTTAGGATTAATCCTTCAGGGAGAACCTTTTGTTGAGTGAAAAAATTGCTCATAAAAGAGTTAACGATAATGAACCATGTGAGGTCAATTTATAATGCCAAGGAGGGGCTGATAAGCAAAGACATGCTTACAATGAGCTTGTGACAACATCAAATTTTCCAGTCAAATCAATTTTTTGCTGTGAATTGCTCAAGAAGTCAGAAACAGATTTAAAAACATAAAATAAGGGTCTCCTAATTTTTCAATTTCTTGAACAACAGACAATGAAGGAAAATTGATAAACAAGCCCATTATTACCACCCAATTGAACTTTTTGCTAACGTGGCATGATCGCTTCTAAAAAAATAAATCATATTAATAGTGGCTAACAACAAAAATCTACATGCATTCTTCTAGCACTCAGTAATTACATTGTTAGAATAAAATTGTTCACAACAAAATTAGCCGGCAATTGCTAATTTAAGTTACAATTTATAGAAAATCATACTACATATGTATATAGTAAAGAGAATATAATTTATATAAACACTCTTGATTTTACACTTTATGATAGGTAACCACAATTGGATCTTAGAATTTGAAAAAAAAGTTACAGTTGTATATGTAAACAAAATTATTTGATTTCAGGAGAAGTATGGATAGAACATTTTTGCTGCAAAGGATACTGCATAGACCTCCTCAAGGAGCTCTCAAAGAAACTTAACTTCACGTACAGCTTATCACTGGTGCCAGATGGAGAGTATGGCTCATACGTCATGAAAAACAAATCAGGTGGGTCGATTATAGATGGTTTGGTCCCTCTTGTTGATTGATGACAGAACTGCTTACCACGACACCATCCCATTCATTAACTCAATTACCACCAGAGTAAAAATCACAATCATAAAAATATTGAATGACCACAACTCTGCAATCATCCATCTTCTATTGCAAGGATATTTTCATATTGATGTCTTCATTTTTTTGAGAATGCATTCACATCTACTGGCCATTTAGAAAACAGTTTCACTGACAATCCCATCAGGAGATTTCATGTGGGAGGGATGATGAGCGAAGGATAGCCGGTTTGGCAAAAAAGGTAGTCAGCGTAACTGTATTTTTAAAAAACCCAGCAGATGCATGCCCTAAAAATACAGATATCATCAAGTCAACCATGAGGAAGCCTTAGCACTAATATTTTCATATTCATCATCTATTTCACAAATTCATTGCACTGCAGACTAGCAAATAAAATAAGTGTTAGCCAAAGAAATATTGATGTAACAAAAAGAATGACCACTAATGCATTTAAATATTTCTCCCCACAAACATTGAACGTCACGGCAATAAGGTGGAGATAAAAAGCAATGGACTGGAATGATTGGAGAGATAGTGGCAGACAGGTCTGACATGATCATTGCGCCACTAACTATCACTCCAGAACGGTCAGAGTTCATGGAATTCAGTAAGCCCTTCAAATATCAGGGAATCACAATACTTGAGAGGAAGGTGAGTTTACCACTTTCATCCGATAAAATAATCTTTCAGTTATCTCAATGGTAAAAAAGTACTGAACAATCCTGGGTAATTTACTATCCCAGGTAAATTGCTTAGAGGATGGGAACTTCTAAGGGAACCAAAGACAAAGAGGGATGTCATTGTACATCCTATCAGAGGAACATGCTGATAGGACATACTGTGCAGTTTATGCAATAAACAAAAAATACCTCAGGTGCACGCAAGAACATGAGCAGTTCATTACTAATCAAGCTATTCACCCAAGAGAAATAATAAGTTGCAATTCCTTAGGCAAAAACCATGACTCCATGTTTGGCTTTACTCCAGATTCCACTCGTGACTATAGGGAGAACCATCTTTATCATAAAAATACGAACTTGACAACACTTGAAAAAAACCATCCTCTCCAGTTTGTCTCTCTTAAATTAATGTTTTGGGTTATTTCTTACAATAGTAACATTTCCATCTTCCATAGTTATTGAATAAGGATTGGGATCTCCATATAGACTATAGATCTTTATTTTTTTGCTGTCCCATTAAGATCAGGAGCTGACCCACACAGCACACTCAAAATTTATACCGTATAAAAGTTGCATAAATGGATAGGTATAATATGCAAATAATATTCCGTCGATTATGCACATATTATGCAAATAATATGCACATAATATTTAAATATTATGCCGCCGTAAACTATTACTATAATATTGACATAATATGTGTATTATTACATTGTTAGTAACATCCCATCGTTAATTATGATTCATATAAGAATCATAAATCAACAGCCACCCAGCAAACCCAAAAATCCTATTCAGTATAAAAGTTGCATAAATGGATAGGCATAATATGCAAATAATATTCCGTCGATTATGCACATAATATGCGAATAATATGCACATTATATTTAAATATTATGCCGCCGTAAACTATTAATAATATTGACATTGTATGTATATTATTTCGTGGTTAGTAACATTTTATCATTAATTATGATTCTTATAAGAATCATTAATTAACGGCCACCCAGCAAACTCAAAAATCCTATTCAGTATAAAAGTTGCATAAATGGATAGGCATAATATGCAAATAATATTCCGTCGATTATGCACATAATATGCGAATAATATGCACATTATATTTAAATATTATGCCGCCGTAAACTATTAATAATATTGACATTGTATGTATATTATTTCGTTGTTAGTAACATTTTATCATTAATTATGATTCTTATAAGAATCATTAATTAACGGCCACCCAGCAAACTCAAAAATCCTATTCAGTATAAAAGTTGCATAAATGGATAGGCATAATATGCAAATAATATTCCGTCGATTATGCACATAATATGCGAATAATATGCACATTATATTTAAATATTATGCCGCCGTAAACTGTGATTGTATCCGTAAATATCGATGATCATACATCCTCTGTATCAAAAAATGTGAAAACTTATGTTTTAATATATCACTAACAATTTCGTATCGTTCGCAGAATACTCCACAATTATTATTATTTTTTTATTTTACACACCGGCATATTCCGGTCTGGCGAGGTACGCAGCTTGGTAGCCATATTGCCGTTGTCCATGGCCGTTGTGTTGTTGTTCATTGTTGTTAGTTGTTGCCGTAGCCATATTGCCGTAGTTGGGAGAATTGAACGTCTATTGAAAAATCTAATATTAAAGAGGAAAAGATGGGTTTACGGAACTATTTTATGTCACAGTACTATTCTGGTAACGCATATACGATAAGGAATAATAAGCTTCATGGTATGAAGAACAGGACTTCATTTAAAATCAAAGTAAGTACACGTACGTGAGTCGTTGTCGTTTGTCATAGGGTAGAAAGCAAATCTGAAATTATCAGCTCCTAATTTTGAGTGTTATTCCCAGTACTTTAATTAATTTTTTTAATTACCTAAATGTATATCTTATGACGGTACTTTTTCAGTCAGAGTCCCAGCTTGAAAAGTGAAGGGAGGCTATTCCAAGGAAAGACGAAGTTTTGGCACTTAAGTACTGAACCAGGTTGTGAGCTGCACTTTCGCCCTGAAGATATCACGTACTTGATCATATATGCATATAATTATTTTAGTTTGTGATTATTAATGACAATATTATCTTTATTGTTTCGGAGTGCATTTTCAAGAACGGCTTGCTTACATCGTTTGCGTGATTACTCGCCACAACTCTATGACTAACACAGAGATAATTATGCGATTAGAAGACCTCTTTGTGGCTTGGAATCACATTTTGGACCATTTTTAATACATTCGCTAAGAAAAGACCGTAGATGTTCAACCATGCGGATGTCATGGAAGGAATCATCGCGAGTGTTGTGATTGTGAATTCGTGTGACATACTTTGTACTTTCTAATCGCAATTTCATGAGTAACGATTATGGAAGGGCGAATGTTTGTCTTTAGATGTCATTCACATGATATTTAAACCAAATTTGCGATGATATAGGACTCCTAACTGAATATTTGTATATTTGTGATACAACGATGAAGGATTGTGCCTTGTTTTAGTGCAATGTACCTATGCTGTGTCTACATGAATGATTCATTAAATTTCTCCTCGTTTCCAGAAATCAATTTTTATTCATGTAATTTTCGAATATTATGCAACTGCATGTTATCACGCATCAACGGTATAAAATATGCATAAAAGGTTCGTAGATATGGTATAAAATGTGCATAACATGTACCTAAAGGTGCATACTAATGGTATATATGGGTATAATATGTGCGTATATTTAGCCACATCAATGGTATAAATCGTGCCTAAAAGGAGCATATAAATGGTATAATATGCGCATATATTTTTTAGGCCACATCCATGGTATAAATTGTGCATAATATGTACATAAAAGGTGCATATATATATGGGTATAATATGTGCATATATATAGCCACATCAATGGTATAAATCGTGCATAATATGTACATAAAAGGAGCATATAAATGGTATATATGGGCATAATATGCGCATATATTTTAGGCCACATCCATGGTATAAATTGTGCATAATATGTACATAAAAGGTGCATATAAATGGCATATATGAGTATAATATGTGCATATATATAGCCACATCAATGGTATAACTTGTGCATATTATGTACATAATATGTGCATATAAATGGCATAATGTCCTCATAAATTGCGATATTATGCGCATAATATGTGGAATATATGCACTGATGGAATGGCATAATGTTTGCATATATACGGAATATATGAGGACATTATACCATTTATATGCATCTTTTATGTACATAAAAGGTGCATATATTCCGTATATATGCAAATATTATGCCATTCCATCACTGCATATATTCCGCATATTATGCGCATAATATCGCAATTTATGAGGACATTATACCATTTATATGCACATATTATGTACATAATATGCGCGTTTTATACCATTGTGGTGGCATAATATTCGCATAATATTTGAATATTATGTGCATATTATTCACTTTGTGCTGTGTGGGGAGTTATCTTAATCAGTGATAAAACATTAACAGTTATCATAAGAGTAATTTTACTTGCAAGCCATATTATACAGAGTGGATATGACAATTTTCACCTCAGCCATTTCATCATCTACATTCAATTCAAGAATACTGGGACTAGCCACAGTGATATCTTTACGGAGTCACCTGCACTCAACCAAAACGCACTCAACCAGAAGTCGAGGGATCTGAGATCGAATCCTGGTCAAGGCAAATGATTTTTTCTCTGTGTATTTTTCATCTACATTCAACATTAGTTTTCATTAATATTAATACAATGTTCACCATTGTTCCCATGGCATGTTCCACATTATCCCATGTCTTTTAATGCTTTGCCCACAGCCATCAAGGTCATCGACCCTAGTGTCCTTCCTGCAGCCGTTTGACAACTCCCTCTGGATGCTCGTGCTGGTCTCTGTCCATGTGGTAGCGCTCGTCCTCTGCCTCCTCGACAGATTCTCCCCTTTCAGCAGATACAAGTCCGTGCCCCCACCACCCACAGATGCCTCATCAGCCACAGGTGAGAGAGCAGGGCGATCAGTCATCCCCTTTTTTCCGTCCACATTGAAATTTTAGTCGGTTGAGCACTTGGCTGTTTATCAAGTTCAAATACTGGGTTAAGCCTTTGAAAACCCAAAGTGGAAATCCTAGAAGGGAGAGGTGGCCAAGGAAAAGAAACTAGTCCCCCTACCGCGAATGTATGATATGTATGCCCATGGCTTGGTACAAGGTGAGCTCTACCCTCTCTTTCAGTTGAATCACTGAGTTAGAGGGAACAAACTCTCTCTTTCTCCAAAGGCATCTCAAGAATATGCACCGATTTGGTTTCGAGTGGCTTTGTGGCTTCTACCAAACTATCACAGATTTGGATGAAACTTTGTGACAATAGTAGCCCGTAAGAACCAACAGGGAAATTTTATGTCCATCAATGTAACACTACCTGAGATGTACCATTTTGCTCGCATCATTGGACAGCTTTCTGCTTTATGGTTCTATCTTTTTAATAAATTTGACGGGTAATTTCCTAACACAATTCCATATTTATTTTTCAATTCAGGAAATATTTCATTGAAGGAAATGAGCATCATCAGCCTAGAACAGCTTTTCAAGCTCTTTTGAATAATGATAGAGAATAATTTCAATGAGACATTTCCAAATGAAGAAAATTAACGTTAAACAGGGTAAAACTTTAGCAGTAAAAAATGAGTTTCTCCTTTCACATTTCAGGAACATTTACCCCAAAAATTCCCCAATACATTCATTGTTCTACCTATCTATCGCTCACACTTGTCACCAATAAAAAGAAATAAAAGCCAAAATGTATCCAGCAGTGGCAACACTTTTCCCCGGAAATAGATAATGGTAACAAAAGCTACAAAGAGATGACATTCTTCTTGCTAAGCAAGTATTCTAAATGACTCACTATTCTGTTCCATGCTTCATGGCAGGCACCACAGCCAAGAGAGTGAGCTGCACAACCATTCCAAAGGGTGTGGAGGCTTACACAGAGGAGGACGCACTCAACCTCTCCAGTGCCATTTGGTTTGCCTGGGGAGTCCTGCTCAACAGTGGCATTGGAGAAGGTACTCAGCCCATTTGCATGCTTGGGATTTAATCCCATGGGTTCTGAGAGTGCTTGCAAACATCCCTCTGCATTATGGCTTCAGTCTCTTTTATGAATGATTATGAAGCGAGTGCCCCATGGGCATATCTGGGTAGAGGGAGGTGTTATATCTTTCCCCCAAGAAGCAAAAAAAATATTAAATGGTTACATATATGGTGATGAAAAGAAAAAATTAAGTAGGTAGGGTGATGGACAATAGGTAATCAGTCGTTTACCAAGACAAACAGCTAGAATATATTTCAAGCCAATTATTTACATAACCAATAAATATTCAAATGCTTCAGAGGTTTGTGTCATTTATCAAAAATATATTTGCCAATGCTTCAGAAATTTATTTTCCATATTCATGGATTTTCTGCAGTTGTTCAGCTTTATAATGTATTTAAGTTAACTATGTAAATAAAAGCCCTGAAAATTTCAAATAAATTTGCATAACGTCCCCAAATGATTTTAAATGTATATTCAAATATAAAGAAGAGGTCAAGAACGAATGAAATATAACCAATAAAGCACTGCCATACCTATGCATATAAAATTTTCTTAAAATTTTAGTTCACTCTTTCACTTGACCAGTCTTTTTTGGTGGTGCATTGCTCGCTTAAAACTCATGATATCATCTTGAAATTTTTATAGCATAAAAATCAGACCCTGGTCAACAGTAGCCTGCATCATAAAATTTGAAAATCATAAGTGGGTATTTTATGAAATGTTAAATTTTCACATCGGAGATATAGGAAAATGTTGACAAAGAATTATAAAACACTTCAGCATGTAGAACAAAAATTTGGTTTTCTTTGCATAAAGTAACCATAAGAACGTTTACAAAATCTTGCTTAACCAAGCCGAGAGAGGGGGTTAAAAAAATGCTTATTTTTTGCTTACATGAACGTGGGGTTAGGGGAGGGGGCAAAAGAGGCCAAAAATGTGCACACACAATACTTGAATGCTCCCTAGCAAGGAGTCATTACTGATCACATCTAATCATAACTGACACTAGGAAATGGACATTAAGCCCATGTAAATGCTCACTATTCTCTTGACTTATACCATCAATTCATGGCTAATGCTTGCAATTATATCCCTAAGGTGCTCCCAGGAGTCTATCTGCCAAGGTTTTGGGTGTGGTGTGGGCGGCCTTTGCTATGATGACTGTGGCCTCATATACAGCAAACCTGGCTGCCTTCCTTGTACTTGAGAGGCCCTATGCAAAACCAATTGGCCTGCAAGATGCTATTGTAAGTTTATTTGCTATAAAGGGTTATTTTTTTCCTTCACATGTCATTGAAGAAAGGCTAAAGGCTGTTTTACATGGGGAACATACTTGCACAATGTGTAGTCAAAATTGCATAGTGTTAAGTGGTAAATTACTGGAACGCATGCAAGAATGCATGGACTTGAGATGGCAAAATAGCACCTGTTCTCATTTGATTCATGCATTTGCCCAATTCCACACCATCAGTGGCACCGACTCCATGGGGCTTGAGGGGGCCCGAGCCCCCTCAAAAATTCGTTATGGGTCCGAGGAAAAAATGTGTCAGGCTTGCCGATTTTCTCTGGAGTGTCCAGATATCGAGATTTGAGTTATCAGGGTTCTAAAGTTGATCATATGACTCTTCTACAATGCTTAAAAAACTTAAAACTCACTACCTGTAAAATTTCCCGGGCCAAATCCCCGGTTGGAACCCCCCAATTTTTTTCGTAAGTCGGCGTCCCTGCACACCATTCAAAATTTTCTGCCCAATGAACTTTTAGGGCACTTTTGGAACCATTAAGTTTAAATTATAAGTATGTTAATGAAATGTTAGAAATATTTCGACCCTCAGATGCCCAAGGTGTCAATATACCAGCTTTCGCCTTAACACACCTAAGATACTGATATGTCAGCCCTGCATTAAATGCCATGTATGTAAATGTTTATGTTTAATAAGGTTAGTTTGTTACATTTATAGAGACAATGATTTATCTTTAATTTTTTCATTGAATTTACATAAATCCAATTCATTTATACCAAAAAATATACATTTTAGTATGTATATTTACATAGCAAAAGAATTTGTCTCTTTTTCCAAATGCCTGATATGTATTGGGTTTGAGCTTAGTGGGAGTGAAAATAGAAATTTCCATGAAAGGAAAAGGGTTGAACTAGTGTTCAGCATAATAATACTAAAACCTATGCAGGAGATGAGTATATCCATAAGAAATGCCAAAATGAGGTGCTGCAGTAAATGCAAAGAGGTGGAATTGGGCTTCGTGCACACATATGGTAATCGACCCTCTCCAGCTGTGCTTGGACATTGTGCGGAAAATGTGAACTGTTGGTAAAGGTAATTTTTCCACTAAAGGCATGAATTCATATAAATAGCAATTAAGCAACACTGCTTCTCCTTTCTTCAAGACACTTGTGATGAACCTCTAACTTTATTTAAAATCAGAAGTAATGATTAATCATGTCTATTGGCACTCAAGACTAAACTTAAATTAAGGACTTCTCAGCCCAACTGCTGAATAACTATTCTTTTGGAAATATAACATTTTAAGGTATTTAAATAGCAATCTAGGAACTTAAAGGGCACTCAGATACCACCTAAACAAAATAAGTGATTCATACAAACAAACACAGGAACATAAGCAAAACCTAGTCATGGGTGGTAACTTATCAAAAATATTTTATCCATGTGACAAAGCAACTTATAATTAAGGTTTGAAAACTTATGAAGGAATTCCAACATACCTGTGTGCAGAATAAAATGGAATGAGGTATTTTTGACAAGATTTTTTTGTTTGAGAAGAGTTTTGCAGTTTTAAATGACAATTTATTTGCTCACAGTATAAAATCAACATGACACCAAAATTTGGATTTGAAATCATGTGATCGGCATGGACAATAAACTAGGGGCTTTTGTCAAGAGAAAAGCAGCAATGGGCGACAGTGCAGACCAATATCACATCCTTGACTTCATTAGAGAAACTTTTCAGTACACGATTAGAAGCATACAACAATTTGGGTAGTCCTAGGTTGAAATATAAATATGTACATAGTTGGAATATAACCACAGAAAAAAAACCGGAGGACTTCTTTTTCACCTGTGGTAAAAGATGAATAATGAAAAAAAATTGATACATAATAGCCCTTCACTCTCATGGCAAATATCATTCTCACTCCCAGAAAACTCAAGCCTGATTTGAAGAATGTGTCGATTCAAGACAGGCGTTTGGAAGAAAAAAGAAATTAATTTGCTTGCATTGAACACTAAATACTTATGAAGAAATAGTATTTTATCAGGAGTGATAAACATTTATATAATCTCCAGTATTGAAGTGAAACTGACTCGAAATATTATAAACAAACATTTTTACATGGGATTAAACATGGGGCTGATATATCGACACCTTGAGCATTGTGAGGCAAAAGCTGATAGTTGATATATTGGCACCTTTAGCATTTAAGGGTTAAATATCCAAAAATACTTTTCTGTTATGATACTCCCATCATAAAATCCCTAATTAATTGAGCATGGCTTACCTTGATGCAAGCAAATCCCCAAGTTTTCTCTTTGAGCACATTAATTATTTCGTTTGTTCCTTTCGGTAGCTCCTCAATCGTTTTGGAAACCTCACAGCGGCTACAGTTCGAGGATCAGCAGTGGAAATGTTCTTCCAAAGGCAAGTGGAGCTAACGAGGCTTCATGAAGATATGGCAGCAATGAATTACGGCACAGCAGATGAGGCCATTCAGGATGTGAGGAATGGGTAGGTATAGATTAGTCTTTCTCAAAAATCTCATCTATGGCACGCATATCATAAATCAGCATGGTAATATATATAGAGCTCACTAAATTATTTCATAAACAACTTAACTTGAAGATATTTAAATGAATTACCACCAAAAGTTTCAGGCATTGTTTCGTGAATGATGAAGAACCAGCAGAATACCTAAATATTTCACCATGATTGGGTAAATCTATGGTTCAATGCAGAGGTACACTTCATAAATTTGAAAATCAGATTTTCCACTTCAATTCTACTCTTTCTACACAATACTTTTGGCCTGTTTTACTGCCAGATATTTACAAGGCAAAGTCATAAACGGAGATGATTACTGTTATTGTTAAAAATGAATGCAAAGACAGGTTGGGAAACTGCTTTAATTTATACCAAGATATTCTCCCCAAGTATCCATCTGAGAAGTGCAATGAAGTGTTTCCCTGATTGTAAAGAGATTGCATTTCTAAAAATAAAATTTATGCCACCATAAGCTATCACATTTTACGAATTAACTCCGTAAATTGCTCTCAAATCATATTTCCAGAAGTCAAAAATAATCGATTAATGTACAAAATTTTAATGCCAATAGGAATATTTAGAGTATAGAAAAAATTCTTTACAAATTCTCACAAAATAGCCAAAATTATAAACTTATATTTCATCTACCATAGTGAAGGATTAGGATATTTTAAATGCAACTGAATAAGTCCTCGGATCATAGGTGCAAATTTGTAACTTACGCCTCATAAATTTCTAAGGCAATGATTAGATTGGTATACCTTGGTATTTGGAGGAGGCAACTAACAGCTTACGTCATATGCACCATTTGGAAAGGGTGGGAAGGAAGGGTAAAGAGAAACCTGGCATTGTCATTAGCTTGCTCTTAACATATAGCATCAAGGGGAGCACAGCTTAAAGTTCCATCCACCAAACATAGAGATGTACTTAAAGTGCCCTCAACAAAGCATGCAAAGGTGGAAATTTCCACAAAAAAAGATTTCTCTCCATAGCTGATACATGATAAAATGCAATTTTTTGCAGGAAGCTGAAGGCTTTCATTTGGGACAGCTCAAGACTGGAATTGGAGGCAGCAATGGACTGTGAGTTGGTGACCACTGGAGAGCTATTTGGACAGTCTGGTTATGGAGTAGGCCTGCAGAAAGATTCCTCGTGGACGTCAGCCATCACCCTGGCAATACTGGAGATGCATGAAGGTGTGTGAACACTGGCAATAGCTCAATCACTTTAAAGAATTCATCATAAAATCAGTGATGATTCCATTTCTTTGTAATTTTGGGTGAAAAAATTGAAAATAGACACCTTGAAAATAATGGGAAACTGACCAGTTAAGAAAAAGACTTTTTAAGTAGAAATGTTAAGAGTGGGATTAAAAACAAAGAGCAGGGGATTGTAATGAGACAACTGGCCACCATCCTCATACGGGAGAAACATTTGGGCTTTCTATGGGAGATATACATATTGTTGTACAAATAACTATAGGCCCCAAATCCACTGATTAATGAAAAAATTCACCAATTTTCAACGCTTCCTCTACTCCAAGATGATTGATACATTGAAAATTGAGTGAAATAGGTGAAAATAAAAAGCCTAAAAAGAACTTTTCTTTAAATTCACAAAAAGACTTAACAATTTATCACTTCTAGGAGGTACTATGGAGTCGCTGGACAAGAAGTGGTTTGCACACCTGTCAAAGGAGGCTCCTGGAATTCAATGTGATGGGATACAACCGGGAGAAAGCACACCTACATCTCTAGGACTCAAAGTATGAGCCAAACGATTTCATGTCCATGATACTATACCACCATGACTACTATGGTTGACACAATATTCTCATATTCCATTTTCCCTAACAATTCCATGCAAAATATATTCTTCGTCCATTTTTGGCCATCATTACATAACAACTTTTTTGTCAATTTTTGGTCAATCATTACATAACACTCAGCTTGGTCAATCATGAACATCTTCACCTGTGATTCAAGTTTGCCTTATCATCACGGTTCTCATGGTTATTCAGAGTACAAGTTTACATTGCAGTTAAATTTTCTATGGAAGTAACATGGAGATGCAGAATCTCAGGAATATTCTTATAGCATTTCTCAGGAGGTAATAAAATAAATATTTAGGCTACAGTTTATAATCAATTCTATGTACTGTGATGAAGTCAGAGCCTTAATTTTTCTAAAACAATGATTAATCTGTTTATAGATGGAATTAATATATTACAAAGGCAAAACTGTATTTGTCCCTGCCAAATATCAAGCTCTTGGCCATTCAATAGTTATCCTTATTTACTCATAATGATAAAAATTTTGACACAATAGTTAAGCTTCCCTGACTTTTCTTTAATAACCCTGACCTCTAACAACCTGCACTCTATAATTGGTATTATGTTGACACACAATATTTTTTCCCAATACTCCAGGAGAGGGAAACAAAAAGGGAAATAATATGGATTGCTCAGTACTATTTTTTCCATCAGTTCCAATTACGGTTCGGTTCCTTGCATCGGTTCTTGTTTCAAAAGCAAGTGTTCCATTTCCAGTGACTAGGTAATTTTCAAATTCTATAAATAATTTTTGCTGTGATGCTATGAAAACTATCAACAATAATGCATGAATTTTTTCTCAAAAGTGACTGGTTCCATATCATTACTCTATGTGAAGAACATTATACCTGAGAAAAGTGTAAAATCTGGATTAGAGAAAATTTTTTTAGAGTTGACTCTTTTTGGCAATAGTACATAGTTCTAAACTCAAAAACTAGTAGAAAAGAGAATTGAAGAACTGAGTGGAACCAAATCATCCCTAATAAATCCGCCCTGTACAACTGTCTAGCCTAAGACCTAAAACACACAATTTTAAGTTACTCCTTTCCCACTCTAGGTATGAAAAGTCTTCATGGAGCAAGGAAATATTGCTCAATAAAGAAAGCCAATGTAGACTAAAGAAGATAAAATACGGAGGTGGAATAAAAAAAATTGCACGCAATGATAACATTATGTAATTCTTAATATGACTTTATTCTCCATTTTCATACAAGGGCGACCAGAGCGGCGATTCCATCACCCTTTGTCATACTTTTTGCATGCTTGTTCGTTTTCCAGAATATGGCCGGAGTCTTCATACTAGTGCTTGCAGGCATATTTGGTGGTGCTGCACTATTGGTCATTGAGGTCACCTACAAGAGGCATCATGCTAAGATGCTGTACCGAAGAGAGCTCGCAAGATATGCATTTGACAAGTGGAGGAGAGTAATAGTGGTGAGTATCATTTATCTAAAGCCATCCTCTGACATCAACACCAACCCTTAGATATCTACCTAACTTGTGAGCTTTTCCTCTCCTATTTTATTGAGTTTATTGCTCTTGTTTGCCATGATAAATAACCTAGTCCAATGATTCTGCAATCAAATTTATGTAAAAGTTCCTGCCTCGCACTCAAAATCTCAGGATCTATTCCCCAGAAGATTCTATCTCCCACACAATAGTTTATTACTAGTCAATGTACAGGATAGCTGAGGATTAAAATAATTTATGTATTTCATTGCTGGTATGTATTTTTCAACTGTCTAAAATTTCTTTTAAAAATTCCTAAGTGAACTGTTTCTAGATCCCTGCCTGAATTACTCCATGTTATATCATTGCAGTTTATAATTTCCAATTATATTTCCAATAACTATTAAATATTTCACATTAAATTATTTTTATTTCAAAATGAATTTATTTTTCTATCTATGTTTCAAATAAATATTCCTATTTTCATCATACTTCATCATATGTATTCTCACTCCACTGTTGTATACAGTGATAACTGTTCAACACATTTCAATTGTTTTATTGTAAAAGGGCTTAAGCTCATGGACAAAATATATGCTAATTATTTTCTTCCCACCTTAACATGCCTATTACATTAACTATTGATGATACCACTAGCAATCTTTTGCTGCCACCAGGGCCGGCCCTAGCAGGTGCGGGGCTAGGGGCGAACCTTCAGTGCGGGGCCCTTCACTTAAAATATTAAACTCTATACCCCATCTACAAACTCGAGCATTTTGAATCCCTACCACTCTCTGGCTAAGTATGTGTTCCCCTCATGTTAAGTTCTCTTACTCGTTGTTATCACTCACACGACACAGTACTGTACTGACAAACGCAATTGCACAATAAAAATTACTGCATTATTATTCCTTTTTCATAATATTATTTTTTTATGTGGAAACGGACTTAACAATACAGTAATAGTTGAAATTGCGTTTTCAAAACTATCGTATATTTTAATTTTTTTTTTCACGAACGCCCAAAGCCCGGGGCGGTCGCCCCGCCCTAAGGCCGGCCCTGGCTGCCACCACTCTTATTTTTTATCTCAGTCACTATTTAGCAAAATTATCAGTGAGACGAAGAATGCGAGAAGATTTTCTCCATCATGGCACACAGAAGGCCATGCAAGCCAACTTCAGCAGGACATGTTGAGCAATTGAGTGATCGAAGCAATTTTTATGAATAACACAAAATAATACTCAAAATGCACAATGCTCCCTCTTATTTGTTTTTCTTACGAGATACCTGTTTCATTTCAAGAAACGGCGATACATCCGCGCAGCAATTGCCGCTCAGAAACAGAAACAAATGACATCAAATGGTACTGAAAGCATGCCGCTGAGATCCCCACAACCTCAGGAGTGGACTTTCGGCACTTTGATTCCTTCATCTGTGGTAAGTGCTATCCAAAGGGAGTTCCCCTATTCGCTCCTGGGAAAGACATATCATTGTGTTCCTAATGATTTTATTTATCTAGTTACACAGCAAAATTAAGTATTTGACAATTATGCCACACCTGGAAACATATTAAGATTTTCAGTTAAATTACTGATTATAATTAATACATACATATATATCTGATTTTTTAAATCAATATTCAATCAGATCCACACATATCAAATTGCATTCTGATGAAACTTCACAAAAATCAAATTTAAATATATTTTCCTAGCAAGAACAAAATTTAAGCTACATTGCCAATGCAAAAATAAATGGAATAATTATTTTGGTTGAAAACGTCAAAACATCAATTCATTTATCAGAGTGAGACAGTGCCAGATCCAGGATACAAACGAGGGGGGGGGGGGGACTAAACAGAATTACCATTTCACTAAGTGTAAATTGGATACCCTAGGGGAGTGAGAGCTAAAGCCCCCCTAGCTCCTCCCTGTATCTGCCACTGGAGTAAATGCATAAACTTGGTGGAAGTGAGCCAGAATGATTGTGTAATGGTCCGATTTAACAAAGAGATCCTGATTGAAATGCTTCCTCATCAACCAATGAACAGCTTAGCAAAGATTAAAAGCTTTTTGGTATTTTTTTGGTCCTATTTTCATTTGGAGCCATGGAGTAGAACAGTATGAGCAGATACTTTGTACATGAGGGGGTACTTACAAGTACATAACTGGAAGTTCAGTTTTTAGATAACATATTTTATTTTTATTTTTTAATAGCTTAATCTACTTCAAAGTACTCTCTATCAGATTTAAGTATAACCTGTGATTACAGCTCTGAAAATATTTGACAAATTCCAGCTCTGGCATGACGAACCACAGCTCCTTTCCTGTTTTATTCTTTAAAGCCCAACATTGCCAAAAATTTGGCCTCTTCAATTTCAGAAATAAGTAGAAATATTGCATTTAGCAAGATCATGCAATGGTAATGAACCATGGGATTCATGTTATCTTGCCAAGTGCTGTGCTACAAATATGGATGAAATGTTGTCATACGAGGAATAAACCAGTCCCTCATCCCCAACAACCTTCAGACAAAAATTGTTCAACCTATCTCTGCATTATTCTGGATAACAACAATCGCTTAAATATCCTATCTTGGTTTTCAATCATGATTGCATGAACTTTTTCAATATTACATCAATTTCAAAAATTAATAGGACATTCAGAATGAGGTATGCCACAAAAGATCAAAAATCAGTCCATAAAGTGAGGAACACAAAAAAAGTTTATTTTTTATAAATATGGCAGCGATTAGTTCAGTGTTACCACCAATAGTTTCATGAATCAATTTTCCTCAATTTCAGGGAACTGTAGGATCCATGGCTGCCGCAGCTGCCAAAGTGGATTTGATTCAACAAATGTCACCACGAGTGGAGAATATAGATTCTTTTGATTCCTTCGATGACATTGATGATGTCTCCTCGTACACCTCTCACTCCAACTGAATGAGCACAATCAAAAACTATTTCAGTTAATTACAAATATTTTTTAACGAGGGGGAGAGGGGTAAAGCTAAAACAAGAGGGGATGAGCGGAGGGAAAGTTTCTTGGCGGGTGACTTTCCCATCTACATACTTCCCTGCAAGCCACCTCAACAGGTGTATAGTAGGGGGTGTTCAGACTTCCAGTCTAATTCATCTAACTCTAATCTTAATAAGTCTAATTCATCAATTTCTGTAAGCTTTCAGGTCACTGAATTGCTAAAGCATCTTTTTTTTTGCCACCTTATGTACCATATTGTTGGTTCTGATCACACGAGATTGGCTGTTGGTACGTATATGCCTTTCTCTTCAACACTCGTTTTCATGCATTGGCAAGGAACAACCACCTTCTTTGCTGAAACTGTCCTCATTCTTGGCTATTACCAAGGCCTCGCATTTTACTCACGGAAAATAACTATGCTCTTTAGATATTAGATAGGCCTCTTCAAAATTCATGTTGTGCGTGAGGCCTTTCCATAAGTAATCTGCAGTGGACCAACACGGAATTATGCCTGGAAGATCTGATTCTTTACCTGACTTAAGATATCTGTGATTCAATTTAGTTTCTCCACATTAAAATGGATTTGAGTCCGCAAATCTGGCAAAGCTTAGTTCTCTCAGAGTGTTTTTCTCGGGCCCACTCGTCATCAGTGGAGCCACCCAAAAGTGTCAGGGATTCAAATTCAGGGAACGCAGCTAAAACAAGAGGGGATGAGCGGAGGGGCAGAGCTAAAACAAGCCTGGAAGCCTGTGCCTCAATGATTTAGCTTAGCACCCTTTTTGGCAAAGATATTTGGAACCAAGCATAATATGTAAAATATAACAACCACTAAAAGTCTTTTGGGCTGGCAGCATGAAGCCTAACACTACAATAGGTATTACTCCCATGTGTAAAGATTAATTTTATTTGGTCCTAATTCTACGGTGGAAGTAAAAAAATGAAGCCATCAAGAGATTTCACAGACCAGAAGTTAACAAAGTAAATTGGAGAAATAGTCAAAGGTATTGATGATACATGATAATTCCAATGAAATCTCTCCTTTTCATCCATGAACAAGATTAAAGAATCAATTAAGAGTACCAGGGTAATATGCATGCCCAAATTCATACGTACACATAATTAGTTAGCGGCATATGAATAATTCATTTAAGTGGTTAACATGACCCATAAATATTTCGCAATCATCAGATAACAGTGTGATAAATACTCAAGTGTGATAAATCCTATTCAAGCACATCACAACTTATCTCTGCACTGCAATCATCTGCACAGCCATAAATATCCTAAATTCTTCCTCACTTGCTAAACATAGAACTTCTGAAGATATAAGTACAAACACAGTTATTTTCTAATCAAATATATGACCATATTTTCCCAAAATCTAATAGATTTATCTACAGCAATGAAAATATAACTTCAATGTATTACCCCAATTACTATTTTTAAGGTACCTATTTTGAACATAAAAAAGATAAATGCTTGTATACTTTCTCCAGATAAAATAAAAATGTTGTCACTAGGCTTTTTATTGCCCCTCAAAGCCTTCTTTGTTGATCGACCTTCTGTACCCATCCCATGTAAAATAAAATAACTACTGATTCATTCAGGCATGGGCAGGGGCGGATCCAGGATTTTTTTTCTGGGGGTCACAAGGGTCTGACAGGCAAATGATTTCCTCTTACTTGAGAATAAAAACAAGATACAACTATTACTGAACAAAATATTCTCTTTATTTAAAATGAAAGTTAGTAATATGAAATGAAATGATTTTGGCTGCATAATACACAAAATGAAACGAACGTAATGATAACTGTGTATAAAATTTTGTCTATTTTTCGAGTGTCTGGGGGGCACGTGCCCCCAGTGCCCTCCCCCTTAACACTTTCAGTGCGGATGACATATATGTATGTCATGAGGGCTTTTCCACTCAGGCGGATGACATAAATGTATGTCTTTGGGAGTTCGTTTTTCCGCTGGTCACTGGGGTGCTCCGAGCACGCCTAGCGTTACTTTTTCACCCTCCCGCAGTTCGGGAGTGACCTTACACCATTGCGGAAGTGCCTGTTTCTAGTTCTACGTGTTCTTTCATTTTAAGTATTTTTTTGTTTACTTTAGTGCTATTTTTGGAACAATTTGGCAGGTTGAGATTTTTCTTTTCATTTCCTTCACCTCTTTTGCATTATTCTTATCGTAAATATCATCATCATGTCTTACAAATGGATTATTTTTTTAATTTGTTTTTTTGCCTTCATTTTTAATTTATTCATATTTTATTTGCTATCACAAAAATTATGAGTAGACTAACTTTTTTGTTAAAGATATTTATCCCCGTTTCATACTCACTACATTATAAAAAAATGATCTTAGTGCGGTGGTTCAGTTAATTATGTTTTATTTGAATTTTTTCTCTGGGAACTTTTTTATTATTGCAAATTATGCCTATCCTGGGTGATTTTTTTGGGTATTTTTCCTACTTTTACGGCATATTTTCTCATGCGTTTCTCTAGGCCAATTACCAATCCTCTATTCATTTCGATTTTATTTCATTTTCTGAGTTATTCATACGTGTTGGGGTTAGTTGCAGATTTTCTTCCTTTTCAAAAAAAATAACATATTAATCGTGTATGCAACACTGAATTACATTATGTACAGTATTGGTCTGTATTTTTTTACTCGTTTATTTGTTTCCTAAGCTTGGTAAACGAAATTGCGGAAATGAATAGATAAACTCAGAGGTATTTTAAGCATTACGGCATTTAACCATTATTTATTCCCTTTAAATAGTATTTTTATCTTATTTTTTAATTTATTCATATCTTATGTGCAACCACCAATATTATGATCGATTTAGTTTTTGTTAATAACGTGTATTCCCGTTTCAAAACTTACTATTTTATTCCAAAATGTTTCCATGCGGTCCATAAGGTCGTATTTTATACTTTATTAATAATCTTGTAAACCATTATTGCAAATTACGTTTTTTTTTTACATATTTTGGGTTTTTTTCCTAATTTTACGGCATATTTTCTCAGTCATTGCTCCACATCAATTACTTGTCCTCTGTTCATTATGGTGTTTTCATTTCGTAGGTCATTAATACATTCTAGTGTTAGGTACAGAAACAGTCTTAATTTTCATAAAAACTAAGGTATTAATCACATATGCAACACTCCATTACACAAATTGTACTATTTTGCTGGATAATTTTTAAGGCTCATGGTTGGAGTCCCTCCCTACCAGCGGCACTCCCAGAGATTATTTCAACTTGCCAATGATATTTTCTTTGAAATAATCCTCTCATAGACGGAGAAAAATGCAGAAAGCATTTTCCTCCGAAATCCTTCACCAAGGGCCTTCACTAAGGGCATAATGGATTGGAAGCTGTTGGACAGGGAGAACTGGAAACTTGGCTGGGCCTTCTTCTCCACATGGGCGCAATTAGGGTTAACACGATTTCTAATGATTGGAGGTCAGAATTAGTGTGAGTACCGATATTCGGGAGAAAATGTGCCGTGATAGGTTTTTAGGAATGATGCAGGCTCTTCGTTTCTCCGCTAACCGTGAAGGCATCCGTAGGACAGTGACTGCAATTTGCCCAGAATATGAAGGTCAACCAGGGCTCTGTCTAAGGCCTTGCTTTCAAATATATCATAAAAATTTGTGAGAATTTTTATTGAAATGTTTCAATTTTGCAATAACTCTGAGGTAACATAGATTTTAAAAATGTTTTTCCCATAAATTTATATTTTTCATGCCGTTCATTGTGTGTTCTACTTCTGTGACTTGAAAAAATTAAATCCACGGCCTTTGAAACAAAAAAATTACACGTAAAGACTAATTCCAAGATATTTTCGTCATTAACCTAAGGAATCAACGGTAGAAGAAGTATTATAAACGGAAATATGAAAAGTTCACTCCTTCATACAAGGAAAATTGCATGTGTGTAATGCGGGTTGCGTGAATTATCAATTACTGGTGACGGGTGGCATACATGTATGTCATTAGGTTTTTTACGAATTGCGTGAAATAGAAACAAAAAAAATTGCAAATTCTGTTGTATTACTTACAAGACCACCGTTATGAAGGAAAATCACCCATCCGTCACTGGAGGTTTCGGTGAAAATATCATCCGCATTGAATGTGTTAATCAGCCAATGGGAATGGGATAATTTGCTAAAACAATGATTCTGATATTTTCTTGGAATTCACAAGCTGATAATTTTTTTTCATTTATTTTTGCTATGGGAAAAACTTTTTACCCTCAGGGAGCAGGCAACTCAAGGAAAACATTTTTAATATAAAATGTTAGCCCTATAGTATCGAAACTCAGAAATAAAAAAAATGTAGGAACAACTCTCGAACCATACATTATTCAATTTTCAACCCTTCTCTCCATACTAGGTCATCATAAGGGAGACTTGAGTTGACCTACAGGTCTCATGTTTTTGGTCCTTTTTTTAATTCAGCTGTTAAAATTCGACGACATCAATCTAGTTGCAACATTGCTAACTTTTCTCTAAAAAAAATAACAAAATAGAATTGGTTCCATCCTCTTACACCTACCACAATATTCTCTTCATTATCCTGAAAAGACTTCACAAACCTGATTTTACACTCTTTGATTTTTCTCACAGAATAATCCTCATTAGATCTTTTATATTCATAAATATCTCTTCTGCTAATGCATTTCTCTTCCTGGTATCCTTGATGCTGTATCTTTTTTCCTTTATGCTCTACATAGATCTAATTTAAAGGCTACATCTTATTACATCCACGCCTATTGACCTTTAAATTAGGCCTCACATTCCTTGCTTGAGATGCTTAATAAACAGCACAACTTGGATCTTCTAGCAGTTAATATCCATTCCATACTGTGCACAATTACGAAACTCATCAGCCTGCAACCCTTTTGCTGAGTGGCAAATCAATGTCTGATCATCTGTGAATGTTTTAAACATCTATCCCTCATTATATATTAATTTGTTCCCCAATTATAATTCAACTTCTGTTTCTAACTTTCCTCACTCATTCCTTACCATGACCTCCAAATGCACATTATAATGAGTGATAGAACAGCCATGTATCACATCTTGGTGCCCAACCTGATTCTCTATTGACCACCCTCATTATTAAACACTGAGGCATATATATGTAGTACATCATGAATGAGTCTCCATTCCCAGCCATCTATATCTATAATCTTAATAATGCCCAACGGCTTTACCCAGCCCACTATAGCAAATGCTATTTCAAAATTCATGTGAAAAGTATGTATGTACATCCTGGTTATATTATAGGCTGGTATCTACCATGACCCTCACCACCACAACTTTCTGACTTTCCCTTCCTGAAACCAAACTGATCAATACCCAAATAGCTATTTGTCCACGTCTCCATTTTTTTGATAATTTTCAGAACCACTATGCTTCCCTTCTCAATGTTTACTTTCTGTGCCCTCCTCCAGAGGAAAATATGAGGCTGTATATCCCACACATTTCAAGGCCTTTTAAACTCCCTGACTCTTCCTCCTCATTACCCTGATACATACCAAATCCTTGGTGGAGTGGAGGCCCATATGAGTTGTCAGGTGATAGCCACACTCTCAGCCAACACTCAATTGAGGATAATCAGAGCAGGTATCTTCACCCTTCCTCCACATGCCATTAAGTGCAGAGGAAGGGTAATGCCACCCATAGTGGAAGGGAAGAATAACCTCCACAAAAAGTTGAGGAAGGGTATGGCTACCATCCATGGAGTGTAGAGGAGGGGTAGTGCAGCCTGTACAGGTAAATCTTAACCTATGTGGAGGTTAAGAATTACCTGTACAGGCTGTAGATGAAGGACATGGTTAGTAATCATTGGTTACCTCTACCACTCCTCTTTATCACCACCACTCCATGCATTGTAAATTGTGAGTAAGCAGAGAGAGCAACAGGTATGCTTTTTGAGTGTAGAGGAAGAGTGATATTATCCTTCACATACACTTCATGGCAAGGCCGGATCCAGATTTATTTCTGGGGGGGGGAGCACAAGGACCTGACAGGAAAACACTCTCCTTATAAGTGAGATTATAAAAATATACAACAATTACTATACGAAATATTCTCTTTGTTTTGATAAGAAATTAAATGATTAAGGCTCCGTATTATAAAAAACGAAAAAAACGTAATGATCACCATGTACAAAAAATCTTGTCTATATTTTTAAGCATCTTGGGGGGGGGGGGTCACGTGGCCTAAATCAGCCTATGCTCCTAGTGTGTAGGGCATGGGTAAGCGAAGTGTATAATGAGGCATTGCGTGAAGAGTAAGGGTGGCACAGCCTGGTATGAGTAGCTGAAGTGTAACTACCAATCGTGAATGGTAGTACTATTCCTCTTCACTCCTCCTACCCACCGTGGAGGACTTGTTTTTATCAGGGTATGACCTGTGATGAATGTAAACAATAACATTCCATCGCATCTCTGGGCCAGAGAAATGGATGCTAGGCAAACGGGGCAAAGAATGTACGAAAAATGGGCATATGCAAGACGCAGTGTGAGCATTATGTCTAGGCATTGAAAAATAATATCACTTCTTACCTAACATCCAAAACCTACCGGTGCAGATAGAGCATCGACTGTGGAGGGCAAGTTTGAGAATGCGCATTAATGCGGCATTGAGTAGTAGTGGTTTAAGATAGAAGGTAGGTTAAGAACTTACACATTAGCCGCTACAATAGATAAAAATTTCGAGGTAGCAGGTGTATAGGAAGTAGTCCAAAAAGTATTTACCATAAAACCACTCTAGCAAGGGGCGTTAAAAAAAACGGAGAACTAAGGGCTGCTATTACGTTCGCGGTGCATTATTATAATTGCGATAAGGGTGGCTATTACATTGGCATCGTGTTTAAAAATTTTACCACTAACCTTCACAGGCCCATTAACGCAAAAGTGGGGAATGGAGTTTAGGCAGCACGGCAGGTTTTCTCACGGTTTTCACTCTTCAAAGCACTTCAAAGTTTACAACACACAGCGCATGCGCAGAGCTGTCGAAAGCAGTCGTGAGTCCGCGACCCCGCGACAGTCAAACACAAAGGGAGTGTGATCCCCCGATGGTGAATGCTCAGTGAGCACTTCGATGGGTAATTTGAAATTTTAAATCTATTGGGTTTCGTAGGCAATGTTACATTTATGGTAAAATGAAATAATTAAGGGGAAAAATTGATGATGGTGAAGACTGCAGTAGACTTTATAATTACTATCAGCAGATCGGATAAAAATTAGCAGGGAAATGGTAATATATGTCAATATAATTAGGCTTCGGATCGTCAAGGAAATTGCATGTAATGGGCGCTAATAACGAACAGCTATTATCGCTAGTGGAACTAATATTTTCAAGAAAATAGCTGAGCTTCCTCGAATTCGGGCGTTAAAATCCGCTGCTATATTACCGTGTCTTTAGAACTCACTTTCAAGGTAGCATTTGGTGCGATGCTGTTCATCTGGTTTTTCCCAAATTTGCATAAGTAGTATCTTAGAAGTCTCATAAAAGTAAGCATCTTAACGCGCTCAGCGAAGATGGGCATCGATTTGAAAGCCTCGAAATTTGAAAACCGTGTTCCAGGAGACCACTTTCGAGAAAGTATCTCTGTTAAAATTTGAATTTAGCATAAGAAATTCAACCTCTTGGCCTTAATCCTTGTATGCGCAATGTTTCCCATTGTTCAGTTGTAGTTAGAATCGTTTTAGTAACTCTTAATTTGGTGACAATATCTTTAACTCCGAATTTTTACGGGACATGAGTTTGAATCATTTATGATCCATTACAGGCACGTAAGTGAAAATTGTGTTTTTCAGAGCCTGTATCAATACTGTCTACGATAAAATCTAACCATCATGTCGCGTTAGTAGGCTTTCTACTGGAAACAGAATATCTGGATGAGAATAAGCAGACTGCATTCTCGAATTAAAAGCCGTATCTCGATTTTGATGTATTTACCAGTGGCGGATACATATGGGGGCGCAGGGGGCGCCCACCCCCTTTGCGGGGCTGCTCGCATCGCCGAACATTGCAGAATCACAATTATACAGTTTTATATCATAAGATAGCATTGCCTTTTATATGCGTATAATCAGTTTAAATAAAACTATCTTAAGTTTTGCATGTAACTCGATTAATTTTCATTACGATAAAAGTATAGGCAGCTCAAAATATCTTTTGTCCTCCCTTGAGTTTTTTTCTGTATCCGTTACTGGAAGGACTTCGTACATCAGATACAATTGTGGTTAACAGCCACCTATTATGTTATCAGTGGAAGCAAATGAGCTATTTCTTAAAACGGCTTCATAGAAAATCTGAACAGAGGAGGGCGACCTTTTTGATATATCAAGTGATGTTATGATTGCTTATAGAATTTAAGACGCAATACAGAGGAGAATTACATTAAATGAGAAGAAATTTGTGAGGTTCAAGACATTAGATGAGGAAATTGTTCTATTGTGACAATAAGCCGTATTGTGTTTCTACCCGGCAACGTTGGCGGCGCTCAGTCGTCCCAAATCAAAAGAAGCTGGCCAAAAGTCATTTTTTCGACTTTTCACGAGGAATTCGAAATCTACAGGATGTGGCCTACAATATTTTGCACCTGATAGGTCTGCGTGATTATTATGCTGCCCTGTGTAACCCGTCAAACATAGGCATGTTCAGCCCAAAACGCCCGACGCGTAGAAATAGTCAATTTAGGGAAATTCAACTTAATAAATGACTATTTTAACTCCATGGTATTCATATCTCAATTTTTATGCGGAAATTTTGCAAATATTTGCACAATGTCGTGGTGAGTTATGTTCGTTCCAGTATTTCTTATAATAATATTTAATTACTTATAATGTTAGCTATTTTTGGGCTTATTTTGAGTAAAATGTGTCGATATAGTTTTTAGCTCATCCTTGATCCTCGAAGAATCCTATGCAGAATCCTTGGGATGAATGTATACAATAAGATGGAGAAAAAAAATCTTGCCTTTACCTGCCTATCCGACATCTAGAGGGTTTTAAGTTAAGCGGTGACCCGCTCCGCTGAGGGCGGCTAGCCGGCGGCCGGCGGATGACCGAATGGCATCGCTAAAATATTTTTGCATCGGTGGTCGTACTCGCATGGTATATTCTTAGTCTAATTATACATCCTGTGAGATTTCGTACATCAAGTGCTTCACGCCTATCGTTTAAACACTTCTCTTATGTATACCTTCAAATACTCATGAAATCAATGAGGGCCGGTTTTCATGTTCTTAATGAGACAAATTATGCGTGATCAAAAGCGACTACATAAGTCACCATGCGAGAAACATACAGAACTTAAACTTTTGCTTCCGTTGTATCACTCGTTCAGCTATTATTTCCATCCCTCATATTTGTATTCGTTTTCAATCAGAATATTTCCGTTCTTTCCACTTCTATCGATGCGTTTTGTGCACCGTTCCTTAAAATTGTTCCTTACCAATCTACAGGCTGGTTCCATTTTTCCATGGGAAAGGTTATTTTGTATATCATCGCGTTGGTTCTTCATCCTCGTTTCTCCAGCTTTTTTGGATTTTCAACAAAACCTGTCCGCTATTCTCATGAAATATAAGTACAGTGGCGGAAAAAATTAACGCAAAGGTCAATTATGGTCTGTGGTCTATAGCAATTTCAATGGTCAAAATGTCGGATGTATTTACAGACAATAAACTTCATTCTGGGTAAGACTTAGGTGAAACATCTTAGTTGGGTCTTTTACGCGTAGTCTTACTGCGACGCATACGACTGAATTTCCCCGGTACAAGGGGTATGTGTTTTTAAAATTCCCGGTTCTATGAGAACATTACGAGGTCAAAACCTCGGAGCTTTGCGCGGATTTTTTTCCGCCGCTTTGAAGATGATGGAATCATCGCATATGCTTTCCTTTTTTGGCTAAAAATTTTGATTGAAACCTAATTTACATGCGTGACTTCATCTATCGTATATATATCATTTAGGTTTACTTTTCCAGCACCCGATATTTGCTAACTTTCGTTGCTCCGTAAGAGAGCGCATCCCTCCTCAAACGGTCGTATTTTATCTTATTTGATGAAGCTGCACTCCTATAAAACTAAAGCAATCATCTAGCAATTTCTATTGTAATGTATATGGAAGAAAATGTTTCAAGTTCCTCAAATACTAAAAAATTGCATGAGAGAATAATAATTCATACTGAGGTAAAAGTTTAAAGACAAGACAGTAATAGTTCAACCAATTTTAATGTGCTTTTTACAAAAAACAGGGAAAATATATCTTCACAATTTTTTCAAGTCAAACTAATGTAAACATTCTCATTGCAATTATTTGGGAGCAAAATAAAAATCACAAACTCACAGCTCTAATTTCAGTCATTCGGTTTTATGCGGAGTTCACAGTTTTTAGGAAATGAAATGATACAGACATACAATACAAGCATAAGATAATATTACATACAATAGTATACTGGGATTAAAAAACTGTAAATTTATATTTCAAAAATGTATTTCCTAATTTTAGTTTTGAAATATACATTCTTAATTTATTGTAAAACACATTTACTCAAATTCATGAGAGTTTACTGCTTCCAGTGCAAAATTTATTTATTGAAAATAACTTTTTTCCAAGGTTATTCTCAACAATTTTAAAGTAATGAAAGACATATTACATCATAGAAGTACACTTTTCGAGTGATAAAAAACATTGATATTAATCGTTATTTGAAATTCATAGGAAATAGGCGTAAAATGCCCACTGTTAAAAAACTATCACAAAGCAGCAGGTACTTTCTTCTTTCACAACACGTGAATGGTGAATATTCCTCAGTCACAAAACAACGTAAGATCTCTGTTACAACTCCATATATCAATATCCATTACAAGTTCTTCACCATTTGATGAAGCAGATGAAGTTTACCGAGATGGCTTTAGGGGGCAGGTATGCTGCGATCAATACTTTTGCGGTTTTAAGAACCATTTCTGGACATTGGCATCTATTTGTGGAAGATGAAATAAATTGGTAAAACTGATCCGGGAATCCAGCTGAACAATCTTAAATATCATTCCCACGAGGGATATCACAGAAAGCGTCGACCGTTGGAGGGTTTCTTGTCAGTCAATGTGAAAGTTTCTTGTGACACGCAGAAGAAAACTTTGATACTTCACCCCCAGAATTTTGACTTCGGTCAAGGATAAAACCATAACACCTAAATATTCCATCAAATGTTTCAATGATAACTGTTGAAAAAATCCATCGATAAAAGAGGCTGAAAAACGTTTTCAATACACGTTTTTAAATTACGTTACAATATAACTGACAGGTACTGGGAAACATATGATGAAGGAGGTAGCTTAACTTGGAAGAGCTCGCGACAGGATATCACTGGTCATCTGCATATTACCTTGGTCTTAAAGTTGGGCTACCACGGGGGTTTTAAGTGTTTCTGGGAGAAAACTGCGACAGGTTAAGTATTTTATGCCAACAATATACTCTTACACGGATCTTCTAAAGACAGCGCTTGAGTGGAGACCTTCGTCCGTCAAAATGTACCCTTAACCTTGCCTTCAGGCTAATTCCGCTGACTGCTTTTTCCCGATGCATAAGGAAAATAGAGGATAGCATAAATAGTTTGATTGAGAAAGGTAACTTTAAAAAAAACAGAAAAAAGTCAATAAAATAGAGAATAACAGTGCATAGAAAAGGACAAAGAAGTATTTTATTAAATAAAATACAAATAAATGAAAATAAACAGAAATATTACAGCCAGGTAGGCCAGAATAGGAAAATAGAAAAAAAGTTTGGCGCAGAAGAATCATGCAATGAAACAATACATATCAGGGTACAATGGAAAAGAAGATATCACGTATACGTTGACAGGGCCGACAAAGGAAAAACATAGGATAACAGGAAATAAAAGTTGACGCACATACATAGATAGAAAAGGAAAGACATGTGTATATATAGAAATAATAAGTTCTGATACAAGTACAGACAGAAAGATAAAAAGCGCAGCAGACCGCGGGTTTCAAGTGTACAGGGAGCGAGGGAAATAAAACATACGAGAGGAAAAAAATGAATAAAAAGTGAGTAATCAGAAAGAGAAAAGTATCAGTAAGAGAAAAGTGTAATGAAAGAAGGTAGAAGAATAAAGAGAATAGGGATAGAACGCAATAACGTATAAAAAGAATGTAGTAGTAGAACATTTCTTCGTAGAATAAAAAAGTTTTCAGGAAAGAAGGCCGTAGAGTGGAGAGAAATGGTGCAGAAGAAAGGAAAATTTAAAAAAAGGTTGGACCTGAATAATCGTAAAATAGATTTGGACAAAAGAGGGTTAAATGCAATAGAGAGGTAAGGATTGACACAGACGATAGGAGTTAGGGTGATAAGAGAAAATGATAGGAGTAGAAAATAGAATATCGGGTAGAGAGGAATAGCTCGGAAATAAGGATGGAGCGAATCGAAAGACAGCTTAATTAAAGAATGAGAGAATGAAAATTTGAAGATAGTGGAATACAAAGCAGAGAAGAAAGGCAAATGATACAATTTCGTAAAAGAGAATATAATGGCGTGAATTTATACTAAAACATAACGAAATAAAACAATAAAATATCGCACAAAAAAGTAAAAGTGTAAAGAAAGAAGGCTATGGAACAGAGTTAGATAGCGGAAGGAAATAGAAAGGTCTGAGGCAGAGAAATGGTTCGATAAAATTCGGGAAGGAATAACAAGGAAAGAACAAGGTAAAGCAGAATAGGAAAAATGAAGACATTGAAAAGAATGTGAAAAAGAATATAGGCAACGAAAAAAAGACAGAGGAACAGAGTGAAAGATATACAGAGAAATCTATACAACTCATATGAAAGGGTGGACTTTAATGAGGGGTGAAGATAAAAACAGGTTAAAATGCTAGATGCACGATGACCAGAATCATACACAAAAGAAAAATTGGAAAGTTAGATGCTGTAATACGGCAGAGGAGAGAAAACAAAAGAATAAGGACGGTAGGGAAAAACTTATAGATTAGGGTAACAGAATCATTCAATAGAGTAAAGAAAAGGTGAAGTAAAAAATGCAATGAATGGAAAAGATACGTAAAGTTTAACATTGTTGTAAGAAAGAGTAAGGAGCGGGTAAAGTAGAGGATGGGGCAGTGCTCAGAGAAGAGAGAACGGAATAGAGATTAGCAGAACGAGTCGAAAGATTGAAATAATATTGTAACGAATCAATCTTGAAAAAATAAGACAGTGAGGGAATTAAGGAAAAAGGAAGTGAAAAAGAGAGGTGAATGTAGAATGAAAAGTAAATAAAGAGTGAGATAAAATAAAAAGTGAACAAGAAAAATTTTAAAGAAGGAATGTGGAAAGATAAGGAGAGAACTTAGTAAATCAGTAATGAAGTGAAAATTTTTGTGCATAGAATAGGAAAAATAAATAAGGAAAGAAAGTAATTGGATCGAGAATAAAGCAAATAAGGGGGACAGGGAAAGAAAATGATTGAAGAATTATAAGTAACGCGATTTATGAGAAAAAAAGAAAGTAGACTGGATAAGTTGCAGAAAGGTTTCTCGGGTTTTCCACCGGTTGATGTCGTCCATGTCTCCCGACGTTTCGATCTGCGACTTGCTGATCATCCTCAGGGGATCTTCCGAATGCCGTTCTTCAAAAATTTTCAGTATATATACACTCCATCCGAGTTCAGGTGTAACCTGATTGGTTCACGCTTGTTGAGGTTTTCCCGCCATTTTTGTCGTATATAATAGACTTCATTATTGGTCTCCAAGCATTGCTGATTTGGAAACCAGTGTCCCTGTTGAAGTTGTTGCGGTTGACGCGGATCTGAATGGCTTCCTTGACAAGGCGGTCCCAGTAGCCATGTGCTCGGCATAGCAGTTTCGTCTCCTTCCATTGTATGGCATGATCTTCATTGATGCTATGCTCCGCCACTGCAGACTTTTCCGGTTGGGCCAGCCGTAAGTACCTCTGATGTTCCTTCGTTCTGGTTTCAATAGTCCGACTGGTCTCTCCAATGTATTTCTTTCCGCACTCGCATGGAATTTCGTAGACTCCATGAAGAACGGCATTCGGAAGATCCCCTGAGGATGATCAGCAAGTCGCAGATCGAAACGTCGGGAGACATGGACGACATCAACCGGTGGAAAACCCGAGAAACCTTTCTGCAACTGATACGCCGGGAAAATCTAAGATCATACATAGACTGGATAAGTATGCGAAGGAAAAGAAAACAAAAAGAAGTATGCGAAATAAAATAAAGTAGACGAATAAAATAACAGAGAAAGTAAAATTAAATGTATTAAAGTAAAAGTGTTGAAACGCGTAGAGATAAAAGATGTGAATTATATAATAACAGAAAGGAATATAAAATTTTGGCGACGAAAATGGAAAGTAATGTGTAATATTAAAATAAAATGGTCATGCCATTAAAATATATAGAGTAACAAAGTTATGGTGGAAAGGTGAGATAGTAGGGAAAAGGGCAATCGAATCAGAGGAAGAGCACAGAAGAGAGATGACAGAAAATTTGGAGTGAATATTTATACTAAAGAAATGATAGAAAAATGTAGCAATGAAACGCAAGAATGTGAAAAAGACGACAATAGCTAGACGATCCAGAAACTCATGCAAGAACAGGAAATGGGTTCGCGGATAGAGTAATAGTTCGTAAAAAAAAACAGAAAGGAACGATAGGTGGAACGTAGATTATTGGCATCAAATTGACTAGGCGATAAAAACATATAAAGATAGAACAAATAAAAATGGAATAGAAAGGATTAGAATGAAATGAAACGATAGAATAGATAGAATTATGACAGAAGTCAAAGGAATGGAGAGAGGAGGCGCAGAATAGAGAGAAATTGTACAGGGTAGGGGTTACAGAATCATGCAATTAAATAGGGTAGAAAATTATGACATTGAAATTCAACAGAGTAGAAAAGGTCGACACAGAGGATAAAAGCATGGGGATATGGGAAAAATTTCAAAGGAAATGAAAGAAATAGGGAAACTATCAGAGAGGAATGGAGTAGAACAGATAAGGCGATTAGGAATAAGAA
This sequence comes from Ischnura elegans, assembly GCF_921293095.1. Lineage (NCBI taxonomy): Eukaryota > Metazoa > Arthropoda > Insecta > Odonata > Coenagrionidae > Ischnura > Ischnura elegans. The sequence goes on along the minus strand of NC_060246.1, from coordinate 111,342,130 downwards.
GAAACAGAAACAAATGGTAAAAAGAAATAGACATAGATAGAACATAAGAAAGTAGGAAAGAAAGAAGTAGAAGGAAATTTGTCGTAGAATAAAAAAGATAGTGAAATATTTAGGAAAGAAGGTAGTACAGTGGAGAGAGATGGTGCAAAAGAAATAAAAATAGAAATAATTGCACTTAAATAATCGTATAATAGAATAGGACAAAAGAGGATGAGGAAAGGATACAATAGGGGAGTAAGGATTGGCAAAGAAGATAACAGGGACAGAATTGAAGTCGGAAAATTAAGGCGAAAAAATAAAATGGAAATAGTCTGGAAATAGAACATTTTCGTTTAGAAGTAAGTATCCCTCTATACAAAAGTAAGTCGTAAAATCAAGAGAGTAAGATGGAAAATAATGGAGAAGGAAAGAGAAGGCAAAAGTTCATGGGTTGATAAAAAGAAAAAAGGAACGATTGTAGAAAAGAATGAAAGTTTATAGCGATAGAGGTGAAGAAAATAGATACGCGAGGAAGACACATGCAATAAAAATGAAAAATGTTAAAAACAATAAAAAGAGTAGAGGAAAGGAGAAACAAAGACGATGAGGGATAAATGAGAAAGCAATGAAAGAAAGAAGGTAGAAATAGGGTGGTGGATGAGGGATACCAGCAAAGAAGGAAGAAAATAAATAGGGGTGAAAGACTCATGCATGGAATAAGGTAGGAAAAGGTAAGATAAGGTAGATGACGACAAAATACAACAGATGGAATATATCAACACTAAAGGACGGGGCTAGATGAAATAAAAAATAGTGTATAATGGAAAGGAGGAGATCATCACAGTGGAATAGCGCGAGAAAAAGATACCGGATTGAAAGATGGACTGAATAAAAAATAGAAAGGCTGCAGAGAAGAGGAAATATGCAAGGAGCGAAAAGAGAAAGAGGTACAGAGGAGAGAGAAACGAAATAAGTAAGAAGAATATTATACGAAGTTATTTAAAACATAGCAGAAAAATGCAAAACTAAAGAGAGGAATAGATTGATAAAGAATAGAAATGATAAAATTTCAAGAATTGGCATAATAGAACCAAAGGAAATGAGTGAAGGTAGTGGAATCAAGAGATATAGTGCGGAATATAGGAAAACAGAACATGTTAGGGATAGAAGAATCATGCAATAAAATAGAGTAGGAAAGTATGACGACATAATTGATTGGAGTAGAAAGGATCGACTCAGACGCTAATAGCCCAGTGAATTGGGAGAGAGTGGAAGGAGAAAGGAAAGGAAATGACAGTCGGAGAGGGAAGTGATAGAATAGATGAGGACAGGAATCAGAAAATAAAGAAAAAGAATTGGCTGGAATAACAAGTAAACATAAAGACGCGATAACAAAAAGAGATTGTCGGAATACAGGGTAAAAGTGTGGTGTAGAATCAAAGGAATATCCTCAATTTTTAGGTCTTGTATTACAATGCTTACGGATAAAGTACTTACTCCTCAATCATAAAATAATTCTATACACGTGAGAGTAAACTGGTAAAGTAAAGGGAAGAAAATATAAGGCTGAAGATTATAGATAGGTAATGAGAAATATATGGGAATATTGTAATAGAGGAGAGAAGGCTGTACTAGAAGAGATAAATAAAATAGATTTGCGCGGAAGAATCATGCAGTAAAGAAAGGTAATAAATAATAAATTTAAGAGGAAATGGTAAACGATACGATGAAATATACGATGAGGCACAGGTAAGATAGCAAGGAGAAAGAAACAGGGCTGCTGATGACGAGGATTAGCGAAGGAAGAAGAAATAGATTGGGACAGAATAATCATGCATGAATTAGGGAGGCTAGTAAATTACGACGGTAGAATAAAACAGAGTGGAATAGCTCAATAATGAGGACTAGATTGAGGAGAGGTGGAAAATAAAAGAAACGAGGGAAGAAATCAAAAGCAGAGAAATAGCGCGGAAGGATTAGAATGGATTGAAAGATGGAGAAGAGAGAAAAATAGTGGGAAAGTCAGTAGAAAACAAGAAACATGCAGGAAAAGAGAAAGATGTAGAAAGGGAAAGAACACAGGAATAGTGAAAGAGGACACGAAATTATCGAACAGTAGAGAAGTTAATCGTAAAAACAAATAGCGCGACGGAGCGGATAGAATAGAAATGATACAACTTCAGGAAATAACGTAATGGTAACTAAAAAGTGTGAACGAAATGGAAGAAAAGGTAGAGGAACCGAGAGAGAAAGCGCGGAATAGATGAAAATAGTACAGATTAGGAGTTGAAGAATCATGCAGTAAAGAAAGGTAATAAATAATAAATTTAAGAGGAAATGGTAAACGATACGATGAAATATACGATGAGGCACAGGTAAGATAGCAAGGAGAAAGAAACAGGGCTGCTGATGACGAGGATTAGAGAAGGAAGAAGAAATAGATTGGGACAGAATAATCATGCATGAATTAGGGAGGCTAGTAAATTACGACGGTAGAATAAAACAGAGTGGAATAGCTCAATAATGAGGACTAGATTGAGGAGAGGTGGAAAATAAAAGAAACGAGGGAAGAAATCAAAAGCAGAGAAATAGCGCGGAAGGATTAGAACGGATTGAAAGATGGAGAAGAGAGAAAAATAGTGGGAAAGTCAGTAGAAAACAAGAAACATGCAGGAAAAGAGAAAGATGTAGAAAGGGAAAGAACACAGGAATAGTGAAAGAGGACACGAAATTATCGAACAGTAGAGAAGTTAATCGTAAAAACAAATAGCGCGACGGAGCGGATAGAATAGAAATGATACAACTTCAGGAAATAACGTAATGGTAACTAAAAAGTGTAAACGAAATGGAAGAAAAGGTAGAGGAACTGAGAGAGAAAGCGCGGAATAGATGAAAATAGTACAGATTAGGAGTTGAAGAATCACGCAGTAAAAGAAAGTACAAAAGTAAGAAGACGGAATACAACAGAGTGGAAAAGATTACAGCAAAAATATTGAAGAAAATAAAAAGTTTAAGGAGCAGATCGAAGAAAGGGTAGAGAGGGAAGTAATGTGAAAAAAGTAAGAGAATAAACGAAATTACCTAACAGCAGAAATCAAAAAGCAAAAGTAAAGATATTTATAGGCTAAAAAGAATAGAAATAATAAAAGTTACGGATGAAGTATAATTGAATAAAAAGAAAATAGAAAAGGAATAGAGGAAAATGAAGTGGAATCGAGAGAGGAAGAGCAGAAAAGAGGAAAATAAAAACAGGGAAAGGGTGAAAGATCATGCAAAACAAAGTGTGAAGAAAAGTATGGCCATAGAGTCAACAGAAGAGGAAATATCGACGGGAAGCCACGCGGGATGGAAAAGAAGAACTCGGACATAAAAGAATATGGCGTGAAAAGTGATAAAGAGAACAGTTCGGCGTTGAAGAATCATGCAGAGAAGTCGGTAAGGATAGAAGAGGGGTAGAACGTAAGAGAATAGAGAGAATAACACACAGGTTCACTATATATGACGCGAAAATAATGTATTAATGTGAATTGAAAATGTATGAGTGGAAGTGAATGTAAAAGAGGAAGGGAGGTAAAGAGTAGAGTAGAGAATACAAGGCGGGATGTATACACGGAAGAATGTCAAGTGCACGGAGGGAACGAGAAAAGGTTCGTCAGAGCGAAAGAAAACCGTAGCAAAGAAGAAAGAGAAGAGAACAGAGAAAAATAATCATGCATGAAACAGTGTAGTTAAAGACGAGGATAGAATAAAACAGAGTAGAGTAGATCAATAGTGCGGAAGAGAACTAGAAGACGTGGAAAAAAATGTCAGAAGAAAGCAAGGAGGAAACACGATGAAGCGGTATACCGTGAAATAAGAACCGTATTGGAAGTAGGATAGAACGAATAATTGAGAGAAAGATTTTTGAGAGGAATAAAAGTAAAAAGAAGAAGATGTATAGGGGAAAGAACACGAAAAGAGTAAAAGAGAACACGAAAGTACAGAAGAATGGTGTAGAAACTTATATAATCAAGTACAGTGACAGAATGAAAAAGAATAGAAATAATATCCCGTATTCTGGATTTAGCATAATAGAACCTAAAACGATGTAAAAGAAATGGGAGAAAAAGTAGAGGAATAGAAAGAGAAGAAATAGGTAATAGAGGAAAGAAAAACAAATTAGGTGTTGAAAAACCATGCAAGAAAAAAAGGATAGAAAAGTAGGAGGATAGAATACCACAAGGTGGAAAATATCGACGCAGAGAGTAAGAATTTTGCGACCTGGAATGGAATAGAACTTAAAAATTGTTAGGAAAAAGGAGAGAGAGAACAGTTTGGGTCTGAAGAGTCGTGCAGTGAAATAGGGAAGGCAAAGGTTAGGATATATATTTATGTGAAAGTGTAAAAAAGGCCAGAGGGGAATTTCACAGAAAAGAACGAGCAAATGTGTGTTACTTGGAAATGCGTGCAAAAGTAAAGAAAGGGGTGGGATAGGGAAAGAGTGGAACAGAGGTATGAAGTACAGATTGGAGAAACGATGCGGAAGAATCTCAAGTGAAAGGAGGGAAAGAGAAGATCACACAGTTCGTCAGAAGGAAGTGAAGAACACTATATCGAGCCAGGAAAAACACATTGAGGATGAAGAATCATGCTTGTAGTAGGTTGGGAAAGAATGAGGATTTGAGGCAATAGATAGGAAAAGATTCACTGTGAATCCAAGAACTAGTAGATAGGGAAAATGGGGTCAAAAGGTATGAAGGAAACATGATAAAGAATAATTGCGCGTAAGAAAAAGACCGGACAGTAAGATGGAGAGGACAGAAAATAGAGGGAAAGGCAATACAGAAGGTGAAATCTGAAAGGAGCAAAAGGAGGAAGACATTGAGGCAGAAAGGACACGAAAAAGTAAATGAGAACACGATTATCGAACAGAAGTGAAAAAAATCGTAAAATAAAGATAGTGACAGAGTGAAAAAGAATAGAAATCATAGAAATCCAGGATATAGCATAATTGAACTTTTAGTAAAGAAAAGGAAATGGGAGAAAAAGGTTCTGGAATCGAGAGAGAAAACACAGAATAGAGGGAAATAGAACAGATTAGGAGTTGAAGACTCATGCAGTAAAAGAAAGTACATAAATATGAAGACAGAAAACGAGAGGGTGGAAAAGATAACAGCAAAATACTGAAGAGATGAAAATAGTATTAGGGGTTGAAGAATAGTGGAATAAAACAGGGAGGGAAAATATGATGATAGTATATAGCAGGGTAGAAGAGATTGAAACCGACAGTAAGATTGGTGCAACGTGGAATGGAAAAAACAAAAAAAATAATTATTATAAAAGAATATTGCGCGATAAGAGAGACAGGAAACAGTTTGACGCGGAAGAATCGTGCGGAGGGAATGAAAATGTAAGGACGGTTGGTGATGAAGTAGAAAACTCAGCACAAAAATTGTGTAAAAATGCCTGGAAAATGTGTAAAATGAAAAAAATAAATAGTTTTGTAGTGAAGAATCATGCAGTGAAATGGGAAAGGTAAAATCAGTGTCGAATGTGATAAAGTGTAAAGGCCAACGCAAAAGTTATCGGTAATTTACGTGTAAATTCTGTGCAAATGTTTACACAATGTAAATATATGTAGAACAGTATGTAAGGGAAAAAGTGTAACAGAGATATTAAATACAGTTTGGAGAATCGTCGTCGCAGATGCCAAATGAAGGGTAGGATAGAGAGAGATTTCGTGGCTAGTCAGAGTGAAGAGAAGGATAGTGTCAACAGGACAGATGCGTCTTGAATGGGATTAAAGAAAGGGATAGAGAATAGGTTAGAGAGCCAAAAAGAGGGGAATGATATACAGATGGATATAGGGATGAAAGGAGAAAGATTAAAGAGATAAGAAATAATAGTAATAATAAATAGTAAAAGTAGGAGAGACAAAGAGAGTAGACTCAAAAATACGCATTAAAAAGGTTTTAATTTACGAATTAACTTATAGTGCTGCTAAGTAAAATAAAATAAGATCTTTTTAGGTATAATAAATTAACGATCGAAAGGGGTTTTTATAAAAAATATAATAAATTAGACACCATGCATAAATAAAAGAAAAAAATATGAGAAGCTAGTATGACAGAGTGGAAAAATAAACACGAAATATGAAAGGGAGAAAGAAGTGATAATTAAAAAAATGAAAGAAAGAGAAAATAAGGAATTTGGGAGTACGGTGGTAAATAGAGGGAGAGAATAAAAGAGAAACAGAAAAGTTTGTGTGAAAGATCGTAGGACAGAGTATTGTGTATGAGGATCACGTAGAAGAGAAGATGGGAAAAGAATACGAAGAGCATTGGAGATAGAAGTAGAACATTGGACGGCGGAAAAAATTGTAGGGTGTAGTTTAGAATCGGAGGTAGCGAAAATAAATTAATAAAAAAAGAACATTTCTGTCTAAGGTACTAAAAACGAGAACATAAAAAAGTCATAGTGAATCTTATACTAACGGTCTATGAGTGCTGATAGAAATACGAAAGCAAGACGCTAAATATGTACATAGAATGAATACGAAGGGAAGAAATAAGAAACACAGAGTAGCTAAGGATATTGGATCAGAGATCAACGCGGAAGAATCATAAAATAAAATAATTTTTTAGGGCACAATTTCCAGCGTAATAGACGAATTGATAATAAAATATTAAGATTAACGGGAAGAATTGTATCATATGAAAAACGACGCAATATATCCGAGATACGTATGATAGAAAAGGATGGAACATGCAGAAAAAATAAACTAGGAAGGAATAATCATGAAAGATTAAATGGAAAGGATGAAATAAAAGATATTGAAACGCGTTAAATAAATTAGGTCTGCGTAGAAAAAATAGAAAAAAAAGGCCGAGAAAGAAATATAGATTCAGAACAAAGAGTTTATGAAAATAGAAGAATAGGATGAGGTAGGAGCGATTGTAGTTGGCTAGATAAGGATTGGGAAGAAGAATGAAGAAAGAGAAATAAATGGGTAAGTGTTGTATAATGATGTAAGTGTTGTAATTGAGAAAGAGGTGTAAATTGAATAGAGAAAAATTATTTAAAGATAATAATCTAGTCAGAAAGCGAGCGGAGGTAGTGAAGCGAAATAAAATATAAAATCAAGGAAAAAATAAATAAAAACAGATAAAATAAGTATTCATAAAAGAGCACGAAAAGAGTATCGTTGGAATAGAAAAGGGAATAATGACCATGCACAGTTATGAAAATAAATGGAAAAAGGGAAAAATAGGAGGAAATGATGAAGTAGAAGGAAAAGGAAAGAAAAACATTTAGTTTCCGTAGAAGAACTAGAAAACATGGATAGGAGAAGTAACGTAAGAGATAAGATAACAGAAAAAATAACATAAAAGAAAGATAGGGTAGAAAACAATTAGAAAGAAGAAAGTAGAATAGGGAGAGATAGAACGCATAGTCAGATAGTAAAGAGTAGGACACAATACAAAAGAATGACGAGTTATTGGGTTGAACATTGTGTAGCAAAGGAGAAGAATTGTGAAACATGCTTTTTTATAAATCACATCATAATCAGAAAAGAGTTGAAAAGAGTACGGAGAAAAGAAGACGAGAGAACAGCAGTGACTGTCGTGAAATATAGCGCGGTGGATGGCGTGTATATTGGACAAAATAGTGTAGTGTACAATACGATACAAAAGAAACGTAATAAGGGAAACGGAATTGAAATAAAATTTGTACGTGATGTCTAGTCGAATAGAAAAAAACTATTGAATATTGATTTTAAGATTATAAACTAGTGAGTATATGGTCAAAGGAGAAAACATCTTAGTTTCAGTCAAAGAAACAGGAAACATGAAAAGGTAGAAAAAAAGGAAGTGGAATAGAGGGAGAGGGAAAGAGAGAGGGAAAGAGAGAGCGACAGAGAGAGAGAGAGAGTGAGAGAGAGAGAGTGAGAGAGAGAGAGGGGGAGAGAGAGAGGGGGAGAGAGAGAGAGGGAGAGAGACGGAGAGAGAGAGAGAGCGAGAGATAGGAGACACAGAAAGATAGTAAAGAGTAGAACACAATGCAGAAGGATGAAGAGTCGTTAAGTAGGAAACGTCGAGATAATAGAGTATAAAAAAATTATAATGCACATAAGAACAATTGTACACTGTGTGGTAGATTGCGTGTGTAATAGAAAGAGTGTTTCTGTGTAGAAAACGAATAAATAGAGAAGGAGAAAGAGAAATAAACGTGTGGGTGTGGGAGTGTGAGTGAATACAAAAAAATAAGGTGAAAAATATAAAATACATGCGTTGATAAGAAGAAAGTGAATTAAAATCGGGAAAGTGATTCAGCATAATGTAAGTGTGCTGGTTAAGTGGTGCTTGTAAAATAGAGTAAATCTGTCGAAAAAAATAAGAGAGTCGCAAAGAGAGCGCGGATAATAGAATAAATACAATGTCAATACTAGGAAAAAATAGAATAGAATAGAGAAGACAGATAATATAAAAAAGCATAGGGAAAGATAGTGAATGAAAAAACAGAAAAGATTGTACATGCATAGTGAAGAGGACATATCAAAACAAAAGGGAAAGAAACAAAAAAACAAGTTTAGGCTAAAAAAAGAAAAAAGAAATGAATGATAGTGAAAGGAGAGAACAGAAAACGAGGAAAATCAGGAAATAATAGAAAAGATAAGAAAGAGAGATAATAAAGAAAGCAGCATCAGCACAGAATCTGCCGTAAAATATTGCGTGGTAGATGGTGTGCGTTTTGGCGAGAGTAACGTAGTGTAAAATACCTACAGTATAAAATAAATATACAATGGAAAATAAATTGAAAAAAATGGGTAGGTGTTGTCTAGCTTAATAAAAGATAACTGTTGAATAAGTATTGATATAAATATTATAAACTAGTCTGAACGGAGATCGCGGTATGTTGTATAATAGATTCTGTGTTTTATAGAAAGAGTGGTGTAGTATACAAAGCGATACAAAATATATGTGTGGAGAAAAGGAAAGTGAGTGGACAGAAATGTAGAAAAACGGAAAAAAAGATCAAAAGGAGAAAACAAAAAGAACATGCATAATGAAGAAAAAATGACGGAAGAAAAGGGAAAGTAAAGAGAATTCGCGAACGAACCGTATAATAAAAGGAGAGGAAATAATATGGTCGAAGACAAAGGAGAGAAAGGAGAAATCGTAATTTTAGTTAGAATTAGAAAACATGGAAAGGGTAGAAGAGAAGGAAATGGGATAGAGAGAGATGGAAATGTATAGAAATGTAGTAAAGAGACACAATACAGAAGGATGAAGACTGGTGAAGAAGGAAACGTTGAGATAAAAGGATGCAATAGTAAAAAATAAATAAATAATATTGAAACCACAGAAGCAATTAAGGACTTGAAATATTTTACTCAGGAACGATTGTAATTTATAATGAAATTGGGAAAAAATTAATTAGACACTGAATTATCTATTTTAAGAGAGCAATGATACAGATTACACTGGATAGAAAAAATACAGGAAAAGGAGAAAACAGAAAAAGACGAAACAAGACAGGGTAGAGAAGAATGGAGAAGAAAACAGAAAACGTCAGAATCTTTCGAGAAATATTACCGATAGCGAGCATTATGGAAGGAGTCGAATAGTTAAATTAACAACGCAAAAATAATTCATATAGAAGAAGAAAGGGATACACGTTGGGTAACTAATTTAGTATGATGGTATGATGGATCGGATAGGGTAAAACTGTTGAATTAATTTAAAATAATTAGAATGAGGGCTCGGTTAACGGAGAGAAATAAAATGTAGCAACACGGAAAAATAAATCAAGACAGAATATAATAAGAAAGAAAAAGTAATGGGGCAAGAAGGAAGTGTAATAGAGAGATATAGAAAGTATTGACAGATAGTAAAGGAACAGAAAGATTGTACGAAAAAAAAATTTCACATTGTGTGGTAGATTGCGAAAGAGTGTTGTTATGTGGAAAACGAACAAATAGAGAAGAAGAAAGAGAAATAAACGTGCAATGTGAATGTAAGATGTATGAGTAGAATGGAGTTAAATATTGCGTGGTGGATAGCTTTCGTTGTTGGATGCGTGGTTGACGGATAAAGAACGAGTCCGAAAGAGATATTGGCTCGAAATAAATTATGAAACACGGGAAATACATATCGCAGTAGAAAAAAAATAATAGAGAAGAATAAAAATATATAGGGAATCACAGGAAAAGAGAAGAATAAAAAGATTGTGCATGCATAATGAGGAAGAAAATAACGAAACGAAAAGGATAGGAAAGATAGATGGATGCCATAAAATCATGCAAAAAAATGAGAGCGAAAGATACGATAGTGGAAGGGTGAGTAGAAATGTAGAATAGATTTCAGTTTTTTTTATTGGATAAAATAGGAAAGGGTTGAAATGAAGAGATTATAATAGAGATAAAGACATAAATAGAAAGGGTAAAGAGAAAGAGAGGAAAATAAGAGCATTGAAAAGATATGCATGCATTCTGAACAAGAAAAAAACGAAACTAAGGAGTAAAAGAAAACAAATACTGGGATCATGCAATAAAATAAGAGAAAATGATACTATTGTCGAATTAATTGACTGAAAATGAGTGAAAGGAAAAGAAATAATGAATTTTCGGGATTTGGCGTAATGGAACCCACAGAGATATACAAGGAATGGGATTAAAGGTAGAGGAATAGGAAGATAAAGAACGGAATGGAGGAAAATAGACTAGATTAGGAGATGAAGAAACATGCAATAAAATAAGGAAGGAAGAATGGGAGGATAGAATAAAAAAAGTTAGAAGATATCAACTCGCCGAGTAAAATGTTGCGATCTGGATTGGAATAGAACTTAAATATAATTGGGATATACGAGTATTGTACGAGAAAAGTAAGAAAATAATTTGGGCCTGAAGAATCATGCAGTGAAATAGGTAAAGCAATGGTTAGATAGAATGTAAAGGTTTAAAAACAGCTGACGGAGAATCTCAAAGAGAAGAATGTGGAAAACGTGTCAAATGGAATGGGAAAATACGCTGTGTCGAAACGCGTGTAAAAGGAAAGAAAGAGGTGGGAGTTAACCATGCAATAAGGCGAGAGGAAACGATAGCTTTATTAACAGATAACCTTAATGAGTAGTTCGCAAGTTTTACCTTTGCATGAATGTGGTAGTATAATATGTTAGTATGCGTAACGTTTTTTGTACCATGTGGAGTACATGTGGGAATACTGTTGCATGGTGCGTCCTGGTGATTTGATCCCCCCCTCCCAAACATCCTACAGGTGGCTCGCAGGGTATTATGTAGGTCTAGATGTAGATGCAGATACTGTAAAAGGCAGATGGGAAACATCTTAGTTTCAGTTAAAAATATAAAAACACAGAAAAGGGCTTGGAGGGAGGAAGTGTAATAGAGATACATAGAAAGCATAGACAGATAGTAAAGTAACAGAAAGACTGCACGTAGAAAGGATTTTTAATTGTGTGGTAGATTGCACAGGCAATAGACAGAGTGATGCAGTGTAGAAAACGAATAAATAGAGAAGAAAGTGAAATAAATTGGATGAGTGATGTTGTCTGAATGATGAGAGGTGAATTGTCTGAATGTTGTATAAGTCGAATAGAGTTGAAATATTGTTGAGAACAAGTCAGAAAGAGATAGTGGACCGAAGCAAATTAAAGATCACGGTAAATACTGATTACATAAGAAAAAACAATAGAGAAGAATAAAAATAAAGGAAATCATAGGAAAAGACAAAAATTAAAAGAATGTACATGCATAATGAAGAAGAAAATAAAGAAAAAGGGGACAAGAAAGACAGATTTATATCATACAATCATGCAATAAAATAGGAGGGAAAGATGCTGTGGAATAAGGGAGAATAGTATGGGCTTAAGATTTTAAAAATTAGATAACGTAGGAATGGGTCTAAAGAAAGAGATTAGAATTAAGATAAGTAAATGAACAAAGATTTAAAACAGAGAACAAAAATTTGGATTCATGCAACATTGAGTGAAAGAGGAAGGAATAATGAAATGATGCAGCGGGAAGGATGTCACAAGAGACCATGTTAACGTATCTTTAATGCAGCTTCGGAGGAATGTTGTGGTCGGGAAGAAAAAAAGTGGGTAAACATAGAATATAGATTGAAAAACAAAAGATGGAAGGACAAGATACTCAGTAAGATACTTAGAAAGCAAGTTACTAAGAGACAGGGAGAATATGGTGTAGAAGGACGTTGAAAATTAAGAATTTGAGAAAGGAAAGTGAAATTGGTAGAGGTAGAATATAGATAAATAGAGTACAGTGGAAAGGAGAGGGAAAAAGATTAGATGCCAAGGAGGATTTTATAAACTTGAAAATATGATAGGCATAGAATGAAATCAAGTAGAAAATAGCAGAAAATACAATACAGAAGAGATAAGATATTGTAGAGAGAAATGAGGAGAGGAAGGCATAGCACGTGGAAGAAAAGATTGTTGGATAGTAGTGGGAGAAAGGAGTGTAGGTACTGGTAAAAGTAAGAAAAATATTGAAAATACTTATAAATATAAAAAAATTAAAAACATCTAAAAGTAGCAATTAAAGAATATTTTTTTACGCTGGAACGCTTGTACTTTACATTAAAATAAAAAAGAATCATCATAGAGAACGATGATGAAATTTTTGTGGGGTAGTAAAAATGACGGGAACTACAACAAAAGGAGAGAAGAGAAAAAGTCGAATAAAAACACAGGGTAGAGAGGAATGGAGAGGAAGACAGAAAGTTTCAGAAATTCCTGAAAAGCATTTCAGAAATTGTATCATGCAATGAAGTAACTAAATTCAAATACTTTAAAGCAGAAAGAAATTACTTCAAAAACGTGAAAGATAAGGAAATGGGATAGACACACAGGGGGAGGAAGGGTGAAAAAACGAAAAACGGGAAGTAAGGTACAACTAAATGTAGCGTAGAAAGGGAATAGAAATGTGGTAAAGAGTGAAATATTATAATTTCGTGGCGCAGTGAAAAAGAGCGGGAAGAAGATTAGACGCCAAGGAGGATTCAATAAACTTGAAAATATGATAGAGATAGAATGATATGAAGTAGAAAATACAATACAGAAGATGATAAGATATGGTAGAGAGAAAGAAAAGAGGCGAAGGCATGAAGGCATGTGGAAGAATGGAAAGAACCAGAAAGAAACAGGAGAGATGGACTGAATAGCGTGGAATAGTATTACAGTAGAGTTACGGGGTATCACAGTGCAGCGCAGTTTCATGTTATGATGTGTATAGGGAATTGAAGAGTAAGGAAGAGAGTAGAACACAGCGTAAGGGTGAAAACATTGCGTAGAAAAGAAAATGAACGTGCTGAGTGTAGTTGTATAGATTTAAGTACGATTGAAGGCTATGTTGTAAGCACATCTAAGACTGAATATAAAATAACAAAATATTTAGTGTGAAGAACTGGTAAAGGAGCAGTAACAGATAATAAAATAGTAAATAAATGAACAAATTTAATACATGCATATAAAGAGAAAAAAAGTTAGAGAGGAATGGCAAAGATTATAGCCTGGTAAAGAAGAATGATAGAAGAGAAAAAAATACAATAGGTTGGAGCTTGAAAAAGTAAAGGATCGAAGGTATAAAAAATCTCAGGAAAGTTTGAAACAAAGTAGATCATGCAATAGAAAGTTGAGCAAAAAAAATTCACAAAAATATGGAAGAGGGTAGAGACAATAGTACAGGGTTGAGGAAAATGGAACCTTTCGACTGGCAAAGGAGGATTTGGTTGAGGTCGAGGACAAAAGGTCGGTCCAGTTTCAAGTATAGTTGCGTAAGAAAAGTGAAAGATAAAGAGGGGTAGTTTCGCAAGGGAGTAGAAAAGAGTTACGGAAACAAAACAGGGTATAAAAATGAAACACGGGAGGAGAGTGGAATTGGCGTAGCGGAAAACAAAGTATGAAAAAGTAATTGATAGATATACAAATAGGATATTCATACTTGTACAGATTAAAAAGAAAGTAAGAATAAAAATGAAATGAGCAGGTGGAGGTGACTATCTACCTAAAAGGTAAATTAAAAAACGTAGAGTACATGAAATATATAATATTTGAAATGAGAAAGAAATATTTTTGCAACCTAGAGAAGAATAACACGGGAGAAAAAAATATGTATAAACCAGAGTCATGCACAAAAAGAGGAAAACAACATAAGAATAGCAAGTTATAAACAAGAAAATCCGACTCTAAGGTTATAGTTTCGTAGATATTGAAGATGTTCGGAAATAGGGATGAGAAAAGGCATATAAAGGAGTAAAGAGAAGATAAAAGAAGTTGACAGATTGAGGTAAAAATTCGCGGTATTAGGACGGTAGAGAACATAAAAGAGAATGAAGGGCTAAGATATAAATAGAAGAGCTTAGTTGTTGAAGAATTAGATATGAATAAGGTACAAAAATATTAAGACAAATTAATAGAATGAAAATAATTAATACATACAAAATGAGTATGTATACAAAGGAATAGAAACAGAGTAAAAAAGGCTGTTGAAATTCCAAAAATAAATTAAAAATAAGATAATAAAATTTTGTCTTCGTATAATGAAAAAAACTATTAAGGGATTAGGAAAAAAGAGGAAGCCATAAGAAGAAAGGAAATATGTGGACGAAGTGTAGAAGAAATATGCAATAAATCTGAAGGGATGAGGATCGAATAAAATAGAAAAGAAGGATTCAATATAGCTGATGAACATTTGGTGATAAGGAAAAGATCCGGAAAAGCAAAAAATATAGTGGTAGTAAAGTAAAGAAAAAAATAAAACTGGAATTATAAACTATGAGAGCTGAGCGCCAGTCATGAAAACACTTTAGGAGATTATGGTTAGTGTAAAGGTATATAGTGAAAAAGTTCAAGTAAAGACGGAAGTAGAGAAGGAAAAAGACTTGAAAAAAAGATGGCAGAGAGGGTAGTAGAATGAAGTAGAAGTATATAGAAGTATGTAGAAGTAAAGTGAAGTAGAAGAAGAAATAGTAGTATTTCAGAAGAGAGAGTAAATAGGTAAAGCAAAGATCAGAGAATATGGAGAACAAAATAAAGACACAACGCGTAAGAGAGAGACGGAGAGAGAAAGAAAGAATAGAGGACGGAAAAGAGTGAGAAAGAGGAAGAGAACAGTTTGTCAGTGAAAAATCATGCGGTAAAATAGGAGAGCAAAGAAATAGGATAGAATATAATGGAGTAGAAAAGATGAACGCGGAAAAATATAACAGGTAAGAGAATTTTTTGCTTCATTGGGCGAAAATGAAAATTATAATAACTTTTTATACTCTCTTAGTGATGATGAAAGTAATTGGAGGAGTGGAAAACAACGGAGTGGTGAAGAAAGCCGCAAAGTATATATAAACTGAGAATAAAATAGAACTGAGAGGAACATAATGTACAGCAAATTAGAGGAAGTGATTAGAATGGAAAAATTTTATATGAGAAGAAAGAAGGAAGTGGAGCATTTCTAGATGGAGTTATAGAATATAGTTCATAATTTTAAAAAGAAATAAAAATAATAAAAATGAAAAAAAAGGGTCGCGAGATAGAATACCTAATGAGAAATAAAACAGAAAAATATCAGAACAAAGTATTATAACAATAAAAGAAGGAAGTAGTAGACGATTTCTTCGTAGGTAGAAAATAATTTTATAAAATTAAGGAGACAGAAAAAAGGCAAAGATATAGATTTTAAGAAGAGAAAAGGTGTTGAAGAGGCATGCAATAAATAGATAAAGAAAAGTTTCAGTTAGAGTATAAAGGATAATTACGTACATTAAAGACAAGGGAAAAAGGTCGGAAAATCAGAATACAATGCAGTGGTAAAGAAAGGAATAAAATATAAACAAAGAATAAGTAGACCAGAACGGAAAATAGTGTACTGTTTCAGAAGCGAGAAGAACAGAGTAGAAGAGTCATGCAATAAATAAAAAGAAAAAGAACGGGAAAGAATGGAAGAGAATAGTAGGGATTGACACTCTGTAATAGCTTTTAAACACGGAAATAAAGATGAAATTAGGAAATAGGACGGAATTGGAATAAATAAGAAAGAAAATAAAACACAAACAGATGGGTAACGAATCAAAAAAGAAGTAAAGAGAAATGTTTTGCTTCATTGGGCGGAAAATAATGTGAAAGAGTCAGAAAAGAAGACAATGGAAGTGACGGTAGATATATTGGATAGGGTAATAGGAGTAGCCTTGGGTATAAGACTCATGCAATACGATAAAAAAGTGACAAAAAAGTAAAATTAATGGAAAACATTAACCTAGGTGTTCACGCCTATGTAATCGGGAATATTGTGATCACAGCAGGAAAATAGAGGGAAAGAATGAAAATGTAGAACACTGTAGGAAAAGAGATGAAACGGAAAATAGATAATTTTCCAAATACGTAGCGGAAAAGAAATAAACTGATTGGTGTAAAAACATGCAATAAATAAAGTAGAAAAGAATCAAGGTGTAAAATATAACGGAAAAAACACTTTTATTTCACCTTATAACTTTACTTTAATACTTTATAACACACACATAAAATAATTTACAGGAAAAACAGAGAAGAGAAACACAGGAAATAAAAGATAGAAAAACAAGAAATAAAACATATAAAAGATGAGAATTAAGTACAATAATTAAAAAAGAGGAAGTAGAAGAATTTGGATAGAAAAATAATGTTTTTAATATGGGAAAAAGAAAGTGGCACATATACAGATATTTTTGAATAGAGAAGGTATTGAAGAAGCATGCAATAAATTTGAAAAGAAAAGATAAGGATAAAGTATAAAAGATAATTACATTTGATAATATTATATGTGGAGACTAATGTGTAGTGCGAAAAAAAAGACTAGCGATGACGCGGAGGATAATAAAGTAAGATGCAGTGGAGGGTAGGCGGGAAACAAAAAAGTCACAGAACATGAAAGAAAATAAGAAATAAGAACAGATAGAAGAAAGCTGGGTGATAGAAGATGGAAATGGAGCAAAATAGAACAGGAAATATTATTAGCTTGGGATAGAGAAAGATAGAACAATAAAAATCTCAGCAGCAGATGAATACGCAGATCGGAAAAGAATGTAACAGAACAGGGAAAAAGAATATGGAAAATAAAATAAAGGTAATACGCGTAAGAGAGAGAGAGAGTAAGAGAGAGAGAGAGAAAGACGGAGACAGAGAGAAAGAATAAAGGAAGGGAGATAGTGAGAAAAAGAAACAGAACATATTTCCATTGAAGAATCATGCAATAAATAGGGGAGCAAAGGAATATGATAGAATATAATAGAGTAGAAAAGATGGACACGAAAAAACAGTACACATAAATTGGTAAGGTGAGAGGAAAAGAAGAAAGGAAGCGATATGGGAGAGGGAAATTTGGAAGAGAAAATAAAATTGGAACAGAAGGAATTCAAGACCACTATGCTGGATATCAAAGGTGGAAGAAATGGCAAATAAATTATACTCTACAATTAGGGAAAGAGTACTTAAAAATAGATGGACAGGTGAATAGAGAGGATTTAAGACTAGTTGATACGTATTTTTACATATTGTAATAAAAAAGTAAGAAGAATATGAGGAAAGTAGTTGAGGAATAGAAAGATATGGCGAGAAAGAGCGATAGGAATAGAATACTGTGTCGTCGAAGGATGACGCAGTAAAATAGGAGAGTAAAGAATGAGAGAAGAATGAAATTGAATGGAAAAGATAATAAAGAAAGTTATTTTTAGAACGTAAAATGGAAGTGAGTGATAAAAAGAAGGATAGAAGGAAGCCGCGAGAGAGAGAAAATGATAGAATCAGAAAGAAAGAAAACAGATCAAAAAATGTACATGAAAGAATTGCAAGTTGAAGAGAGAAAATACGAGATAATTTTTCGTTTCTCAGTTAAAATTAATCGAATCGCGGGTAAATAAAGTGAAGAGCGGCAAAAAATTGAGCGAAAATTATAGGAAAAATATGAGCAAAGAAAATGAAAGAGATAAAAGGTTCAGCGTACAATGTGGTAAGGCGCAAAATTTAGAAATGATTAGAAAAGGTCAGCACAGAAGAACAAGTATGCTAATGCAGATTGAAAAAAAAGGAAAAAATTTATGGAGAATGAACGATTAGAGACAAATAGGGAGGAAAAGAGAGGAAGAAAAGAGATTAGAAAATGAGAATGGAACATCAGACAGTTTGGACAAAGGAAAAGAAAAATGAGCTAGTATTTTATTCGCATAAAATAAACATAAATCATTATCGATGATTTTTTTAAATTTGTGGCTATTATGGTTGTCGGCTATAATAGACAATAGGCTAGCTTCTCGAGCCAACTGAAGCTAGCCTAACTATCCAAAATATACCAGTCTCTAACGGAGACTATTGGCCTTCTTTGGAGAGGCCATTACCATCGCACTTTCTAGCTAGTAGCCAGCGTCGAGTGAGGATGGGAAAGTCGCCCAAGTGAAGAGATTAACTTCTCTTCAAAAAGGAACGAATAAATCAAGTTTTATAGGCATTGAGACACTGCTTCATCGCTAAGAATCAATTAAGAGACAAATTATTCATTAAAAAAGGTAAATAAGACCTTTTTTGGCTCGTTTTCCGACACGCGAGAAGTCCCTCCACAACTACAATTAGGCACTCCACAACACTACAGTGGTTGTGGGGTATTACATTGGATTTTACATCCAAATTGTAGTGCGGGTGAATGAACAACGCTGGAAATTGTTATATGACCCTCTCAAGGGACCTGCACTCCATATCGTGGGAGCGGTTCTCACCTGCGTCCCCGAATGGTCAACCTGACCACATCAAAGCTGATTGGAGCAACAAAATTTACTGACGATCAATGTGGTTTACCTATCTTTCTAAAGCTATTGATAATTTTATGGCTGCATAGCGTTGCAAAAGACCATCCTATTTATAGCAGAGCTTAACAAAAGACAAATATCAAACCATAGAACAGTGGATTAATAAGAAAGGTTTAAGAAAACATGCAAGTTCAGAAAATGAGTAAGGCAGGTCACAGGAAAAAGAAAACGAGTCCACACAAAAAGATAAAAAGAGGGGAGTAACGAGGAGAAGAGAAAGAAAATTAAACTGACAAGATAGAGAGAAAGGCAAAGTTTATGAATGGAAATAAAACATCGAAAAAGAGAGAAAAAGAAAGGGAAAATGAGTTTGGAAACGAATAGTACACATTAACACAAAATAGCACAGAAAAGAGATAAATTTAAAAACAGCTAAGAGGAGAGAAAAAAACTGGGAAATAAAATGAGAGAAACAAGGAGAAAGATGAGAGGATTTAAATGTTTAAAAAAGAAATCGCGGAAGAGAACGCGAGAATCTTGCAGAACCTGGCGAAAGGAAGAGTAAATTTCCTTCCGCAACGAAGGGATAAAATCACGTTGATCACGTAATAAGCAAATATTTCATTGCCCCTTCCTGCTAAAAATCTAGCTGATTCCTTCCTGCTAAAAACTGACGAGTAATTCATTAACAGCATCTTCCAACTTTCGATTTCGGCACTTGGGGAAGTTCATCCTTAGCGACTACACACGGCACTTGATTACACTCCACTGGTGGTAATATTTGAAAATGGATTTCATATCCTATGTGGCAGTGGAGACAAATAATGCTGGAAATGGTTTGTTATGTCCTTTACAGGGCAATATAAATCAAGTCCTAGGAGCGGTTCTCACCAGCATCCCAGAACGGTCAGAACGAAGCTGACCACATCAAACCCATCGGTGCGGCGAATTAGCTTGTGATCAATTTGGTTTTATTGGCCTGATACATGGATACATGTGTGGGTGAGCGAACAACGCTGTAAATTGCTTATTACGCCCTCTAAAGGAACCTGTACACCACATCGTGGGAGCGGTTCTCACCTGCATCCCCGAATGGTCAACCAAACCACATCAAAGCCCATCGGAGCAACAAAATTTGCTAGCAATCAATGTGGTTTACTAGGCTTTGATTCCAAACCTATTAATAATTCCGATAACATGTTTTTATGTCTCCGTCGAGTAACTTCACAAAAGGCCTCCCTCCGATCAATAAAAATTCCAACTCCTTAAAAATTAGCTTAGCAGGTCTTTAATTTCTGCAACTTAGGCTATTCATGCAGGACAAGGGTACGGGGAAATAAAAGTGGGATTAAGGAAATGAAACATGAATAACATAACACTGAATGTGATTAATTTACACGTTCTTAGAGGAGAGCGCTTTTCATTAAATGGCTTAACTGAAAAACGAAATGATAGCCAAAGGTCGCACGAACATAGAAGCGGAGGAAAATAAACAAATATAATCCTCTAAGGCAAAAAAATACCACGAAGAAAAAAACTTAAAAAGAAAAGAAAGCAGAGCAAAACAGGCAATGAAGAGGAAAATAAACCGCAGAAAAGGTACAATAAATAGGAAGAAGGTAAGGTGCAAGCCCAGGAAAATAAGCCCACAAGAAAAAGAAAGGGAAGTCACAGAAAAAAGATAAATTAGGGAGAAGTGTCAAGTGTAGACGAAAAAGAACAGCACAGGAGGTCAAATAAGAACAATACTCAATGAGAAAAGAGAAATCGAAAGAAGAGAAACAGAATTATAATGACAGTAAATAAAATATTGAAAAAAAGAATAATAGAAAAGAATAGGTAGCTGATAGAGAGACATAATAAGAAATAGAATACATAAAAGAGAAAGAGCTCTGGAAAGAAGAGTATAGGCAGATCAAAGGAGAAAAAAACGAGAGGAGAAAAAATAAAAGAGTGAAAGACAGAGAAAGATAAAGAGATGAAATAAAAAAAAGAAATCGCGGAAGAGAACACGAGGACGAATGAATTCAAAAAGTAGACCAGAATTGTAAGAAAGTTGAGATGTAAAAGCAAAACGATAAAATAAACAATAAGATAGTAAAATAAAAGAGAGAGGAAAAAAATAAAATAATAGAAAAGAGAGAGGAAAAAATAAAATAATAGAAAAGAGAGAGGAAAATGAAAATGATAGAAAAGAGAGAGGAAAAAAATAAAATAATAGAAAAGTGAGAGGAAAAATAAAATAATAGAAAAGTGAGAGGAAAAAATAAAATAATAGAAAAGATAGAGGAAAAATAAAATAATAGAAAAGTGAGAGGAAAAAATAAAATAATAGAAAAGAGAGAGGAAAAATAAAATAATAGAAAATAGAGAGGAAAAAATAAAATAATAGAAAAGAGAGAGGAAAAATAAAATAATAGAAAAGAGAGAGGAAAAAATAAAATAATAGAAAAGAGAGAGGAAAAATAAAATAATAGAAAATAGAGAGGAAAAAATAAAATAATAGAAAAGAGAGAGGAAAAATAAAATAATAGAAAAGAGAGAGGAAAAAATAAAATGATAGAAAAGAGAGCGGAAAAATAAAATAATAGAAAAGAGAGCGGAAAAATAAAATAATAGAAAAGAGAGAGGAAAAATAAAATAATAGAAAAGACCCGAATACATTCAAGAATAGGAAAGAGGACGAGAAGGAGAGACATAGAAAGAAGAAGAGAAATAGCTTGATAGAGAGAACAAAACAGTAAAAATAGAAAGAATAGTTTCGGATAACAGTGGAAACGTAAGATTATAAATAATTGGAGAAGAAAAGATCACCTGCAAAGTAATAGGAGTGTGAAGTAGCCATTAAAGTAATTAAGTTGCACATAAAAACACCTCCTACGCGCTCTACTTAGTTCAAATACAGATAAAGATGGATCAGAATCTATCTGTGCCGGCCAAAGCGATGGAATCTGATATTGAGAATGAGCGGAACAAAACGAGATAAACTCGCTTCTGGGAGATAAGGAAAGAGATTTGGTTTAACTTCGATAAGAGAAGAAAAATCTGGCATAGGAAAGTACTGAGAATAACTGCGGTTAGAGAAAAGGTTTAAAGTAACTCATTTTGCTCTCACTACTTCTATTCAGGATTCCTTTCAGAAGTTTTAGCCCGCTGCATGTCATCCGGTGTTAACCGTGGTGACTCAAGGGTTTCTATGCATGAGGAAGATGGAGCGAGGGAAATTTAATAGCCCAAGAGGAAAAGAGAAAGGAGCAACCTCTCCTTCGGACTGAATGCTATTCTTACTATGCAGATATAAACCTCTGGATAATCTTTTAACCATTGACTGGTACCCTTGTACTCCAGGAAATTCAATTCTGGTATTGCTAGAGGCGGTAGCTCGCGTCGCCCTAATAACGGCGCGAGATTCTTCCATTCTTATCCCTACCTCTCCTTCTCTTCCTAAACCTGGAGGCATCCACGGGTTCATAAACACGGCGGGGTCTCCTTCCTTGTTTTCTTTCTTTTTCCAACGCCCTTGAGGGGTACCCCTTCAGGGTAGAAAGGACTCAAACTTTTAGATCCGGCCTCAATGGTGTAACCTCGCAGAATCCTGGTATGATTTCGATAAACCTATCTGCCCATCTCTAAGCAAGCTATTGCTTATTGCTGAGTCAGTTTATCGCGCAAAAATCCCACGGAGGTATTCCAAACGATTTACCTGCGAATCCTCAGAGCCAATCTGAGAAAAGCGGGATGTCTAAACCATATTTGAGGTCCATGTAGAGGGTTAGAGGTATTCAACATAGGTGATAACGAGCCGCTGGTGATGAAAAAATAACGGTCAGAGCCAAAACGTAGCTCTTGGAAATGCACTGTACTTTGGTGATAATGTGTTGCATATTTCTTTCCCGAAAATATTATGTTCGAGGTAAGTTAACCTCTCCTCCTGGGCTATCTTCGATTGTTGATCCAGTTATTTTAAGAATCAAATCGTAATGAATTTATTTGTTGGTTTTCTAAGGCTTCTCCCGGATTAAAATCCAGAACCTGCAGCCTGTAACCCGACACCCGGCATACATGACAACCACGCCTACTATGCATGGATTTATGTCGTGCAGTGATCACTCAATGTGGTTCTCCACCACTGAAGTCTACACTTTCACGAGTGAAATCACTCGGTCTCGGGAAAGAGATAAGAGCCGAGCCGTGGTAGACTATAAGTATGGTGAAAAGCTACAGGCTTGACGTGCCTAAGCTGTATGATCCATCGCAGTCTTCAAAATGCTCCTTTCCTCGGTGCACACCCCGATTCAAATAGTCGTTTCAACGTCCACACCACTTGTTTGAGAGCTGAAGTTCTCTAGATAGAAAATCTCCAGTTTCTCATCGAGTCATTCACCATGTCCCTAAACAAGTAATGGAGAACGAAGACAGTTTAGGGTTGCAGTTTGCATGCAAAAGGGCCCGATTGCGAGTTAAATCTTCGCAATCAAAAATGGGCTTCAATCAGTCCATGAGACCCCTGCGGTTGTCGCACCGCTTAGCTAAATAATTGGCCGAGATCGACCATGAAAACTGACCGACTTGAACCCTGAACTTCCCGTAAGCAGGTAGCGTTCAGTCAGTCTGAAACATAACCAACTTAGACTACCTTGCAGCCAGTACTGCATCTGTATACAGCTTACAGCCTGCATCTGCTCACGAAGCGTCTGATAACGCGGATTTCATCCACAGGAACTGCCTAAGCTCATAAAGCCTACCCATCTGCAAAGTATTACAGACTGAAGGACTGGAACATCCTATTGACATTTACAGGCCAAATAACTAATTATTTTAACGAATATAACTCACTCACTAAGAGTTCAACACGAAGGTTTCTTTGAGGGCATCCTAAGGATTCACCCTGGAGTTGAACCAAAGTACCTTCGGTCAGAAGCCAGATGCTCCTCCCACTGGGGTACCACGCTCTCCTGCTGCTATGACAACACTTGAAGAGCGAAAACTCATCCAGATGAAGCAATACCACTTTAATAAGTGATGCCATGCTCTTAGAGGAGGAGAATCGTGGCTTCAAAAGACGTTTCTACAAACACAAAGACCAATGCGAATGCTATTTAAGCGCACTTTGTTCTCTCTTATCACGAGAGGACAGTTAAAAGGGTAATTTGAGAGTCCAACTGCGATAGACTATCTCTCGATTTTCCATTCCCATTTGCTCCCTCCCTACCGCCTCTCACACGATCGCCAAATTTGTGTTCGCGATGAGACGTCTGTGAGGTGCGCCATCGAATATAAAACGAAAGTTTGCACTCTCATTTTCCATTCGCGACCAAGGCCTTGTTTCATAAATCGACCTGGTCAAAGCAGCTACTTGCTGCAATGAACGCAACCCCCACTGCCTCGGAGGGAGTACTGAATAAACTATTATCACTTTTATTACAGCGTTGGGTTTCAATCTCATTTCGACGCAAACCTAGGCTGGAACTCAGTATATAGCTCCTGTGATTTTCTGCGAATATTTTAGCGCTATTCACTCGTGGAGATTTCATCAGGCGTAAATTTAAAACGCGACGATGTAACATTAGGTATAAGTTGATAATTCGCCGCCACCATCGACCATCTTGTGGCTTGAGTTGTCCAACTTTATGGAAGAATCAAGGAGTTAACCTCTTGGATTTTCTCAAGATGAACAACAGAATGCTCTGGCCTACAGCTCTAAGGTTACGAAGAAGCTCCTTGTTACTTACATCTCAGCACAACCTTTGAGCGTCAGAACTGGTCGGAACAATCCCGCTCGATCTCGGTGGCCATGAAAAAACTCACTCCTCATTATTAGCGCCATAAAACGGAATATTCGGGCCTGAATAAATTAACAAGTCACCAAACCTTCGTTTTTTTGAGGGGCAGTAAACGCTTAAGCATCAATAACTCTCACAAGAATGAATAATCAGACAGTCACGCAACACTTGTGTGGAGAGAAAACTGGCGATATTTCACGCCCAGTACACACCGTGCGGTGACTCCACTCTGAGATTCAACACGGAGGTTGGTTTGTATCAGTAAGGGTAGAGCTCACCCTGGAATTAGTCACAGGTATGAGTACTTCCACACGTTCAGGGTAGAAAGTCCAGTTTCTCTCCCTGGTGGACGTGTACTTTGAACCGCTTGCAATTATTTCGAGACAAAATAATTAGATATAGAGAGACTCAACTACGCTGTTAAATAGAACATGAAAATCCCGAAGTCAAGCAAGTTCTCTAAGACCAAATATTATTCCTCTCCGAATAATCTCAAGTGATTTAAATACACACTAATGTCACCTCGCACTACCGAGGATTTTTGTCTCTAGATGTAGTATGTCTTCGCCCGAGATTGGAACCCGGGTCTCTAAGATTATCAGCCAAGCACTCTACGCACTAGAATTTCACTTCCGCCCGCGGCTTCCATTGGGGCAAAAAAAATCAGTGATAGCTCGGCAGCACTCTCGGACAGGAGTGAAGCGGATGACAATTAGGTCTCACAAGGAAAACAAAAGAACTACTACTAACCGCAAGCAACTCTCTTCGGCTGTTTTCACCAATTCAGGCATATTACAACCAAGAACTGGGGGGGGGGTTTCTCCTTAACGAGCCCATCGTAGGCCTCCCGAAGGTAACCTGCGATTCCTCACTGTATTCTTGAGGAGGTAGGATCTTCATTAAGGAGTACCACACTGCTGGCTATGCTAAGCGAAGGATGTTCGAAGAAATGGGCGTAGGGCACTGAACACTGGGCATATGAAATACCTCACTGTTGCATACTAAGGCATCGTGAATGACAGCAGGCTGAATAATTCTCATCCAACTTCCGAGAAAAGCCCGAAATCTTCAGCACCTTCTCCTTGATAAGGGATAGATAACCCGTTATGCTCTTGGAGAAGAATCCAATCAGCCAATAGATAGACCTCTGGTTTACAGAATAGATCTCACCCTTGTATCATGATTGGATGTATGCTGATCATAACTTCGACGGGAAATTCAGTTAAGGCTCGCTTTGACACCAAACTAGAGTTTTAGCATGACCTAAAATACTATAAAATAAATTTACTAGATAAAAATAATAGCATAAGATGGTATTTTTTTTAATAACAAGGAAATTGGGAATGGAAAGAACAGTTTACAGGCCCGCAAGAGTAGAAATCAACGCATTATATAGATGAATACGCAGATTAGACATCAATCGCAGTTGCATTCAAATATATCAAAGGAGGGTGATATGGGAAATGAATTAGACTCATATGATAGTGAAGGAGCATTTAAAATGATAATTAAAATAGATAGACCAGCGCTAGATGGAGAATAAGCAAATGAACTGCTTATCATAGAGGAGGTTTCAAAATGGAGGATAAAAAAAGTAAGAGATAGGTAGAGAAAAAGAAAATATTATTAGGAAAAGAGGAATAAAACATTCGGTCGCTGATGTAGCATGAAAGAAAGAAAGGAAATGAAAAGGATAGAATGATACAGAGAAGGAAAACAAAACAAGGAAGGTAATAGCTGCCTAACATGGATATGAGAGGAAAAAGTAAAACAGCCGGTAATAGTGAGACGCGAAAGGATTGGATAATAGAGGAAGAAGACAGATTGGAAAATAGATAAGGAAGAATGTCAAGAGGAATTGAGAAAAGACAAGATATTGTCCAGAGTAAAATGAATGCGAGTTTAAAGAATGTAAATAGAGGAGAGCTGTATGGTATAGATTGGAGAGAAAGAAAAGAATAGAAAAAGACAGAGAGAGAGAGAGCTAGAGAGACAGAGAAAAAAAGAGAGAGAGAAAGAGTGGTAATAGAATGAAATAAAAGAATACAATACAGAAGTATGATTAGAAGATGGAAAAAGTTGAAAACAAGTTAACATAAAACAAACAAAAAGGAAGTCTCAGTCTGCATTTAAAAAATAGAAATAAAAGTAACGAAAAGCATTTTGTGAATAATATTTAAAAGTAACTAATGCTTTAAAACGCGGAGTACCTCATAAATTAAATAAAGAAACGGAGAGCAAGAGTGTGGAAAAGGTGAAAAAATTTGCTAAGAGTAACCTAAAAATCGAGAAGGTAAAATAAGGAGTAAAATATTATTAACTAAACGGAGATCAGGAAAATGGAGAGAAAAAAAGAGGATATAAAAAGATGAGAAACGGAAAAAGAACGCGTGCAGCAGAGAAATCATGAGTGAGGAAACAAAGAGAGAAGGTTTTCAGTTAAGTCTATCGTATGTAAATTCATCACGTGTAAGCGTAGAGATGTATGTGTGGAGAGATGGAAAAAGAGATAACAGATACCGAAGATGAAATTCAAACATGAGCACTTTAAAGAGTTGTGTAAGAGAACGAGTGTTGCTTGAGAGTGTCCCCGCGAGCCAAGTGAAGGGCATATCCGAAATGGCAAAGAAGTGAAACCCGAAGCGAAGATGCTCTTAAGAGAATTCGGCCGGAGGGGAAATGCAGGAATAAGGAATACTGTTACAACTCTTGGAGAAAGTCACTGCAGATTGAGGGCAAATTATATCCACGCAGAAATCGAGGTTGACCACGCACAGAAAAGCAGTATGAGGCACTGAATTTACGCTTGCTCAGTCGTGCTCGCACGCACAAAGCACGATTACATATAAAAACCGAAATTGTGGGATGATAATATTAAAAATCATTACATGCAAAAACATTTCGAGATCATGCATATGAAATTAAATGGAAACATAGAGTGGTTGTTTACATAAATTATGACGGTAATTCACGTACATGGAACGCCGTTTCATGAAATACATTGGCTTCAATTTAAAAGTGCTACACTGTTTCTTTACGGAAAAGGCATTTCAGGCAATAAAATTAAAAATTTCAGGCAAATAAAAAGTGCGGGCATAAATCATGCATATCAATTTTGTAAACTTTCCGTAGATGCATATCATGCACACGAGTCCTGTAGCATGCATTAAACACATTTAATTTATGTGTTACAATCATGACACGAATGGAAAATTTTCGATCGTGCATCCGCTCAAGGGCTGGATAAAATATCTGTTTTAATCTCAATAATAAAATAAAAAGAATATTGTCGAGGACCGCGTTTAGCATGCATAAAAATGGAACTACATGAACATTTTAATGGGAGATCTTGAGCAATCATCGTTACTGAACACTAAAAATATCAGGCAAAGAGAATTTCATAAATCAACGTCGGGAAAAAATGTTTGATCATGCAAAAGAAACAAGAAACATGCAGTTTCATGAAAATCATGCAGCATAATGCAAATGAGAAAGATGCACTACTTTTGATCGAATTCGGACATTAAAAAAGTATGGTGCCATGCTTTTGAGTGGTAGCATGCATTTGGAAAGATTGAAATGCATTCACATGCAAATTGATGATATCATGCAACAAGAAAGATGTTTCATGCAGATATTAGATTAAGTGAATAACAGATGTATTAAAATACATGCTTGGAAATAATTTTCACAAGGAGTGAAAATTCATGCATGATAAACGCATTTTCAATTAAGATACTTCTAGGCATATGCAAATCATGCTCAAGAATGGATGATTGCATGCAAAGGAAATGATATATTGCAATTCAATCATGCAAACTCTCTGTAAATGCAACGCATGCGCACGAGAGCCTTGTAACATGCAATTGGAATTAAATTACTCAAATTTAGGATACTGGGTACTCTTTATTCTTGCTAAAGGAGATAAATTGCCAAAATATATGGGATGGTAGATGAAATAAATTTCTCATGCAAAATTACTATCAGGAGTTGCGATGGAAACGGTACTTAAGCATGCAAACTTAAACACTATTCATGCAGAATTTCATGCAAAAATATCACAACTAATACAGAATGATTGGTAAAATTTTATATCTAACGCAAAATTGGGAATGTTTTGATAAAGAAGTTAAGATTTTAGGTTTGATGCATGATTAATATACATAACAGTAAAATTCCTGTAAAAATCGAAGTTGAAATGAATGCGTAGGAGAATGGTCACTGAATACACGCACAAGTGCTTTCGGTGGTGAAATAGGTGTTTCATTGGGAACGATAACATGATGACCTAATAATATTCCAAATCGGTAGATGGATTATTATAGTAAAAAAGAGCTTAATCCCACAATATTTATGATTTGTGTCGGAGAATATAATTACTAAAAATACTTGTTTATTACCGGTATCGAAAATGTTTCGAAAGAGAGGAAACAGTGAAAGATGAAAGATATGTGAGTGCGTGAAAGGGAATGTATAGAGTGAAAATTAAGAAAAAGAAATAAATGAAGAGTAGAAGAAAAGGATACGAGCTGAGAAAAGTGAAGTAAGGATAAAAGTGGATAAGAATAAGGGAGGCCAAGAGAAATAAAAGATTCGACGTCAGAAACAAGCATCGCGAAGGAGAAACAAAGATAAGACGAGAACTGCAGGAAACGGAAGGGAAACAGAGGTTCTCTGTGCTCTCGTGACGGCAAAAAGGTGTGATGAGAAGGAAAAAGACAAATGTGGCATGCAATGGATTGGAAAAAGTGAAGAATAGATCTGGGCGTTTAGGAGGGAAAAATGGTCGCGAAGGAAAATAGCCGGCAGAATAAAAATAAGAGATAGGAAAGATATTCAACATAGGTAAAAGAATAAATAATTTATGCTAGGAAAATGGATATAAAATAAGGTAGTGTCAATAGAAAAGAAGGAGCATGAGTTTAAGTGAGGAATGAGAGAAGATCTATTTCTAAAAGTAAGTTTCTAGGCGACAAAGAAACGTTGTAAAAAGAGTCAAACGGAAGTGGAAAAATCATCGACGAATTAGAAGCTACAGAGACAGTGAAGCAACTGTAATTAATTGCCATATTTCAGACTTCTCACGCGATTTGTACCACTTTCATAACAGCGAGCTTAGCTTAGCTCGTAACAGGTAGTTTGCGGTTACCATTACCATCATTTCATCACCGCACTTTACCATCTTTTATCTGCTTACTGAATAATAAAGTTAAATTCATTTGCTACCGACTGATCCCTAAGATATCGCACTATTTAGACCAAGGAGTAGAGGTCAGCAGCCTGCGTAGTAGCCTACGTGGAACAAGATTCCCAGCTACCGCGATTAAAGCCAACGACACAGGCGGGATCCTTTAACTCAACAAACATTGCGCTCTTATGCTGAGAGATGATCAAGAGTTATGCCATGTCCAAATGTCGCGAGTGAATGTTCAAGGGCTCTCAGCTGCAAAGTTTGCGAACACGTTGCTTAAATGACGTAGATGTACAGCAAGGGGTCTTGACCAGTTTCACACGAATAACTTGCAGGGGAACAGTTCACAATCTTGCGTTCACCTCCGTGAATTGATGGTGGGCGGCTGATCCAAATGATGACGTCAAACAAAGGGCCTCATAGTGGTCATTAGACGTCGAAATCCCTCGGAGTCGAAGGCAGCCGACCTCCTTCCACGGCTCCAGGCGATCCCGGAGATTTCAACGCTCGCTCGTATCGAGTCAACCTGCGGGAGAGACATGAAATAGTTGCACGGGTGCGGGAGAGGGTGCAATTGGTAGAGCATACACAACAAGTCCATTGCGTTGGGATATACATAGATAGTAGGTTATATGCAAAAGCCCCGGTGAGAAATAAAGACGAACATGAACGACAAAGCCTGCGGGTCCAGTGGTCTAATTATCTAAATGTCATAAACACCATATGCGTCGATTTTCAATTGGGGTCATATAACTCCTATGATAAATAGCAATTTTTTTGGTTTTTCCCTAGTCACAACAACACATGTGATGCCTTTTAAATTTACACGATTGATTTGCTGGTTATTAGAACACATTTTCACGGCAGCACCGCCCCTAACTCCAGAGTTCTTCCCATATTAAAAATGAGACGTTTGGAGGAATTGGCCTCAACATTTATGAGATTCAGTACGGCCTAATTAAGTTGCAACATCTTATTACATATCACATTAGACACTAAGTGCACTAAATATATGATTTCATAAATTAATATATATTATTTTTATTTTAAAAAAATTAAGTTGTAACTGGTACCTGATTGCAACTTCTATCAACACTTGCAATATAAAATGGGGCTATAAAAAGTAACCCTTCCGCAATTATTTACCCCAGCCATTGTAAAAAATATCATTTCAGCTGATTTCAATCAGACTGATGCTATACATCCTCTATCGATATCCCAACGCAATGGTCAGACTCTCAGATGCTTTGCTAACCTTAGGCGAACTTGAATCTTCGATAGGCTTCTTCTAAAGGGAAGGATCCGCCAATAAAGGGACGATAAGTCACTCATTCACGCCAAAAACACTGCTTAATACATTATTTATCGGTCCTCGATCTTGGGGGGTCCATTTTGATGCCCTCGGAAGTCAACTGGAGGCAGAGTCCACAATGTGCACCATCTTCTTGTACCTGAAAAAGCACTTCTGAGGGACCGCGGGGGGGCAGAATTGAGGAGGGATGCTGTGAGTGTGGGTCGGTGTGGCAGAGCACCATCGGTGCCGGTTGATGGCGCCCCAGAGCGCCGGGGGAAGGGGACTTGTGGGGGGATGTATGTGAGGCGCGAGGCACTGGCGAGAGAACTCACGGGCTCAGACGCACACTCGATGGGTTTTGCTGGGTGCGGGAGTGAAGGGGAGTCTCTGCTCCCCCTGGATGAAGTCGGCTTGCCCGCCTTCCGGGCGTCTCACACCTCGTTAGATGGAAAGGGCGGGATGAACAACACACACATACCCACACGCACGCACACCGTCTGTATACATGCGGTGCAAGGGATTAATCAGGAGACGGAGTTATATCCAAATCACCACTAATTAGCAGATAGGAAGAGGACCCTTCAAAAGCATTTCGGTCACCTGTCAACCCCTTAGTGCTAGCCTTCTTCCCCTGATATAAGTGAGATATGCTGAGGGTAATTTAACAAAATGTAGAAACTACAAAATAACATTATGAACCTGTTTTACAAGTATCCTTATGCAGACATTTTAAAGTAATTACGTTAAACTAGATAGAAATTAAATAATTCTACATTTTATGAAAGGTAAATATAATTTTTTCCTAGTTTACTGAACTGAGCAATATATCTTTAGCAATATGGAGCCGATAAATTGACCCACCACACTATGATGGTTAATGATTACCAACGGGGATGACAAGTATATAGATATTCGGGTATGAAGAACTAGAGAACAATAGGGTTTCAATCACTCAGGAACTAGTTTTCGGCTATCTTGACACGTTTAGTTTTTATTGCATCATCTCCAAAACGCATTCCCCGTCAATAGTCATCAGGATGGTAGGAATACCAGCAAAGGAGCTCCTAACTATCTGGAATTTAATGGTTATTTGGACTTTCCTCCTTATGACAAAGTCTCTAGCCAAACCAGCTCCGATTATTCTAAGGAATTAATAATTGTGAATGCCACTTGAAGCTCGACATTGAAGTATGTATGCATTCGCTTGGGAATGGAGCGAATTGGCGGGCAATGAGGTAACTACTACTTAAGCATTGTGTGATTACATTCTAAGCACCAGACAAAGAAATAGAAAAGATAGAAAGAGGAGGAAGTCAAGAGGGTCAATATTGGACTGCTACGAACAGACATAAGGTGAACTCTACGGGGAGAGGGATGGGATTCGAAGCCGGGCTCTTGACGAAGGCGAGAGAACAAGGATACGAAGAGTTTAAGATACTCGACGGTGACACAGTCGTGCAGATTAGCTTCATAATGTAAAACGTTAATTGCAATGGTAACGTGCCGTTTTGCGTTTCCATTGTTTTCTCGCGTCGCCAAGGGTCCGCTTTGAAGGGGGTTAGTCAGTAGCCAAGTAAGATTATGAAAATGACAAAATTTTATTGATCCAAAAGTTTTCACAGAGTTAAAAAAGGAAGAATTTCACGCTCCAACCTTTGAATTGGTGCGACTCAATGTTCATAGCATAAAAATATAAAGGCAGTGTAACAAAAGAAACTAGTTACAAATCACAGTAATGATTTCCGTAAAGGCATAAAAAAGGAAATATAGAAGCAAGAAATAGGAAATAAAAAAACATCTTTAAAAAATACATGGCTGTAAAACGATCAGAAAAATATATATACGTATCTACATTACGTAATCTTAAGTTTGTATATGCTTATAAAAATGTCTGCACAAAATGCCCATGCTCTCGGACGGGTGGTTTTAATGGTGAGGGCGATATCAGGATGCATGCACATGACACATGAGAGGAAGAGCCGTTGTTCTTTGACAACGTTCGAGGGCGGCTCTCCCAAGAACTCCACAACCAGCAGAAGTATCTCGCCCTTTCCCCGGACGCGAATCGAAGGTAAAGAAAAGGAGTAGAGAGACAGAGAGAGAGAGAGAGGAAAGACACAAAAAGGTAGACCAGAGACAAGAGAGGCAAACGTCTTTGTATTACTCCACTACAACTTCACCAAAAAGTCTCCATTACTCGTGCAGTATGAGAACGGAAAGGTTAAAGAAAGAGTGGGAGACAAGACAACAAGGAGGGACAAGAGACGAGGGAAGAAGAACGTGATAAGAGACAAAAACGCACCATCCACAGGTTTGTGGAAAGAATTGAAAAGGAGCGACAGAGAAAAAGAGAGAGAGACAGACAGACACTTGCTCAAGCTAATGTACACTATATACTTGTTTGTGCGATTGCGAGGAGGGGAAAGGGGATGGAGAGAGAGAGTATTACGGACGGTGACCCAGACTCTTCGGGTTATGGGGTTCGAGTGAGTGTCCTGGCTCGTGGTACGGCAACTCCACGGACTGGCGTCGGCCAGGGCCGTCGTCTGTGCACTAGCGTAGGGCAGTGCGCCAGGATGGCGCTCTTTCAGTTTTGCGGCAGTCTCGTCAAATTGGTAGGAATGTGTGCAACGAGATGGAAGGACTGAGGGACGGATAGGTGACGATAGAATTCAACAGAAGATGCGTTGCATCATATCTCTGGAGTCCTGGAGAAGTCGTCATTCCAGGCGGGGAAGTTAAGATACGCAACGAAAAGCAGGAACGCAATGAACAACAGCGGTGAGATACAAGTCAAGCTGCTTTTAACAAACAAGCGCGAGGCGAAAAAGTCGAGTATTTAATAAAATACAAAATATATCGGCGGGTTGGGTTTTGCTCGCGCTATAATTGAGCTACTCATATGATAGCACGGAAAAATAATGGAAAAACAATCCTTTCTTTTCAAAAATACGTGTACACAAGAATATGACGCACGAGCAAGCAAAAGTTCCCACTGTTCATGAACGATTAATAGTAGGACTAGATCACATGTAGCGATTGTGTTATCCTCTGCTGAATTCGCCTCGCGTTGAAATCTCCTCACTTCGAGGTATAAGAATTTGGAGAGTATAGCTATTCACGGCAGTAACGACACATTTATACAATTCCATGCGCTATCACAGCATAATTGTCAATTGTGGAAGCGCAAAAGACCTCGCGTTTCGAAGGACCTCTAATGGAAGGGAACACTTTTCGTATTCCAAGAGCCGATTAACGAATGATTGCGGAATGATAAATTTTCCAGCCTCTGGATAAAGACCCAGCTCTCCGCGCAGGAATCGAGGAGGTCTAGGCGATGGATCGAAGTGCTATACGAAGAGATATTTTGTCTTTCCGGTTGCGGCGGGATACTGGGGGAACGATTAGGGAGAAGTAAAAAACACAAGGATCCCGCGGTAGAGTTTCAGCCTACACTTCAAAGGGTGGCGATGAGGCGTCGCAAGACGATCAAGGTATATGGAGCGAAAGGGGTGCGCGCGATCAATTTCATGTTTTTTTGCGTAGCGAGCGAATTGCGCATTGCAAGTGGACGTATGGCAGAGGGGGTTCGTTCGAGTGTGTTACTGTTTTTGCGGGCGGGGGACGGAGAGGAGGGTGGGACTGGGGGGGGGGGGATTTTTCCTCGCGTCTTCATCACTTCTTGGCGATGCGGTATCCGCTGAAGCTGGTGGTGGGGGCGTCCTTCTCTGAAGGCAGCTGGCCGCCGGGGGCCATCCACACGGCCACCGCGTCACCGACGTCCATCTCGAGCAGCACCACGTGCGAGCCGCCGGCGTCCGACGTCGACGCCACCGCCTTCCACTCGCCGGCGGTGGTCGCTTCGCCCGCCGAGTGCGCCTCCTTCCTGAACAGCGTGAACCTGAAGGCAACGTATCAATGAGAAAGGATGAAGGGAGAGCCGACGGGTCAAAACGATGGCAATAAAGAGTATGTAATAACAGCACTCACTCGATAATTCATTCGGACGCGTCTTAATATTCTTAAATAATCTCTACACTAACATGTAAATTTCCCGAGTTAGATTTTCCGTAAAAAAAATATTATTCCTGCTTAATGTCAAATTTCACATGAAAAATATGTGCCCCATTCAACGTCACAAAACCAGACTGATGTGAGCCAAAATCTTACAAAAGTCGTGGTTAATGTAGGCAAATTACCAGGTCTAAAAATATTGTTTTTTTATTACTAGAAAATCATAGCACCTCCTTTAATTAAAAAGTTTTTGAAGAAAAATGAGATAGTGCGTGTTTTAGAAATTTTGATAATGTATATCTCAATAAAGGGCCGCATTTAGATAAAATGGCACATAACATTATAATCAGGAAATATTGTGAGTATTTACACTAATTTTCAAGTCTCTATCTAAAATAAAGCCAATTTAGACATTTGTTGATTTCAGATTACTATGGGAAGGTTGGTTTAGATAAGCGAACTTGGTGTTCACGACAAACTAAGCCAAGGACAGTGGGAACCAATTACTTTCCAAGAGCTCTTCCAGCAACAATAATTTTTTATTTAAGAGGCCTAAAGGCACTATAATAGATAGTCGGGATTACGTGCTATTTTTACATGTTTTCATTTCTTTAATGATTATTAATCTCCATGAGACAAACTGCATCCACCCCATGAAAGTTTTACCTTTGTGACAAACTAATATCATTGCTTACGATGCATAATAGGTCGTACAAACCACGCTCAAATTAAACGAAAAAAGCCCCAAATTACAAGTCAACAGTATTACCAGCAACACATGTTTTTACCTGGCGCCGGTACCCGAGAATGCGAACTGGAAGAGGCCGGGGCAGATCGCGGTGAATTCTCCCGACTCGCGGCTCCATCCGACGCTCTTGTCCGTGAGCAGGTCGTGGAAGCCGAGCTTGGTTCCGAGCGCGGCATGCGCCGCTTCCTCCTCGCTGGTCGCGTTGCTCACGCGCACGGCAGGCCGCGCCGACACGCCGCTGAAAGCCACCACGCCCCGACAGTCCTGCGCCTGCGCCAACTTGCGGGCGCCCACCACGCCACTCGAGTCGCCTCCGCCGTGCGGCGAACTAAGGACGGCCACCGCGGACAGGAGAAGCATAAGTACCGCACTCCGGAAGTCCATCGTTCTGCAGAAGAGAAGGAAGGAAGAAATGATAAAGACAGGCCTTTCAATTGAATCCTCAATTCTCTCGAAGAAAAACACCTTCCGATTCCCTCCCTCAGTGCTTTCCTCGGAGTAAATGTACACAAGAGCGCGAAATCTATGAGAATTCGTCATTTACAATAAACGACATCAATGAAAGCTACGTGGAACTCTAAAGTCAAATATTTCCAACGCACACCTATTCCTTTAGTTTACAACTACTGCCAAAAACCTCCCGCCATATGTTCACTAAGGCGGATTGAGGGATTTTATGCAGATGTAAATGTGGTACAGCAGGGGCGCAGCTAGGAATTAAGGCTGGGGGGGGGGGGGGGTTCAGTTGCAACTAATAACGGGGTGTGTGGGGGTATGGAATACCCACCAGGATAAGCGGTAGGTGCGAGAGTAATAAATTGCGGAATTTTAAGGTAAATGGTTCAAAATGGTGAGTTTTACGGCTTTCTGAGGGATATTTTATTAATCCTTACATTATTCTATTAGTAATATCAATATAATTAAGTAAAATGGATTAAACTTAAAATTTCTCTGATCTCTGGGGGGGGGGGTTTATCCCCCAAAACCCCCTCCTCGCTGCACTACTGTGGCACAGTAAACAAAAGCATGGGCCATCATTGAAATCCTCAACTTCAATCTAGGTTAAATGGAAATATTTAGTAAACAAAATGCTTATTAATCTATTTTTAGTGATTGAATTCTTTCATTGCATGCAATTTTTTTAACTAAACAGATTCTATTTCATTTTTATATGCATCTCGCTAATTTTGAATTAATTTTTTCTTTAGTTTTACGAGGTGAGTGAGTGAGCGGTGAAATTTTGAAGAATTTCCACCGGCCATCCATCCAAGTGCCAATCTACCGAAACCACGAAATGGAAATGGATTTCCGGCGCGAGATTACGCCCATTCGTCATCGAAGGGTGATGGCCGTCGGCGGAGATGAAATCAGGTCCACCGCCGCACCGCCGTGGAAGTGGGCCAAACGACAAACCCCCCCCCCCCTCACATCCCCTCCTGCCTTGGACATCCGCCGCTGCTGCGCAAATGCCTACGTAAGGGGGCGTATAATAATAATTACGTGAGGCGGTTAGGGGGAGGATAAGGTTGAGCCGAATCATCACGTGTAATATAATTGACGCAGTGCAACCCTAAAATAACTAATTTGCTTATCGACCCAGCTCGCGAGTAATAACTCGCGTTATAATATTTACAGTTACTACGCGAAAAGTTGTCACGGTTGTTTTTCTTCACTCCGTTTTTTGCCATTACACTATTGATTCGAGGTCGAATATTGTAGGATATGCCAACACCAGCGGCGGCACATGGAAGCGGTAATATCCGGCCACTCGCTTGGCGACCGCTCAAGGTGCCGCTAGGTTTGTCTGCAGCTTGTTCCGCAGGGAGGAGCTGTTCCGTTCGAAGGGGATAGGTTCAAGGTCCTTTTGGCTATCTATAGGGCAAGGACGCTTCGGCGCGTAGGACGAGGGGCACCGAAGGGCAGCGAGGAGGTGGACGGGGAAGCGTCTCCTTCACAATCTTCCGCTCCGACCACTTCGCCCTTCCCTGCAGAGTGCTCGGACCGCGGGGGGGCGTGGAGGAGGGGAGTTTGAAACGGGCGTGGTCGCTCTTGGTGTGCAGAAGGCGGTTGGGGAGATTAGACCATTAGAGAAAGGGTGGAGGTGACAACTCACGCCGTGCCAGGCGCTGGATCGAAGCGGGATATCGCCACCTTTCCTTATAACAGGAGAGAGACTCAGATCGATATGCAAGAGCAGTTATACACGAGCAACCGTTCTTGGCGCGAAGCGTGGATGATGAAATCTCGAAAAACGGTGATCTGTGGGCAGCTGACATCTGTACCTACGTCGTCATTCAATCACTTCCTTGTTCACATTCATCGCAGTAAGAAAAATTCCTAGGACCGAGAATCTAATTTATTTATTTCCATACCACCAAAAACTGCTCTATACAGCCTTTTTCATCGGGGATATTAGTATGTCAACAATTTCATGTACACAAAAACCTTGCCCTGGATTGGGGTAACTTACCAGGGCTTCATTTAGGGTCTCGAACCCTCGACCTCCTGTTTGGCAGGCGAGGACTTTACCCCACCGCCAATTTCGAACCTTTGGATTTAAGAGGCAAATGCGTAAACCATTACGCACGAAAGAGTACAAACGGAAATTTACATTCGCGACGATATTATCTGTAAACTTCAAAACTTTTCATTGCCATTCTTCGCGAGCGCTAATACTGGGGACGACATTTCTCATTTACGAGTATCGGAAAGAGACTTGTGGAATGGGCATGCATATGGATTTAATGACAGAAATTTTTGAGGATGCCCTACCAAGTGTTACCGTTTATTCACCTCAGTTTTCATTTACAATGCTTAAATCACTGAACTACTGAAATCAAATCGTTGAAACGCCGCATAAAACATACCTGTTGTTGAGGTCCATAATGTATTTTTATTAGTATAGTACACTTATAAAAACTTTTGATTTCATGAAATTGATCATCAAAGAGTATGCGTGGAGCCGTAAACACGGCAAAAGTATGGAATCGTAAAAAAGATTACCTTTTCTTGCAAAAATAAGTAACCATCGCGGTGGCAATCGCTCTAAGTACAGGCCCTAATAAGCAGAAATAAAAAATCGAAACGTAAATATCATATATTTTAAAGAATTTATAAAAAATAGCTTAGTTCAATATCATAACAATTGTCAAGCATGATAACAGCGTAATAATAATCAATGCTAAAAAATAAAACAATATTTACCAATGTAGTAAATTAAGGCACAGGAAAGGAATTGCAGCGTTTGGTGGTACGTAGTGTGAGAAAGCATAGCATGGAAGTATTGTTTACTGTCAAAACCGTGAATAAACTGGGAAGTGACTTGGAATATTGATAAAGATATTCAGCCTTGATAAATGAAAACAACGCCATAGATCTGTAAAAGTCGCCAGCAAGAAAGCAGATTTTCCAGTATATATATCATTCACATTGATGGCCATGAGAAAATTATATAGATTTTTCTCATTAACTGATACATATTTGTAAAAATACAGTTTTTCACGATTCAGGTTTCGATAAATTGAGTGATTTTGAGGTCAATTGAATGGGTCGTCAATAAATGTTTTTTTGAGAAATTAGCGTGATTTTTTTAATCATCTTCATCATGGAAAAATTTGAAAATGTTTTGATATTCATTCTATTTACTGAAGCTAAATAGTTCCTAAAATCGAGTAAGGTACTAATAGTGAGGACCGCTTCCCTTTAAATAATTGCATCAAGCATGCAATTGAGAGCAGTCGTGAATCCGGTCCATCACTGAAAAATCTCTTCCACCACCCTGCCGATGATCGCGTGAAAGTGATCTCAGCGGGACACGCTCTCATTCCGGGGAAGCGCTAGACCGCCTCTCAAAATCCAACCGAAACCGTGTCGGACACTCTCCGCGACCACTAACACGCTTGCTGTCCTCATGGCCGACTTGAGTAGAAAACGATACTTGTAACGCTTAAACGACACAGACAAAAAAGAGCCCTTTGAAACACCTAGTACAACCTCAAAACTTGCATACTGAGGGTTTACTCTTACTTTATAATTAGTGGTCACCAACTCATTTTAGTGGAGACATTATGGACTCTCACTTCAATTGGTGTATTATCATTTTATGGGTTGCTAGTGCTAGCTATAGCCATTCCTTAAGGACGAAAGAACCAGAATTAAGGCTCAAGATAAAAGAGGCCCAGCATAACACTGTCACTTACATTGCTACATATTTAAACGTTTTTGATAAATTAATTACTATGCTTTTTACAAATAAATTCTTTCCAATCGGGTCACCAATATCGAAAATCAATTAAGCCGATCTGAGTGTGGCTGATGCATTTTTCGTTAATTAAACTTATGGATCAATTTCCCATGTTTTATAAGAAGTTCTTATAAGACGAGCATTAAATTCCAGGTTTACTAAAGTGGCGACTTCGAAACATAAAACTGCAACATGAAATGATGATTCTATTTTTAAACTTATAGAGTACTAATATGTCTCCCACCAACTCGAAAAATGATCACGCTTATAATTACATCGCCGATAATAGCGACATATGGCAGCAAAAATTCGTTCATTATTTTCACTTCGTTGTTGTAAGGGCAGCGGCGCCCTCATAAAGATTTTGGAAAGTTTTTTTTAAGGAATTCACATTAATTTCCTTAGCTCAAAATTACTCAGAGCCGGAAATCGAACCACGGAACATAGGCTTTCCGGCCCACTACGCAGGCCATTACGCCATCCCGGTTCCTCGATTCCCATGGCTAATAATCAAGGCACCTGGGCAGCATAGCGGTCTTTGGAGCTTCTTGGAAAGCGAAAGGTCCGTGATTCTACTCCCAGTCGAGGGGATTTTATACCGTGTAAATTTCACCCCTATTCACGTGGCAAGATCACATTTTTTAAACAGAAGGCTAATTCCGGCGGGCACGTTCACAATTATTCTCTCCGGATAAGGTAAACAGGGCACGAGCAATGATCATTTCTTCGGGCGTGTCTCCAAAATTCACGATTGCTCAGCGAGTTGGTTATTAGAGCGCGCGGCTTCGTATCTACCTCGGCGATCCGATCGCCCGCAGTGGGTGGAGTGGGCGGAGCGCAACGGACGCTCGGCCAGAAGGGCGTGGGCCGCACTCCTCGCCGGGCGAAAAGTCTTGAAAGCGAAAGGCAACGGTGCCACCACCTCTCTCCCGACCACACCCACCCCCTCATCTACCTCCCATTCGCCCCGTGTCCCACTTACGATCGCGCCCGTCTCGGCCGTGCAGCGACAGTGGCGCCGTGCAAGCGAACCTCGCGTCCTTTTGTCTGCACGACTCTGCTCAGATGCTGGACGTATCGCGCGCCGAATCTTCCCTGGCTGTTCACGGAATCGTCTGGGAAGAATCAAACGATTTTCGGCGGATGCTCCTCAGAATTAAGATAACCGTCCATTGATTTCCAATTATCGTCATTGGCCTACAAATATATGAATTGGTTTGATGCACTCCTTCTACCCACTAGCAAATCTTTCCATCTCAACATAGTTATTTTTCTTTTTATTCTTATTCCCTTGATCATGTCTCATTCGCGACCTTCATTGGCCGTTTTTGACGTCCATATGTCCTTCAATCATTGTTTTCATCCAACTATAACGCCTAAGTACGAGGTAATTTTCGATATTGGTCACAATAGTCAGATCCGCAGCAATCATATTTAAATAAAATCTAAGTCAAATTTACTGCTAATGGAAGTACTTAGTTAAATAACGAATCCCAATCACTCAAAAAATCACCCAAAGTGCATTCCCTTCGGTGAACATGCAAACAACGGAATAGGTAAATGAAAAGCCACAACTTAAAAACCAGAAAAATAGTTCTTCTATTAGCAACCACCTTGAATGAAAAACGAAGAAAATGCTAATGTAGCGAATTTTCCTGGGCTAAGATCGAAATATGTAAATTTACAAAGGCTTCATTTAGCACAGAATACAGTCATAAAATTTCCTCCATGCTTTCATTAACCTTGAACGAACACTATATATACATATGTTTTCTACTCTATAGCCACAGACTTTCCCCGACTTGTGAAATAAAAAGAGTTTCATAATGACTCAATTAATCGAAAAAAAACTTGTAGAGGTAGTAAAATTAAACGAAAAAAACGTGTAGTAAAAATCGACAAGAGGAATAGTCGCTAAAAATAATTGTCCCATAACTATGCTGATACTTTATGCATTCAAAAGAAAGCTTTCGCTTTGTAACGCTTATGACCTAATATTCCGTCGTTTATTAAAAGGTTGTTAAAGCGTATTATTTGCCCTACATTATCAGTTAGCTGACTGCGCTACCGATTCTCCAAAGTTTTCGTCGTCTACTTAAAGGAATACAAGGGTGCTTTGAGTTAGTACGAGGTCCCTGATCGGCATAGTGGACTCCGCTTTGTCACAGAAAGTCAAACGCTCGTATGTTCATACCGGGATTGACAGAA
Organism: Ischnura elegans; assembly: GCF_921293095.1. Lineage (NCBI taxonomy): Eukaryota > Metazoa > Arthropoda > Insecta > Odonata > Coenagrionidae > Ischnura > Ischnura elegans. Next base: position 111,299,888 of record NC_060246.1, on the reverse strand, counting down.
TTTCGACCCGAGAAAATTTTATCTGATTGCACTCGGTACATGGAAAAACACTGTAATTTTCTAACGGTGACACGAAGTAGTTATTTGCGCCGGTAAAGTGGCCGCCGATTTTCCCAGCGAGAGTAAAGGGGCGTCTCCGTGAGCTGGTTAACACCCGGCCCTTGGCGCACATGTTCGGCGCGGGAGAACACTTTCACCGTCATGCCATAAATGGCGTCCCCCGCAATCGCGTCTTTTTCTAAGTTCAAGGGTCGAGGCGGCGGAGAGAGGGGCATTCGCATCGGAGGACAACAGCGAGTGGCAACAACACGAGGAGCAATTGTGGGCGCAAGAGTTGCGCAACGCGCATGTCGATGACCGCCGCGCGACAAAGGTCGCCCCAAATCGTGGATGCGTGCGTAATACACAGCATATATGTATGATGAGCGATTGGAGACTTCAACGACCGAGTCGGCCGACGAGCGAGGATGAAACAAGAAACAAGCAGGCAGAGGCGCCGCTCTGGCCGCGTCCCGATTACGTCCCCCAACACCCTCCTCAGGTGGTTACCGCTCGTGGACCTGATTGATGGTGACCGCTTGTGACATTTTAAAGAGGCATTCCTAAGGCCTCGATTAGCCCTTAAGGACCCCCCGCGTTCCCTTAAAACGATTTATGCCCACATCTAGCACTTTTTCATTAGACTGACATTACTGATGTGTGTTATATCTTGAGCTGCTGAAAATTTCTAGTATTAAACATGTCACACTTTTCAATTTTCGTAAATAAGCCGCATAAATGATGATGCTGGCAATAAAAGTATCAATGAGGTGAAAAGATAAGAGGAAACCTGAATAAAAATGGCTACTGTCAAACACTAGTAAGGTAGATGATCGAAAACAGTATTAATGATGATGGTGACAGCAAAAACATTATGTGCACTAACTTTTCATTGAAGCATCCTTATATATTTTAAATTAATATTTGCTCTCCACTTCATAGACTAACACCCAGCAAATACGTTCCTCAACCATATGGCAAGCCGACATGTGACGAGAGCATGAAATGACCGTTTACATTCACAGGCGTTGCGCGGAACATCTTCAATGTCCACCCTTTAATCGGGGGTCTTCGTTCAACTTAAAGAAATTAAATATTAATTCCTCCTTAACGCTTTCCTCTCCCGTTCTTTGAATGAATTCTTTCATGTAATAAAAAGGTCTGATGACTAACTTAAGAATCTGGGTGGTGAAGATATAGGTCTTCTGACTTCATATATTTATATGCAGTGCCTTTTAGTTTCATAGCAATGACATTTTGATGCATACATCGCCATATGATGCTTTTACCTCCTCATCCATGAATAAACACTCTCGTGACGAAAAAGCCTGATGACTAACTCATGATTTTGGGTGGTAAAAAGGTCTTCTAACTTCATTTGTCTGTATGCATTGCAATTTAGTTTCATGAAAAATGTTTAAAATTAGGGATTGTTATGACATCCTTTTACCTCCTGTTCTTTGAATAAATACTCTCATAACGATGATGACTCACTTAAGATGCTGAGTGGTGTAAAACAAGTCTTCTAACTTCATGTCTACCTACATTGACATTTAATTTAAGGAAAATCGCGGAATGGCTCGTCTCTGAGATCCACGGCGTTGAAGTGCCCGTCCCGGAATATTTCGAGGCCAGAGAGGGGGTGGGCGGGGGTGCTTAGCGACGGGGGTGACATTTCCTTCCCCTGTGGGATGGGAGGGGGGGCGTGCAACCAACCACTTGCGACACCCACTCACCCACGGTAATGTTCTCACCGGCAGCCAATGCGACGACGCGAGGACATGAGGCAGAGCCGCATGTGGAGCGCTCACACCCAGCAAGGCGAAAAGTTCACGGCAGGAGGGACCTTGATATTTAAACAAGTGGTGAGACACTTGCCGGATGACGACAAACGCCCGTTTCCGTTCAGAGCTCGTGAGAGGGTTGTGCAAAAGCAGCCAGCGCTATGTTTGTGATCGTTTGATTGATAGCTCACACGACTCTAATCAATCAAATGGGAGTAAGAGGGAGGACAGTTACTCCTGGAGAGGGCAACTTGATTATTTAATGCCCTCGAAAAGGATATCTGTATCTTACTAGTGTTTATAAAGACATCTGTGATATCTAACCCCTTACTCTTATCAGCATCCATAAAAATGACCTTCTTTTAACAATTTTTTCACAACAATCCCCCTTTTACAGTCGATCAGTCTTAAGATCCACTTTAAAAAAACTTCATTACGTATATCATCGGGGAATATTTCATTCTCTCCCTAGTTCTCTTCCTAAAGGAACCTTAATTGAACATTTGATAACATCCTAAGCGAGTGTCAGTTAGATCTTCGACGATTTTGGTACAGCTACCAATAAAAGCTCATAATTGGGAATACTGCTGGATTGTTGAAGTTTATTCGGGATTGCCACCGGATAAGGTTCTCCATCTCTGCCGACGTTTCGATGGCCGAGTCGTCCATCGTCATCTTTCTTCACTGCTGGATTCTTTTATTCGAATTTTGCTATCTTTTGGGAAAAAAGAGACAGTTATTTCAGGTTCCGACCGAGCTGGGCACGCTTGTATACGTGCTGCATGTGCATGGCGTGACTTAAAACCGCTCCCTTCTGAAAGTGCGCCTTCGGGTTGCGACATTCAAATTCTTTGAAAGTTTTAGCTTCATAGACTGAGCTGAGTTATGCAGGCCTGAGCTGCCTGAGAGGCTTTGAACGAGATGCGCGCTGTTATTTACAATTTTGAGGCAATGACAACTTCCTATCCTTATCGAAGCCGTATCCTCGAATACGAGGTTGAGAGATATAGAACGCAGATCTAAAGTACCACTACTTAGATTGTTCCGTCACCATTCGCTCCATCACGATTCACCCATAGTGTCCCAGGAAGTTGCCGTGGCCTAAACAAGGTTTACTCAAAGTCGCGAGAATGCTTCCGATTGCTTCCGGAAAATCTCTACTTACATAATGTCTCATGTGTGGGAAGCCTGAGCGAGCCTCATAAATGCCTCCTTGGGAATCAAGGTCGCAGAACAATGCCATGAAGCCAGTGAAATGAACAACGCTAATGCAATAATTGCGAAAAATAACTTCTAGCTCTCGTACGATTTCTAGAGCATAACTACAACAAAAGTTTCAGATTGTAAAATCGCTTCAGGTTTGACTTAGTGGAAGTTCGATACATCCTAGATGAAAACTACTATTGGTAATCTCTACACTTTGATTCACAACTCAGCTTAAGGCCATGATTTCAACATATTATACCATTTTCAAAGTTTTTTTCATTGAAAATGATATAATATGTTGAAACCATGGTCGGTAGTTGAGTTTTGAATTTAGGTGTGGAAATAACCATTTTTAGTTTTTACCATGGATTTATCAGATTATGTTTCAACTATGACTAGTCACATAGTTCGGAGCGCTGATGACTTAGCGGTTCCGAACAGTTTCGTAAAGGTTGTCAATCATGGCGAAAACGCCCCCTACCGTGTCTAACACGAGAGAGGAAAAATATCTTCACTTGAGCGTGGCAGAGGATTTCCCAACCGACGCCAGGCAGATTATTGTTGCATTTGATATGCTGAGGAAGGGGGAGGCGCATTGTGGAAGGGGAAACTTGTGAAGGCGGGGGAAATTGAGAAAGGTGTTGGGAAATGCAAATTCACGTATTTGTGGTGGAAATCACAAAATTAGCGATTTAGAAATTTTAATTCAATATTCCCAAGGTCACCATTTTGAACGATTTATCTTAAAGTTTTCTGGGGGAGGGCCCCCCACATCCCGCTTACCATGACGGGTATTCCATATCCCCCAGACCACCGGTATTATTTGTGCCTAAACTCCCACTAGCATCAATTCCTAGCTGCGCCCCTGCCCCCGAGATAACTAGTGAATAAGAGGGGGTTGAATGAAATTTCAGGGCGGACAAACTCATGGAGCCAGGTGCAAAAAAACTATCTTCGACAATATTTTCATGACGGTTTGAGAAACCCTTACAAGTAGTGTATTTGTCTGCAGGCGATAAAAGAAATGTGCCTGACAAAACAACGCTTTTTTAAATGCATTATTAATCGGAAATTCATCATTCATATTCCTTATAACGGAAGGCCGTTCGATAAATATCAAGCTTTTGGTAATTGATTAGTTGATAACGATAAACCTTGGCTTTGAATGAACCAGTCTAACTGAAACGCACTTTTGATTACAACTGCTAATGGGCAATCAATTGTTGAACAAAAATTATTCATTTTTACAAGAACGGATTATAAGGTTTTAGTTAGCTATTTTTCTCCATAATGTAGCCGCAGAACTAATCTTACTTAGCATTGGAAGAGATGTCAGAAGTCCCGATTGCTTAAGTTCGCTTTTACTGGGGAATTATCAAATTTTTCCGCATTTACCTAGTTTGAAAAGAAGGATGATTTTGCTCAACGTTTTCGCGTACTGATCACTGAAAGAATTCTGGCCTCAAATTCCTCTCGGGACACGGTTGATTAGGATCTGGCTCAGTAGGTGAGGCACGGTCATGGCTCACGAAAATGTTCCACCTCACCAGCCGGTGAACATATAACCAAGCACGGCCACCAAGAGACGGTTCTCGTCGAAATATTCTCCTCGATTTTAGCGATAGAGGAGAAACAATAAATCGATAGAAAGTGAAAATGACGCACAAGGACACTCGAACGCTTTCCAAAACCGGACGGAGTGAAGATTGCGAGTTCAAAAATCCAGTTTATCTTCGACTCATCGCATCCTTCGGCCGAAGTGCAAGCGCAACTTGATGCGCAGCTCGATTCGCGCAGGAGTGAAAGTGGAGCGACGCGGAGAAGACGTGGCGGAGGAAAGAGCGGTCGAAGCGGGGCCCGAGAACAAGTTTGGCTCGCTCAGCAGCTCGACTGACCGAAACTTATTTGCAAAGGCACTGCATAGAAGAGGCCGCTACGAAGAAGCTTTATTTATTACCGCCCAGGGCGCATGTGAATCGATTAGCAAAGATGTCCGCAGTGCTGCATTGAGCGAGGAGCAATCCATTTAACCTCAAAGTTTGCAGAAGAATATTTTCAATGGCGAGGAACAGCATCGAATAGATATCACTTCGATAGATAATGTCATCTCGAATATAAATTTCGGTAAATGACCATTTTCATCGCTCATTTCTCAGTGAGAATCGGATCGGTCTGCCATCAAGGACGCCAGTTTTGTAAACCCAATTCAATAGCAATGGGTGAACACACATCTATTATCCTACTGGATCACCTTGTATCGTAATACCCGTTCTTATATCGATGAATCTGGCCAATGACGATATATTGATGATTTTTGACAATGATACCATGTGTCAAAACTTAATATTCGATTGCTGTTACGGGTCGCAGAGAGAAAATGGTCATTTCGGTTGTCCAATTGCTGGATTCTGTTCGCTAACCGCAATCTATAATAGCCAAGAATCTTGCATACTTTAGGGAGGATTAAGAGGGATGGATTTTGTGGAGTATTAAGAGAACAGGCGTTTCGCCGTGATAGGCACGACGAATCCCCTGGGGTTACAATCCATCTACATCTACATACTACCCCTCAAGTCACCTAAAAGTCATTTGGCAGGGGGTGCTAAGACACGAGCCGGACAATAGATTTAGGGTTTAGGATTCGGAAGGTATGGGGGGGGGGAGAATCACGCTCCGTCATTGATTTACTCGAGCTAACAATAGCAATACTTGTAAATTAATGCTTCGAGTTTAATGTAACTCATTATTATAAAATAGAAAAGGGCATTGGTTTTTTTCTCGATTGAAAATTGTTGTCATCCCGCTATTATTGACAATCAGAGGCCACCAATCAATTCTGGAGGTAATCCTTAGTCTAAAATAAACGCTCATTACCAAACAATTCTAAGATGAACTAAGACGCCTTAACGAATCCCAAAACCAAAGGTCAACGCGAATGAAGACCCGGAAATACAGTATCTTCCCTTTCTCAAGGAATATTTACAAACCCTCGCCAAAGCTGAGCAATATGGCTATGCCATACAATGGCATTGCCTTGTATGGACTGAATGTGTTACCCTAGCCGCAAATTGTGTCAAAGCGTTAGGGTGATTTGAATATAAACCAAACACATACTAAAACGGCTTTATTTCTTAGTTCTTTCAGTTAAAAATGTCCTGAAACCTACTCTCAAAATGAATGTTATATACATAGCACAAACTTGATACAGTAGTGGTATTGTTCTTCATGTAAAGTTTACTAACGTCGCACCGTTGAATAATGTTCTCCACCGTCCACTATGCTAAAAGGTACACCTGTGCGCAAGGTGACTTGGTATCCACGTCTGGACATTGAAATGTTTGAGATATTCATATCCACAATAAATGGCGATTGAATAGGAACGAAATCCCACAATAAATGGGAATGGCGAAAAAAGTTATGATACGAGTAGTTAACTTTTAATTGATGAAGGCGTAAGTATGATTAAAGCAAAAGGCACGTAGTTCGAAGACCAATCCAGGTGACACTCAAGTTATATTTTTAGTAGGTGGTTGCCTCCGCTCGTGCTGATGGAGTGGGTATAGGCAACTCCTCGTGGCACACATACTGTGCGGGTTGCATAACTCTACGCCAGAGGGCATCTTCCTACCACACGACTCGGAGTCCATGCGGTCGCTTGAACACATGCCCCCAAGACCATTATGCAGTTCGACTCAAGCACATATGACGTAATTGTTCGCTTCAATGCATATTATCTCGTTATTACTGTTATCTATTTTAGCGTAAATATGGTGCATTTACTATTCTGTACTTGTTTAATTCATGACCAATAATGCAGGAACTTAAGCATGTGATCATATTGATTCACTTTGATTGGCAGCAGGATGCACATAACGAGTGCTTTCCTTCCCGACCTCAATCGGAGAAAGTTTAGATCTATTGCGCATGCAATCTGCCCCGACTGGTGCGCAAACGTTTATGAAACTGGAGCGAAATGATGGAATAACACATTGCCCAGCACTTTGCCTATGCAGATGCTGTGGTGAGTCATTTTGCACTGAAAAATGTTTTAAATTCTGACTTCCACATTTTAAATGGATGTTAGAGGCAGTAGGAAAATTTATAGGCCTTCGAATAATTTATTTTGAATCACCATAACGATCGTAAAGAGCGCACAGTGAGAGTCGAGGTGAATTTACGTGGGCGGATTCAATACTGGCAGAAAATTAGAGGACAAAATGATTTATATGATACAATAAAATAACCAAACACTTTAACATTATGATTGATAGTACATTTTTAATGGATAGCATATATTACGAATTGGAGTGCATTCTTACCATCTCTCGGTGATATATATTGGAATTCTGACTAATGTCAACCTTTCATTACCGGAGCGGAGATTACTATTCCATCCATTTTAATTGAAGACTTTCGAGAGATATTATAAAGAATTATCTTCGTAAAATTAACCACCAGCAAGCGATAAATAATGCCGATATTTAATCAACGCACACACATTAATCGGAAAGCGTCATATTAACCGCTCCTACGAACACTAAAACTGTGGTCAAATAATAACCCTTGGACTCGGAAATAATTGCACCCCACTATTTCGAGTCATAAGATTAAAAACTACAATTTTCTCCATTTGTGTAAAATTGTGCCAGCCTGATTGAGAGCAATTTATCGCAGTTGGAGTGGCAAATCGGACAACGCCGAATTCGGAGGAAGACGGCAATGAGTGAAAGTGGTTTCCCTGTCGAACGCTAACGCCTTTCTCTCTCTCCATTCACGACGTTCAGCGCTTTCTTATGGAGGAGAAATACACGGAGGTACTGAATGCAACGAGTTCCAGGGCAAGGTAGAATAATTTTTAACTATTTTCGTCGTTTTATTTTGTTACAGGTATCGCGGCGCGCCGATTACCTTGGAAAGAAAAACATTGCATGAAGATAGCTTAAACTGTATTAGCTGCAAGAGGAATGGAATAGAATTTATGCGTGAGTAAACAAAAAAGTATCAAGTTTAATGTATTTCTGGAGTTAAGTGTCCATGTAAATCAATGATGCTTTTATTTTTTAACACAAAATACGTGTAAAACATCTTTACTGATATATTTTATAAATTTTACGTAGCATTAACGAATAAAATTGAGCATACGAATATTTTAGGCGTATTTAAGATTCAATTCCTAAAAATGCAATTCTCTAGTCTCCTAACTCTACGCTGGTTTGTCGTCAGAAATACCACAAATAAATGAAATGCATACTATATAATAAATCGTGAGGAATGGGGCTTCCAACGAGTTCAAAATACAACATTATCTCGCAGTATACAACAAACAAACCTCGGTATCCCCCTTTCCCTTCAGGCGTTGAAGTCTCCGTCCAGCGTGGACTCGTAGCGCCAGGAGATCAGCCAGAGTTGCTGGTGAGATTTTACTTAACGGTAATCATAACAATGCAATGGCCCTATAACTACCTAAAAATATAAATACATACATAAAAATGACTGTAATTCGGGTGTTTATTGTCCAAATCATTTCAGATTTTCTCTCCAAATAGACAACTAAATTCAACGATTAACGACCACAAGCCCTCTAATGTGGCATTCTTCAAGCAAGATATAAAAACCGATGCGTCGCGACATAACTGAAGATCTAAAATTCAAATTGACTGAAAAATATTTCACCACCAATAGTTTCTCATTGGAATTGCACCCTATTCTTTCCACATTACCCCTAGTTTGATTTTCTCCCATTATTCGTGTCTACTTTGTACAAACAGAGATCTAATTCCGTACTGCTAGTACCTTTGCATAACAGACTCAAGTGTTTTGCCTATCAGAGGGCCAGTGAAGATTATTCCGTCGAGATCTTTATCGCACTGGAAACTATTCTTAAGTGGCGATGTCTAAACCTCAAATAGCATGGGATATTATATTTCACAATAGGCGGCAAAGAAATGGGCGGGCTGCAGGACCACGTCGACTCGTAAATACCGTGAGGGTATAATTTTCCCTCGGAACAATGAAGCCCGCAGCGTTCGAACTTGACACGCGCCCGGAAACATTAGCATGTGTCGTCAGGATCCTTCCCCTCGTAGGATGCTGGTAACGCTGGGCAGTCCATCAATATTCAAACGCCTCGCTGAACAATATTCGGGCGATCTCAGGGCGTAGTAAGGGCGTTGGATTGACGAGGGTGACGCCCTCCAACCTTAGTGCCTCCTTTGCTACCAATGAAGGTCGTTGCACCTAAAACTCACACCGGGGACAATGGCTCTAGTGCTATATTTTCACGACAAAAGAATTATATTAGTTTGAACACTCGCCAGCATATCACATGGTGCACATGCAACCCACGCAGATGACCTTTTCGGCATTTAAATGTTATTTTTTCGCAGTAACGATAAGGGATAGAATGGAGGTTGTAAAACTCATTAAAATGCGCGTATTTTTTGATTCTTAGACGTATTGCTTGTAACGTGAGCTTTCACCCGTTCAACCGTCTTTTCAATAAATCTATCTAGCATAAAAAACATATCAAAATTAGGTACTTGAATCAATTAGAGAAAGCACAAACGACCGTATGAGTACTTGTATTCAAACGAGCGCTTTCCACCGCAATCTTAATTCTTTTTCCTCCAAATTTCGGTGAAATCCGATATTATATTCCCTATGCGTCAGATGATGGCAATCCTCTTTGAAACTTAGGTCGCAGTGAAGTTTTGTAACACATTTATGCGGAAAACGAAGTTATTATTATTATTTTATTATAGAATTCCATCCTTTGCTTGAGATTTTGGTTGTTAAATTGTTGACTAAGCTTGTTTACTTGCTTGCTTGAGCTTGAACAGCTTAGAGAAAAGAAAGCATACTAAACCATCGCTCTTTGAAGTCCGTATTAATTAATAGAGGTACCTTGAGGACTTGTCCATCACCATTCCTCCGATGTCATGCCCAGACATTTGCGCGGCTCCGTGAAGACTCGCCCCTGGCGGGTGGGAATGGTCTCACCAGAATTCTGCGTCTCCCTGGGAGATTCGCGTGGGACGCACAATCCCTGCAGAGTGTAAAATGTTTTCCTCCCTATTCTATGTTTCCCTCTCACTTGAGCGGAGGCGTCCAATCTCCCCGAATAAGGAGTGAGGCGATCTCGGTGGGCGGGAGGGGGTTATCACTCCCGCCAATGTAGCCTCTCTGCTTCCAACTCGCAATGCGAACACGATAAATAACGCATGATGCGCAATGCAAACAGCGCTCCTCTGCGTCATCCCACGGGAGGGAAACGTGGCGCCCGAACGGCTAGCAACCACGCCCCCATCCCCCCATTATACCATCTTTCCGATCACGCTCCAAACGCAATTACTGTTTTCGAGTGCCTACTCAGCAAAGCGGTTCGTTTAAAGGCAAACGCTAAAAAGGCGATCCGCAAAAAGGGTCAGTGGCCGAGCTTGGAGCAATAAAATAGTCGTCCAGATATCGGTACGCATGTGACAGTCATGGAGCAAAGGTGTAATTATTTCTAGTTTTCTAGCATTTTACTCCATTTCTCAGGATAAAGTTTAATTTTTTTTTACAAGATAACTAACTTTGAAGAGGTTGATGCCACGCCAGCAAAAGATTTTTTTTAATGAACAGACGAAGAGAAAATCCTTGAAAACCAGCATTTTAATTATTCGTAAAACTCTAGCCTCTCTTTTATACTAATAAGTTCCATTTTTTTTAATTATGCCATATTCACTTGTCAATCGTAATAGCACGTGAAAATTTCCGCCATAAACTGTGGTAATCAACAAGTCAAGAGGATATTCATTCAAATTTTGTATTCGATTCAAAAAGTTGCTGTTACAAATTTATAACCAGATAATTAACTAGTGTAATTATAGGGTTTTTATTCCCCGGGATCGAAAAGATTATACAAAAAATATTGTTCATGACAATATATTTGCATAAGAACCTGATTTTAATTTTGAAGACTGCCAAATCGGAATGGAGGGATTAATAGTAGCTTTCGTAAATTTTGTATCCAGTATTCAGTAAAAACTATGTATGAACTTTTTTCGGACTAGAAACCGGCAAAGAAAATTAAAGGCAGTAATGTTTGATGATCGATTTATTTAGTATAGATTTTCACTCACTCCTCCCAGTTCTCTTGCTTTTAAATACTTTATGTAACATCGGCGATGGTGTTACATCAAGCATTTTAGCAAGAAAGGCTGGTAGCCTTGAGAACGGGCGATGAGTTGGAGCCCAAATCGTCGGCTGCCTTTTGTCTCTCCCGCTAGAATTTTCATATGCATTATTCAGCGGTGAAGTTTTGAATCATTCAGTAAAAACTTTCTTCGCAATTATTCTCCAATCACGGCATGGTCACTTTTAATTCCCATTCTTCATAAGCAGTGCTTAGCATGAACGTGCTCGCTCGTATTGCAGTTTCATTATTGTTGATTTGAGATTGTTCTTGAAGGGCATCGCCGGCGGCTGAGCTTTGAGCGGACCAGGAGACCTGCGCCATCCCACGCACGAATTTCGCCCCTTCCTATGGCCTCGATGTCGATGAACTTCCGTGATGCGCACAACAGTCGTAAAGCAGATGGATACTGGCGGGGCGCCCTGAACGCGTGGGAGGGGGTCGTCGGCCCCTCCCCCCCCCCCAAAATTCGTCTCTCTGACCATTACATGGAACAAGTACATGACGCACTTGAAAGAGTTGAGGGCTTAAACCGCAGCAAAATTAAGGACTCGTGTTTACACATCAATTCAAGGAAAAAGCCATGAAAATTAATTTCTAAAGAAGAGAAACTTATTCGCGATGCAAACAAAACAGATTTATAATGACTTTTAAGAGGTGAGGAGGTGTTGAAATCAAAGTGAGTCTGAGGATGTAAGTGTAAAAGTTCATTAATTTCCCGCTAATACGAAAATTTCCAATAAACGCTCGCATTTAACTTTCTCTTTCTTTCACTAGTATCATTTGTGTTTTGCAACCTTGTAATGCTTATGTAGATGGCAGAATGTTATTAATAAATATTAACATTTATGGTCGGATGTAAAATGAACTCGATGGTTGTACAGAATTGATCAGTGGAAACATAATAACAATATTTTGTCTCAATAGCATCATCGCTGTATAAGTTTACATGAAAATAAATAAAATAATCACTTGGAGAAAGTGTACTTCTTCATAGTTGGGGTAAATAAAATTGGCGAAAGACATACACCCTATATATGCATAAATAAAAGCAATTATGTGTCTGTTTCTCCTTTATGCACTAAATCATCATTCATCCAATCGCGGTATCCTATCAATCTCCATAAAAGATGACGCATTAATGCATTGCTGCATGGAGTGTGATTATGGACTATCTAATTTCAAATTTGTTATAGCTCGCTCTCAGCGTCCATGAAAAGACCTTCCGTGGTGGTCCACATACTAAGCATTGCGTTTGGTTCAATGGTTTCATTTTCGTTTTTTTAATACTTTTTACTCAATATAGAAAGGTAAGAAAATTTTCCTCTAAAGGATAAATAGTTTTAGTTTAAAATTATTTCAATATATTTTCCTTTGACTCCCTTATCTACCCAAAATAATGATTTTAGCTGAGAAAATTTTTCACCAATTTTTCTCTGAAGAGAATACAATGGAATATTTCCTCGACAACAAAGTGATAATGATTTTGTTTTTGAAATTTTATACCGTTGTCATTCGAATTGCTCTGAGTGATATACGTTTACATGGATAACTATTCCTCCTCACTTCTGCAGATGAATTGTTCATCGCTCAATTCTGACCCTTGCAAACACTCCATTCGAAGGGAGAGGTCACACAGCGGAAAAGTGAGATGATCTCTTCGCTCCTTAAGAGGCCTTCGAGTCCCACGCTCACGGAAATAGTCAAGGGCCTACGCTGCCATTGAATCATCCGCTGCAGTCACTCGACGACCATGCCTACGCACATCCAAAGGGAAGAGACGGAGCTGCCTGCCCCACGCTAATACTCTTCTTCTTCTCGATCATTCAGAGTCACGGGAGGAAGAAGCGGACCCCGGAACTGCGACCGACGAATGCAGCTGTGGGCTGAGAGAGGGTGACACGGAAGATGACCCTCCACTAAAATATTCCTATTTAAGGGATATGAGATGGATTGAAAATTTGGAAGAAATTCAACTGTTTCTCAAAATAATTGAACTGGTTATAAAATAACAAATTTTCTAATTATTCTTCAGATTTTCTTACTAATTCTTGAAACGAGCAACTTTTTTGAGACCAACTCTGAGGAATTTTCCATCATCGGGGATAGAAAATATGTATATGCAATTCCACTAAAAACATCATTTTAATCATACACGATCATTGTTTCGCTGCGGTATTCAGCATCTTCAGGTCAACACCATTAATGATAACTATCCACGGTATCACTCTGCATGAAGAGCTGGCAGGCGAGGTAATTTAATATTATTTAAAACAAAATTTCATAACAACCAAGAGAATAATAATTTTCATTTAAAGCTGTTTTGGTATTATGAGAATTTCGATGAAATTTTCGAATATTTTTTTATACTTTCAATTGCTGAATATCCTTCAATTTTATAAGCAAATTGAAGGATTCTTCGTGAAAAAATTCGCTGGTATTCGTCACTTTGGTTTAAAAGTTTTGGAATATGCCTCCGCGCCACTGTTTCGGTGGTCTCAACGTTTTCCAACCAATTGTGGTCGCTTTTTCGAGGTAATCTCAGGGAAGGGATTCTATCCATGGAAAAAGCGACCAGCATCGGTAGGGAAATGCTCGAGCCACGGAAAAAGTGACTCGGGTTCATATTCCATTTTTTTTAGACTGCAATGATTTCGATTTTCATTTCTCTCTGTGAATTAATATAAAGTATATATCAGTGCGCGAACCCGGAACTGCGACAGGAGCGTGGGGAGCAATGTCGATGACTTTTATCGTTGATGGTGTCCACGCACTCGAGAGTGAATCTTCCCGCCAAGTGGGTGGGATGGAAGGGCGCGTCGGGGCCGCGAACACACACGATCCCGGCCGGGGGGAGGAGGCGCCGCCAGCCATCGGCGCGGTGACGCAGCAGCGGCGTGGAGAACTCTTTTGGGGAAGAGGGGTTCGCCCACATGAAGAGGCGTCGGTCTTCCACCGGCTCCTCTGCCCAAATGGTACAGTGTCTGCGTGGGCCAAGGCGGAGAGGAAAGTGGCATGGGGCTCCGACAGCGTGTGGGCGAATAGGCGAATAGAAGAGAAAGAGAGAGGTCTTCGAACCCTTCCTTCCAAGGACTTGACCTTGTACCACCGCCAAAAAAAGGAGCCGCTTTGAACCGAAGGTGCGATTTGCGAGAGGAATAATAAAAAGGGAAGACAGCTCTAGGACCACACTTTGGAACTAAAGCTTTGAGCAGATTACATATAGATCATGAATAATGTTTTCTCGGGTTTCCAATCGGGTGAGAGTTATATTTTCTCCGAAGTTTCCATTTATCCAAATTGCCTAGAGACCTTTCTCAACCAGTAAATAATAACAATGCTTATTTTAAAATTCAGTAAACCTTTCAATTTTGAAATGAAATTCAGAATATACCGATAACATTTTGGAATAGAAGAAGAAGAATGGAATAATCATATGAAAATGGAGTTTCAGTCGAGCCAATTCGGAAAGCTCAGTTTTTCGGAAACGGAAGAATAGGTGTAAGACACTCACAGCCCTGAGGACAATAAACGAGTCGGATATCGAAACGTCGGCAGTTATGCAGTTCCTGACCCGGTAGCGATCCCGAGAACTTTTCACTAAGTTTATTCACCGGGAAAGCACGAAAGCTTTCTTCGGAAGAATAGGTGCCCCACAAAATCCATTAAATCCGCTAACTTATGGCCCAGGATATATTTAAGGAGAGCACTGCCTAAAAGTACGTGTACAAAACTGACAGAGAGGTCTTCGACCTATCCATAGGCTGGACCATGTGCCTCCGCCACAAAGGGTGGCACTTTGATTAGAGGGTGCGATTTGCGAATGGGAGGAAAGGAAAGGGAAGATATCCATAGCACCGCATTAACTAACCGAATAACATTTTGATCCTTCCTCGCTAAGTGATCCTTCCTCCCCATCAACCAAATACGAGCTCCGTCCCACTCTTAAGGCACTTCCCTAAGGTAAGGAAAGGGCTTTCCCTATATCAAATCTTATTTAAACTAATATATGCAAGCCATAAACGCTCAACTGCCCACATCAAATTATTCGAAAACGCACATAGCTCAAAGGTCAATGAATACACTATCTGTGATTATAAATTCAGTATTTTATGAATAACAACTATCAAAAATTTCATGATTTGGAATAGCTCTCATCAAAAACGGATATATTTTTTCAAAAAAGTACTAATTTAGAATTCAATAAAAGCAGCTCGATTTCACAGAATAAATTCCGAATTTTTTATAACATATAAATTTGTAGCAGAACTTCATTACAAATTGGTGTACTGTGTAACATTTTACCGCATAAATGAAACTAATTGTCGCAGAAAATCGCAAGTACATTCGGTATCAATCCTGATAACTAGTAGAGATTGCCTCAAGCATGGTAGGGTGCAAATCAGAGGAGCTGTGCCTGTTACTGAACGCATCTTTCTGGCCTTTAGCGGTAAGTTTAGTTTCTCATTCACTTAAACGCCTCTCACCCCATGGCCCTCAAGTGAAAGGAAATGCTTCATCAATCTCTGCCACCGAATGTTTCCACAACGAGATTTTATTTTTTCAGATTATGTCCGCCCTTGCCCCGCGTTTAGTTCACAGGCAAGGAATGATGTTACGCAAGTCACCATCTCCACCATCTGGGTCCGGTTCATCGGCATCAAAAACCTCCAATAATATTTTTTTGGGTACCTATCCCAAAAGATAAAAATTCTATGTCGATAAAAGTTAGAATGACTAATATGAATATAAATAAACGACTTCTTGGACTGAAACTACTAAGTATTGCCATTATGAAACTACTAAGTATTACCCCATTACACTAAACCTTTCAATCAGTTTGCATATCGTATAATACAATTCTGGACTTGATTTCAACCCATCCAATGCTCTTGATCAAATCAATATTTAATCGCTTGCAGAAAATCATACAAAAACAATAAATAATCAGAATATATCCACAAAATTTTGGAATAGATGTGCATCGTATGAAAATAAATTTTTAGTCGAGCCAATCCGGAAAGCTAAGTTTTCCGGAAACGGAAGAATAGGTTCCCCACAAAATTCATTGAATCTGCTAACTTATGGCCCAGAATATATTTAAGGAGAGCACTGCCTAAAAATACGTGCACATAGAACTTACAGAGGTGTTTTCGACATCTCCATAGGCTGGACCGTGTGGCTCCTTAATAACTAAAACTTGTGAGATGTCTCTCTATCTCTCGCGCGTACCCTGCTTATCAACAGCTTAAATCGATAAATTGATAATAGTTTATATCGCTTATGTATAAAATATAATGGGGACGAAATCAATTTAAGGTTATGTTGACTCATTGTAAACAATGACATCCCATGATATTTTACATTTGGGTGTATATGAGAATAATAAAATATGCAACGGAGTAACACTGCATATGTCACGGCAATGCTAGCGTGTATGATTCATCAGATTGTTTCAGGCCATGATGCTTTATTAGAGGAACTAGATCTCCCGATTTTACGTCGGTGCTTTACTATTTTAATCATTTTTCTCATTTCGGTGAGGCCCCATCTATGGATATGCGTTTGCCTCATGAATCACGAAAATTCATAACGCCGTGAAGGGAGAGGGAGACGTAGGTCGCGTGCTGGGTTCTTCCCGGGTCGCGGGTGGAGGCAGCCTCGCTCCCCACTCCCCCTTCCGGAGATTAAAGCGCTTAGGGAATCGGCTGGCCCCTCTCCGTCGCTGCCCATACATGGACCGATCGCCTACTCATATGCACCCCTCCCCCTCTCCTCGGCATCCTCCCTCCCGATAGGTGAATCCGCGGCCCTTCTTTCCCACCGACTAAAAGGGCGCGTGGGCCGCAGAATTCTTCACTAAGTTCCGCGAACCCAAAATGATGCAGCCCGATTTGGGGTTCGTTGCCCCGTTGGCGATGGTGGTGGTGACCGCGGGGATGGTTCACTCTCGCTGAAAACCACGCCGGAGGGGTCTATCCAATTCCCGCATGTAATTTATGATGAAGACATCTCGATAGCATAGAGCGCAGCTTTGAATACTAGTGTAATATATCAAATAAGGTCCATGGAAGCAAATAAATTTTCCGATCGTCATATTTCAAAGGCTACTTATATTCCATAATAAGTGATAAATCGCTTAAAATTAACGTCCGCCGTTTCGTAAAGAAAAGACACCCAAACTCCGTTGAATTATGTAACACTAAGTAGAAAATAAAGAAAAGATATCATAAAAATGAATACTAATAATAATTATCCTAAGAAAAGGTTACAATATTATCAGCAGCTACTTAATCTAACATTAACAAAGTAAATTGAAAATAGCCGTTCCATAGGACGTTTTCTCATGTTTTCATACCTATACGAAAACGACGACGAAGTTAAATGGCAATAGCCATCCTAATCATTGATTGACAACTATTTTTGAGTATTTTTTTTGCAAAATTTCAATCTCCTATATAATGTAATTGTCTAATCTTGTCCACCTTTTTTCGATTTCAGCCCGCTGTGCGGTGGTTCGTAGACTCCATAGGCATTTTGGTTAAAATAATCAAAGAACTACAGAAATTTCTCAACTTTAATGAAAAACTCTTTAATTATAGATTCCTCAGATCTCTTTTTCTGCATTTATTGTATAACTGCAACCAATTTCGAAACTCATCTCTAATGGGACTGCCCAATAAAAGTAAAAGTGCCTTTTCGTAAGAAACTCCCGTCATAAATCATGATTTTAACCTTTCATTATTTCCTTGGCAATAAATCCTTTATCTCTCTGTCTAACAAGCCATCCAAAAACCTGTTCTATCATAATGTTGCGATTAGCAATTTTTTTCCGCGTAGGTTTGGAATCCAGCAGTAGGATCCGAAGTCAGAGACCTCGTCCAAGGCAAAAGAACGATGAAGAGAGCCAAGGCACAGCGGTGGGGCGGGCAGGCCCATCTGGCCGGTCAAAATGTCTCCAGAGAACACTGTTGCTCGCAAGTAAACTGAATTTTCACGTTATGTAAGCAGGGCGTCTATTAAAAATTTACGATTTTCACCTATGATTATTTATATCATATCATAGGCGGAGTGGGGAAGGGATGATTGCAAGCGCTCGGAAATTATCCTGCCCCCTATATTCTGGATGATGTGGGGAAGGATTAATATTTATCTGATATACAAAAGCATACTTTACCTATAAAGTTATCCAGCACTTGCACTGTACTTATATTCTTTCCTATATATCATGGTTTTTGCTGTCAACTAAAATTATCAGGTGATACAATGCGTGTACTTTATTTCGGTGTTTTTTTAATTGCGTAAGGAAAAGTCGTGAGCTGAATAGAAAATTCACGAAAACCTTATCATATGAAAACATAGCGATATATCGTAATTAAATATACCGGCATACGTTACAGCATAGGTTTTATTCTATAATAAACTATTCTTTGGTAAAAAAAGAAATTTTATATATTTTGGTCGCATAACAACTATAAAATGGTGTAAATTTAGTTAGCGGCAGTGGAGCATTTCCATTTCCACCAATGCCGACAAATTCCCAATGCCCCAGCGATAAGAGGAGCACTTGATTATGTTCAAAATCGTAAACAACTCGGTAATGGACGAGAAAACAGATTCTAAGTTTATTATATTTTCTACGCTCACTCAAAATCTAAATAATTTCGGAAAATCTATCCCTCCCTCGAAAACTTACTAGATTACCAGATTCACGAGAAATCCATAATATTAGCAATAAAATTTCTGAAAAAGTAGGTGAGGCTGCAAAAACCGGAACAATGTTAAGCGTTATATAATAACATGCTTTTAGTATATGCCAAAAAGGTTTGCCAGAATTATTTCAATTTTCGTAAAGACTATGTTGTATTTTTCTAATACACGAAGTTTAGTTCCAGTACTCAATGAAAGGTATATTTTTTACTTCTCTTTGAGTACCTCAAATAGAAACTCTTACTATTGAATTCACTGTCATTCTCACTGCCATTACTTTCATTTTCGATATATTTCTGCTGGTAATGCGAAAAGTGAAATATTACCAAATCGATAATGAACTCGATGGAAAGAGTATCATATTTTAGGTACCATGTGATCATTTTATAAAAATATGTTACTGACATTACTAGAGATTCAACTCTGTAAATTTCCTCACCCGCTGGTTTATAACAACCTACGTTTCTACAACTGAGTGCCATAATCAATTTCTCAACAATGAAACTTATGTGCTGAAACCTACGAATGCAACATTAAATTGCATTTGAAATTTAAGTGGTTGTTTCTGTCATAATATTGGAACAATTAGTTGAAACAATGAATGGACCAGGGGCGTTTAGACGGCGTCAACCAAGTAATTGACTTTTGAACGAGCCCTTTCCTAAGGTTCCAACCTCAAGGCTTGCGCACCCATCATCACCACCACATACGGTCAAGCGGGCAAGGGAGAATGCTCCTACCAATTGGACGATGAATGCAACAAGTCAGGCAGATGGGTTCGAGAACTGAGAGACTAAAGAAATAATTCTTCCCGAGGAACGATAAAGCATCACAAAATATCCTCTACTATTTGAAAAAAATCTTTTGCTGGAAAGTTTAGTTACTTAATACCTTTTTTTACTTATTATTATCGAAATAAATTACCATGAAAACAAAATAGTCGAGGCGTCCGTTGCTACCTTGCATTCTATTCTTGTCGTAGGTAAAGGAATGAATCCTAGGTATGCAACATAAAACTACATTTGAAATTTAAGTGGTTGTTTCTGTGATAATATTGGAACAATTAGTTGAAACTATGAATGGACCAGAGGAGATAATTATGGTTTAGACGGGGTCAACCAAGTAATTGATTTTTGAGCAAGCCCTTTCCTAAGGGTTCAACCTCAAGGCTTGCGCACCCATCATCACCACCTCATACGGTCAAACGGGCAAGGGAGAATGACGCATCCTTGTTGAGAGCTAACCTGGGCCAGGTAATTGCACCTGGAATTGCGTTAGTACCTACATGTAGCTAAGTGGATATTCAAGGATAATACTCTCCCATTGCCATACGCTATGGAGGTGCATCGCAAGCTATCGTGTAGATGTAGCACAACCTTTTAGGCCCCGTGGAGAGAGGACCTCCTTGGTGTCGGACGCTTTCGACGGGACATTTCCGTAAACTGCGAGTTTGAGGGGGTCGCGCAGTGGACACTCGATGACATTCCCGAGCGTTGACTTGTCAATCTCCCCTTCCAAATGCTCTCCACCCGGTTCAACGAACTAATATCCCCTCACACCACACCGACTCGCGTCAACCCTCCAAAACTTCGATTCGAACATCTCCTGAGTTTAGCCAAATTCTTCTCCCGTGGGAAGAAACACTTTTCCATCTCTTTCATCTCCCTTCCCCGGCCGTCCTCACCCACACTTAATATCCCCTCTCCACTGGGAGACAAAGTGAGACGTGAGTCGGCGCTTCCTTTGTGACCCATCCAAAGCGATCGCCAACCAACTTAAAACGCCTTGGGGACACTCATGCCATTGAAAAACATTAACACAACACGAATTTATTTCTTCCTTATTATTCCATGACTATACGCACCAAATTTTCGCGAAATACAATTTTAAGTAGAGTTTCCTTCTGCAATATGCGTACCCTTGATCGTAATAAATTGAATTTTCGTGAATAATAATTTATGGAAAAGTTTACTTCTACAATATGCGCACCCTTGATCGTAATAAATTGCACAAACTATGCCTACAGAGTGTAAATAAAATTTCCATGTAGTCCATTACACAACTACGTTATCACAAATCGTTTAACTGGACTCTCAACTTTCGCTATTCGTGGATATTCGGTGCTTCTAGCTATGACTCATTTGATGGAAATAAATCAGCACCTAATGATGTTATTATTTTACATTAATAACCTTATATGTTTATTTAAAAAATAATATCGCAGTAAATATTCCTCTTGCGCTACATGCATATTCCGTCATGTTACTTATGCTAAAGAGGTTGCAATACGTTATCGGATCATAGGTAAATTGCAAATTAAATGTGCCGTTCTCTCATGACTTGGATTTTTTGCTCTAATTAGAATGTATGACTAGATTAAAAAATATAATTATTTACGCCAGAGAACGCGACTAATTCTTCCGATTTTACTTTCACTTGTACATTTATTTATTTTTACAGCTTTCTGTATACATTCTCTTCGCATTGGATTTCTTCCTAATGCGTAGGAAATGCGTTTGGAAAGTGAAGAATTTGATAAAATAGCTTAGAGTGTGCGGAGTTCGTTATTCGATTGTTGCATAAGTACGTTGTTATAAATTGTCCAGATAAAAATATCCCAAAAACGAAAATAATATATACTTTTGCTTATTTTATTTATTTAAAACTGCCCCGTAAAAAGTACATAATGGCCTTCACAACGGGAACTCCGTCGTTAAATATATGCAATAGTAACACTCACGCCCTGCATACGGGCACAGAAAGGTGCCACCTACCCAAGCGAGAACCTCGAACCCGCGACATTCTGTCTGTCACCGTTACCCCACCATTAGGCCTTTAAAATAATACGCACATTATGGCAATGTTGTACTCAAAGTTGAAGAAAATAGTGTTTAAATAACAGCGGTACATTATTATGACGGGGTGAGAAAGACCTTGGACCCTAGTTTCATGTAGAAAAGCGATCCACAGCAGAGCAGAAGTTGGATAAGCGCGATCGACACAGACACTTGACACTCATGCTGCGTTTCCACGACGTAATATTTGTGAAGGCATATAGAGAGAAACCTAAAAACATGGCGTTTCTCCTTAATCATTGCAGGTCGAGGACATGTGTTTGCCGGAGAAACATTTGACAATCACCAACAACTGTCCCGTCGTCGCGTCACTCCATCGCTTCCATTCAAGCTACTCCCGGCGCGCTATGCAAACGTTGTTTGTACCACGGAAGGGCTCTCCACACAGTGTCGCAGCAGCAGTTCGCGTGATAGAGCGAGATGACTACCCGATGACAATGGTCGGTGGGCCCACGCAAAAGCGTGTCGCCCACACGGGCCGAGAGCGGTGGGTCCCCTCGAGGGCGATGCCCTGCCCCGGCCCGCCCACGGATCAAAGCGGGAGCGGCCCGTATGACGGGCGCCCGAGCAGGTGACAGCGGCCGAGCTATTTCGTAATATCTTCAAGACAACGACCTGACTACCAATTCACGTAAACCGTCTTCCGCCAGGATCCACGGTCCTTTTTCAATATCAGCCAGTGCGGTGAGAGTACATCTACAATTTGAGTAAATTAGAGATGTCGGAAGGAATAATTCACATTCTGCTACTGTTGCTACGAGAATGAACTCCCTCGGCTCTTGCTAAGAAAATAGGGTGGTTTCCTATTATTTTTTTATTGCCTAAATCGAAAGATTACTCCTGGAGGTATTACTCCTGGAGTACGCATTTCACGCTTTTAGATATTTAAATGACGATATCTATTTTTCGCGATTAATTGAAAAGTGAAAAATTTCAAGCGCGCGACAACACGACGGCTAAGTATGAATGCTGGGAAAAGCTCGTGTGATGCCATTCTGGTTCCCGCTGCTGCCGTGTGTGGTGACCTTGGGGCGAGGATATTGTGAGCCGCTGCGATGCTGGCTGCTAGCAGGTAGCAGAGCACCCTACCAGCAGGTAGCGCTTGGCTAAAATAAGGATTATTACTACCCTATCAAACGAAGGAAACTTTCCTAACTCAGGTAATTTTAATGGGTGATTATTAAGAGATGTTTCCCTGAAGTCCGTGCCTCATGCATACGTTGGTAATCTCAGATGATGTAAAACTCCTATCTACTCGTATAGAAACTAAGTCCCTGTGACGTCACGTGGAGTGGCATCGCATGGACGCCAATCTGGCCCTTTTCAAATGAGGTTAAAATTGACCATTAACATTCGTCTAAACTGGAAATTTGTCTTGAAAAATTAAAAACCAAATAATTTGTATATTATGAATACAATAATGGTGGGTAACGAATCGCAATCTATACCTTTCGTTTTCTTTGATGAAGGAAACTACCCTATTGCGATGAGGGCAATGAGGGGCGGAAGACCAATCATCTGACCGTGACTGCGGCTCGCGATCACTCGGGGCGGCGTTGAGGGGGCGCGCGCCGTCGTATGGCGCAAATTACCTAACATGTCAATCGCCTCCTCCAGATATCTCACCACACCAAATGACGCCGAGTTAGGAAAGGGTCGCTCGCTTGGACACTATCCGTAAGCAAAAAAAAGTTACCCATTTGAGTGATCCCATTACTACAAGTTCCACCTGCCATTTATAAAGTCCTATATTTTCCGGGAAAAAAAAAACTCTTACACATATCCGATCAACAAACTATCTCTCTTTATTTTATCATTCCGACAAGCCCCGCATGAATCTATCAAACTGTCTTCATTTTCATCGAGGCAACGCATCTTACCTACCCTTTAGTATCTACTTTAGCCGGTAGAATACCATAATAATCACATATTGCTATCCTTGGTCCTTTTAAGCCACATGGCTTGTCAGATGTTTTCATGTTGTTCTTATTTAAGAGGGAAGTATATGAGGGGAGGGAGGACCGCCAGAAAATTTCTCAAATACTCCACAGAAACCTATCTTAATCGGTAGAGCGCTTTAATAACACATCGTAATAGGAGGAGGTCTGCACGTTGATGGAAGGCAGCGGGAAATGTAACTAACCTCCTCCCCTATGTCAACTCAGAGGGCGGCTGTCCCCTCGCAGCCAGAGGCGACTCCCGCAGACTTGAGATGTCAGAGGAGGCTGTCGCATTTATTCTCACTTGCGGGTTGAGTGGAGGGGGGGAGGCAAGGCGGGGAAAGCGTGCGGAAGGACCCCTCCACCCCCGCCCCCCCCCCCTACATGCACTAGACTTCGTCGCGAGCGCAGGGATGGATCCCGAAAAGGAAAAAGAACTGGTTCTCTTCACTCGGTCATCACGCGCCAATGCGAATCGCGCCCGCTTATATCAGTCAGCGCGGCCGCAGCGGCGGGACAAATGATATCCCCCGTGCGGTAATCCACCTCCCAGCTCCCCAGCAGAGGCGAATGCATATCCCGGGGTTGATTATCGCAAGTGTGGAAATCTCCACTCTTGAGGCAATCTATTCGATAGCTCACATTTCACTCTCACGCATTCCCAAGCTAAAAGCTGCGTATGCACTGATATTTGGCCCACGCGTTGTTGTCTTAGCAAAAGGCAAACTAGGAGGGGGCGTGAATAGAAGTTACTTTCTCTTTTGTATGACATAACCTATCCCCAATGTTAGCCAAAAATTTAATTATCTTCCTAATTGCTACAGATAACCTCATTTAAGAGTTCCTTAAGTGCAATAACGTTAAAGTTACACCTAATCATATTTTTTAAATAAAATTATTCGAAATTTTACATTTTTCTCAGATTTATGAGATACAAAAGACATGGCAAAATGTCCAGGTATAAATTGATGACTGGATTTTGAATCCAGTCATCAATTTTTACATGGACAAAAAGCCAAATTTTTAAGCTATAGTCTGTAAGCAAAATCGTCGAAATCAACATTAAAATTCTAGTTACGTGAAAATTTCTCATAAAATTACAATTTCCTAAAGTTAGCGAGCTCTTCAAGTCGTTTAAGATCAGCCAAAAAACTGCTATCACAAGAAAGAAACGGTTATGATGCACACCTAAAAAAGCATATTTTAGCATTAAATAAATTTCCTCTACTGGCTTTTAAATGCCTTTTACACTCTCTTATAGCCACAATTTTCCCCTTTGTACCCTATTAATACGAACCTGATATCTGTCATCCAAAACTCTAATTTGTTCTTATCTGGTTTGAGGTCTTAAAGTGATCCGCAACCCTCTAATTTTCACCGAAAACCGAAAGTAAAGGCAGCGGACCGGAAACGGCCGCAACATGCCAGGCACGGAATAACTGCAGTGAGTGACGTCGGCTGCCTGGAATGATCGGTGATCGACGAGGGCCCGTCACGCCATCTCGCCACAAATCGCTCCTATGCCCACTCTTCCGGGGCTCTTCTCCCCTCCCTCCATCCAACCCCTCCCCCCCCCCCAACCGACAACCCCCACCCACAACTGCCCCGATTGCATCGCTTTCCATCCAGCTTTCCCGAATCTGTTCGACTCCGAGAGCGCCGTGACAACGAAAGAAAAAAAAGACATCGCGGAAAAAATCCCTTTGAGATGGAGGGAGAGAGCTCTCTCTCTCTCTTTCTTGCGCGCTTCGCTCTTCTTTTTTTTTGCCGCCGCCGCGCTGTCCCCACAAGGATCGCTCGAAAGTTTCGCCCCGCGCGTCGCACTTCCCAGCCGCGCGCCACGGACGATTCGGACGAATTGGAAATTAAAGGAAGCGATGCGCACGACACAAGAGTGAAAAATCCATGTGGAAAAAAATTTTCAATCATTAACTACACTAATTTTCTGCCGGACTCAATTTCGAAGTCTCACAGAAACTATAAATATGTAAAGACAGGTGCTTTCTCGTAAATATAGGCATCATAATTCTTCCTTCCAATGTACCATTAATGACAATAATTATGAAACGTTAAGCAACACTAAACCTTTGACATTAAGTTTATTTATTTCTTTTAAAAATAAGCACAATAGGAACCTTAAAATAAAGATTATTCCTACTCGGAAAGATGAGAAAAAGGAATCATTTCCGTGAACTATGGGAGATATTGGTATAAAATGAGCTTCAAAGAAACTCTCAAAATTGGTAATCTTCTTTTTACCTCTCTTTCAATCTTGCGCGGTTGATGTGCTCGCTCACCTTTCGAAATATCGATGAGCTTTTAATATGCAGAAATAGATGCAGTTGAATCAAAACAGTTAAGATTACACGTTTCAGAGCAGAAAATTTTCCGTTGTAGTGATGAAGAAAATTTGAAAAGTACCGACTGTTTACTAAACGAGTAATCCAGCAAGCCTCTATGAATGTAGCGGTCAAATGACAGAAACGTGTTCAGTAAAAATTATATCGCATGGTTAAATATTCCATTGGTCGACTGATAAAATCTTGTTAGACTGACCTGAAGTATCCATATTTTTCCAGAAAATACATGGTGCCAAAAAGATTGGCCACTCAAGTGAACATAAATATAATGAAATACCCTTTGGTTGACGCAAGATTTGAAGAATTTGTTAGACTTCGGTATTTAAAAGAAGCATAAATATAGATTTAATATTGAACGCACTCAATGTTGATTTGATTCATATTTCCCTAGATAATGGTTGATTCAATGTCATCCCTTTACAGATGAGAAAACGCCTAACTTAGATATAAACGATCGGATAAATCAAGACTAGCTGTAAAGAATATCGCTATCTCATACTGAAGTTATACATAGCATCAGAAAATTTCCATACTAATTACATCTAAGCTCATTTTCATCAAAGATATATGCTCCATATGACTGCTAAATGTTTCAATTACATAAGATTAGCTTTCACTCTGCAGTAAGCGAGCAAAAGAGCAAAAAATTATAAAAGTGACGCTGCATGCCCCATAATTATGGCTTGCGAATTACTGTTCAATGACGGTGATGGGAAGCATGAATAAAGTAGACTGATCCGACACCCATTAGCCCAAATAGGCAAAGGCGCCAAGCAGCACACAAAAAAAATGCAGAAACATTTTCTTGCGTTTCAAATCGCAATCTATTTAAAGAATTAACGCGCGATAAATTCAGCCTCTAGAATTCTAATGGAAAACAATGCATTTACATAATCGTACCTAATAACTCTGAAAATGGAGGGTCTGATAACTTCCTTTTTATACCTAATAAATTTAATATTTTCCTTGCCATTCTTATAGCGAACACCTATTTGTTATTTTTTTGACAATACTTTGTTATTTTTCCAAAGAAAAATTAATCATAAAGGTGATTTCTTTTATAATTTCTATACTAAGAATAGAATTAACCGGTAATGAACTAGTTTTACCGACTTATTGGGATACAACTTCCAAAGGAATCTCAAATCCATAATTATGATCAGCTCAGATTTCTTTGGTCTACTTTCTTCTCCACCGAATCCTTTGAATGAGCGCATTGTGTGGATAACCCGTGGAGTCCCGACGCTTGACACGCGAAGCCAGACTGCAAAAGTATTCCGATACATCACAAGTTTTGACGCCAATTCTTTTTTTCCGCGCCGTCAATGCAGCTATTGTTGCGGCCCCTCGCCCTGGGGCGTCTCATCCCCCGCCCACGCCCCCGCCCCCTGGACATCCCCAGGCGGCGGCGTGCGCATGCGTGGCTCACGGCGACTCACGGAATCTATCGATTCTTAACGTGTTCTCCGTGGAAAGGGAAGGAGGTAATTGGGCCCTCGACCCAAATCTTCCTCCCCGCTCGTCACTCGTAAGATCTCGCGGGCTTTACACGAGAATATCGATGATGAAGTGCTTTTTAGGGCTTCCTCCCTGGGGCTGGAGGTGTTAATGGGCACTGACGTTTTGCAGGCGCAGTCTGTGTGTCATCGTTCCCGGGAAATTACGAGTGCCAATGCAATCTTCTGCCTTTTTCAGAGTGCTCAAACAGCGATATAAAGAAACGGATAAACGTAATGCACATTCGACACGACAAAGCTTTACCTCACCACGTTAACCCCATGGATTCCGCAGGAAATAAAATGAAAATCCAGCTTACCACGAGGGTTTTTGGGTTTCATGTTCCAGGACACAAAGAAAGGAAATATTTCATTGTCTAATGGAGAGCTTTCTCCTACACTGAAATAGTACACAATGAGTACATACACATTTAAGTGAGGCAGCGGGTTTACCAAAAATGAAGAATAAATTCGTACCTTCATGTTTAATAGTAACACACATAACAACACTCATCAGCGTAGGTACTTAGCACGATCTTCAGACTTCGAAAAAACCTAAAATGGCCAAGAAATAAATATTCCCGGGGCGCGTCAGAGTCACAAAGCTGGTGAATTGAAAGCATCACAAAATGTTATATGCAGTGAAAAGAGGGTGTTTCTGAGACCTAGAAACATGCCTACAAAACTCTGAGATCGGTTTTGTAAACGAGTAGGTGACCAAACCATTCAATGATCCAGATATGTAATCCAGAATCTACAATATAGTTACAGAATAGTTCAAAATTTCTCATCGTAGAAGTGTAGAAAACATAATCTAGCCTATTATGGATAATTTACATAACATTTAGCGAATAATAAGGTGGAATGTATTTGGATTAAACACATTTTCATAATTTCTACCTTAATCAATAGTATCACGAAACTTCAGGTGATAATATTCGTCTTCCGTCTCGCGAATGCGATAAGGAATTAAGAAATTGCCTCCCTCCTCACATCTTGAAAGTAAAAATACGCCTCTCAGGATGAGCTATAATTAAGGGCAAAGGCGACCTGGCAATTACCGCGGCTGTCTCGTCCGGCGCATGTCAGTGACTAATGTGTCGGTTGCGAGGAGATGGGAACGGAGAGATTAGAGCGAATCCTATCCCTCCACGAATCCACAATTTTCCCCCGGAGGCACGCGAGGACGTCGCGATTCCAAACCAGTCGCGGCTCTCTGGCCACATTCTGGCATCGCGGAGAGTTATCACTGCGCCAAACTAATCTAGGTGAGTTCCATTCAGCCGCAACTCAATGAATAGAACAGAAGACGTCAACGGAAATCATTGGAGCAGACCCTTGCTTCGGGGCAATAACCTGCATTCTGCTTTTGCAGGCTCAATTATTTGGACAAACGAGTGATATGAGTGTTTCAATGTAGTAACAAGATACGTGCAAATGTTATTTTTTCCCATAAATTACCGAGAAAAATTAGAGAGATATCTCAATATATTTGTGAGTGTAAATACAAGTGCCCATAGCTGAGATTTACTGTTAACATAAAAGTAGAAAGGTACCCGTAACTTACGATTTTACTCCTTTGTGACAGTGAAGAACAAATTAAAAAAGTTTAGATCTGTTTTATTTTAGTTAAACTCAATTTTTGCCGTCAAACTTAAGTGAAATCCTTGCTTGATGTTTCTTATTGATTTCTTTGAAACACTTAAAATGTAATACGGGCACCAAATACACCGCAGGAATTATAAAAGTACCTTTCTGCTTAGAGGAATTTATTATAACTTTTCGGTGCTACCTGAGGGATTTTTTTCTGCAGTGAGTGTTACTTTCCGATCCTTTTTGCGAGACAGTATCCCATTTAAAAACGTCACGCACAACTCTCCGACCGTGACTTAAATAGCACGGCGACGATAAGTGGTAAATTAGGAGGTTTTAGCGTAGGGACGAGCGTAATCCCAGAAGATCTCCCGTTCTAAAGAGGGGACTACGGGGCGGGGAGGGCAGGAAGCCCCCTTCCCCTCCATCCTTCTCGCTCCCCGCAATTAATCAAGCGCCTTACCCTCTCTGGAGGGAGCAAAGGAGCCGGGCGCACAGGTGCAAAAGGGTTTTGAAGCAGGGGCGATCTTAATCGGGCCGCACGCAGGAAGGGGCGAGACGATGCCGCTGCTACCGCGTGCTGAGTGATTCACGCAAAAAAAATGAAGCGCGGCCGGCGGATGGAATAGTCGCGTGGGTAGGCTCCGCGCGGCGCACGCGGATTATTTATAAAACGCCGCTCCCACGGAAATAAAAACAAAAAACGAGCGTGGATGTCACAGGAGAGGGGAATGGAAGATGGCGGCAGTCTTGTCGCGGAGGGGAAGATGTTTTGACCGCTGGAGGGCAAGCCGATGCAGTAACGCACGGCGAGTTTCAGCCGAAAAGCATTAATTGACTGCTGATTTCAGCACCGTGCTAAGTCCCAATTGAGCTAAAACGTTTCATGGACTCAGTAAAATGATATATCCAAGTGATGCATCAACTGATTGTGTGGCCATAAAATATTTACTTCATAGCAATTTTACGCACGCATCAAATTTCAATGTCACATTTGTGGACACTATAGTATTTTCCAGGCTTTGATAAAAGTAATTCGTTCCTCAAAAAAAACTAAATTAAGGTTTCTTGGATGGTTAACTTTGAATGTTACCCCTAATTATTACAAAAGTAGTGGTATAAGTAAACCATCCAAGGAACCTCAAAATGGAATATCGCACAGTTAAGAATGAGCTGGCGAAAAACTGAATAGTTTGATGAATCTCTGTAACTAGTTGCAATGATTAATTTTTGGTTTTTAAAGGGAGACTGTCCAACAGCAAAAACCGGATTTAAATCAAGTCAATATTCTGAACAATAACGATGCAGTTTCTTCCTCACTGTGCTCACAAACGCGTGGACGGAGCAACTTTGAATAGAGTCCGCAATAGAATGTCCATCCTGAAGGTGTTTTCCATGTAGCTTCCGTATTGGGATGACAGCCGAAGAGCTAAGGTCATTCGCGCCATGACGGAAGGATTTAGAAATACTCGGCGTCTCATTGGCCTACTCTAAACGAAGGACGCCGCGAAGATAAGGGTCAAAAGTACCATCTAACGGGCGGAGTGCTGTACTTGGAAGTGTTCACCGCACAGAAAATCCATCAGGGATCATGAAATCTACGAGTACAAAAATCTCCACCACCGCCAAAATGTAAGACCAGATCGCCAGAATGGGAAGCAGGGAGTTTAAGTAAGGAATCAGTCTAGAGCATTCGTCGAAATTCATTTTACATTCACTTACGCCTTCTTTCATTCATTTTGGCACATATACTTTTTAACAATGTTGGGCGCATGCGGGGTAACTTTTACATGCCAGTGATTAGTCGCCCCCTCCCAAGCACGCTAAAAATGGCTCTCATTGCGTTAAGCTGATTTAATATTTAGGCCTGGCCTAACGCGTGAAAACCCTGAGTGATGGAATTTTTTAGGGATTATGCATTGTCTAATTATGTGCTCAGTAGGAGAGTGGATCTGATTACAGCACTCATGCAGTTGATTGCTCCTCTCATCATCGGCTGGGAGGATTACCCCTCGAGGTCTTCCGTCGAGATCAGGCTAATGCCGACGTCGGGCCTCTCTGCTCGTATTAGCTTCTCCGAATGAGACCTCAAGGATACGCGCTCATCGCGCAAGAATAACTCATTACGAATATCACCTGGACGTTCATAACCAATGCATAAATAAACGCGATAGCATAAGGCTAAATTATGCCGGAACCCATTCTAATAATTACAAGGATTTGAAATTTTTCCCACCAATTTTTAATCCACCCCAATGTTTGAAATCCATTAGCACTCATATATGGCTTAAAGAGAACGGTAGACTTAGAACATTAAGCCTTTTTCTGCTAAGCTTACTGATATTTAACCCGGTAACGCCTGAATTAAGCATTTCATCCCAACTTTTTCGGAATATTCATTTTTAAAATCTGATTGATTAGATGCAAATTTAATACTTTTAACAGTAATAGTCTTGAAGATACAGCCTGGTACACTGTGGTACCTCTAGGCTCTTATGGGGTCAAAAATCGAAATAAAATAGGTGTTAGTAATTTCACATTTTAATCCCAGAAACGTTTAAAAAATTCTATTTTGCACAACAAATTATCAAAATTACTCAAAAATGTCAATACTTGCTTTAAAAAGCAAATTTTTCTGAAAAACGTAATTATAAATATGCTAATTAGTTAAAAACTCTCAAAATCACGAACAAATTATAATTAATAACAAAAAAATTCGTTTAGTATTGCACTACCAGCTGATGCCATATGGTACGGCTAAGCGTAAACGGGTTAACGAAAAAAGGTGTATTTCACGCTACAATCTCGGCCAAGATACACACTTATGGTAAAAATTATGTTTACCTGGAGAAAATGTTAAAAAAAATGACATCAAGATAAATTTTATTGAAAATTTGGACTTGAATGGATCGCAAAAATTTGAGAAATAAAATTTTAAGGATGCTAACAACATATGATTAAAAATTTGATAAAAAAATGAATTTTATTTTTATCTCTTTCTCGCGTCATAAACATCATTCTTCGGAGGTGTAATATTTCTCGGGAGGTGGAATAAAAACACCCACGAATGTTTCTGGCCCTGCGCTCCACGAGTTTAATTTTTCCACCAACATTGCCGTGTCTCCGCTGCCTTTGATAAATGTCTTTTCACATCTGAATAGTCCCTTACCTGCACTTCTCTTATCCTCCATTTCATCTCCAACCGTTACATAATGACGAAGAAATCTGAGCAGCGCCCTAAAAAGCGACTGGTAAGTGTACCCCTTTCCAGTGAATTTACCAAATCACTCTTTATTAAAAATAGTCAGGAGGCAAGGGAGCTATTAACTTAAATGTCTCTACAAATATCTACCAAAACAAATTTTTAAAAAATATTTCTAAAACGCAACAGAAATACGTAGTATTGTAGCAAAACATTCGATTTTATTGTCTTCGTAAGTAGCGGAAAATTTTCAAAACTTTTAACTTCCTTCCGTTGATTAGCAATCATTCAAGAGAGCTCAAAGTTATTAAAAGGTATAAAAAAGAGTTATTGATAACAAAATGACTTTTACCTAAAATATCATAAAATCTGCTGAGGTTTTAAAACCTGAAATGCGTGGTTCTTCGTCAAAACTTCGTCGCGGGTGGTCTTCATATTGATTAAAGAAACTCATTTGAACGTTGGGTCCACCCAAACATTGAAGCGGAGAAATAGCCCAGCAGCTTTTTCATCATCTTAAGAATTGTGAGTCAACGAAGAGTGCACTGTGTGGTTTAAAATCCACGTGATTAACTGACTCTGTTTTATAATTTGAAAGTTCTATTTTCAGACGCATGTAAATTTGGTTCGAGGTTTGAGGTGTACCGAAGTACAGGAGGAGAAAGGGAACTGCGGAGAGCCTTACGCCAGGATAGGACCTATAGGTGAACACGAACAGTCCATGTCATAAGGTAGTAACGCGAGAAACATAATGTAGGGAAAAATAAAAGGAAAAGTCGCAAAAGGAAGGCATAGAGATGAAAGGGCTGGGACTGATGGAGAAGGACACAAGAAAAGGTGAAAAGAGGGGTGCAATGCACCAAATTTACCTAATGGCACTAAAAAAATAATATTTGGTTCCAAGTCTTCGCGCCGTATAATTTTTGGCTAGGATACAACAGCATTGCGCTCTTTCCCCCTATGCACCCCCATGGACTCTGAAAGCCGCAAAGCCTCGAGATGATCTCCAAGTGGGTCTCTCTTTAAATTGGTCAACTTCCAGGAGACGATATGCTTGGAATCATTTGAGGTAGCAGCGTCGAAAGAGGGAGAGAGGTATGGGAAGAGAGGAGGGGTTGGAGACACTGGAAGGGCTTGAACGAAAAATCCCAACACTAGGGCTAGCATACAAAAAATAATGAAAATATTTTATGATTAAAATAAAAAATACCACAGCTGCCCGTGTGTAGATTCTTTTAGAAATAGTTTCTCACTTTATAAATTAATTCAGAATTGAGGTTTTTGGATTTAAAATTAAAATTTTAAAATAGGAAGGTGAATTTTCGTTGGCAGACGAATGTTACTTAAATATTGAAGTGCTTAGGGATAGGAGCCTATTTTGCGTTTGCTCACTTGTTTGCATAGATATAACAGTAAGCACATCTGCGTACTACTCTGCAAGCTGCGTCAATAGTCTTGTGGCGGGGGATGATGGTAAAACAGCCGTTCACCAAAAAAAGAAAATAATGGGTTGGAGATATTTGACTACTGAGTACGATCTAACATTTATCTAAGCCACATATCGTTCGGGGTCGGGTAGGGCGAGGGGGAGAGTCAAAATATATTTCCTATTTTTCGTTTCTGTTGGACCGAGAAACATTGTGAAGTTATTAGATTAGATTCTATCAGTTAATTTCAAAGATAATGTTCTTAACTGAGTCTAAGCACGCAGCCTATGTGTTCCTACGAGGCTACCATTCTAATTAACGTAAGAGCTGAGTAACGCTCTTTTTCGCTCGCACCTGATTTTAACGAAACACACAGCTTTCCTCCCTCTGTATTATATGAAGTTCTCAAAGGTCGTACTGGAACGATACCAAAGGGAGAGAATTTATGACATGAATTATTTCATGCAGGGATGTAAAGAAAAGAATAATCAAATCTTAGTTTGAGGATAAATTTTAACGATGCTGAGTCACGGACAAAGAGGAGAAAGTCAAGAATATGGTCCAGGGTTATTTGGTTTAGGGGGAGGAATCTTAGAGGAGATATGGAGCAACAAAAGAGGAGATTATATTTATATCAACACAGTGAGTGAGGATATT
The DNA here is from genome assembly GCF_921293095.1 of Ischnura elegans. NCBI lineage: Eukaryota > Metazoa > Arthropoda > Insecta > Odonata > Coenagrionidae > Ischnura > Ischnura elegans. Next base: position 111,265,443 of record NC_060246.1, on the reverse strand, counting down.
AAGTTGGCGGATGAGGTCAAGAAAATATAAAACATTTGAATTGAGATTTGATTGAGGGTTGAGGACTAATTGATTCAAGATTGATTAATGCTAATATATCAGGTTAACATGAAAGAAAACAGGGTTTATGCATGCGATGAAAGGAGAGTCTATTGTCGAAGAGCTGACGAAAACTATCGAAAAAGAAGTAAATTATGATATCAATACAATGTAATCGCATATTTAGACCTTAATGCGCAGGTAAGATGCAAATAGATCACATATTGACTTTCCTAAACAAAGTATTCGCCTATTTCCCCTTCAGGAGAGGAGAAGTATGATAACCGCTGTAAGTATGTTTCCCTGCAGTAAAACTCTCCTTCAGCAGAGAGCATTATCCGAGCGCTCTCCACCTTCCCGTTTGCGATGCGTCGTTCGCTGGATCCGTCTGAGAAGTTCCTCAAGGACCCCCTCATCCTACCTCTCCTTTCACTCCACTTCCCATAGCGCTCTGCATTTGGAGGGCTGAGGACATCCGCCCGGGGCGCCCTCGTGATGCTGCAACGGAACGGGAAACGAAGGGAATCCTTCTGTTCGCGATGCTATCGACTCACAGCATACGTAAGCGTCGCATTCAACGGAGAAGGGAGTTTTATCTGCATAGGCATGCATGTTCAGACCCCTGATTTGAACTCAGGTCCTCAGTGTAGAAAGCCAACGCCCTCATTGTTCCACCAGAATAATTAACTCTAATGCGTATTTCCTTCTAGTGCCATTTAGAGGTATAAGTCATTTATCTCTCATTAAATTCTCTCTTCATTTGATACATTTTTCTTGAGAGCCTAATTTTTACTGAAGATCTATTCTCAATAGATCAATTCTCAATAGACGTTCGCAATAATACATATTTAGAGTGGGAACATGCGACGATTAACGAGTTGGACTAACTTTGCGAGAGGCTAATTCGAAACCCATCGGCGAGATGCCAATTTGATGTGCAACTCAAAAAATTTATCTACGTCTACATACTTCGTCGTAAGCCGTTTCAATGAGCATGTAACAGGGGGTGAGAGAACACTAGCCGTTAATATTTTTGAAAAATACATAAAAAATAAGAGAGGAAAAAATAAAAGAAGATGCGCGCACTGATCCTACCAGGCACTTTTCAAAGCCCTTTGCTGTTCGGAGGAAAAACCAATTCGTATACTTATCGGTCCAGAAAAATATCTCTCTTATTTCATTAGAAGCATTGCGAACGAAATAGTATGAGACAGTGAGCAGTGAGCGCAAATTAGATATATTCTACACCCGGATGCGCCAGGCGACGACGATTCCACGTCGCTAAATGCATTCGGGAGGGTGCAGTCGCGGTGCGGCACATGACAAACGGTCAAGTGGTGGCGCTCTCAAGGGAAAAGAAAGAGCCAAGAAGAAGAGCCGGCTAAAGTGACGCATTGCAGGAAACTCCCAACTGTGTGGGAATCAAACCGTAATAAGCCCAAAAATTACATTAACTATGTAGTGACCTTTTGCATAGTCAAGCGCATAGGTCCATAGAATTTATAAGCACTCCTGTCTTTCCTTTATGGATTTTTCGTTATGAGACGTATCTCTAGGAATCCTAGACGGAGTAGCCTGTGTTTTGATGTTACGGGGACCGGACCTGAAGAAATTTACCCATACCCATATTCTGAATGAGGGAAAACCTACTCAGACGAGAATTGAACCCGTGACCCCAGAATTGGCTGGCGAGGACGTTAACCATCCACCACCAAGGACAACCTTTTTGCCTGTTAATTCCGTTTTATTCGCCACGGATGGATTTCTACGCAAAAAAATTAATTGACTTGACCGATAGCATTTGAACCGGGAACTTCTTAATACAGATCAAACTGTTCCAGGCGATATGATACCTTACAGCTTACACCAACCAGTGAGGGAGAGAGATGCAAGGGAGTTGGAAGATCCAAGTTTGATCCCCGGACATGTTAATTGAATTTTTTCACGGTGAATCCCATCCGTATCGCATGGAAATGAAGCACACGGGTCGAGCGAAAATTTGCATCGAAGAAGAGGGGGGAGAGATATTTATTATTCCAGCAAGAACACTTCACCCGCTTTCACGATTTTGCACGCAAATTTTATTGAGACGCAATCTCGGTGAGGTAATGGCGAGTCATTAAAAGGAGATACGGCGGGAGGAAAAAAAATCAGGAAGTGGCCGCGGCCGGTTTAAAAGGTTGAAGAGAGCATTCGCGAGCTCAGCGCAAAGGCGATCTCTGATGAGGGAGCGGTGCAGACGATTGGAAAGCGTTCAGGAAAAGGTGAGCACGATAGAGTGAGAATAGAAGCTGCGATCAAATGGACATTCAACAATGCACTCGCTGCTCTTCCGTAGTTATCAGAGGATTAAGAAAACGCAACAGTCTTGCTGGATCAGTCGTATTTTGTCTTCCTTCGCGAGCAAAATATTTGATTAAAACTTATCTAGGCTTCATGCCATGGAAAGGATTCCTTTTGCACCTGAGTTGACTTTGACCTAACTTTGTGAGTTGAAACACGTTGATTTTTTAAAAATAAATTTGCTGAAAAGTGCATAATTTTCACCCAGTAGTCTCGAAATTTTCGGAGCATGCTGAGCTGACCATTTTAAACATTTGCTTTTTATCTCAAACTTAAGTTTAAATTTTGAATATTTTCTCAAAGTTAAAAAGTCAATTTTCAAGAAAACTTAAGTTTAAATTTGGAATATTTTCTCAAAGTTAAAATGTCAATTTTCAAGAAAACTTAAGTTTAAATTTGGAATATTTTCTCAAAGTTAAAATGTCAATTTTCAAGAAAACTTAAGTTTAAATTTGGAATATTTTCTCAAAGTTAATATGTCAATTTTCAAGAAACAGGCAAGCTTAGATAAGGGTCTACCTTGTGCACTTCGAAATTTTCAATAAATTAAGCATAATATCTGATAAGGCTTAGCACGATTTTAAATGAGCAACACACACCACGAGAAAAAAAAACTAAAAACGACCGACCAAACGGGAAAGAAACTTCCGTGCTTGCAACGCTTAGACCCGAAGAGCCAAAAGACAGCGCTATTAGTCATGATCCTAAGTACCAACTATTATCTTATTTAAATTATTCAATTACGTTAATTATGGTTGTTTTTTATAAACTTGATATTTCATTTACTGTCCATTACAGATTTCTCCTTGCAGATTTTCAAAGTAAATATAAATTTTGCCTCAAGGTTCTTTAAAAATTCAGTTCCTGAGGTAAAGCGTACTGAATACACTGCAGCTTCATGAGCGCTATCTTCAGACCTTCAGGTGAGTCTGCAAGGTATTTTTGATTACTTAAAACTCCCTTTATCCTCTACCCGCCTTACCAAAATGCCCATGCGATTTCACTTTGTGCGATAAAAAAGGAGGCTCTCGGTCAAAACTCGAAAGGAGGCAGAATTTTTTTCACACGATGAGGCTGATGAAAAAGTCAGCACAAGAAGATAGTTCGGAAGAGAGTAAGTCCACGCCGATGCTGAGAAGGAACGAAATAATATCGCGAATTTCACAGAATATACTCGGTATAATGATGCATACTCGATATTTAAAATTAGTTTTGCTCTTATTAATGCATGAAATCCAATTTTATTTGTAAGTAACCACTTCGCTACACTCGTATTGGCGAGGACACCGCCAAGCCAAAAAAAAAACGCTCGGGCGCCGCTACCGTCGAATTTTTTATTGTCCGGGCACACGTCTAGTCAAAACTCCAATCGGTTGAAAGCAGCCCGCTGTCAGATCCCCTTGTTATCACCTCCCGCTAAGTGCACGACTCGCCTCATTTCCACACGCGGATCTACATCACACACACACTATCGTCCACAAGAGGATCGAATGAGTTCAAAAGAAGGCTAAAGTGAAGCATGCAGTGCCGTCCTTACCTGATCGGAAAACGGTGGAGAGGGAAGAAGAGGAGATAAGGCGTCGAGTGCTCCTTAAATCCCGTGGCAGGCCAAGTCCCAGACGGTGGACGATCTCCGTTGCGATCGCGTCACACAGCAAGAGTACACTGCAGGGAGTGAGGGTCAAGGGGAGAGGTGTAGGACTGTTGGATGCCGCACCCGCAGCGCGGCGTCGATGCGGAGGTGGCGGTGGCGGGAATCTGAGGAGCGCGCGCTCACGGGTACGGAGAGAGAGTGGCGAAGTGAGCGAGGGGGCGCTCTTATATATATAGATAACCTCACTCCCTCCCCTCCCCTCCACGGAGGGAGAGAGACAGAGTAGGGGAGGGACCCTCCCTCCCTTCCCCTCATGGGATCCGATTCTCATCCAAGCTAACCATAAGAGCCGCCATATCTAATTGAAACTTGTCGTTTTGAAAGTTTAAGGAAGGAATTTTGCCACAAACAATTTTTGGGGTTGCATTCACCCAATTTACCCAGTTTAATTTAAATTTACATACAAGAGGAAACTACTGGGGAGGGTTTATAGCTGTAAACGTTTCGATATAAATACGTCTTATTTTGTCAATTTTTATTTATCTGACGATTTTATCTCGGGCGTGTTTTGCCCCTGAGATCCTAAAAGGTTGAGACTTAAAAAGATGAACGAAGAATGTATAGGAAAATAATGTATCGAAACAATGCGAAAAGATACACGCGAGAAACAATTTCTTGCTTTATTTTTATCCTGATAAAGTTGACCTTTAGTTAAAGCAAAGAAAGATGTAAATTATTGGCGGCAGCCATAAAATCAAGTGTATTCTCTATTGAATTTACAAGCATATTAAGAAAGAATTTTGTCGTTGGGGCATTCTTGGTGTATCATATTATTGTTCAATTAATCTCCCATGAAAAGATTTTCACACGATCAGGCTGATGAAAACCCAGCATCTGTTTCTTCTGCCGCTCTTCAAAACGTTTTTCATTTGATAAGATCCTTTGATAAGATTTGATCTTGTTTAAGGCAAAGATGATACAAATTTTCAGATCCTTCATTTTTCTTATGCTCGTCGCATTTGTGAAAAAAATTACGCTTTAATTTCCACACGTATTTCCTTACCTCTTTCATCAAAGTGGGTTTGAAAACAAATATCAGAGAAGAAGCATCATTTTAGTGGAAACAACCGGAACTCTTCACGCCACTCTTTGCTGACAATATATAATTCATGTAAGGTGTTAAAATATTTTGAGGAGATAGCTGACAAACTTGAAATAAATATGAGGAATTACACAGTTATAGTAATGTCAAAATTACGGTTTTATTCGAAGATTCGTAGCTTACACCTGGAACTATTGACACCCCATCGACTGATCGATGGAACTTGTAAGACTTTTGACCCAAAATGGCAGGTTGCAAAATTTTCAGTTGAATAATGGGGACACTGAGAAATAAAGTCGAGAAAAGGATATAGGCGGTCAAGATTTGGGTTAGTGTAAGGGTATGGAATATGTGGTAGATGGGAAACAAACGAGCAAGTTAGGATTGTTGACAGCTTGCATCGAAAGAATACAATCGAGAGAGAGAGAGATAATAAATGGCAGATCTAATTGCTGATGAGAAATAATAGAGTGAAGAATTATAAAAACCCACGTTCAAGCATAAATAATGGTTAGATGAGATGGAAGATAATACGATTCATGAATAGGAGAAGAAGAGGTAGGATATGAGTAAACTCTTCTCGGGATTCTCACCGGGTTAAATTCTCCATTTTAGCCAACGTTTCAAGTTCCGACTCTCGGATCATCCTCAGGCATCCTGAATGGGGTTTGTTTATTTGTTTAAAAATATGTTTTTAAATTAGTTTATAACAAATAAAACGACATTCAGCAGCCCTGAGGATGAGTTCCGAGTCGGAGCTTCAAACGTTGGCTAAAATTGAGAATTTGATCCGGTGGGAGATGAATTTACCCACATTAATCGCCGGGAATGCATCAAATCTCTTCCACGGCAAGTATAGACATATTGTGGGTAAGTAATATAGACGTAATATTAATGGAGGGAAGTTACAGATATTACCGAATATTATAAACAGTATATCAATGTTTTTAATCACTCCAAAGCCAATTATAGATTTTGTACCCCTTCTAATTACACTCTCGCTAGAAAGAATATAACAATGACGACTATTCTCGAGTACCTACATACCTTACAGAGAGAGATTTTTTTAATGAATGCGGTAGGCGGAAGATGATACGTTTTTCATTTGCTTCATGAAATAAAACTGGGGAAAGCAAGAAACATTGTGTATTATCTATTGATAGATGTGGCCGAGTACATAATTATTTTTTTCAAAATAACGCCAACTCTCGGATGAATTCGCAGAAGTTTTGACTCAAGATTTGCATATGAAAGTAATAAAAGGACAAGATAATACTCAATAGCCAGAAGTAGGTTTTTTAATAGAGTTAAAATACAATGCCTAATTTACGAGGGGTAGACACCGATTACCAGAAATAGAATTCTTAATTTAAAAACTCCCGAAGATGAAATCAGATGGAACCTTTCCTTATGACAAACTATGGGTTGAATTGTCGTAAGAACATACCCAACACATGTAAATTGTAAATTAGGATGCCGGCTGAAATTAGTTCAGTATTTGTCGAAATACTTTATTGCATTCTTAAAAATATTCCATATCCCTATGATATTAATAGAAAAGTAAATTCATGCGCAGGAAGAGGCCCACATTAATTGTGACCCGCACTGGGATCAAAATCATCGCATACTCTTGCTTAGACAATAATATTGGCAAGATTTTGATTGCACAGAGCTGTGTATATATTTTCCCAGGTGGCTCGGCTCCTTGCAGATGAGGCAAACATTTTGTGAAAATTAAACGCTAAAAATGATACGCTCACTCTGAAGGTCATTTTTAGCGTTTAAGCTGTCTACCGTCTAATCCAACGATGTGATCGCTGGGTTTTTCTCTTAAATAGGAAAATCCTCCAAAATCGTTGGCACATTGATGGCTGATGCCGGGTCTCGTTAGTGAGCGGGCCCTTTCCGCTTCTATAGCGTTAAGGTGTTTTTCCCCGTCCCTTCCCTTCCAACCCTTTCCCTATCCCAGAGGCGTCGACGGGCTCCTATCGCGGCGGCGCCTCTTTCCTTGTTCCTTCCCATCCAAACCGCTCCCCGGGAGCGTGGGCGTATAAGTCTCTGACTTGGTTCCCGGCCCCGGTGTGTTGTATCCTTCAGAGGACCCACCTAGGAGCCCTCATCTCTTTGTGTACCGCCTGCCCCAGAGAGCTATCGAGATATTATAGATGCATCAGTGGCGTAACTAGGAATATGCTTTGGGGGGAGGATGAGATGGCCTGGGGTGGCGACTCCCCCCTCTCCCCTTGGGGGGTTCGGGAAAATGTTTTTAAAATGACATGCCAGGAAATACATATGACATCTTTTTGGCACTAAAAAATTAACTTTAAGCAGATGCAGTTACTATAAGACAAAACCAAAGATTGGTTTTGAATATTTTTTTCTTTCTCGGAGGCTTTGGGGGGGATCTATCCCCCACAACCCCCCCCCCCCCATAGTTACGCCACTGACATGCATATAATAGTCATTATATATGCATATTTAAATAAATAAAAGATCATAGCACTTTTCTACAAGAATTTTTAATGCGTACAACGCGTTTCGGCTCACTGAGCCATCATCTGGTACAAAGTCTTGTACCAGCCGAAACGCGTAGTACGCATTAAAAATTCTTGTAGAAAAGTGCTACGATCTTTTATTATTTAAATATGTCTAACTTCCACCTATTGAAGCCTGCATCTGTTGAACTTATTATACATGCATATAATATCACACTAATTTTATTCTTTCACTTTAATTTTCCTTTGGTTTACATACAAAATTTAGCGAAATTTTCTTATATAGAATTACATAACGTAACTTTACACTGATCTTGGCATCCCTCTCCCGAAGATAAATTCTATATACCGGTGTTCATTGCATAACGATCCATTTTTTCCACTATTTCATTTACCTTATCTTCATATGCTACCCACTGTTTTTCAAGAAGTACATAGAGGTGAAAAGGCAACACTACAAGTTAGACGCAATTCACTTCCATAGGTAAGCCAGATTATTCGTTGAGAATAACCGGGGTCCGATCTTCTTCTTCGTCAAAATTAGCTTTCGCAATTGCACATTACATTATGGTACGAAAAAGAGAAAAGAAGAAATCAAGGCTAGTTCCATTTCCAAGGGCACCCACAAAAGATTTAGAAGTCAGCTTTACGGTTACTTTCCTTCGGAAAAAAGGTAATGGAAAGCGAAACGATAAAAAACGTAAACTATGGAAAGCGAGCCGGGTACCAACATCGCCCGAGAAAACTTATTTTTCCGCTTTCCTCCGCAAGATTATAATGGAAGGGATAATTGGCATTACGAAGGTGATCAAGACAGACTGCTTCTCTATAACTAACAAATAATTTAGTGCGTAGGCTTCCGCGGTGATTGAATTGATAATTGTTTTTCGGGTAATTGCCGCGCCGACTCGTTTTGGCGGACGACAGTTTCGGACGCATTTCTTCTCCCGTCTTCGGGTCCAAATGAAGACGGGTGTTGGAACGCGTCCGCAACTGTCGTCCACCAAAATGAGCCAACGCGGCATTAACCCGAAAAACGATTATTAAGAAATAATTTAGCTATAAAATTGGCCAAGGGTCTCCAACTACACAGCGCGGGCCGGATGCAGCCTGCAAAGCCATCCCATCTTGCCCTTGAATATCTTTGCATCTATGAAATAAATTCTTAATCCATCTCGGAAAAATTACTTACCCTTCTAGCAAAATATCTAGCAAGAATTCCACCCAATCCCTCCCTGTAAGAGACTCATTCGTGACAGAGTTGCCATATGTAACAATAACAGCCACGTTGAAAGCGACGGGTTATCAACTCCCTTGGGTCCCTCGACAAAGCTAAATTATGCAATTTCATTTGAAGCTCATTTAATGGAACCAAAAGGCAGAATAAATGAATACTACATCAGCTAAACTCAAGTCCACTTGATTGCTTTTCGATATTGGTGGGACGATTGGAGGAAAGCCAGAAGGAAGAAATATAGCGATTGGCGAAGGGTAATACCGATAAGTCGCATCTATCATCACACTGTAAAATGGAAGAACGGTATTAAGACGGAGATTAAAACCAGTGGAATGTCAGACCAGGAGTGGAGTGGTTGGTTAATATCCAAGGGCGCCAAGGCTGGCAAAGTGGTCTAATGGCCGTTTTACACGGGGCACGGATTTGCGCAGGTTAGAACTGCATTAACTTCTAAAATGGCGTGGAATTTCGCGAATGCATGAACGAAATTAGAACAGGGGCTATTTTGCCATTTCACGTCCACGCATTCTCGCATGCGTTCTAGCAATTCACCGCTTTACACGACGCAATTTTGACTGCGTCTTCGCACACACGTCAGATTGTGCAAGTATGTGCCCCGTGTAAAACGGCCTTAAGGGTCTCAACGGGCTAATCTGTCCTCGAAAAAGTGAGAGGGCTTACCTTTGTGAGTATTTTATCACGAAAAAAAATAAGAAAACAAAATAATTCAATCTATAATTTAAAACACCGTATTTTCAGCTCTTTTCACTTCCGAAAAACGTGTCAATAAGTTTACTTTAGTCTAGATTAGAAGCTAACAGTCTTTTTACACTCATAAAAATGAAGGAGATAAGTTTTTTCTTAAGACTAAGTGCCTCGCAACTTGGAGTTTATTACCTTGAATTTAGAGAATGCTCCCTCTCTTGTCACAGGATACTTTGGTACTCGAAACGGTCAGCACAAATGAATATCCAACGTGCAGGCTAGGATAAGCAGATTGCAAAAATGGACATTTTAGGAACAAAATCAGTGCGAAAGACAGGCGCTTGGTGTACTTTTTACATTTTTCAGGGCCCCGAGGGTGATGGTCATCGTCATCAAATCTTTTATCATCATTCCACTCTACACGCTCAAAATCTTCGCAAAGAGCCCAAGGGTTATCCGGGGCCTGCAGCCCTTCGGCCGGCGGGCGGGGATTTCCGCTCTGGCCAGTCTACCCCTCTGACAGCCAGCCACACGATTCACGATTTATTTGAATAAATTCTGAAAGTTTTAGTTGATAATTTATCTTTCATCTTCATGAAACTATTAGAATTTATTATTGATTCATTTAGTTCGACAGTTAACCTTAAACTTTGTCATTATTAAACAGAAATTATATAACTCCAGGATGCAATATTTAGGAGGCCGTCAAAACGGCAGTCACAAACTAACAGATTATTCCTCATACTTACCAAAATATGAGGAACACCACATTTTCACAACAATGGATCATCTTGAACATTGAAATAGGGTTTGGCAGGCGTCATATTGTGCATTTTTTAAAAATTGTTGAAAGTTAGTGCCCATGTCAGACACTGCAACACGGGCTTTCAGTCCTGAAGCATGCAATCTTATAATGGGTTGAAACAGAATTAGGCTCTTAGCAGGGCAAGTACATTTTATTTGAAAGTAGCCTATTGCTTATTTCAAATTATTTTTAATCCCTTTCACCATAGAAACTAATGCTGCCCCGGCCATGGTAGCAGTGCCGTTGTCCCGTTCAATCTTACCGATATTATAGAAGAGATATCGCTTTAAAAGACATCACCAACACAAATAAAATAGAGCTTTCCCAAATCACCCGTAACACTACTTGCATTTGAATATTCGTCAAAACCCAGTCGGATATCCCTCTATTTACATGTATATTACTTAGTACTCTATGGATGCTTCTGGTAGTGGCACAAAATTGCTTACATAAGAATGCACCTTTGAGTTAAAAATAAAAATGAAGGCCTAAAGACATTGGCTTAACCGTATGTTTTTGAAGGGATGACTTATTTACCTTCTGAAACATTGTGACAAAATCCTTAATTTTATCAGGTAAATGCTGTCTGCATGTGTACTCCAATGAATTTTAATTATTAGCAGCCTTATATTTCATCAATAATTAATTTTTTAACTTCAGACGATGAATTTCAACTCTCTGCCTGTTGATGATTTTCCCTTACTTACTAATGTAATCAGCTTCGGCAGATACACTTTTCATGAATTTTGGCTGCGATGATTTTCACAATTATCGATTTCTGCATCTGAAGACTTAAAATGGTAAAAATTAACTGCTTAGGTATTCCAGCAAATAATTCACTTTTCTCAAATTCTACTCTAAAACAATAGCACTACCTTAACCCATAGATAATGTGTCATTTGACATAAATTTTTAAAGGTTTTTTAATGAGACGTTAAACTATTGAAGGCTTTACAAGTTACTACTAATAATTTAGAATTCTGAACGAATCTCTGTCGCCAGATATTGGATTTAATTATTGTCTATTGTCTATGTCTATTATATTTAATTAATTGGATTGGTGTCTAATTATTAGCAGCTAAATCAACTTAGTCATTCTCCGAATTTAATATCAGTTTTCGATAATAGTGACCGATTTACTCGATAGCTTAGCGTTAGCATCTTCCGTCAAAGTAACAGGCTCGTCACTCAACTTCGAAGAATTTCTTTGCTTGCAACTATCGCAGGAGGATTTGGCACTTCAAATATACTGGGAAGCGGATGACTATGCAATCGATTTTTTTTTTAATTTCGGAACATTGTTCCGTCAAAGTGGACACTATAATTCCGGCAGTCGTTGTGAAGATAGCTGGAAGTCTTACCCTCCAAATCTTATCCACGGCAACGAATCACTCATTCTTTGTACCTGAATCATAGGCATAAACAAATTGTAACGAATTTGATCAGATCATTTACAGTCACCAGCAAAAATAGACATCCAAGAAATATGAATTTTTCCGCTCATATTTCTTGGTGTACGACGAGCCAGTACTTACTGGATCCATCGGGAAGCGGAAAACTTACTTCTTGAATACTTCTCTTTCATGCCGGAGTTATGTTTGCAATTAATGGAAGAGCACCAAGCGAAGCCACTCACTTTCCTTATTTCTTCTCCTCATCCATTTTCCCGCAGCAAAACCTTCTCTTCAAACTTCCTCTTCAATCACCGACTCCTAAAAAATCTTGAAATCCGACGCAAAGCAACGAAACGCCAGCACAAATATTCTGAACACTTCTTTGCTATGTTTGCTGCTTGGCGACCTCGATTAACTTATTTAGAACATGGCCAAATGCGCATCGAGTGATTACCAGAGTCCTCTAGGTTGCACTCTAAAAAATATTCCCTTACCAAGATATTACGAGGCAATATAGAGGACTCTGAGTGATTACCTTTTTGAGTGCCCTTCTTCCTCTCTGCATTTACTTACTCTATGGTATGGCTATCAGCTAATTAGTTCAAGTTGCGCGTGCGCTCGGCGACTCATAACGATTGTTATAGTGGTGGTCCTCAGCAAGGTCCTCAATACTTTTCATATATTTTTTTTAGAATAGAATAAATATTTATTGCACGCTGTGAATCACTATAGGAGAAAAACACGTATTACAATAAATGGCTCACCAAAAAGCTTATTAGGTATATGAAAAATAAAACATAAATAACTGTTTATAGTAAAAAAAATAGATATCGCAGAAAAATAGATATAGCTGTATTATACAAAAGTAATAACAGGTTAAGAAAGAACACGAAGATTAAAATTTTTCAACATTCGGAATATGTAGGCTGTGATTTACTCAGTGCCGTAAGTTTATTTTACTATGCTTCGAGTCGAGCGAAGTACAATTCGTTTCTGGATGTATGAAAGGATCCTTTTTTTAAACCTTCTGAGAGAGAATTCTAAAATTAAGATGCCGTAATGAGAAATAATTTTGGGACCAATACTTTTCCCCATCAACGCGTCTACTGTTTATGCGATCGAAGGTTATTCGCGATGACAGTCGACAGACGCATGTGTTTCGTTGGGAGCGGAGACGCATCTCCAACGCCTGCAGTGGCGCACCCTTCTTGCCCTCTTTTCTCCCGTCGCGTCGCGTCGGACAGCGCAGGAGCCGCAAGGGTGCGGAGGGGTGGGGGGATGCGGTAAGGGTGTCTGTGCATCCTCCCCCGTGCCCATGGGATTGACCGTCCCACCGCGGCGGGGTCGACACCCTCGAGACCTCATTTCCTAAACGCGGCAGGGGGCGTAACTTTTATAAGGCCAAATAAGGTCGGCAGAGGAGAGGGCACAATCACCAATCCCCATACACGAATACTGCCAGCCATCCCACAACGTAAAAGAACCCAAGGTTGAGTGGTTAAAAAAAAACATTTTTTTTTCAATTAGCATTAGAGGTTTTCCCTGATAACGCAGAGAAGCCATTAATAACAGATTCATGAAATAAATAAAGAATTTAGCCGATACAATCGATCAAAAAGTGAGTTATTTCAAAGACCTACTTGAGATTGGAAATTTTCTTACATGTTTTCATTCAAAAATTAATATTTTTTCCCATATACTTTTCTTTTACAACAAACTTATTAATTGGTTAAAAATAATTGAAATTATGCCTTGAGAAAAGGAGGGAGGTTAATTTTAAGATGGGTGAATTATTTTAAAATATGTAAAAAAAAAAAACTTCTTAGAGCTTCAAGAGGATGAATGGCTCCATATCGTCCCGGACTTCAAGACCCATCAGGCTCACCTCTTAGGATTAGCACAGTGTGACTCCAAAACGTTGGAAACAGAGACATTAACCGGGTTGGCAACCCGAGATGTATCTCTCCAATAAATTAATCTACTAGTAGGGCGAATTTTTTTGTCCATCTTTAACTTAGCAAAACAAAGAGAGCGATTGAAACAATCAGCTTCATTACACAATATTTGTCCCTGCCGATTGGAGTTTCGAATTTCCTTTCTAAAATTGCCTACTGTACAGGGAAAACGTATTTTTCCTCGTTTCGACGGCGGAAGTTGCGGATTTTGGAAGCAAAAGTGGTCACAAATGTTACCTTTTATGTGAAAATCTTCATTTTTCACGGGTTAAAATATGTTTACAGTAGGTAACTTTAACCTCACCTCGAACATACTATTCCAATAATTGATAAAAATTGTCATGCGAATGATTAGCCACTCATTCCCGTCATGTTCATAATTATCCTTTCTTTTTATCTTATCTTCAAAACACAGTCTCTAATGAGAATGCACATTAAGGTTCTGTAATCTACAGTATTATTATGTATCATGGTACATTAAACCTTAAAGTTTGAGTCTAACTTTCATCATGAGACCACTTCTCAGAATCCTTTCGGGAATGTACACAGATTTATGCAAACAGAGAGCCGAGAATTGATCGGAAGTAACCGTAAGGCCCATTTAAAAAAATTGGGTTTTTGAGTTCCTAAATTCCTTCCGCCACGATAAAAACTTCCTCTGAAGGAAATGACGTTCTATCGCAAATATTTGCGCATTCCTCCTTTTCATCATTTTCTTTCAATGTCTTCCATCAGTTATCAAATCGCAAATACATTTAAAAATAAAATACTTATCTTCTCGTAACTCTTTAATTACCGCTTAAGCACAAATGGTGTCACACGAGCCCGCAATCTCCAAATTGGATGTTGAGTAACTGAAAATAAGATAGTAAATACTTTTTGGTGATTTTTCCCCATATTTGATGGTATACGCAAACTCAAAAAGCTTACAAAAGTGAATTTTAACCCCTGTAAGTATAAAAGACCTTTGGTATTCTCACTTCAATCATTGCATCCACTCGGTAAAATTTTTGCACCATATCTGTGCATTTCTTATTAAAGTAATTAATCCAGGAAAACATCGAATTCCTCCATCTTACATTTCAAATTCATCAGTAGAATATCTAAAGAACGTCTGACATTATGTTGGATAATTTAGCTTGATAAGCTCCATAAACGTTGTTGGATAGGACGCTAAGCCGCGGTCCCCTATGGCCTTTTCGTCATGAGCAGATTAATAGCGACGCTGGTTTTCAATCCACCTTTTCCTACCCTTGTAACGTGGCGCAAATACTTCAGCTATCGGTCGCCTCCTCCAAATACCACACTATTATTATTTCATCACAATACAGTGAGTGCAAAAAGTATTCGGACAGCTCATGTCTCTAGCTAAAATTTTAATTTTCCCCGTGTTGTGCTTATTTTTCTGGCTTGAAATGATTCTCAGTGTGTACTATAGACACTTTTTATTTATGCATACACAGCAGCATCATCAAAAATAATAAACTTTCGAAACTTTATACAAAATAGAAAAATAACTCCAAAGTTGTCGCACAAAAATTATTCGGACAATTTTTGAATTTTTCATGGTAAATGAAGTCATAAGGCACACTTTGCGCAATAGATGGTATTTTGAGGCATTCCCTTTGGCTTTCAGGACTGCCTGAAGGCGATTTGGTATTGAATGGACCAATTTTGATGTAACAATAGGGGGTATTTTATCCATTCTTCTATCAAAGCAGTCTTGAGGTCGTTCTTGTTTGATATATGCTTTTCCCTAATTTTTGTCTCCAAAATACTCCACATATACTTTATAGGTTTGAGGCCTGGTGATTTTGGAGGGGCTTTCAACTGTTTAGAAGATTTATACACAATACATACACTACTTTGTATTCTTGGCCGTGCGTTTGGGACCATTGTCCTTTTGCAATATATATCTGTTTCTCAGTCCCATTTTATCCGCTTTAAATCAAAAAAATTTTCTTCAGTATGTTGATACACATCTTGTGGTCCATGATCCCTTCCACAACGTGCAAATCACCCTCTCCAGACGGGCCCATACACCCCCACACCATCGCAGAACAAACCCCGTGTTTCACTGTTGCTTTCAAGTTCTTGGAATCAAGCTTAGTATTGTTCTGGCGACACATCATTTTATGACCTTCGGATCAGAATATGTTGTACTTGCTCCAATCAGTGAAAATCAGGCGATCCCACCACTCTAAAGGCTCAGAATGATGCTCCCAAGCGAAATATACCTACCTCTTGCGATTGACCACGCTGACCCACGGCATCCTCCTCGTTACTCGGCCATGGTAACCGTTTTGCTTCAGCACGCGAAAGTTTTCCATATTTGTTTATTTGACTCAATTTATGGCAAAGAAGCAATTAATTCTCGTTGTTTCAATATGTAAACCTTTACCGGAGCAGTAAATGATAATGCTACATTCGTTTTGAATCCGAAGGACAAGTGCAATGGAGTCAAAATAGTAATAGTGGCTGGAATCAAGTATCATCCGAACCAGGGGCGCAACTAGGAATTAAGGCTAGGGGGGTTTTCAGGTGCAAAACACTGTGGTGTTTGAGGGTGTGTAATACCCGCCAGGGTGAGCGGGAGGTCCGGGAGCCCTCCCCTAGAAATTTTTTCAGATAAATAGTTCAAACAGGTGAGTTTTACGGCCTTCTGAGGGATATTTTATTAATATTTACACTATTATATAAGTAATATTAATCCAATTAAGAGAAATGGATTAAATTTAAATATTTCTCTGAGCTCTGGAGGGGGGGGGTTATCCCCCAAACCCCCCCTCAATGCGCCACTGATCCGAATACTTTTAGCACTCACTGTAGATGTGCATTTGGAAATTTGGCATCCAATATTTTCAATCAATATTTTGCCATAATTTGTCAACACTATGAATTATAATTAAGCTCAATTTTTTAACTAACAATTCTTGTCCCCCAGTTTTCTTGGGGAACAGTAAGCTTAATTTAGTATTATAACGGTTAATAAAGTTATGTTTATTGGTGTTTTTAACCAAGGCACAGCATTTTGAAATTAACCCTCCCATCATCGACTTCTCTCTTAAATTCACAAAAAAAGCCCACACCCTGTCATTATATCTATAAATCCTATAATTCTTCCCCTCCACAGTGTTTAACATTTCCTTTCCCCTCGGATCTCGCTAAATCCAAACCATCCACCTCTCCTGAATCTCACATAAAAGTGCTTTTTCCCCACTCACACACCTTGAACTTCCTCGTTCCTTTTGCTCTCTGTCCACTTCACCTTCTCCGTCCTCTCCACAGCCACATCCCGAACGCCCCTTGAAAGCGCAGCCCCAGTCAAACAACTCGCGTTGGATTTCCACAAACTTGGGAAAAAATTTTTTTCGTTTTTTTTAAATATCCATCTTCCTCTTTGGGTGATAAATGAATCATTCCCCCTGCGCTTTTTCTCGGGTAGTCGGCGTCGAGTACCAATTTGGGCACGCTGCCTCGGATCAATGGTGAGATCATGCGGTTTGCGTCTTCTAACGTCCTCTTCCCACCTCACTCGACTTCTAAGGCGTCTTCCCTCACTTCTGCGTGGGGTGTCAGAGTGCTGAAGGGGGCGCGCGAGGTAGGAAGTTGGAAGGAAAAAAAAATTATAATCACCATAAGTCAGAAATCCGAAGATTGGTTTAACGCAGCTCTTCACTCAGCTCCACTAACTGCTAACCTATTCGTATTTACGTATTGATTCTCAAAAATGCCCTCAATGCATTGTTTTGAGTAACTTGCTCTAGGCCTTCCTTCGTTTTCCATCCTATAAAGTAGCTGATTGTGTAATATCTTCATCAGGACATCATGTCCCACAATGTGGCCTATGTAGTTGTTCAGTATTCTTCTTAGAAGAATATTGGACAAATTTTAGAAGAACTATCATCTCTCACACTTCAAACGATTTCGTGATTGATTAATTAATTCATCGATCGATTTATTTTACTTGCATCAGCATAAAAGATGTATGAATGTAAATTATCCTTTACTAATGCCACAGGCTCTGTGATGACGAAAATTTCCCATTAAGCTCGACCGCCTGCGATATATCGTATATATAAGTGAACAAAATGCGAAATAACCCTAAAATAGAATCTATAATAAAAAATACAGTTCATTCGACGCAAAGCATATTGGATCAAATGGTTTGATTGTAAATTATTTGTGGAAAATATGCAAAGAAACGGGTAAAAGTGCATTATTATCCGCCAATTCGGCACAATGTTCTGCACATAACTTCAAAGTATGGCCTTTAAATGCGGGTTTTCCTATGAGAATTCCAAAACATGGAACATTCGAATAAAAAACACCGTCATATTCCAAAAGGCTGATTGATTCGGGTGATTTTCCAACTATAAGTGCTCGTAGACGAGCCCCGGCCACGCGTTCAAAAAAATGTTAAGCGTCTCAAACGGATTTTGATTTTTAATCGCGTACCTTCGCTAAATCTCTGTGATAAATTTGTCGAGATGCATATTTTTAAACTTTAATTTTCTTCATTTTTATGTGAATGATCGCGGTGATACATCTACGTCAACCATTTTGTAACGTATGGGAATTTAAATTGAATCAAAAATCTCAGCAACTAACTAAAAATAAGGGAAAATTTATCTTATCGCAAGAAAACTATAATATTGAAAAGTAAAGTATAATGTCGAATTAATCGACGGTACTTTTCGTCACACTTAATATTTATTCCAAAATCTTCAGCAGCTACGTGAAGAGTATGATTTTCCTAGAAAACTGACAACCGTTTTCCCTCAGAAAGTTTTTTCATTGATAAATATATTGCAACTTCTTGGAAATTACACTCACCTTTTTCTATTCGGCAAACCCCTACCGGTTTCAAAACTCACGAGTAATTCTCATGGGAAATACGTCATGTACCTTTCTACCTTATAGGTTTAGGACTTAGTCACATGGTTTTTCCCTCGAGGATGACACGCTAGTGCTGAAACCGGTCGGCTTTTACCAAATTAACAAATGTGTGGTATATGCAAAGTTTTCGCCAATTTTTTTACTGTAAATTCGAGTTTACATGAATTTTTTTGTAAAAAAATATATGTATTTCTTCTACTTTTTACACGCTGTAATCGATGCAACGGCGTCTTTTTAATTTTCTAAATGCGTCTAAATGTGCCGAACAGTGTCTAACTTTGGTCTAAGAATTTTATGCCTAAGAATAGGTCACCAGTTTCCGTTGACTGTGATTGAGAATGAAAAAACAAAAGACCCATTTTATTCCACCGTTCGATCCGTCCCTTACTTCTCGATCCATTCGCATAGATAAATCGTCGGACTTAACTCTATGTGCGATAAGTTGATGAGGTCACGAACTCCTTCCGAGCGAGTTACCGCGTTTCGAGTGCTCCTGCGCTTCGCGCATTGTTCTCGAGTGGTTTTTTCGTTGTTTGAAATTTTTTGTGAGGAACTCCTTCCTTCAATGAAATAATTCGGAAAACTAGTGGCGTCACCAACTATCATGAATTCTGTGCAGCCACTTTACCGTAATTTCACTTCATACCTACAATAAAACGGCTGAATGAAGATTTATTCAGTGCACGAGGAAGAGTTTTTTCGTTGCAACTTATCTTACCCTTCCATCCACCGAATCACTCCAATGTAATGCGACTTCGGGTATGAGTGGCTTCCCATGCCGACAATTCACAATCAAACCGTTTGATCCAACATGCACTGCTTCGTATGAATGAGAACATTTTATGAGCTGTAAAACAGAGCTATGCGATGATTATTTGCTTGTTATTCACTCTAAACCCTGTAAAAGATGCCGTAGGTGGATCAAGAGGCCGAGCTTAGCAGGAAAATTTTGTAATAACAGGGCCTCAGTGAGAAGTAAACGGCAATTTCCATTTATATCACTTTTCTAATTGAGTAGGTAACATAAATCTATCGATTGAGCAATCACGAAATCTTTTGAAGGAAAAATAGATTATGGTAGTTGGAAGGAGGGAATATTCTATTAAAAATCCTTAAAAGAATACCGGACTGCTAAATAGGCCACATTGTGAGACATGATGGCCCTAATAAAGAAAGTAGTCCATCGGTTACTTAACTGATTTCCGACCTTATTTGAGGATTTTTGAAAAGATTCATCGTGTTTCTATCTCTACCGAACGGCATTTTCTAACTCTTGCCACCCATTTTCGATTTCCGCCCGCTGCACTGTGGCGCGGTGCATGGCGGAGGGTCCCTCCGCATAATCAGGTAAGAGTGTGGATAAGCCGATCGATACAAGAGGGCAGCCGTTCATACGGGGAAGCCTTACATAGCTGCTCTCTTCAACTGGAGAGGGGAAGGTCACGAGAGTTCAGAGGGGGCAAGGAAATGGGGGAGAGGGTGGGTCGCCAAGACAAAAACCTCCCAAGTAGGAGCGAGCATTGATTGCCTCCGCGCGTTTGAAACGTCTCCTATTGATTGGCTCTTCCTCGGACCGATGCCTCTCCAGGAGTGCCTATTATAATGGTCAGGGGTGGTGAAGTACACCTACGAAATTCGTCGATATGGTGAAACAAAAGGAGACTGGAGGTGGAGCCGAGGGTAGATGCCATGATTCTGAGGAACAGTGACTACTTTGAAACTGAGAGTCTACCGCTTTCACGTCATCAAAAACGTATGCGGAAAGAAAAATTAAGTCGCATCAATTTTCCGCTGCTTTATTATTTCCATGTATTACAAGTGCTGATTTGTAATAGTATCATCACAATGCACATAGGAAAAATAGCGAAATTATTTTGGAAATCCATTGTATTGAGAAAAGAATTACTTTGGACTTATTATTTAAACCGTCAACATATTTAATGTATTCACTCGGCATTAATTTTTGATATTTGAATTTAGTTTATAAACGTAGAGTACCTGGTAGGTATATAGGGCGAGTGAAAGGTTATTTCGCAGAATGACTTATTTTCCTACCAAAGAAATAAAATGGAAAATAGGGATTGGGAAAGTAAATATTTCCATTGAAATATGCTTTCTTGGATAAATCTCAGAAGCACTCATTTGGAGAAAAGTAAGTTCAATGCAAGTATTTGCATTACCTTACGCCCGTCTAATTTCAAATAGGGTGGTTTCCTATTATTTCATTGCCTAAATCGATAGATTATCTCTGCTGGAGTACATATTTCACGCTTCAGATTTTTAAATGACGATATCTATTATTCGCGATTCACGATGCAGGCTGCTTGCTGCCGTGCGTGGCGGTAGCGCGGAGAACCCTGCTAGTAGGTAACGCTTAGCTTCAATAATACCCAATCAAACGAAGGAAACCTTCTGTCCTTAGGTAATTTTAATAGGTGATTATTAAGAGATGTTTCCCTGAGCTATGTGCCTAATGCATGCTTTGGTAATCTCAGACGATGTAAAAATCCTATCTACTCGTATAGAATCTAGGTCCCTGTGACGTCACCTGGTGTGGCATCGCATTTGCGCCAATGTGGCCTTTTTTCAAATGAGGTTAAAATTGACCATTATCATTCGTCCAGACTGGGATATCTAAAACCATATAATTTGTATATTATGAATACACTAATGGTGCGTAACGAATCGCAATCAATGTCTTTCGTTTTCTGCGATGAAGGAAACTACCCTATTCCGAAAAACAATAGCTTAAAAAATGATTCGGAAACAGCTTTCTGCAGAAGGGTCAAGACGTGTCATTGATGTCATTCGTTAAACCCTCCAATTTAATCCCAGCGTTCATTTGAATACCTCGAAGCCTTAAAAAAACGATAATTTTTTCCGTTCCTCAGAGTGATAGTTCCAGGGATAGGCTTCGAGGGACCAAAAGAGAGATCGAACGACCAATCATTTCCTAGATAACACGGTTATTCCCATCGTCCCTTTTTTCCATCGCTTATTCCGTATGCATTTTTCCTATAAACAACTGTCGTTAAGCCAGGCTTGGCATTACGATCACTGTCAGAGGCCGTGAGTTCTGATTGGCCGAAAGACGGTTCCAGCGATGGTTTCAGCCGTTTCAGCGGCATGCCGAGTGAGGAAAAAGGGATGGGATTTCCATCCCTGAGCCACGGTCATTTTTTCGTCATCATTGGAGAGATCGCTGGAGTTATCGCTCGGGAGGAACAGAAAAAAAATGATCGTGGGATCCAGGCCTTCCTCTCGCCATTCATACCCACGGTACGTGTTCTTCCAACATTAATCTGCTTTGCCATCTTACTATAATCCATTCCCTCATAATAGATATGCCATCAACGCAAGCCACTTTCGCACATATATTCCTATGCTATTCACCGCTCTATCTTGCATTCTCCTATGAACGGATCATATCTGAATTTAGACTCTGAATTTAGAATCTGATTTATCATTAAACGTAAATAGAAGCATCTACTTTTCCCATCATTTCCCTTCTAATTCTCTTTATTTGACTGAGTTTACAAAATGTGAAGCCGAACTTATTTCTACCAATTCTCATGTTTATTTGCCAAAAAACTCAATTCCGCGTCATTTTATTCTTCAAGAAGTATACGTAGTCACACAATGATCTTACACGTACAAATAATTGCAAATTCATAAGATTAATTTCATTTAAATTTCAAAATTTCCACTTCTCAAATTTATCCAAGAAAGCATATTTCAATATTAATTGTTTCTCTCCCAACTTCAATTTTTCATTTCATTTCACTGGGATTCAGCCGCTTTTATTCCGTTGCAGAGAGCAATACTTCAACGTCCATTATTACGAAAAGTGTCGAAAGCGACCCGATTCCTTTTAGAGTACCTGCTTATTACCTTCGCATCTTGGCTATTTAACTTTACATCCCTAATTATAAAATTTTCGTTTTTCCACCGTGTTCTCCCTTGTGGAGTTTCAATTTCAGGCTACACGCTTGGCTCAGATTGCTTGAGCAATTAAGAAGGGATATCTTTCAGAGCGACACGGAGACCATGATATTAACCTATCCCGAGAAGAGTTTTTCCATGATATTAACCTTCATATTAAGTGGGGTTAGCATTAAAATTGTTTGGAAATGTAGTACGTCTTTCATTATCATCCTAAGACTCGACGAGGCGGACTCTTCTTTGTAGTGCCCCTTGGTTAGAAGTAAGAGCGGATTGTTTGTGCGGACAGTGTCGATCGTCCCGCTCCCGTTGTCGTGGTGTCCCCTCCTAAGACTATAAGGTGTCCCCTCGTCCGGTGGCACCGCGCCCGCCTCGTCGCCCCTCAACAATGGCCGTCGCGGTGAACGGCGGCGAGGGGGCGATGCGATATTTCTTGCGTTGCATCGCCCCTTATGTCTGCTCCCGTCTTTTTCAAGATTCTCTCCCTCGATGAACCGAAAGTGGCAGACGGCGACAGCGAGTTTGCGCCGCTTGATTGAGCCTTCGCGCTCACGGGCGGAGGGCCGATTTCGAAGAAAAAAATAAGGTTACCACAGTGATGGATTTCGGCACGGTTTTGACGGCTTTGAGGTTATTTGACGGAATTTTTCGTTGCATGGTTGGCATTTTCTGTTATTCAACTACACCTACATACTACCGCCGGGTGTGTTCGGGCACCAGCCATTGACAAATAAAAAGGAAATGTTCCAATGAAGTTTCGCTTAGCATTCATCAAAGCCCTTGATTATTCGAGGGAAAAACAAATGCCCATACCTATCCGTCAGGCAAAATATTGCAAATACACAAATAGCACATGAACATCTTTACATTTATTATAACAGATATGGTTCCTATTGACGTTGATAATGAAAAATCGGGCTGCTAAAGAGCGCCTCAAGAGCGATTCCATAAACTCTGCACTTTATATATTCGTCAAAGGAACAAACAATTAGCCCTGCCAAAAGGACTACGTGCGATTATCACATTACATAATTTTCTAATTGGCCGCTAAATATTTTAAGCGTCCGCTCACAATTGTTTCATGCCATGGTCCACTTATGATTGCCATGGCTATCATATTTATTTATTTATTTCCATCTTTACATCGGGGTTTTTGATAATATAAAACAATCAGACGTTTATAAACATCCATATCCTAGGTAAGAGTGACTTACCCCGGCGGTACTAGAACCCGCGACCTTTGGTTTGGAAGGCGAGGACTTTACCCCACCGCCGCCTACGCCGGCATATCGTAAGAATATTACAACGGAGAATTATTCAGCCGTCCACTCAACATGCTGTCACCCACCGCGAAATTATTTGGGTTGACATTCGTCGCCATTCGCGACGCTAGCAGCAAAGCGATCCGGATTTCAAGGATGTTGTAAGCTATAATTAGGGGTGTTCTCGAAATTTATATTTGAGATCATATAACATATAAAATTTATAACATTCTAAAGCAATTTATAGTCTAGTGAATATACTGTACTTCACACATTGGGAATAAATTCATCGCTCTTCCCTCATCAACGCACTGCGGACATATTTCAAAATCGATTAAAAAGCGAAGCAAAGGCAAGTGCCAGCATAAATAAATCTTCTACGGGACGAATTGGGGCCTCCTATATGAATTCCCTTTGGGACCAAGGTTGTGAACATTCATTTGTATCTTATTGCTATCAGGGCCAAGTTCTGTCCTTAGAGCATCTAAATCCAAGGGACTACTTAGAGAAGGCCCTAATGCGCCACGTAGAAGCCTGACTTGCATTGCCAAATAGGACACATTTTAATTGTTTATAGACATGTCCGCAGCAAAAAGAGAGAGATCGATCCATTCATTTTCAATATTTACTATATAATACTAGCGAACGCAAGGAATAGAATTAAAAAATTGTAAATTGTTTGGTGAAATCAATAGGAATATATTTTCGATTATCTTCCTCAATGAAAGCTCATTTATCCGAGAAATTCGGATCGATCTGCTGTTTGCAACGCAAGTGGCGATTTCATAAATCCACTTTAATTCACGGCGCATGACATACAGAGCCAATAGCTGAAGAATACTCTTTTGTAATATTCGTAATGGAAATATATCAGGGGTGAAAGCAGTATTTTCTTAACAAAATTGACCAATGTCCAATGACGGCTAGGCCTGACCTCGCTGTTCATGTTTACAGTCTCTCCTCGCTTTTGGCATTCCAAAGCGGGATGTGTTTCCTACATAACCAGTTTTTCTGTCCTTCGAATTTTTCAGTCACAGTCGATAATTCGCACGCTTCGAATTTCTTTGCGTTCACGACAGCGGTAACTTCGGATATATTCGTTAATCAAGCGTGCCTCGCTGACAACTCTAATTTCACACCCAATTCACGGGAAAATAAAAACGAGCAACTATTTAACTCACGAACAAAAACTCCGTACCATTACCTTTCCACTGCCGCCACTCTATGCAGTACCAGTAGTTGTCTGTATTTAATTATAGGATATGTCTTCAATAGCTTTCTCTGTGCGTTGATAAGTGAATGAAATAAACATTTTCTTTATGTAAGAAATAATATTTCTTTTTTCCTTCACATAGTATGTCTAGATCTGCATAATACCTGATTCTTCTGATCATTATTACCATGCATAAGTTCCTCCCTTCCCTCATCAAAAGGCACAGATAACCCAGATTGACTCACACGACTTTGCAGCATTCGGAAATAAAATTCATAAAATCTATCATAATTAAAAGTGAAAGAGCGATTTTTTCCCACACACTTCTCTCCCTTCTCCCGAGCTAACCTTCTTCTATCCCATTTCCTCACAACCCCACCCAATAACAAATTAATAAAGCTGTGAGCGTCGCTCAAGATATAAATATGGAATAGCTTAAATTTTCAGATGCTAGAAGACTATTGCAAGCGTGCACTGAGAATGAATTTGTGAGCCAGTCCTCTTTCAACTTTCAATTACACTGTCGTCTCTACACTTTGTCTACCATTTTACCATGAATATACCTAAATATCACTTCCGCTGGATAAGACAACTCTGTCATGGAGACAACTCTGTCGTATCAACACAACATAACGCAACGTAATGTCGCAGCATAAGACAACTCTGTCGCATCGTTACCTCGGGCTTAGCAAGTTGCGGGGAAAACTGACCTCGATAGCCTCAAAAAAAACCTTGGGGGATCAATGGGACGCGCTGTGTAGCGCAACCACTCTATCACGGACCTTGGTCAAGGTTAATTCTCATTTCAGTAAAATATTTTCTTTATTGTTCCGATTGCGATACAGGCTATGTAAAAAAAGCAATATTAATTGCATGCAGAAACCTATTCTGACGATCCAGGCGCACGTTTTCGCCTTCTCGAGTAAACTTAGGCATTTTGAAGTAGTAAAAGTCCGGTAATGGGCCGGCGTTCACCCTAGGACGGCTAACAACTAGTATAACTTCCGCTAGACCAGCGTAATGGATCGATCGAGTCAGTAATGAGCATGTGCTATGAAGAGTGGGAGAAAAGAGAAGTCTTCTAATAATATTCAGGAGAAGACGGAACAACTTAGTTGGCCACATCATGAGACATGATGGCCTGATGAAAACAATCGTAGCAGGACAGGTGGAAGGGAAGAAGGGTAAGGGACGGCCTCCAATGAATTGCATAGGGAAGGCTATTAAGGATGTAAAATAGATTAAATACGTCGCCATGAAAAGGCAAGCAGATAGGAGAGCGGTATCTAGAGCTGTGTCAAATCAATCTAAGGACCGTTGATTTATGATGAGGATCACAAAGTTATATGTATACAAAAAGTTAAATCGCATTTCAAAGTTATGGATAAATCAAGTAATTATTATCGCAACATTTATTCTCAAAGCATACCTGAGGCTAGCGGTTAGGAGAGCGGAGTGTAGAGTTTTGTCAAACCAATCTAAGGATTGTTGACTTATGATGATGGTGATGATGAGATCAACATAGATGGACCATCTCGGTAGGATGCATTTTCATTGAATGCATCCTACCGGAGGAGGTAATTAAGCATGGAGAATTTTACGATTCACCCCGCTCTCTCCTCCAACCCCCCTGTCGGTGTATATATACTTATACCTGCCCACTCTCCTTGCCGTCGCTTTGCTTCTCTTCTGGGGCCCTCAAGGACCTCTTCCCAAGGTCGGCTGGGGCAGTTGGCGCGGCCAGAGGGGCGCCACCTCCTACTTGCATCCAAATCACCACGCCCCGACCGTCGATGGGCGTGGTGCAAGTATTCTATTAGATGCAAATATTTCAAGTCATGCAAATATGTATCTTGAATCATGCTTTCATCTCCTGCTGCATGCGAACTTAGATCTTTCTATTTGCTTGACCTTCCATATGTGCGCCGTAAGCAGCAATAGTAGACAGGGGTGTGAATATTTTCCTTAGGCGTGGAGCAAGGCTTTGCACTTTCTGTTCGGGGACTCAAGGCTATTTTTAGGATTTCCCATCACCAAAGTATGGGTTAAAAATATCGTATCGTAGATGCCTTGCAGCCTATTTTGTGCCGATTATAATTCTTTATATATTTCAATTGATGAGCATATAAAAAAATTGGTATCACAACACTTTCATGCGATCATTAATAGTTTTAAAAACTTACGCGAAAAGCGAATTTTATGGACTGCTTTTAGATGCCGAAGAACTACTCAGAATCATACTGTTGTTTAAGAAACTCTGATAATGAATTGATTCTCATAGATTATAGGAACTTTTAATTTGGGTACTATTGCGGTGGCTAGAGTTTTGGCCTCCCATCCAGTGGGCCATGGTTCAAATCTCGGCTGCGGCAGAAAATTTTTCAGAGACTACCCCATTGGGTGCTTTGTGGGGGACAAGAGGAGGATGATTCTGACGCCGGGTTTCTCTGGTATTGTACTTGGAGGAGGCGATCGACAGCTGAGGTCATTTGCGCCATGAGGTTAGGGTATGGAAGGAATGGTGGAGAGAAACCCGGCGTCGGCATTAGCCTGCTCTTAACGAAAGGCGCCAAGGGGAACACGGCTTAACGTCCCATCTGACGGACGAAGTGTTACGCTAGAAATGTCCTCCACACAATATTCAAGCAGGGATCCGGCAGTCTATTATAATCCTCTGCCACTGCCGGGATTTGAACCCGGGCCCGCCGGGTGGGAAGCCAACACTCTAGCTACCACACCAACCCGAACCCCGGGTTTCTCTCCATGTATTTATATGTGAAGGGAGGCTGATCGTGAAGGGTGGCTGAAAATCAAGGAGCGTCGAACACTCGCAGTGCTGCAAAGCGGGTGGAAAATTTGGAAGCACCGTGTTCCACCCTTCATCCACAACAGCATGGCTCTGATCAGCGATATCCACACGCGGAACACGCGACATGGAGGAAACAAATTTCTGGTCCCAATCCATAGGTCCTCGCGTATGGCGGGATCATTTATATGCACCTTTTCCCGCTCATTTAATGCCCTGTCGGATGACCAGAGACGCGACTGGTCAAGGAGGAAGATGATTCGACAGCTGGAAAAAAAATAATAAAAATTTATCTACCATCATATTAGTTTTTTACTGATGCCTGCATTCCTTTATTTCCGTATTTATAATATTGTAAAGAGAAACCTGGTCCAGAGGAAGAGGGGGCCGGATTGTGGCCTCATCTGGGCAGGGGTAAAAGAAATAAATCGAATCCACCCTTCCTTCGCTGCCCGTCCCTCATGGCGCAAATGATCTCGGATATCGGTCGCCTTCCTCCAAATACCATACCATACTTCTAATTTGGTCGCTCAAAAACTCCTAAAAATGAACAGCCCGCAGCATATACTTTTCATACATTACCAACGCGCAATTTTGAAGACAGCAAAATAAAAGTTAGTATTTAAGAAGATACAGAGCTTATTCATGTTCAATTTAGAGCCCATCAAAGGACTGGACGGAAAAATCAAGCAAGACACATCTCAAATCAAGGTATTTTTCGAGACCGTGACTGCAGATGACAACTCCAAACCTTGAAACTCAAGTACGTACCGTAAATTGCGGGTTGACCTTCGAAAGGTTTCCTTTGATTTCCCTTATGTCTTTGGAGAAAGCCGAGTTGATCCGGAAGGAAACATCGTAAAAAAATACTATAGTCCGGCTTATTTTCTGCTCTAATCCATCTGCTCAACCATTTAAAAATGGGTGAATCTAAAGAAGCTTACATGCATTATCAATAATGTAGATAAAATTGAGGAATGTAAATCATGTGATTAATTGCTTGCCGTACAATAAATTATACAATCAACCCGATTTTTTAGATTAGAATCCCGAATCCTCACGATAATATATGGTAAAAGAGTGGATACAATTTAACCTGCCTCCACACCCCAGCAGGCTTGATCTACGGTAAGGTCCTCCACTGTCGCTCAGTTAAAACTTTTCTTTTTTAGGAAAAATTCCTTATGTGAAAATTACTCTTGAAAAATTAACATGAATTAACAACAAAAGAAGTTTCCAAAACATTGCCGAAAATAATTTAACATTTTATCCATCACAAACTGATGAGCATACCTACCAAATAGAAATTCGGCGGAGTCATATTTAATTACCTACGTGATATTAGTGGTAACCAACTGTGGACTGATGTGTAATATTCTGATATACTAGTAGTTTAAAGGAATACTTTGATGGATAACTGTCTCTGCAGCCTCAGAGAACGAGAAGCAGAGGGCAAGAATCGCTGAGTAGGATTTTGTAATGAGCCATAAAGCTGGAGGAAACGGAGCCTGTTACTCATAAAGAAGGCCCGCTGAGTGTTCAATGTTCGTGCAACCACTGCGCCGGGAAAGCGCTGCTTGTTTCGTCAGCTTCTTACCTGGTTTTTAAGTTAATGAGACCATTGAGTAAATGTGTCAGAGTTACCAATAATGAATAATGGGTGAAAGGAACGTATTAATACGTACTCTGTCTGAAAATCGGCCTTTTTCTGACTTTGATTAACGAATTTGGAAAAAAAGATTAATGAATTCTGCTAATGACAAAATTCTATAATCTGCTCCGTAATCGTAAATTGAAGGAAAAAAATTGTGAAAGTTGCCACCCATTGCGAAATATTAGGGATGCGTCCACATTTTTTTATGACAGATTAACCCGAAAAATAGGCAGCAAATAAACAAAAAAACTGAAAGATACGGATCATTTAAGATGTATAAGAGACAATAATGACATAGGTAAACGAGCCTATTGTCATCTACTTAATTTATGCAGTTCTGTGGAAAAAATTGATCGCATTACAGCCTATTTCCAGAAGAATTCTTCTCGGGTTTCCAACCGAGTGAGGTCTTCTACTATACCAACGTTTTAACGGCTAACTGCGACATCGTTCTCGGGGCGTTCTCACTGACGCCAAGACGGAGTTAGCCAATGAAATACCAGCAGCAAAAGACATTACCCGGTTGAAAACCATAGAGGAACCCATCTCATTGGCTCACCAGGAAAGAACTATATCCTGTGTCCATATCGACGGTTTATTACGATGCCTATTTAAAAAGAGCACGAGGTCTACGAGTTCACCAGGAGGGTTAACTGAACCAAAACTTTGAAAGAAGTGCATGGAGAAGATAAGGATACTGTGCACCATTCAAAATTAGCACTTGGCTGTCAAACAGTAAGTCAGTCAAAGAAAGCTCTAGATATCAACCTTGCCATGAATTGTATTTCAAGCATTACTAGTTTAAGCTGCAGAGCAGAACAGAAGTTTTCAAAATGTAAAGCTGAACTATAGCTGAGAACAATTTTTTTAATTAAATGGGGATTTAACGACACGTACGAGTATTGCTATCAATTAAAATCACTAGGTGTATTACCCACCTCACACTAGGATAGAGGCAACGTAACATCTGCCCCGACTGTAGAGATAGTGCAAGCCAGCTTCATATTGATCGTAGGTTCAAATACCCAAGCGCCATAATCCCCAATTTGAGGGTGGTGCAAACACGAATATTACAATAGAGGTACTCCATTCGGCCACTAAATATACTGAACCCACCCCGTTCATAAATAGGTCCACGTAAGTCGCCTCTCGCGTCGCTCACGGGCAGAGAGATTCGAATTTCACGGAGAAATATGCTACATTAGGGGCGGTTAACCGAAATTCATATCCGTGATTATGCAATAATCAAATAAATAACTTTTCAAAATATCCCTCTCGATTGCAAATACTATTGCCGGCATCGGTGCAATTAATACTTCTAGCCTCGGTGGCGGCAAAGTAAAGCCCTCGCCTGCAAATCGGAAGGTCGCAGGTTCGAGTCCCGCCTGGGTAAGTTACCTCTAGGGATGGTCGGATCGGATACCTCGGATCCAAATATCCACGGATATAACCCTTCATCGGATACATCGGATCAAGTCGCGGAAGACATCGGATCGGGATCCGAAATTTTAAATAATAGCTTCAGTGAATGCAACACCCCATAAGGGTGGAAAAAGTTCCGATTCTCTCTTCAAATGTGCCGTCGCATGCGATTCTTGTCCTACGCCACTGGTCAGTGGTTTATCCGAAGATTTTTCCTATTTTCATTCCCAAACCCAAGCGTAACAGTTTAGATCCTGAGCATGTAAAGATGTTTTAAAAAAAGCAACTTGAAAGCCTATAAAAATAATCATAGAAATAAATATTAAAATGTGTATGAAAATCTAAAAAGCATTCCTGTGGTTGTACGTACCCAGAGTAAACTTGAATAATTACTTCGTTTAATTGCAGGAATTTGAAAATGCATTTGGATCCGAAAATATCCGATTCGAAAGATCCGGCTCCGAATATCAAGGATCCGATCCGAATCCGGAAAAAATCCTGGATCCGTCCATCCCTAGTTACCTCTATGGGTTTTTGTATTTGTAAAATTTTAGTTATTAATTGCTATGATCCTTAATGTAAAGGTCACTGCGAGCTTTTTTCGGGCTATGTAGAAATTAAAAAAAAACTTATTTGGAAATACTGATTGTGAGATTAAATGGTTATCCTTGCACGCATCGCAGAACTGCGGACATCTTTGAAAACAGATTTAAATACTCCAAAAAGTGACAATATGAATGAAGGACGGACTGGGGCCTCCTCCACGTAGTCCTCTTGGGCATGACCATGGTCCTTCCATGGGCACGACTGTGGTCACAGGGCGTTTTGTATGGGTCTGACTGAAGCAGCCGCAGTCGAGTGCTCTTGTAGAGTATCGGGAGAGAGGTGACGCGTCAAGAGTCCTTGGGATAATATCGAGTGGGCAGGGGGGTGGAGGGAGAGAGAGAGAGAGAGAGCGAGGGAGGGTGCAGAGGTGGGAAGGATGAGTTGTTTGGTCGAGGTGGGTGGGATGGGGGAGGAAAGGGTCCAATCGAAATCTCGATCGAATGGGTATGTAGCGCACAGCCCCCAATGTGGTGGCCTCACCAACTGTGAGCACCAATGGAGCGGGAAAGAGATCACCAGAGCCCAGCAAAAGGGAGCCACGTCGTCCACACTCAGAAGGAACGAACCACTCAAAAAGAGATGATTTTTTTCTAATGCTGATTATAGTGAAGAAATGGTGATGTTACCGGTCCGGCATTACAATCGAAAGAATTCCAGTATTTGAGTAGGCTTTCGCGGCGTTGTGAAGATTCATCGGAGAGGTTTACAGGATATGCACTGCGTGCGTCCATCTTCGCAGGTAAAAGTTTCGCTGGCATTACAACTGGCTTCTTCAGGTCGATGAAGTGTAGGTTTCGGCCGTCTTATTTACCCTTCCGTCGGATTCAGGAGTCTTCCCATTTGTCCGCCTTCCTCGGCGATTTCTTTTTTCTTTTTCTCCCGAGTTGGTATGAGCACTTTTTTCCATGAGCATTCCATTCACGACCAATTCATGTGCACTCATTATGACTAATATGCGTTTTATTTACATCAGCTAATCCAATCGTTTTGTTAGTATACTGTACTTTATACACAATTTTAGGAAACCATTATCTCAACACATGCCTGTGCATTGTCGGTTTTCTGCAGGGTGCTACATTCTACAACTTCTACGTACTTGATATTTTGCATAAGACTAGCGCCTGGTACTGATCTGAAGTAGACTTTGGAGAAATTAGAATAATTCACTCATCTCGGAAATACTATATTAACCCGGAATGGAAGGATCACTGCTGACACAAATCGTCGCAAAGCGGAAGTTAAAAGGCCGATGCTGTGCTCAAGGAGAATCAGATTGGAGACGCGAAAATAATATGTGAAAATCATTCGTGTGTACTCACCAACTGTGAGCACCAATGGAGTGGCACTCTACGAATCAGAGACTTGAAAAATCGGAAAAGGTGGGCAGAAACCATTCGAAACCTTCGCGGACTAGGGCTGGCGGCTGATGCAGCGATAAATGAGTTGATGTACCAAAGAATAGGAGAAGAAAGGAAAAGTTTAGTTGCATACGTCACAGATGGACTCAATGGGTAGGTCAACTATGCGATGTTTACAATGCAATGGAGAGAAAAATTGAAGGAAAAGTCCCACAAGGAAGACCAAGAGCATAAATATCCTACGCTTTGATCGAGAGATAAGTACTTGGGACAAGGACACAGGAAAAAAAGAACATCAGAAAATCACGACACTGAAGAAACTAGCTAGTGAAAGAGAGGAATAAAAAGCTGAAGTACCTAAACCAATCTTAGGAATGCAGAGTTATGAATGGATAACATACATCATGTGGTGCTAATTAAAAATAACAATAAACGAAAATAGTAAATAATACTATTGCTAAAATCGTGTTCCTGACACCGTCAAAATCCCGAGAAGATATCCTAAAAAACATTGCTTCAAACAATGTCATCTCACGAAAAAAATTACAGTATTTTCAGTCAATTCCACACTTTTTCCACGAGGGCAGGGTTCAAATGGTTCAGTGGTCGTGCCG
Organism: Ischnura elegans; assembly: GCF_921293095.1. Taxonomy (NCBI): domain Eukaryota; kingdom Metazoa; phylum Arthropoda; class Insecta; order Odonata; family Coenagrionidae; genus Ischnura; species Ischnura elegans. The sequence goes on along the minus strand of NC_060246.1, from coordinate 111,231,998 downwards.
TGATAAGATGTCCCGCGTAGAAAATACAGCTGCGGTCGATTAAGCCGAAGCTTCCAAACCAGTAACTCGAAAATCTCGACCCAGGTTTTGGCAATTTAACTTGTCATTATCAGGACCTCGGTAATAATAAGCACATTGTATAAACCTGATCAATAAACGAGTTCGACTACAAGTATCATAATTTTATCATGACAATGAAGATGTCACAATTCCACGAAGTGACACCGTAAATCGTATGTGATGAACGTATCACAAAAAGTGCCTGTAATTGCAATTGAAATTGTTTGCAGTCAGTGCAGTGCTTGTGCGTGAACTCACCCCCTGCCAATCACCCATGAGTTGTGCGGGATCTCTCGCAGGTAACTACGAAGAAGGAGACTCGATCGTGCAGAGCGGCGGAGGCCGATCGAGAGAGGAGGAAGTGGTATCCTTTCACTTTCCGCGGCCCACTCCGTCCGTCGTCCCATATAACGGATCGCGGGCCGTGCCCGTTATCGCGCCCCACTGATTCCCTAAACCCCACCAACCCCCTCTATCCCCCACACCTCACGACAGATATAACTTTCGCTGCAGCCGAGGCCCCAACGCGGCCATCGGCGCGCAGAGAGAAGACTCATACTGCCATGAATATTGAAAATAAAATGATGGCAGACTCCGCACTTGGGCGTTATACCTTTACTTAAGCCGGCCGCGCGCGACGCCACCAGTCCATGTAGGATTACTAACAGACGAATTCTATGCAACAGATTCAACAATAAACTCTGTTATATTCCTAAAGTAAACTTTTTTGTTCTTTTACCTCTTGATAATGACCTGAAAAGTTCGAAACCAGTAGGGCTTTTCAATTAATAAAGTGTGGTTACTACAATGTTTATTTTGAATCAATCATGCCACCATTCCACGAAGTGAACATGCAAATCGTTGAATTCCATGTAAACTTACGGTGTAGCTTAATATTTTCTCTCTCTCTTTAATAACTCTCAACAGAAGATAAATGCGGCTAGCTAAGCCTTAAATTATGGCTGTGTCTGATGGTCAATGATGTAAATTGTATATAATGTGGTATGACGAATATAGAATGCCTGAAACAATGGGGGAAACAATCGTATCGCACGTGGATTAAAATGCTTTGTACTTACTTTAGCAGGTTAAAATCAAAGACCTTCATATAAAGATACTTACTAATTACAGTAAAATAATTCATCAATAAATGAAACTTAAACAATAGTTATATTAAAATATAACCAACGAAAATAATGTATTACGATGCGGTGAGTATCGAACAGCATAAGGTACTTGCATTAGCCTTGAACAAACTTTTAGCCTTCACTCCGGAAAGTTTCTCCTTTTTCTTTGCAGCTCCATAGCCTGTGGAGAATCCAGGGACAAAACAAGACCTTTTACTCATTTATCACCAAGATATTACCAAATTCCTCCCCCGACTACAAACATCAGCCATAAGCCGCCATGAAATATAACAATCACAGTAGCCTCGTGTTGCTCACTACTGCCATCTAACGTCCTGCTTCGAAAATGTTAAACTAAAAACAATGAAGGCGCAAAGAACTTGGTGGGGCTGCAACTGCATACTGTTTTCAAGGGAACGAATACGTCCCCCCTCTCAACCGCTTCTTATATTGCCACGTTCGTTGACGAATTAATCCTTTTTAAACTTCGCTATTATCAAATGGACTATGACGAGGAGACACTAGTCCGTCCCGTTGAAGCTTGATTTATTGTTGCTGCTTTGGGTGCTTTTTTATTGGTTTCAAGTTATGTCCGTAGAGCGACGATCAGTGCAGAACGCGAGCCATATATTCTCAATATCGCTACTAAACATTTTCACTGAAAAGGAATAGCATTGAAAAGATAAGAACCCGATAGAACACATCATTGCCAATGCTAATTTCGTTCAACAGCCTTAATAATAGCTCATTTTCCCGTGAAATTTGGATCGCTCAGTCCGTCAGCGACGCGAGTGGCGATTTTCGTTACCCATTTAAATTCGCAGTGAGTGACAATACATCTGGAGGCTAACTGATTAATTCTCTGTTGTAGTATCCCACTACGGATGTTACGTTACAAATGAACAAACCAAGACAAATACTTTTCGCATACTTAGCCATAAACGTTTTGCTTTCATTGATGGCAACTATTGGTGTTAAAAGAAAATTATATAAAATTATTGAGAATGTGGAAAATTCTATGAATATGATTACCTTTTTTTAAATCTACAGGACGCGGCAATTATATAACATTTTCATGCATATAAAGTGATTGAAATTAAATTGCAACATTCATATGCTAACAACTGATAAAATAGCACATTTATGTGCATATGTGTCATGTTTTTTTCACGATTCTTTTGCAGTGTATAACTTTGGAATTTTTTTCGCAAAGTCAAATATATTGTAATTGTAATCGAACAGGGGGTGTCAAGCATATTTTCTTTGTGAGCACGATTAATGTAAATTTTAGTCGAGTAATTCTGAATAAGCTCACTTCATGTTACTTTATGATCAAAATAATTCTGGAATATAAAATTTAATGCTACTAGTACGTGTGGAGGAAGTACATAATAGGAAAATTTGAAGAGGCGTGCGGTAGACAACTTGAACACTCACTACTTTTCCTCAAATGGGCGGAAGCGCGCCATCTCCATCCGCGCTGGATATACCCACGCCCCGGAAATTGCATTTATCCTATGCCTAAATCAGTGCCATCGTGAGAACCTTTGTAAAAATTCTTATATCCCAATACCTGCGGTGTAGAGAAAGAAATTCCACGTCTTATACCGATGGTAGATGAAGTACAACTTGAAGATTGTCACAAATGAAAAGACGACTTCGTTGACGTCCACTGATTTATTTTCTTGGTACGACATGTTTCGATCCATAGAGGTCATTTTCAGGTACTTGTCGTCTTTTCATATGTAAATATCATCTTCCACATAGTTGAGCCTGATACCATTGAACCTTGAAGATTGCATTAAGAAAATTTCACAGCAATGACATTTCCTTCGTTTCACTATTGAACCTCCTTATAAGGAGTGAAAAAGGCATGAAACAATGCTGCGTTCACTCCACTTCAGTAGCTTTCGTCTCCTGCGAATGTCCGCCAGCATTGGCGTTCGTTGATTTAACTCCACTAAAGTATCATATTTTGTCATTTAAGTTATAAATAACCATATTGTTTCATTAACCATTCGTTAGCGTGGTGCTTCAATGTGCAAGGCGGAGTGGCCGTAGAGTCACAGGTTTGATTTTGGTTGAAGCACTTAACAACCCCAAATAAAATCCTCGCCCTGCGGGGAAATAAACAGGCCCCTCTATCGTGAATGTGTGGCATTCATACGCCCTCTAAGTATTTTTTGGGATGAGTATATGTAATAATGATTCCTTCGTTGAAGCTAGATTGGGACTATGAAATGCCTTCTTCTATCTAACCCCTTGTTATTAAGCTGATTCTAAATATTTACAACGTTATATATGGTCAATTAAAAGCATATACAAAAAAATCAAACACTATCTAGGATGAGAACATTAATACCATCGAAGTGCATGATAATATAGGGAATGACGGGCATAGGAAAGAATAAAATCTACAAAAATAGTTCAAAATAGTAATGTAATGTGTGAAAAGATGTAAACATAAATGAGAAATCCGAAGGATTTTGGTTGTCAAATACTTTTTGGGAGAAATCCACTCCATGAAAACATCCGCACAAGAAGAAGGGGCTTGAAAAACCTAAAAGTGCATTATATTATTTAGTGCACTTACGGGTGACTCTGTAATGGTACGGCGCTGGCTAGTCCGATGTCATTCTTCGATAAAATTCGGGGTGAGCTTTCCGCCACCTATTCAGACTAACATTGGGGATGAAGCGCCAAGCGATTCTGTTCCACCTTCCTCTTCTCTCCCCTCCCCAATCTACATTGACAGGTTGACATGAGGCGAGTTTATTGTTTGCCAACCTCTCCCTCATGATTCCAAGGGAAAACGGAAATCATCCAGTCTGCTGCTGGCGGAGATTGGCCTTCCCCTCCTCAGAGTAAATATAAACAACGAATCAATGTTGCGATGGTATATCCAAAGTGGCTAAACTTCGATATTATTATGAAAAATGGATAAAGTAAGAAAAATATTCATAAATACAGCATATCAAGCTCCTGATACGCCTTCACTTACAGGATACGTGCGATCCACCTCGAGGGTGTGTGGTATAGAGCAGGGGCGGATCCAGGATTTCTTTCTGGGAGGGGCACAAGCAAGGCCGTATCCAGGATTTTGTTCAGGGGGGGCACAAGGATACCTTGTTATACAAAACGAACGAAATGATAATGGGACCGTATTAAAAATCTAGCATATTTTTAAGGGTCTGGGGGGGGGCACGTGCCCCCGTGCCCCCCCCCCTGGATCCGCCTATGGTATAGAGTGATTCATTCTCCCCTGCATGCGCTCAGCTACATGTCGGTGCTACCACAGTCGCACGTGCAATTACGTGGCAGTGGACAACAAGTAACAAGGTGTATCTCATTATTAAACTCTCACCAGGCATGCACCATTTCTCCCGCTAACTAAGATAGCGCTTTGCGCAGTGGCACATTGATCGCGAAGTCAGGGCATGCTAGAAAACTACGTTCGCATAAACCTTGTATCACTACTGGGAATAGTAAGCGGTAATACTGAGTTCAGAATAACTAGATTACTAAAATGTCTAACATAAGACCACGTTTCAAGTAATAGGATGGTTTCCTATTATTTTTTATTGCCTAAATGGAAAGATTATTACTCCTGGAGTACGCATTTTACGCTTTTATATTTTTAAATAACGATATCTATTTTTCGCGATAAAATGAAAAGTGAAAATTTTCAAGCGCGCGAAAACGCGACGGCTAAATATGAATGCTGGGAAGAGCCCGTGTGACGTCATTCCGGTTCCCGCTGTCGCCGTGTAAGGTGACATTGGGGCGAGGATGTGTGACCACTGCGGGCTGCTAGCAGGTAGCGCTTGGCTTAAATAAGGAATATTAGTACCTTATCAAACGATGCATTGGTAATCTCAGACGATGTAAAACTCCATTCTATTCATGTAGAAACTTTTCAAATGCGGTTAAAATTTACCATTGCTATTCGTCTAAACTGGGATTTCTAAAACCAAATAATTTTTATATTATGAATACACAAATGGTGGGTAACGATTTGCAATCAATGCCTTTCGTTTTCTTTGTTTGTAAATACTTCTATAGACTTTAATCGTTCTCGGGAAGAATTAACCTTTGTACCCATCGAATCTGTGTCTCCTTTTGCGTGGTAGTTACATTCAACGGATGTATAATTTTTAATTGAAATAAACAACGCATGGGCAAGCTCGACGCTGCAGGTCAAACAATGCTGTTAATTGTGTCAATAGCGATCTGCCCAGAGGATAGGGTTGGGTGGGAGGTGATCGGTTGGGCGCAAGGGATCACGTGACCTAGGATTTTTTCCATTTCAATCTCTGTCGCATTCACGGAAGTTGGAAATCGCTCTTGTTTGTATTTACCAGTATTTACTCAGAAAATGAGTTCTTCATCGCCAGTGCCCTAGCTCTACACCAATGCGACTACATAAAGGACACCCCCCCCCCCTCAAAGTCCGTCGCACAGAAGCTTTCTTAGATGTTTACATTGCCTCTCTGATCGCATTACCAAAATATGTACAGCGCGGCGAAGAGTGAAGAGCGATTCATTTACACACCCAATGTTTGCAATTGAGTCTTTGTACTCGCACGGAATGACATCGGAAAGTTGTAAATATCATAGATTATATCAACACGAATATAATTTTCGGTTGGGAGCCCTAACTATACTATCTAATTTCCTCGTGAAATTTGGATAGCTTACATGCGCTGACTAGATAGAATTCCCCTACGGAGGGCCTCCACGATTTTTCTTTTTTCAGCGACACGAGCTCTGCTAATGCATTTAAATGCGCGGTAGGAGACAAAATATATTGTGATCGGCTAGACAATCCTTCGCCTTAATGTACCGTAATTTCAATACCTGCCGTACACGTCAGGTATGATTTATGACTTTTTGTTACTCGATATGTTTTTAAATAGTTTTTACTATATTTTTCTCACTTTGTTTTCCTATATTGCAAACAATTCGCGTGTTTTATTGATGCCTTACGTACAATTAGTAATTATTTTAGCACGGCGACTCGCCAGCGACCAGTCACGACGGAACGTCAAAGACGGGAAGAAAGCTAAGCAGAAACTTAAATAGAACCATCCTGTAATTATATTAAAATTAAATGTGTGCGTGTACATATAGAAAATGGTATAAAATTGTAAAAACAAAATTTTTAACTGCAACACATAAAACGTTAACATAATGCGTCTTGTAATAGATAATTATACGCAATAAACATAACAATCGTGCGCGACGTATTCTAACGGCGAAGGGGGCTGTTCAGCAGCTCGAAGCAGTGGCGTAGCCAGGAATTTCGTTCGTGGGGGGGGGGTCCAAAACCAGGGGGGAAAATAAAAAAATAGGGTTCTAAGTAATGGATTTAAACTAATTTTAACGCTTTTCACAATCGAAAAAACTTCATTTGTAAAAATAATACTTTATAAATTCATGATTTTTCAATAACTTGTTTTCTTTTATTAAGGAAAATAATTGTGCTTTTATATTTCGGGGGGGTCCAGACCCCCCGCCCCCCCCCCCCCCTGGCTACGCCACTGGCTCGAAATATTTAGGTGGTCGTGCTCGGGTTCGGAGGGAGACAAAACCGGACCCCTCCCCCCCCCCCCCTACACACCACCACCCCCATTCCAATCCGCCTATACTCCATAAATGTCTCTCTATGGCAGAGTCCCGTTCCTCGCCCACATTGCGCAGTGCAGCGCTTCATTTTTCCAACACCTTCCCTCATTAGGAAGACCGCTTCACGGAGCACTTCCATCGGCCTTCAGTTTAAAGGTTAACAGGAATTCTGCTGGCGCTCCAATGCAAGCAATTACGCGGGCAAAATGCCCCGCGTCAATCTGGGAAAGCAAGTAGGCGTTCATTTTCAATTGGTGGTGGCAGCGACAGAATACATTTTAAAGCAACGGACGTGAGTGAATTGAATCCGGGCAGATGGTCTGAAGGATATTGGTACCTCATAATCGCCCCATAAAGGAGATGTTTTTACCGTAAAGTGGATTTAGTCCGTTCTCCTCCACCTCCTGAGATACAACAACAAATTTGGGGGGTTGTCTATCTTACCTAGGATCTTACAATTAGTGCACAACCTTTCAGTTTAAGAGAAAGAAACTTAAATTAGACTTAAAAATGTACTCCAGTATATTTTCGGTTACTCATTATTAATGAATTAGTATGAAAACCGTGGACCGAAGCTGCTACTATCATCTACATCTCCTAGGTAGTACCGCGCAAGACACCACTAGAGTTTGTGGCCCGACGTGATTCCATACCAGCCATGCAGCACTCATCATTGCATTAATAAGAAACGCGCACGTTCGCCGGACACGGCACTCACGATAAAGACACGCGGTTGGACCTAAGGGCGTACCCAGGATTATAACTAGAGGGGCAAGCCATGGTCTAGGGTTTGGGGGGGCACACAAAGTTATGACATTAATTTATGAGATTATTTCCTTGAAAAAATAGTTTTATTTTAGTAACACATCTTATACTAATACATAATAATTTTTTCGTGGGTTTAAATAAAATTTGTTGAATGCTTTCGTTTCAATTCAGTACTGATTTTGCTTAAAGGCTTTTCCGATTTTTGCCTCTAGGGGGGGGGCGCCCCCCCCCCCCTCTGCCCCTCGCTGGGACGCCCATGGTTGGACCAGAAACTAGAAGGCTAATGACATAAATACGCTGCCATGAAAATATAAGTACTCGCACTAGTTAGTGATAGAAAAGCGAAAATTTAGCGAAGTAAGTGATTCACGCATGAGTTAAAAACACGTCCCAAACTTCATGCAGATTTCAAGCCGTGTCCCAACTCGTTAGCCATTAGGCATCATGTATTTAGCCAGCCAGATTCTGGGCAGCCAACCACAAGGGAGCATGAATTGGGACATCCTTACGGAGGTGCTGCCATCTACTGGGCACTAGGCCAATGCAAAACAAGAGATAATCGGAATGATTTGAACAAATGATGAACAAAACCCACCCTAAATTGTTAAAATGTGATTTTGAGTATTAGATGTCGGAGAAGAGTATTTAATCATAATTTTAGTATCTTAGACAACCTTTTTGTAATAGTAAAGTAGGGGTATACTTTCAAATTCGTATTTTTAGTTCCGTATGGTTTTGTTAAAGAGGTTTTAGCTAAGTTGGTGGCGAAATGTTAACGTATATCCCTTTTAATTGGTTTGAAATATTTAAATAGTCTCTCAACCAAGTACTTTTTTGAATTCCTTATATTTTAGCAATTTAATTTTTAGTTTTGTATTATTAGAACAGGTCTATTTAGTCTATTCAAACGGTTACCGTCTGATTTGGGATTTATTTTCAAAATTTATTTAAAGTATGGTTTACGTACAAAAATCAGGTTTCGGTATCATCTTTTAATCACCATACATTTTAATTTTTGTTACTTATTCCGATTCCAATTTCGGGATTTTGTCCAATAACATATAATAATAATTGTTTATTCTTACGGGTGTTAACCTAATGTACAAAAAGTGTTAAATAAGAATTTAGACATAGTGTTACATAATTAAGAATATATTATAGAAGCATATAAACATCAATAAGCATTATTTAACACGTTAGAAAAGTAAACGGTAGCAAAAGATAACATGTGATCGGTATAAAAAGTTATAAAATAACATATACATACACAAGAAGCATATAAACATTAATTAGCATTAAAATTAACGCCGCCTTCTCTTTAACTAATTTCTCCGTAATTCTTACACTTCCATTAACGCAATTTCATTATTATAAACAAAATAAAAATTAATAATTATTCGAACAAGTCTCAAAATATCAACACTACTTGCAAACAAGTACTATCCCTTGTTGACAGCCATGATGCCCTTTCTCCTGAAGACGCTTTGCACGCTTTGAATCATGGGAAAAGTGGGGCGAAGGATGCACTCCTCGATGCCTAAATCTGGCGGCCGCGTTAGCTGCCTAAATTCCCTCCCTTATGCTGGCTAACGAGTTGGGACATCCTTCCAAGATGGCGTCATGGCTAAATCCTGGAATTGGCATAGCCAAATGGCCAATTGGGACACGGCTTCAGTATCTCCCGGTGCGGTGTGTGCGTGGGACTCCGGGGAGCCGCAAGAGGGAGTGGGTGTCCAGAAGGTCACTGGGAGTTGGTTGCGGGCTGGCCATAAGGTCGCCCTCACGCATGCGCACATTCGGCATCCGATCCGCGATCTCTCCCCCGCACTTTGCTCCGTCCCTCGGGGGATCTCCCCGCCACCCACGCTCCCCCGTGACTCATGGTCACCTTTCGAGCGGTCTACGACGGCTTTCGAGGAGAAAATTCGCGTTGTCAGTATTCCGCCGAGGAGTGCATTGATGTAGCTAACAGGTTTACGCGTAAAATACACGCGAAATTAATAATAGCGGATGGTTTCAAATCAAGCAAAGCCCCTGAATAAATTTCACTCAGACTGACAAATAGACCTCTCTTTAGCCTCCAAAGAGTCCCCGGCGGCGAATTAAATGCGTCCTTAATAAAACCGTACCTGCGATTTTTACCCTGAATAGGAAATTTCAACGCGCGAGAAAGATGAACGAGACCTAGTTTCCACTTTCAGCCCAAATACAACGTTGAAAATAAACAAAATGTCAAATTTTAAATTGAAAAATAAATATTTCTATTATTTTCATCTTCAGGAAAAAGCATCTATCTATTTTGTTATGTAATTTTGAGGTTTTTTTTAAAGAGGTGGATGCAAATATTCTAAAATTATACAAACAATAGCCATTGCTGAAACGTTCTTACGTTCACTGAAATCATACCAATAACAAATAGGCTAACAATTAATTGCTTAAAAATCCAATTACGTCAGCGAAAACAAAGTAAAGGGAACAGATGCTGGAGTAAGATTCCCATGAATCTTTTCTGAGGTTTCAATTCATTTCCTTTCTTCGAAGAGTTAGGATTTACATGATATTTTCTCGAATAAGGAGCCTGCACCTGAAAGAAGAGAAAGTCCGCGAGCTCTTTCGATTGATCGCTCTCGACTCTTGAAAAGAACGCTCCGATAAATCGCCTCCCTCTCCACCCCCGCACCTCCCTCTTGCCAAATCTCTCGTGACCTAAACACCTGGCCGATCTTTTGACCTGCGCCGCGCTACGATGGAAGCTATCGGATCAGGCATTCATCTAACTGATCTAGGTGCCGGAACACATCGTTAGGGCCTCCCATCTTTTCCGTGCTGACTCAATAAAAAGCCTCATAAGGGCCTTAGGTTCTCCATAGCTTTCCCTGCCTGCAGGATAGATAGAAGAAAAAGTAACTCGGTCACTAGTGAATGAATGCAAAGTTATGTAACGGAGAAATATACTAATAAAGAATAAATCGAAAGCCAAATAAAAAAGGAATAAAATCCTTGTAACGTTTAATTGACTAGTTAACGTAGCCGCATACCGGTGAGGCTGATATACACGTAACGCTCGACCGGTCTTTTAGTAGTGGCAGATTTTTCGCAATCACCAATCCGATTATTCTGAAAATTTCAGAGTATATAACGTACACCCTGATCGACATTTAACTTTTTCTCGCAGTTTTAACAAAAAAAATCTAGTGTGTTCTTGGATGAAAATTTTTAATATTAGAGAAATAGTCAAATGCATCCCCTTTATACGCTCAAATATCAAGATTATAGCATAAGTTTTAAAGGTGAAATCTGTATTCAAAATTGATGAACAAAAACGACCGGTCGAGACAGAGGTGCATGTACCAAGCTCAAAATAATGATATTCGAAGCCTGGCTCTGACTGGGTCCGCATAACTCTCTCCTTTGATACTGCCACGTAAGTTAGGATATTTTAATTTCCCATTTGAATTGCATTTCGAATAATTCCTTTCTACGAATGTTTCACCGCAGTATAGCTCACCTCATTTCATATATGGAACTGAGCGTATGAACCAAATACCTCTGGTCATGTTTTACATAAATACTATTTAAAAATAATAGCAAATTTGATGTGAGCACTAACAACCCCGTTCAATCTGGCTTTCATGTGATCATGCCAATGAAATCGATGTGCGAACGGGACTCTGCGAGGCTCAAGGTGGATCGTGTTGAGGCGGGGGTCAGAAAGGTGAAGAGAGGAGGCGGGCGGGCTCATGGGGGAGTGGGTTGGTGAATGGCAGGGGGAGCGCAGCTGAATAACGCGCTGCCCTTTCCGGAGGGAGAGACCACGGCGAAAGTTGAACGGGCGGATATGCCGGGAGAGAAACTCGGTGCTTTCCACAGCTGCTTGATCGAGGCCCCATGAAGCCAGAGTGATACCCTCGGAGTTTGTTTAAGCATGAACGATTTTCGGATTCTCTGACCAAGATTGGAATCGAAAAAAATTTCAAATCAACCTCCACGCCTATACTTACGACCTTTCTGCGCATAGGCATATAGCTGATTGGCTGATTTCCAAGATAGCATTTCTTGCCTCTTGAGTTATCTCGAGTTGAGGTCTTTTTAAATGAAAAAAAAACTTAACCAACTCCTGCGTTTTGGAATTTAATTTTTCCATCGTCAGTGCTGTATAACATGAAGGTATAACAAACTGCAATTACAACTTTGGGATGATAAGCGCCATTAATAATTGAACAACCGATTATACATTTTATACTCTTCTAAATGCGATAAAAACTGCAATTCAAATAATGATCACGCACCATCATTTAAAATGCTCCCACATAATCCTTATTTAAATACATTATGCATATTTCTAACTTTGGCTTGAATGTCTCTGAAGTTTGATCGAATTTAGGAGAAGAGCCAATCCCTGACTATGGAATATTTAAATTCTGCAGCGTCATTGATTAATAACCATATGACAGAGAAATCATGACCCACAATTCGAGGGAAATCTCGCCATTTATGCTTTACGAGAATCAAAGAAACTGTGAAGTATGCTGCGACATTCGAGTGAAATGTGACATTCTCAAATGAATTGGACCAATTATTTCCAGCCCTCCGCGACATGAGACAACGTAAACAAAACGCCAAGCGCTCCTATTTTGTTAGTTTAGGTAAATAAAATTCACTTCATACGCTCAACACACTATATTTATTAACACTGACCATTATTTAGATACTGTTATTGATAAATGACCAGTGGCGCCGACTCCATGGGGCCTGAGGGGGGCCGAGCCCCCTCAAAAATTGGTGATGGGTGTGACGAAAAAATGTATCAGGCTTGTCGATTTTCCCCGGAGTGTCCAGGTATCGAGATTTGTGTTATCAGGGTTCTAATGCTGATCATATGACTCTTCTAAAATGCTTAAAAAACTAAACACTCACTACTTATAAAATTTCCTGGGGCAGATCCCCGGTTTGGGCCCCCCCAATATTTTTTGTAAGTCGGCACCCCTGTAAATGACACAATAATATCGATACAACGTTCAGGGCAAATCTATATCCATTGTGGAGTTTTCAAAGTAAATTTTATTTCCCTATATTATGGATCCACAGAGTTAAGCCGGAGACCTTATACAGTGTATCCCTTTAGATCACGGTATAGCCTTCAAATTGAACACTGACGGAATGGAGCGAATTTCAACGGAATAAGAATCAAAATGGCTATTCTTCCCAACAGAATCATGTCACTTTTAAACCCACCCTTTTAATTTTCAAAACTGATTAAGTTTCTACGCGGTTTGCCATCATTTCGATCTCAACTGTGTCGAAATTGGGGTTAGTTTGGAAATCAAAAGTGTGGATTTCTAACAAAGATTCACAATGACTTTGGGGAGATTTCTGCACATATAAAGCCTTGAAGGACAATAAAAGCCTTACGTTACATCATGCAGATATTCCGAAAATAAGCAACACCTACCTGAAAGATCGATATCGTAATTTTCGAATGAAAAAGTGAAATATAGGTGATGCTTCACACTCGGGTATATTTCCAGGCATTCAAGAAATGAGACCACACAAGCCAGCCTACGAGACAACCATAAAAAATTACGAATACAGTAGTCGACATATAAATCATCAACTAATTGATATAACGTTCAGCGTAATGCACTTTATTTCCTGCTAATCAGCCTAGTTAGCAACATTTTATAAATAGATTCATTCGTTGGGATTTTATAACGTAAACAACAGCAAGTATATTAAGCATTCGTTGGCCCGAATCGCACCACTCCTGCCCACGGCAAGGAAATACGATTCCGCGAGAGTATTTTGGCAACATGCAGGAAGGTATTCTCATGACTCAGCAAGGGAATGTTTTCGAGCATGAGAGCACACTTAGCTGTGGGAAGAAAATACGAGATCGGAGGTCCCGCGATCTCCCCAAGAGCTCCCCCAGCTGCTCGCCCCCAGGGCCCTGAGCCGTCTCCGGCGCCTCAATATTTTTCAACGCTGGAGAAGTGACACACGAGGAATAACCTTCACTGCCAGTGGGGCTTTGACAACTGAAATGCACGGAAATAATTCATCCCACGGTTTTCAAAGGAATCGGATGAAGCAGCAGTGGGAAACAAAATTAATAACAAGAAATAACACTCGTAAGGAATCCTCCTTGGCCACACACAAATATATCATTATTGACAAAACAGTAAAAAAAGGGAGTAATGTTAGGCGTTGGGGTGGGAGAGTTTTCTTTCTAAAATACGGTTAGGTACCGATCTTACGTAGATCGATTTTAACGATGAATGCATAATTCAATCTAAAATATCTTGATATTACAGGCTCGGATCCCTTAGTTCACCGTTTCACTCCCTGAAATAATTGATTTCCTTTGTATTCTAGCGATTAATTTAGGTTTGAATGAAGCATTTAAGAAGTATTTTAGCAGTGTCCTCTCCCTTCATGGACTTACCTCTTCAATTAAAGCACACTTCCTTTCATTTTATCCGGAAATACCACTCTCTTCCTTTCTCTCCCTCGTTCACCCAAAACTACCCTCTAACATTGTTTAAACATCACTTTCCCACTCAGAACTCGCATCATCCATACCTTCCGCCTCCTTCGTATCTCATCATATAGATGCTGCCTCTCCTCACCCACCATCTCCAGCACTTCGTCGTTCCTCCTCCTCTCCGTCCACTTGACCTTCTCTATTCTCCTCCACACCCACATCTCGAACGACTCCAGTCTTTTCATGTCCGCCAGCCTAAAAGTCCACGTTTCCGCACCGTAGAGAGCTACACTCCAGATCAAACTCTTCTTTAGCCTCTTCTTTAAACTAGTATGTAACGATCCCCTCATAAGCTCCTTCCTATTCATGAACGCCTCCTTTGCTATCGCAGTTCTCTACCTGATGTCCCATCTGCTGTATCCGATTTCTTCAAATGTGCTGTGAATTGCTATACCTGCTCAAGTTTTTGCCCATCTACATTTAATTTGAGTCTCACAATCCTAGCTCGCATGGCTTTAAAAAGTCGAATATCCTTGGTTTTCTTGTATTAATTCCTGAAATCTGATCATCCGCGAACTTTTCTGATTTACACATCATTCCCCCCACTTTTATTCCAGCTTACCAATAACTGATATCAGCCTCAAATTCAGCAATCGGATAACATGGCAGGTCACTCCGCCTAAGTATGGTTACGCAGCCTAAGAGGACATATCTCTGCCGCTCGACCTGTAAAGAAATTAACGCATACAGGACTCCAAAGTCCAAAATGCGCTCATTTCTTTTATAAACCCACAAGAGCCATCAAGCTTCGTTTTATAAAGAGTTTAAAATGAAATTTTCGCTAATTTTTTCTATTACATTAATTTTCAGGGTTGCAGTCTCCTGCGGAAAGCTGAGCGATAAATTTAATTTGGTGGTAGATCAATTAATTTAAAAAAATCAATGCTCCATTACGCTGTTCCATTGTTTTGAAGAGTGAAGAATATTATAAGTGTATATCCAAAGAATTAGTTGCACTGAATTTCACGTTTAAATTAGACATACATAATGTCGATAACCGACAATCATAGTAGAGATGATGTAGTCTACCACATCGATAACTTTATAACGCCATTCATCGCGATTGAAAATATTTTATTGTAATTATTGAGGATAAATGGAGCTCTCTGTTCTCATTGTCTCGCTGTGGAAATTATTGAAAACCAATGAAATTCAAGTTTCTACGGGCTGGGGTCTCCTCCGTGAAGTACCCTTGCCTTCGGGGACGAAGCGTCGCAGCCGCGCACGAACGCCCGCGGGCCCTACGGCCTTCCCCAGCGTGTATGTACTCCAGCGCATCAACCGGCAATCGTACCTTTCAAATCTTCCCACGCATCACCCACACTATATTTTCCCCGCTACGTAGCTACACCACCTCTTCCCCAGGAGAGCGCGTCTTTCGAGCGTGCATCCACTTCTTCATCTCACGGCCTCAACGACAAAACTTTCCCCTTTCACTGGCGTTCACGCCATCCGTTCTGGGAATCCGTTTCAAACCCAGATACCCTCGGTATCTCACCGAATTGTTTGGCCTGTCACTTAGGCGCCTTCCCTTCCGTCGCTCTCCCGTTATAAGCGAAGTACAAGCAACGGAGCGAAATTTTTAAGGAATTTTTATGAAGCTAAGGGGAAAACCTCACCTCAGAAAGAACAATCTTAATCACAGTTTTTAATGCAAGAAAACTATATGTATTAAAAAAGCGAAATGTAGAAAAATGCATACAAATACAGTTCATATAACAGAAACTTGGGTTATTAGTTGGAAAGGATAGGAACAAAAATATTAATTCAACTGTTTCTGTTCATAAATTGTGCACTTTGGACATGACGGGAGAAATAAAAATTTAGTAATATTAAATATAATTTGTATTTACTATTTATTTTCTCCTGTCACGTCTATATACCACAGTAAATAAGTGCTTGAATGAAGATTGCACTTAAAATTCACGCTTAAGATACAATACGATGCATTCTGCAGCAGAGTAGATAGCAGTGAAAGTACTTAAAATTTTAGAGCACAATTTCCAGATTGCCTGCCTATTATGCTAGGCATAAAAATCACAATATAGGTATGGCAAGAAAAAAGACACATACGTGCACAAAACAGTTAAAGCACTTCGAAAGCAGGAAAAAGATCTAAATTAAGGTAATCTTGACGAGTATTATCTGGACAAGTTTAGAAAGATGCAGAAGGTTAGAATATTCCGCCGGTATTAATGGGCATGATGTTAAAAAACCTTTGGGTTTTTGCTCTCTATATACTGAGGCTTTCCAGTTGCTTTCCCGGGGAAATGTATGTATTTCCGGTCAAAAGCGATCAGGCATTGGTAAGAACTAATAGAACCTGAACCATAACGGGGGAAAAATTATATCCATAACAATAATCCCGCCGGTGACGTAAGGATTTCTGAATAGAAGTAAAGATAGTAACGATCATGGGTGTAAATGATAGGGGGTCAGAGGATCCGTTCCCCCGAAATCAGAAAAATTTTGAGTGTTGAAGCTGTCACCCGACGTTTACAGCTGTAGTAATATTTCCTATATACCAACTAGTACTACGTATCATTTCTCGTATTTATTCACCTTCACATTTATATAAAATAAAAAATATCACCTAGTGTGCTGATTCAAAATAACCTAGCCTTTCATCGATCTTGCCCTGCCCCACTTACCCGAAAATATATTGTATAGACGCTACTGGTTCATCTGTAGATAATACATGGATTTCTTTAATGGCCAAGCGAATAGCTTGGTACTCATCCCATTCAAGTCTCCGAGCTCCTTGTCTTTCACTTGCTCAAAAATGGAACGATGGAGGAGCGCATGGGTGGCCCGAGGGAGTGTTGCTCTAGGAAGGCGCATAATTTCTCCCCCTCAGCAGCAGCGACGATCGGGAATCGACTGGAAAAATTTCGATGTCGAAAGAAGACGGCGGCGGTGGAGCGGGAGATGAACGCATCCCGTCTCGTCAGGCCGTCCCTCGACTACGAGTTGGGCATACTGAACTCGGGGCAGAATGACTTGTTCCGGGGTCAAAATAAAATACTGATATGATAGGGAAAGTGACGAGCGTACAAAGAGCGATTCACCGCTTTTACATGAATTAAGGCCGTTTTACACGGGGCACGGAATTGCGCAGGTTAGAGCTGCATTAATTTCTAGAATGGCGTGGAATTGCGCGAATACATGAACGAGAGTAGAACAGGGGCTATTTTGCCGTCTCGCATCCACGCATTCTCGCATAAGTTCTAGCAATACACCGCTTTACACGACGCAATTTTGATTGCGCCTTCCCACGTACGTCAGATTGCGCAATTCCGTGTACCGTGTAAAACGGCCTTTAGACTGGGAGCCACCGAGGTTCGAATGCCACGTACATGGATTATATTGGCATGAGCAAATATGAACAGATATCTTTGAGATATTGACTCGGATAACATCATCTGAGAGGCATTCTATGTTTCCAGGTGCGACAGAAATGATAATATTAGCTGAAAATCTATTATTTCGGCAAAATATATACTTGACTGAAAGGATTGGAATAGGAAATCGTTTTCCTATCGAAAAATGAAGGGCTTCAATTAATGTGCCCATGGATTCAGTATTTAGCCGCATAGGATGTTGGTGACGGCAGCTTCGCCGCTATTCCAGCCGGCGCACAGTGGGCTGATATAAAAAAAGCTGGACAAAACCTCAAAAATGGCTTTTTTAAGTACGGAATTCCAAATTTTGCACAGTTATTCCAATAAAGTGGTGCATTTGTTGACGCGAACATATTATTTGACAAAAAATTTCGATGAAAAATAGGGTCCACCATTTTGTATCGTATCGACGATAAATATTACAAGGATGTGAATAAATTAGGTTGCGTGGCCTGGAAAATAAATGTGGCACTGATATATTATAGGTTTTACACAATTCTCTGTCTTTATAAGATTCAATTTCCAACATCTGTCGAGCACAAAATTCCCCGTGGCCAGCAGCGACCTCCGGACTGCGTCGCACGTTCGAAAAATCGATCTAATGTCGGCATCGCAGGCGGTCGAATTCTCCTCTTGGTATCACACTATACAGGCTTTGTTGTATGTATGGTGTAAATATCTCGAGTAACTCGGCGATACTTTTTATAATCCTACATGAACATAAAATTTTGACGAAAAATAGGGTCCGCCATTTTGTGTCGTATCGACCGTAAATACTACAAATAAGTTATTGAAAATTAACAATAATAAACCGTTAAATAATATTGTAAACTTCTGTTGCTATTGAATCACTGCAAAAGGTGTGCCATTAACATTAACTTGCTGAACTTCCATGAGGATAAAATAAAATAGTTAACTTCCACACAATTTTATGACACTACGTGTCGATCTTGATAATGACACTACGTGTCGAAACCGGGTCGGTACTTTGTATATAAAATTGTGTGGAAGTTTACCATTTTATTTTATTCTCATGGATATAAAACATTTCCACCAGATATCGCCGGACACTGTGAATTATGTTGCTGAATTTCGAAAAAAAATTCAACGCGGGCTATATTTGCGGAATTTGTACAAATTCGAGGCCATATAATGGTAACCTATGAAAATGGTTCGCGTCAAAAAATGCACTAATGTATCGACAACAACTGTGCAAAGTTTCAAATTCCGTGCTCAGAAAAACGTTTTTTGATGTTCTGTCCAGTTTATTCGATTTCAGCCCAATGTGCGGCGTCCTGATGAGGTTTTTTCGTTGACTTTCATAGGGCATGTTGGCGCCAGTTCTGATGGTCTACTGGAAGATGGTTGGTCGGTTCGCGTCTTTCTCGTATGATCCTCTTCCACGAGTTGTGGAGAGGGAGGCCGTCCTCTCTGCTCATTTTGTTCGCCGCCTTGATATTTCAAGGCACTTGACATGAGGACGCCGGTTGGAATATACGCGAAATCGTCGTCACCGACAAATCCCACGCGGTGAAACCCAGAAGCCATGGAGACATTTGCAAATATCGTCGCGGAAAACTAAGAGTCGGCTTCAATAAACTCAGCGCGCAACTTGTTTTCTCATTTATTAGACAGCTGGTGTCCTTACAACCCCCGCCACACACCTATTGAAGTTCCTTTATGGGTAGCTTGTGGATGTAGATGACGATGGGAACGTGATTGGGAGGAGTTGAAAGTGATTGGAAGGAGGAGGGCTGGGTCGGGGGTAGGGACCGACGGGAAGGGGCGGGGGCAAACGTGTTTGCAGCCAACGGAAAAGGGCTCGAGAAGAAAGCGAAACCGAGCTGATTGAAAAAAGGCAAACTGGGAATCCGAAACCGAGTTTTTCACATGGCACAACCGATTAATAATGATGTATTGCTACCGGCAAAAATAAAAATATAGCGCATGATAAAAATACCACCACCATTTACCTACTTATAGTTTGATATGATTATCATCCGATAAAAACTCACCGCCCGATCACTGTCCATTTACAGTTCGCTGAAAACACGGCTCATCAATATAATAGCGCGATCTTGGGACTTGGCGCCGGCAGTCGTGTTCGACTCACCGCTAGGAAAACCTGCGTATCCTCCGAAAACTTGTGCTTCCTTGGATTGTCTCAGTTAAAATGCCTCGTCTTCGTCTACCTCCGTCGGTAGTACTGGAGGCATCTGGAAAAAAACGCTGCGATGGAATTCAATAATTCAACCACCAGAGAACTGCTTCCGGTTCGCAACTCTAGTATGAATAATTTCTACCATATGAACCAGTGCAAATACGTCAGTTTAAATACCTTTTGTTCAACATTTTTCACACGGTGTGATCACAAATTATCCTCGCTTGGAAATTTAACTGCTTCGTCTACACACGGTAGTTACTTCAACATTTAACTACTTATTCATGCTATTTTTCCTTAAAAAAAAGTCTTTCAATCATTACCCGTGTACTTGATGGGTAGAACTCTAAATTCACAACAGGGACGAAGTAATTTGCGTACATTTAGGTTGAGTACGAATGATTTCTAATCGATTCACTTTTATCTTACATCAGCAGACGTCTAATTCAAGGACGCTTTCGTAAATTAACCGTTATGCAGCACTGCAATGTCTAGTAAACCATTGAACGCAATATGAAAATACTGAGATTTTCGTTCCGTAATCAAGTTAACACGATTTGAAAAATATGGTCCGAACCCCGAAACATAAAAATACAATTATTATCTTTCAAAAAAGAAAACAAAATATTGAAAAATCATTAAGTTACAAAATATTTCTTTAACAAATGAAGGTTTTTAGAATATGAAAAGTGTTAAAATTAGTTTAAAACCCTCTACTTAGTACATACCCTGTTTTTCAAAGATTTCCCCTCCCAGTGGTTTTGGACCCCTCCCCCCCAAATTCCTGGCTACGCCACCGGCAGTGGGTATGACAGCACATTGCAGTGGACGACTGGAGAATCCTCTATTGTAGTATTCGTGAGTCATCTAATGAGAATGTATTGCGCAATACACTCCCCCTCACGAGATTCCTCGCCGGTCGCCTTGCTTAACAGCCGCTCCAGTTGATACTTCGTGTGTCACATAATTGGGTCGTCGGCTTTCGCCGTAATGTTAGTCTTCCGTGATGGCTTTGAGGCTGCTCTCCGTAACCGATCATTGGACTCGAGCTATCGCCCTCATTGTTCGAAAGATTCATTAGATTTATCACCTTGTTCATCAAAGCCATTTACTCCCATTTGCATTGGCAGAAGACGTCCAATAGCTCTTGAGAAAACGGCGGCCGAAGGGGAGCCCAATCCACAAGTTCATTTAAAATAAGAAAACTATACTCCATTAAGCCTTAAATTATCTTTATTAACCTCTAAAATACGTTGAATTTTTCATAATTAAGCAAATTATTTCCTAAACAGAAGACTTCCATTAACTCTTGAGAAAACTGCGATTCATCTTTAAATTTTTACTATTAAAATTTAAATATGTATCTTAATTAATAAATCAATCAATTATTATTAATACATCAATTAAATTAATTAAATAATGAAAATTATTAATAAATAACGAATATTAATAAAAATTAAACTTTAAATTCATCTTCATATATGCAAAATTAAGCTCGATCAACACTTTAATGACCTTTATTAACCTATATGATACGATTGATTTTTATAACATAAGTAAATTATAAGTTACAAGTCATTAATCAAATGTGCAAAAACTTTGGCCGTCTTCACAAGGATCGCAGTGTAAATTTTCACGTTTTGGAAAAGTAAAACAATATGATATTCTTTGTAAAGCAAAATTTATTTAAGATGTGCCTTCATGATTTACTGCAAAACCCAAAACACCATGATTTCAGACCTCGTTAGATCGATATGCCGTATTGCCTAAGGAAATAATATTTATAAATCTATTTAATTGCTGAAAATCAGTGTGGGCAGTGGCGGAACCAGAGAGGGGATAGCCCCCTTTGGGCTATCCAAGTTTCACAAATAACATGGTTATTTTGTTCGGATCCCCCCTAATGATGGGAAATTACCCCCGGGCCCCCCACCAAAACCCCTTATCTCCATCCTGAATCCGCCACTGAGTGAATCATTTGAACGTGACCATGTTACCATATGAGTAATTAGCGAAATACCTCGATCAATTACCTACGCAAATAAATATGTCCTTTTGGTCTGTTTACCGTGGAGGACTACTTATGTCTCGCTATTTATATTTCCGCTACAAGAATTCATTCATGGCATGGTTTTGATCTATTTGTTTCGGGGTTGCGCATGCGCAGCGATAAGAGAAAAAAATATGCATAAATTTTATATTTTTAAATAAAATAATTGTTTTAAACAATAAATACTCCATTCGTAAAGATGACTATGCTCTCATTTATAGTGGTTTTTTTGTGTACCGCATTTCCATAAGTATGCAAATGAGATTTCCAGGAGGGCGCGCTCTCAACCTTCACCTAGAGAGCGAGAGTGAGAGGGAAGATGGCGATAGCAACCCCCCCTCGCGGCCCATAGCAACACGCTCCCTTTCATCTCTGCGTCTGCCTCCCGCGAACACAAACCCCCATTTACTTCCTAGAGAAACGTGCGCCGCCAGCATGCAATGGAATGGTCTCCTTCACAACCTTTTTGAACGATTACGCCACTCGTTCATGTCCGCCTTCTAAAGAGCGATTGATCTTACCTCGGCATATCTGGAGCTATTTTGCATGACGGCAAGTGAGACTGTAGCCAGTATAACATCGAAATTGGCTATGGTGTTCACTTCACACGGTGACAATGAATTTCAAAGAATGCATTTCACACTCAGCACCTGTTGATGAAAACAGTCCAGCGGGCATTTCATTCTACTGCTAAACTCAATGGTCTGAGGACTAAGTTATTCGAATGGGTTAAAAATATTTTTTACATTTTTCCTCAAACTTTTAGTCTACGTTGACCGGTTTCGTCCCATAGGCGACATCCTCAGGTACATAAGTTATTTGTCGTAGAACTAAAACAATTATAAACCCAGTTGATGGTTTTTACTTCGTGGGGAAAATAAGAGTCACAGATAGGAGAGTAATAAAAACCCAATTTAACTTTAATGATTTTTTATGCAAAATACACAACACGATCCACAGCTCAGATGTCCTGTCCAACGATCAAAATACTGTTTCCGTCTGTGATCATTGTGTATCATTTGAATGTGTTATTTAAAATATGAAACAGTTGAAACGGTCCCGTAAGGGTGTCCGAATGTGTGTTTTTTGGTAGTAGAGTTTCAGAGAATTCATCAGTACGATTGACACCTTAAATGTGTCTTAATTCTAGTCTGATATTTTTTATCGGCAAAAAAAGATGTAGTAAGGTCTATTGTTCTAAAAAAACCTTACAGTTAGTCTGTTAATTCTACATCTACATCTACATAATACCCCGCAAGCCGCCTAAAAGGCGTGTGGCAGGGGGTGTTAGGACACCAGCCGTTTACAGCTATTAAAAAAAAAAGAAGTGCTCTAACGAGGTTGGGACAAGCGTTTATTAAAGTCCTTTATTGTTCGGGGGAAAAACGAATTCCCATATCTATCCGTTCGGCAAAACATCTCTCTTAATTTATCGCTTCTGTCGGACCTGGAAATATAGTGTGGCTCTAAGATTATGTTCTCTGTGTCGCTCTTAAAGATATCCATTCTTAATTGTTCAAGCAATCTAAGCCTAGCGCGCAGCCTCCGAGTCTCCAACGGCTCCCAGCCTAATTCGCTTAACATCTGGGTAACACTGTCTGTACGCCCGTAGCGGTTTTTGACGAAATGCGCAGCCTTCCTTTGTATCTTATTCAGTTCGCGGATTAAGTCTTTCTGCACTGGATCCCATACACTCGCTGCATATTCAAGGTGCGGTCGGACGAGAGCGAAATAGCACCTTTCTTTTACTTTCTCATCCGAAAATCTTCCCACAATACGCTTGACGAATCCTAATTTCTTCAGGGCTATGCCGCAAATATTCTTTATATGTGTTCCCTACGTGAGGTTCGAGGTTATCGTGACTATGGAGACTGCCTTCTGAATAATATGATGATAGAGAAGTGATTCGTGACTATGGACACTGCCTTCTGAATAATATGATGATAGAGAAGTCTTCGAGAGAAGAAATTTTCAATCAAGTGGCTTAGATTACTAATATTCCTTTTGAAAATGTGTAGCCCTTTCGAGCGCACCGCTACGTTTCAACATTTTACGGTGGCTTCATTCCAGCAGCATGTGACAAAATAATTCTTCGAAGGTGTTATGTGGCTGACAGAAAAATGAAACCTCCAACTTGAATATAAGCCTGAAAAAATGTAGAATTTTGTCAATGAAACATTAATAAGTACCTACAGCATATTACAATTCAAACTTTTCTCCTCCTTAGTGATGACAAAATTTAACGTATATATTTCTAATCAAAATGAAAAACATGCAAGCATACCCCATCGCCGGAACAACGATATCAGGCCAATCAGAGATCACGTGATTTGGGATTTGGTTATTGAGCTATTTTAAACCTGGTGCAGAAGCCGCAAGTCGCTCCCATTTTTTATTTATCTTTAGGGTTTTAACGCCCTTAGTGCGATCCTCATAATCTCTGAGACACGAAGGCCCGGCTTCTTAGTTTTCTCGCTCTCCGCAGATCCGCAATTGGGCCAGACGCGCTCGTGATGCCAAAGAGAGAGGGGGCGAACAGTGAAAGCATAATTATTGTACCTCCAGATTCTCCACTCCCGCGACGCCATTGATTCCAGCCGGTCACCGTAAATAGGTTCATACGGAGTGGCGTGCTTGTCGATACGATACCTGTCAGCGTAGTACGTACTATTCCGCAAGAGATACGCCACGAGGCGGATGTAATCGTTTATTGCCAAAAATTAAGCACGTGTCAACTGTCTTCGAACATATTGCAATAGTTTAGAACGGTTTTTGCCACATAATTTATGTACATTTTCCGGGTCATGAATATGATAAACAAATATGATATCGATATGCGAATTCACGGAGAGAAAATGGAAGAATAAGGGGAAAGGTAACGCTCTTTAATAGATCTTTGCTTAACCTCAATACACTGCGTTTTGGGAGCCACTAACAATAAGATGTCAACGTTATATTTTATCCACCGTCTCTGATGTTTTTTTAGCATTTATAATTGTAATACTGTAACATAAACCCTATGAGTGAAAGTTATACGGCACATGAGCCACGCCCCCGCCACCCGCCTTCCTTCCATCCCCTCGCTATCCCTCCTGCTCTTCCCATATAAGGTGAGTCGAGAGGTGAGTTCCAGTTTGGCTCGCAACACACGGTGGTCCGCTTCGCGAAAAAGAGCGGCTAAAATAATTGATTCCAATCGGACTGCTCCTATTAAGCTTTTCGGCGTACTATTTTCTTGTGGCAGATATTTATACGAACAAACTAACAAAAAATATTGTATAGTTTTTATTTCAAAATTAACCTATTAACACGCGAAAACTGCATAAGAAAAGCTAGTTACTATAAAATATGCCTCTGTGTATTAAATGAAATATTACATGTGCATAGTATTACATAATAAATAGTACCTAATCATTAAAGTAAGCAAATAAAATATCTGAAATATTTTTTTTTTTTTTAATAAATTCGTCTATGTTCATATGAGGAGATAAAATATACAAATATATGCATTAATTTCTTCTCAGTTACTATGATTTAAAATAAGATTCTCCTGGATTCCACTCCTTAAAATTCCTTTCACCAAGGTCGCCAATGTACTCCAAATGTAATGTCTTCCAATATATTCGCCCATAAGTGACTACTCTCGCGGCTAAGCTTAAATCCACTGACAACGAGTGATTCACTGGGTAGCGGACGGAGGGTCGACCTCTACATATAGAGGTAAGCTGCGATATAAGCGAGTTTAATCGAGGATATTAAAAGAAATAAATTATTAGTCGAGAAGAGAAGGACTTAAGGAAGACTGATAAATTTGAGATAGGTAATGGATAGGCATCAACTAAAATAAATAAATACTAAGAAAACCAAGATATTTGTACAGAGTATAGAAGAGAAGAAGTGAAGACTATAAACATATATAGGGAAATATCAATGTTTATAATATTTTATTGCACTGCAACGAAATCGGTCTTCCAAAATTACATTCTAGTGATTAAATCCCCCTTACACTAATGCTATCAAGGGAAATGGAAAAAACCTAGATGATGAAATACGTATAAATATATTTTATTAAACTTCCAATAATCAACACATTAACGTAAACATTGAAGTAAATGGGTTCACCATTTTTAAGTAAACAATTGACAAGTACCACGTTTATCAGAGCGTAAAAATGAACTCCAAATCAACAATTTAAGACGGAATTTAGGTCCGATATGGCATTAGTAATGCCAGTGACGCTGGATTACACAAGGTCTGATATAGTGGAACTTTTCATTATAGAATTAAAACATTGGCAGAGTCCACTGATTACTCCAACTCCAAACTCCACTCAATCACAACTACGATGACGTAGAATGACGTTAAATGTAGAAATCTGAGCAACAAAGGAAAAGAGCCAATGTTTTATCTTATCTTATATCAGGTAAGGAACAAATCAGGATACAGCTCCAACAGAAAACGTTCAATTTCACTCTTAGATGGCAACAACACAAAACAAATTTCACTGAAACGGCATCTTCCCACCGTAATCTCCACACTTCTCGCTCACCGTTGATGTTAAGGAGTGGATAAAGCTGGTTGGAATTTTTACTGATAAATCATCCCTTTTCCGTTCTCTTCTTTTTCCACCCCCTCCAGCTCGGTTACATCTTTGACTTCGACGTAGTTTTACCCACGATATCATAGGTTCATCACAAAATGCCCATTCCTTACAACTTCAGGCTTCTCTCAGTGAAACATTTATTATTATGAGATATTTAAGTATTACACTTAATAAGGTAAACTACGAAACACGGCAGTGGCAGGATAGGGACTGGGGGAGGGGAGCTAAGTGGGGTGGGGGTAACCTCCCAGTAGTAGTGGGGGTCGTTCGTACAATTAAGCAGTTACACAGTGCATTTTGGCGTTTATTCTCGCGTTGGTGCAATTACACATAAACTCGTACCTGTTAATGTGGAGCGTAATCAGGCCTTTATACTTCAATTTTCCGTAACATTCGTTATCTAATAAAAAGCACGACTACCATCGGGCGTTAGAAGCGGGCATTTGGCAAGATCAAGCCTTGCAGTCGTTCATGTTTTTGATCGGAGTTCAGGACTTTCATCAAGACATTTATCTAGACATAACTAAAAAATAAAATTTTTATCACAAGCCTTACTCATTTCTTAAAATATTTTTTCTCAAATACTCTGAAATTCGAATTCCTTTGCATTTTTATGAGTAAATATTTTAAGAGGCCTCAAAACCCAGTGATATAGGGCAATTCACCCTAGGGATCTTTGAAACTGCTCTCGTCACAGGACAGAAAAGGTCACCAAAAGTGCCCTAAAAAGTTTGATGCCCAAACCCCAAAGTTCCATAACTATGATCCACAACAAAAGGGTTCCACTGGCATGGTGAACATATTTCATCCCTTGACTAAGCAAGACCTGCCGGAAGGCAAATCCGGCCAGAGTTTGCCCCTCAGGCCAGCGCTATCACATGATCAAGCATATCGCCATGTACTGAACAATCGCCCACGCGGCTTCGGGACCCTATGCAGTTTAATAAATCGCCGCCACACCCCCAAAATATGCGGAGATGGCATGGAAAAAATTTAAAATCTCGTCTATGTTTAAATTTTGAACATTGTGATAGCCAAAGAAATAACTGAGTTTAGATTGAATCTAATTTTCAATTAATCACCGAGTTTTGCATGAAAGTGTTACAATAAAAGCCGTTTATATGCTAACTTTAAGAAATATGTCTTGTCAATAGTGCAACCCACGAAAATTTTCATAATTTTTGGTAGCAGTCTGAAGTAACAAGTTTTCCATGATTTTTTAGCGAAGAACTTTTTTCGCAAAAAATATAAACCAAAGAAACCGAAAAACCCTTCACTGTTGCGACGCGACGATGCCACGCACGCTCGTCCACGGAGCGTTTCGATGCCTCTGAAGACACTCATTAAGGCCCAAGGATCAGTAAGATCCACGGCGTATGGCGTTAAATAATACTTCAAGGAAAAAAATTCGCTGTAGGAAAAACAAAAACTAACTGCAGGGACCACTTCCAGTACAAGTAGGCTAATGGCGGCGTTTACTCAGAACCTGGCTAAATTTTCGAGGAAAACGGAGTGGGTTTGGTCGATTCTGAATTAGCGTGGAATTTTTGGAACGAAGAGTGTCGCAGTCATCAGCTCAATGCCATTCTCTTCGATGTTTCGTAACCTCACACCGTGATTCATGGTAAACACTTTCAGGAAGAAGAAGATTTGTGGGCACCATACGAAATGGAAACTCCGGAAAAGACATCGAACCAGGTAGTAAACAACTCCATATCAATAGTGTGAGTAATCTGTCAGATCGACAGAAGAACGATACGAAGAACGATAGTTGACATACAGTACGCGATATCATTTTATAAACCCCCTGGAGCCATAAAGCAACATGAGCTTAGTTCAATTTTTCGCTATTTTTTTAAATTTATATCGCAGATAGAAGTTGGATGGCGTTAGGGCGGCGTCTCACGGCCCCAAGGGGTCGAGGAGGACGTATCGAAGGAGGTGTGGCGGCAGGGGCAGCATGGCGGCCCTCGGAGTAAGGTCCCTTCCGCGGGCGGCCCGCGATAGGCAGGCCCTGACGCCGTGTCGGCACAGCCTGGCCAGGGGCGGCGGAGAGGCCATCTCGTGTTGCAGCCACTGGCGGAGCGCGCAGGGGTCGCCGCCTGCAGGGGCGGCCAGGCAATCGGCGCCGGGGGGGATGCGGAGGCCGGCTGCCAGCACGAGTCCCTTGGCCGCCCCCGCGTCGCCCCTCTCGAGCACCACCTCGAGGAGGCCCCCAGAACCCCAGGCGCCGCAGGAGACGAGCGGCAGGCACCATCGCCACCCCTGCCGGGCCGCCTCGTACAGTGGGCACTCGTTCCAGGGGAGAGGCACCCTCTCGCCCGCGCTGCTCCACTCGGCAACCTACGCGACACAAACGAGACGTAACGACGAAAAATAAAACAAGCTTAAAGTTATTTCCACATAGAGCGTCCCATATTGGGCGCCTTCACCAATTTTTGTTCATTGTGGAAGAGTTTGGAAAAAAGAACGTATTTCCCGTACGTCGATAGGTAACTACCCCTAGAGCTATCCGTGACAAAAATGGAAGGCTACGATAACTTGATGAACTAGCGAACTCATGGCGAGCGTGTCACCGCGTTCTACGGCCACTTCTTGACCTCTCACGTCTGCGTTCGTTATTGTTTAAAGGTCTGTTTAGTAAAACACGATACATCAACACGTGCGAGTCAATTTGTGAATGCATGAACGATTTTTGTGGACAGGAACGGAACATGTACGCATAGGCGGATTTATGGGGGGCACAGGGGAATGTGTGCCTAACATAAATGCCTAACAGGAAATGACAACACGCCACGGAGGCAATAAATGTTGGCACGCGTCACAACGATATCACGCGTGCCAACGCCGTCACCGTCACATTGATAGAGAAGACTTTAAATATCGATTCCACATTCTGAGAGTTCCTCAAGTACGACATACTGAATATTTTTGACATTTTTCACAACATCTCCGCCTTGAACTTCAGCCAATACGGTGCTCCCAAGAATCTGGCAAGGTAGACGACACGCATGATTGCCGACATTTTACACTAATCCGTCCGGGAGGCGCTGGAGACTCGAAGAGGCAACGTGCAAGGCTTAGACTGCTTGAACAATTAATAAGAGGCATCTGACAGAACGACGCGGGAGTATCATC
Organism: Ischnura elegans; assembly: GCF_921293095.1. Lineage (NCBI taxonomy): Eukaryota > Metazoa > Arthropoda > Insecta > Odonata > Coenagrionidae > Ischnura > Ischnura elegans. The sequence goes on along the minus strand of NC_060246.1, from coordinate 111,202,524 downwards.
TTAGAACTTCTATATATATTTCCAGGAGCGGCAAAGACGATAACATAAGATAGACATTTTGTCGAACGGATAGGTATTGGAATTTGTTTTCCCCCGCATCACTCCAAAGCGCACCTATTTTTCTTTGGGTTTGTTTCATAAACGGTTGATGTGCTAACACCCCCGGACATACGTCAATTGAGACGGCTTGCGGGGTAGTATGTAGTGTAGATCATTACAATCTCTGTAGCTTGTACCTTCGCAAAAATGGAAATCCATAAAATCGTCGCACTATTTTTCAATTTCTTCGAATAATGCCGGAGTGATTTGATAAGTTGTGTTGGAAAACCACGTTTTCGGCTGACTTCCTTAATATTTTCTCTAAAATGATTACTAAAAAAATATTTTATTTTATCAAGAGGCGCACTCTTGATTAAAGAGTGCGACCTTCCAACATATGTGCCAAGAATATTTTCTTTGTGTTAGAAGGGATCCGACTCGAATGGTAGAATAAAGAAAATATTCTTGAGAATAATTTCATGACATTGAATAGCTACCAATACTCCTGAATTAAAAATACTATCCAGAGAAATAAATATTAATTATTCCAACCCTCAGAATGTTTATTTAACTCAAGTAAGTTTCAGGCCGCCTTTGAAACAAATATCACCCTTGAATATATGTCCTCTTAATTTAAAGATTTTTTCGGTACGGATTACACACCCAACTCTTCGGCTTCTCCTCCTTAACCCATCCCTTTCCTACATTAACTCACCAGAGCAAACCACTCACCTTAGCTCCCCTATTCAACAGTAGTTCCATGAGCTCCGCCCTCTTGTGGTAGACTGCCGTCCAGAGGGCCGAATGTCCGTAGAAGTCCCTTGCGTCGGGGTCCGCGCCGTGGTCCAGCAGTAGGCGGCAAAGGGGCGGAGGACAGCCGAGGCGCACAGCCGCCACCAGGGGGGGCTCGATGCGGCCCTGTGCGTCCACGGAGCGGCGTCGGGGGTCGGCGCCGAGCCGCAGGAGGGCTTCGACGCAGGGGTAGGCCCCCAGGGCGAGGGCCATGGCCAGGGGCGTGGTGGCCCCGAGGCCCTCGTCGGGGTCTGCCCCCTCCTCTCGTAGCAGCCTCTCCAGCGCCTCGAAGTCACACTGCCTGACGGCCAGTACGACGTCCGCCCCGCGGCTCCTCTTCTTCCGGATGCCGACGTCGTTGGGGTGGCGCCGCCTGGAGACGGACGCGGGCACCACGATACTCTTGAGAATGTGGCCGGGCAGACAGTGCGATGGATCCATGTTTCAAAGCGGCCCTATGGTAAAATGGTCATCGGATTCGAGGGCGATAGAGCTCGTGAGTGTCCTTAGCGATCAGCAATCGCAGCGATGGAAGAGAAGAAAGAAGAAATGAATATTTTGCAGAAGAAACATCTTCTCTCATTAAAGCGCACGGAGTGTGGGGGGTCCAAGGGCTCAAAACCCCTTTAAGTTTTTGAAAATTTCCTCCGTGTATGCTCTTCAAATGAACATCCCTCAAATTCACCCGGCCAAAAAATATTTTCTGGCGACGGCTATTCCTATGAAAAAATATTTCTCGCGAGGACCATCCAATTAACCTCGCAACAAACGGAGAGGTGCTTTAACGAGAAATTATTTCACCAAATCTTCTCCACCCCCACCAACCCTGTATTTGACCCTGGAGCCGCACTGTTTCCGCCTGCGTTGCAGAAGGCACCCATGAATTCCTGCCCATTAGTGGAGTCACCACCTATACAGCTTGGCTGTCTGTCAGATAATACGGAAGTCTGACAAAATAAACTGTCACCACTCAAGAGAATTTTCGACCTTATAGAATGTAGTTGACCATTATTGACGGCCATGGAGAGAGTGATGAGGGGCCGTGACCTTCCCTTCCCCCGGAAGGAGAGGCCTGAGAAGTTCTATTCCACTGCATGCCCTCCCTCTTTAATCGCAGAGACCTCATACCGTTGAATCTCGGAGGAAAAGAAGTTCCACGCGTGTTAATTAGGGTACAAATCTGTTAGCCATTATCACCCTAATGCTGATATGACCACCCCCAAGCCTGACGTGCGGATCCGCCTTTTTTGATGATTCAAACTTCTCTAAACCCAACTTAACTACAAGATTAGCTTTACCTTTGAGGTGTATTTAGGATGAATGAAAGGAGTGAAAAATATAAAACTGAATGTTAATTAATGATAAACAGCAAAAACATTAATCGTATTCAAGAAAGCCATCTTTACGTTTCGGAGAATAAGATACGTATATATTGATCATGGTAATAATGTATTAATCCCTATTGGCTGACGATATTACTCCAAAATTCACTAAAAATAAGCTTGGTAATTACCTGAGATTTTTATCAGCAAGAATTACTGAACACTCAACCTATACAAACTTTACTCCATAGTATGCTATGAGCTTCCAAGACTCCTCGTGTTGCCTTTCTAATTATATCTGACCCGAGTAAGGCTGCTATTTCCGACTTTAAAATGTAATTGTTATTTATAGACCACATAAAACCAATATTCTTGGTTATTCTTCATATTTGGTGTAGATTTCATCCCGCCAAGATGGGACATTATCTTTTACTTGGCTAAGTAAAATTTCTCTACGAAAAGTTATACGCCCATGATGTCCAAGTTTGTTTATTTACATGTCACTGACCGACAACCACGCCGCCATTTCGAGTGGCCGTCTACGAAACCGATTGCAAGTGAAGAGTGAGTGCGTGAGTAGGTCGGATGGGGGTTTTTCAATTTGTTGTAAACAATGGATGAGTCTTTCGTTGTGTCTGTGACCGGGCAAATAGAAAGTGGAGAATTCCCACGTTTCAATGAACTTTACTGCAAGTATTGCTTTATGTTTGGAAATGACTGGGTTGTTGCTTCCGTAAGTAAAATTTTTAATTCATAACCAATTGAAAAATTCGTCCATATATTGATTGATATCGATTGTTGATATGGCAATGTTTTATCAAGCTGTTTGTGTTTCATAGTAATACGTGTCTTTTTTTTAATATCTAGGGTCTTGAGGAGGGGATTTCTCAAGTTTCGAGAAAAACTCTTGATGGAAGGGGATTAGTTGTATGGAACTTACCTTTAGATATATCCTTGAAAAGTACCAACCCCTACGGATGTGAGTATTATTACAGCTAGACTGCTACGTTTGAATGGTTTTGGATGTTTTCTACAATTATTTCTCCTTCGTAGGGCCTCGACTAGTCGTTTGTGTATATGGACTGGATGCATTTGGTAATGATGTAGTACGAGGTTATGGCATGTGTCACATTCCTCTTCGACTGGGCAGTCATCATAGGAGGTACATCATGTTCTGTGGCAGTTTAATATATACCTCTTCGGTCTTCGAATTATTTGTTTCCTGTCACACTGCAATTTTGTTATTTACCTTGCAGATTGCCCATGTTTGTGCCAGTATCTGCTTCGCAGCTTCAGAAGTTTACTGCATGGATCACTGGGAGGCGGCCCGAATACGTTGATCCTCGAGTATTGGGCCAAGGTGAAGGAAGAGAAGGTAAGGTTCATGGAAAGTAATTTATAAGTACATGTATTATGGCATTTTTCGTATAATGATGTTATTTTCATTGTGTAACTCTTTTACTGAGTTTACCTCACTAATACACTCACACTATACCTCGATCTAAGGAAGCAAGTTACTTTTAGTGCATAGATTAATTTATGTAGAGTAAGTTTGTACTTGATAGTTACTTCCAAGAGTAGTCTAAAAACCTTAATTATGAAAATTGTGCACTAAAATGGATTACATTTTTGATCATATCCTCATAGCTTTGTTCCTGAAACAAAACTTTGTTTTTATGTGTTTTTTCATTAAAACTCATGGCTATTATCTCAGGTAGAATATAACTGCCACAGTCAAAGCAAAAGTTAACTCCTCTTAAGTAATTGGGTTGAATTAGCTTGGATGGAAAAATGATCTGTAAACATAGCGTTTCATAACAGCCATTAAAGTATTAACCTGTTTACAAAATACAAACAACATTGGCTGTTTTTCATTTGTTTGTTTGTCGGTTGACATTTTTCAGGCATCATATGGATTTATTCTCTCACAAGTTGACTTCCGCTAAATTAATTACATGACTCAAGGGCTAAACTTCCTTCAATAGACTATGGTGACTCCATAAATAATAATCAGTCCTTTCAGCAATTTTTTTCTTGGGATGCAGAAGTTTCTTTTATGATGTCTGTCCTCAGCGGCGTAGCCAGGAATTTCGTTTGTGGGGGGTCCAAAACCAGGAGGAAAATGTTTTAAAAACAAACGTATGTAGTACCCTGTTTTAAAAAAATACCCTAATAAAAAAACCTAAGTAGATAGTTTTAAACTACTTTTAACACTTTTCTTAATCGAAAATACTTAATTTGTGAAAGAAATATTTTGTAAATTAATGATATTTCAATATTTTGTTTTCTTCTATGAAGAAAAATAATTGTGTTTTTATATTTCAGGGAGGGGTCCGGACCCTCCCCCCCTGGCTATGCCACTGTCTGTCCGATAACATTTTACTGTCCCAAATAAATTTTCTCATAACTATCCAAGATACCTAGACACAGTGTAAATATAGAAAGCTGCATCAATCCACTCCCTGCATGGATGAGTCGTGATGATGACTTAAATGTAGGCATCTTAAAATAAAGAATAAATTTCCTTTTTGGCTCTAGAATTATCACGTATGCAAGACTCTAGTCACAGTATTTCGTGCTATTTTGGGGTACCTGCGCTTACTATTCTTGTCTGTGAGGGGTATAGAGACATTTTGTTCTTCGTGGAAATGCATGCGATGCATATATAAAATTTGGGATTGAAAAATATGCTAAGTGTCATAGAAAGGGGGAGGCTTGGTCAGTTATAAGTACCATTCCAGACCCATTTCCTTTTGATTGCTAAAAATTATATTGGCATGGTGGGAGAACTTCAACATGATTGGCACAAGCCCCCAATGGGTGAAATTCTTATGAGTGATTACTCATCAGCATTGAATCTAGGTAACTAGAGCAAGAACATTTTACTCTGGGATAACAAGTATTTTTAATGTAAAGGTTTCTGATCATATCAGCCGCTGCGTAAAGAAAATGGGGTGGATATCTGTGTCTCAAAGGAAGATATATTTCTAGGGAGTATTTATTTTCAACATGATAACTAACAAACCTGGGACCATCGCCTTCCTAAAATATATCACAATCATTGACTTAAATTTTTAGACCTCTCGCATTACCAAGTATACCTTCTAAAAGTGTCTAAAACACTGCTGTTCTAACTCATGGTTAGATACTAAAACTTTTTAATTTTATTTGCATTTTTATGAGCTTATGGTAATGTTATATTATTTTAGACCATGCAGAATAAATCTTTTTTGTTTTTGTTTGTTCAATAAATTTATGTAAAAACTTAATGCAATTACAATTTAGCGGATAAAATTAGTGATAATAAAGCTAAGTATAACATGATACATATTCCTTATGCATGTAGCAGTGTATTGATCTAGGTCCACATCCTATGTACATACACTATTTTTCTGAACAGCAATTTATTATTCTCTCTCTCTATTTTATTTCTTGATGTCCTTACGAAGTATTTGTACTTATATTGGTGCATGATCTTTATTTTAAGTTAATGCTCAGTTTTCATTGGATTCAGAAAGATATTCAAAGCCCTAATGATTTAAGAAATTAAATTCTTGAACATGGACAGTGGATATTTTTTTATTTAATAGTAATATCATAATAATATAAACTCAATGAAATTGGTGTTAATATCAAAAATCAAGAAGTATACATTACAATAGGACCCGGATAAGAAGTTTTCCCCTTTTAGAACTTTGATGGTCAATTCTCAAATTAAATCCCATAACTCATGTGCTAATTTCTCCCGTATGATAAGTTCCTGCTTAATAATTTTTCTTGGTCATAAAGTTCAGCCAAACCATGAATTTGTTATCCCTTTAATAACTTATGTAACGACCTGAATTTGTTTGAGCTCAGTAGAAAATTTTTGTTGGACATGATGAAGATATTGTGTAGACTGAAATGGTAAATCAAAGTGATGTTAGTATATGACCAGTCTGACTCTACAGTTCAGCTGGCGAGAGTTGTCCGATGGCACTTTAAAAGGAGGGGCGGAGAACCCTGCGCCAACATGGTTTGCAACCAATCGCTGTCTCCCAAACGCACCTCACACCCTTGCCTAGTCACACTATGTTGTCACATGCATATGAAGCACTGAAACAAGCCTGAACCACCAAAATAAGCCCTTTCTTCGAATTGCCAAAACAAAAGATTCTTCCTTTGGGTCTTTCACGCTCGTCGTCCCTTCCGGCTCCCTTCTTCTCGGAACTCTTTTGTTTACATGTGATGTGGGCATTTCCATTTCTTACCTGGCAACCTTGCCCCCTACCCTTTCTAACTGTCAACGGACAACTCTCGGTGGGCGGACTGTAATATGAGGAATTTGTATTTATGTTTGGTACATTAGTACCATAATATATCGTAACTATTTTTAGTTGGATGTATATTAGACACAATGAGTAAAAAGAATAAACTGCTTTTGTTTAAATGAATTTGCAATTATTTCCAAAGATTTATATTGCGGTAAATGACCCATTAAAATTTTACCTGCTTTCGATGATAAGAAGTTTTCCCGCCCACGAAGTTTACAAAATCCATTCCCTGTAAAAACTTCTTATGATAATGTAAGTGCTGTAATGGTCATAATCTATAAGTAATTGAATTGCTTCAGCCAGACTATTGCTTCCTTTTATATTCCTATTTCATATCTTTCCTATCATTCATTTTAATTCTCTACTTTTCAGCTACAAGAGTTAGTTCCGAGGGATACACGAATGTGACATTCAATGTCATGAAGAGGAATATGTCTCATATGGGCTATCAGAGTTGTCCAAGCTCTGATGTGAGTGCCCCAGTGGAAAGGATTACATCAATGGGCGTGCTAACGTCAGATATGGCCAACATGTCCTTCCAATAGCAGACTATCGTTTCAGTGGTGTTTTTGTGTGATTCTCAAACATTGTGATATTGGTGAGGAAGATAGAGACAGAGTAATCAAGTCAGGAATGTTTGAGAAAGTGAAACATTTTGTTCCTTTGTCTATTTGAGGAATTGACACCAAGAGAGACTTTCTCAGAAAAGTTTTTTGTGCACCATGATCACATCTCTACAAATTTTGCATGTGCAATGAACATAATCCTAATTTTGTTCACGACTTAGCTTTTTTATGCTGTTGTGTTGCTATTTTGTGATTCTCAAGAGATGAGTGTATTGAATTTGCTCTGCATGGTGTTTTCCATGATCTGTAAATAAATATTTGTTACTAGTTTCTAAAAAGTGTTTTATGAATAGAGCACCCAAGACCTTGTTTTAGTTGCCCAGGTTATTAGGGCCATTTCCGAGGGGCTTGACCCATGAGTAGTCACATTCCTCTAGGAGAAACAGGATTAGTTGAGCTGGCACACTCAGTGTACCACAGTGGCATAGCTAGGAATTTCGTTCGGGGAGGGTCCAAAACCAGAGGGAAAATTTTTTGAAAAATGGTACTAAGAATAGGGTTTTAAACTAATTTTAACACTTTTCATAATGGAAAAAACTTCATTTCCCAAAGAAATCTTTTGAAATTGCATGACTTTTCAATATTTGGTTTAGTTTTGTGATGCAAAATCAGTGTGCTTATATATTTTGGGGGGGGTGGATGTCCCCCCTTGCTACGCCACTGGTGTACCAATGCTAATAGGGTGGTTTCCTATTATTTTTTTATTGCCTATATCGAACGATTATTATTCCTGGAGTACGTATTTCACGCTTTTAGATTTTTAAATGACAATATCTATTTTTCGCGATTAAATGAAAAGTGAAAAATTTCAAGCGCGTGAAAACGCGACGCATAAGTATGAATGCCGGGAAATCTCTCCGTACGTCGTATTTCTGGTTCCCCCTCCTGCCCGGTGAGGTGACCTTGAGGCGAGGCTTAGCGCTGATACGTCGCAGGCTGCCAGCGGGTAGCTGGGTACCCTGCTGGCTGGTAGCGCTTGGCTTAAATAAGGATTATTAATACCTTATCAAACGAGGAAAACTTTCCGACCTTAGCCAGTTTTAATAAGTGATTATTAAGACATGTTTCCCTGAGCTCTGCGCCTCATGCATGCATTGGTAACCTCAGAGGATGCATAACTCCTATCTTCTCGTATAGAAACTAGGTCCCTTTGACGTCACGTGGAGTGGCATCGCATGGGCGCCAATCTGGTCCTTTTCAAATGAGGATAAAAATGGACCATTGCCATTTGTTTAAACCGGCATTTCTAAAACGAAATAATTTGTATATTTTGAATACACTAATGGTGGGTAACGAATCACAATTATTGCCTTTTGTTTTCTTTGATGAAGGAAACTACCCTATTGTGTAAAAGATTATTTAACTTTGCTAATTTTGGTATATTTATAACTTTTAGCTGTCATGCCATATAAAGCCTTGGAAATCAATTGATTTTATCATTATGTTAAGTATGATGATAAATATTGTAGCTCTGATTTTAAGTATAAAAATCAGAGTTACAAGTTCGAAAATTTTGCCTGAGGCAAACCAGATGACAGTCTATGTGTATGCCGCAATATTTCTTCATTCACTATATTTACCCCAATAGCACAATATAACTCCCAAGAACAGCATAAACTGTCATTATCATATGATACAGCAATTGCTTGCCGACTTGACTCCTTAAGGGTAACCGAATGAAACCTTAGACAGTTTCAGCCATCTATGAGCTTGAATGAAGTTTTTCATTATTTTGTTTTGAGAAATTGCCAAGTAGCGATTCATGAAAGGATTTTGATCACATTGAATTTGAAATTTTGAAAAAAATCTTTATGGCATGATGCTGGTTGACTGAGGTTCTAACACAGGTTTCCTGAATAGGTGCTAGATGACTACCAAACTAGTATCTCCTTTCTCTGTGGAGAAATAAGGTAGATTTGTAATATTATGTAAAATATAGGAGCTACTATTATAATTGAGTCATGAGTATATCATTAATTTTGTTTTCTCATTTATTTAGAGGAATGGTAAAATTTTATACCAAATATTTCATGAAATCAAGATGCAACTACAAAATTAATGTCTAGATTAAAAGGTAAAAAGAACAAAAAATAGTCCTAAAGACATTGAGGATTGAGAAGGAAGAAGTTGGTTGCAAAACCTGTCTTGGAATATTCATTTGGGAGGATATTCCACTTCATATAGGTATTAAATATAGCCATAGCTAAATGGAATCTTAAAAATGCCACTCAACTAACTGCGTTCTAAAACTTTAACTACTTGATATATGGAAAATGTTCTCGAGTACTGATTGAAGGTAAGCTATTTAAATTACTTTTCAAGTTAAGGTTATCCCAATCAATAAGAAAAGAGAAGTGTTTATTCTGTAGAAATGGCTGTAAACAAGGAGATCTTAGATTGAGTTTATGCACCCCTGTGTCGAGAAGTGCCTCTTAACAATCTATTTACAATTTAAGATTGAACCATTTCTCAGGGGATGTCACAGCATTTCCATTATCACTATCACACATGGCTGACGTGCATGCCCTGAAAACAGCATCAGTGGCGTAGCAAGGGGGGAGGTTGGGGGGGTCCAGACCCCCAAAATATAGAAACACAATTTATTTCCTTCATAAAAGAAAACGAAATATTGAAAAATCATGAATTTACAAAAGATATATTTGACAAATGAAGTTTTTCCGATTATGAAAAGTGTTAAAATTAGTTAACCCTCTACTTAGCATCACAGTTTTTTAAAAAATTTCCACCCTGACTTTGGGACCCTCCCCCAAATGAATTCCTGGCTACTCAACTAATCAGCATGTGGATAAAGGTGCATAGAATTAAGTATTGTAATTCATTTTATGTTAGCCGTACCTTTGCCTGTATTAAAAAAATGTGTGTGTCAGTGAAAAAAGTGGATATTAAGAAAACTGGCATCCAATTGTGCTGTACATTATCACTGCCTTTTAGGGATGGGGAGTACAATTCATGGATTCATTTCATGAATTACCCTATGGATATAATACATCTCCCCCTCCCGGAATGTTTGGAAAAACTGAAAATGTGGTTATCTTTATAAGGTGGCTCTACGATGAAAGAATTTATTTCACCAGTTTAAGAAACGATGTTTAAAAATTATCGATGAATATTGCCACTTGGAAAAAGCCACTTTTCAACAGTGGCGCCGACTCCATGAGGCCTGAGGGGGCCCGAGCCCCCTCGAAAATTCGTTACAGGTGTGAGGAAAAAATGTGTCAGGCTTGCCGATTTTTCCCGGAGTGTCCAGATATCGAGATTTGAATTATCAGGGTTCTAATGTTGATCATATGACTCTTCTAAAATGCTTAAAAAACTTAAAACTCACTACTTAAAAAATTTCCCGGGGCAAGATCCCCGTTTTGGGCCCCCCAATATTTTTTGTAAGTCGGCATCCCTGCTTTTCTACACACATCAGACGCACTGTCGCTCAGAGGCAAAGTTTTTAAAATTATTATTACTATCATTAATCGCTTCCTACCACTACGCAATCCGCCGACGAAATCAGGGAACGCGGGCTCAATCAAGCTAGGGTAGGGGCGGCGCCATGTCGCCATAGGTGGCCATGGCGGCGCGCGATTTGAGCCGCGGCGGAGCTCGCAGTTCGCGCTTAATTCAAATAATATAAAAGCAAGTCAAAGCCATTTGGATGCCCTCGCAACATATTTCAGCCTCCCGGGAATTCTTCGCAAAAACCCGCTAACTTATCCTCCTCAAATAAGAATTTTTAATTATTTTTGTTAGCAGATAATCCACCGGAGTGTTTTCACGCATGGCGATAGCGGTTATTGCAAAGTCAGCTTATAAACTGCAACGCGCGATCTCGCCTTAGATCGCCGAGGTAAGTTCCACGTATAGGAACCAATGCGAAAGGTTACTGAGAAATTGTTTTTTTTTTCGTTTTTTTCGGTATGTGGGGATCTTCGTCTCTACCCCTCATCTACCTGTTTCAGAAGTTGCAGTTCAGGAGGATTCATCGAAATCAATTAATATGACCGAAACATTGTTATTAGCTAATGCGAACACAATATTGCAATCATATTAACCCGCTTAACTGACATGGTGATGGCTCAAACCATTCTTTCGCTATAATTATCAGGGACCGGCTCGGAATGGAAAGATGCATGCCGCGATAAATTATTGCTAACACAAAACGAGCAAATATTAATTCAAGCGCAGCCGGTGGCTAAGTTCATAGATTAAGTCAGTTTCAAGAATATAAATAAAAAAGCGGTCAAAATGGATGAAACTGGACGAAACCTATTGCAGTTATAGCTCCTAGCAACGTGTTTATCCGTATTTATCACACAGTAGTATCGATAGCGGTAACAAATATTCGCTTGATTATAAGGAAAATATTTGATTCTCATTCGGCAACATAATGCGGTGTTCTTAGAAGATTGAAGTGATGGATGAATGTACAATTGAAGATCTTTACGCATGGGTAGATAGTATTCCCTTAACCCGTCGTAAAAAAAATATTTCTCGAGACTTTTCCGACGCAGGTTAAAATTGCTGAGATCTATTGATTACTTCCGATTTCTAAAACTTTCCTTTGTCACTCAGAAATCTAAAAGACCCATATTGCGAGAAAAAGTTAAATAAAATCTCGTTCTTTTGCAGTGTTAATTGCCGAAATTTTGAAATACTTCTATCCTCGATCAGTGGACTTACATAATTACTCCGCTGTCAACTCAAAATCAGCGAAAGCAAAAAACTGGGAGACCTTAAACAAGAAGGTAAAAAATATTACATCTTTTTGGAGTAATTGTAAGCGGGAGGTACCGCAAATTATTTTTTTCCGCGAAAAAAGGCGTTCCTGTAAATTTATGTTATATTGATACAAAGAAAGGAATGATAAAGAAAATTCATTTTTTCGAAGATAAAAAGGAAATTACGGAGGAATAATATGTATAGAAAAGTACGCAAATCCGAAACATTTCCGTGGAAGCGAGCCCAATATATCACAATTCTTAACTTTCAGGTACGGGAGAGTGATCGCTTTTAAGTTTGAAAGGGATCTCAATTTTTTATGGCCCCTACTCGCTTAACAGGAGTGATGTACAAGTTTTTCCGGAAGTGAAAAACATTTCAATCAATAGTATCTCTCGCTCGCAAAGATTATTTTCAGATGAATTCCTTTCAATTTTAGCTATATTATTATTGAAGAAAGATGAAATTGAGTCTTTATTCCAATGACATTACATCAGGAGAATAGTAGCATCTTACGCCCAGAAGGTTCTCTGGATAGGTTTGGGTCCTCCTAAAGGATTACACCCTAACCTAGCAATATAATCCCCAAAAGCACAGATCTCACCCACCTTCCCAAATATTTTTATCTGTATAATAATTACTATTTTAGTAGGCATTGACATACTTCATCAATCTTTATGAAAAAAATTTAGAAATTTTTTAAATTATCGATCTTTTTTTTTAATTTCCATACCCACCATAGTTTCAGGCCTTCCCAAATTTTCAATGGTGCACTACCTACTTAAATCTTGCCCTAATTCAATCCTAGTGGACACCAGTTGTGCCAATTTTTCCTGACACTGAACTACAATGTTACGAAGAGCTGATTGTAGATGGAGACCCTGTCCTACATACTGCGCCGGCTGGATTTCAGAAAGGAAGTAAAATAGATTGATCAAGCTGGAAAATAACACTGGATTCTGAAATTTACAAATCCGATTCCTGTGGGATTTTGGCTTGCTGCAGCCAGGAGTTTCACATAAACACTGTTTGACAAAGAGCTGAAATGCAAATGGGATGTTGTAAAGAGTAATACTGTCACTGAGCTGAATTCTAGCAAGGATGCTGGATTTTGACCTGCACACTGGACTTTGCATAGTGGATTCCAGCTATAAGTAATTCACTTTTTTTTGCTATGAGGGCATATTTACCTGGGTGCATAGACCACACAGCATCAGGGGTGCAGCTAAGAATTAAGGCAAGGGGGGATTTTAGGCGCAACTAGTACTTACGGGTGTGGGGGAATTGCATACCCCCGAGGGTAAGCAGGAGTTGTGGGGGCCCTCCTCCAAATTTTTTTAAAGAATATTAGTTCAAAATTGCGGGTATTATGGCTTTCTGAGGGATATTTTATTAATCCTAAGAGCATTCCATAAGTAATACTGATCCAAATAAGTAAAATGGAAAAAAAAGTAAAATGGATTAAACTTAAAAATTTCTCTGAGCTCTGGGGGGCTTTATCCCCCAAAACCCCCCCCCCTCGCTGCACCACTGCACAGCATATCACCATTAACAGCGAATAATTTTAAAATTCATTTACCGCAGTTCTCCATTCACTTATCCTATTAGCTTGTCTTTTCAAATTCAAATTTTTTTTTTTAATTTCATCACCATCTCTACAGAATTCATTTGATGTATTCATTTGCTGAATAGGTTGTCTGATCGTCTTTCTGATGTTTGTCTTTGCCAGATATAATTGTCTCGTTATGAAGATTCAATTGTTCCATCTTAATGTAACAGCTGTCTTTATACATACTTGCTTACAACTCTTCTCAAGTTTTTTTTATTCCTCATACAACTGAAAATAAGCACAAATTAAAGGAAAAATTGTCTTAATTATTTACATCTATTGTTGAAGGTTCTCAAGAGGCTGAAAATTCCTATCAGTAATGACATGATTTCAGACCTTTCATCAGCCGTTCCTGGAGCAGCAGAGGAGTTGCTACAGAAAATAAAGGACAAAGTGGAAGCTGTTGATATGTCAAGTGAAAGTGTGACAAGTTTTGATAGTTCAAGAGGTAAGTTCATCAAATAAAGAGTCAATGGTTGATGAATCAATTGGTAAAAGCCATCCTCTCTTCACAAATGAGCTGCCTAAAAAATCTCCAATAATAAACCATTAATCCATCACTAATTATCTAATGTCCGAGAGAGCAATACTTGAATTTGTAAAATGAGTACTACTCAGCTTGATCATTTGACATTTACCCTCTTCAAAAAGATTCATTGCCCAATTAAAGAGCCTTGGTTTCAGCAGAGGTGAATCCTTGCACAGATATTAGGGGAGAACTGTCGATCGTAAAGTGAATAATTGTGGATGTGTAATACCTACTTAACACATACTTGGTAAATAGAGAGAACCCTCGGTGGAAAATTTTCTAAATACATACATAACTATTTTTTCCCTAATAAATGACCTTTTACTTGGTGAATCCCACCACATTATCTATAGATGACACTTCGTTTTAGGTGCTAAATTATTAGCTGCAGTAAGAAAAAAGCTTATCCAAGTATTTTGGGAGGATATTTTCACCCTATACCATGCTCTATGAAACTATTGCTGACACCAGAAATTACAATGTTATAGTTGATTGCATAACTCCAGGGGCATTGGAAACATTCCACACCAATCACCTGCACATGCTACAAACCAAAAGGACACTCTTCCTGAAGACATATCTAACTTGCTCTATGAACAATTAGAATGAGTAAACTAAGAATACTAAATTAGAGGATTCTCCAGTTTTTGCATACCTACTAATTGAAAAGTAACACTCACAAAATGCAGATACAAGCCTACATATGCATTTGAAATATAAAATATAGAGACACATTCCAACAATTTCAGGAATAAATTACATTTCTATTTTCACAGTCAAAAAGTGTTCAATTTTTCCAGTTTGTCATATTAACCCATGGATGCCTAGCAATAGCATACTGCAACAGCTGCAGTGAACCTAACTTAATATTTAGGACTTTCTCTGGCATTTCATGAAGTTTTTGAGTGTTTCATTTCATTAATAACATATTTAGCCTTTTCCCTACTATACACGTATATATATAGGTACGTGTGGACGTTTCCTGACCCGGAAGACGACGGCCGAATATTTACGTGTGAGATTTTCCTGGCCAGGAGAACGAAAGCCATATAGATACGTTTTCTAGCTCTCCCCCTTTTAGGATGGTCGCAGGTTTATGGGTTTACGTCGCCTTTGTCTCGGGACCCAACCTTGCGGGGTTTAGGATTTACCCTCGGAATTCGAGAGCAGGTACCCGGACCCCTCGTCTTTAAAGACCCCTCTTAGCAGTAAGGGACAGCCGTCGTACAATATTTTATCCAGTCAGTTTTCAAAATAAATATTTGTTAATTTCTCATAAAAAATAAACTATGAATAGAATTATTTGTCTTTTGAGCAGCGTTTACAATTTTTAAACGAAATTCTAAGATAAATATTAACTTATATCTCAAGTTATGTATAAACATCAACATGGAAATTGTTGCTGCATTAAATGTGTTAATATAGAACTTAGAACTTCCTTTAAAATTTGACAATGCTCAGAAAAAAATGAGGACTTCAATTCAAAGTCTGCAATTTACGTGCAAGTAAAAATTATCCATTTGCTAAATACATATAAGCAATACAAAATTTGTCCGCGAACCAATGCCCCAGGTATTGTCGTAAACTCGGAAAGGAGGGAGCACAACTACTCTCGGAGTCCGAGATAATGCCAAGTCCCAGCGGGGAGGGGTCGAAAAAGATTCAGCGGGACCCTTCTTAACGAATGTCCTCCAAAAATGCTCCGTACCACAAAAAAGAAGTCTCTTGGGGCTCAGTACAGCAGTCACGCTAAGACGAAAACTCCGCTGTCTCGAAAGGGTTAAAGCATACTAAACAGGAGGATTATCCTGTGTAAAGCAATTATTTCATGCTTATACAGCTATCTAAGCCTATTTTGTGGATGTGAACCAAATCGTTGGGTATTTATGACGTGTCACAATTTGTGGGTATGCTATGATACCACTAGACCATTCCACTGCTATGTTACAGTGTGGGCCACCAGTGTTGTATGGTTAATTTTTTCTTGAATTTACAATTTCAAACTTAAACTGGTTGCAAAATTTTGATTTGATTGCCAAATATCAATTTCATTTCGATACCTCCACTGTACAACCACTCAACAATCGCCCACCTGATCAAACCCACTCATCCAGGAGGCCAACAATATGCATAAGCTCAGCTGGCAGTAGCCGGAGCACAAACGCTCACCTCCGAAGCTTGGAGACTTGGAGGTGAGCGTTTGTGCCTAACTCTTACGCAAAGAAAGAAGAAATGGTCAAGTGGAGCATATTCTGCAGTATATAGAATGCCAAGATAGTACATCACATTGTACATACTAAAAATAATTTATTAATAAATACTACGAAAATACTTCAATAGAAGCATGTTTTTTTGAGGCACTGACAATACATTGCTAAAGAAACACCTAAAACACTAAAAATAATTAGTATTCTATGTATACTACAAATATAAAAACCTGAACAATCTAAGGTAAGAAAGTGGGGAGAGGCAACAGGTTCAGGAAATGCTTGTTTTTGCTTGATAGGAGGAGGAGTGGATGAAATAAACAAAAATTTACCAACATCATACCTGAATGCTCCCTAATACATACATAAATTATCTCATTTATCACTGATATTTTTAAAAATCAATTACCAGAAAATGGCTACTATTAATTACATGAGTTTCATCTGAAATTGCTCTGATAAAAACAAAACAATCATATTTATTCTATCTTAAACATGAACATTGGATTCATCTTAGATGAAAATGCTCCATCCTATGAAGAAATTAGCCAAGCTTTGCAAGATTGTCAGCAACAAATAACCGAAAAAGAAGAGGTGATAAACAGTTTAAAAGCTGATGTTGTTCATGTGAGAGGGCTACTGAAGTTAAAAGAGCAACATATAGCTGACCTAACAGCTCAATTGAAGAGACTTCAGGAAAAGTGTAGTGACGAAATTAAGGGAAATAATGAAATTTTGTCCTTTATTTAAACCAAAAAACTGTAAACCATAGCCTATGGATGATTTTTTAGTCGATGAAAGTGACCTATGAAAAACCTGAAATGCATTATTCTGTAAGTAGAGTATAATTGTGCCACAAAATGAATACAATTCATAAAATAATAATTTTTTTATAAATTCCTAGGACAAGGGAATTATAACTGTATCAGATAAATTCAGAAACAATGACTAACTCAATGATTGAAATTCAGAAGATTCCTTTCTTTGCCATCACTTCCTTTCCATATTATAAATATATGCAGTTAGGAAAATTACAGGTTCCATGATTCCTATGACAATCATGCCGAGGCTAATGGTGCTAGATATTAGGCCCTTGAGATCCATCAAGGATGGCTATTCAAGGAGGAATGTTGCTTCCATGAAGCCCTCACTACCAAAGGCAAACCCCTTTCTAGTGCTATAGCCGCTCTTGGTGGTAAACTTAGAATATTTCAACTAAAGTATGAAGTTAATCATGAGCATTGGCTTCATGGAAGTCCATATTCCCTTGCACTTCAAACCTTGATGGACCCCAAGGGCCTAATATCTAGTATCATGCACCTTGGTAAAATTTCCAGGAGAAACAAAAAAAAAAACAGGATAGTTTAGCAGTCTGTAGTTTTGAAGTGAGAAGAAGCAGGTTTGAAGTTTTGGTTACACGATCCACCACATTGGCATAAAATAGGTAACTAAGTTAAAAAAAGAAACATGTTCAGCTACGACTCTGACCCGAGGGATTCATAAGGAAAGAGTAAGAATAGCAACATTTAATTCATAAATAAATTCACTGCACTGCATGAAACAAGTAACTTTGTAAGCAATCAATCACACAGTGCAAAGTTACATACACCAAGGATGAAATTTGCCGTGAAAAAATCATCTGGCTTAGCCAGGATTTAAACCCTTGAGGCTGGTGGTGTAAGTGGTGGCATACCTGACTGCCAACCATGAGATCTGGGTTCAAATCCCAGATAGCCCAAATTGTAAGCCAAATGATTTCTTACGGAAAATTTCATCCTTGGTATTGGTATACATGCCTTAAAAAATAGTAGCTATCCATTTAGGTGGATTAATTTTTTTCATGAGCATTTCCAGTAATCCGTCACTTTTGATAATCCAGCCATATCACCGTTTTATACATGTTCAATTACTATTATCACACTAATTGTTTGTAAAATTAGTATGAACATAAACTCTTAAGAAAAACCATGAGCATTTCCACAGGATGATCGATTTCACGGCCATGGATTTATCGAACAGTTGTTATCATCAGGTGAGAAATTTACAGAACATATTCCTTAACCAGTGTAGGTAAGTCGTCCAGGAAAAGTAATCGGATTACTTGTACAATTACTTTTGCAGTAATTTTTACTTATACTGATTACTTATTGGAAAACATAATTTTTACCCGAAATTTACTCCATACGCTGAAAGAGGAATCGTTACTTGCTCATAATCGATGATTACTTTACTGATTTACCTAGGCCTAAAGATAACTTTGGGTCCCTGAGTACCATAATTTGCCTATTTAGGTTCAGCCACCTTCATGTTGTAGCCTACCTACAGGGTTTGTCCGGAAAGTAATAGGACTGAGTCGATTTAAAAAAATTTATTGAGCCAATCATTACAATTCTTTAAAAACTTTCAAAATAGGCTCCTTCTGCATCGATGCAGCGCTGCCAGCGCGATTTACAAGCATTGAAGGCGTCACGGAAGTCATTATCCGGAATAGCCTTGAGAGCCGAGGTGCATGCTGCTTGGATCCCCTCTGTCGTCTCAAAATGCTTGTCTTTCATCGGCAATTTAAGGCAAGGAATGAAAAAAAAGTCCGGGGGGGGGGGGGGGGGTCGCATCTGGGCTGTAAGGCGGCTGCGGAAGCGTTGGGATGCCGGCCTTGGTTAGGTAGCTGTTCACAAGAAAAGCGGTGTGAGCCGCAATTTCTGGTCGTCAGTGAGCACTTTTGGGACCATCTTCGCGCACACCTTGCGCATGTTCAAATGCTCCGTTACAATGTCATGAACCACAGGTTTTGATAAATTTAACATCTGGGCAATTAAACGAATACTTAGTCGACGGTTTGAGTTCAAAACTTTGCGCACATGAGTCACATTGCCGGTGTTAGTCGAAGTCGCAGGTCCTCCAGCACGACCTTCATCAGCAACCTCTTCCCGGCCCTCCAAAAAGGCATGGTGCCACCGAAACACACCACTTCTTGCTAAAGCAACATCTGGGTAAGCCTACTTGGTCATATCAAACGTCTCCGTTGCAGATTTAACGAGTTTCACACAGAATTTAATCGCGTACCTCTGCTCGAGTGAACGCTGCATTTTCGGCTTGCACCACTCACAGAAACACGTTGCGCAAAAATGTCTGTCCTGACTCTCTAGATGCTCGGAGACAAACGACCAGCCGCTCGTTCGTTAGCTAGGAACGCCCTCTACCGAATCCAGTCGGTGCACGCAGACTCCAATGTACAGTCACGGCGGAAGAAAATCAGTCCTATTACTTTCCGGACAAACCCTGTATAATGGGTACAATATATGACACCTCTTGTGTCATTACAAAAGTTATAATTGTAAGTTTTGCAATTGAAATTTCAACTTTAGCAATTTCTAAGATATTCATGGTTAAATATGCAAAAATATGCATGGTTAAATATTTAGCAATTTCTATGATTCCATTATTCCACATTTTTATTGCACTATCAGACAGTTGCCACACAGTCTCTGGGGTGGACAATCTTACAAGAAATAATTGCAATTGTGAATGTAATTTTACTGATTAATTTTAAAAATCAGTAATTTTTACTCGTAACTGCTTAATTTTTTACCATGCAACTGTAATTGAGCCCAGTTACTTTTACACCATACTTTTGCCAATATTGTCCTTAACTAGCAAAACCAA
This sequence comes from Ischnura elegans, assembly GCF_921293095.1. NCBI lineage: Eukaryota > Metazoa > Arthropoda > Insecta > Odonata > Coenagrionidae > Ischnura > Ischnura elegans. Next base: position 111,182,693 of record NC_060246.1, on the reverse strand, counting down.
GGGATATTAAGGGACGAGGAAAAGGAGGGGTCTACAGGCTGATTGGTTGGGGGAAGGAGGAGGTGGTATAATGGAATTCCTATATGAATTTTAGATTCCATAAAGTTACACCAGATAGCATCATATATATATGTATGTATAAACCCTTAAATTTAAACCTGACATTGAGAAACACCAATAATAATCTCGTTGCCTTAAAATACAGTTGGACATGATTTACTAAGGTGATTACCTGAATGTTTTCACAACTAAAGCCAACGACAAAGACAAATCTTTTTCCACCCCATTCTACACATTATTCCTTCAGAAAGTAACTGCCAAATCGCTGAAAAAAAACAAATTAGCACAAAGGGAACAAAAATTATTGACAAATCATAGGTACCATTCTCCTTATTTTTCTGGTGAGTCTCCCTCATCATTCAAGCACTAGTTATATCGTTTTACCAATTAACCAATTCCTTCTGCATAAAAGTGAGCCCCCTACGATTTAAATCAATGTGTCTCAGCATTCTTAATTATCTCGCCTTTGGCAAAACATTTCAAGAATTTAAAAGAGCTATCCAAGGGCTCCCTTTCTAACTAAATTATATAAGTCACAGTTTTTATGGTCTCAATGAGGTCAAATTCATGGTTTTTAGATTACACATTTTAGCCAAAAATATTGATCACGTAACAATTATTGACCGCACATTAACTAAAAATGTAACAAACGGAACAGACGCCAGAAATGCAAATGCAGCAATGAAAATGCTATCTCTCATGACATTACCTATCGTTAGCAACATTCTAGCCCAGTCAAAATAAACATTGACCCTTGCATAAATTGCCAACAAGCTGAAAATTTGCATGAAAATCTAGGATACCACTCTAATGAAATCCTGAAAAGTCCCCATCGATCCCGTGTGCGCAAAAAATTTTATTCAAGGTCAAAGGTCACAAAAATGAGTTTTTTGCATTTTTTGGCCAAACGGTTAGTTTTTAGATAAAAATTGCTCAGACCAAAATTGTAGATCAGAAAATTATCTACAAAATTGTCATTTCACTTTTTTCTCTAAGATTTACCATTTCTGAGAAAAAGCCATTCGAATGTAGGCTGGAGCTGTATTCTTTGTAATATGCATGACTAGGTATATTGTTGCGCTCTCCGAACATTATTGGACGCGTAACTCGCATATGGGTTACTACCTCTCACCTGTCCATCTGACAACAATTGCAAATTACTCACAAAAATGCAAAAAACTCATTTTTGTGAGCTTTGACCTTGAATAAAATTTTTTGCACAAACGGGATCAATGGGGACTTTTCAGGATTTCATTAGAGTGGTATCCTTGAGGTTCATGCAAATTTTCAGCTTGTTGGCAATTTATGCAAGGGTACCCCTATTTTTTGGGCTAATTTGACCGGGCTATTCAGGTCTGGCTAAAGGTTGTGAGTGGGAATATGGAGAGAGCAGGGTGGCAGGGAAGTATAGAAGTGTCTGAATTTTTGTCAGGGTTAATGAACAATCTACCGGTCTTCCAACCACAGGTTTAAGGTCGATGTGTCGCCATGGTACACGGACCAATTGCGCTTCGAATACATGTGTGCAGATAAATGTGTGGACAGTGTCTGCCCATGACTCGGCCTTAAAACACAATCAAAATATCAATTTTTCTTTTGATTTGTCAGTCACAATTCTACAATCAAGTAAGAGAGATTTTTAAGGTTTGTGACGAAATTCACATCTATTTCCATGTTTTTTCATGGTAGATGAAATTCCCGGTTTAGTGGGAGCCCTATATCAAGAACAAATGTCATCACCTATTGGGTTCTGGGGTTGTACTTCTGCATGACAACGTGCACCCTCACAGTGCTGTAAAAACAGGAGAGGCTTGGTGCAAATTGAAATGGGATGTGTTTCAACATCCTCCCTACAGTACGGACTTGGTTCCTAATTATCATCTGCTCACTGCAATGAAGAAGTGGCTTGGGGGACAGCATTTTGCTGATGATGAGAGACTCAAAAATGAGGTGACACATTGGTTTAAATCACAGGTAGCCGCTTTTTATGCAGAACGAATTGGTACATTGGTAAAACCGTACCATAAGTACTTGAATAATGGGAGACACTATGTTGTCAAAATAGAGGAGAGTTGTACCTTTGATAGGTTAATATAATCATTTTTTTCCCTCTGTGCTGGTTTATTTTTTATAGCAATTCGGAGGTTACTTTCCAATCTTGCCCTCATGTGATATTCCATGCCTACAGGGAATGCAATCCAATCATTCGATCAAAGATAGTTTTCAGAGGCATTCTCAGAGTGAGTTTGATTTGAAGTTGGTATCGCTTTAGAAATTGCTACAGATACTTCCTTTTAAATTCATTCCTTAGATGTACAGAAGGAAAACTTTTTCAGTATTTGACGCTTGTAATCAGAAAATTAGCAACATCTCCATTGTAACACCTCTCTTTCTTCTCTTTTTTTGAGCAATGCTCAAAAAGTGTTTTAATTATTGAACCCATTTTCTTATGGGATAGCTTCCATCGTATTTCCTTTTTTGTGAGAGGTCAATGTTGTCATTCATCCTGAAAGCCTGGTGAAAGCAGAATGCCATCAAGATGGCTACATCAAACTTCATCCGTTCATGCAAGTGATAAACATAATTAACTCAGTAAAACAATATTGAAGATACTTAAAGAATAACTTAAGTGAATTCATTCACATGGTTACCAATAAAAAAATTTATTTACCAATGCAAAAGACAGACACACTTCAGTGACTAAATAACTACGGACACTCATCAAGAAAGATTTTCCCTAGAAAATTGTTAGTTGTTGAAGATGAAATCACGTCAGAATTATCTTGGCAGTTGATTGATAATAACCATTTTTTCCAGTCGAGTATCGCTGCGACAAATGCAAAGTATCGATCACTTGTTCCCCAAAATAGTAATCTTGAAATTTCTGGAGAAAGAAACATGAAGACCTGTTAGAGAACACTTGTCAACTTAAGAAAACAACTACCCAAACAAAAAGTCAAGATACCCAAGTTTCGAGTAAATAATATCAAATTTTTTTGATTCTAGATTAGTACCTTTTTAAAACAGAATTACATAAACAGTGAGGTTTTTTGGCAACCTACTTTACCATTAATCCTTGAAACTCAATTACATATCAAACTTCAGCATTGTGCCACCCATTTAAAACATTGTGAAGAAATCTAATGTAGCTACCAGAAATTATGGCCTCACCTCAAGAATCGACCTGGCATCAAAGGTCTCCCTGGCCTTCCGCAGAGGAGGTGGCTTTCCTCGCCTTGGCGGCCCATCATTCTCTTCACCCGGCCTTAGACCCTCACTAACACCTTCCTCTTCTTTGCGAAAAATAGTGTTCATTAGAGTAACATGCAGCTTCACCCTGTCATACTCCTTTTGCATGAATCCTGCAAAAACCAAGAAAATTTATGCGGTATGCAATTAGTCTCAATACAGCATTAGTTGAATAATCATGCTGGAATAGCTCTCTTATTTTTTCCATGACAAAAAAAAAATGAAACAGAATGGTAATACTCCACACACAAGAGGATTCAACACACTTACTCAACTGGTCATTTTGTGAAGAAATACTGGCTTAAAACTTATGTTAGCATGTTGAAATTTCAGAATACAGAGAGTAGATCCAGGACATCATTTGCCTTTATCTCAAAATATGAAAATTTTACACAACATTTTGTCAGATGCAATTTTTCTATATTTGAGAAACAGGAAAATGTCCATAAAGGTCAACTCTATACACTGATAATTTAACAATAATAGGTAGTTAAAAACAAATTATAAGCCATGATTAAATATGCCTATACGAAAAGCATTTAGAATAAAAAAAAGATTAAATTTTGTTCATAAATATATTACATTAAACAGAAATGAAAGTATCATTCATTTTTTAATTTCTACTGGATTGGGGTCATTCTTAAGGACCCAAAATAAAAACAATTTGTTAGGTAGATAGAAAAAATAAAAATTAAGAGAAAGTAAAAAAACCTTCCACACTCAGTACTGTCTCGTGAGTTAAAAACATGAAAAAGGAAAAGTTGCCACCCACTTTTCAAGAGTCGATGACACCATTATTTTCTCTGATATATTTACATATTCATTCAACAAGAAGCATTAATTGAGGAAAACAATGGAAAATAAGAGAGTCAAAAACAGCTCATGGCATCATCATCTTATCAGCAAAAGGAATAAGACTCAATTTTTTTCACAAACACTGAAAAGTAGGCAGAGAATGGAAAAAAGTAGATTAATTGGTATCTTTTATTTTTCTACCCCTAACTTAATTTGGAATAAATAAAAATTGGTGAACGAGCTCATAATATTTAACCTTTACATTAATAAGTGGAGTGGTATTTGATCATTAATATTACCTTTTTGTGTAAAATATGCCGCAACATCATCCGCTAGCTTCTGAAGTATGTCCTCACTACCACCATTCCCATCCACCACTTGGACCTGGCCATAGAGTACATCCACCTCTGCTGGATCATCATTCATATACTCTAATCCTTTCATCTGAACTTTCAAACTGCGTCCTTCCAGCAATGGGCTGATGAGAAAAATGTTGTACACGAAAATTACATGGATTTGTCAATGAGAGCCATTAGTGTGCAAAGAGAAATAGGCAATCTGTGACAACATCATATGCAGTGAAAGAGTTAATTCACAAATGTCTATTCATACTAAGATTAATAATAAATATGGGACATTTATGCATCCACGCAAGTATTATTTTGCATATTATGAAAACCATAATTGAGGAATTCTCCCACTTCAGACCTGCAAGGAAGAAAGCCCTCACTCGATGCTTAGAGTGGTTTTTTTCAGCCGCATTGCCAATTCAGTGTTAATTTGGGAAAAAATTTCAGATCCTAGGTGATAATACTTTTCTGTCTGGGACTGTACAATTAATTTGCCACAAAAAAATAAGAGCTTACATGATAACATCTGTGAATGCATCTTCAAGGGTCTTGGCCGCCTGTTCCCGTTCTACTTTGTCCAACAAGGCGAGAGTGCCAAGGGTCAAATGCAACTTCTGTTCCCGCTGAAATACAGATTCACAAATACCTCGGCTATCTCTGCAAGCCTCCAGCACATCTTTCTAAAAATCAGATACACAACAAAAAAGCTGAAAAGACATTCCCTGTAAACTGCACTGAAACAATTCCTGCTACCACTAATAAACTTATTTGATCTAACAGCTTTAATAATAGCCAATAAAATATAACTTTCAAACATTAAGCACAAAAAAGTACATGAATATTAAAATTATTAATTATTAGGAAATGTATATGTACATACATAATTGAGTCCAAAAATTACCAGCAATAAACATTTACATTTCATTCATACTTACCACCTGCATTCCATGAACACATCAGTAAGACAATAAAGGTATGCCCTCTAATATTTGATTATTAAACACTGGCTAAAAGACTGACCGCGGGCATTAAGAAATACATGCATACAATTAGATGCATCTCCTAAGAATTCATTGCTTTGTTTTTTAATTGTCCCAGTAACTTAATTTTCAACAGATATGTATTTACAAGCAAATAAAGTTTGATCTTCAATGGTTCCTAGAAACATCAAAAGAACAATTGCTTGAAAAGCAATCTCTCCATGAAGTTACTGCCACGTTCATTTTTATACCGCTGAGGCCAATTTCACCATCTTATCCTGCTAGGGCCTTCAATACAACGAACAATACAAAAGGGCAAATATGGTAGATTACATGGTTGGCCTACATAAGGTGCTCTGGTACTCAGAACAATCTTGGTCCACTGTGCCAACCTCATCTCTATCCTGTCAACCACTTGCAAACAGCAGACAAGATCAACATAGTTAAGGTGTGAATGGTTACCCATTCAGCTTTAGTCTAGAACCAATGTCGCTTAACTTCAGGGAACTAATGGAAACCAGCACTTAAATGTGGCTACACCCTTGCCCTCAACTATAGGCAAATGTCTTAAGTTTACACAGGCCAAATTATGACCAGTCAAACTGCTGCCAAACTATCTTTGGCCAAAATTTTGCCAAGAGTCAAATTCCATTGTGGCTAGCAATTTAGCCACCACTGATATAGTTATCAAGACAATGTGATCAACACAAACTAAAAATATTGCTAACGTGATGTTCATAATTAAATGAAAACACTTTACCTTAAACTGGAGGAAATAATTAAATTAAGAAAGAAGAACTTTGTACTTTAGGAAATACTTCTGGATCTCTTCTCCAGCCATCGATAGAGAGAGAAAGTGTGTGAAAGCCTGCCTTTGGCGTGAAGACATCACAATTAACCCTATGCGTCTGCAGGCAGCAGATACTCCCTTGTGGTCCAGTCCTTTGATTTCTGTTTAAACAAAGGAATGATTTAATAGAAGGGCATACATAACTATCTAGCTTTCCACTCATATACAAACGAAAACACAATAGGGTGGTTTCCTATTTTTTTCATTGCCTAAATCAAAAGATTATTACTCCTGGATTACGTATTTCACGATTGTAAATTTTTAAATGATGATATCTATTGTTTGCGATTAAATGAAAAGTGAAAATTTTCAAGCACTCGAAAACGCGACGAGGCTTTGAGTGCCACTACGATGCAGGCTGCTAGCAGGTAGCACTTGGCTTAAATGAGGATAATTAATACCCTATCAAATGAAGGAAACTTTCCAACCTTAGGCAATTTTAATAGGTGATTATTAAGAAATGTTTCCCTGAGCTCTGTGTCACAAGCATGCATTGATAATATCAGGCGGTGTAAAACTCCTGACTACTCTTATAGAATTTAGGTCCCTGTGACGTCACATGGAGTGGCCTCGCATGGGTGCAGATCTGGCCTTTTTCAAATGAGGTAAAAATTGACCATTAAAATTCGTCTCAACTAGGATTTCTAAAACCAAAAAAATTGTACGTTATAAATACAATAATTTTCGAGAACGAATCGCAATCAATGCCTTTTGTTCGTTTTCTTTGATACAGGAAACTATCCTGTAAGCATAAAGGGTCTAGCAGGTTAAGATGGTATGAAAGTGCCCCCTAGGTATTTTGAAAACTAAAAAAATGTACATTTAAAGAGCATCCAAAATAATTTGTTTCCTCAAAGTTTTAGGTCATAACTATGGATAATAATCCCAAAAAAATTGAAACACGATTTTTAGTTTTTTAACCATATCTCCAATTTTTATTTTTGTAAAATTGTTTTCTTGATTTTAAAATGTAAATGCTATTATTATATTTATACTATTTAATTATAATTTAATTAACCAATTTATTTTATTATTAATGCTACCATCCTGATTTTTTTTAAATTTTTTGATCGAAAGCTAAACTTTTACAAAAGTTTGAAATTTTAAAAATTGAATTCAAAATTTAAGGAAACGATAGACACTGAAAAAATATATGATGCAACCCCTACTCTAAAGTATAATACTAATTTTTTTCAGATTTTTAAAATTGGTGGAACACTTTATAGTAGGGGTTACAACATACCTAGATATTTTTTTCAGTGTCTATTGTTTCCTAAAATTTTGAATTCAATTTTGAAAATTTCAAACTTATGTAAATGATTAGTTTTCAGTCAAAATTTTTGAAAAAAAAATCAGCTTGGTAGAACGTAATAGTATTTACATTTTAAAATCAAGAAAATGATTTTGCAAAAATAAAAATTGGAGATATGGTTAAAAAACTAAAAATTTAAGACCTGTTGCACAAGTACACGACAGGGCCAAGTGACTCAGTAGTAAGGTATTCTGCAAAACTTAGAGGCACAACTAGAGGATGTCGGAGAGCAAATAGGTACCTCATCTGGCTCTTATGGCTACAATTTTAGGAAGTCTTCCCGATTAATTTCCTTCTTTGCATTGTTTGTACTTCAGCATTGGACAACATTGCAGCAGCTGAACAGAATGTAACGTGACTTCAGGAGAAGCTGATCAGCAAATACGAATGAAATGCAGAAATGGAGGAGTCAACGCGTTCTTAAGCAACTACTTTTGTATTCAATATTATATTTCTCAGCCACTTGCATAAAGTTCACTTCAATATCTACCCATTATACATGGGAATCAGGAGTAAGATAACACTGCATTGAAAATGTGTGATGGTAAAACTTTGAAAAAGGGAAGGTTTGATCAAGATTCCAAGTGCACCATTCGATATTGCAAGTAATAGTAAATGCCATATTCCATGCACACTACATACTTGACACAATATATATTGGCAAATGCTAGTTTTGTAATGAAAGAATACAACTTTGTACTTCCAATTTTCATTTGAGACCAGTCTTTCTTTTCCTTAAATTATATAACATATAATCACTCTGAAAATTCACCTTTAAATGGATAATGTGAGAGAAACAATTACTACTGCAGTGATAAGAATGATAACAATGTTGTAAAACATTACCTCATGTTGTCGACTGAAATGACTGAATCTGATGTGATTTATACTAGAAGACTATACTATGGCTGTGTACTTCCTTAATTATACTGATTAATTTGTGAATATTGAGATTGACCATTAATTCGGCCTGTCACTTGAGTTCAATCGAGAAATAAATCAATCATGTTATTAGGATTCTATTCCATGATACAGAAGTATCCTTAACACAATTGAAAATTTCTTACAAGAATTTTTAAGCCATTTCACAGGACTATTATACTCATCGACACAGAGTTAACTTATGCATGAGCCTGCACTAAAAAGAATGTTTTTAGTCCTTACTTATGTCACCCTCCTGGCCCATTTTCGGTATGAATATGTGGGTTCGAGTTTCTGTCTCCAACCGCTTGCGAGTTGTCCCTCTCGAGCCAATGATGAGAGGAAAGTAGGCGCTACAGGAAGAAACAACTAGGAGAGTACAGTTCTGAACGACTTGAAATGCCGCATACCCAAAAACAAAAAAATGATTGAAATATTCATAAATACCTGGCAACATGTAGACTCGCGGTAAATTTACCAGTATCATCACATACAATTTGTACATTATCTATTGCAGGATTTGCAAGACATTCGGGCTCTGAAATTATCATTCATTAGACGCAATTGGTCCATTAATTTAGAGGTTAATATACACCAGAAAACAGCCCAGAACAAAGAACAGTTACCATCATCATACTCCTGCAGATTCCTCGAGTAAGTCGGCACCTTTTCTTCCTGGCATATTGAAGGATCAACTACGTTTATCCTAAAGCAACAGCCGTCAACCCATTTTAGCTCTGGTCGCATGACATCCATGGCTCAAACACAATTAGAGATAGGTTTCCCGTGCAGCAAAATATTATCAGTGTATCAATATGCATCGATTGCACTCGGTGTCAATGCCTAAAAACTTTTTCCGCAAACGAAGTTATCCCATCTAATACAAATCAGGCCGTTCTTTAGACGGAAAGTATGTTATGGTGTGTGACATCGTGGAATATATTCAAAACCATGAACATGCATATGCATGTTCATGTTCAAAACCATAGAGCATCATCATCATCATAGGCATCATAGAGTTCAAAACAAATCGCTAACAGATGAATTTCTGTGAGCGGAACATCAAGCAGTTCTACATTTATCTGTTAGAGAGCAGTAGTGTAGCCATTGCCCGGGAAATTTAACCATCACTAATAATTTCCCATGCTTCATATATGCGGTAAAACATTGTAAGACAAATGTTTCTAACAGAAAAATCACCGTACCATAAGATGCCCTATGATGACCAAACCCCACTAAAAAGGATTCATAACGCACGCTCTATCCACGAGAATTGGTTTGATGGTATGTCGGAGGGTACCATTGTCGATCGATTGAAAACGATTTGGCAGCATCTCGGATGCTGAGGAAACAATGAGGACCCGCTAGCCTAGCTGTACTCTTCGATAACCGCTGAGTGGATTCAATGTCGATTACTTATCGGGTTAAAGTCAAAATAACGTAGGAGTGATTCCATAGTAATTTTTAACCTGGGTAAACATTATTTTTTGCTCAATTGGGAAACATTAAATTGGTCTAATAGTAAAGTAAAAAATCATTGATTTTTACAATAAAGTGATCCATTAAAATATTTAGTTGTGGAGTGTTACACAACTGCTTATGATGCGTTTCGTGAGGCTGTGAATCAGGTAGTCCCAGGATGGGCGTGGTGCACCCTCGGAAGGGTCGCTAATCCGGAAACCTTTCCTCGACGCGCTCACGCTCGCTGGCCTGTCTCCTCGTCCTTCCGAGTAGGGGGCTTCCCTACCAAATAGTGACCGCTCTGACTGCAATTTGAAAATCAATAAATCAATCCAATCATCAAAATATTATTGTTTGCATCGTACTCATGCCAATCGTACAATCAAGTACGTCTTCGAACCGTGTTTTTTCGATGGAAAATAAAGAATTTGTTAACTTTGTTAAAAACGTAGCTGCAAACCATCGGAAAATGACAACAGCGCTTTGGAATGGGCAAGTTTTAAGTTATAGTGAGTTTCGAGCATGATTTAGCCGTCTCGCACTCCTCATTTCTACGCCGAGGCTTCAGTTACTTTACTAGAGTATTATCTCATTGTCAGTCACTAACTACTAATACTGAGTTCGCAGGCTCTGAAAATGTCATTCCTTCCTCGTCCTACAAAAGATAGCTTAGTTGTCTCAAGTAATAGAAAAAGGCGCATGTGGGTCTTACTTGTGAGAATGTATGAAGAAAAGCATGTGCATAAGTGCGTACAAGGATATTGTAGCGGAGGAATCATCCTTGACAACGCGGTTTATTTATTTTAACGACGGGGAGATCAACAAACTAGTGATGGGCAAAATCGATCATTTTAGTGATTCAATCATTTTGACTCGAGTCACATAAGTGATTCAATCAATTGATTCAATCACTATGATCGAAAAGACTCAAATCAAGATTCAATCACTATGATCGAAAAGACTCAAATCAAGATTCAATCACTATGATCGAAAAGACTCAAATCAAGATTCAATCACTATGATCGAAAAGACTCAAAGGAGTCATGATTGAAAAGACTCAAAAGGAATCATGATCGAAAAGACTCAAAAGGAATCAAGATCGAAAAGACTCAATCAATGGATGTAATAAATCACTTTGAATAATCGAATAAATACTGCCTCATCTGCGAAGAGCATTGGTAACGCTGATTGCTATCCATATTATCATTTCATATACTATTTTAATTGTGAATTCCTAGATGAGTAAATTAGATTGCAAAAATGAAGGAAGCAGTGTCATGAAAATATTTGGGAAGGCGAAACTGCCACAGTTTCTTAACACTAATAAAATAATTTCCAACTATAGTTGATCAAAATATAACACAAAATACACCACACACTATGCATGAATCTGATCTGCAGGATAATTTTATGAACGGCACAATAAAATATAACCAGCTTTAACCTTTACTTCTTGACGTTCTCCTACAGGAGTCATCTTAATATTTTCCTTTTACGTGTATTGGTGTTATTAATACTGATAACTGCTGGAAAACATTTAAGAAAAAGATTACACAAGTATTCAGTTCTTCATAACATAGTATTTAATTTTATCACAACTATTTCTGCCCTGACGAAAAGAGATTAAGCATCGGTCGTTCCAAATTTTGAATCAAACCGGAAACCGAGATGATTGATATGAAACCGGAAGTCGGAGTGATTGATGATTGATGATCGACTTGTTTAACGAAATGAATCATGAGTCATTTGATTCACCTAGTGATTCAATCTTTTTGATCGAATCGTTCATGATCGACCCATCACTACAACAAACGGAGGATTGAAGATATTGTGTTTGGGAACGAAATAAGAGTTACTGTGTACAACTTTTTACGGAAATAAATGTGTTTTAAGTGTTCCGGAAATAGGAATAGTTGTTTTTGAACCCTCGCACGTAACAACTGGAGGGCAAGTCGGTAACTTGGGGCGCCTCGTTTGGGAGAGAGAGTTGTCGCCCAAAATTGTCTCCCCACCCAAGTCCGTAACTTGGTAGAGAGAACTGTTTCTCCCGTTCGGATGGGAGAAAACTCGCTCCGATGGGTAGTATGAAAAATTTCTAAAGCCGATGTCCCACGGTCAAATTTGCGTCAAAATATTTTGATCAAAATTTTTGTCCAAAAATTTTGATGCAAATATTTTGATACAACTGGACTGGGGGTGTCCCACGATGCATCTCATTTTGATCAAAAACAAACGAAAGACGATATTTATGTAAACAACTAGGAAACTTGTGGAGGTGGAGGATTCTTTCTTTTTAAGCAGGCGAAATTGTTTGAACAGGCCTCTTGAACATTAAAGATGCGAAAAAAAGAAAACAGAAGGAATGCTGAATTTGGCCTTGGCTGGAAAAGGGGTATGAAAGCGTTGGAATAAGCATGCTAAACATGTTGGAGAAGGAGTTGGTCGCCGATGTTCCCGTTTATTATCGATAATAATTGACGACAAGTCAGGATATTTTCATGTTCCTTATCAGCAAGGTTGAGGGCAGAATAAAACGCCAGGATACAAGCGTGAGGCAGTTTATTCCCGCGAGGAAAATGTTATTAATAAATGATGGACATTGTGGTTGAGGAGATGTTATGAATAGTGCTGTAAGCGTGCATTTAAATCACATTTTTCTCTCCTAATCTAGCAGTTTCTAAAATAAGGTCCTTATCCTATAATCACAGTAATAGAAACGGGCAGCTGTAGTGTTTCACAGGTACAATTGTCAGTTCATATAAGTCATTTCTCCAGCTGCTCGCTCGCATTGTATGCCTTCCATAAAGCGTAAAATTCGGCCTCGATACCTTAAGTAAATCTTTTATTATTTCCAAAACATCCCTCCTGGTATTGCGATTCTAAAGATCGCTTTCTTTCTATTTAAGATAAACTGATTATTACGGATTTCCTATTTGAGAGCTTCCATCGCCTATCACTAAGACAAATTTTTGCTCATATTTACCTTTAAGGCCACACCAGGCGATGAAATAGACGATTACGAACGTATATATATATTTTAAATAATGTTTTGTGAATTCACTTCGTGGTATGGTGATATTATAAATTTAAAACTAAACCTTTTAGTATTCCATACAATACTAATGAAAAAACTCAACCGGTTTCGATCTTTTCAGGTCCTTATCTAGAGGTTTACGATTAAGATAACGACCTGAAAAGGTGGAAACCGGTTGGGTTTTCAATGCATACTGTGTGGAATACAACAAAGTTTATTTTTGTGTCCATAAATATACATAATTATTAATTAAAATACTCATGCAGACGATAAATAAGTTTAACGTATTTGTCCTGTGTGTCAGCGCTTGGCGATGCTTTTTTGTCAAAGGCCCTGTGATTGGTTGGTTTCATCCAATTGGATGAAAATTTAGAACCTGTCCTATCCATTTGTACAAATCGGTGATTTGTACAAACGATAGGACCAAAAGCCAGTTGGACAAAATTTTGACCGTGGGACAGGGTGCGCGTCAGTTGCATCAAATTTGGATCAAAATATTTTGACGCAAATTTGACCGTGGGACATCGGCTTAAGGCGAATCTGATATTGGAGCTTGATTTATCGAAAAATTAACCGTGTGCAATTTAAAAATGTTTTTAATTTTATGTCAAACTCATCCATGCAAATATTTTCTAAATTAAATGCATAATAACCTCATTATGACTTACTAAAGTCGGGACTACTTTTTTGACCGCGCGCAGTGATTCCTCGCTTGCAAGCGGCTGCTAGGCTAAATCCAAGTGCCGGTATATTTTGCTTGTCACCATGTAAATTCTTCATTTCGTATCAATTACAACCTCACCAAAGTTGAAAATTAAGAGTATATTTCTAATGTGAATACAGCTTTTGCTCGCTGCTTGCAGATTTGTGCAAACATCTTTTGTGCCAAAATTGTGTTATTGTCAATGTGACAACTCCCGTAAATCTTCTGCTGATAATCACAGTGCCAGTGGTTGCAATGTACAAAAATATCGGCTAAGAGTTGTAATTATCAGTGCTCCATCGTGATTGAATTGTAAGCAGTGTTATTACCATATCGATTAATGTCTGACAGCAATGTAAACATTGTCAGTGGCGTGTTCACCTCCGTTGTTCATCGTATAGGTACATTGACATTTCACGATCAAGCTATCAAGATCAAAGCTGTGTGTGAAGTTTCTTTTTCTAGTATATTAACGAATAATAGTCAGAAAAGTCACCTGTGCCTCTTTCGTGGGCTAATTTCTGGCTTTAAATCAGTGAATTAATAGTTGTTTTTATCATAACGAGCTTAGTGATTGTAAGTTGTTCGTGATGAATAAAAGAGTGGAAGTGATTTCCAGTTTTTTTTTATTTTATTTGCCTATGTCTCACTTTATATTTACGGTGTGTGCTAGTACTTAGTTTGTGGATATTCATTTATTATTGAAGTACATTTATAGCTTCTGTATGTGTTGACAGCGGAACCGATTCGCGATCTCATGTTGTGTGCACACGGTTATGCTGAGCAGTCGTATTCGTGAAACCAATGAAATGGTGAAACTCTATTACATTGTCGTGGAATAAGTTCTTTTAACAATAAGGGCATGTCTTGTGTTTCATTAACTATCTGTTGCTTTTCATAGGTAACTGTTTAGAAGTTATTTTCCATTATTTAAAGTGCTTTTCTTGCGCTCTCTGAATTAGCATTAGCTTTCTAAACCCCGCTACTTACACGAAAAGAATTCAGAGCTACAGATAATTGTTATTTCATAGGATTGCGGTGTTTTTGTCTGCTGTTGAGGGTGATGGATTTTCAGCAGGAAGAGAATCGGACCATCGAAGGACAGATAGGACAACCTTCTCCGCTAATGCGGCCGGAAATCTTCCTCCCTCGCCTCAAACGGTTTATTAATATCCCGCAACAATTTCTCACTGGTGTTAATTGCCCCACTTCTCTTAAATGCACCTCATATACGAACAATAATATTCTATGGTTTGAAAGAAAACGCGCCATATTGAGAAAATACAACAAAACACTGTCGAGATACGCACTTTCTCCATGGGAGAAAGAGATACGTCGGGCTCTTGAGGGGGACGTAACTGAAGCGCCCGTCTGGGGCGCCAAAGGCGCTTGAGGGGGCTTACGGACTTGGGTCGAGAGACTAGTACTCTCCCAGGCGACAAATAGTCTCCTTTCTCCGGCGGGGCGCCCTAGAGACTTGGGGCGGGCGACAACTCTCGCGCAGGCGCTTCACGAATCTCCTTTCTCCCATTTCTCACTGGTGTTAATTGCCCCACTTCTCTTAAATGCACCTCATATACGAGCAATAATATTCTATGGTTTGAAAGAAAACGCGCCATATTGAGAAAATACAACAAAACACTGTCGAGATACGCACTTTCTCCATGGGAGAAAGAGATACGTCGGGCTCTTGAGGGGGACGTAACTGAAGCGCCCGTCTGGGGCGCCAAAGGCGCTTGAGGGGGCTTACGGACTTGGGTCGAGAGACTAGTACTCTCCCAGGCGACAAATAGTCTCCTTTCTCCGGCGGGGCGCCCTAGAGACTTGGGGCGGGCGACAACTCTCGCGCAGGCGCTTCACGAATCTCCTTTCTCCCATTTTCGGGAGAGAACAGAGTTACAGACTTGCCCTCCTGGTGTCAGAAGAGGACAAATACATACATTATAGTGTTTATTTTTGTATTCGGCACGACTTATTTTCCATTGAGAATGGCTTCAAAAGCAGCGAAGTTAAGTGAGTTGAAAGTGGCGAATTTGAAGCGCGAGTAGGCGGAACGTGACATGGAGACTAGCGGGACGAAAGCAGTACTTCAGTTGCGACTTCGTGAGGCGCTTCAGGCCGGAGGCGTGGACCCCGAGGATTTCTCCTTCGAGATAGAAGTCGGCGCGCATGAATTCACGCATTTCCTCACTGTATTTAAAGAAGAGCGTGCCAAGTATTCCAGAACTTTGAAAGAAATTGCCAATAATATTCGCACGATCAAAGACGAATTACTGTGGAAGATCTCTTTGGTAAAATGTGGGTTGGAAGACGACTTCAGAGAATTAAAGGACAAGCTTGAAAATGACGTTAGCGGAGTAAAAGATGAGCTGGAAGCAGATGTCAACGAGATGAAGGAAGAACTAAAATACGTCACTTCGGAAGTACAAGGCGTGCAAGAGAGGTTAAGGAACGTAAAAGAGGATTTAAAAATGGTAGAAGTCGACGTAGAGAAGCGTATTGAAGATCGTTTGAAAACTCTCGCTCAAGAATTGACGCAAACGGGCACCGTAGGACTATTGTCAGGACTAGCTCCTAGTGTCAAGGCCGTGCGTGTAAAACAACCTACATACGATGGCAAGATTCCTTGGTCTACTTACTTCAAACAGTTTGAAGCCGCGGCCAACGCCAACAGGTGGACGAAGGAAGACAGAGCTACGGTATTGATTGTGGCGCTGCGAGGAGACGCTTTGAACATTCTCCAAGCGATGCCTGACCACGAACACAGGAACTACGAGTGTCTGGTGGACCGACTTGAAATGAGGTACGGCGCTAAACACCTTCAACAAGTCTACCATAGCCAATTGCTCACTAGACGCCAAAACCGTAGCGAGACACTGCAAGAATTTGAAGCGGACATTGCGCGACTCGTTTTCTTGGCTTATCCCTCGGCGCCCAGTGAATTTATTGAGCGATAGTCAGTAGAGTCTTTCGTGGTTGGTGTGGCTGATCCGGAACTGCAGAGAGCTCTACGCTTAATGCACCCAAAAACTTTGGACGACGAACTAGCCCGCGCCTTGGAATTCCAAGCGGCTACCGAAACTTCAAAAATCCAAACTCAAGCACAAGCGAAGAATAATCCCTCGAAGATATCATCGAAAAGATCGTCTCAAACTTTTTACGGAGAACAGGACAACCCAGAAAAAGAGATATAAGCTGTTGGGATTGCGGGGAGCTTGAACATGTCCGTAGTCGCTGCCAAAATAGTACGATGCGGCAGGGAAACTAAAAAGGGCCGGCGCAGAGGGGCAAGCGTCGGGGAGTTGCCCTGTGACCCCGCAAGAAGTAATAAAAATTGTCTCTCTTGTACGCCGGGTGGACAGTCTCTTTGTGGATGGGTACGTGGATGGCGTGGGTATTGCTATGCTGTTGGATACTGGCGCCTCGACCACGATTCTCAGGAAAGGTACCGCGAGAGGAGATCTCCAGCCTACAAGAGCGGACCTAAGAACTGCCACAATTGCCATTAAAACACACGGGAGATGGACGTCAACATCATTTTGGGAGATAAAAAGAGTAAACATCGAGTGATAGTGGCCGACATTGTAGAAGATGTCATCTTGAGAATGGATGTTTTGTTCGAATTGGGGGTGACTTTGGACTTGAAACGAAAATATCTCAAAGTGAATGGCGAAGAAATAGTCCTGTACGATCGACAGAGAGAGGCTGTAAAAGTCGTCGTCGATACGGATGAGGTTCTTCCTCCCAAAAGGGCCAATGTCATCTTGGGTTGCCTGGTCAATATTGATGGGATGGTGCCGGGAATCGTCGAACCTATATCCGAAATTCGTCGAGGAATTTTGGTGGGAGGAACTATGGCTGCCACCCAAGATACCACACTGATACGAATTATGAATGTGACCGACGCGTCGGTGACTCTGAAGAAGGAAACGCAAGTCACCTTGTGCCATCCGATAGCGTCGGTCAATTGTTGACGTACGAATGCGGTGAAACCTCAAATGAACGCCGAGAAATTGACGAAACTTTCGGAAGCTCTCCAGCTAACGAAGACGAAGTTAACGACCACGCAATTACAGATTTTCAATTAATGCCAGCGGAAGATTTAGGAAATGCCATGAGGGGTATAATTAGACAAAATTGGAAGACACAATGGCTTGAAATCCAAAATAACAAACTTCGGGAAATTAAGCCCGTAGTAACTGCGTGGAAGACCTCTATAAGAAATGTCCGCAGGGAGGAAGTGGTTTTAGCACGCTTAAGAATTGGCCACTCCTTATTAACCCATTCATATCTCTTCACCGAAGAGAGAATACAGCCCCAATGCTTAAATTGAGATTGTCCACTAACAGTGCGACATATCCTGACGGACTGTGCAAGATATCGGACTGCACGGGTGAATCACAAGCTCTGAGATAACCTAGCTGAGGTACTAGGAGACACTCCCGAAAACATTTCCCGACTGATGGCATTCCTACACTCAACTCGACTTTTCAATAAAATATAAATGACACCTCTTGTAAATTATTGACACGTTAATTTCAGAACGGGCCTAATCCCCTTAATCAATTCCAGTCAGTGAGTGGTGCAAAATGGCCTTAGCCGCCGACGCACCCAATAAAAGGAACACTACTACTACTACGACCACGCAAAAGGACGAGATGTTTACGTTACTGAGTGATTATCAGGACATTTTTGCGTCAGAAGAGTGCCCGTATGGAAGAGCGAAGCTGGTGAGGCACAGAATAAATACCGGTAATGCTCAACCTATTCGCCAACGGCCGCGACGACTGCCGTTCAGCAAATGGGAGGAATCAGAGAGAATTATCCAGGATATGCACGGGCAAGGTTTCATTGAACCGTCAAGTAGTCCCTGGACATCACCGGTAGTTTTGGTGAAGAAAAAGGACGGATCGACTAGATTTTGTGTGGACTGCAGGCAACTAAACAGCAAGACCAACAGGGACAGTTATCCTCTACCCCGAATAGACGAAAGATAAAGAGAAGACGACATTTTCAATTGGTACTGGCCTTTGGCAATTTACAGCAATGCCCTTTGGACTATGTAACGCCCCCGCGACTTTTGAGAGGCTAATGGAGATGGTTCTCTGAGGACTATCATGGACAACTTGTTTGGTTTACCTGGACGATGTCATTGTGCTCGGAAGAACATTTGACGACCATCTCACGAATTTGAAAGAGGTCTTTCAAAGGTTAAGGGAAGCCAACTTGAAACTGAGTGCAAGGAAATTCCAGCTTTTTCAGGAAAAAGTCAAGTACTTGGGTCACATTGTCTCTAAGGATGGTGTGTCAGTAGACCCTGAGAAGACGCATGCTGTGGAACATTGGCCATTTCCGAGAGACGGGCGCGAACTCCGAAGTTTCCTTGTATTATGCACATACTATCGACGCTTTGTTCTTGGATTTGCCGACATAGCCAAACCGTTTACTCGTCCGACAGAAGAAGGTCGAGATCATGTTTGGAGCGAAGTCAGCCAAGTAGCCTTTGAAACGTTGAAGACGTGTTGGCCACTGCGCCTATCCTGAGCTATCCACGTGCTACTGGCATGTTTGTACTCGAAACGGATGCAAGTAATGTGGGAATTGGCGCTGTCCGGTCACAGATTCAGGATGGACAGGAGAAAGTAATCGATTACTTCAGTAAAGTTTTGCAAAACCCTAAAGAAATTATTGCTTGACCAGGCGGGAATTGATAGCTGTAGTGAAATCACTTGAACATTTCCACAAGTATCTGTGCGGGAGGGAGTTTCTACTTCGAACGGACCATGGCGCGTTGATATGGCTAATGCAATTCAAGAACCCTGAAGGACAAATCGCCCGCTGGTTAGAGCGTCTGCAAGAATATGAGTTCGAGATTAAACATCGGGCTGGAATCATCCATATGAATGCTGATGTCTTATCCAGGAGGCCGTGTCTGGGGGAATGTGGCCATTGCTTACGACAAGAAGGCAGATTTAGTCAGGCAAGACGAATGACTGTGGTCGACGACGGTTGGGTACCCACTGCTCTTCGTACCAAACAATCGGAAGATTCGGAAATCGGTAAGATAATCCGTTGGAAAGAAGCGGGACGCCGACCTGGGTGGGAAGAAGTGGCTCCTTTGAGTCAAAAAGTGAAGTCGTATTGGGCACAATGGGAGAGCTCGGAGTTAGACGACGGAGTTTTGAAGCGGGTGGTCGAGAGTATCGACGGGACTTCTTCGAGGACACAGATCGTCGTTCCCCAGAAACTGGTACCAGAAAGTTTACATAATCTGCACGATGAAGGCTCCGGAGGTCATTTTGGCATCAGTAAAACACTAGTCAAAGTCAGAGAGCGGTTCTACTGGGTTAACGGCAGGGAGGATGTCAAAGATTGGTGCAGAAGGCGCGAGGTTTGTGCCACCGAAAACGGGCCGACAGGAAGGAAAACAGCGCCCATGCGCCAGTACAACGTGGGGAGCCCTTTCGAGATGTTAGCCATGGACGTAGTGGGACCCTTTCCGGAAACAAACTCGGGAAATAAGTACATCCTCGTAGCCGCAGATTATTCCTCGAAATGGGTTGAAGCTTATCCAATACAGAATCAGGAAGCTACTACTATCGCCACTGTCCTCGGGAATTATTCTCACATTTCAGAACACCTTTGGAACTACATACCGATCAGGGCAGAAACTTTGAGTCTGCTGTTTTCCAACAAGTATGTTTGCTCATGGGGATAAGGAAAACACGAGCTACGCCGCTACACCACCAATCGGATGGCATGGTCGAGCGTATGAACAGGACGATCGGCAGAAGTCTTTCCTAGGTGGTATCGGAGAATCAGCGCGATTGGGATGAATATTTGCCACTACTCCTTATGGCATATAGGTGTTCGGTCCATGAAACTACAGGAGAGACCCCAGCTTCCATCCTTTTTGGGAGGGAATTACGCCCGTCATGTGACCTGAAGTTTGGCAGCAAACCTGGCTTATAGCGGGAGAGGATTATGTTAGTCGTTTGAAGGAGAAGATGGACCAAATCCATGATCTCGTCCGTAGGAATATGGAAGAAGCCAGTAACAAAATGAAGCAGAACTACGATGCTCGAGCGCAAGGAGGTTTTCAGGCGAAAGACCAAGTATGGTTCTACAATCCCCAGAGGCGGGGTGGCCTGTCACCTAAATTTCAACGGGCGTGGGAGGCCCTTACGAAGTCCTGAAGCGAATAAACGATGTTATTTATCACATTCGCAAACCCCCTAGAGGAAATACGAAGGTAGTCCATTGTGGTGATCGGAAGATACTCTTCGTGGCGGGAAAGGAGGCAGGACGCTACTTTTCCCGCCCTAGGGTGCGTGGGTCCAAGGGCATTTCCGAGAATTCGGACCACGCACGAGTGTACTCCACCCTTTCCCGCTGCGACCCCTTTCCCTCCACCCGCACCCCCAGAAAATAGCTATATAGGGCAGAAATTGTGGCCCGCGGTGGACAGTTTTTCTTGGCAGTACAGCAAGTGCGGAGTGCTTGGGCAGAGCGAGTTCGTCGTTCGGGGACTGCTGCGACTCTCCTCCGGGGACTCTTCGGGACCTTGACGCGGGAACTGCGGTAGATCTCGAACGACGACTCGTGTGGGAATCGAACCGGGTACAACCAAGTCCACGTCCATCGGCACCGCCTCTCCCTACTCGCCGCCACGTAAGTTCTCTGCCCAAGCATTCCACCTCCGTGCGCGCCAGCCTCAAATCTCCACCCCCAGTGCTTATCAAGAACAATAAAAGCTGTGTTAGTTACTCCCAATGAGCATTTGATTCGCTCTCCCTTCGGGACCTTATCCAGGCAGAAGACCTACCAGTGGGTAGCAGTGTCGTCCAGTCGCGACATTTTGGTGTCAGGTGAAAAATTAGTTTATTTAAAATTCATTTTGCTTTCGGGAGATAACTTTATTGTGAATAATCTAATGGACATTTATTTGGATTTTTTTGTTATTTTCGTGCGTTTATTTTATTTTGGTGTGTTGAATTTTGGTAATACTTCACTATGGACTGGTCGCAGGAAAATTTTCTTTTCAAACGAAACACAAATCTATCATTTCGGCAGGAGAATAGCTTGGATTTAATTGATTTTTGTCCATTCGTTAATACAATAACCCCAAATCATTCAGAGAATTTATCTCAACCGCCGTCCCCTTCACCTAACTCCGCTATCCCTCACACTCTTGGGGGACAAGTATATTTCATTCCGTTGTTCAGTGGGGATGATGACGTATCGGTATAAACCTTTTTCGAAAAATTAGATTTAATTCGTAATTTAAGTGCTTGTACCGAAAATCAAACGTTATGTGTCGCGCGCTTACGCTTGGCAGGACCCGCTGCTGAATATGTGTCGGCTAATCCACACGTAGTCAAAAGCTTCAGTGATTTTCTTAGGTACTTAAAACAGATATTTTCTGTCCGCATTTCACCTCTGTCTCTCGAGCGCTTATTTCCAGCTGCACTCAGCAGCCTTTGGAAACAGTAGCAAACTACGCAACACGGCTGCGGAAAATTGCAAGGCAATTGCATGAAACACTCGCGGATCCGTCCTCGGAAGTGGCCACGGCGATGATAGGAAACAGGCTTCTTTTGCAATTTTTGTCGGGATTACGAGAAGAAATAGGTCGCTTTGTGCTAGTCAGACACCCAAAGAGTATGTTAGAGGCCGAAAAGTATGCTCTGCAGGAGGAAGCGACTGTGAAGAGTTACGCCGCCAAAACAATAGACGCTCAGTATGGGCACATGTTGTATAGCTCTCCCTATGACCCTGCCTTCCACATCCCTTCACCCCAAGCCGGGAGAATACCCTCACTTTCCCTTTCCTCCTCTAGCTTTCCTCAAGTGAACCACATCCCTGAAAGACAAGGCCTTCGCCCACACCCTTCTCCTAGACCCTCTCCTGCTCATAAACCTGTCGTTCAAGATCGCCCAACAAATGCCAACCGAAGCTGCTATTCTTGCGGAAAGACAGGTGATATGCCGCTTGGAAGCTATGTAAGCGTCACCCCAGTCCTCAGACCCGTGAGACCTTTGCAAACCTCCGTCGCCACACCCGCTACCTTCTTCGCCGTGACTACGCTAACTACGTGAAAGGGATTTTGGACGATATTAATGTTAATTCTAAAAGGTTTTGGTCCCTCGTTAACGCGAAAAGAAGAACAGCTCGTATCCCTAGCACACTATCTGCTGGTGGTGTATCGTATACAGGGGACTCTAGGCCTTCAGCATTCAACAATTACTTTCATTCCAATTTCGCCCATTCTCTTCCGAACACCTATCTCCCTCCTGTACAGCCTATTTCCACTCATTCCCTCGGATCTGTCTCCACCACTCCTCCAGAAGTGTTATCTTATTTGTCCTCGTTGCCCACGGCGAAATCAACGGGTTCCGATGACATTAGTTCATTATTTCTCAATCGTACATCTACCAGTCTTTGCATTCCAATCTCAAAAATCTTCAACAGGTTCTTTTCATCTGGAATTTTTCCTACTCAATGGAAAAAATCAAATGTAACCCCCATTTTGAAATCTGGCCCTAGGGACATAGTTGAGAACTATCGACCCATTTCAATATTACCAATTTTATCTATTATCTTTGAACGCATTACCCATAACCGCATACTTCATTTCACTCTCCCTTACATATCGCCTTCGCAGCATGGCTTTCTTCCTGGGGAGTCCTGCCTGACCAATCTCTCTATACTGCACCATCATAAAATTTCTGCTTTCGAAAACAGGTCCCAGCTGGATGTCTGTTACATTGACTTTTCTAAAGCTTTTGATTCTGTTAATCATACCCTCCTCATCCACAAACTCCAGTCGCGTTTTAATATCCATGGCACTCTCTTATGTTTAATCTCTAATTTCCTGAGTTCCCGCAGCCAAAGAGTTCTAATAGAAGGTTTTTCGTCGAATTACTTACCCGTTTCTTCTGGCGTGCCTCAAGGCAGTGTATTAGGCCCACTTCTGTTTGCTCTTTACGTTGACGACATTGTTGATGACATTCTTCCCTCTAGTTGTGGTGTTCTCCTCTATGCCGACGATTGTTAAATATTTAAAAGGGTTAACACCGCGGCTGATTCCCTGTTTTTACAAACTGCTCTTCAATCGCTAGAGAAATGGTGCAATAAATGGCAGTTGTGTGTGAATCCTGGAAAATCTACTGCGATGTCTTACTCGCTGAGGAAGAGCACTATCACCTCCACTTATACACTAAATAATCAACCCACTCCCTCTGTCTTATCTCACTCCGATTTAGGCGTCACTTTTGACCAAAAGTTAACCTTTTACGAACATATAAAAACCGTTGTTAACAAGGCTATGGCAGTGGTTGGGACCCTATATCGCATGAGCGAGATATACGAACCGAATGCCTTAAAATCAGTATTCATTGGATGTGTGCAACCCATCCTCGAATATTGCTCCCCCATTTGGTCAACTGCTTCTCCCACCACACTAAAATTAATCAACCGTCCACTCAATTTCTTCTTAGCAATAGTTCGACACCGCATACCTCACCTCAGATTCTCTTCACGTGCCGAAATACTTCTTTCACTTGGATTATTACACCCCAACCACCGCAGATTGACATTAGACATCAAATTTCTTTACCGCATCTTAAATGGGTCCTTCAGATCCAGTGATCTCCTATCCTTCTTTTCACTACGCATTCCTGCTCGCAAAACCCGCAATACTGAACTTCTACACCAGCCCAACTTCCGTCTGGCAATATCTCAACGATCCCTCTTTTCCCGCCTACCTTCTATTTTCAATTCAGTCTCCAATACTTCTTCCTCTCTTGACATCTTCGCCTCCCGCTCTAATTTTAATAACCAAGTGAAAAGTCTATCTTTCTGACACTGACCTTTTGTATCTGTTGTATAAGATGAAAATGATTGTTACTTATGATATTAATTTCTTACATGTTCATTATTATATTTATATAATTTATTTTGTTTATAAGCCCAATGTAAAGGCCTTAGTGCTGTTTTTGGTGTGACATAAATAAATAAATAAATAAATAAATAAATATTTCTAAGTACTGTCGCTCGCAACCCAAACGCTGCTATAACTGTGGGGAAAATTCACACTTCTCCAAGGAATGTCCACTTCAGTGTTGTGGAATTTGTAAAGAAATCGGGCATCGCCCGCTCCATTGCCCCATCAGGAAGACCTCCGAGAAACCGGGAAATGGGATAACCCCGGCCGCGAGGTCGGGGACGAAGTAATTTTAGTAGTATCACCAGTATCGGGTATGGCAGTAAGAGTTCAAATATTGGGAAAGCCTTACCATTTTTTAGTGGCAACCGGAGCAGCTGTTACAATTATAAATGAGAAAAATTTTCCGTTTCATACTCTCCAGGTTTTGCCCTACAATCGACCAATTAAGTCATTGTTTAAAAACTTCTGGCCAAAGCTACATTCCATGCGTAATAGGTGGAATACCTTACCCCCATGATGCTCTTATTGTCGATTTGGGAGAGACAGAGTATGATGGTATAATAGGGTTGGATTTTATGACGCAGTATGGGAGCCAAGTATGCCTCGCTAGCGGCACCTTCAAAATTACACCGGATCACAAAGTGGAGTTGCTCTCAAGAGAAGCCCCTTTAGAAGAGAGACAATTGATGCCCTTCGAAGAGCTTAATGATACAGTGGAGGTACTCGCAACTGATGCACCTTTAGAAGAGGTACAATTAATTTCTTTCGAAGAGACTAGTGGTGACAAGGCAGATAAATCAAACTATATTCCAATTAACGATACGGATTTACTTTTCTTTATGGAAGAAGAAAAACATAAGGACTTACCGGAACCGATTTTACCCCAACGGGCCTCCATCGCAGAAGGAAATTTGATCGACATCGACACATCCGGGTTGGTTGAAAGAGAAACACAAAATAGATCAAGTGATTTTGAGGATAAGAATGATATAATACTTGAGGAATTTTCAGGAACTATGGTTGAAATTAGTGTAAATAGAGAGGATTACGAGAAAAAGCCGGTGGATCCGGCCGAAAGGCACGTACAGGAGTATTTAGGAAGAATGGGAGATTTTTGCGATTATTTTGGGCCATCAGGGACTCTACCAGGGAAATTTTGGAGTACTGACGATGAAAGGGCGTGTACCGCAATCTCTTCCGCCGAGAGGCAATCGCGAGATGACCTTGCGACCAAGGGAGAGATATGCGATGGTTATGAGCAAAGCATCACTGATCCTCTAAAGAATTATTTTGGGCCGTCAGGGACTCTACCAGGAAAATTTTGGAGTAGGTACTGACGATGAAATGGCGTGCACCGCAATCTTTCCCGCCGAGAGGCAATTACAAGATGACCTTGTGACCAAGGGAGAGATAAGCGACATGTATGATAAAAGCGCTGATCTCCGACAAGAAAAGTTTCGAACGTTTGCATATTTAATGAAACGAGAAAAAATTCTCCCCTATTCTGCAGTATTAATCGCCGCCTGGAATGAAGAATTAGCTGGAAAAGTCGTGTCAGTAGAGGCAGCGGACAATGAGACACTTGTAATCCCCTCTGTCTCTAAAGTTTCCAAAGCTGGAGCCGTGAATGTTCTTCTAGGAAATCTTACTAGTTCCGAACAAGTCCTGAAAGCTGGAACAGGGATTTGTGTGGAAGAAGAAAATGAGGAAATTGTGTTCTTTTCCATTCAGGAGGGAAAGGAAGAACCACCAATTTGGCCAGAGGAGGCGAAAAATGGTGATTTGTTATCACTATTTAACTTCGATAGCGTACCAGAAGGCGCGAGAGACTCCCTGAAAATTTTAATCAGCGAATATTCCGATATATTCACCCACGGATCCATTCCTCTCGGATGTACAAATCAAGTGAAGCACGTTATTAACGTTGGCGACGCCCGACCGATTAAAAAACAACCTTATCGCGTCCCTCATGGCCTTCGACCTATTCTAGAGAAAGAAATTAATGAGATGCTCACTCAAGGCGTCATATCACCTTCTACGAGTCCTTGGGCTGCGCCTCTCATTCTGGTGAAAAAGAAGTCATCATCAAATAATGGTATCCCGCAGTACCGTCCTTGCGTAGACTACCGGGCGCTTAACAATGTCACCGTTAAGGAAGTTTTCCCTCTGCCAAATATCGAGGAGACGTTTGATCAATTAGGAGGGGCAAAATATTTTTCTACGATGGACCTCTGCAGTGGATATTGGCAGGTGGAGATGGATGAAGGAAGTAAACAATGCACGGCCTTCAGTACACCAGACGGGCATTACGAGTGCAACCGCACGAGCTTCGGACTCGCGAATGCACCCTCGACGTTCATGCGCCTAATGATGAAGGTACTTCGTGGGATGATCAACCATGGCTGCGCCTGCTACCTGGACGACATCATACGCTATGATTCTACCCCCGAAGACCACATCAATGGGCTCCGAGAAGTTTTTAGCCGATTACGTAGTGCAAACCTACGACTTAAGCCGCGAAAATGTAACTTCTTCAAGGAGCGAGTAGGCCATGTGGTGTCGGTCGATGGAATACGGCCGGACAAAGAGAAAGTTGAGGCCATAAAAAACTTCCCTATACCTAAGAATGTTCAGGCAATACAATTCTTCCTCGGTCTCGTCGGACGATTCATACCGGATTTCGCGGACGTTTCTTGCCATCTCACACGGCTGATTAAAAAAGGCAACGAATTTGTTTGGGAAGAGGAACAGCAACAGGCGTTCGAGAAATTAAGATTGGCTCTCTGCACTCAACCCGTTCTAAAAATTCCTGATTTTTCGAAACCATTTCTTCTTTACACGGACGCCTCTACTCAAGCTTTGGGAGGAATATTGGCGCAAAATTTGGAAGATGGTGAGCACCCTGTGGCCTGTGCCAGCCGGCAGTTGCGGAAAGCTGAGAAGTCGTATTCCGCAACAGAACTAGAGTGCTTAGCAGTGGTGGAAATTATTAAAAAATTTCGCGTATACTTGCTCGGACGAACCTTCACCCTCTATACAGATCATAAGCCGCTAAAATGGCTGCTAACGCAGAACGAGTCGAAACCGCGATTGGCGCGCTGGATCATGGAGATAACTGAATTTACGTTCGACATCCAACACCGACCTGGCAAACAACTGCCTCACGTAGATGCGTTATCCAGAAGAATTCCCGGGATTAACGCCCTCGAGGTGGAGATGGTCACTCACGAGCCAACGTGGGATAAGGAGAAAATACTGCATGAGCAACAAAACTGTCCCCATTTAAAATCCCTCCATGACTTGGCCCGAATTCATGACCCATCTTTTTTCTACGATGAAGATGGACTCCTTTATAAAGTTATCCCCGGCACACCCGATCCTAAATTTTCCCTATGTGCACCAAAAGCTATGCGTCGATACATCATGGAGCGATGTCATGAAAATCCATTAGCTGGACACTTAGAAGTGACCAAGACTTTGGAACTTGTTCGCAGGCACTTCTTTTGGGATGGATCCTCGGTCGATACGACTAACTATGTTAACGGCTGTCTAACGTGTAAGAAGAGAAAGGCAAGAACCCAAAGGATACCGACTCAGCCCACAGAAGAAACTTCCTACCGCCTCGAGAAATTAGCATTGGATATAGTGGGACCTCTTCCGAAATC
The DNA here is from genome assembly GCF_921293095.1 of Ischnura elegans. Lineage (NCBI taxonomy): Eukaryota > Metazoa > Arthropoda > Insecta > Odonata > Coenagrionidae > Ischnura > Ischnura elegans. Next base: position 111,154,365 of record NC_060246.1, on the reverse strand, counting down.
TTCCCGCGGAAATCAGTACATCTTGACCTGCCAGGACCACTTCACCTGGCATCCGGAGGCTGTGGCCATTCCCAACCAATCAGCGGAAACAATCGCGCGAGCTTTTGTTGAAAATGTTATCTGTCGTCACGGAGTACCGAAATACCTCTTGACGGACCGTGGTGCGAATTTCACCTCCAACTTAATGAAAAATGTTTGTAAACTTTTGCAAATTAAGTCGATATTTACCTCCCCCTACAACCCCGCCGCCAACGGTCGCATAGAACGAGCGCATCAATCGTTCGCGAATGTAATTTCCCACTATGTCTCGCAGGACCACACAGACTGGGATGACCATTTAAATTTTGCTCTTTTTGTATACCGGAATAGCAAAAATAGGATTACCGGGTCCCTGCCTATTTGATGTACGGAAGGGAACTTAAAATGCCGTGGGATACCGTATTAGAGCCCTCAAGCGTTTCTTACGCCGAGGAACCCCCCTACGAATTGGTAATAAAACGGAGGCTGCAGATAGCGCATTCGCAAGCCGCAGACTTCTGTAAAGAGAACTTAGAGAGCGACAGGGAGAGGAATAATCAAGGGATATCTCTTCCCCCGCTGATGGTCGGACAAATGGTCCTACTGAGAAATATGAAGCTTCCAGGTGGTGCGAGTAAAAAGCTCGCCTCTCGATGGATTGGGCCATATGAAGTAATGAAGGTGAGAAGTCCTGTCACCTATGATATACCTAGGGATCGGAAAAAAACTTACCTGACTAAAATTTTTCAATATGGACCCAAAATATGAAAATTCTCCCCGGGCCAAGGTCATAAAGGGTTGTTATAACCTTTGAGTATGGGGATCCATGATATGAGTTTGCGTCTGGTTTCGGTCGTGTCACTGGTATAGTGCCGGAGTGCACGGAAGTCAACTCTACATATAGTGGACGCAACATTGTTCAAATCATTTAAATTGAGAAGATAATACTTTCCAAAAATATTAGACTCGACGAGTCCACCGGGCTTTCTCACGGACGAATCTGAAATTAGACGTAGAAATAACTTTATGATATAAAATATACTCTTTCCGGCCTAATTGCGTGAGAATTAGTATTATTAAACATATTGAAAGAGAATAATCTTATTTACACACTCTTTTATGTCAACCGAACCAGGTCTCAGCACATAATGCCATTTTTGATGTACCTACACGTGTGCAGTGCACTCATCAAGGGTAGGAAACACGATTTCTAAAAAATGATCGAAATTGTAAATTGCCCGGCTGATTTTAAATTGCGTAACGATAATATTTTCCCATTCCTTCTACCTTCCTGCACATTTTTTTCTACCTCCCACCCATCGCCAATTTACTTCTTCATGAATCGCCTTTCTTATTCCCGTTATAACTACGGAGAGCCTCATTATTAAATACACCCACCCTTTTATTTTCCCATGCCTTACTCATTTTTCATATCCTCCTTTGCCGAAACCCTACCTTCACCTTTTGCCCACTGAAATGTTTATCATTTACCTACATGGATCGACATAAAAGTGCGGAAATAAAACCAACACTCTATCCAAAAATCCCCTGCGAAGGAGATACACGTCAAAGATGCCTGGACACCTTAGAAGATTCCAAATCGACTTCATTATTGTGAAACAAAGATTCCGTAACCGTGAAGGACTGGAAAAGCTACCCAGGGGCAGATATCAACATATACGGGTACCTTCGTGGTCTTCAGAAGTCGCTTCAGTTTCCATAAAAAAAATTCACATGATACGTTTGATACACTTGCACCCTCCTCCTGATCATAGTTGCTGATACCTAAGCCTGGAATTATGTGGAAATTGAATCGATTTCGTTACATTATTGCCACAAAAGGTTTGTGGAATGTATTCCTCGCATAGGTGTACTAGATATATATAAACTAGTGTTCCTGATTTCGACGCACATTTTACAACCCAGTGGTATAAAAGTATTGAATTTTTTGTCCGTCGGAATTTATTTTGTGTTACTAGTGAACATTTTCTAAAAAGGCATTCGATTTCAAGCCTGATACCTTAACATGATCGTTTCAAGGTGTAACAAATGCAATAAATAGAATTTTATATAAATAATTAAAAGGGGAATGTGAGCACATTGCAGGAAGAATGGCCAAATGAATGTCTTTATGTGATAATGCAACTTTAAACCCATATGAGCATTTTTACTCGTTGTGGAACGTCGGCAATATAGCCATTTGCTGTGCAAACATTGACGATGTCTTCTACGTATCTTTGTAATATAATACCGGAGACTGATCGAGAAAAGACACCTTGGGGTCTTCTAAGATCACTGTTTGGCCTACGATGGAATTTGTGTCCTCCTCATTTAGCTTTCTTATGCAACAGCCTGAAATTGTATAAGAAATCGCAAGTGATGCCGCTAAAAACTTTGTGAAATATTAATTTCTTTTTGGACGAGTGTTTATGTTATCAGGGATTTCGGTTAACATGGTAATTCATGGGCTATATTTTATTCCATGAGTTACCTCTTCCAGTCTGAAAATTGACCGTTGTGCAAATCGGCATGCATTCGATTGTTCGGTGCAACGTGAATGTTCCTTCATACTTTCCGTCCAGGAATGCACCGATTTTCACTTGCGTAACAGTGCTTATTTCAATGTGCTGATGTACTTTTCCTTAATTTTTCTCATTATTCTCAGAAAATACCGCGTAAAATAATAATAATAAATGGCTTAGAATCAATTCCAATTAGTAATATTCTTTAAGTGCACAGTAAATGGCAATGTATTCCTGTAAATGAACTTGCGATCAAAGCTAAGTAATTCTTTTGTATATTACTTGTGATAGTAACGCTCGTTTTTCAATGAGTTTTTCCCGAGATTTTTTTCGAATCGTAGCATTCCGTATGAGGATAAAATTTTTGCAATTATTTTTGTTACGAATTCGATACATGTGTTTCAGAAGAAAACACATGATTCATCGAATTTTAAGCATGTATTCTCACCATTAAGTGGCAGCAATTTAGCCCAAAAATTAATTCAAACCTTACCAGTAGTTAAATTTTCGTCCTGGGAGCATCTTACTATAAAGAAATAAATGCTTTTTTCCCGGTAAACTACTGTACAACCAATTATTACCAGATACATTTGAGGAGAAAATGAAAAATCACCATTTGGGCCTTAGAAACGCATGACCATCTAACTATACGTTTAACCTATTTGTTTTAGTTGATGTTAGCATTGATGTTATAGTTTTTCGTAATTTATGTAAGATAATAAATCGGTATTGGTGGTTGTTTTCGGGAATTGCTGCGTGGGTAACATTTTCACACTCAACGTTTCACTCCTCCTACTGGGAGCGTTATTAAGAAAATGGGAGGGAAACTGTTCTCGTCCCGAGCTTATATTGGTTTCGTTAACCCATTGTTGACCCGATTTTGAATTTTCACGGAAGGCGTTAGCCGTCGGTCATTATATTGGGCCAAGAACCCTCTCCAAATGCGGCTGAGGTTATATCCATCCTCCCTATTGAAGTTGTTTGGCCTTTTCGCAATCTCGACGGATTCACGTATAAGACGCGGATGATATTCTTCCGTCTTCGCCAATAGGGTTGTTCACAATTTTTTATATTGTCTTAAATTAAAGTACACATCGAGAGGATACCGGCGGCGATTTCAGTTCTTTTCAATTCAAAAATTTAACCCTAAAAAGGCTAAGCGAAAGTATGGAATCCGAGGGCCGGCTCAAACGCTCCGAAAGCGCCCGATGGTTGCCGAAGGCATGCTGACGTCACACACAGCGATAGCGTTAGAACCCGTATTAAACATTATTTTATGCCCATGGCTGCCCCTATGAAAAAATTGTATAAAACTGCTTCAAATTTTTATACATTGCCATGGCAATGTATAAAAATGTATAAAAATTTGAAACAGTTGATGCGTAGTTTTCCGCGGCGTTGTCTAGATGATGTCTCCATGTTCCTGGGTTTCACCGCGTGAACATCAGAATTTGAAACAGTTTTATACAATTTTTTCATAGGGGTGGAAACGTAATGTTCAGCGACCGCTGATGCGTCCCACTGATGTAGTTTTAACGCTCTTTCATGCTCTTTAAGCTCATAAGTATCTGCTACCGTCCATGACGTGCGGGTGTGAAAAAATTTACGGCTCTCTTACTTTTTGAGCCATCAAGAGGAATTCTTTCCCAATGATACCCACATCATTGCAGACTCTGCTTATGAAATCAATGGACATTTGATGGTACCATTCAGAGATAACGGGTCTTGATGCGAAACGACGAGATGAACTACACTACGGGATGAATTTGCGTAAGAAACTCTTCAATGCTAAGTTTTCGAAGGCTCGAAAAGTAATTAACAACAAAAATGTAAGAGACAAATTGAAATTAGTTGATATGGAAAAGATAACGGAAGTCTTCTTGGCTTGTTGTGCGTTCCATAATAGTTGTGAAGAAATAGGAGGCGAAGCGCCCGATGTAGCTCCGTGGAAAGAGTACCGATTAACTTTAATGAGAACAGAATTAGGATGAGAGGGGTGAATAAAAGGCAGAGAATCATGATTATGAATTACCTCAGGATTAATTACATTTATATATATCTAAAAAATGAAATACATTATAATTATAATTATAATACAACGACAAATTACAAGAACTTATCTTAAAAACGCATTGAAACTCTTCTTACATCTTTCACATCAATTATATTAAAATACGACGAACACCCAATTAAAAAAATGTCACTGATTTTTCTCTATTAGTTTCTTCATCAAATCTATCGCTGTTCTTTGCAATTCCATTTTCTCATCGAGCCTTTGCCACTACTCTTCATCTAATTTTTTTCCCTCTCCTCCTCCTTTTTCCTTTCTTCCCTCTCTATTTCGCGCTCCCGCTTGTTATTTTCCTTTTCCTGGCTGATATTTTTAATGAACTCCTCGATTGTTACATCGACTCGCCTCTTCTTTAGCATTTCTTGGGAAAAACTAATGGATAGAGATTACCACAGGAAATAATGTTACTTCAGGGACGTCTAAGCTAATTAATTCAATAAACTAAAGTATCGTCACAGTAAACACACTATTAAAAGGAAACATAATCAATCACTATAACGCTAAAGTCATTAACATCGCTTGAAATAATTCATCGTTTGTATTCACTTACTTTCTGCAGATTTTGACGGCCCTTCACGGCTTCCTTTAACCGATCGGGCATGCACATTTAATAATAATTTTCTCTCAATTACTTTGAATTATTAACCAAAACCATTCTCAGCTACGAGGGTAATGTCTTCTATTCCACAGCTTTATTTATTTGTCTCACCAGTGCATAGTAACCGTGATAATATCATATGAAATTGGCGCAATTTCTCGAATGATTGCAAACGATACATCGCATTCGCTCCAAACACTTCACGTAAATGCTGGGGCGTTTGGAGCTATCAAAATTGATAATTTACGCTCGCTCCCGGGCCCCACCTTCTGTGCTTCAGATCCCTCCAAAGCGCGAAGCGGACCGGCCTGAGGCGCTTGAAGTGGCTTGAAGCGTGAAATGGACCGCGAACTTTGTTTCCCTTACTACTTTTGTTGTCACTGGCTACGCGCCGCAAATATTTATTTATTTAATTATTTCATCACCAAAAACGACACAAAGGCTTTTACATTGGCTGTTCATTAAATAAATATTTCGATTACACGTGAAGATATACGCACTCGAGGGGAGAAATTACTTGCAAATTTATCATTCTGTTTTTATTTATGTTGAATTTAATGATTATTTCGCGTGCATTTATTGCGTACTTCCCCCGATTTTAATTGTTGGCTTGTATTTTACGTATTAAAAGACGTATATTATAAATTGGTCGTCAGATCGAGTACCCGTCGCGGAAAACCTCTGTCATAACTTTTTTTCGCCTCGAGTACTCGTTTTTGTTTCTTGAAGGTTTCAAATAATTTTAAAACTCGCTGAAACAGCTTTATACACTTTATTAACGGTAAGACGTGACAAAACATCGGAAAAGGGCAAAGGTTGTCTCATCCTTTTTCAATGATCGCTAGTATATACGCAAGGGTAGGGATTTGCAAAAGGGTGTAACCGTAACCGGGGGTTGAAGGGATTATAGTGATGGCGCACGCTCTTCAGCACAACCTCAAGCTAGGGAAAAGAGAGCCGGTGGTAAAGGCTGGAAAACTACTGATATCGGCGTTAAAATGCTCTTAAAATACGACGCTAAAGGAGTTAACCTCTTCCTTTCATTATTAACCACACCATGCTATGGGTAACTTAAAAATAAAAATTACGCTTACATTATTATGTGCTTCATGATGCATTTTGATTTTCCCTGGAAATACTTTTATTTCACTCTTCTTTGCCTGTTTGTGTAATCCACGAGGCATGTAACTAATGAAATCATTGCAGGAATTGCGAGATAACTAATAATGTACCCAGAAAATGGTACTGCATGTTAGTGCTTGCAGTTACGCATCAATTCTTCCGTAGCCGTCGGGTACCCATCTATTGGATTTTCCCCAGTGCGGCCTCGAATATCATCGCCAAGTCCAAAGTATGGCTCAAGTAACATAAAGCCTAGTTTTAAAAATCTGCCCACGTTAGGTTGATTTAGGGGTTTTTTGTAATTTTTCGGAAAACGCACTGGTTCTTCTTGAGTCAGTTTGAAACATTCATAAAACAAAGTTCATAGCTGGATTTCTTGTTTTTATTGGGAGATATAAGCAAATTATAATGGGATATGGACAATAATCTAAATGGAAGGAGGCATTTAAATTTTATTTTTGAGTTAATTACAGCGAACTAATGCGACATCTGCCCGTAACACGAAAAATCTAAATTTTATGAGATGATTTTTTTTAACTTGATGGGTTGGTTTGGATAAATTTATAGTTGTATTCAGCTGGCCAAAAATAGACTAATAAATGCTAGAGTAATGGAAATAATGCATAAACAGTTCAAAATTTCGTGGAAATTAAATAAAAAATAAAATTTTTCAAATGCTTTTCGAAGGTTGCCTTGCTAATTCGCCCGTACAATTAACTTTGGCTGATTGAAAAACATTTCGTTTTATGAGTGAATTCTATTCCGCCAATCAAGATGCAAAATTACTGTGGACGTTTCGCATACCGATGCGGTTTTTTGCAACATTGCCGGCGTAAATGAGAATTCCAGGCGTATACTCGAGAAGAATGCTCTGAATGCAGGATTACTATTTTTAAAGAGACAAATAACGTTAACTTTGGGTGGTTATGTTCAAATCGGACGTAAGAGTAATGCGCTACATTTCAGAGTCCAAAAAATTTATAACTCAGGTTAAATCGGTCGAAATAATTTCCTTGCCATTTTATGTATCCCATAGAAAAGAGGAAGGTAAGTAGGTAATGCGGAAATCTTGCGTATTTAATTCTCTCGCATTACATTCACAATGTGCCACGTAAATCTAAGAAAAATGATAAGGTCATTTCCATTGCCCTCAGGTATGAATGGTTTTTGTTCGCATTATGGGCGAAGGCGAGAATAGTTGGTTGGAGGTAGCAGTGGCGCAGCGAGGGGGGGTTTTGGGGGATAAACCCTCCCCCCCCACCCAAAGCTCAGAGAAATTTTTAATTATGATCTATTTTATTTAATTGGATTAATGTTGCCTTTAGACTAGTGTAAGGATTAATATAATATCCCTCAGAAAGCCGTAAAAATCACCATTTTGAGCCATTTATCTCAATTTTTTTCTGCGGAAGGCCCCCCACACCTCTCGCATTCCCTGGCGGGTGTACCATACTCCATAACCCCCATTATTAATTGCGCCTAAAACCCCCCCAGCCTTAATTCCTAGCTGCTCCCCTGGGAGGTGGGGTTCATCGACTCGTCCTGGGGCACCAAGGCATGAAACTTGCGAGTCAAGTCGTCTTCCTCCATGTACTTCTGAATTCTTTTTGACCGCCAAGGAGGAAGACCCTCGTTCGACGCTCGTGGTTTGTTGCAGTTACTTATAGTGGGGGCGTGGATAATCGGCATGCCAATCAATGCTGTATTAAAAAGTGGTCGGCTCCTGGGTGCTAAGATTTTTAGGTCCGGCACCATGCGTTAAAATAGTTTGAAAAGAACTGCTCGCAAAGAAACATGAGCGTGCAGAGGAGGATTTAAAAAAATGAAAGATTATTAGTTGGAGAGGTCGTAAAAATAGCAAGGGAAGGAATTAACAATTATTGCAGACCTGGATTGTTCTCTCGTGTTAACGGCGTACAGAGTCTTGGAAGGCTACTCCGGTTTCCTATCGGGTAATTGTTGATTTTCTACCAACGTTTCGGGAACCGAGTCGGCTCCCTTCTTCAGGGCTGATTGATTCATAGGCTCATCAGCCCTGAATGCGGGAGCAGACTCGGCTCCAGAAACGTCGCGTCGGAAACAATGAAAATAATCACACGGAGGGAAGCCCAAATAGCTTTCCTAGATGATCTTTCCATTCTATTCGGGTTTTCACCGCGTTTGTTGTGTTTTAGTGACAACGGTTTCGCTGACATTGCAGTCAGCGTCTTCAGGTCGAAACCGTTGTCACTAAAACACAACAAACGCGGTGAAAACCCGAATAGAATGGAAAGATCATCTAATCAACGCCGCGAAAATCTTTGAACCTACAGCTTTCCTAGATGTTTAATCTTACCACCCCTGACACTGACAACTGGTCCAATAAGCCACGCCGACGAAGCAATTCTGCTAAAAATAATATCATCCAATATTTTCCAGTCATCCATCGGAGCATAAATTTCATTAAATCTTTATTGTGTACTCAACGATTGAAAATCAATTTTCTGCCGTCAGCGACTGATTTGTGCCACGAAGACAATCGGCGTAATTACAGGAGCGCCACCGTGGACAACAAAAATTGCCTCCTGATAACATCTCGCCTCTATCGAATTGCACAGATCTAATGGCATGGCGTTCTGGTCAAGGACTATGGGGTCGGAGGCGGAGAGACCTGCGCAGTGAAAGAAGGGGAAGCGGTGGAACAAGGGATAATGTCATTCAAAGCACCATTACCACGTCCATTGTGATAAGATAAATATTTGAAGCGTTCTAAGAAGTACAGCTCCGCTCCCATGACGCAAACGTGCAAAATGTTGGGGGGAAAATCAGATGAAATTCCTTCCCCTGGCAGGCGAACAATCACTTGTTATCGCCTTCAACTCTGTATATTCCCGTGTTCCATCTCCTCCCCTCCATTCTCCAAGTGAGTCGGTACCTCCTCCTCCAACCACACAGTCCTTGAGGTTACGCCAATACCTGCACATTCCTCCCTGGGCTTTTTTCTTCAACCTCACCTCTCAAATGTCCCACCGATCAGCCTAAGAGGAGTTTTCCAGGCCTTCGCCCCATTTATTAAAACCAGCGAGTGGAGCATAAGTGCTCGCAGACTTGTGGGAACGAATGCTCATTCTAGGGATGAGTCGATTCCACTTTTTTTCGATTCCGATTCCAATTTCGATTCCTTCAAATCGATTCCCGATTCTCGATTCCGATTCCATCGATTCTTATTCCTTCTAACAGGAGGGATTTTGATTTATCTGTAGCATTGCTGTCATTAAAATTTAAGAATTGAATGGAATAAAATAACTAGGGATGGACGGATCCAGGATTTTTGGAGCCTATAGGATATTTTCGAATCCAAATGCATTGTCAAATTCCTGCCATTAAACAAAGTCATTTTTCAAGTTTATTCTGGGTACTTACAATTAATGGAATGCTTTTTAGATTTTCATACACAATTTAATATTTTTATAAATTAAAAATCATTTTTATAGGCTTTCAAGTTGTTTTTTAAGAAACATCTTTACATGCTCAGGGCCTAAACTGTTACGCTTGGGTTTGGAAATGAAAATAGGAAAAATCTTAGGACGAACCACTGACCAGTGGCATAGCGAGAGGACCCCCCAAAATATAAAAACACAATTACTTTCCTTCATAAAAGGAAACAAAATATTTAGAAATCATGAATTTACAAAAATGAAAAATGGAAAAAAAATTAATCTTTGAAAAATGAAGTTTTTTCTAATATGAAGGTTGTTAAAATTAGTTTGAAACCCTCTCCTTTGTACCCTGTCGTTTAAAAATTTCCCCCCTTGTTTTGGACCCCCCCTTAACAAAATTCCTGGCTACCCCCCTGCCACCGGCTGAATTCAAATTTTCCTCACGCACGTTTCCCCCGAATTTTACTTTCTCATTGCATACCGACTTGTGTTTCACCCGAAAATGCTTCAGTATGGTGAGGTGGATTTAGCACATCCTCGCGATAATTTAAGCCACAGTGCACGCACACGGCATTCATTGGTTCTCCTTATCTCAATGGAAATGTTTATACACAATGAAAGACATTTTTATCGGTGTATCATTAATTTAAATTGCAACTGCGCAATCAGCAACACAATTAACAGTATTTAAAACGGCATTAACGTCACGTGCGACGAGGTGCTCAACCGTTCAGCATGAGGAAGGGGTGGGCAGCAGAAGCGCGTAAAGGAGAGGTGGAGGGGAATGAGCAGTGGTGTAGCCAGGAATTTCGTTCGGGGGGTGAGGGGGTCCAAAACCAGGGGGGAAAATTTTAGAAAAAACAGGATTTTCCAATATTTTGTTTTCTTTTGTGAAGGACAATAATTGTGTTTTTATATTTGTATTTTATATAGTCAAGGACGAAGAAGTCAGATCTTGCTTCAGTGACGTCGTTGCCTTCAAAGCGAAGCCGGGCGTGATATATGTAGTTGGCGTTTCCAATCCGTCTCTAATTGTTTGAGGGGTAATGCTGCGCTTGTTTCTTTGAAAATTGTGCTGTTTGGACAATGTTGCATATCAGTAAAGTCTAGTTGTAGAATTGTAGATAGAAAACTGAGTGGCATTCAATTAGAGCTGAAAAATAAACAGAAATATCGTCAGAAATGCGTCTCGTTTGGTCTAATTCTTTTTTAAATCTCGTGCATTTCACCTCATTTTCGAAGCTATCGAGATATCTTCGGGCCCAGAAAGTCACTCTCCTGTCATTTGTCGTCTAGAAACGGAGAATTGAATCAGGTAGGCCAAAAAATTGAATCAGGTAGGTCAGTTGGTGAGACGAGGTAGAGATGAAACACGCTTCAGCCGTTTTCGTGTGATTTGATATTTTCCTTAGAAGACGATGATTTATGGTCCGTGTGATTTCGGAAACGAAAAATAAAACAACAGAGGCACGAGCTGACGGACGCACAGTGGGCTGAAATCGAAAGAAGCTGGCCAAAAATGATTTATTTCACTTTTTAATTTGGAAAAAAGTATTATATTTTCAAATTACAGAATAATCAGTGACCACATTACTGAAATAATTTTATTCATGACTCATTTTTTAAAAGCAGGAGACGTCTGTGAATTTAATGAAAAATGATCTCAAAATTTTTTTCCCATATTTTGAAAAAATTGACAAGTTTTTTGCTACTGTTGTGTTATGCTTTAAAATGCATAATTTTAAACCATTCAATAATAAAAATGAACATATTCATAATTCTTTGTAGTGAAAGATTTTATTATAGCGATAATTTTTATTACTTTTATTTAAACAATTAAAATGTCCTACTTTTAATGTATTTTTAACATAATGTAGAGAAAAAGTTGATGTTTTTCACTTTGCTTCACGAAGTTTTTTGCACCAAATTATAAAATAAATTGTCAACTTTAGTTATCAATTGAAAAATCCTGCCCAAATTTGCCACCCCGCCTCTCCTATCAAGTTATGTGCGTGAATGTCCAACCGCCCGACGCGGTGGTTTGATGCGAACATTTGTTCAGACTTAGCTGTGGCCGAGGATAATTCGCTAAAAGTGAGACGAAACTACACTTACATACACTGCATACATTTAGCATGCCATATTAGTCTTATTGTTCTATTTTTCCAAGCGCCCATAACAATTTCCTTCATGAGACATATAAACGACTCAACGATTGCGCCGGCAAGTCAGATTCTTGTCTCGGGAAGCGGGCGGCTGCAAAGCATTAATTCTTCGAAAACCCAATTCTAACCACTATAAACTCGCATATTCTGATATCCGTACTCTCCTAGGCCATACGTAGCTGCCATCGGCTCAAACACTGAAAAGGGCACACGTGTGGCGGAGCGCCGCCGCGCCGCACCGGCGGGCACTACCCTGCCGACCGCGTTAATCCCTATTGTACCCGAAAACCCAACCACTGTGTTATGATTATTATGTAGCGTTAAAGAAGTTCTGTACTCGTTTCATAACTGTCCCTCTATAGAAATGCCCTTTATTGCTTTATAGCCTCGGTCTATGAAAGGGTTTTTGCACTGTTGAGGATCGCTTCCCTTCGACATCCGTGCAAACAATTTTCTACGAAGTAGCTCACACGGGGTTTTCCACAAATGCTTCTTTTCTATTGGTTGAAAACTATTATCTTTTACGATTCTACCGAGAAAATTAGTGATTTTGTCTTCGTGAGTGCGAAAGGATGTGAGTGCTTGCGCTACGGATGCGAAGAACCAGGGTTTATTTTCCCTAAGTATACCTTGAAATTTCAGCGTTGAGGCCGAACTACTACTAGCGAGGAGAGGAGGACCAAGCCCATGTTATCAGAGCGTATGCGTTTTTGACGTAGTTCTGGAGCTGTGGCTCAGATGGCTCTAAGGCTCACAGCTCCAATCGCGCGGGCTATTTGACTCTCGTCGTATAAAGCGCTCCACATTCAGTTGACAGTATGGTTTCTTATGGAGATTCGTTTCCCATGTTATTCTCCCTAAGGCTGGGAGCGCGGTTCCAAGTCGTCAACTACAGCATGAAAATTAAGATTGCGCCCTGCATTAGTTAAAAAATGCATTCTAATGTAGAATAAGACGCTTCATTTACTGGTACCAATAGTTTTTCAATAAAAGTTATAACAAAAGCTATAAAAAACATTTCCTTAACTTTCCGTTAGAAACGTGTATTTTTTTACTTTGCTTTCTTCTCGCAATTGCCGCCTAACCGTTGAGTGTATTGAATTGAATCTTCTGCATAAATTTCTTCATACTATTTTCTCTTTGAAAGTTTTCACCTTTTTTTTAAGTTATTGGGAAAAAAATTGTTATACCGATGTTACACCCACCAGGACAAGAAAATTGGGATTTTTGTAAGGTAAAAAGTAGTCGCCTACTAACTTACGTTTCTTACATCATAGGTCCCTATATGCTGTGAATCAAATTTGAAGAAAACTATATAGCTATTTTTAGTGAAAAAATCATTTACCTATCTCAATTTGGAAGGGAGTTACAAGGTTTTGATATTACGAAAAAATACTACGGCGCCACTGAGCCGAGCTTCTCGCAACCTCCATGCGCGCGGAGAGAAAATTCTCGAGCGGGAAAGGATATTTTTGTCAATGCTTACTAGGAAATATGTACTCCTTCGTTACATATCCCTAAAGGAGAATACTGATTCGCTGTAACTTCAATACTTACTTACTTATTCAGAAAATAATGCAAATTTTGACGGCTTGGAACGACGAATTTCGCCTTGGGTCTTTATAATGAGGTGGTTTCGAATTCTGGGGCCTTGCTACCCAACATAAAGTTTATTTTCACTAATTTGGGGAGTTATTGTGACCAAAGACGATGTTTTCGGAGGATGAGTAGTGGGTTTTTCGAGAGAATAGCAAAGGTTTATTTTTCATTTTTAAGAAAGTTTACCAATTTTGGTTGTAGGAAGACTTGTCTGCTGTAGAAGGGCTTGTCGGCCCTTGTATACATATACTATAAAAAACATCGGTTGCTGTATCATAATTTATAACACAATTTTCAGTGTTCAAGGTTCTAGGCTCCATTTACTATCATTATACTTCTGCGTTTACCGCGTCAAGAATCTTGAATTTTTGTCTTTGTATGGAGAAGATCGTCTGGTATCCCTATTGTGGTAATTAAATCGTATTGTTTTTTAATAACACCAGTGTGGGATGCTTTATAAGTTTTCACAACATTCACTTCTACAAAAATCCGAAAATTAATATTTCATAGAGGAGGAAACCATTTTTGCGACTAGATTTCTAATTTTCCCGATAGAAACTCCATATACACGCTAACATATACTTCCCATCATTTTCGATTAGTCTGCATTTTTTCAAAACAACATTAAAATTACTTGACCGCATTGAATTTTGTCAATTTTACGTAGGCCGTTTAAAACATCTTTATAAAATTCTTTAGTGCAATGTGGGCGTTAAATATTTCAAGACAGTCCATACATATTTTGATAGTATATAATATTTCAGAGAGCTGTTGCCACTATTCACCTGAGTTACCATTTGAAGCTCTTTCTCTGCTACTGTAGTTTTTTGTGTAGTTCAATACAGTTACATCAAGTTTCACCCTGAATCTATCCGTCTATCACGTAATAAGTCGAACTCAATTCTTAATTCTTGAATTTTTTCGGCGCCAAAGAATTTTTACCTCATTCGAAGACAAATATCCTAGAAAGTGAACCGTTAACTTTACTGTTTCAGCTTATGATTGATTCCAAGTATTTTGGAGGCATGATTTACTAATTAAGAAATTAATATAGTATTTATTTAATATAATTAATTGCCATGTTAAGGTAATTTGTCTTCTAACTTATCTCAAAACGTTCAAGCTTGTAATCATTGAAAATTACTTTCTATTTTGGTATAAATAAATCCGATGACCTTCGATATCGTTTTTATAGTCGTTCAAGAGATTTCCAGAGAATATTTTCAGTAAAGAGTAATTTTATAAAAAATGAGTTTTTTGATGGAGAGAATAAAATAGCATGATTTGTGTAAAGAAGAGTGTACTAACTTCAGTTTTTTACTACAAACACATATTTACCACTTTTTTATTTATGAGACAAAATTCTTATCTTATCTCTGCTATTGCGTTTACTGACTGACATCCATTTACAATTTTTTTTAAATTGGGCACGTAAAAATCAGGTCAAATGCATAGAATAGATGCAATTTGCATTCAAATGGAATGCTCGCGTCGGTGTGGCCCTCTAGTTTCTATTTCAGATTTCTTTTCAACTTATAAATTAAATTTTTTCTTACATTTTGTTTATGTGAATTTTTTTGAAAATTCTTTTGGAAACTTTCAAGGCAGCTTTAGTAAAAACAAAAAAGTCACTGGATGGGTAATGAAGACCAGAAGATGTATTCTTCAGGCCAGGAAAGGTCTTATATAAAATTAGGAGTTGAGACTTTTCGCTCATGTCCTCCTTGTGTACAAACATTTCCTTGCACTTGGGACAGGAAAATCTTTCTTCTTACCAAGTACCCTGAGAAGTATACGTCGGAGCAATCCTGGAGGGTGATCACATCCGTTCCGATATCAGAGTTGACGTCAACATGCTCCTCGGAGGAGTTTGTTGAAGTGTCTTCTTCACCTTCTTCCATATCGGTAGGCAAAGGTGAAGAGCATGGCTCCATGGATCTAATCCATTCCTCATTCTGTATGTCCAGCATGTAGCTATCATCCAAGTCGTAGCTTGAAGATCTAAGAGGTTTCAGCAAACTTCTTTCAGCACTGAAACTTGCCTGTAGCTCGTTCTGAATCCCTTTACTGTGGGATTGCGATTAAATCTCCCCTTCTGCCTCATCACGGATAAAAAATTTTCCAGGGCGTCTTGGTTTAGTTTTGCTGTCGCAACTCCCTCTTCACTTGATTCTAAAAGTGCCATAATTGACTTAATCGACAAAAGAAAGCCGTCAAAACACGCAGGTCGACTTCCGTCTACTTTTGTTATCCCGCTCATTATCCGATACCCTTCATGCAGCAGGTCCTTTGTTTTAATATTGCTATCACAAAGGCGGACATTTAATTTACAGTTGAGCAAATAAAAAATGTTGTTTATCATCTCAATGAAGTCCGCAGTAGAGGTAGCTGATGATAGTATCAGCTCTTCTGTGGAGCAACTCGCACGGATTGCGGCGGCGACGGACAAACTGAATATTTGAGTAGCCAGCTTCACTGACA
Organism: Ischnura elegans; assembly: GCF_921293095.1. Taxonomy (NCBI): domain Eukaryota; kingdom Metazoa; phylum Arthropoda; class Insecta; order Odonata; family Coenagrionidae; genus Ischnura; species Ischnura elegans. The sequence continues at coordinate 111,138,370 of NC_060246.1, read as the reverse complement.
TCTTCTGAAAGGCATTTGGCCACAAATGAGCCGGCGTTAATTTCCACATCGCTCTTGTGGTTGAGCTCGAAGTGTCGCTCTTATGGACACTGCGGATATTTTCGAATGAAATTATTTTTCCATCCGCTACAAAGTCACTAGTAAGTAAGTTATTTCTTAAAGATTTGACTAGATGAGGCACATCTAATATGCAATAAATTTTTCTATAATTTACCTCGAAATAAGGATTTTCAAACGAGACGACCAAGCCTTTTAGAGCTTTTCTGTTTCAGCTTCCCTGATCACAAATAAAACTTTGTGGACTTAATCCAACGTCCAAAACCTTAAACCGCCATCGCGTAAGTATTTTGAGTTATCCATTCATTGAAGGCTACAAAATATTTGATGTTCTGTACTTTAGATACCTATTTATTGACTTTTTGCAAAGAATGTAACGAGCCAAAACTAATTGTTTGTCTTAGATAACAAATTATTCAATACAATATTGATTTTCAATGTTAGTACAGTATTTGTTCCCAGTGTGCAACATAAAGTTCAAAGTTCTAGCTGCAAACGACCTGTTGACGAGCCCCTCCGGAGATACTTTCACTGACATGTATTCTATAAATAATTTTCCCGAAGTAAAGCCCTCAATTTCCTCCATTGTTAGGGACTACTTTCCCTATGATTGAAAACTAGTAAAATGTTTTCAGACGTTAAAAAATACTTCCAACAGAGGAAAAATATTTTGTAGGAGTGTGTGTGTGATCGTTTAATTAAGAATTTGTCCGAAAATACCCTATTTTCAGCGTATATAAAAAACATCTGTTCGCAGGAGAATGTTTGAGTTAATCAAAAGGATTGAGATAGTGAACTATTTTGTGTAATTCTTTTCGCATGTTGTTGTGCGCCAACTTTTACGTTTTATATGCTCTTCATTCCTGAAATAAGAAACTCCGAACGAAAGATTCCTACTTTCATAAATTTGTCTCCACTTTTGCGTCAACTTATCAGCGGATAATATTTAATTGCCTCATTTAATGGAGCCCAATAAGTTTCACAAAGTGGCTTATCTCTTCCGACAAAATACTATAAACGTTATTATCTTTCAAATTTGCCTTGGTGCCAGTACCGTATAGCGGAAGGCTGCAGAACTTCGTCAAAGGACTCATTGAGTCTCACATTGCTGAATATAAAATCCTCTGTTAAATGACATAAAATAACTATGTTTTATTTCATTGAACATGAATCAATTCCATAAAATAACGCCTGAGACCTTGTCTTATATTGAAATCCTCTGAACGTCCATTCGATATTCGTGCATATCTCCTCTCAAAATTTCATAAAAATCCCTGGAGGTCGAGTGGATACTTCCCTGAAGTTTTCTCACTGATAGCTTATTCGTTTAGTTTATCAATATGGAACAAAATACCCTAAAGGAATATGACCCGGAATGGAGATGCATTCAGAATTTAAGAATCTGTTCTTTCGGACTGATGGATAATATGTTTGCGGAAGCGATGATTAATTCAAGGTTAGATTACATAATTTTGAGTTTTCAATAATGAAGGATGCTTCATTTTTCACTTATAACCATCAAACCGGGGGTCCCGGTGCCCTGAAATTTTTTTCTCTCTTGCCTTCGGACCGCATTCTTTGAACTGTATGAGACTGTTTCAACAGTTATTCACAGCTGCATGTTGTAAAAGTGTTTTCAGTAGTAACGGGAAGAGCCAAGCAGAGAGATGAGGGAAGGATTTGTGGAAGACGCAGCTCGCCAGGCGATAAAAAAAATCCCTCCTATCCATGCTTCTTTTGTCCCAACAGCTCTCTCCCTCACACAGCCCGATCTGATTTCGTCTCCCGTCGGACCGAGGTGTCGAATGTCACGAGTGTCCCCCCGTCAAACACTGAGGGGAAAGAAGGGAGGGAGAGGACCCAAGGTCAGCTTACCCGTGCGAGAGTACACCACTGCCCTCTCTCGACAGCAATTCACAACAACAAATGTATATCCTTTTCCCCATAAAGGCTGGCCCTCTCTTCTCCTCTCTGCTACTAGTGAAGGATATCTCGGAACGATAAAAAGGTACGTTTTCCAAGTAAAATATCTCTGTGATCGTGTGTATTATTCAGAGAACTATGTTCTAATTTCGATTTCCTTGCCCGGTGGTTTAGATTGTTGATATTTTGGATGAGAGAAAATGGAGCGCAAGAAAGTAACCCGCAAAGAAATACATGACGTTATTGTTAATAAAAATGTAAATTCGCCGTCGTCAAAACGTAAATTGGCCCTTCAATATCTCCATGATAAGTTAAACTTGGGGAAAGACGAGAAGACAAAGGAAATGTTGAAGAACGTCATGAATAAATACTTTTTCAATAGGTATATCCAGAAATGGAAAGAATGCAAGAGAACCAGTTTGTAGTAAAATTTCGATGTTGATTAGAGAAGGATAAACCGCTCCCAACAGATATGCATGAAATTCTTCTTGAGACCACTTGTTAAAGCATGGTCAAGGCACGACTAATGATGGGAACACTGCCCAACGTTTTTTTTCTGAACCTAAGCTAACATCAGAAATTACCGGTATGTTTACCACCAAAAACTCAAATTATATAGATTTTTATTTATTAATTCAAAAACTTGTTATGAATATTTAATTTTTTTTGGAAGAAGGATTTGGTGAGGACTTTTTTCCTTTTTAAATAAGCATTAGCGAGGAACTCATCTCGAGGTTTGCCTCAATTTTAAAAGCTCTGACATCTGGACCTGAGATAGATTACGACAATTTCAGCGAGTACTGCTCAGAAACTGCATACCTTTTCGTGGATTTGTATCCGTGGTACTACACGCCCCTCACGGTGCACAAATTTTTGTTTTATGGAGCATCAATTGCCAAGGCAGCAGTGCTTCCAATTGGCCAACTTTCGAAGGAAGCTTTGAAATCTCGCCACAAAGATGTCATAAGATTCCGAGCGCACCACGCGCGAAAAATTTCGCGCTTAACTGAAAGAGGAGATCTTTTCCGAAGGCTTCTCCTTACTTCGGATCATCTAAAATCCAATCGTTATGTATTTACAAATGCTAAAAGAAATGTTTCAAAGGATATACGATACTTACTTGTATTGGAGGAGCCAACTGGTAGTGGACAGAGACGAGGACAGTGACGGCTGGGAATCCGATGAAAACTTTAGTGGGCTGGTAAATTTATCCCTTATGTTTTATATATTTATGTTAATTTATTATGGTTCTTAAATAATTTTGTGGTATTTTGGTTTATGGTATAAATTGTTTGCTAGGTGATTTCTTATGTGTGTTCTTTAGGACAAAATGTTGACGCAAAGGTAGTTGACTAAATCACTAATGTTTAAAAAATAATTTTATGTATTTAATATGAAAATTTTTATTTAAATTATTAATTTAATGTCAAATTGCTTGCTGTTTTATTACTAGCTAATAATTTTAATTAAATGTTCCCTCTTTACTGAAGCGGTCCAAATAGTCGATTTTTGTTATTTTTTCCGTCTCCGCGTATTTGTTTAAAAAAACTCCCCGGATTAATTTTTCGGCAAATTGTCTTTATATTTATGTTATATAGCCTAAGTAAGAATAGGAGGAAAAATTTCATCGAGCTAATTATAAAAATATGGAAGATATGATTTTTGGCCAGCTTTTTTCGATTTCAGTCCACTGTGGGACGGCCGAGGGTGGTTTTCTGAAATCTGCGACGTGGTTACTTTTGACGTTGTTATTATCCTACGGCGCTGAGATTCCCCCAATGATTGTTCAATCTCTTGGCAAGAGTCACACTATGTGCCAGTCGTATTTTGCCTATTTTATTTTCTGGCTGAAAATCCTGGCCACGGCTGAAATTCTACTCGTAACCTCTGCGAGAGCTTTCAAACAAAACGGTTCATGAGTAGGACAAGAATCGCATGCGACGGCGCATTCGAAGGGAAAATCGGAACTCTTTCCACCCTGATGGGGCGTTGCATTCACTGAAGCTATTATTTAAAATTTCGGATCCAGATCCGATGTCTTCCGCGACTATGGATCCGATGTATCCGATGAAGGGTAATATCCGCGGATATTTGGATCCGAGGTATCCGATCCGACCATCCCTAAAAATAACAATACATGTGGCTGGTGGCTACATTCTCGTTTGGCCGCGGTGGCTAAACAATAATGTAGTGTTCATTGCGTCCATACATACGAGAGCAGCCGGGCGGGTGCGCGGTGGCGGCCGAACGCAACCTGCCGAGTCCGCCCGGAGGCCGCGGCGGCTTAGGCCAAGCAAGTATCAACTTTCTCAAGGGTTGCATTGATGAAACTGGGCTATGCAAACGCGAATGTGTCTAAATTTTTATTATTATTGACGCAGACGCGTGTTAGTCTAAATAAGTTACATATGTTAAAAAAAACCGCTCTCAGCGCGTATTTATAACTTTCTTTCACAGGAAAACTCGCTCTCTGCACATTTTTATTATCATCAGACTTCAGATAACATTCGAAAATAAAAAAATATATTTCGATCTATTATACTTTAAAATTGGTGGTCCAGATGAATTCTCCGAATGTGATTCATAATCGCAATAATTTGTTTGCCGTGACCAGCGGTTTATAAAAGAACGGAAAACGCATGCATTGCTTCCCGATCCCGTGGTTTCCTTTTTTTATCTGAGAGTTGCTCATGAACACGAGGCATTTCAGGGTTCGTCGGTTTGTCGCTCTTGCCGGCATTTTCATGTTTCCGAGGCCGCTTAGGTATGTTCGTCGCAGCACCCGCGTGCCGGGCGTATCCTCCGCGCGGGCAACGCTGACACCGCGGCCGCTTAGTTTGTGGCAGCCTTTATGCCCCAAACTTATAGTCTATGCTCAAAACATATATCTTCCTGGAATCGATGGAATCGGAATCGACTTTAGGCGCTCGATTCCGATTCCATGCCCGAGAATCGGTGGAATCGAGAATCGACATTTGGAATCGACTCATCCCTAGTTCATTCTCCCTCTCCTGAGCTTTAATCCTCTTTTATTGTCTCTATAACCGCTGCTTGTGTGAAAATCCCACCTTTCTACGTGTGGTGGTGGAGAGGAATAATTTTTTGTCATTAATATACTATCAAATTTGTAGATAAAGTTTCATGAATATGGCAATTGGTATTAGGTGGTATAGTTAAACTAATAGACAATGCAACAGAAACGCATTTTGATCTTCATATAGGTAGTCTTTTTTTGTGACATTCCAAAGTTACACGCGCCAAGGTGCAGGTGGTTAGGATAGAGCTCAACTTTGCCTTTTAAAATCGTATCAGCTTACTTTTCCGTATTGGGTTGCACTGACGAGACCGGGGCAGCTGCATATTTTCCTCTTAAATGGTTTTATATTACCTTTCCGTAGTATCAGATTTTATATTGGGAAAGGCAGGGAGATGGTTCTCGTAGACTTTAGAGTGCGATATATTCGAAAATTCATTGGTTCATCGCTCAACTAATGAGCGCTAATAGGGTAGTTTCCTTCATCAAAGAAAACGAAAGGCATTGATTGAGATTCGTCACCCACCAATAGTGTATTCATATAATAAAAATTATTTGGTTTTAGAAATACCGGTTTAGACAAATGGCAATGGTCAATTTTATCCTCATTTGAAAAAGGCCAGATTGGCGCCTATGCGATGCCACTCCACGTGGCGTCACAGGGACCTATTTTCTATACGAGTAGATAGGAGTTTACATCGTCTGAGATTACCAATGCATGCATGAGGCACAGAGCTCAGGGTAAAATGTCTTAATAATCACCTATTAAAACTGCCTATGGTAGGAAAGTTTTCTTCGTTTGATAAGGTATTAATAATCCTTATTTAAGCCAAGCGCTACCAGCTAGCATGGTACTCTGCTACCTGCTAGCATCCTGCGTCGTATAAGCGCTCAAAGCCTCGCCCTAAGGTCACCTCACTTGCGGCAGAGGGAACCAGAACGACGTCACACGGAGTTTTCCCGGCATTCATACTTGGCCGTCGCGTTTTCGCGCGCTTGAAATTTTTCACTTTTCATTTAATCGCGAAAAATGGATATCGTCATTTAAAAATCTAAACGCGTGAAATGCGTACTCCAGGAGTAATAATCTTTCGATTTAGGCAATAAAAAAATAATAGGAAACCTCTATATTTTTGCCTACTCTGTCCTCATCCCAGAGGACAATCTGCTGATGCTGAATTGACGCCGGACTCAAATTGATGTTGAATCCGCTCCTTTAGACGTGCAAGATTGCGGCATAAAAAGGGGGAATTGGTGACCTTGCCTTGTGGGCATGACGGTACGACATCAGTCTTTGGACAAGTAAAAATAAAGGTTTTAACCCTGCGCGACAACTCGAGGAAAGAACTGACCTCTTTGCTCTAGGCCCGAGGCTTGGTCCAGGATGTGATCTGAACTCGCCAACATAACTGTTACCGTAATTTTTTATCTATTGCGGCACATTGAATGAAAATTTCTTCAGGAAAATTGGGATTAGATACACATTTACAGCCATCAATTCCTTCTTGAAGATAGAACCTCTCTCGTCGGAGGGCTGTTAGCTAATTATATTGGAATGCTTTCAACTGTTGTTTCGGTAAGAAATTCTCAAAACGTAAATAAGTATGCAAGCAGCAATAACCACTGAAACTGAACCAGTGAAGCCAAAAAAATAAAAATAAATAATGTGACCAAAACAAAAGAATTTCATAGATGATTATGAAAAACCTTTTTATCTACTCATAAGTTAAAACGTGAGTATGGAATTATTAAAGCATCAATCAACGCAAGAATTTTAAAGGTGTGTTCCTAATTTTTACCGAAATGACCATGATGGAGGGGTTTCACCTTCAGGTCGTTGCGAATCGCCCCTAAACCATCTATGGAGGTGAAAGGTTAGTCTGAAGTAATTGAAAAAGTCATGAAAAATTGCTGAATGCAGCCACCTTTAGAAAAATGGTCAATTTAAGGGGTCTATCTGTGAGTTGGGTGCTGAAAGTGAGCTGTGAGACACTCGGTACATCTCTGGTGCGGTTCAATGAACGCTACCAATGCTCCGGAGCGCCTCTAACGAGCTCCAAATGGTCCGTTATTCGCTCCCGATCGCATCGGTTTAAAGCTGTCAACTCGCGGCAAATGTCACACACCCATTCCCCGCCTCGTTCCAGACGCTCCTATGAAAACTTGGGTCTGGGAAGGAGCTAGTCATTTTTTGGCGGAAATTCGGAGGGAGTGCACTGAGGAATTGGAGAGATCACTCGAGATGCAGTTGTTGGATGCAAAATATGGACGCCTTTTTCATAAAGGTGACTCCGGAAGTAGGTAGCGGAGAAGGCGCATACAGGTAGGATAAAAAGGACTTCAAATGTCTCTGGAAGCAGCCTTTATGTTCAGAATTTAATTAAATAATTAAAAGGGGCATGTAGTTTATGAAAGAATTGTAAGAACTTCCTTCGACACATCAATAGTCATACCATAAATTAAAAATCTTTAAAAATAGTAAGATATAAAAATAATAGGAATGTATTATAATAGTCGTTAGCCATAATAAGAGAATATGTTACAAGTGAGTAAACTGTAGAGTACAGACTTTAGCTATGGCAATGAGTTTCATTTAGAAGAGGTGGTCGGGGATAGGCATGAAAAATGCAGTCCTAAGTTCGTGGCTTTACTTTGAAAGCATGGGCGTACCCAGCGAGGGGCAGCTCCCCCCCCAGAAGCAAAAATCGCAAAAATTTTCAAACAAAATCAGTACTGAATTGAAACGAAAGTATCCAACAAATTTTCTTTAAACCCACCAAAAATGATATATATTAGTATGAGATATGTAACTAAAATAAAACTATTTTTTCAAGGATATAATCTCATAACCCATGGCTTACCCCCCGGTTATGATCGTGGGTTCGCCCTTGTTTGATATGGTTCCCACTCTGACTGAATTATAAAATTCATGGTTTTTCCAGGTTTTCACAGTCTAAATGTCGTCAAATTCACAGCCTGTTGATAAGCCATTTTAGACATAAATATTGATCACATAACAATCACCGCCCGCATGTTAACTAAAAAGTTAATAAACGCGACCGACGCCGTTAATGCAAACACAGCAATGAAAGTACTTATCTAACATGACGTCAAAAATACCTCTTTAGACGTCACCTATCGCTAGAAAAATGCAGTGCCGGCTAAAGGTTGTGAGTGTGGCAGGGAAATTAAGAAGCGTCTAAATTTTCGCCAGGGTTTTGAACACTATGATTACCAGTCTTCCGGCTTTGGTACAGTCTTTGGGTCAATGTGTCGTCATAGCACACGGACCAATAATAGGGTGGTTTCCTATTATTTTTTATTGCCTAAATCGAAAGATTATTACTCCTGGAGTACGTATTTCACGCGTTTAGATTTTTAAATGACGATATCTATTTTTCGCGATTAAATGAAAAGTGAAAATTTTCAAGCGCGCGAAAACGCGACGGCTAAGTATGAATGCCGGGAAAAGCCCGTGTAACGTCATTCTGGTTCCCGCTGCCGCAAAGTGAGGTGACCTTGGAGCGAAGACATGTGCGCCGCTAAACGCAGGCAGCTGATGCAGGCTGCTAACAGGCAGCAGAGAACCCTGCTAGCAGGTAGCGCTTGGCTTAATTAAGGATTATTAATACCTTATCAAACGAAGGAAACTTTCCGACCATAGCCAGTTTTAATAGGTGATTAATAAGACGTGTTTCCCTGAGCTCTGTGCCTCATGCATGGATTGGTAATCTCAGACGATGTAAAACTCCTATCTACTCGTATAGAAATTAGGTCCCTGTGACGTCACGTGGAGTGGCATCGCATGGGCGCCAATCCGACCTTTTTCAAATGCGGTTAAAATTGACCATTGCCATTCGCCTGACTGGGATTTTTAAAACCAAATAATTTGTATATTATGAATACACTAATGGTGGGTAAGGAATCGCAATCAATTCGTTTCGTTTTTTTTTATGAAGGAAACTACCCTATTGCGCTTCGTTTATATTCGTGTGCAGATAAATGCGTGGACAGAGTCTGCGCGTGACTGACTTTGAAATATGATCGACATGTCAATTTTTTATCGGTCAACCGTAGTTCTAGAATCTAGGATGAGAGATTTTTAAGGTTTTATGACGAAATTCCATGTCTTTCCAGGTTTTTTCACGATAGACGAAATTCACGGCTTAATCACGGTTTTGATGTTTCCTCGGTTGAGTGGAAGCCTCGTTTGAGGAACCACGATACTGGGAAATAAAATTCATTTGAATGATATTCGACCACATAGGCGGATCCAGGGGGGGCACGTGCCCCCCCCCCCCAGACCCTTAAAAATATGCTAGATTTTTATAACGGTCCCATTATCATTTCGTTCGTTTTGTATGGCGAGGTATCCTTGTGCCCCCCCCCTGAACAAAATCCTGGATACGGCCTTGCTTGTGCCCCTCCCAGAAAGAAATCCTGGATCCGCCCCTGTTCGACCATAATCATTAATAAGTTCAATAGGCCCAGTCCTATTCCTTCTTTACATAAACGATGTTGGTGAAATAGTGCCCACACAGTAAGCTACGATTATTTGCACACGACGCTGTAGTTTACAGAGAAATCTGCTGACGAACGACGAAAATCCAAACAAATGACCTTGCTGTAATCCAAGCGGGGTGCGATGCATGCCAGTTAGAATTAAATTTGAAAAAATGCGTAGTAATTAATATCTGGAAAAAGACTGACTCCCAACAACAAAGCTATATCATTCAGAGTACCCAATTAGACAGTTGAATCCGTGAAATATCTAGGAGTTAGACTCAATTATGACCTATCGTGGAATAAACGTACTTGGGGAATAACAGGTCAAGCTAATCGTAAAATGGGTTTTGTTAAAAGAATATTTATAGTAAAGTGCGAGATATTAGCTACTTTTCCCTCGTTAGAACCTGTTTAGAATACGCTGCCAGAGTTTTTTACGGCCCTCATGAAATAGACTTAAGAACAGAGTTAGAACGCGTGCAAAGAAGAGCGAAAGGTATGCGAAAAGTCGTTATGATAGTCTTGCTAGTGTAACTGACCTCTTATATCAACTCGGATGGGAATCTCTGTCAGACCGTAGACTGAAAAATAGACTAAACCTTATAGATAAATTCAAGAGCAGTGTCTTTTCTGATGGACGCCAACATACCACGGAAGATCAGACCATATAAATAAAATAGGAGAGATTCAGAATGTCTTTTTTTGTATTTTCAATAAGAGATTACAACGGCAGCGATAGAACTCACAAATAAATTAGATGACCTGTAGTGTAGCCTACTAACTTGTGTATACCTTGATACATGTTTTTGAATTTTATTATTATTATTTCTAACGGCATGTGGTAGTATAATTAATTAGTTTGCGTGACGTTTTTTGGACTGTATGGTGTGCATGTCGGAATCCAATTGCATGCTGGTGATTTTTCACCCCCAGCCAAACACCCTAGAGGCGGCTCGCAGGGTATTATGTAGATGTAGATGAATTGAATATTTAATTACCCTTGCCTCAATTCGCAATTAACACCATCTCCTCGATCTCGGTAAGCCCGCACTCGTTCATTTCCTTTATTTTGACTTCGCTCTTGACCGGTCCGAAAATAAATTCCCATAGCGAACATAGTGCCTGAGGACCGGTGCTCCAGAGCTCAGAGTAACCTCTGGAGCACTTCCTTTAGAAGCGTATCGGAGCGAATGTAGCATTCATTGGACCGCACCCTTAACCCTTTCATTGCGTAACATTTTCTCAGAGTTGTTTCACATTGGCGGAGAATTTTTTTTCACTGCATTCACTTTGTTTTTCGAAAATATGAAAACAATTTCAATAAAAAAGGGATTTTTATATTAATTTGACAATTTATTAAACAATTTGGTAATGGCATCACAGTGATGGCATCCGCACCCATGTGATAAATGCTGCGGATATTTATGCAACCCGTTACACAAACATTAGAAACGACGGACAACATATTTTTACATAGTAACTAAGAAGCTTGAAATAATTTCTGAAATGATGGCGGAATTGAATTATAAAATATGATAAATAATTTTTCAGATGTCATCCACTATCCATGCATCAAATTTTGGGTAAATAAAAGTTTTCGAATTTTAATTTTCACATCTAAATTTTTAAATTTACTAGTAACTTAGATTTGGATGCAAACATATGAAAGTTATTTTATCTTTTTGCTATTTTCTTTTGCGTTAATGCTGAAAATATTAACTAATGATTGTGTAATTCTTTGAAAAAAGGGTTCAAACACAGCCCTGGAACATCTGCACATCATACACCATCAGAGTTATACTGATTCGCCACTTTAGTCGTTCTAAGGACGTGAGGAGGATTATTTCTTCTGTTTGTCCTTAGAGTTTCAGTGGTGTGTCTTTTGAGTAACTCAATAGATATTTGAACAGATTATTATAATTTTTATGATGATTATAATTTTCCATGCATAAACTCAGTAGAGTAGCCACCCCCCCTCAACGGGGGTTGTTATGGGTAACAACCCCCGTTGAGGTGCCAAAAACGGGTAAAATGGCCCCCGCACCCTCCAGAAGGGCCCACAAACCTCCGGCAAAAACCCCCCATTTCAAAATCGTGGCTACGCGACTGTATAAACTGTGCCCACTGAGGAGAAATCTATCGATTAATTTTCGCACGACTTTGTTTGCATGTCCCCTGCCTCCAACATCAGGATCCTCCGCCCCAGTGTAAATTATAGCATCTTGCAGGAGGCCTTTAGGCTCAGAAAGCATATATAATGTTATGCCGCGTTTGTGACGCCAAAGCAACATGGACTAATGAAGCAGAGTTCTTTAAATGTGTAATAAATTTCTTTCATTCTTTGAGTGAATAATTTCAAAAGGGGTCGAATTTTATGCAAGGGGTCTCTTGGTATCGGATCATCTACTCCAGGGTTCCTGCCAAACTGCATGCAACGGAAAATTAGTTAAAATTTGTCTCGGGAAAAAGTGCTGTGAAGGAGGGAAAAATCGAAGATATTTCCCTACCTTTTCCAATAATCTGGAATGGATGGCCATCTTACAATACTTCATACAATCATACATTAGGTATATCGGACCAAAAATGTCTCCCATACCCCACGAGTAAGATTCCTATGCTCGGTTATCCTTGAAGAACTGCATGTTGAGGAGCATTGGCAATATGGACCAAAGCCTTCCAGACGACAATATTTCCTCCAGCTCCACATACTTGCATCCTCAACGTAAACCTCAGTTAACACCTATAAAATATACTACAATAAAATACATTACACTTACAAAATTCACAAGACTGATGAGGTTGCTCTTTTGCAGTCACAAAGAGATGTAAGCGTTAAAGTTTAGAACCGACGTACAAGAAATATCTAAACGTGAATGCTCCAGATAAAACGGCAACATATAATAATCCAAAAATAATTGTTTCTTTGCGCATACAAATTTTGCTGACTTTCTTTTCTGATTATGATATGGTCGAAGTAAATGATTTGGTCGAAGTAAAATATGTAAATTGCTTCAAAGTTCAAAAAAAACCTTCGCGGAGAAGACCCAATGCAGTGTTCAATGCATACACTTGAGTAAATTGTGCCAGAGGTAGTTTTATTGCGAGGAGATATTCTAAGCCTAGTTGACCAAAGGCTGATACATAAAAGGTCTTTGGGGTTTGAAAATAGGAATAAAGTTAAAAATTAAGATGTCTCCCATATTCCACGTAAGTGGCTAAATATATGTAAAATACCAAAATGTCCAATGGAAAAAGGCCATACGGTAATATTAGAAAAAAATCTCTATAGAGGAGTGAAAATGCACGCAATCGAAAGATGTCCGAAGGAGAGACTGTACTAATAACGAGAGTCGCAAAAACTGAGAAGGAAGAGCTGACCTTTTCTACGACATGCACACAACAGAATAGTTGCATGGATTTCTAATAAGAATGGCAAAAATGCTTCTAAAAATAGAGATAACAGGCAACAAAGAGCGACTTGTAGTCTATTCCGCGGTGACGGAAAACGACTTTTTTATTTGAGCCCCGAAATTCGATCGATCATTTTTTCCCCAATTCTAATTTCTCCTTCAAAATGGAAAAAATATAAAATTTTCCCTAGAACCTTCATTATTTCCCGTGAATAACGAATTGGTGGTTGTAATTATTCCCACCTAGTAACTTTAACAAACTCATACGAAATAAATGAGAAGAAGTCGAAAACTCTATTTCTTCTTCCGTAGCCAATATAATCAGACCCCTATTGAAAGGATCGTTCAGAAAATGAGTGGCAAATATATTATGGAAGAATGTTAGGAGTCATAACGGCATTATGTAAGTATTAAGTTTAAACATTAATAAAAACAGCAACAGATTATTCATCTGTGTTTAGCGTGTGTAGGTATAGTGATCGTAATTTGAAATACGAAAATATTTTTTGTCAATGAGATGAAAGGAAATATTGTTTGAAAATTTTTAATAGGACTTAAACGAAAATAATAACCTTCAAATGTGGCAACAATTAGTACAAACATTCAGAAAAGTAAAGAAAATATCACATTTAATTTTTTTTGTAATGGCGAAAAATCTTACAAATAAAAAAGTACTCCATAAATGTAAAAAAAAATTACTCAAAAAATATAAACTATTTTTCAAAAACGGAAGGCATATACAGGTCGCCTAATCCATTTTGTTTGCGGGAAACCATCATGAGAGTAGATAGAACAGAGCGGAGGAGCGTAGGGAGCGATTGAAGGACATAGGCCGGCGTGGCATCAATGTGATGCCACCTGCCCGTTGGCAGGACCTACGCTGGGCATCAATGCTATGCCATCCGCACTCAAAGGGTTAATGACTGAGGCACACCACATACTTAGCTTTGAAATCCTATGCAGGAGTGGTCAGCAAAGCAGTACCACTCACAAGAGTTTCACTCCAAAGATGTCTGCACTGAGGAGGATTGTAGGGAGTCTAGTGCCGCTCTCCTCTTTTCGCGGAAGTGCACCTTAATTCTGACTCACACGCCCACCACTCAAACAGTGGCATAGCCAAGCCTTTCGTTCAGTAGAGGGGGTCCAAACCCAGGGGGGAAATTTTTTGAAAATGGTACTAAGTAATGGATTTTAAAGTATAAGTACTAAGTAATTCGTTAAGGAAATATTTTGTAAGTTCATGATTTTTCAATATTTTGTTTTCTTTTACAAAGGAAAATAATTGTGTATTTATACTTCGGGGGGGCGGGTGGTGGGGGTAAGGGTCCCGACCTCCTCCCTGACAACGTCACTGTGCTCGAACTAACATGTGAGAAAAAGAAAACGGAAAACACCACGGACCAACGAGAAGTCTCCGGCCTCCTACATGGACCAATGAAAAGATGCCTACTCCGATGGATGAGTATACAAGACAGTTGATATCATATTTCTGCAATTCATTGACATGAAGAAGCCAGCTGCCACGCCAGCGAACCACCTACAAAGATGGACACAGACAGAGTGCACATCCAGCAAACTTCTCTGCTGAAACGTCACCACATCGAAAAAGCCTACTCAAGGAACTGATGTGATGATTTTAACCTTTTTTAGAAATACGTGCTATTTGTTCATGGTTAGTGTTTTGCTTATGTGGACTGAAAAATTATACACTGCCATTTGCTCCAGTGTGACTGAGAAGATTAGTTACCTACCTTGCTCCAGGCCAAAGCATGAAATACATATATAATAATACTGAGTAGAAACACATGTTGAATATAGGCTGATTTATAAAGGGAATACTGAGTATTTTTAATAGGGATTGCATCTCTCAAATTTAAGAAAAGAATGGACTATCAAGAAAAAACAAATTTGTTAACTGAGGCTAAGAATACAAGTTAGACCTAAGGGAACATAATTGTGAACTTTGCCTAATTGAAATGTTTCACCAGGAGCCTAGGATATCGAATGCTACTGGATATCACAAGTTCACCCCCACTGGACATATGCTACGATCAATTTTACCTGACTTAAATCATACAACAGATTGTTCCTATTTTATTCGAGGTCCTGGACCCATAACCTAGGACATTTCGTGGACAGAGCCAGAAATTAAAACACCTCTCAATGTATTTGGTACAAACAATCATCTCAAGTTTAATCAACAACTGAACACTAGACATAAAATTCTGGTTTTTGGGTAACATTACAGCAGTTCCATTCATTCAGCCAAGAAATTGACAAATCATGATACAGAATCATTGCTATAAAAACTAAATTTAAGTCTCAACTCTTCATGGGATGCATTCACAGGCACAGCAGGATGTGGTGTTAAATTCAACAGCACATATTATTTTTGGTGAATCATCAATTATGTCATCATTACAATCATTTCCGATGGGCATATTTGCTTGAGATGGATTTTCATGTGTTCACTAAGTGCTTTTTTTGAGCCATATTTATCGGAACAAACACCACATTGATACCTTTTTTCCCTTTGGTGAACTCTGGTTATGTGTTGCCCGAGCGTTTTCCACTGTCTGAAAGACTTCCCACAATCCCCACACACATGAGTCCTCTTGCTTGAGTGGGTATGAAGATGTCGGACAAGCTTACTGTTTGAGGTAAACTGCGATCCACATTCCTCACATTTGTAGCAATTAATTCCCGAGTGCATCCTGAGGTGGCTCTTGAGAAGACCCCCATCACGGAAATTTGCCCCACAAACGGAGCATAGGAAGGGTTTGTCATCAGAGTGGATCATCTTGTGCTTAGCCAGGGTTGCCTTCAGGCGACACCTCAGGCCACAATGTTCACACTCGTAAGGCTTGTAATTCGAGTGCATTACGATATGGTTATTAAGATCCAATAATGTCCTAAACCTGGAAATGAATAAGAAAAATCATTCAAAACTTTCACTTGATCAATGAAATTGAGCAAACATATTTTCAACAAGAATGACTAAACTAAAACAACTATGTAACCAAAACCAATCTTAGGTTAAATTATTGCAATTACGTATGTGGCCCAGATTCATAGTTGTTTTTGAGGGGGTCACCCAGGTGTGACCTGGCCAGAGAACAGCTGGGGGTTTCTGCTTTGGAATGCGACTCATAAACATCACCTGGGGGAACTCAAGATGGAAGGTCTGAGAGAGGAATTCAAGGAAAATACGGGGTCAATCCCATAGTGACTGTTCAGTAATGTTTCCTATGCTCTGCTGTCACGTTAAATGGGCAAATAGTTACCACAGCGAACAAACTAAAGGTTTAAGTTATATCAATCACTTTGACCTGAATACTTCAAGCACACAGGAAGGTCAAGCCTTTGGGGCAGACCTGTATTACAAGGAGGAGAAGACCAACAGAAGTAAAGATACCTTCAGAAGGTAATTGCCATTGTTTTTCCTTTAACATGGAAAAATTCCTCCAAATCTGCACCAAGACTAAGTCCATGATTATTGGAAGGTGCTTTGAACGAGAAAGATTATCTCAGTGACTGGGCAATAATGCAACACAACCATTAAATACTGGAGAATAAACTTAAGCTATTAACTTCTCAAACGCAATTTGCAGATCATATTATTGATATTATTTTCGATTAAATTCTATTTGCTATTTATAAATGTAAGCTCAAAACAATACTTTGAAATGCTCTATCTCATATGATTTAACCTCTTCCCTATGCAGGGCGTGATTTCACGGCCTGAATTTTCTGATGCTAAAGAAGGAAGGCCAGCTTTTCACGGCTTGAATTTTTCGAAGCAAAAGGCCAAAGGCCGTGTTTTCACGGTTTCGCGGTCAAGCATGGCAAGTGGGTCCCAACCGCCATTAGGGTCCCTCGGCGCGAGAGGTCCGACCCTTTCCTATTGTCCGTGTGGGGATTACCTCGGCCCATTCCGGCTCTCATTGTCCCACTCAAGGAAGGTGCTCATGCTCACTTATATGTTTATAAGGTGGAATAACTAAAAACGTAAATGTTGCATTTTTTGAAAATCAATGCGAGTAATTACATTCTGTATGTTCTGCTGATTGGTTCCAAATTTTAAACGGAATTCTAGCGTTCATTAACGTAATATTAACGGAGTTGATCATCACCTAGAACAATTTTTGGAGATGCTAAGGTTAGATGTTTAATTGTTATTTTTATAACTTACTAGCAAGTTTATAGGAGCGATATTGTAATGATTTACATCTAAAAATATACGTTACTCTGTTAGCTACATTCTAAGTGTACATTTGCGGTGAAATTCGATAGAATATCCGATTTAACTTCTATGAAAAAAAGCCCTTGTAATGTCATAAAATTTGATTCTCTCAGTTCTTTGTCGTGAGCCAAAATTACAGCGGCTATTTTTAATAACCTCTTATTAACCTTTGAATACAAAGGTATTATAAACGAATTTCGCTATAAATACTGATTAATGCATATCCTAAAAATTCGTAAATTTAATGTGCCAATAGGGAATGTTTTACCTAGACACATGTTGTGAGAAGCATTCCATACCATCGCAGGAATAAGAACTGCTCTACCCAGGTAATTACTCTCATATTGTAAGTAGGTACTCTCATTGGTGTAAGTATTCTCCTACTGAAATATGTATGTGGAAGATGATAACCTCACACTTCTCGGAAAAGCTCATTTGGCTATGATATAGTGCCGTTTTGCTGAAAGCCCTAAAAATAACCGTAGAACTTTGTTTAAAAGTTCTACAGGCATTGCAAAATGAAAGGAATACATTGATGAACTGACATTTAATGCAACAATAACAATTTTAAAAAATTAAAATTGCACTGGCCGGGATGGGCTGCCTTCCGGGAAAAGGGTCGAGGATTATATTTGCCCAGTTGCCAAGGAAAGGGTCCGGGACCCCGCTAGGAAAGGTCATTAAGGGGAGGAAGCCACTACCTGGTCAGTCCCAAGCCGAAAAAAAACTCCGTACGGGGCGAAAAAGAAAATCTCATACCCATCGTAGAGCCAAAAGCAAGTTCTCGCGAAGGAGCTCGGCACGAAAAGGTTAATGATGGATAGCCATGCATTTTAGACAAGGTAAAATAACAAATTTTCAGAAAAATAAAAAAAAATCTTGATACATATGATGTAATCGCTCAAACTGCAAGTACTTTTACTGAATTATAAATTTGCTTCCACTAGAGAGCTAAAATAAAGGTTTTGGATGCATATAAAAAAATAAAATGCACCCAATACACCAAGAGTCAAGCTATCAAATTGACCATTTTTTTGTAATCCACTTAAGGCCCCTGGCAGTAACTGATGATCGCAAGATTTTATCATTATTCTTTTGCAATTCAGCATGGAAAGATTCAGTTGTTAAGTGATATTAGAACTTGATATATCAAAAATCCATTTTTTTAACTACCATTGCAGCCCAGCATTCTACCCACTATCTTCTATATAATTTCTACCGTATAGATACCTTTTTCTCAACATATACGCAACCAAACTCCACAAATGAGGTACCATAATGCACAGAATTTATCAGAGAACATGCGACGGCATATCTTACTTCCTAGGTATTGCTATTGTTTCCTAAAATTGGTTTTTAAATAATAATAAAAAAACAAAAAAAAACAAAAACCGGTAAATATTCCTGACTTATACAGCGCACAAACTGATATATTGGTTCATTTGCAACAATATCTCGCATTATTTAAACAACTTTTATCAAAATGCGGCTGATTCCACATTCAAGTCTCCTGTTGATACGTAAGCATTAGTTTTCATGTGCGTTTAACAGAGGATAGTGTAATGACTTCCAATGTTGTGTTTAAAGAGGTCCTCTGACCTCAATTTGTGCATGAACATTCCAATTAAATTTGTACATAAGACCCTGCCTTTTGTTTCTACATTTTAAAATTAGAAACGTGCCTATCCCTCTGTGGACCTGCATTGAAAAGAGTGGGGGAAGCCCGCTGGGAGCGGGTGCAGCACGCTCGTATTAATTAAAATATGTATGTGCCTACTCTCTCAGTGATTCAAAGAGCAGATTGGTTGGGATAGGTGTGGGTAGAGATCAAACCAAACAAACTAGTGAATTTCAGGATAGCAGGACTATCCTTTCCTAAGAACCCTTTGGACCAGCATCCTAGGGAGCAACCTAATATACTGTCACATGAGAAAAATTTTAAGAATACTTTTCAATGTTTACACTTTAATGCAAAATTGTACTTGCCACTTACCTTTTGTCACAATACTGACAAGGCACTGGCCATGTCTTCCTGTGCTCCATGAGGTGCTTTGTGAGGAGATTTCTAAACTGAAACTCTTCCCCACATTCAAAACACTTGTATTCACCTTCAAGAACAATTTCTGTCATACAAGAAACTATTTTCTTTCCAGTTTCCGATTCACTTTCGTCTTGTCCTTCAATGTCTTCTAAATCTGTGAATGGTTCTTCCAAATCAGACAGAACCTAGAAGAAATGAAAATTGCATTGCACCCTGTTAGCACATAGCACTACTACTTCATATGAAGACAAAATATGCCATCTAAAGACTATATACCAATTAATGTGAATTCTAGACCAATGTATGCACATAATATATTCCTTTCTTTGGAGTTCCCCACCCAAGGTGAAGTTTATATTTAACCCATGAGTGCCCACTGTCACTTTGAGGCACTGCTCAGCTCAAAAATATCACTAATAAGTATTTTTCTTACATCTCTTACATGCATTAATGCAGTTGAAGGTTTCCTTTCTCATACATTTAGTGTGACTAATTAATTGGCCATAGTTGATCCCCTAACATATTAGGAAATCACTTTCTTGGGAATAAATTTTTTACAGAAACAAAAAGTTGAATCAATGGAAACATAAAAGAAACATGAACCTAGCAGTAGACATTCAGTTTGAGCAGAGAGTCTGAAAAATAGAAAAATAAATTTTTAATTTGTGGCAGTCGCCCAATTGGTATCCCATTTGCTGCCATTAGCATGGAGCATTTTGGTAAAAGGCCACAAGATGCCACCTGAGGCCGGGTACTTGGCCAGTGGAGACTTGACGGCTTGGAGGTTCTACCCCTGACCACAAGAGAGGACAGTCTTCATTGTTATCTCAAAGCATATAGGCGACCTCTTCCATAACACCACATTAGTTTTGTATATTATTTTCTGCCATGAGGCAAAAAAATCTTTAAATTGAGCTGTTGGTGTATACCATTACTCTGCACCTAACCTCACTGATGAGATATTAAGTGATAACCCCGACACGAATATTGTGGGAGTGAAAGTGAATTCCTACATATTCAACCCACTAGAAAATGGTCATGCTAGTTCAGAAATGGTCAGCTTGGGAGTATACTGCATAGCAGTGAAGCTGCCTCAGTTTTGGGCAGATAGATTAGTGCTGTGGTTTGTAGGAAATTCCTTTTTCCCTCGCAAGAATGACAAGTGATGTGGCCAAATTTAATTATTCTGTGTCACACTGGGACGATAAACACATGGTCAAGGGGGCAGACATTATTATCAACCCACTGGCTGAAGACTTTTACAGTAAATTCAGATTTGAGATCATCTACCGCCTCTCAACATCAAAAGAGGCCAGATTTCAAAAACTGGTTGAACATTAAGAACTCAGCAATCGCAAAATCAACATAAAACTCCTCTGCCGCCTGCAGGCCATCCATCCCAGGTATGTTCGTCTAAGGATGAGCTGTCTTCCAACACTGTTGGCACACCAAGGGGCCTCTCTATCTAAGGCTCTGGAATTTGAAAGTTCACCATAACAAGGCAGACATACCAGAAACAACAGGCTGGCTTATAAAGCCCAGGGGTGGCCCTCCCCTCATTCCAAGAAGGTATAGCTCAGGTGGGTCATTTGGGTGGGGAGAAGTTCAATCACTTTATGTAGGAGGAAGGAAGAAGGCAGTGAATGACAAATAAGGAAGCTTAGTGGGAAGGTATGGATTATCTCAATGTTTGGGTCAGTGCAACACTACGGAAAGAAAAGGTGAGGGAAGTCTTCCCAGCGTGAGGATATTTTTGTCACCCCAGAACATTCTTCCATCAGTCCCTGATGCAGAGGCGGATGAAAGAAAATAGGAGACTGTTCCTTATTCCTTACCACCTATAACCCATACTTCTAAGAAGTAATTTTATTCGGATTTCCCACCAATCAGAAGTAAAACTACATTCGTTGCACTCCCCCGCATCACATTTACCCGCCCATTTCTAAGGAAACATCCTCAGTGAGGGAATGGGGCTCCGAGATAGGAAAAAAATACTGGCTCTTCTAGCTCCACCTCCAAAGCGGTGCTATGTTCTTTGACACGTCACTTATTATCCCATATTCATTATATTTCAAAACCCAACAGCCTTTATTTCTAGAAATTGCAGGATATAAGCTCCCAGAATATTCGTAAGATTTGTCTTGATTGTCAGAATTGTGTAAAAATCACGAAAGTAACAGCTGTCTCTTCTCATTTCACCTGCACTTGTTTGATTATTAAAATTAAATAACTTATCCTTCAATGTAATCTGCAACGATATAACATAAGGGTGGACGCAGTGAAGCAAAATTATATCACATGGGCACATACGACTTTTATTCGGTCCTAAGCTTTAGTATTCAGATACATAAAGGTGTTCTTCAAGCACTATATCAGAAAAATATTTAAAACAATAATTGCACACGAAGTTTAACCTTTCATTTGAAAATAACAGAGAAAGGGAACAGAAATAGATAGATAGCTTTACAGCAACAAATGGAAAAGGATGCAGCGTTCAAGATTTTTTTTTTCCATAACGGCCACAATAATGGGTTAAATCTAGCAAAACATGGTGAGAGATGAAGATAATGGATGTCACTACCATTACCAATCAGAAAATATGTCAATAAAGGCTAACTTTGAAAGATAATAGCAAAAAATAACACAGCCCCGCTGCAGAGCCATAAATCCAACAGCATAACTAAATTCTTAAATCCATATGAGGATTAAACAGGCAACACAAAGTAGCTTTAATTAAGACATATCTCCAAAACTTATACTTTCATTCATGGAGCTTAAATTCCAATACTTACGAAGATCAGAAATACATATGTATGTTTAACAGCAATATTACCTCTGAATAATCAACTGCAAAATCATCCTCAGTAGTTTCTCTCAGCTCACACAAAGGTTCCATATCATTGCAATCCTTAGATTCCCCCATATTTTTCAATGTAAGAAATTCATTGTCACTATCCAAGTTTTCCGGTGTGTTTTCATCTTTCTCTGTACCTTTTCTTAGGATAAATAGCGACTTCTCAAATTCCTTCTTCATTTTTAATAATGATTCCTTGAATTCTTTGAATTGGCATAGCCTCGCACAGCAATTGGAGCAAATAAACTGAGGGAAATCATCAGTTTTCGAAACCTGGAAACACAAAATGGAAGGGTCCAGTTAATAATTAATAAAATCAAATTACCAAACAATTTATTAAGTTCTGATTACTGACTAACACCAAAGGACCACTTACAAGACAATTTCCATGCACATACATACACATAATATGACTTAATATTGTTCCTTAGCTCATTCCAGATATATGCAAGCAAATATTAGCAAGATAACCTAAAAAACCAAAATAAGGTGTTTTTGTTACATTCCGCCAAGGCATAGATCAATAGTTGCCTTTGAGCATTTTCACAAGTAAAATTTAACATTTGATTGACCGATAAAATTTGGCACATCACCCTATAATGCTTTGTATCATTTCCTCCCCGTTATCCTTCATATATTTGTTTATTTCCATTCCAAATCACTTCTTTAAACATTTACAGTATAACCATTTGGGAACAGATTTTTATACATTCATGAAAATTAAATTTCATTTCTATGATTACTTTTATAGCTTTCGTCATACAAATAAAGTATTGTAGTATCTTTTAAAGTGAATCGCATAACTTGTGTATACATTGGTCGTTAATTATACCTTTTCAAAATTGGTTATTTTCATCACCTATGTAGTGAGAAAGCGGTTTATTCAATGTTTTTCCCTACCCTCACTCTCCAGTACCAAACGCTCATTTATTCAACATATGTATAACAATATATATTACATTGTTAAACTTAGTTCTTTGGTCAAGTGTACATTTATTTTTTAAGCAATAGCAAAATTTTGTGGTGTGCTCCAATTTGGGAACATGCTTGAAAACATTAAAAAATTTTTTTCGGTTTTTCTTTCATAATATCTCTCAATAGGGTAGTTTCCTTCATCAAAGAAACCGAAAGGCATTGATTGCAATTCGTTACCCACCATTAGTCTATTCATAACATACAAATTATTTCGTTTTAGAAATACCGGTTTAGTCGAATGGTAATGGTCCATTTTTATCCTCATTTGAAAAGGGCCAATTTGGCGCCCATGCGATGCCACTCCACGTGACGTCACAGGGACCTAGTTTCTATAGGAGAAGATAGGAGTTATACATCGTCTGAGATAGGGGTGGACGGGTCAAAATTTTAAGGTTCGGGTCGGGTCAGGTCGGGTATTTTTTTTGACCCTCGGGTCGGGTCGGGTCTCGGGTCGGGTCGTATCCAATAATTTGATCATAATTTTTTTCTTGAAGCAGAAATGTCAAAAAATATGTTTATGAAGGCCAATAAAAGGAAATAAAAATAAACAATCTATACCTAAATGGTAGATTAGTTTAAGTGTATTCACTCAAAACAGAAATGCAAATGCATATCTGAAACAGACTACTACAAAAATAACACAAATAAATACAATACTAAGTTGGATAATGAGGTCAAGGTAAAACAAACATCTTCCTGTATTTCCTGTAAATATATCCCAAAGTCAATTCTTCCAGTGCACTCAATTTCAGATAGGCTATTATTAAACTCAATGGCCCATATTACAAATGTTTAAAATCAATGACAAATATACACAAGAAATATTTTGTTTCCATAAATGTTTTACTCTTTCATTACAAAAGGTTAAAGAAACCAAAAACTCAGTCTTAAAAAAATAGAATGATAACTGATGAAAGCTAATAACAATTATCACTACCCATTAATATTTGCCTTATAATAATGACTTATGTCTAGTTATTTACTATTAATTACACAATCTATAAATTATTAGTTTTTTGCCAGAAGTGAAAAATATTAAACCTATTTTTTTACACTAATAATACAAAGGATGAAAGTAACATGAACAAATGAAGTAGTCCTTCGTGTAAATATAATCTGGAAATAAAAATTTGAGTTTTAACACTTCAAAAACAACAGCATTCCTGTCTTCTAAAAGTTTATTATACATCCAAACTTTTTAAATTTTGGTGTAAGAACACTAATGGTCACTAAGAAACATATCTAAACTTAGAATGGAAGGAGCTTAATATTTGTGTTGTTGCTAGTACTAATCTTTCATATTCAATACGTGATTTTTCGCTTGCCGTTGGATTTTTCAGCATGATTCAAATAAAAATGAATGCATGTACTGAGGTCAGTGAAAACTAATTTCATGTAATAGCATAGATATTGTGTCATTGTTGCTAACATATATTTCAACATGAAATATTTTCATACAACCGTTCTGTAAATGCACATTTTAATTATTTTATTTACTGTATATACTTAACCTCAACCCGTTTCGACGCCACACTCACATCATTCTAAGGACGTCTGGCAATAAAAATTGTAAAGCAAGGTCTTAACTATACAATTCTCTTGAGGGTGCGGGGACATGGGAAGGAGAACGTTCTAGAAGGGTTCAGGGTGCACTTGGGATTCGTTGGGAGAGTAAACTGGAAGAAATGGCAAAGAAAGTCGGATATTCAGGAATATTGTTCCTATTAGCTAAAAAAAAGTCTGTACCCCAATGTACACCGCATGGTTCCGATTGGTTTTATGGCCATAAATCTCTGTAAAGGCCAATCTTAACTGCCACACACACTACTCCACCCATTTCCGCTCTCTTCCCCGCACCGTAACCTTGCAAATATTCCTTGCTCTCTCCTTTCTCTTCCAGTTTGTTCACCCAGGGCACTCCAATTGCACTAAGAACCCCACAGAGCGTTCTCTCCATTAATTCGAAGAAATCCTTTCATTTACAACTGCAGCACATCAGGTTTCTTTCCAGACCTGTTAAAACGACTGGACTATGGCGTTAAAACCGGCCGAGACAATTAAAAACTGGAAGATTGATAAACGTGGGTTTATTTAAGTAATTTTAGCAGTGATCATGATTGGCTGATTGAAGTAATGGGTTAAATAATCTTCCAGTTAGTCGACGTGTCGACAGTAATTTGGTTTCGTTTTTTATGCTTTCCGTATGGAAAATTAAATACACCGAACCCTTCTGGAGTTTTGTAAACAAGGGGAGTGGAACGCGTTTGGGCAGGGGTAACATCAAGAGTTGTTATATGAACGGGTAGATGGAAGGAAAATACTCGTTCCGTATTCTAGACTTCGCAGATAGCCGCTTAAATAGGTAAAAATGGAAAGCATGGCTATTTTTATAAACTTATCCTCACATATATAATTTTAATGAACTTATAAGTTTTTATAAAAATAAAGCTGTTAATATTGATTCCACTCCAGCCAAAAACAATACTTTTAAATCAATGTTAAACATTTCTAAGATATCAGCTGCTGAGATAAAGTCGTAGTCGCATTGACAACAGCATTGGCATCTGCAACGGCCTTTTAAGAACAGGTCGGGAGTCTCCTTCATCTATGTCTCCGTAAACTAAAAGAATGATATAAATATCATCATTTACCTTCACAAACCTTAATGAGGTTAGTAGGGATGGGTCGAATAGTAGATTTCTCGAATTCGAATATCGAATTCGAATATCAAATCATTGCTCGAATATTCGAATACCTCGAATACTAAAAGATGAATGTGAAAATGTTTGACTAGGTCGCTTATGCAGCAGGAAACCCAAGATTTGGGCGAGTAATTGTGATTGCCTTTAAAGGATTCAAACAGGAATTTTGCTGATTAATGGAATATTTTAATTTTATATAAACAATAGGGTAGTTTCCTTCATTAAATAAAATGAAAGGCATTGATTGTGATTTGTTACCCACCATTGGTGTATTCATAATATACAAATTATTTGGTTCTAGAAATACCGGTTTAGACCAATGGCAATGGCCAATTTTATCCTCATTTGAAAAAGGCCAGATTGGCACCCATGTAATGCCACTCCAGTTGACATCACAGGGACCTATTTTCTACACGAGAGGATAGGAGTTTACATCGTCTAAGGTTACCAATGCATGCATGAGGCACAAAGATCAGGGAAACATGTCTTAATAATCACTTATTAAAACTGGCTGTGGTCGGAAAGTTTTCTTCGCTTGATAAGGTATTAATAATCCTTATTTTAGCCATGCGCTACCAGCTAGCTTGGTACTCGGCTACCTGCTAGCATCCTGCGTCGTGTTAGCGCTCAGAGCCTCGCCCCAAGGTCACCTAACTCGCGGCAGCGGGAAGCAGAACGACGTCACGCGGAGTTTTTCCCGGCATTCATACTTACCCGTCGCGTTTTCGCGCGCTTGAAAATTTTCACTTTTAATTTAATCGCGAAAAATAGATATCGTCTTATAAAAATCTAGAATCGTTAAATACGTACTCCAGGAGTATTAATATTTCGATTGAGGCTATAAAAAATAATAGGAGAGCACCGCATTTGAGCATTACGCCAAAATGCTAAGCCTCCGTCGTATTTCTTCGTCTTTCCGGCATTTATTTTCCTGCGTAAAATGCTTAAATAAAGTCAGAAATATGTCGTGTTTGGTCTTATTCTTTTTTAAATTACGCGCTTATTACTAATATTTCAATCCAATAAAAGCGTAATATCAATAGCCGAAAGTCATTGTTAGACAACTTTTGGGCTAGTAGATGACTCATGCAGCAGTTGACCTCCAGAAATGGGGAACTTCGAAGCAGGTAAGCAGAAAAAGGCCAGTGGGTGAGTAGAGGGGGGGCGTGAGACACGTTTTTATTGTTCTCGTGTAACTTGATATTTTTTTCGAAGCTAAGGTCTTCGTAATAAGATCCCTGCGTGAGCTGGGACCTTTTGTTTGATTTCGGAGAAGAGGAAATCGTCGGAGGGGGTGGGGCGAACGCTGAATGGAGGGGGAAAGCAGATCGTGGGAAATGCGCCAATGTCACTATCCCACGGCACTGATGAGTTCCTCCCTATGGTAGTTTCATCTCCTGGGGAAGAAGGGTGAAACGCGATTCTATTTTTTTACGGTGACTTGCAATTTTTTTCGAAGCTGAGGTCTTCGTAATACGATCCCTGGGCAAGCAGGGACCTTTTGTTTGATTTCGGAGAAGAGGAAATCGTCGGAGGGGGTGGGGCGAACGCTGAATTGAGGTGGATAGCGGATCGTGGGAAATGCGCCAATGTCACTATCCCACGGCACTGAGCTTCTCCTGATGGGGGACACCTGGGATTTTCGGATTTTTTTCACCCGATCAATTTCGGTTCCCCACGTTGAACTCTATTCACCGCTCTAACCCGCGAATTTGATGTAGTTCGTCAGCTTGCCTAAAACGGCGCTGCATGCACTAAACGACTAGAATTCTCCTCATTTTTTCGAGTCAACTACCAACGACGTGCGAGCGACAGTGTATGACGCGAAATTAAAAGTACATATTCGAGGTATTCGAGACGGCATCTTTGGCATAAATATTCCAGATCTCGAATATCGAATACTTTCTAGTATTCGAGGTATTCGAGTATGTATTCGCGGATACTATTCGCACATCTCTAGAGGTTAGGCTTTAAAAACTTTTCAGCCTAACCTGGTGCCTAGCCGAGAAGTTTTATTCGTTACCGCAGGTGCTAAAATGGATAAGAAATGGAATATATGCCGTATCCCATTTGTCAACTTATTATCGATCGGAAAGAAATAATATTTCAGCCCAATAACGCATATATAATGTTCAGCTGAAAATATGGAAGTCAATACCAATCACCCGTGAATATTTCTTTATAGTCCCTACTATTTCATAGTTCAGTGACGGAGTCAGACTGAAACGTAATTGGGCCGGCAGTCGTCACGACTGCCTGTCGCCACTCCTCGCTACTGCGTAGATATTAGAAACTACTTTCTGCCTTTAGCGCCCTTAATTGATGCTAGCCTTCTAATGTCAGCTAGTTCTGATTATTGCATTCTAATATAAAATAATGTCTAACTTTAACGTTACTTAGGTTTTCTTAAGATCGCCATTTACATAGAAAATATTCGCTGGCTTGTATTTTACGACTTTTTACGCCATAAAATGTATGAAATATGTTATATTTTGAGAGCGCTGTCACAAATGATGGCCATAATCAATTTAAAATGTTGCTGGGGACAATAGAAGTTATAAAAAAGAAAAGTGAAATATTTTTCGCGATGGATAAAATTCTCGCGATTTTCGACCCGACCCGATTTTGACCCGAGATTTGAAACGGCCCGACCCGAAGGTCGGGTCAGGACGATGACCCGACCCGACCCGAAAATTTCGGGGCCCCGTCGACCCCTAGTCTGAGATTACCAATGCATGCATGAGGCACAGAGCTCAGGGAAACATGTCTTAATAATCACCTATTAAAACTGCCTATGGTAGGAAAGTTTTCTTCGTTTGATAAGGTATTAATAAACCTTTTTTAAGCCAAGCGCTACCAGCCAGCAAGGCACTAAGCTACCCTCTAGCAGCCTGCATCGTATCAGCGCTCAGAGGCTCGATCAAGGTCACCTCACAAGACGGGAGGGGGAACCAGAAATACGTCACACGGAGAGATTTCCTTACCCGTCGCGTTTTCGCGCGCTTGAAAATTTTCACTTTTCAATTAATCGCGAAAAATAGATGTTGTCATTTAAAAATCTAAAAGCGTGAAATACGTACTCCAGGAGTAATAATCTTCCGATATAGGCAATAAAAAAATAATAGGAAACCACCCTATTAGTTGTAAAATAAATAGGATATGCAAAAAATAATAAAAATCAGTCAGTAAGTCAGTTCAGCCTTTAAAGGGTAAATATCTCTTTCATCTTCTCCCTCAGAACATCTCACCACACACACCATTTTCCTCCATTCCAGCATCTCCATTTCATGCCCCTCTCCTGGCAGTAGGACGAGACCACATCCAAAGACTTAATAATAATAATGCTTTATTTGCCATGATAGATCAGATACACAGAAAAACATAACCGATATATGGCACGTCAAAAAGACAACATGTTACGACTACTAACAAACATCAGTAACCTTAATTGAAAAGCTGCACCCCACTTCATCCCTTTCTAGCAGACGTGACTCTCTAAATAAATTTATATCCAACCAAAACAACTTTCTTTCTCTAGAGATAACATTGTGACATATCCTCTCCACTAAATCAATCTCATCTTCCACCATGATAATGTATAAGATGCAAAAACTTTCCCATTATTCCTCACATTACCTAATAGAACTTGAAACAGTGGAAGCCCAGTATAGCGAGTGTGGCATATTGCAAGAATCTCATTATAGCGTGTGATAGTATTTGCAACACCAAACGGCCTATGTTTTACATTTAAAAGAAATTGCATACAGTGAAGCCAAAAAGTTCCTTTCAAGGGATGCACTCTATATTATGACAGACATCTCTTGAGGGCGTTGAACAGCTGAGCAAACATTAACTAGAGTGGAAGCTCATTAGAATTTGGCATATAGCGAGAGTTCCATTATAAATAGTTATTGGCAATGAACGGTCAAAAGGGCTATGACTAACTGTAAAAATAAGGACAGACCGAATCTGAGAAGTCTCCGCCATTCTACTCAGTATAATGAAGCATATCTCTTTGGAGAAGTGCATAAGTTTTAATCTAAATAGTCACTCATTTTACCGGTTAAGGTGGAAAGAATAATTCAGAAAAGAAGCGCATGAGGCTCAGCCATTACATGTCTAAGCATCATGGATACAATGCAATAACTGTGCAGATTTAATTGCTATGCTACAATGAATTTCCAGCTTGCGGGCACAGAATCTATGAAGAATCCATAACATTAAAGCAAACGTAGCTTCATGGGGGAGAAGACTCAGTCTGCATGCTGGGCTACCTGTCGCGGATTGGGAGCAGTGTTCCGAGCTCACCAAGAGAGAGTGCTAGAGCTTAATCTTAAATACTCCCAAATGCTGCGGATGATCCGATTGTGCCATGTGCTCTTGGGACCTCGCCTGGCTACCACGACTACGAGTTTGGCACAGCATCTGGAGCATGATTTTGGTCGTTGCTCAGCGATTAGATGCTCTCACCCATTCTGGACGATCCATGATCGCATAGCTGCACATCGTATGCAGCCCTGGATGCAAGGTTTTACGGAAACCAGGCCAATACAGGGTTCCCACTCTACCTAAATTATAAAATTCAGTTTTTTCAGGTTTTCACGGTCCAAATGTTGTCAAATTTATGGTCTGTAGACAAGGCATTTTAGACATAAATATTGATCACGTAACAATCATCGGCCGCACATCAACTACAAATTTAACAAACGCAACAGACACCGTGAATGTAAAACCAGCAATGAAAGTGCTATCTCTTATGACATCACCTATCGTTCGCAAAATGTAGGGCCTGGTTGTGAGTGGAGAAATGGAAGGAGCAGGGTGGCAGGGAAGTGAAGAAGTGTCCGATTTTTTGCCAGGGTTAATGAACAATTTACCCATTACCGGTCCTCCAATCACAGGCTTAAGGTCAATGTGTCGCCATGGCTCACAGACCAATAACTGATCTTCGAATACACGTGTGTAGATAAATGCGTGGACAGTGTCTGCACGTGATTTGGCCTTGAAACATGATCCAAATATCGATTTTTCTTTTCATCTGATAATAGAAGTTCTACAATCTAGTTTGATAGATTTTTAAGGTTTTATGACGAAATTCACGGCTATTTACAGGTATTTTCACGGTAGACTAAATTCATGGCTTATTCACAGTTTAAAGGTGTTTACTGTTGAGTGGGAACCCTGCAATAATAGCTATGAGATATTTTATTAGCAAAATTATGTACAAATACACAAGAACGCAAATGCAGATTTTAATACTATGTGGAATAACACCGGTATGAAATAAAAGCTGTACGTAAAAGTTAATATGGGAATAGAGGAGCTTCATCTTCCCTTTCAGATATAACAAGCGCCGAATTGAGTAGGTAATAATATTAATAATAATAATAATTTAATAAGTTTTCCAAGATTTTGAGCACTTGCTAAACCGAGCTTATGCTGTACTACTTTCATTTAAAATAGGGAAAAGGAAGGAGGATAAAGGAAAGTTGAATGCAGTCCTCCGCTCTTCAAACTAAAATGATGATAGCACATTAAGAAGAAGCACTCACGCATATATCAGCACACTCATATCACTAGCATTTTCACATAAGGTTCAAGGACTAGCAGTGCCACCTAGTTGAAAAAAAAACAGCACCAAGTCTCTACAAGAGAGCTTTTATAAGGAAGTTATGCTGCACCAATATGAAAATATGTATTTATTTTTCAAGCAATCATACATTTGACAGAAGAATAGTTAATTATACATCTGATGGTGTCAGATCCTATTATGTATAGCCATTTGGAATAGGGTATGAAATTGCACATCTTCAAGATTCTCAAGTAATAGGCAATCATTGTAGAATTAGAGCAGGGCTATTTTGTCATCTTGCATTCATGCATTTTGATTACTTCATGAATGGATTGCCCATTGGTGGATTTGCCCAGTTGCAGTTTGTGACATACACATTCTTACGCTCGTCCTATTCTGCAATTGTGTGCCTATTGCAAAAGGGGCTTCTCTTCTATACTTATGTACTTTCTATAGTAAATAAATATACTTCTAACACTCATACATATATTCTGATAGCTCTCCAACTTGAATTCTAAAAAATTTCCTGCTACAGTGACTTTTCAGTTTTCCTATCACATTAAGTGTCTTCATGAGCTCACTCTTCAGCACGATGATTTTTTTAATCAATGCAGTCCCAAGAAACTTTCCAGAATTTGCACTGATGAAGTAGATGAATTCCAAAATAAACTTTTTTTATTTTGAATATTTATAACTTATATACTATTATATATATATTTATAATATTATTATTATATATATTTATAATATATATAATAATAATACTTATATCGACCAAGCATCTGAATCTAACAGAAATTATTAGACAAAAATAAAAAAAGAATACATACACAAATCTTGGGATCACATAATTTTTTTAAGGATTTTCTACTCGGGTTGGAACTGCTCCTTATTCTCACCAGAAAGCACAAGTTTTACAACGGAAATTAGAGTATGTGAATACATAGTATGACAATAGGGTAGTTTCCTTCATCAAAGAAAACGAAAGGCATTGATTGCGATTCATTACCCACCATTAGTGTATTCATAATATACAAATTATTTGGTTTTAGAAATCCCAGTTAGGGCGAATGGCAAGGGTAAATTTTATCCTCATTTGAAAAAGGCCAGATTGGCGCCCATGTGATGCCACTCAACGTGACGTCACAGGGACCTAGTTTCTATACGAGTAGATAGGAGTTTTACATCGTCGGAGGTTACCAATGCATGCATTAGGCACAGAGCTCAGGGAAACATGTCTTAATAATCACTTATTAAAACTGGCTAAGGTTGGAAAGTTTTCCTCGTTTGATAAGGTATTAATAATCCTTATTTAAGCCAAGTGCTACCAGCTAGCATGGTACTCTGCTACCTGCTAGCATCCTGAGTCGTATCAGCGCTCAGAGCCTCGCCCCAAGGTCACCTCACTTGCAGCAGTGGGAACCAGAACGACGTCACACGGGAGTTTTCCCGGCATTCATACTTACCCATTGCGTTTTCGTGCGCTTGAAAATTTTCACTTTTCATTTGATCGCGAAAAATAGATATCATCATTTAAAAATCTAAAAGCGTGAAATACATACTCCAGGAGTAATAATCTTTCGATTTAGGCAATAAAAAAATAAAAGGAAACCACCCTATTGCAACCTATCAACAGAATACATAGCATAAATAATACTCACCGTAAACTGGAGCAAATCCTCAATTGCATCACTGATCAGAAACCCACACTCCTGCTTATCCTCAAATATGTTAACCAGATGGTCATCGCTGGAAAAACAAAGCCGACACAATGTGTATCTGTAATAATCATTTAACAGGGATATAGTCCCTGAACTCATCACAGGTTTTGGCAAAGAGGTCTCAGTTTCTCTGCTACTTGATAGGCCTAGAGCAGAGGGTGGAGCATCAGAAGACACAGAATGTTCACCTTCATTCACATTAGAATTCTGATCATTAGAGTCACTAAAATGATCCTCTACATCACTGACAACAGGTAAAACCTCAACATTTTCAGTGCCTACAGGAGGAACAGTTACATCAACTACCACACAATCATCAAGTTCACAGGCATCGGACTTAGGTAAAAAAAGGGAAGGAACTGTATTCCGATTGAGTCTATTCATGAGAGAGTTGGTATATTGATGCCTTGCAAAGTGTTTTCTACACACAGCATATACATCATGTAGTTTTTCTACAGGAACAGTAGAGAGTTTAGGGTTTTTACACGCCTCCCTCCATTTCTCAGCTCTGACGAATAGCAATCAGCACATGAAAAGAAGGAAAATTAAGTTTTCAAATTAATTTCTTACCTTAACCACAATTGAAAAGTATGGGTAATTTGTTACAAGATTCCACCAACAATTTTTCTACCGACATTCAAAATCAAAGTTTACCAGAAACTAATAGAAAGGTACAAATATACTCAAATTTCCTAAGTCAAGTAATCCTTTGCAAGTGCTTAATATATTTACCCACTTAAGGCTCATGCATGTAAATAATAGGGTTTTGACCTCGGCTTATATCTTGATGATCACAAAATTTGGTAAAATTCACAGATGCTTCATTAAACACAATAAACAGCAAATGGAACTGGAGAGTAAAGCTCAAGGGTTTTCAACTCGTGGCCAGCCAGCTAATTTCCTGCTGCCACCAGAGGCCAGAAAAATATTGTATCATGACACACAATATAAAATATATATCAACACACTTGTCAAAAATAAATAGGTAATGTCAAAAATTGCATTGATTGATAGATCTTTATAACCAATAAAGATTATTACACCTTGAAATTATACATTTTTCTTAATTGAAAAGGTTTTAGGTAACCTAGCTACAATAGGGAACTTGCATATATTTCAGATATAATCAATAGCCCCAAAATTATATAAAAACATATGTTTGCATACCTCGGTGAAAGTTTTTTTATTATTTTATGACGTGGTTTGCGATATTTAATGCATCAAAGTTCACGAGAATTTTCAAATGCAAGTGAGAAGCGAAAACGCCCGATGATTGGCTGGTAGGAAAGTGACGTCATAGTTCAGTACGAGGCACGGCGGCACGGCCATAGTATAGGTTGCATACTTGAATACATGCGACGGCGTGGTTATGATTCATTTATTGAAGTGCAGACTTATCTGAGTTGTTCATTGTGACTTCAGGGCTATTATTTGATCTATTTCTCCTCCATTGAAAGCGATAGATTGCGTAAAGATGAAGGCATATGGTTATTCTTAGGCTGATCCTAGCAAGCTTCCTGTTACTGATTCCATCATGATAACAGGGTATTTTAGTGAAACTGTAGACTTCGTCGGCTCGGAAAGTCGATGCCGAGAAATAGAAAGGTAGCTGATGTGCATCTGTAATGTTTTATAGTTCATAACAAAGTGAGACTTGCGTATAATATTGGCGAAAGCGTATACTCATGTGAAATGTGTATTCTTTTGGCAGTCCGGTAGAGTCTTATGATGAACTTATTTCCACCTCGAAGCTGTCGATGATACTTTCAACTTAAAAATACCTTGCCTGGAGGGCGACAGGAAGCTCTGAGGAAGCCAGACTATTAATGTTTCAATTTAGTAGCGATAATATAGACGAACTTCCAACACAATCTACCATCTTGTGACTAAAAACCCCGAAGCCACTTCCTATTCTGCAGAAAGAATCCGTCAATCGCACTTCGATCAATATAATAAACACAACGTCTTCAGGTGTTAATAAGTTACTTTTGAAATGAAATACTTCCTAAATTAGCATTAAAATGTGCATGTTTTCCAAACAGAGTCTTTAATACATTTTGGGAGCTTTTCTCAGGATATATCTGAAACCTTCTCTTAAGGCGAGCTTATCGTCATTGCGATCGGTTGTCACTTAAAAATTCCGTATCGGAAATCCTAGAGGGATGACTTTCGACGATGACCGTGATCACCTGCACTCGAGTGATAGTAAGATCTTACTATCACTGGAACCCGTGGTGAAAATATCATCCCAATCCAATTTCTATTTGGTTTTAACTGGGGAAAGAGCAACATAGAACTGCACATTCTTTGGGCAACTTTGGGTTTGACTTTCCCTCAAACACTCCATTTCCCCTGTGGTGCACATCAGTCCTATCTTTATACGATGGCCTGACAACCTTTAATTGGATCCTTGGTTTATCCTGACAACTAACTAAATGGAAATTGCTGATCCACACATGTCCATTCTTATCTCCATACTTTCCAAATCAAAGGCCGCGGAACATTCCTCTTGTGACTCAACTTTTTTTTGAAAAGCAAGCAACGGCGCAGAATAAAATCAAAGAATGCTGCGATTCATTTTTTGTGACCACCTCTGGATTCCATCCTTTTTCCATCTACAACTTCCTTTATCTTTCGGGGTAAACTATGGGACAAGATAATGTTTAAATATTTTCATTAATTTATAACAAAATATAAGTTTTAAAAATACCCAAAAGCCATTTTATTAATCCGCACTGATGAGTGTAAATTAATGTAGAAGATGAATGCTGTAGACGTAGTAGTTTTCCTTAGGTTGAGTTGCAAATTTCATGAAGTTGACAAAACGGCTAATTTTTCGGTGCGCGGAGTCATTTATTGCACTGACCGTGTCTACATTTTTCAATTTTTTGTAATAAAATAAATCAGAATTTATGGTAAAATTTCCTTTAAAATGACGTATAGTTCATTATTATAGCATGCAGTGAAGCCAGGATATAAATTTGCAAAGTACAGCGGCACATCATTTTGACGCCGACAGTAGAAGAAAACGCTGTCTTCTTGGCTGGCACTCGAATGCATGAGGATCAACGTTGCTCTATATTTTCATATTTCCTCCCTTGTTTTTAAACATCATGGAATTTTCTATGTCCTTCCGTAACTGAAATTGAACAAAATGCCTTAATAATTTGAGTCCATCGTACGATCGTAACCATCGAGAAACACCTATCTCGATTTTTGTTTTGAAGTTGAGTTTTTATTCTACGGCGGCCGAATTATCGAAAAATCTCAGTTTCAAGTTATTCAGTCAATGAAATATGGAAATATTATTTATATTAAAGTTATCTTCGCTCACATAGCACACGGGTTTATCATTCCGTTTATTATACTCCTATTTTTCCGTAACGCTCATCCCGACAGACGGCATGCATCGAGGCTTTTCTTCTAATTTCCTCCGTGGGAATGCAGGCGATAATTTTTTCTGGGGTGTTATTGCACAGAGGAACAATGCACCACTTGTAATTTTTCCTTATTTCACCCACGTGTTCCTTTAAACGCAACGTGGCTCTTCCAAACCTGCAGATACTGGGCTTGGATCTTGGACTCGTACTGAACTATGACGTCACAGCCAAAGATTAGTGGGGGCGGTATTTTTTAGCCCGCGAAACTCGGGCGACTTTTGGGAGTCATTTTCTAGGGTATAAATTGAATTTTAAGCGGAAAAAAGTATATTGCGGTACTAAGTGTTTACTGTAGTATATCAGCATACTGTTTATAAAAAGTATGCAATTTCCCTATTAGAGACATCAACCATAACTTTGTAACAAGAGTACATTTTTGGAGGTCACCACACCCATTGCTTCCATACCGTACGGGGACACAGGTGGGCATGTGGGGCCGTCTGGAAATCTATGAGGAATGCCTGTTCCACATTTATAGATTCATTACTCATCAAGTTCCATTTAAAATACACACAATGTGATTTCTCTGTAAAACCCAAGCAATAGAAGCCTTTGGGGTAAAAATGAATTCTTCTTATCCTGAATGAAATGTAAAAGGTGAACTTTATAATTCCCTGGTGGAACAAAGGGGAGAAGATACATACCACCTGGTTACATTTACGAGTCATAGTAGTCATTCATTTGCTTCGAAGTTAAGCATATGTAAAACTTGACTAAGGAGGATTTCAAAAGTATCTTATTGGAAAGATTGAAGTCCAGTTATTAACTAGAAGTAAAAGTGTTATTATAATGAATTGCTTTACAGCTAAAAATAAAGACAGGGTAAACTATACCTGAGTTTACCGAACTAGACTTAGAGAAATACCGTATATGTCTGAATATAGTTCCCCCTTTTTTTCCAAAAATGCCCATGGTAAAAGTAAAGGAGGGGACTATATTCATATGCATTTTTTTAACTTTTCCTGAAACTGAAGCCTCAAAAGTAGGGGGGGGGACTATATTCAGAGGGGGACTGTATTCAGGGGAATACGGTAACAATCAACCCAGGCATTATCCAAGTATGGCAAGAACTGGCAGACAAAAATGCTCAAAATTCTATGTTGCCAGGACTGTGCAGTTGGTGATGAGATGGCAACTTGTTGACTATGTACAGATGGGATGTATAGAGAGTATGCACAGGAGGTGGTCAAGTCCTGAACAAAAAAAATTACCTCTTGGCCCTGGACAGAGGGCATCACTCTTTCAAGCTCTCTGCTCGGGGCCTTGATTTTATAATGCTGCACCCTTATCCCGCATCTTAGGAGGAATCGCTCATACAGGCCTCATTCTGGACAACGTCTTTGCAATGAAAGGAGGTTGGAGGGTCAGAAAATCACTCATTGTGAGGGTAAATGCTCAAATATTTTCTAAGTGAAAAGGACTTGGCGAAAAAGGCTTTAGAGAAATTTTGGAAAGCCAAGCACTTTCTCATGCAGACTGACTCTCTTCATTTTCTGAATTACATAATTTGCAACAAATTAAATAAATAAGAGATTTAAGATAGTGACTCGCAGAAACCTACACATAAGAGTATCATTTCATTAAAGAAGAATTGATAAGGATATGTATTTAAGATGAAAACAAGGTGGGAAGAAAAATTATGATCTTTCCAAAAAGGCAAACTACAAATATCATGAGATCCAGATTTCACCACATAATTTGAATGAACTAAATGTGAGGGCAAATGTATCACAACATCAACTGAATTTGTGCTTCAATGACAAATGATTGTATAAAAACTAATAATAATGATTTTATTTCTGTTGGTTAGCAAGTGACATAGAAATCGTAAAAGGGAGAAAAACAAAAGTGATACATAAAGAATATGATACATAATAACAAACAGCATTGGTTAAATAGCAGAAAATTAAAAAACAAACGAAACAGGTCTCAGTAAAAAACAAATACAGTAGAACCCCGTATTTGCGTTATCGGAATTTACGTTTTCCCGCAAATTGCAAGTTTTTTTCTGGGTCCCGTCATATTTCCAATCTCTCCAATGTAAATAGAACCCTGTATTTACGCCGTGTTTTTTTCGTTTTCCCGCCATGTGCATCACGACGCGCCGGCTAAAAAACATTATTTGCCTACTAAAACAATAAATCGTGCATATCAGCCCTTAAAAACTATCTTTTGGCTTCCTTTCGCGCATTAGTATTTTAAAATCCAAGAGAAAGAGACGCAATGAGAACTATTTTCGAGAAGAATTTGAATGTGGCGGGATAGAACGCCACTAACGTCGGAAAGTTGAACTACGTCATCTCGTTTTCTGTCAGCGGCGGAAAGATTCACGATATGAAAGTAGGTGTTCTGAGCCATCGAGCTATGTAATAATTATAATGCAAGAACTCCTGAAACAATGTTGACAATAATCATGTAGCCTATATTTTGATACGAGAGTTTGAAAGGAAACCAGACGTGCTGAAACGTGATAAATGCCGGAAATATAAAACTTGACCGGCAACTGGGATAATTTGCGCTGACTTCATTCAACAGTTGCGTAGCGTAGATGGGTTAATTAAATACTTTTAAAAAAACTTATTTAAACTTGAATTATTCCATTTACATAGCAGCGTATCGCAAACAACTGTAACTTTCAAAAATTATGAAGCCGCACAACAGTTTGTACTACGCACTTGATCGCCGAGGAGTAGTTCAGATACTCGTGTGTTGGCGAGTTATCCTCAATTAGTACGGGAAATAGAAATTATCGTGCTTGAAAATGGAAATTCGAGGTGAAAAACGGACATTTTTAACTGACGAGAAAATGAAAATTTTAGAGCTAGTTGATTCCCACACCGGAACCCGCATCGATTCAAATGCTGGCGAAGCAACTCGAATGTTGGGACTGGCAATCCGATCGGATTCCCAGTCTCAACATTCAATACCGTAGTGAAAAATCGCGATGCCATTGTAAAATATGCAAACCAGTGCGGACATTTATCAAAAAAGAGAATATATGTGAAGAATTCCAGGTAAGAAGAAATAGAACGATTGCTAAAAGAGTAGTTTTTAGGTGTAAGATCATCAAATGTTCCTGCAAATGGTGTCATATAAAGGCCTGTTTACATAGTGCATTAACCCGTACAAGTTAATGTCTAAATTATGAACACGAAAATGCACCGTGTATTCACCCAACTTGTGCGTATGCATGAACAGAAAATAGAACCTGTTCAAATTTGGTTCATGCATTCATAGTTGGATTTAGGGGCGGGGGATGTGCCCCACCCAGATGCTTAAAAAATAGACAAAATTTGAATACGGTTATCACAGGAGGATCTATGGGGGGGCATGTGCCCCCCCAGACACTTAAAAAATATGCAAGATTTTTAATACGGTCCAGTTATCATTGCATTCGTTTTGTATAATGTGGTATCATTGTGCCCCCCTTTAGAACAAAATCCTGGATATGGCCATGCTTGTGCCCCCTAGAAAGAAATCCTGGATCCGTCCCTGATGGTCATCATTACGTTCGCTTTATTTTGTGTATTACTCAAGGAGGCTCAATCATTTAATTCAATAAGAATAACTTTGATACAAAAATAAAGAGAATTTAGTAAAGTCATTGTTACATCTTGTTTTTAATCTCAATTAAGACAAGATATTTTGCCTGTCAGGCCCTCTGTGCCCCTCCCAGAAAGAAAAATCCTGGATCTGCCCCTGCCTACATTCGTACATTTCCTGTCCCGTTCCGGTCCACAAAAATTATTCATGCAAGCAGACATTAATGTATCGTGTAAACAGGCCCAAAGGCCCTTGAGAAAAAGTATTTCCCCAGAAGATTGGGAATCGAAGATTCCACGGTATCCATAATGGTTGGTTGGATAGATTCAAAAATAGGTACAGTCTTGTATACAAGATGGTGAGTGGTGAAAGCAAAGATGTTAACATAGAGACAGCCACTCAGTGGAAAGAATCTGAATATATTAGACTTCTGGAAGGTTACAGCCCAAGAGATGTTTTTAATGCAGACAAAACAGGATTTTTAAATTTTTGTTGCCAGCTGTGCTTCAGAGGGAAGCAATTTTATGGAATAATGCTTAGTGAACAATTAAAAAATTAACATTTCCAAAGCCAGTATGTGAATAAAAGTGAAAATTCTCTATTTCCCACTATTTGCATTTTCCCGCAATTTACACTTTTTTTCTTGGGTCCCTAGAAAAGTGTAAATAAGGGGTTTTACTGTATGTACAATAAGTTCAAGTATGACCACAGTCACACTTAGATACCATGAATTCAGAAAAACAATAATATGCTTTTTGAAGGAGTAAATTCTTTACACGGTTTTTGAACAGTGGCAGAGAGGTGAGTAATTTAATATCAGATGGTAATTTTTTATAGATTATTGAGGCTGAATGATGAGGACTGTGTAGAGAAAGGGAAGTAGAGGCTTGGGATAGGTGGATGTCAGTACTATTTTGTGTGTGGTCAGGGTGCACATCATGGTGAGAGGAGAATATGTGGGGGTTTTGCTTGAAAAATAAGGAACAATAAAGTATAAAAAGGGTGGGAAGTGTGAGGATGGTATGGTTCTTGAATAAAGGTCTGCCAGGGGTACAAAGAGGGTTGCAAAGAATTGCCTTAATGGCCTGTTTTTGAAGGGAAAACATCTTTTGAGAAAGGTTGTCCTTTCCCCAGAATAAAGTGCTGTTTGAGATGTGAGATTGGATTTTTGAGTGAAATAGGAGTCTCAGGGTGTCCAGAGTGACAATTGGGGCTAGTTTTCTAATTAGGAAGATTCCAAGAGTGATTTTTTTCATGGTGCTCTGTATGTGGTCTGACCAGTCCAGGTTTTCATTGATTACTAAACCAAGAAACTTGACAGAATGAGATCTGATGCGGATGCTATCATTTAAACAAAGTAAGAAGCTGGACGTGGGTGGGTACCTTTTGTGGTGGAACTGCAGGTGAAGAGATTTATGGGAGTTTATGGTGAGTTCATTTGTTTGGCACCGATTGTTCATATCTGAGATTGAGGTTCGGGAAATAACCCCAAGTTCAGCTGAATTTTTTTACTGTAAAAGACAGGAGGTATCATCAGCATAGAGAAGTACCTTACCAACTGAAATTGAATGTGGGAGGTCATTTATTAAGTTATAAAAAGCAGGAGTCCAAGTATTGAGCCTAGGGGGACACTTTGGCATACTTGAAATGGTTTAGATATATTTTTGTTAGAGCCAGTGTCTCATTGGTAGCAATATTTTACTTGCTGCTGCCGGTTGGAGAGGAAAGATTTTCTTCAAAGCAGAGCATTGCCATTAATCCCTAGCCTAGAGAGTTTGGAGAATAGTATCTTATGATTGATACTATCGAAGGCCTTACTAATATCATAGAAGATGCCTAGTGTACCATTTCTACTATCAAGGGCCTTATGGATATGGCCAAGTAGCGGAAATGTGGCAGTGGTGGTGGATTTCCCCACTGGGTCATTCCATGTCAGTTCACCCAGGCATGGCACCCACCGACTCGGATTTTAATGAAATTTTTATCACTAGCTACTATCACCTATCTAATGACCCATGTAAAATATTTCCTCTCTCACTCTCATAGTTTGCAAGATATGAGGAGTCAAAGTTTGAGATGTTTGCTCAGCAGCTCGATTCTGTAAATGTCATACCTGTGCTTCGCGTGGTTCGAACCACAGCGGAGTTCTCACGCCTCTCACCGTGAAAGACGTTCAAGCGATCCTGTAAGCCTGTGTCGTGAGATGTTTGACGGATTGCGAACGATCACTTAAGTTTCTTATGTTGGTAGCTGTGCGGACGCGAGGAACGAATCAGAATCTCCGATACAAACTTACTTCAGCGGCCAACTGCAACTTCAGTTACCATAGAGAAACATATACAATGCCGTGGAATATTCACTCCCAAAGTAAATAATACTTCTTTACTCAATTTTGTGTGAGGTCTTTTCTTTTAAAAGTACCTATTAATGATAAGTTACGGTTGCTTAATTAGTTTGTAGCTATAAACTGTATATTACCTCTTTTATATGTTGTCAAGTGCTGCGTATCGAAGTCAGTTATCACGTAGCGGGCTCGTAATTGCACAATTAGCTCTTATTTCCTCATAGTATGGAGCTAATGCTTACGCGGAATGATAACAAGTGTTATTTTATTATTTAATAATGGTTCATTCTCGTATGCGTTTGAGCTCTCATCATTTCAGTATATAATTTTAAATGCGCTGTGGTGCGTATACATATATGTGTCTGATTGTGCAAGCACATGCCACTATTCACGATTTATACTGATGAAAATGTTTATGGCGCGAATACGAGTAGATTATTAACAGTTTCTGCTAGAGGGCGAGATGTTTACATGTCTTAGTATTTCTATTGTGTCAACAGAAAAACGAATCATGTTGGTCGTGTTACTGAACGGCAGCAATAATGCATGGAAGAGATGGAATAGATGATCAATGTTTATCTTAACGTACTAAAGTATGCCCCGGCAAGCCATCTAAACGTCTACGAATTAATCGTGGTGTGAACTCAGTGATCCATCGCCAATCTCACGTCTCGCAGGGATTGTTGATATCGCGTATCTGCCGCCGAAGTATGTGCATCTATTGCCTCCGTCGACATTGATGCTCATGCAAAAGTAGCGGAGGTATGTAAAGAGCCTCCATTCTCGTTAATAAAAACAAATCGAAGGCTTGAACTTACGAAACAAATATTAAATAAATCTGTTAACATTCAGTACCGCACAATACTTTTACCATTGGTTCTACTCCAAATTATTATGAACATTAAGTTGTGAGTATTTTACTTGTACATTCTAGAAGATGCACAAATATAAGATAATTGTCAAACCCTCAGCGCAAGGTTTAACTTCCCACCAACTTCAATCGCAATGAAGGCCAATCAATTTAAATAGGACGCGAATGTAAATTTAACTTTACGCATTTCTTTTATTTGTTTTTAATACATATTACTTATGGGAAGTGACAATATGAAATAGCCACCATCGTAATTAATGAATAATGTGCTATTAATTATCAATCACAGCGTAAATTCATAATGAAAAATTAGAGCGCATTGCCGCAACGAAGCTACCACGGGCCCTCTTGGGCGTGAATACTTTCACGGACGCGGCTGTGAGAGTGACGTCACTAAAAAGTTTCAGAATCGCTCCAGCGTCAAAGCCGTGAATACATTGACGAAATCCGCTTGTGACGGCCATATCACATTTACAGAATCGAGCTGCAGAAGTGGCGCTAGTGGGAGTCAAATTCCAGAGTGCAGGGCACAGCGTAAAAATTCATAACTCAGAAACCACATAATATATTTGAATGAAATTTTGACCCCTTGTCTATCCAAGTGCATAGCTTCCATAGTAATGTC
The DNA here is from genome assembly GCF_921293095.1 of Ischnura elegans. NCBI lineage: Eukaryota > Metazoa > Arthropoda > Insecta > Odonata > Coenagrionidae > Ischnura > Ischnura elegans. The sequence continues at coordinate 111,094,509 of NC_060246.1, read as the reverse complement.
TTTTATTCCCCTTGCATTGTTATGTTAGCCAAAATGATGTCAACAGTTGTTAATTAACCGATTTTTTTAGCTCAATAACATTACTTCATATTTTCAGAATTATCACCAAAAGGCAGAGCAGTTAACTCATCCAATTTTTTTTTAAATTGAAGGTTAATATGTGTTCCAATATACTGTGAAATAAAAATGGTGGTGTTTTGACTGCCACTATGAGTATTTCAGGTTTTACTTTTTTTTCTGCCCCCGTGAGAGGGATTTTGGACACGTACTGTAAGACAATAAGTGTATCCATACCTTCATGAGGATATATTTGAAATATTGGTCAGTAAATCTAAGACCAAACATGTAGTCTAGTGAATGTGGCTCTTGTTCATACAATTTTTTTAATAACAATACTTGGCTTGTGGCAGCTGAGGGGAAAAGAGTCCAAATGGCTCAGAAATGTGAAATGATGCTTTTTCCTGGAATTTACCCATTTTTTCAAGTGTTTAGCATAGGGACAAATTGGTATCAACATACATTAGACTCTTACTGTGCATTAAGAGGATAAATGGAAATACTAATTTAAATAAAATTATTTAAATAATACACTTCAATGTGTTTAAGGCATCTCCCGAACATCTCTGGAGGCTCTCTCGGGCAACTAAACGCTTTACAATACCACCAATTCCATCACATGGGGATTTTCCATATGGGTGCATAAATTTCACTTTCACATCATGTTCTTCCTCGTGTTTAGAAATCACTAATCCAAAAAACCAGTGGTCATCATAAGCACATGCAATGTTCAAGTTTGTTAAGATCTGTGAAAAAGTGATTAAATGAGTCCCACTGAACTGGAGTTGTACAAAGTTAGCCTCACTTTCACAGAAGAAGTATGGTCTTCCAAACCCTTGATGATGGAAGAGCTGGCAGAGCAATTGTATTACTTATAGATATGCAGCAGGTTGTCATCAATATCCACATTCCTTGATGGCAACTGGAGTATTAAATTTCTATTTCACTGGGAGAGATAATGCTGACAATATGTGCCAAATTGTTTTCTCCCCTGCCTCACATATGATTGTATTGCATGACAAACTTGAGAAGGTAATACAATCCCACCTATTCAGCATCACTTTTCAGTGTTATTCCATCTCCCCAAGGAATAAGAGAATTAAGTGCAACCTCTACATTAGGAAGAATAAAATGTTACAATGTATCACAGTGAGGGCATGATAAATCAAAATAGATTCTAGGGTACCACTTTTAGTCTTCTGCCAAATCTTCTTGTGTGAAGATGCTCCATGGGTGTCCAAGTTTATTCTGTGTCTACGATCCGTGTATTTTTACCTGTACATTAATTGTGTGTGCAATGAGTTAGGCGAAGCTGCTCATTGTGAACTTCAACATTAAAAAAGGTTGGTGTCTCCACTATGCTTCAAAATGAGCAAATTTTTTAACTGTGCAGCATCGAAAAGTAACTGCATCTGATTGCCTCAAAAAACCTACGCACCAGTGGTGCAACTGAACAAAATTGAGATCATTAGTATACTTGAAAAACAGCTGTTATCTCTCAGAAGTGGTGTACCTGGGGAAGTCCTATCCAATGTCTGCGAACATCACAGAATATACTATTTGAAAAAGTATGAAACCTACCAAATATATTGTCTTGATCCTTTTAACAGCAACAAGAAGAAAATATCAAAATCACTGAGAAATGTAAGTCTTGAATTTGCAGAAAAGGCCTGTAAAATCCCAATTCTTCGGAAATTAGTGCCAGGAATGAAAATATGCCAGCCATGTATGGAGGAAGTACAGAAACACTCCAGGTTTGGAAATGAGCTTTCCGATGTTGAAGAAGTAGATAGTGACAGCAATGATAGTATTTTGAATTTTGAAACAACAGTATCCCAAGAAAAATCAACTGAGCTACTTAACAGAACGCTGCAAGATAGAGAGGAGTCACCTTTAAAATTTCATGGCATATCATCTCACAGAAGGTCAACCTACGCTAAAAGGAAAGTAGAGTCAGCATGCAGTAATTTTAAAAGGAAAGTTAAAAGAGTTCTTGATAAAGAATTATCTCCAGAAAAGGATGACCCAAAACTGCCAAAAGAACTACTTCAGAAAGTTCATGATATGGATGTGCTCATAGACTTAATCAAACAAAAAGTTGACACATCAAGCACTCATCAAGGAAAGGTACATCTGTTATCATTGGTACCAACTTCATGGAGCAGGAAGAAAGTAATGGAAGAGTTTCATGTGAGTGAGTACACTGCCCGCCAAGCAAGAGAACTTTTCAGAGACAATGGAAAATTGGCTGCACCTGAATTGAGAAAAGGGAAGGCAAATATAAAACATTACAATTAGTTAGGACTTTCTATAAAAGTCAAGAGTACTCCAGAATGATACCTGGAAAGAAAGATTCCATTAGTATCTCCAAAAATGTACATGTTCAGAAGAGATTATTACTTGCTAACTTGAAGGAATTGTATTCCACTTTTAAATTTGACTTCCCCAGAATTAAAATTGGCTTTTCTAACTTCTGCAACCTAGGTCCAAAATGGTTTGTGGTAGCAGGTTCTCCTGGAACGCATTCAGTGTGTGTTTGCACAATTCATTAAAATGTCAACTTACGGCTTAATGCCTGTAATATAGAGGAAACAAGCCAGGACCTAATTGGTTATTTAGTGTGCTCTAGAAAAAATAGGGACTGTATACTGCGACATTGCTCTCAGTGTCCTTCACGTGAAAAGTTGAAAAGCTTACTGCTGAAAAAGCTCGAAGAATGTGACCCCGGAGATGAAGTTTCATACAGTCAGTGGGTTTCCCGTGACAGATCTCAACTGGTGAACTTCACTGCGACATTTGATGAGTACCGATTAACTTTAATTGAAAGAGTGGAAAAACTGGTGCCCCATTCATTTATTACGATGGTACAGGCAAACTACCTTAAGCAAATGAAAGAAAATCTTGGACCCCATGATGCAGTTGTTCTCCTTGACTTCAATGAGAACTACTCACATGTTATCAAAGATGAGGCACAAGGGTATCACTGGACAAGGGATACTTGTACGGTACACCCTGTTGTGATTTATACTCGAGATCACCTGACTAAACAGCTTATTATTTCCAGTTTATGCATCTTGTCAGATGATTTGGAGCATGATGTAGCTTTTGTTTATGAAACCCAAAGAATAATATTTTGCTTTATGAAGGAAAATTTTACGTTAGTCAAAAAATTGAGTTACTTTAGTGATGGTTGTGCAGGACGGTACAAGAACTGCAAAAAATTTCTCAATCTTTGCAAACATTACCAGGATTTCTCTTTAAGGGCATCATGGACATTCTTTGCTACAAGCCATGTAAAATCCCCATGTGATGGAATTGGTGGTATTGTAAAGCGTTTAGTTGCCCGAGAGAGCCTCCAGAGATGTTCGGGAGATGCCTTAAACACATTGAAGTGTATTATTTAAATAATTTTATTTAAATTAGTATTTCCATTTATCCTCTTAATGCACAGTAAGAGTCTAATGTATGTTGATACCAATTTGTCCCTATGCTAAACGCTTGAAAAAATGGGTAAATTCCAGGAAAAAGCATCATTTCACATTTCTGAGCCATTTGGACTTTTCCCCTCAGCTGCCACAAGCCAAGTATTGTTATTAAAAAAATTGTATGAACAAGAGCCACATTCACTAGACTACATGTTTGGTCTTAGATTTACTGACCAATATTTCAAATATATCCTCATGAAGGTATGGATACACTTATTGTCCTACAGTACGTGTCCAAAATCCCTCTCATGGGGGCAGAAAAAAAAGTAAAACCTGAAATACTCATGGTGGCAGTCAAAACACCACCATTTTTATTTCACAGTATATTGGAGCACATATTAACCTTCAATTTAAAAAAAAATTGGATGGGTTAACTGCTCTGCCTTTTGGTGATAATTCTGAAAATATGAAGTAATGTTTTTGAGCTAAAAAAATCGGTTAATTAACAACTGTTGACATCATTTTGGCTAACATAACAATGCAAGGGGAATAAAAGACATTACTATGGAAGCTATGCACTTGGATAGACAAAGGGTCAAAATTTCATTCAAATATATTATGTGGTTTCTGAGTTATGAATTTTTACGCTGTGCCCTGCACTCTGGAATTTGACTCCCACTAGCGCCACTTCTGAGCAAACATATCAAACTTTGACTCCTCATATCTTGCAAACTATGAGAGTAAGAGAGGAAATATTTTACATGGGTCATTAGATAGGTGATAGTAGCTAGTGACAAAAATTTCATTAAAATCCGAGGCGGTGGGTGTCATTTTGAAAATTTCTGGGTGATTTGACGTGGAATGACCCCACTAGGAAGCCATGCTGGGCTTGGTCTAAAAGCTGGAATTACTTAAGAAAGTTTGTGAGACAATTGAGAAATTTTTTTCAAAAATTTTGGAAAGACTAGGAAAAACTGATATTGGCCAGTAATTTTAAGGGTCAGCATGAGGACCTTTTTTGTGGATAGGGTTAACATAGACAAATTTCAGGTAGTTGGGGAAATGGATAGTTATTGGCAAGAATAATTTTCTGTCTTTCATCTCCTTCCATCAGTTTTTATAGGTTGCTGGGACCAGCTGGCTGGTCAGTTGGTCACCACCCACCTGCACCCTTATAATCCCTTACGATTAATTACGGTAACTGGTAAGAGGACATACCTGTGTGGTAAATTTGAGATACAGAACACATTGTTTTATTCTTCCCAGTAAAAAAGATGCTTAAGATTTTTTCCTAAAATAATCTGAACTTATTCATACATTTTGGGTTTGCCATACAAGCAACAAATTGATATCGACCCACTTTAGTTGTATCAATTACCCTTATGAAATAAAATATCTCTATTTGAGGCACTAAATAGCAATTAAGAGAAAGGAAAGCAAAGAATAAAATTTTGGCCTTACTTTTATATTAGCTATATTTCTCACATGGAAAATGAAGTCAATAAATCTTTCAGGAAGAGGAATTTTGCATTTTAATAAGAAACAGCACTGTAATGCTTATTTTGTTATTAAGTACTTTCAACGTAAAAAATTTAGCTTAAAGTAGCAAGATATTAACACTTGCATTTTCAAGCAATTTACATAGTTTAATTTAAGAGTAATAAAAAAACATAAATTTCTCAATTTAACAAAAAAGGTACACTGGGGGTATTTTACCTCCAGGGTGGGCTATTGACCTGAAGATATAGTAGGAGTGATCCCTTTGGTATTCTTATACATAGGAATCTGACCACATGATTCATTCCATGCCCTTTAATTTTACACCTCTCTCGTAAATTCATGATACAAAATTAATTATAAACACTAAAATGAGCTAATTGTTGAATTCACTGAGGAAGAGGTGTGATTGGGTGTGATATTATGAATGTAACTATATAGTTTATGAAAGAAGAGGGTCTAATTATTGAGTGATTAAGTATATTCTTTTCATAAAATACTAATATTACTGTTTTCTACGCTTGACTAGAAGAGCAGAAGCAGGGAGTATTGAATTGGATAGAAAAGAGGATGTTCTGTACATGGATGTAACTGGAGATAACACTATCTAACACTATTCTGTACCCAGTTACCTTCATTACCTAATCACTATGTTGTTGTAGTTGCATGAGAAATTTTCTTAAATATTGATCATGTCTATAAGTTGAAAGAATGAGACTGAAACTCTCTTTTGGGGGGATAAATGTAAGACACTACCCAGATACTTCCGCTTCCATTAAGTGTAGGCACCACATATCTCTCAGCTTGCCTACATTTGAGCTAAGGAATGTTAGTGGTTCATTGGGTGCTCTCCCCCACCTTATCTGCACTTTCCAGTCCCACATGTACATCGTTTTGGTGACCAATCCATTAAAAGATCAAGATCAAGAAATTGGGCACCTCTGCTTTGGGTGTAATAATTAATTAAGGTGAGGTGGGGTAAGTGCGACAGCGGGGTAAGTGCGACCTCCCTTAAGGAAGATCTTATTTCCGTTCTCGAAGCAGGGGGTGGTAGTGCAACATACTCCATACATTGTAATGGAACCAGAGCCAACCGCTTTTTAATACTTATCCCTTAAGTTTTTGTTCCACTTGCTTAGGAAATTAACCTGTCGGTTCATCTCGTAGTCTCAGTTGGTTGTGAGGAGAGGCTATTCTGCAGCTCCCTCAGAATCAACGAATCGGAGGTGTTAGGTAAGAACTATATCATGTTTTCTCTTCTTTATGGATTGGTTTTCCTTGCTTTACTTTAAATTTTGGAATTCGGGTCATTATATTTAATTTAGATGGGGGGTCGCACTTTCACTGTCATAACCATTCATTCCTACCTTCCAGGGAAAGTGCGACCCCGTTTGCCTGGGGTAAGTGCGATCCCCTGTTGCACTTGCCCCAGGCTACGAGGTTGTAGTATGGATTAAATTTTTAGTTTCTAACAGTTCTTGTGTTAAACTTTCTTGTATAAATGTTGCAAAACTAGGTCTTTTAATCAGAGTCCTCACATCAACTTTTATTTTGAAGGTTTATTTGATAAAGATAGCTTAAGTTTGTTGATTGATTATGATAGGGCATTGGATATCATATTTTCTGATGAGGAGGATGTAGATGACATGGTATTAATGCCTGAAACCAGACAGTGTGAGTCAAAAAAGCTCAACAAATTTTGTGACTAACATTCTAAGTGGAGATTGGATTCTGGCTAGATTCAGCAGCAAAAAGTCAGTTGTTCACTATGTAGGGAAAATTCTGGAGAGTAATGAATCAGGTGATCCCATGGTTAGCTTGCTGAGGACATGTTTTGGTACTGAAATAAGTTTTACCTATCCACAGAATGAGGATTCCAGCGAAATACCTAGGGAAGACATTGTGAAAATATTACCCAAGCCCTCTGTCGGCCATTGAGGAAAGTTAACCTTTTGCCTATCTTTCTCGGAGTACAACTTAAAATAAACAAATAAATATTCAATGTTAAATTGGTTGAAGAAAATGACTTTTTTTCATTTTGCTTTTTTAAATCAATAATGTAAGTTACATTAGAGAAGCAATTCTTTGTTCATTACAATATAGTTTGTATTCAGATTTGCTGTCATATGCAAGATTTATACTATTTTTATTTCTTCAGCTTTTCAGCACACTAGCTATTTTTAATACACTTTTGATTTAATGTGTATCAGTAGAATACTGTTAATATCATTAAAAAAACACATTTAACAACAATCCCATATTGTGTCATAATTAACCAAAAAAATGCAAAAAATCTACTTACATTACCTAAGATAAAACTTGATTTCTCATGAATGGTTAAAAATACTTTTGTACTTTAAAAAGCAATGTACAGCTAAATTTCTGGGCAAATCGCACTTACCCCATGTGCCGCGTAATGTGGAAATATATTGCACATCAGCCATGGGACGCATTTTCCCCATGTAAGGGGTATGTGCGATCCCTTGACAAGATTGTAAAAAAAAAAATTACCACTTTACAGAGAGGATTTTTATTCTAATTATCTTTTTCAGTGATTCACTTATATATTATACATTGAATCTCATGTTTTTAGCAAGCCTAGAAAATTTTCCTAAGCTAGCTAAAATTGTTGAATACTATTTAGGGGTCGCACTTACCCCACCTTGCTTAAGTTATTTGACTGACAGGCTACATAATAGTATGGACCGATCTGCGGGAGCGACACATATAGTGGGGTTCGAGTACATTAGCATTTAATTCCTGCTTGATGTAATTGGCTGTTACCTTCATAGAGCCTACCCACATAGCAGAGATACGTCTCGGTTACGTCTCTGAGACGTCTCAAATATCACATGTTACGTCTCAGAGACATTCTGAGAGCTTCAGAGACATCTCTGAGACTTCTCTGAGATGTCACTATGTCCAAAAAAATGGTCTATGAGACATCTCTTGAGACGTCTCACATAAGTCTCTGAGATGTCTCATTAGACTTTGTACTATGGTATGCTTTAAATTTAGGAAAAAAAATAATTAAATTTAAATTATACAGTTATGGCCTACTTTTCTCAATCATTTTTAGCGACAAATTTTGCGATGGATCACCTTTTGAAAATAAGAATCCCATATTAAATGTAGTGATTTTAATAATCAAAACTGCAGATTTGAACCGAAAAATATATATGGAAGGCATTGATGGCGTTTAAATACGTTTTTTTTTTAATTCCTGAACGTCTCACGATTACATCTCCGAGACATACGTGATATTCGAGTCATTCGAGACCATAGTGAGACGTCTCTGAGAGGTTCGTTGCTATGTAGGTACGTGAGATCAGAACAGCTATAATATCCAAAACTCTTGAGACAAAATGACAAACAGGATTTTTTTATAACCACAAATTCTGTCACCAATGAATGCATGCACTGACGTTCAAGAATGGAAATTACTATGAGGGTTACGATAAAAAGTATTTATTACCTCAACGTGACCAAAACTGAACATACCGCAGCATTATCAAGTGTCCATATATACTATAGTTACGTTAATGAGAAACTGATTCAAAAACGCACAAAATAAGATTACAATAGAATCCTCATCCACTTACATTTCTGCGGTCCGAGGGAACCTGTGTCTTTTAATGTCATCTGGAATACAGCCAAGCACCATGCACGGGCGAATGTGAATTTGGGGCATTTTCACTTTCTTCGATGATCGACAAATTAGACGAGCATAAGGTTATCGCAACACTTTCTTTTACGAATAACAGCTTAAGACATATTTTCGCATAGCCACTGCAATTTCCAACGAATGTTTCATCACACTGTTCTGCGATGGTTTCTATTTCTACCTTTCTGTCCAAAGAATATTTCCTTTCCGATTGTTTTGGTCCGCTGCACGGTACGGATTGTACGCATCAGTACGCATCATAAGCCTCACTTGTTCCGTTCCCTTCGCCTTCTTATAAGATTTATCGACATAAATACCCTACAAACTCTATGTTTATCGACATGTCATGACACCATCGAATATTAATATCATGCCGCGGCGAAATGAAAATATAATGAGAAAATATTGTCGACCTAATACATCAAACCCTTTAGTAAATAAGTAAATAAACAATCGTGCTTCGGGTTTCATCTGCGATATTACAAACCATCTTCGCCGATATTTGCATCACTACCATTTTCACTATAATAAATAATAAGATTTAATCAATAATTACTTATTACCTTTCCACCGTCATTGGAAACCTATGCATCATGGCGTCAACTTTTCGGCTGCTGCAGCCGGCCACTGCACAAGTTGTCTTCGGCATTTTCCACAAAAATCATACAGCAGGCATAAGCGTGCAGGAGACCATGTGACCTCATATGACAACGTTCGCGTTCCTCTAAGTTAACGGAACTGATACCTGATACCCCTGCTACCTCCCCTCATACGCCTGTGAACCTCCCCTCCGGCGTCAGTATCGACACCTGTTAGTGAAAGTGAAGGCTATTCGAGTTCTCCACCGGGTAATCTCCTTCATGGCTGCCGACATTTCGGGGTACGAGTAGTACTCCATCTTCAGGGCTGAGTGTCATTTCTCGGAAGGTGTTCGCGTGATATAGCGTCCCTGATAAAAATAAACTCCACCATGGTGGGTACAGGAAGGGTAGCATCCTTCATGGTGGGTAGTTACCTTTGAACGACCCACGCCCTACCCACCATTAAGGGTAAGGGAAGGAGAGAAAAATCCTTCGTGTACCCTTCCTTGGAACTCCTTCCCTTACCATCCGTGTACCCTTCCTCTACCCACCATTAAGGGTAAGGGAAGGAGAGAAAAATCCTTCGTGTACCCTTCCTTGGAACTCCTTCGCTTACCATCCGTGTACCCTTCCTCTACCCGCCATTAAGGGTAAGGGAAGGAGAGAAAAATCCTTCGTGTACCCTTCCTTGGAACTCCTTCCCTTACCATCCGTGTACCCTTCCTCTACCCACCATTAAGGGTAAGGGGAGAAAAATCCTTCGTGTACCCTTCCTTGGAACTCCTTCGCTTACCATCCGTGTACCCTTCCTCTACCCACCATTAAGGGTAAGGGAAGGAGAGAAAAATCCTTAGTCTACCCTTCCTTGGGACTTAGCATTTATAACTGAGGAAAACATATCGTGAGAGTGTCTCCTCAGCTACTTTCACCTGCTGAAGAGTATTGAGTTCCGTACAAGAACGTAAGCAGTCTTTGAAAGCAAAGATAGACGGGCTACACAACTAATCTTTAAAATTTCCTTCAGGAAAACAATACTATACATATTCAGTGGCGTAGCCAGGGGTGGGGTCCGGAGGGTTCGGACCCTCCGCCCCCCCGAAGTATAAAAACACAATCGTTTTCCTTCATAAAAGAAATCAAAATATTGAAAAATAATGAATTTAAAAAATATTTCTTTGACTATTGAAGTTTTTTCGATTATGAAAAGTGTTTGAATAAGTTGTTTCCCAATACTTACTATCCTGTTTTTCAAAACTTTCCCCACCTGGTTTTGGACCCCCCCTCCCCAAACGAAATTCCTGACTACGCCACTGTATACAATAGTTTCTATAATTGTGTGAAAAAAGCTCATTTTGAAGTTCTTCCATTCACGTTTTAGGATGTAACCTATTTGTGTGGCTGACAATGAGACATTGCTATAGTGATGTTCAGTATTTGAATGCCGATCTTATTTTCTGAAACGAAATAGGTGTCGTAGAAAAAAGTCACAGCTTTCTTCCACATAGGCCCGGGTGCGATTCTCATCTTAAGATTTTGTAGCATAAGTTCCGTTGAGAAGCTAACCCTGTCAAGAACCTCGAAAGCCGATGTTGTTAAATTACTAGTTCATAATCCTCTAATCAGTAGGTCCTGGGTTCAAGACCACGTGCAGGCTAATTTTTTTTCTGCCCTATAACTTTAGAAATCACTGTTGCAACTCATCCCCATTCGTTTAATTTAGTTTAATAGCGATTTTTTAAATTTTTATGTTAATTTATGGATTTTTAGTTTTTATATTAATCCTACCCTTCCTGTACCCTCCATTGAGGCTGGCCAAACCCTTCCTGTACACTCCAGGAAGGAGAGGGCGTACCCACCAATGTTCTAAAATACCCTTCGTGTACCCTTGCCGAAGGGTACACTTATCCTTCCTGTACCCTTCATCGAGGCTGGCCAAACCCTTCCCGTACCCTCCAGGAGGGAGAGGGCGTACCCACCGATGTTCTAAAATACCCTTCGTGTACCCTTGCTGAAGGGTACAGGAAGGGTACACCTATCCTTCCTGTACCCTCAATGGAGGGTAAACCTCTCCTTAATGGAGGAGTTTATTTTTATCAGGGGTGCCGGGATGTCAGGTTCCCTCTGATTGTCCTTGGTATTAGCCAATCGAATTTTATTCAATACAGGTTACTAATTTTCTTTATTGTACTAAAAAGTACTCAGGGTTAAATTAATCTTTGTGATAGTTGACATTAACTGTGTAATGTCATTTTCCCTGATAAACAATTTCCCTTATGCTGGTTATTTCTCATCTACTTGATTGATTTTAGTTTCCTATTTAATCACTGCCATTGTGCCTCAGTTGATGAAATGATGTGAACTTGCTCCAGCCTTAGTGCTGCTTTCCTTGGTGACCTTAACATAGGTACCTGATGTTGACTGGCGTGAACCCGTGCCTTCATTAAACTAGTGACAAATCAAAGGTCATCATTGCAGATTTGGCATCTACCTAATTTCACTCAGACAAGTACCCTTAGAAACTCAAGAAATTTTATCCTGAATTTGGTATTTAGCTTGATGCCCTCCATCCATGAGCTCCCAGCCAACGATCCGATTGACCCCTAATTAGGAACCTGCCCACCCTCCACTCTGCTTTGATTGTCAAACTCCTGAGCTGCATCCAAATGCACAGCATATGGTTCCAGACTTCTGTCATTCCAACCTGGATAGCAACGGCCTGCATCGTCATCTGCAGATGGGTTGTACAATGTTTCATATACCAAATGTACCTCAATTCTAAAATCAGCTAGGTACTGGGCATCTTACATTACACTATGCATGAGAATACTTGTATGAAGAAAATTGGACGAAGATTGGAAAATCATTTAGGCCTGTTTACATGGTACGTTAACCCGTACGAGTTAATGTCTAAATGTGTGAACGTGAGGATGAACACGAAAATGTACCGAGTAACCACCCAGCTTGTGGGAATGCATGAACGGAAAATAGAACCCAAACATTAAAAACTATACAATAGAACCTGTCCTAATTTGGTTCATGCATTCACTCATATTCCGGTCCACAAAAATCATTCACGCAAACAGACGTTAACTTGTACATGTTGATGTATCGTGTAAACAGGCCTTTACATGTATAACGGCAGTGATTAAATAGGAAACTAAAATCAATCAAGTAGATGAGAAATAACCAGCATAAGGGAAATTGTTTATCAGGGAAAATGACATTACACAGTTAATGTCAACTATCACAAAGATTAATTTAACCCTGAGTACTTTTTAGTACAATAAAGAAAATTCCGATGGATGATTTTACCGATGGAAGTAGAGAAAAATGGTCGGCTACCTTTGTTGGACATCCTGATATACCGCCAGGAAGATCTGGGACACAGCGTCTAGCAGAAAAACACGCATACCGACCTTTACCTGAATGGACTTAGTCATCATCCTACATCCCAAAGAACATCGATTTTGTCCACGCTATTCCACCGAGCAAGGGTCATATCCGACTCTGACAACCTAGCACAGGAGATTAATAAAGACCTTCCGCCTGCATGGGTACAACAGGGGGGAGATATCTTCGGCCCTTAAAAGGTCCTTCAGCGATCGAGTAGGCACCCGTGGGGATGAAGAACGGCAGGAACCGGCGGCAAGAGTCGGAATGCCATATGTGTCCACGGTTTCTGGCAAAATCTCCAGAATTTTGAAAAGACACGGAATTGAATCCTTCTTCCGGCCCTGTACTAAGCTTATAGGGACCAACTAGATAGAGCCAAGGATCCCTGTGGCCTCGCAACTCCCGGGATATACCAGATTCCCTGTGAATGTGGAGAAGTTTACGTGGGGGAAACTGGCAGGACAATGGCCCTCGAGAATAAAGGAACATCAAAGGCATTTCAGGCTATGTCACCCGGAAAAATCTGCACGAACACGACATCAAGCAAAACCACGCCATTCATTGGAAAGATGTGAAGATCATCTCTCGAGAAAAGAATTATTGGGAAAGGATTATGAAGGAGGCCATAGAGATCCGGCTAACGGACAAGAACTTCAATAGAGATGGCGGTTACTCCCTCAGTTACGTGTAGAAACCTGTATTGAATAAAATTCAATTGGCTAATACCAAGGACAATCAGAGGGAACTTGACATCCCGGCACGCTATATAACGCGAACACCTTCCGAGAAATGACACTCAGCCCTGAAGATGGAGTACTACTCGTGCCCCGAAATGTCGGCAGCCATGAAGGAGATTACCCGGTGGAGAACTCGAATAACCTTCACCTCACTAACAGGTGTCGATACTGACGCCGGAGGGGAGGTTCACAGGCGTATGAGGGGAGGTAGCAGGGGTATCAGGTATCAGTTCCGTTAACTTAGAGGAACGCGAACGTTGTCATATGCGGTCACATGGTCTCCTGCACACTTTTGCCTGCTGTATGATTTTTGTGGAAAAGCCAAAGACAACTTGTGCAGTGGCTGGCTGCAGCAGCCGAAAAGTTGACGCCATGATGCATAGGTTTCCAATGACGGTGGAAAGGTAATAAGTAATTATTGATTAAATCTTATTATTTATTATAGTGAAAATGGTAGTGATGCAAATATCGGCGAAGATGGTTTGTATTACTGCAGATCTGGTAATGCCACTTATATTTCCCCTAATAATGAATGCTTTCCATGACTGAATTGTGGATCACTTGAAATAACACTATCTACGTCGCATGATTTGCATGCTTGCAATCAAGCAATTGTGACCCAAATTGAGAATATTACAGCTCTAAGGGGGGAGGGGTATTTCTACCTCCAAGGTTTCCAACCAGGTTATGGAGTCATTTTTATAGAGAAGGATGGCTGGGATAAAGAAGAACTTTCTGTTGAAAATATTTGACAATTTTCCCCTCTTCATATCAAGGTAAAAGACTAATCTGAAAGATGTATCTATATTTTTCAGCATGCTAACAATTAAACGTTTACCTTATTGAATAGCATTGCATGCAAAATTATTTTATTACAAAGGATTAAACAATACGCAAGCATGAGGTACACATTGTATGGACAAAACAAGTATGTATGTACTTTGCCAAAAAGATACAAAAGAACAGCATGCAATTGTGCTAGAAGAATGAAAGCCATCGGCATCCTTAGAAGGTTAAAAGATCCGTCTTATGATGGAGTCCAACTTGACAGTAAATATGCTAAAACAAAGTGTGGGGAGGAGCTGTATATTGCACAATAAAATTCTCACAATGGGTTGCACGAAAATGAAAAGCAGCACAGAAAAATTGGCAATTCAAGAGTTAGTTCACTGTTTCAGGAGGTGACAAAATGTGTAAACATAGTACAATTTCAACTGGTCTATTCACAACTTAATGATACATTCTGTGAAGAAAAAAAACACTTCAACAAACACAACAACAGTGTTGCAGAAATAAGCCACCATTGCTAGGTCCTAAGAAAAATTTTTTAATTAATATGGAAAGGAGACAATGTCCTAAGTTTAACTGTTTGAAACAGATTTCACACTGTAACCCCATGACGTGCATCTAAAAAATGTCCATAATTATATCTCACTTTGGGATATTCACAGCACAACAAAACAACGATGCACAAGTCAATCAGCACCTAAACTGGACTAATATTCAATTTCACAGGAATAGCGTTTTTGTAATGAAGTTTCCGGTGAGAGTTCAAATTATTTCGAGTACTATAAAACTTGGAACAAATATCACACTGGAAAGCTTTTATCTTATCATGAACACACAAAATATGACTGGCTAGTCTTTGCTTGGACATGAAAGATTTCTTACACTGCCCACACACATGAGTTTTCTCCTTAGTATGGCGACGAAGGTGTGCATGAAGTATATTACTAGCAGTAAACTGAGCATCACAAATCTCACATTTATACACTTTAATACCCAAGTGCATTCTCATATGATTTCGAAGCAAAATGCTATCCCGAAAACTAATTCCACAAGTAGAACACAGGTAAGGTTTTTCATTAGTATGTACTGCTTTATGTCGAATCAGACTTGTCTTTGTACGGATTCGTAAACCACAATATTCACACTCATATGGTTTATAATCTGAGTGCATAATTATGTGATTGTTGAGATCGATTAAAGTCTTGAACCTGAAGCAGAAAAGAGTAATCAATTAAAATTTGTGATAAATGCCAACTAGGAAACTAATAAACTCCAAATTCAATTAAAACATAAATTACTTAGAGTAAACTTGTTCTTTAGTCCATATGGAGCATTGGCAAAGTAGGGAATTTCATTTAGTGGGGTCCAAAACCAGGGAGGAAAATTTCATAAAAACAGGGTACTGAGTTGAGGGTTTTTAAAACTAATTTTAACACTTTTCACGATAGAAAAAAACTTCATTTGTTGAAGAAATATTTAGTAAATTCATAATTTTTCAACATTATTTTTCTTTTATGAAGTAAAATAATTGTGTTCTTATATTAGTGGGGGGGTCTGGACCCCCATACCCCTCCCCTGGCTACACCACAGATACATATGGAGGTAAGAACAAGTCACACTAAAATCCAAAAAAGTGTGAGGAGGAGGAGCAAAAAATTAATAAGGAATTCATTTGCTTTATTCATTAATAAATTGTAGCCATAAATATGACAAATCACCATATTTTCAAGGAAAAATGAAAATATGTAGGATTACACAGATATCAAGGTAAAATTCCAAACCATTTACACCAACTAAGAATATACCATGTCCTAACTAGAGTACATCTTGGGGATGTAGTAGCATACTGGAACTTGCTTAAGAACATCCCAAAGGGATGGTACACCGATGCGGCAGTCAACTAAAAAAACAAATCACTTAGTGCTACATTTTACTGAATGATATGCCTAAAAACAGTGATTTGTATATAACTGACAGTCTTAATAAGTACAGGGTGCTGAAAAATTATGTCACAAAATTTTAATCCGGAAAGCCGATGCCAGTGGGAACCAAAATTACTAATGACGTTTGGCTGAAAATGGACCATTTTTAACCTACAAAAACTTTGTGCCAAGCAGTCCAATTGACCGGAAGTTTGCCCTTTCACCAGATGCTCTGGACAACTCATGACATCTAATGCCTGCCCTAGATGTACTTCGCCATGGAAAAGGTGTTCGAAAAACTTTATGAGACATTTTCAAGACAATGCAAGGAAACAGTTGCCAGAAATCAAGTGAAGTAGATTAAGTCAAAAACAGAGGCGCTCAGTAAACGTTAGTAGATGAAAAAAAAATGAAAATATATTAAAACTTTTATCATTTACTTAATGGTAAAGATATTTCCTCCAATAATGTAGCCTATGTTTATGCATTGAAAGGAACAATTTCCTTTTCCTATGATTATTCAAAAAATGTATCTGACAGCTTATGAAGAATAACCCAGGAAAAGATTCTCCATAAGAGCCCACACTGTCAATTAAATGTGGAATGCTCTATACTTTCTCTCATAAGAAAGAAGAGCAGCTGCCCTCTTCTCCAGGAGATGGGAAATATACAGGTAGGTGGCTTCCAGTTACCAAGTCACAGTATCCTAATATATCTAATTG
The DNA here is from genome assembly GCF_921293095.1 of Ischnura elegans. Taxonomy (NCBI): domain Eukaryota; kingdom Metazoa; phylum Arthropoda; class Insecta; order Odonata; family Coenagrionidae; genus Ischnura; species Ischnura elegans. Next base: position 111,077,722 of record NC_060246.1, on the reverse strand, counting down.
TAAGTATCATTTGAAAGGTATGCTTAACCAGGGATCTGCCTTTGCTCAAAATTGCAGACCAATATAGGCAAAGTATTTGAAGCTCCTGTAGGCCTATTGCAGTCAGCATTTCATCAGAATACTCTTGAGGCAATATATACCTATTCTGCTATTTTATTGCACACATTGTTCCATAATTTTTTACCGTGAGTTTACTTATTTAGCTACAAGATGGACAAGAGAGAGGAAAAAAGTTTCCACCAACTAGGAAATTTTTAAACTAAATAATGGAATTTAATGACCCAAAATCTCAATACAAGGAACAGAGAAGATGAAAATAAATAATTAAATGGGTAATAAAAAGGTCTAAGGCAATGAGCCAAACAAAAATGACTTCAGAGGCATGGTATCTTGAATAAAGACAGCCAGGCGTATTGCACCTTAAGCTGCCGAGAGCAAGTCCAGCCAAACTGTTGTTGACACAGAAAACATACTGCATCAGAAAGAGAGAGAAAATTTAAACAAACTTATGAAGCATACGCCTGAGATTAGAAACATCAAGCTATGAACATAAGATACTAAATTAATCTTTAAGTTTGCTTTGCAGTGCATTTTCAATTTCTTTTTTCAATGATTTTTTAAAGGTATGCTATTTCGAGAAGACAAGCAGTAGCTAAGGCCATTCGCACCATAGGAATAGGTAGGGAAGGAAGGGTGAAAAGAAACCCAACATCGGAATCATAACAAAAAGAGCCAAAGAGACCATGTTTTGACGTCCAATCTGAAAGGAAGACTGCTGTACTTGTAATTCCCTCCACTAAGTACTCAAGTATAGGGATGTGCGAGTAGTACTTTTTGATCTGTACTTTTGGAGTCGAGTTGTAAACTACTCGCTAGTATCAAGTCGAGTATGGCAATTTCTGGATCTGGCAAAATGATAATGCAAGCACCTACATATTCTCATTTTTCTAATCTCCAAGTCAATTTCCTCTTCTTAACTATGAATTTTATGCTTTTTGGCCCTGGAATACCATGATGATTTTTTAAATTGGTTTCACCAGGTCACAATTTCAGAAACTGGTGACAATGGCGTAATGACTCCACTATAGAGAAATGAGAACTAAGGGAAAGGAATAATTTGAAGAAATTAAGATATAATTTAAATTTAATGTATTTCTGAATAGCCTGCTGTAAAAAGGAGGAGATGATGAGGAATGTATTTGATTAAAGAAATAAGAATGTACGAGGAAAGATGATGAGGTAATTATGTCAGAACTAGGAAATAAAAGAAAATTAAAGTGCATAAAATAGTTCCATACACAAAATTGAAATGAAATGACCTCTAGTAACATATCGACACTTTAATTAAAATATGTATCAAAACTGCTGGGATGAACCCAGAGTAAAGTCATTTGCATAGTTATAATAAAGATTTTATACATAAATTAGTCATGTAAGTCTTTATTCTTTTGAATCCTCAAGCAGAAAAACTAATCGCTCAATATGTTCAGGCAGAAGGTTTTGACGTCTCATGCTACAGTATTATAGTATCACCAGTATTGCTGCCTGCAGAAAATTGTCTTTCGCTACACACTTGTCTGATTAGCTTTCTTGCCAAAACTGTAAGATTTCGGAACCTTGGGACTTTTTATAAAAAAATCATATCAACAAGTTGTATGAATCTTTAATTTGGTGGAATTTCAGAGGAAAAAGCGAACGAACTATAAAACTTAGCTTTGTAGACCAAAATAAACCATTCTTGGTTTCTCACTTCATTTAACCAACCTTAGGGACTCTTATTTTGTAATTTCAAGAAGGAAACTAAAGATTGACAAAGGAATAAACAACAATTAACATCAGATGAATGCAGTACTCAAATAGGCTCAACCATTGCACCAATTGTGCCGTCAAACATGGGAAAAACCAGCATCATCCACTAAAACCTAAAAGTTAGATATGTAATACTTTCATAGATCCCTTAACAATTTTTACGTATTCTCTCGGCATTTGCATCTAGAATGTAGGGTAGGGAACAAAAGCATTGCAGTAGAAAGTATGAGGGATGTAGTGGTCCACTATGCAGCTGGGTCGAAAGTGGGTCAGCTGCCATGGCTGACGAGAAGGTGTTCATCACCCACGTCGATTACTATAGTGGTTTACTGCTACATATACAGCAAGCTGAAACTCTCATGCCAAGGTATTAGAATGATTTATGAACTTTACAAACGATATTCTTAAATGAGTTTGAGGATAGTGCCTCCTGTCGTCAGATTTCTACACCTATTGGCCTCAACAGTCCTGTAACCGAAACGACTTGACTCGAATCTTCGAGTGCTCGCACATTCCTCCTCAAGAAGGGATTGGGCATCCTCTTGTCATTCATTGAATTTGTAAAAAATAATACTGAAAAAAATTTCTCATGCAATCAAAATTTCCAGGCTTAAAATGATTCAAACTAAAATTTACCATTAAGTCACAAAAATAACTTGCCTCCGTTCACAGAACTGGCATGAAAGTGGCCATGTCTTCCTGTGCTCCGCTATATGCTTTGTAAGAAGATTTCTAAATTCAAATACCTCATTACATTCTAAACACTTGAATACTCTCTGAAGAGGTATTCCGTCCACAACAATGTCAGTATTCTTCCTAGTAGCACCCTCAGGAGGTTCACCAACTGCAGGAACTTCCGAATCATCACTTTGAAGGTCTGGAAAATCCTAAAAGAATATTAAATATTTAAAATTTTTAGAGTTTTGAAGTGAAGGTTTAAAATTATTGAGTACAAATCAGTAAATTCATACCATTTCAAACACATTTTATTAAATATATTTATTCAAATCTGTAAAGCCATTCCAAGTTTGACCATGACTTCAACATTATTTGAATGGAAGCTTACACCTCAAACCTGCCCCAGCAGAAAGATGACCTCATCGCTACAATGAGTGGCTTGTAACTGAAAATATCTGAACTTCATGAATGAAAAACTATTATTATTATTGATATAGTATTATACCAATTAAGATAGGTCTCCATGGAGTACTTTAGAAGTACATATTCTGGGAGCCTTCCCTTCCTTCTAGCACTTCCCTTTTCAAGGCCTACTCCCTTTCATTCCACCTAAAAATCCTATTCTTTTCCTTCCTCTCCCTCGTTCACCTAATATTCTAACCTCTAACACTGTTTACATCGTCTCCTCCCCACTAAGTACTTGCTCCATCCATACCTTCTGTCTCCTCTGTATCTTATTTAAATCTGCCTCTCCTCCGCCACCATATCCACCACTTCCTCGTTCCTCCTCCTCTCTGTCCACTTTACCTTCTCCTTTCTTGGCCACACTTACATCTCGAATGCCTCCAGTCTTCTCTTTGTCCTCCTTCCTAAGTGTTCACATTTCCCCACCGTAAAGAGCTACACTCCATATCAGACTCTTCACTAACCTTTTCTGTAAACTCTTATGTAACGATCCTCCCATACGCTCTTTCCTGTTCATGAATGCCTCCTTTGCTAATGCTATTCTCTCCCTGACGTCCTTACTACTTTATCCGTTTTACACTAAAGTGCTGCCTAAATAGTTGAATAGGTCTACCTGATCATGTTTTTCCCCTGCCACCTTTATTTTTAGCCTCACATTCCTCGCCTTCAATGCTTTAAAAAATCTCATAACCTTGGTCTTCTTGTGATTAATCCTCATCCAATTCTAACGCAACACTTGTTTAACACGTCCACTTGGGTCTGAATCCCCCTCGCTGACTGACTAATCAAGATCATCCTCAAACCTCACTGATTTTAACATCATTCCTCCCACTTTTACTCTAGCTTCCAACTTGCCCTATGCTTCCCTTACCATCTCCTCTGCGTGTACATTAAAAAGCAGCAGCGATAGAGGATAGTCTTGCCTCACACCTCAGCAATGCTTGTCCACCCAGATTCTCCTTCCGCTACCCTTACTTGTGCCATCTGGGCCATATAAAGATTATGAATGAGTCGCCTATCCCTGCAATCTACACCTATCCTCCCGTGAAAATCCACTGACTTTACCCAGTTCACTCTATCAAATGCTTTTTCAAAATCCACAAAGCAGGCATACACGTCCTGGTCATATTCTAGATTCCTCTCCACGAGGGTCCTGATCATCACTACTGCATCATGAGTTGACTTTCCTTTTCAAAAACCAAACTGACCTTTGCCCAAATACTTGTTTGTCTTCACCTCCATTTGTCTTCTGTCCCTTTTTTACTCTACTGCTGAAACTTTCCCTCGCACTGTCTTTTCCACCAAGCCTCCCTTGCCCTCATAGTTTCATGCAGTAATCGATTAATTATTTCCCTACACATTCTATTACCCTGCTCTGTGTCCAACTTCTTCCACTTCCTCCTCTTGTCCATTTGTTTTACCATTCTCTCTGTGATCCATGGCTTCTTTATCCCTCTACTTTCAACATACCTAATTGACTTCTCTGTCACTTCGAATACGTATTCCCATTTTAATAATATCCCACCCATCTTCTACAGTCTGTGTACTTTCAATCTCCCGGATACTATTTTCCACAAATTCCTGATATTCTCCCTTCAGAGCTTCTAAATCCTATTTCCTCGCCTTTCTAACTTTCATTAAACATTTGAATCTTACATTGCATTTCATAAGTACTAGGTTGTGATCTGAATCTGCACTGCACCGCTCTAGTTTTTCACACTATTCCTAAACCTCTGTCTAACCATGATGTAGTCTATCTGATATCTTGCCACATCCCCTGGACTTTTCCATGTTTACCTTCGCCCTTTATGATGATTGAACCACGTGTTTGTGATGAATAATTTGTTTCTCCTACAAAATCCTGCTGCTTTCTCTCTCCATTTTTTCTCATTCCTAATCCAAATTCTCCTACTTTGTTTCCATCCTTCCCTTCCCCCACTGAAGCATTCCAGCACCCCATCACTACTAGATTTTTCTTTCCCGAGGTCCTTCTAATTATTTCCTCGAGCTGTTCATGCACCTCATCTATTTCTTCCTCCCCATGATTACTAGTGGGCATGTAAACTTGAACCAAAACAAGGTTAGTGGATTGCACCTCAATTTCTACCACCAGAATCCTATTGTTTACCTGATCTACACCTAACACACACTCACCCATATTATCATTTAATACTTTGCATTTTTGCTATCCATCTTAGCAATCTTTAGATTGGATTTTGAAAATATGTATTAAAAATTAAAATTAGTAATTATAATAAAAATTTCTGGAGTAACTGAAATTATTTTCAGCAAACTCATCCTGTCAAGTACTACTTCTCCATAGAAAATGAAGATGTTTCTAAATGGAGCACATTGCATCAATTGCTGATAAATATGTATGGCTGTAATAATGTATGTAATTTTCAATAAGAACCCAATTTTTTTCAACTGGTATTTGTAATCTCCAAAACAAACAAAAAATCGTAAGTATTAACAGCACTAATTAAAGAGCCAATAAATATTATCAGGAATCATTTCAGTCTCACAATCACTTACTGTATTATAATATTCCTGTACTGACCTCATCTTTTTCATCAGCTGAATCTTTTGAGAAATCACTTGAGGACATTTCCTCATCATCTTCATGAGTTGAATTCATCTCATCAGGTTCCTTCTCAATCACGTGCGCCTAAACATACAAAAAGGATAAAAAGTACCATGTTTTACAGGCACTGAACAACACAGCTTGACCCACTGAAAGACTTGGCAGCACAACTAGCAGGCACAATCCCAATCATTAAGCATCTATAAGTCTGGATTTGAGATCCTAAGGATGCTGAATTTGAGCATGTGTGGATAAATGTGTAACTGTGTTTCCAAGTCCATCTCTGGGCTATAACCCATGCAAGACAGCATAGAAATGCTATTCAACAGGTATACTGGGATCTTCTGTTAAAAAACTGCTGTTTCTAACATTGCTTAATTGCCATTGGTGGTGGCAAATGGGCCCTAACATATATAAGGGAATGTTTGTATGCGAGCGGTGTGCATTGTTTTGCTGAAGCTCTTGTCAAGTGCTTGGGCGTGAGAAGAGCTGCTCCCGGGTGGCGACCAAAGGCACCTTTTTCGACCACGGCTACCTCCTACAGCCAAGGTAACAATCCTCCATCCCTGTTTCTAACTTAGCCTTTCCCCAAGTTTTTTAGTTGGTTTCCTGGCTACCACAGTTCAGAAAGGTGATTTTTTTAAAAGCAACCGTTTCTTTTGTTATTAAATTATTTGATACTCATGTTCAACCGTGCCTTTTAATTTTTTTCTGTGCTTTACACTCCTCCGCTTACCTCCAGGCCTCAAATTACATTTCATGTTTAACATAAGCAATTTTTAGAATATTTTCCTCGCTGCAGTATGAATTCTGTAAAATTATGATTCTACCAATTTTGATTACCCCAAGTTTTTTAATAAAAAACTTATCTGAGGCGGAACACTTCTAGGAATTTGGCCATTTTTTTAGCCATAATATGTAGATATCTAAGTAACTATGCAGTTAACTGAAAAATAAAACTTTGAGTTTGTTGATCAATAATAACTAAAGAGAAGTTACTATTTCAGCTACAATACGTCAAATATTCCACCAATCACAGCTCTGACCACCTGTCATTAGTGAAGGCATTGCCAGTAAGGACAAAAGATCTGCACAGAAATCATCCTTGCCACTGGCTACAGTCAAGACAAAGTTGAGCTTATCTCAACGAAAGACCAAGCCAAGACAAGGTTGAGTCAAAGCACTTTGAGTTGATGTGAACTAGCTGGAGCTTTTCTCAAATTCTCATGCTTCATAGTTATACCACATTATATTGAGAGTGAGGCATTAATCTTAGCAAAAACCTTTAGCTTTAAGGAAGGCACTTGTAATAGCAATAGGTTATGAGAAGAATAAGCAATCAATGATTTTTACTTCAGGAAATAGCACACAACAATGTGTAAAGAGCCAACATAGGTAGATAAAAGTACATAATTAGCACCTACACAAGGATCCAACCAATAATTCAAATAGAAATCTTGAGAGCTATCGTTATGATGGCTTACTGCACTGTGATATACAACTGCTATGATAACATTTCCCTATACATACCAGTATGAATAAATAAATGCATGACATAATCCATTATTAATAGCATATTATTTTGATAAAATGATCATTCCTTACCTTGGTTGTATGTACAGGGCCAGTGTCTTTCATACAACCAACATCCTGGGTTGCCTCCAAGTCATCTTCAACAGCCAAGGAATCAATATTCTTCTCCTGCTTTGGCTGTACGTCTGTTTTGGCACCACTCAAACCCAGGGCTCTCAATTTTTCTTCAAATGACAGCTTTCTTTCAACATAGTTATCCCTGAATTTTTTAATGACTGACAACTCACAGAGGCATTCTTGACAAATAAACATAGGGTAAATGTCAGTCTTGGATACCTGAAATGTGAGACAAAGCACTAACGAATAACAGCCTTTATAAAACAGAAGGCACATCACCATTCAATTTTTTCTCAAAAAGTGATACATATCTGGAGAGTAAAAAATGGAAAAATTCCAATTTTGGACAGATGAGAAAATAATATCTCCAGGGGGTCTATTCTCTAACTCGAAGCGCGGTAGCTTTCTGGTGGAAAGATGCTTAATTAAGCTACTTGCTCCCACTTGTATTCTCTAACGCTGAAGCTCCGGCGAAGGGAGCTTGCAGAAGCTACCGGTAGCTTATTAGGCTCCAACCCTTATTCTCTATGGGATTTGAAGCTACTTCCGTAGCTTCAAATCCCATAGAGAATAAGGGTTGGGACGGTACTTCCGTAGCTTCAAACTAGCTACCACGGTAGCTTCGCGAGGCGCGCCCTCGAACCCCGCGCTTCAGCTAGCTACCATCAAAATACATAGGGAATTCCTATGAACCGCCGTGAACCAAGTGGCGCGTGTCGCTAATCTTTTGTTCTATCCCATCAGTCTTTCTTGACACGGCTAGCGATTGAGTGGTAAACAAGAAAAGTGTTGACTATTTTTGTTGTTTTGCGTAATTATTTTCTTTAATGAGGTCGGGAATGCTGCGTAAATTATTTGAAGCCTTCAATTATTGTATTCTTAACAAAGTAGTGGGCATGAGTGACAAATTTCGTGACTAAACATATATGTTTCGGAGTGAACTATCGATCGCGTTAACTAGCTGATTTCATTATTTGGAGAAGAAAAATGTTACTTTCAATCATTTTATATCACGTGAAATCTTATTTTGCATGAAGTCATTACTAGTGAGAAGAAAAACCCCGAAAACAGTGATTATTATTGATGTTGCGAGAGACTGTTGTAGTGACGGTACAAATTGATGCGTTGAAATCATTACCAATGCCAATGTATCCACTGCACAGAGATGGATGTCTTATTTTTGCAAGTGTTTATACATTTATGATTAACTTTACCGTGCATTATTAGCAACGATCTTTGTTGTGAAGTGATTGTGTGAAGAGAGGTTAGTGTTACATAGATGCAGACCGGAGAGAGGTGGATATATTATTGTGTTATAATGCAATGTAAGGTGTTTCATGATAGTTATTAATAAATTTTTTGCTCTTCCAATGAATAAATGTGTTCATGATATCATTCTGCTTTCATTTGTGTGTCTTTGGCCGTATATACGCATTTAATTTCAGTGCCGGTAGTTAAGTTGGTGTATTTGTTTTGAACTTTGAGAAAGTGTAGCCATGGATATTCCAGAAGCCCACGGAGGAAGTCATCACAAAAACAATAATATAATATGACTTTAATATTGGGAGAAGGAACTACGTTTAATAGGTTGTTTTTTCACAATGATGGTCAAGTTCTAATGAATCGCCCTCGCTTGCAATAGTGCAAGCTTGGCGGTTGGCATATAATATACTTATTCATAAAACCATTTAAATATTAATTTAGCCGTCGTGAGAACGGCACGACAGTATGAGTTTTGTGAAAATATCGATTGAAGCATATTGTGAGCCTAAAATGATTGCTTAGGCCAATCTGAGTGAAATGACGTAACTTTCAAACATAATTTTCTCCACCTTCCCATTAACTTTGTTGAAGATATTCCCGAAATAATATACACTTATCGTATGCACATGTTATTGCGATATTCTCTCGCAGTGGAAGAAGTAACAATCTCTGCACAGAAACAGTTGGTCATCAAAATTTTTGCATCAAACAGGCAAAAGCATAAGGAGCGCTGAGTGTAAAGTTCTCGGGAATTAGAACGACAATGTGATAGCATTGGTTTAATGTGTTGGTAGTTTATTAACATTTTCTCTTCATTATATTAACATGGCCAACATGATTATCAATCGTGACATAAACTGCTGCATCGATCGAAACTATTGAATTGATATAAAAGCCGCTTAGCCAAATATAATTATTTCTACGTATTTCTATTATTATGAAAGCTGAAGGCACTCAGCATTTCGTAATTTACAAAGCACATTAATTTCAACTAGAAGAAAAAGTCAGCCGAGAACGACTACATTATGATTTTCCCGCAGGTTACGTAATGAAACGAGCGATTTCATTGGTTCTAAGAGTAAAATCTGAGTTCGCACGAAATATTTCTCATACCCCATATCCGGTCTGAGAAAGCTACCAGAAATTCTCGGTCTGAGAAAGCTACTCCCTGTTAGAGAATAAGGTTGGTAGCCAATTCTGGTAGCTAGTTCGAAGCTACCACGACGGGAGCTTCAAGTTAGAGAATAGACCCCCAGGATTCAGCACTCCATCATGATAATCATTCATGTGAAAAAAAGACAGGAGTGATAGCTATGTAATAACAAATTATAAATTTAAATTACTGTTCATTTATAGAGCAATGATCATTTAATTCATTTTGTTTTGTAAGCCCTTTTTACCTATTTTAATGGGATTTGTAATAAATGAGTATGTAACTATACATTAGCACTAATTAAACAATAGTAAATAGATCATATATACCGACTGTCTTTTATAATCATTTGTTTAACCTGATACATATTGTACTTCATTGAAATAGGGCTCATGCCCATATAATAAATTTATTATTATTATTAACTCTGGGGCCCTAAAAATCAACTAACTATATTTTTTTTGAGGAATGAAGCTATAAAATGCATATAGAATGTAATTTGTGAGGATTTATTAGCATAAAATCAACTAATCATTAGTATATCATAAATTGTAAATAGGGTAGGCATTACTCACCTTGCATTGAAGTACATCTTCAATAGTACTGCTTATTTCAAACTCGTACTGGGAAGACTTCTCAAATATATTGATCATTTCACATTTGTTATGATAACAAACCCGACATAGATTGTACCTATAATAGCTGTCAATGACAGCATTAGAACTTCCAGGCTTTGCTGCTTCTTCACAGAAAGCTTCCAATGAAGAGAAAACATTCATTTCTTGGTTTTTAAGGTGGGCCACAGACTCAAATTGAGATGTTTTATTTTCTGTACCTGGGAAATAGTTAAAATTAAAACTGGGATCAATTTCAATTACAATCATTTCATGGGCTGCAGATATCAAAACATTCAAATGACTTGGATTGGATTTCAAAGCTTGTATTGCATTCAACAACATCTGTCTCATAATCAGATGAAAAACACTGGATTCCTGAATATATCGCAACAAAACCAACCTTACCTGTTTTACGGATAGGTCCAGCATTTTTCACAGGTAGAAATATATTAGGCACAGCATGAGGGCATAACTTTTCAGCATTGTGATCCGCAAACATGTCTTGAGAAAAGTGCCTCTTACACACAACTAATTTAGCATACACTTCTTCAAATGGCAGATTGCTGAGGCATGGATTGTCACAAGCTTCCCTCCATTTTTCTGCCCTTTATAGTGACCAACCAAAAATCAATAAGGAAAGAAAGAGTTTTACCATAATAACACAGAATGAAGACATATTCAATGTTACTTCCACAAAGTTCTCAAGAATTATGGATGTAAATTAACAGGAATATTATCTGCAAGTAATAACATAGAATCACGAAATATGTATGTACTCTTATGACTGGCTCTGCTGATGCTACTCTCTTAACAGGTTCAAAGTGGATACTTGAAATACCAGCCCAAAACATTGGATGCCAGTTTTTTTCTGTCTGCAACCTACTCCAATCCCAAGGACTATTTATAAGGAGCACAGCATCTCTGGACCAATTTAAGAATCAGTGGAAAGGTTGTTTGTGTGTCGATTAATAAGGTTGCATCAATAAAAAGTAAGAGCTATCATCATGAAAATGCCAAAATATGTATATGTAATGCTCAACAGCATACTTTCTCGACTGACACACAAAAAGAGGCTTTTTTATGCTTCATTTGCTGGAAACTATATTTGAAAAATTGCATTTTCATAATGTCTTTTATGGTTGTATGTGGGAGTGTGGAGCCATGTAGGTAGTTGGGTGACTGATTGAAGGGTCCCGGTTTTAAATTCCTGGCTAAATATTTGGACACCCCAAACAAAGATCCTCGAAGAAGAACGGACACCAGCAAGTCATCGTCACCATGGCCGCCTATGTGAGAGTGTGTATACTGCGAGTATATTGTCTTCTTGGAGATTTTCCAAGAAGGCAATCACCAAGAGCTAGAGCTAAATTAGTTGCACAGAGATATTACATTCCTCTGCTAGAGAATGCCTGCAAATGAGGAGATGTCAAACCATATAAACAGTGGCGTAGCCAGGGATTTTGTTTGGGTGGGGGGGGGTCCAAAACCAGGACGAAAATTTTTGAAAAATAGGGTACCACGTAGAGGGTTTTAAACTAAGTTTCTAGACTCTAACAAATGGTTTAATGCAACTTTTGTTCATCCCCACAACCATGATTGAATATTCTCCAAAAAAACAATAATGCTTAAACACCCTCTTTTGAAGCCACTTGTCCATGACTAAAGTAATGTAAACATCCAGAATAAAGAGAGTAGCTTTCTGTCCATCCAGGAATCTGATTGACTGCACTACATTAACATTCGCTTACCCTTCCCAAAAGTTTTTCTAAATGGTGCAACTTTTCCTGCCTCACTGGCACCAGGGTTCAATCCAAATCATGCCAGCTAATCGAAAGGTCATGGGACCCCATGTTGCCTAGGTAAGCATAATCCAGGGTATGGATGTCTATTTACGTTCTCCTAAATTTCGAAGTACATTGTGGTAAATCAAGTTCAAGCGCACCGAATGTTAGTATAGATGAGGGTAGAACTCACCCAAAATTATAAGCTACAGGTGTTAGAATATCACTCAAAACTTTCACATTGGGCGGGGCCTATTCCTTTCTCTGAGCCAGCCTTCATTACGAGGCTGTTTTAAGACTGCAACCAGGTTTCGAAGCATGACCATTCGATCAGCAGCCCACAGCTCCACCCACTATGCCACCAATCTAAACCCAGGTATGATATCAAATTAAATTACGCAGAACTTACCGTTCACGGCTCCAAGGGAAGAAAAACTTTTTCTCATCTTGATACAAACAATCTCTCACCTGGCATGAGGGACGATTATTGCGTGACATTACTGATACTAATTAATTCACACCTACTCTTCCTTCGGGGAAGAAAACACTTTTATTACGAAAAGTTAGGAAAAAAATTCTTTAAATGATACACTGTAGCCTTACAGAAATAAAGTGCATTTTATATATCATAAAATCAAGAAATATCGTAAACATCTGCAGCTTGTGCCGTTTCAATCGCCTTTCGTAATCGAACATTTAATTAGTAACATTCCATTCCGACGAATTAAAGTGATTGATATTTACCTACACGCCGATAGGAAAAATCCTTCGCTTAAGGTGATGTTTATCAAGGAGAATACCTAGTTCTCAATTTTCGGGCGTTCTTCGTACATAGCGGTGATTACGGTAATTTGAGTCCTTCGCAATATCGTATTTCTTTTCTTTCTGTTCGGTCCGGTCCGGTCCGCGTTCCACCATGGTTCCCCGCTTTATTTAACAGATTTTACGCATGATACAAGCATGCGAATAAGTTGTCAATTAATGCAACAATTTAAGATACATCGCAATATACAGATTATATTTTGAAATGACTCACAAGTCACAAAAAATTAACGGATGATGTCATCAGAAGTTGGGGGAGTTTCACTATTGATCCTGCGGGTCATGAACACACACATGTATGTTCATGCTGCGGGTATGTAAACCAACATTTTCGCACAGCCCTTCAAAATCAACATTGACCACTAATGTTTCAAGGGAACGCCTGTTCAGTACTGCAGGCAATATTTCTGCCAAAAATAATAGATTAGACCCAGATAGGGTAAAAATGTTGATTTTTTTAAAAACCTGGAGAAAGAACCAGTGGCTGTCTAGATGGAAAGTGATACATTGGCCGATCATGCATTCTTTAACAACGTGTTATTTAAACTTTTTTGGTTGGCAAATACAATTATGGAGACAATTTTAAGTGTTTTTTTAAATAGAGCTTTCCTGCTAGTTAACATCTTCACTGAAATTATTTTCATTCACTCCCTGTGGTTGTTCATTTAAAATTGTCTTTAATCATATAATAAGAGTTCATCCTTGGAACCGAGTATCAAAAACTGATGGGGGAGAACCGGAGGAGTACCGAGAACCGAAAAAATTTAAGAACCGACTCACCCTAAAAATAAACTTAATTTTTTTCTTTTGTAAAAAGTTAGCATGCATAGGTAAATAACTAAGGGAGTTCAAGGAGTCTAAACCACAATTACATTAATGCAAGATACTCTTAAATTTACTCCACGAATGGAAACGTTCCCCTCTCCAAACAAACACCCCAACATTCCTCTTGGGTGGAGAATTGATGGAAAAGGAAATGCTGAAGATAATACATAGAGTTTAAATTACTGTATGCAATCTTGAGTTTAACCTTGATAATTGTCAATGCCTAAATGCAGAAGAAAGAGGATTAGGATGTAAATGACAAGAATTTGAAAGAAAGATTCAGATTGGCTACATTTAATTCAAATTAAAGCTAAAAATGGCTTGTGAAACTATATAGTACCCTTAGGTGCTCAAGGTGCTGATGTATTAGCTTACAGTTTTTGCTTAAAAAGCTCCATGTGCCCATACATTGGCCTGTTTTTAATCCCATGTAGAAATGTTTGTTCATTAAATTTTGACTTTGTTTAAATTTTAAACTGGAGATAATATAAATGTTTATCACTCCTGAAGAAATATTATTTCTTCTACAGTGTTAAGTGTTCTACATTACACAAAGGCATGTCTCTTCCTTCAAATGCCTCATGTGTTTTTGAATCGGCTCAGTAGCGTAGCGTAGAAGGGAGGTCTGTGGGGTCGGGAAACCTCCCCCTCTGAAATATAAAAACACAATTATTTTCCTTCATAAAGAAAAAAAATATTGAAAAATCATGAATTTTACAAAAGATTTCTTCAATAAATGAGAATTTTTCGAGTATGAAAACTGTTAAAACTAATTTAAAACCTCCTTTCTACCCTGTTTTTCAAAAATTTTCTCCCCTGGTTTTGGACCCCCCTGAACAAAATTCCTGGCTACCCCACAGAGCGGGCTTGAGCTTTTTACGAGTGAAAACAGAAATTGCTAAGAGGGTGAAAGGGTTTAGCAGTAGAAAAGTAATTTTCTGGTCTCTAACTTTCTCAGTGAGTTAAAATAAATTCTCTTCTTGAATCTCACAATATAAGTCACGTAGTATGCAGTGGAAACCTATGAATTGGTAAAGGGATGAATGAGAGGGTAGACATTACAGTGATGAGCTGTGTTGGCCAAGCAAAATATTTTCTAAGTCTAGTCAAATTACATTAAGGATTAACTTTTTGTCATTTTATATTTAATGGATGTTCTTGCAGGCAAGGAGCTGGTAAGGTATGTGAAGAGAAAGGCCGTTAGGAGCACGATTTTTGGAGATGATATATTGAAAGTCAATTTGGGAGAAGGTGAATACTTGGAGAAAGAGGAATGGAATGCTTGATGAGAAAGGAATGTAAATTGGAGGGACAAAAACTATCACTAAAAACTAGAGTACTTGACTACATCAGAGGCTATGAACATCTCAAATAATTGTTATGAGAGGATCAATGAAAGCTGGGACCAGGCTAATCACAAGGTCTTGAGAAAAAGAATACAGAGGTAGTAGAAATGACGATGCTGCAGTGAATATGCTTGGTGGCAAGGAGGGATAACGTCTGAAACGATTATATTCAGAAGCAGACCTCTGCAATTCCACATCATGCTGCTGTTTTCAGAAAATGTGCTACACTGTAAATTCAGAATCTGTTCATCTATGTGACTGAGGCCATAGTTTCAACACCTTGTACACACCCTCAATCAGCATATTCACCACAAGGAACTTGAGTGAGACTGCAGTTTTACAGGTGGAGTTGATGGAGCTGTCATCCCTAACTTTAACAAATACATAAAAATATATTGCTCATGTTGGCAATTTACTTCACAGTAAAGATAGGTAAAGTAGGATAGACACAGTAAAGAAGACACACCTTACAGGTAAAAGAAAATTTGTTGCCTTTAATTTTACTCACACATTTACATCCGTATGATATGGGAAGTGTTATGGTTGTTTGAAAGAACTACATAGTAAGACAAAGCAGATTGTAATCAAGATGTTAGTAAAACTGCGCACAATTCAATCATTTATATTTACATACATATTTGGAAATAGGATATCATTTTTCAGCTTGGAAGTAGGGAAAAAAATATTTTAACCTTTTATTTTGTTGGCATACACATTTTTCATATAATATTGTAAAAAAACATGACATGACCAACTATTTCAGGACATACCTGCATGAAAGGCCACTCTTGTCTCTACAAAAGGTCATCAACCACAGGACTTCACCACATTGTTCAACATTTAATCTTCGACATCTTAATATTTTCTGAATATTTGCCTCACTTCAAATACAAACCAAGAAATCATATATTTATGGAATATTTTTCTTAACTAATTTATAATTGAATGAAATGTTACATTTAACCCAATTACAAAAATAATTATTTTTCTTCGGCTAATGCCCTTCATTTATAAATTTAGCCATAGCAATAGGCTCATTGGCTTCCAAGGATCTCTTGGCTGAAGGAGTTGATATTCCAGAACAATCAGTAGCTGAAAAGAAACAGTATTCACAAACTAATTACTGGCAGGAAAGCATAAATGGAGAGCGATCAATACTCTAGGAGGTGAATCATGGGCGTACCCAGCGAGGGGCAACTGTCCCCCCCTCCCCCATAGAAGCAAAAATCGCAGAAGTCACTAAGCAAAATCAGTACTGAATTGAAACGAAAGCATTCAACAATTTTTTTTAAACCCACAAAAAAAATGTGTTAGCACAAGATATGCAGCTAAAATAAAACTATTTTTTCAAGGAAATAATCTCATAAACTAATGTCACAACTTGGCTTGCCCCCCCCCCTTAGACCATGGCTTGCCCCTCCCCTAGACCATGGCTTGCCCCCCCTCGTTATGATTCTGGGTACGCCCTTGGGGTGAATAGCAACAAGATAGTTGATTTTGGAACAGTAAAAGCAAATATGTTTGGATGCAAATCACAGAAAATTATTTACACAATAATTTATTTGAACTGTCTTGGAAATCAAATTGATGCATGAGATGCAGAGAAAATGGAGATTCAGTTCTAATTTTCATCATCATCACTGGTCAACAATCCTAATCTCAACTATCTGAAAAATCAGCATTTGCTACGCATAGCATAAATTAAAAACATATGATTCAATGGGAAGAAATGAAGGTCCTGTGTCGAACCAATGGATTCTGGGATTGTTCAGTGAAAGAATCTATTCAGATCGGACAGCATGAAAACATGATTAACAGAGACTGCAGCTACAACAGCATCTATACATGGGACCACCTCCTGAAAAGCTGAGACGACAATCAGGAGATGCAGAGAGGACAACCACTCTTAACCACGGCAATTGGCACATAAACCCCGAGGCATGAATGGAATGGCATTGGATTCCTGGATCCCCAAGGACAATAGGCAAGTTGCACATCCAAACGACGGATGGAAATATGGAGGGTCTTACATAGTATGAAACCCAAGAAATCTACACATCCAACTGCTCTTTGAATGCAGCCATTGTCATCAGGAAATAGAGAATAACACCTTAGTTGGCTGGTAAGTGGATTCCAGTGTGTGCCATAGTTAAGGAAATCCTATAATGGGTTGGGGTTAGATGGAAGATGGGACTTTCTAGTCCCAATCTCGCCCAATAAAGACGTATTATTATTATTATAATGGCTAGGTCTGAGTTAGAAATTCATGTAGTGGCAAGGGAGAAACAAGACACAAACAGGCTGGCATTACTATCATCTATCCTTTCAATTGGTTAGCAGTCCTTATCACAGCATAAACAGAGAAATATTGTCACACAGCTGCAGTGGCATAGTGTAGGGTGAGGGGTGGTTCATCCCAGGCATCATATCAAAGAGAGGCAGTTGTTTCGGATTTCATTAAATTTCTATCATACTACGACCCTGTTTTAAAATAGTATTTAATAAAGACAGCCTCATCTGAAAGAATCATGAGGACTTATTTCTCTCCACAGTTACAAAACCAGCATACATATTGCTCTCTAAAAGGTAAAGCAGTGAAAGAAAAAATGGCCAGTGCATAATGTTAATGAGACAAAATATTTTGGTATCTTGTTAGATAGTACTCCTGACATATCTCACGTAGATCAAATGTGTGAAATAATAAGATACCTCCATGTTGAATCAGGCAAAGTTGAAGTGCACGAGTCTTTTTTGCATTATTTCCTCCATTGGAAAAAAAGATGCAAGTGAGGTAACAAAAGATACATTGCACACTCGATATTCAGATGTGTCATAGTTAAGGCTACAATAATGTCAACAGTATGTCTGGCATTCACACTTTTGTTCAGAGGAGGATTGAGGAACTAATAAAGTCAACTTTTTGTGGAATGATGTCGTGGAACAACATAACCTAATGATCAATGAAGATATCGCATCATCCACAATTTAATTAACAGAGTGCTACACATGTTTCAATTGTTATAAATTCATCACCAGGTACTAACAGAAACTAAAAAAATCGATTTCCTACAGATATGTGTATGTATCTTCAAAAATAGTGAGGGGGGTAAAATATCAGAAGGAAGAATGTGGTGGGGGAGGTAAGAGGAAGGGGGTGGCCATTTAACCCGCCTGAGGATGATGCAGAGCGTTGAAACCATCGTAGTGATCCAATAAATATTTCATGTGGAAAAACATAGTTTAATTTTCATTCAATTTAACTCGCCATTTGAATTATTAAACTTGAGTCGGAGAGTCTGGCCTAATTCTCAGAGAAGACCTAAAAAGGAACGAGTTAAGCTGGGTCTTTTGGTAACTGCATTTCTGATTTTATTGATGAGGGCGGCCTCTTCTCAATAGAAGTTTAACTGATTCATGTGTGATATAGTGGAAATTCGACGTATTGAAATGAAAGGTAGTGGCACTTTTCCAAAATAATTTAATGTGTATGATGTGTTTCAGCTAACAGAGCCATCATCTGATACAGTCTTGTGGAAAACTGCAACTAGCTCTCATTTCAATATCTTCTCATCATCTATTTCAGTCTTAACCAGCATTAATTCTTTTGCACATTAAAAACCTATAGTAGCCCACAGTTGGCTTTCATTCTTTTGAATAAGGAAAACTGCATCTGCTCTACTTGTAATTCCAACTGGAATGACACTTACTCCTCTCTTAATCCTATTTTAAAACACTCATTCAATTGAACTGATTCTGATTGAAGATAAATAAACATCTCAAAACATTTGGATCACTGACTGTGATTCTACCTTGCTAGAGTTTTCCCAGAGTTATGAACATGAAGCGTTTGTAACTTGATTATTATGTATATTCTTTGATACAGTTTTTTTTTAGAATGTTGTTAAAATCAACCATGAGAAAGAAATAAGCCTGAAAAAACTGGAGATGAACATACTCACTATGAGAATGATTAATTAACCATATTAATGCAGTAATGCTATATCACAGATTTTTATTATAATGTTAATGGCCTCAAACCGTCTTGGTGTTCTTTTTTTCATAGATGATACAATTTCAAGTAGCCTACAATAACTATCATACGGTTATTCCAGAAAACATATGCATGAGAAATAGGATACTTACAAATATTAATTCCAACACGACCTAAGGAATTTTCAGGAAAATTCCCAACAGCAAATGGCTTAAGATGAAATTTAATCCTACGTGACTTCTCTCTTCTTGATCTATTTTGGTTTATCATGATGATTCTCCTTAGAGAAAAGAGAGCCAGCCGCTTGAAAGACCTCAAGTGAAATGATGGAGTTGTAAATGTGTAAATCAAAGGGTTGAAGGCTGAGTTGATTGGCAATACAAATACCACTAGCCACCCATAAACATCAGCTGAAATATTAAAAAGAAAAATTAGTTTTACCTTTATGATAACAACAAGGAATGCAGAGATGATGTTCTTTAATACGAAGAGGTCACAGCTTTAATTTAAGCCTATTCGTATTAAATTATTTGGTCACAGATTCATTGGGGCCAATGACTTGACAGTGAACTCCACCATAAAGTTATGTTTTTCTTCATATCAATATTCTCTATTGTGATGTGGGGGGGAGGGGGCATTGGTTGGGATGGTGAGCGTAGGACGATGGGGGGTTGGAAGGTTCCCGAGGTGCTCCAGGCAGACGAGGGACAGGTGAGGGGATATCGGGTGATCCGAGGCACCTATGTGTGGAACAGGGAGAAGAGAGGGGGAAAAGAGGGGAAAGGGGAATTATTATGTGGGGAGGCTCACTGTGATGATTGGCATACATGAAAAAACGAGAGCTTACAACATAGAGTTCTGACTCATTACATTCTGAGTTCGACAGAATATTTAATGCAGAGAAACATGGCAAAATTCACATACATAATACACATGAAATCGTTCAATATCTTTCTCTTTGAACATCAAACTGGCCATTGATAATAAAGGAAATGATAAAATCGACAAAACAAAGAGTAATTTATAAAAGGAAAACAAGAAGCTTCCCTTCCAGTCAGTCTTTGGCCTGGTTTCTCACCTATACATGAACACCCAAAAATGAATTCACGTAAAGAAGACATTAACCTTAAGTACAATTATGGATACAAAAGCACAAGCACAAAGCACACAGATTGTTCACAGGAAAAGGATAAATATTCAAAGTATGCAATTTGAGTCACTAGAAAAATGAAAATGAGAGTTACATTCTCATTTTGGTAAATTTATCAGTACTCAACTTTTAGCCCACTGTTAATAGTAATAATAACATTTAACAGAAAGAAACACTAATAAGGATTTGGTGCTTTGAATGGGTGGGTTCGACAGCTGCTGCTTTCCTGGCAAATTAACAGGATAAGGTTATCTTGGTTTCCAGTCAGGTGAATATCCATCTTGTCCAAAATGTTTAGGTCCATCCGAGGCAGTGAAAAAATATATTTGGGCTACACATGAGGCTGATCAGTCTTGTAATTATCTGAAGACAAGGAACATGACAGACCTCAAAAAGTTGGTCAACATGGATACTCTCATCCAGAGAGAACCTCATCCAAAGAAACAGTCCTTGAACCCAATTTCATTCTTTAATCAATAACATTATCAGTAGTTTTGTCAAAATATAATTGGACTCTCACCAGATATTTGTCCTCCTAGAAGAGAAAACACCTTCAGTGCAGCTACTGGAGCCCAACATAATGAATCAGTTAACACAATCAGTAGAAAGCGTAATGCCAAATGTAGGTCAGCATGAGATTTTTGGTTAAATGGATCAGAAGCAGAGACAAGATGTCGGGTGCGCATGATGCTGATCAGCATACCTCCATAAGATAATGCAATCATGATCATCCTATGCAGAGTAAAAGGAAATTGTTGTCACACTTTCATAAAAAATTAACTTATGGATTCATAATTTCCACATGAAAATTTCAACATATTTAAAACAGATATCAAACTCACGCTGCGACATTGACTCCCACAAAAATGAATGTTGAGTACTGCCAGCCAGGATGGAATAGGTTGTCATGAAGATGTAGGGGCAAACAGAGGCCATTAGATCCATAAAACTGGGATGCAGCCTGATTCCAGCACAAAGCTATTGAAATTAAAAGAATATTAGGACACTATAGGAAAAAAGGCAATGAGTAATGCAAAAATAGCAATTATAGAATGATACATAATTCATGTGACTTTACAATGAAGTGATAATTAAGGTAGGCCATTGATTGATGCATATAAAGACAGAGCACCTACTCATTGCCTTCGATGGAAGCACATTTCATTAAAAATACTTTATGTTGCCTATCCCTGATATCTCATACTCTTGGATATGAAAAACAGTTGATTCAATGATTCTTAAGATGTCATGATTTGAGATTGAGCAGATGAGTTTCTACAGAGAAGATGTCACCTCTATTAAAATTCAGAAAGAATAGGTATCAGGGATTGAATTGGAAATCCTTTCTAGGATTTTTCCAGTTTCCCTTATGATGTCTTGATTTCGCTTGAGTCACATAATTTCAATGCCGGCCTGAGTTTCCTGTTTATGTATAGCAAGGTCAAATACTCAGGTCAACTCTTAGGATCAGAATAGGGCAAAGGCCAACACAAATAGAACATTTAAGTTCATGGTACAAATGGTAGCTGCCAATAGGCAATTAAATAATCTAGAACAAGGGATCACTGATAGGTTATCGCCGACGAGTAAAAAGTCATCGATGCCTGCCACGGAAACCAATACATCAATCAATCATCACGCCAAACATCAAAACTATTTAAACATCAAAAAGCCTATAGAGCGTTCCACATTTAGTTGACAGTATGGGCTCTTATGGAGAATTGTTTCCCATGTTAATTTCCATAAGGCCAGGGGCGCGGTGTTGTCAATAACAGCACGAAAATTAATGTTGCGTTATGCACTGATTAAAAATTGCATTCTAATGTAGAAAGAGATGCTGCATTCATTGGGGCCAATAGTTTTTCGATAAAAATTATAACAAAAGCTATAAAAAACATTTCCTTAAATTTCCGTCAGGAACATGTATTTTTTTACTTTATCTTCTTCTCGCAATTTCTGCCTGACCGTTGTCTGTATTGAATTGAATCTTCTGCACAAAATTCTTCACACTATTTTCTCTTTGAGGGTCTTCACTAATTGTACAAATTATGAGTTAAAATGTTGTTATGCCGACGTAACACCCTTTAGGACAAGAAAATTTTGATTTTTGCAAGGTAAAAAGTAGTTTCTTACTAACTTATGTTTCTTACGTCGTAGGTCCCTATATGCTTTGTATCAAATGTAAAGAAAACTACAAAGTTATTTTCGGTGAAAAAATCATTAACCTACATCAATTCTGAAGCGAGTTACAAGGTTTTGATCTTAAGAAAAAATATTACGGCGCCGCTGGGCTGGGCTTCTTGCTTTTTCTTGCGCGCAGAGGGAAAATTCTCGGGCGGAAAAGGAGTGTTTTGTTAATGTATATTATGAAATGTATTTATCTATTCGTTTGATATCCTAAACAGAGAATACTCATACATCGTAACAGCAGTGTTTTTATCTGAATACATTGATACACGAAAGTAAGCAAGCGGCTTGGAAATAAGACGGCTTCGCCTTGGGTGTTTCGGTCCCACTGCATAAGCCAAGAAAGAAAATATCTCATAATCTGTGCGAAACACTACGCCTTCCAGTGCATGCCTTTTACAAAAGGGGGCTTGGGTTTTTTCTCATCCAGTGCACGCCTTTTACAAAAGGGGGCTTGGGTTTTTTTTTCTGAGTTCCTTTCATAGGGTACCAGAAAACCTGTACCAAAATCGACCCTAGCCGAAGGGGCCAGGGGAAGAATTTACGAAGGCGTTCAGTTTGTCATTGCATTTTTTTTTGGAGTGAACAAGTGTTGTGTAGTCTGCTGAATTTGAGAATTGTGAAGTGTGTTTTACACTTATCTCTGCTGTAACACGCCCAATCAATATGTCTGATACAAAGAAGAGGAGAAAAGGTGAGAAGCTCATAAGCCGCGAAAGACAGTAGGTGCTCAAAGTCTTCTAGTAT
Source organism: Ischnura elegans (assembly GCF_921293095.1). Classification (NCBI taxonomy): domain Eukaryota; kingdom Metazoa; phylum Arthropoda; class Insecta; order Odonata; family Coenagrionidae; genus Ischnura; species Ischnura elegans. Next base: position 111,054,654 of record NC_060246.1, on the reverse strand, counting down.
TTAAGGAAATCTCTCAGCATTAGTGAGGCCTGCCGAGAAGCTTCAAAGGCTACTGGGTGCTCGGAGTCCACTGTTTACAAAGTGAGAAAGGAAAGCTCCCGTGGTCCATTGGTAACTCCTTCAAAAACTAAAGAAATTAGACAGCCTTACAAAAATTCGAGAGCAGTGATTTTCTACGATTTTGTGAGATCGGGAATTAGAAGGAAGGTACATGAATCCTTCGTGAAAAATATTCCTCCGACTTTAAAATCCATCTTAAACTCGGTAAATATGGATAGTATTCTCCCAGATTACAAAAGGACAACACTATATCGTCTTCTTTTGGACATAGGCTTCGTGTACGAACGCAGGCGGAAAAGAAGCATCCTTATCGAAAGGGATGATATTATTCGTTGGTGGCACAATTAATAATTTAAGGCAGCTAAAAAAATATCGTCGCGAACACAGGACGAGTATATTCACAGGCGAAAGTTGGATTAATGTTGGACAAATAGTGAACATTAGTATGCGAAACAAACAATTAGAAAATCCGCGTCAAGCTTTCCTTGCTGGACTAATTGTAAGCACTGGGCTTGGCCTCCACTTCCCGAGGAGGACGATTTGCTATTATACATGTAGGAACGGTGAATGGGTTCATAAAAGAAGCATCGCATGTGTTTCTGTACAAAAAGAATTCAATGGATGAGCATGAAGAAGTGGGTGGCGAGTGTTACGAGAGATGGTTTGAGCAATCACTTCTTGCAAACTTACCCGAAGGATCAATTATAGTGGTATATAATGCCTCTTATTACTCAAGGAAATTGGAATCCTTGCCTACTACAAGGTGGAGGAAAGAGAACATTAAGGAAATTAGCTTCGAAGATGTCAGCTTGAAAAGAGATCTTTAATTTACAATAAACCAAGTACGGGAAATTTTTGAAAAATTAAAGATTGATGATGTCTTATACAACATCGCCTCTCATGTAGTACTAGCCAGAGCCAAAACAATAATGCATAAAGGAATAGAAATTTTGTCTCATTCAGGAGTGGTGATAATTTTTATTATCCTTCAATTTATTGTTATTTTTTACATTACAGATAATTCATTATTCAGCTTGTGCATGGAATAAGTGCATAATAAAATAGCAAAAGACTTTTCCTTATATATTGCAGCAAAGGTATTGTAATTTACGCTAAAAAATTCCTCAATTTACGCCGTCTTTCGTGCGATCCCTAACTCCTTTTTGAACTAAACCATTTTGGCGCTCTATTGTGTGTGGTTGCATACGCTGTTAGGATGCCTGCCGGCGGAGCGGAAGCTTGGCAACACTGTTATCCATAAGGCCCGTACTGTCAACTAAATGTGGAACGCTCTATAGTAAATTATGTTCTCTCAACCATTGGTTCAAGAAATACTTAGCACTAGTATCCTGTTTATTAGACATCACGCAATACGTATACGTCATTTCTGTCACATAACCTTAAGGATGAGTTATATTCTCGAGCCTGAGAACAAGTTAAAACCTCCATCAACTTCCCCGTTATGATGGATGTCATTAAAAGAGTGCAAATGAATGAATGCATGTTTTATTTGCTTTTATCAGGTTAGAAAATAGTTGCTTAACTAGATAAATAAATGTATGATTTGAGTTTTTTAGTTCATAGATAAGAATCAATAAAACATATATTTAATAAAAATAAAAAGCTATGGAAATATTAATTTCTGTGAATAGCAAGAAGTTCAACATTATATGACGATTTAGACGGCACATCCTAAAATCGATCCATTATAACCTAAGTTTCTGCTTTGCTTGTATTTCAGACCACCATGTTTATTAATCAGCTTCCTAGGACTTCTAATTTATGTGATAATGCATGTCTCATCTTTGAAGAAGATGATATGCAAAAAAAGAAACCCAACATTGCAAAGCTATAGTAGACTTTGTTTCCTGTATATTAAAGTCTACAATGGACTACATTTAATCTATTCTGATGCATTGTATATATTTAAAGTGCCATTCCTCCTTCAAAAGCAGCCCCAGAAACCATTTTATGAAAAGATCGTAGTTTAATAGTTTCACTCATTTGAGTAGTATTTGTGAGTACTAATTTTCTTAACACACTATGCTAAGCATCATTTAAAGTATTCGCTATAAAATGGGAAAGCTTATCACAACACATATCCGGAGCGAGTAAAAATTAATTGTTTCTGGAATTCCTAAGCATAAAGCAAAACTTTTTATGATATAGGATTACTATTTCAAATCATCCTATAATTTAAATAATGTAACTACATATGCTTAAGACATATTCTTGATATCGAGTGCCACAAAGTTGTAGAAAGGGCCAATATTTCTGTACTTAAATTTGCTTGGCTATGGGTATTAAAATATTAATTCAATTTTTTGCCAAATTTTCAATAGTGCAAGCAAGTAATACTTTTAGCATATATTTATAAAAAAATTACCGGAATGCTTCTAAATATCAAGAATGGACTAACCTGGAATAATTGAAAGAGAAAAACCAATGACCCAAATGGCTGCAAGTGTAGTATTAGCAGTTCTCTTTGCCGGTCTCCAAGGGTTTGAGAAGACAGATGCAATCACAAAAAATCTCTCCAAAGACATGCAGGTGAGTATTAGGACAGAAACCTAAAGATATAAAAAAAAACTCAGTTAACTTACTAAGTCTTAGTTTACCTTCTATATATAAAACAAATTCAATTACTGCAAGAAATGTGTTTGCTAACCTCTGATGATGTCATGGCTAAAATTCCAATCAAAGAACAAGTTTTGGATGCCATCCATTCCCTTGCTTTTTCATAGAAAACACCTCTAAATGAGATGTCCTTTATACCAATAACAATAAGATAAAATCCCATAAGAAGATCTGAAGCTGTAAACAGATAAAATTTGATTGATATGTATCCACTAGTAACAACATTTATATGCATAACTTAAAATTATCTTAGCACTTACCTGCCAAATTTCGAATGAAAAGGCTTGGTGTATGATTTTGATTCTCATCAGGATATGAATGCCTGGCAAGTGCATGGATTGATGGAAAAGAATTGGAAAACTGGCTCAAGGGCCTACTGGTAGAGATGAATAGAAGATACTGGCGGCCAAACAAGACAATTATGTTTCCAAAACATGTAAGTGATGCTACCAGCCAGAGAGAGATTTGAAGAATTGGCCGGACCAGAAGATGCTCCCCTGAAGATACACCTATTGGTGGAATTGGTAGCTTAGGTGCTCAAAGTGGGCAGCAGGGGGCAGCTTTTGAATAAAACTTTCCAGGATAAAAACCACGAGCCAAATCTATTCAAAGCCAATATCAGAACATTAAAAGAATAAATCGAGATGGATGCTGTTTGAAAATCAATAGGAAGAAAACAATGAAGGAAAAATAAATGAAAAAATTAAAAATTACATTAACCAAATAATATTTTTAATTAATTTTGATACACTCAAATTAATAGTGTTTATGCACTGGAGTAGACTTAAAGAAATTAATCAGATTACTTAACAGAAGTAGTCAAAACTCTCCAGTTTTAGAGCAAATGACAAATTATTTTTATTTGGCGTCGAAGCCTTTTTTCGGAATTTTGGCCAGTAAACTATAATTTAAGAAGATTTTAAATAGTTATATTTTATATCTTACTTAATTACTTCGATCAAAAAGCAATAAAACAAAACACAAAAAAGGATAGATTAGTCAATAAATGCAATTACAAATAAGAATACAATATTGTACCTCATTCTGTTAATTTTGAAACTAAAATTTTTTTAAGAATTAGATTTCTCAAAAAGAAGAATTAAAAGATATTAGTTTGATTGAAGATATTACCAAAAATAATTTCATGATAATTAAGGATTTCTTACAAAATTATATAATATATGAGAAAACATTCTCTGTTATTAATGACTAATTCAAATAATATGACGTTGGTGTCCATGTCAAGTATTCACTCAAGGATATTCATGTATTTTTGCCAATAAATGCAAAGTGAAGACATCATATGAATGGTGCAAAATGATTAATACCACAAAAAGCTTTTTATTGAGGCTATGACAGAAGTTCCTCATTGTAGGCCATAGAAATGCAATGAGGATATTATTTAGACCTTCAAAAGTTTCACCCTCATAAAAAACTACAGATTTCATGTCTTGAGGTTGGCTAATATATATTAATTTCAACAAAATGAATCAATTTTAATAAACAACAAAAGAATATGCTTGCCCAAAATAATCGAATGTGAAAACTCATGTATTAACGAGAACTAGAAATAGAACTGTTTTAAGGTAAATTTCTATAGATGGAACAGGAATAATTAAATATAAGAGGAAAAAGTATCAATATTTACTTTTTACAGTTACCTATTTTTCATAAAGTAAATGAATTGGTGATACGACTTACCATCCGTATTTGGCTTGCACTTAGGAACATGAGGAGTAAAAGTGCAGAAATAGAAGCTCTTGAAGTATCTTCAAATAGGAAAAAAGAAACTATGTCTAAGAATGGCATTATTTAATTTATGTTCATGCATTAACGCTAATTTCTACTTTTGAGTAACTGTACATTAAAATAAGAATGCATTAAAAAAATAAAATCCATCATAAAATTATTTCACAAATGCATCATAACCTCAATTTCAATCCACATGAAGGTACTCACACAAACTCTAACTTCTTCAGCTTTGAAAAAATTTCAGAATCCATATCTTTCAGTTCAGCTGACTGCATATCCCTGTTGGTGCATAACATTTGACTTTACAAGTATTTACTAAATGGAATTGAAATAGCAATTGATGAATTCTCCATAAGCCCGTAAGTGTACGCTATTTATCCATCCAAGAACTTGAATTTAAACTGAATGTGTGGCTACTAATGCAAATTAAATTTAAAATTATACACAATTTTTGACATTCGATATATTTAATTCTCAACTTACTGACAGTAAAATATTTTGATATTAGTGATTTAAAGAATTAATTTTTATCACCAGGATAATAATTCTATGATTATCCATCCAAGAACTTTAATTTAAACTGAATGTGTGGCTACTAATGCAAATTAAATTTAATATTATACACAATTTTTGACATTAGATATATTTAATTCTCAATTTACTGACAGTAAAATATTTTGATACTAGTGATCTGTGAAGCAGGATAATAATTCTATGATTATTTTCAACAAGAGCACCAGTAACTCAAATCTCTAGTTCACAAGAACATAGTTTGTGAATGCCCACTTCATTAACATTACACATAAATAAAAAGTTTAAACCATCATAATCGACAGGAAAATGAACATACTACTCTACCGATTACTTCACTGATAAGAAGGATTTTTCCATTGGAGGGAAGAGAAGTTTTCCACATAATTTTAAAAAGAGCCTATGTAAATTTTGAAACTAGTTTCCTCCTCAAAAGGCCATGACTTGATAATGTAGTGTGTATGCCTATATGGTTATTAGACTATGAAAATTTGATTGGAGATATAACTATTTTTGAGCATGTTATCCTAATTCTCAATTAGACTTAACCAATTAAGTAATACTGCAAGAGATAAACTTACGTCAACATGTGTCAATACGAGTACATCCATTTTGGATGAGAGAGAAGTGATTTTAATTTGACATTTTGTCAGGATACAATAAAAATATTTATCCAGACAGACAAATTGAGCTTATGTGTATACTCACAGTGATGATAAACTCCAAAGGCCATCCAAAATATTAGCACTTATTTCGAGATTTTCATTATATCCCAAAGAGCTGTAAGAAAATAAATGAAATGCTTTGAAAAGAAAATTCTATTAATCATGAATCAAATAAATCTATATAGGCCTGTCCTTAATATTTATAAAGACAGTTGTGTGCTTACATGCAGGAATGGCCCTATATCAACATGCATGAGGAGTATTTCATAAAAATGGCATGCTGTAATAAAAGGCTCTAAAATACTGAGGATATTGATAAATACACTTCTGCAGAACTATTTTATTTTACTCATTCAGCAGTTCAGTATAAAGCAGCACAAATTTCAAAAGTAAACATGGGAATTAGGACATTGCAAAAAATAACTCACTTAAGGAAAAATTTTGAGGCAAAATACACAAAAAATGTGTCTATAACTACTTAAAATCAAGTTCTTACAGTTTGGAGAGATTGCGTAGTCCATTGAAGGTATCAGTGGATAGAGTTGAAAGTTGATTGTGACTCAGATCCCTAAAAAATGAGGCATGTGAATGTATTTACTGGACACATGCCTAACATACAGTATGTATGGTCTCCAAAGCATGTATACAACATGTATGGTCTCCAAAATGTGACAAAATAAAACCGAAATTTCAAAGAGATAATCTTTTTCCAAAGCACTCAAAATACTTACAGCTCAGTCAGGAGACTATTACCGGAAAATGCCTTCTCATGAATGAATTTAATTTTGTTACTTCTGAGGTCCCTAAAGAAATAAAAATTTCCAATTCAGTACTGAAGGAGCTTGCACAGTAAAAATGTGATAATATTCATCGCAGTAAATCTGAAATACATTTACATAACTACAAAGAATTTGATTTGAGGCGATGATAAAAGGGTAGATAAAAATAAATTTAGGCATAAGAAGCGAGAAACTGCATCATCTTAAATTATTTCCAGGATGATAGAAATCAATTGAGGGCTATGCCACACCTTTTCACTACATACATGTGCCCCTGAACCCCCCCCTTTAATCTGCCTATGAAGGGGAGCATACTCACAACAAAATTAGTCCACTTAATTTTTTGAAAGTATCTTCTTTGATACTCTCAATTTTATTGTCACGAAGGAACCTGGAATTCATAAATATAATGTAATTAATAAAAAAATAAATCCATCTAATATCTCCAAATTTCTCAAAGACACGAGAAATGTCAACAAACTTACACTTCTAACTGATCATGTATGGATGGGAAAGTTTCCTCCTCTAAAGTCAACTCATTTGAGGAAAGAAAGCTGTAAAGAACAGAAATAAATGAAATACACTTTTACTTAGAAGAGACGAAATACAGTCGAATCCGGATTTAACGTCTTCGCATTTAACGTTTTTCCGCATTTAGCGTTTATTTTTTGCGGTCCCGATTCATTTCCTATTAGGACAATGTAAAAATTATCCGTATTTAGTGTTTCCGCATTTTGCGTTTTTCCGCATTTATGGCCGTAAAAATTTGTCCCGCTCAAGAATTTTTTGCCCGATTTAACGTTTTTTCATGACGGTTCATCCAAATCTTCGAATTTATGCTCATCAACAAGAACAGTCTGATGAAAGTTTACCAAGAGTCGATAGAATCTATCGGGGAACGCTTCTTCAACTGCTTTCTTCCGCGAGCGCAGCGCTGCGACCTTCAACTCGCAAGTAGGGTGATTAGTCTTCTCGTAACGTTTCGCTCCCCTTCTGATCCAAACACCGGGCACTTTTTGTATCAGATCCGATCTAATGGAGCAAAGTCATCCCTTAATAACCTCGAACTACCTTATCCTTCACTTCTTGAACTTGACTTCGATGATACGTGACGACTGATGACACGAGTTATCCTCCGCTAGGGCCGCTACAATAATGGTTTTCTCGTTATGTTTTCAATTGATGGCTTATGCTCCTTTCAACTCTACTCCCAACGGGCAATCGATTATTAGCCCAATATTTTTCCAGTCGGCTACTTTCTCTTTTCAAAAGAGGAGACCCAATATCAATTGCGCAGTTCACTAGAAGATTCTTTCTACAATCCATTCGAAGGTCAGTTTCCACGGAGGAACAGCGAAAGAACAGAGGAAGTGTTTCCCCTGTCATGACCGTGAGTGAGAGCATTCTTTCCCTACGGAACAACAGTATTTTACATCGTAGTTTAGATATCCCGGAGCAAATTTATCGACATGAGGCTGGTTGATATCGCTGTCGATTCAAAAATATTTATCGAGTGCTAATTAATGTCAAAAGAGAATGACAATCGGAGTTTTGACGAACTATCACGGTCCATGACTCTAAATAGATCGCTCATGCTGGAAAAAAAATCACCGCATACTCACGGTAGAATAGACGAGCGCGGAAAAATACGAAAATCCGGCAGGTATCCCTTGGCGGTTGACTTCGACATCATAACCCTGACGAAATTGCCAAACTCCAGAGGCACTGACAATTTTTCGGATGAAATCCAGTTCTGTTGAAGATTAAACCTTTTCACTTAACAGAGTTTAGCTAATCGTCATTCAAGGTCCAACCAAATTTTATTAAAAGCTGCCGAGAAACAAGGCGAGTCGGAGTCAAGGTGATCAGCGCGCCGCGTAAGCAACTTCTCGCGGCTCCATTCGACCTGCATAAGGCCGCGGATATATGACAACGAATCTGGTGTTATCATCGTGTTAAATCACCATCGACTTGTACGCATACTAGAAATAAGATTCTACTTTTTTGGATGACCTCGAAATCCAAAATGTGTGCATAGGAGGCTTTTTAAAAGCTCATAAATCCCTTGTTTCGCCGAGGCAACAGAAAACGTTAAGTTGGCAAAATTCCAGAAAACCTCCCTTTTACTAGATATTCGGTAGTTGAGAATTCGGGGTTAGCGATCTTCTGCTGTCCCTTTATTTCACTCATTCCTCATGATTTTACGAGTACCTACTTACACCTTTTCTTATTATATTAGAAATGCTATTGTCACCTACATGTCACTTTTACAGAAAAAATTCTAAATTTCATCGAGACCACTGAAATATGCATAAAAATGGAATCACTAATGTCCATAATAATAATCTGTGTGGGAATGCTTTTAAGTTGATGTTTATTAGAATTTTCTTACAATATTTCATTAAAACAATTGTCATCTTCTCATTACTTATTTTTACTACCCATTTTTTTTAGCTGATTCCTGAAAAGTATTATCCAACCTTCATAGGGCAGAGAACATTTCATTAAAGAATTTTTTGCTGCATTCAGCACCTTTTAGTTACTTAAAATAATATTTTTTATTCATAAAAAGCCATTTCAATCATTACAGACCCTAAAACCTGAAAAAAATGGCAGGTCCTCATTTAGTGTTTTTCCGCATTTAGTGTTTTTTATTTTGTCCCCCCTGAAAAACCTTAAATCAGGATTCTACTGTATATATCATTATGCTTGTGCCTTTGAAGCATTTGAAAACAAAAAGGATAAGAATAGTCTCGAAAATTTAGGTAAAATTTGATGGGATATTTGGTGGATGTCAAATTAAATGGTGAATTAAATTTCTGGCCTAAGGTAATCCACACACAAACTGATGTACACATAACTTTGACACTCACAGCCATTGAAGAGAATGCAGATCACCCCACGAACTGAGAGATAACTTTTTGAGACGATTATTGCTTAAAAGTAGCCACTTCAGATTAATTAATCCAGAGAAAACTCCAAGAGGAAGCACTGTCAGTTGGTTCCATCTCAAAAACCTGTGAATGATAACACACAGCACATAATATAGACAAAGAGAAATCTCATATATTTTCAATGCAATTTAAAATTTTTACTCTGGAGTTAACAGGATGATTTGGAATTTTATAATTAAGGAAGGTAGTTTAAGTAAGATCATATGGACCTTTGCATTTATGTTTGTTGGCCACGATAAAAAAATTCAGTCTTTGTCGTTTCTTATCATCGTGTAACAGTTTTATTACTGGTGTTTACACTGATGTGAACTGATTAGAGACTACGACAGGAAAATATTAATAACTATTGGGTAAAATGAGTGAGTAAGAATGCTTTCATAAAAAAGGGGAGGATAAAAAATTTAAAATATTCCCTCAGTGTTGCCAACATGCTGTACTTACAATTTTTCCAAGCTCGTTTGAGAGTTGAACACTCCCGGTTCAAGATGAGTGATTCCATTGCCATCCAAATGTCTAAAATGAAATTAAAATATCAGGTTAAGGTATAATTGACAAGAATTTGCCATTCATACCATAGCAACCAATTTGCATTCTGTATAAACAACATACATTTATTTTCAAGCACTTTAAAGAATCTCATACAATGTAAAACCATCAATAATGAGGTTATCATTACATTGTCACTTATTTAAAACCTTTATAAGTAAGGTACGTTTTCTTAAGGCTGTATTTTGTAATGGTTCACTGTCAGTCCAAATCACACTTAGAACAACATCCCTCCTCCTTTTCGCATAAAAATAAATGGGATTCATTTTTGAAATGCCAGCAGAGTAAAAAACATCTACATAATAATGCCATGTATAAATGTTAGAACTTAGCCAAATAACTACAACTTACTCTCAATTACATAACTATGATGACATAATGAAGTGTATTTATGAAATATTAGACATCAGATTTCGATCGCGATTTATTGCCTTACATTGCTGTCATTCCGTAGAATCCCAATGCGAAGAATTTCACACTCCTATCTCCCTTCAATTTAAAATAATCTCAAAGTTTAATACGTCATGATTACATGTAACATTTCAGTACTCTAAGAGGAATACAGATAAAATTTTAGATACATATAAAATTACCTAGGGAAGCCAAAAACTAAAAGGAAAACACAGCAAGTAGACAATCTTCAATGTGGTTTGCTTTGACTTTTTCCGGAGTTCTAGCTTTCCTCGCTTGACATCAAAACTTATCACTGTCGGCAGATAAGAACGTGCCGAAAACATCAAAACAGGAAATAGTGAAATAACTTACTTGACTACTGAGGCAAAATGATTCTGAAGGTATGTGCCGAATTCGGCACACCTGACGTTAAAGGGATATAATAATAACTACAAAAATATATAGCAATGCAGAAACTAATTTAATGATTCTATATATTTTGAAGTTAAAAGGTTAATGAAGTAGCTCTCGAGTGTACGTAAGAAGTGTTATAATTTGGACAATTTTAGAGTAACAATTTAAAACTAAAGCTTACGTGCTATCGGGAATATCTGGATCTTATACCGGCTCCTCCTTATTTATATTTTCGTGATACTGTATCACAAAAATATAAATAAGGAGGAGCCGGGATATGAACATTCATATGGTATATTTAAAGCATATGTCCAACATTTTTTATAAATTGAAACATATCGGTAATTGATTGAAATTGAACATATGGGCGGCTATAAACTGCAAAATAAATTACTTAAAAACAGGCGAAAACCTGAGTAGCCTGGGCCGTAACTAGGAGTTTCGTCAGGGTGGGCAAAGATCAGTTTGCCACCCCTCCCCTCATCCCCGTGCTCTCCCTCCCTACTAAAATATAATTCATCCACAAGCTAATTTTTTAGATGAGGTAGTTGAAATTACACACCGTATGTTTGCTATTTAGAAGTTTTATTGACACTATAATTGTTTAATAATTTATAAATTAATTATCACTAAATAATTTAATAAGAAAAATTAAATAACTTATTTTTTTTAACTTTTCAAATTTTGCTGCCCGGGGCACGTGCCCCTACTGCCCCGCCCTAGTTCCAGGCTTGAGTCTGGGTATAGCATCCTCCCGCCATTGATGATAGAGAATGGTTTAAAATAAAATTGAGATCAAAAACAAAAAAAAAAAAAAAAACAAAGCAATTATCCATCCGAGTGTGACTTTAAGTTTCCTGAACTTTTGCTGTTTCAATAACGACTAATAATGCTACGATTCACTACGGTTGTAAAAACATTAACTTATCCACGCAAAAGTTTTTATCTAAATGTTTATTTGTTAATGAATGTTTAAGCGGTAAAAAATTCATGCGTACGCAATATTTATGGGGAAATCTGACGACAATTTGGAGGTGCTTAAGCCCAGTTTACTAAACCATACTTAACCCTACTCCCTCACTAATTAGTTATTAAGAGTCTGCCTTGGCTGATTAGCCCATTCATTCATCAACCTACTTCATTCGTAACGTGATTACCGCTTCCTCTAGAAATATTCCAGAATAAAATCGAAAAATCCCAATGCTATTCATTGATAAAGTTAGCCAAACACTGCTTTCAGGGTAAATTGACCCAGCTGAATCCGATTTTGCTTGCTGCCAAGCCGGGTTTCGAGTCATAAGGCCCCAAATCTAGATATCAAAAAAATAATGCTATGCATCTATCAGAAACAATACGCTATGTTACTCAAAAGGCCCAAAAAGGGTCAAATTCAAAATGGTGGTATAACGTTATTTTGACGAGGTGTTTGGTACCATGTTGCGTCGAAATATGAATTTGGTCAGAAAATTGGGCTTGAGATCCGTCTGAGAGCCATTTTAAGATTATTAGAGGATGTTTCACAAATCTGAGAACATGAATAGGTCACGTCGCAATTTTATGGCTCAATAGAAATCTTCGAGGTGGGCGGGGAATTATGAATCTTCTATTTCCAAGCAATTTTCTAATAAATCGTCGCTATTACATGTTCCATAAAACATTTGATAGCAACACGTCTTGAAGAGTGCCGTTCGATTTAGAAAACGGCAGCATTTTCCCGCCTATCCGGAAGTCAAAATATTTATTCAGTAGCCTTGAGAATGGGTGACGAGACGGAACCGGACAGGGCCGGCCTTAGGGCGGCAGCCCCGGGCCCCGCGTTCGTGAAAAAAAATTAAAATATACGATAGTTTTGAATCAAGGTATCATAACGCTGTAATTACGAAGTCTGAATTTGGGAGGGGAACACATACTTAGCCAGAGAGTGGTAGGGATTCAAAATGCTCGAGTTTGTGGATGGCGTGTAGAGTTTAATATTTTAAGTGAAGGGCCCCGCACTGAAAATTCGCCCCTAGCCCCGCACCTGCTAGGGCCGGCCCTGGAACCCGAAACATATAAATACTCTAAGATTTTCTTACCGCGCGGAAACCCGAGAAAATTTTATTCATTCTGTTCGCCGGGAAAATGTTAAATCAAACATAGCATTTTCCATTTTGCGATCGGACAAAAATGATCATTTGCATCACGGAAAAATTAGAACAACGACCGGATTATTGTTACAGCATGAGGTGCTCTTCTCAATCCTCCTCCTTTCATCTCAACACAAATGCTCCCGTCCCTTCCAGATGTCTTTACTAGGGTGCTTGGTGCTTCCTTGGCAAGTATCTATACCTATGAATGGTCACACAGACGTGACGATCACCATCGGCGATTGAATATTGAGTCCTGATCCTGTACTGCATCACTACATAGACTTTTAATATAAATGTCACTATTTCGATGAATTTCTTGTTAGGTTTCTCAGTCGAAATTTGCAACCTAAAAACTCTGTTAGCTGTGGTTTTTGACTTAAAAGCATCTCTATTTCGCGTTATTTATCGCATGCATGTCGTACAATGAGGCGGGGTGCTGCGGGTTGCCTACCACACAAAACTGCTTTCGGGGACACGGTAAAAGGTCATTTTCTCGATAATTAAACGCAATAGAGCTGACGTATTTGGTCTAAAATATCAAGCAAAGACCAATGTTATACTCGATTGGAAAAAAATGAGTGCTTAATAAAACCAAATTTAAATTATTTACATTTTTAACGCTTTTCGTTAAAAATTTCGAAATTTCAAGACAAAATGGCGAACAGAAGATATTAACCGATTTTGAAAAAAATCATATCTATAATACCCACCCGGGTACGAAACTTTTGCCGGTTATTACGATTAAAAAAGTGGCTAAACGAGGCACCCTAGTCTTTACGCCTGAATGCTGGAAATCGTATCGCCCCATGGCCCCATATAATTTCCGAAAACCGAAAATGAAAAAGTGAAAGCATAAACAATGATGTAAAGTGATTCTAGCTCCTTCAATATAATTGATGTAGCGAAATGAATACCTAAAAACCTCCTATCCTATTGGGATGCAGATATTTGTAAGGTCCTCGAACGTATAAACCGAGAAAGTGAGTGGCCATTTCATTAATTTTAGAACCACATTCCTCATATGGACCTAAAAGGTCGATCGATTTAGCTAAAAACCAATTAAATTTAGAATGCGAATCGTTCGTCAAATTGTTCTATAAAATTGAGGGCATGGGAGTTTATGAGAGCCATATGATGGCACCTACTAGTTTTTCAAGGGTTCTAAGTCTAATCAGAGGATTCGAAAATTGCAGCGGCGATAACGAAGTATTATAAAACATGCGCTCTCCAAATAACCCTCGCTCAATTTTCTGGTTATGGCCTTGTATCAAAAGGAGGGCAGGGGAGTCGATTCGAGCTATATGAAGGCACCTACTTGTAGTCTAATCAAAGGATTCGATAATTGCACCGGTCTCTATAACGAAGTATTATAACACAAGCTTTCACAAATATCAAATCGACAATGATGATTATAGACGTATGAAAATATTCGCCTTTCAAATACACATGAGTTGCCATTTTTATTGAAAAAAATTCTTTATTTTCACGTAACTGACGGTCTGTCGGCAATCGCCAAGGGCCCTGAGCTTAGGGAGCCCCACAACACTCGCGTCTATCGTGAAGCATATATGAAAGGTGTCATAAAAAAAGGCTCCGAACACTTTAACCAAAATTTTTGTGATTATAATACCATATACGTTATCATGAGTTGCTTTATTTACAACATACTCAGTGTAAAAAGATTAGACAAAAATAAAAAATGCAGGTATTTGAAGATAAAAGAGAAGCTGATGCTTTTTTGGAAAGGTTATTCGAAAAGGGGTTTTTAGAGGATTATTATTAGATTTCGGCGCAGTTTCAAGGGACAAATTCAATATGTAATAAATAAAATAAAACCTTAATACAACATCTAATTGTATAAGCTGTGAAATTATCACCTTTTTGTAGTAATTTTTCTTTAGAAATAGCTAGTTTTATTAACTTTTATCTGGTTTTTAAGAGCCAGAATATAGCGTCAAAATCCATTTCCAGGGTGGCAATTTTCCACAATTTTCCGGGGGAGGACGCCAGAATACCCCGGTAAGGGGGGGCCCATCATGGGCCCCAGCCGAGGGCCCCCAATCACTCCAGACCATCCCTGCACAGAAAGTTCTCGCTATATCCTTTTATCCCGGTAGTCATCTCGCAATGACCTTATTACGATTAAAGATTCCAACATCCCTTGTACGGAGACTAGAAACATTCAGCATACTTACATAAGCTCCAGACGATACTGCGAAAATGCTTCAGGGTTTATCTGTCTGATGGAGTTGTTTGATAGGATCCTGGAATACATGAACGAATATCATCGGATGTTGTATTTAAGAATGAACAATTTATGCGTGTTAGTACGAAAGAGTATAAGTCAAAATTTCAAACTAAAAGCTCTGGTTAATGCTGAAGCATGGTATTCAACTAAATGAATACATTTAATATTATGAATGCCAAATTAACCCCTCCACCTGCAGACATGATCAGTCAAAAAGACTCACATTCTGGTAACAGTTGGTGTGACTTGATCGGGAATTCTATCCATGCCTTCACAGATGAGATGCGTGGCGTACTCACAGAAGCATTCCTCTGGATAGTCACTTATCTCTGTAAGTGAAAATGAAAAGGGGGACTAAATTCGAAACACCGCATAATAATCCGTTATATGAGAAAAAAATTGCAAGAAAAATTGCTTAATTGTTGATTTTTTAAACTTTACCAAATTGTGCGTTGAAAATCGGCTGTTTTCCAAAATGAAAAACCTAAAGTTAAAAATCCAACAAAAACTCAGATAAAATGATGAAGAAGATGCGACCATCTTGGAAAAATATCCAGCAATGTGGGTCAGTCACGACGAATTTTAAATTTTCACAACCCCTGCCGTTATTTTAAGGAAATGAGTTCAAACATGTTCGGAGTATATGACAAAATGTTTTTCGTGTACTTTCGTTATCATGAAAAATATGCTCTTGGGAAGGAAAAAACTTCAGCCCTAATTCCTACCGATTTAAACAAAAAATTTCTCTCTATTAGTCCTACGCATGATTTTTTGCGAGGGAGTCCAGACAGACCTGGAGTACGAAACATCTGTCAAAATTTATTGTTCTTGGTTGCAAAAGTAAGGAGGGGAGCCCTCTCCCGGAAAGTTAAGGTCCCAGACACCACGTAATTAAGGTCCCAGGAGAGACACGTAGTTCCACGACCTCTTCAACCGCGTTTAAGAATTCGCTTTCACAATTCAAATAAAAAAAACGCTATTGAGCGTTAAATATAGGGGTTTTAAACACAAAAAATTGAGTGATTTTAGTCTCCGTTAATGAACGACCTCAGAGGAATGACGATTAAAACTAGATTTTATTTAAGGAATCCGTTAAAAAAATAAGAGATACACCGTTACGGGCCATCTGGCTTTAGTTAATTTTGATCTGAATGGGGCCTTTTGGAATCCATTGGGTCAAAAATCTCGACGAATCGTAAAAGCTTACTTTTTAATTTTTAATGTAATTATTAGTACCCTGGAAAGTTTAATTACGCTGCAATGACGAAAAAATGCTTTCGACTTGTAAGGAGTGGCAACCCCGAGAGACAATGCAGGATTTTAACTCACAATAACACAGGATTTTAACTCACAATGTCAGATAATTATATTTAGCACAAAAATAGGCGCGAAAGGTAAGTGGTGAGGATTCGCATGCATTAATGAGACAATCCTATGGATAAAATACCACCTATTCATTGCAAAAGGTCTCCTTGTTTGATGTAAAAATCACTCATGGTAAAAAATTTTCCATTTAAAATCGCTGAAATTTTTCCACTTCCTAGACAAAATTATCCTCCCGTAGATTTCTCCTTTCTGATATGGGGATAAAATTAGCTATCATTCAGCACCTACCGTGTCCTTACTTCCTGATAGAGAACCACGAGAACTTCGAAATGAAAGTACGTTTTTCGGATTTCGACAAAAACTCACGAAATGGAGGTAAGAAAAGCGCTTGGCAGTCGTTAATAGAGGTCCGTCTCCAATTTCCGAAAATCAGCATATGATAGGAGAGGAATATTAAAGAAAATTATTATCTTCGGGGATGGACACTGGACGGAATACATGGTGAAAATTTATTAGGCCTCTATTGAAGGAGGAAGAAAAAATATGAGGTCACATTGAGATTATTTTCGTCTCTTAGAAAAAAAACAGCGATTTCAGAGCGAGAAATTGCTTCTCAGAATTGATTTTAAACATACAGGGAGACTGCTTATTTAAAAATATCCAATTCCAAACGCGAACAGATTTATAAATACCTGAGAACAATAAACTAAATACATGCAACCTAATCAGAAATTTCTTGACGAATACTTACGACACGTCGAATTCTCCGACAGATTCCTTTTGGAGGACATGATCGAATTCAACATCATGCTCCCGTGCAAGTCGGCTGGAATTAGGAAAAGAAATACACCCCTTAGAAAGGCGGTTTTAGTTTAAAAATCATTAATCAATAAGGGAGTATAATAAATAATATAGCTCTAATAAAAATATCACAGTGAATCGAATCTAAAAGCTATAACAGGGTGATTATATAGACAAGATATATAGCCTTTAGAATATGAATTTATTAATAAAAAGGCCGAATTATTCGAACAAAATTATTGAATTCTTTGGTCTAAAACAGGTATTCACAAGAACCGCAATGCATATAATATTAATTATATGCCTGAATGTTTCTGAAGAACGAGTCAAGGACATAATTTACGCCACCACACACAATTTTTCTTTTTGATCTGATGTATTATATCAAAAGGGTATAAAAAACTACATAAAAGTAAAGTACCAATAAAAATGAAGTTCTTTCCGAAAATAATTCTTGATGAAGATCTTGATTCACTTTCATTGAATATAGTACTAACAATAAGCGCAGTTTTATAGATACAGTGTATATAATGTAGATGGATTCTTAAACACACATACCACTCACTATATGTATCAGTCTTGATCTTGATATTACTTCTTGCTATTACTTCTTGATATTAAAGTTGTGATACTATCGACGCCAGTAGCGGATCTAGGAAAGGGAAAAGGGGGTGGGCGAAGTATGAGGTAAACTCCCAGCAGTAGTGGGGGTTCGAATAAAATTACCATTCTATCTGTGTAAATTGGATATCCAAGGGGGTGGGGTCCTTAGCCACCTTAGTCCCCCCATAGATCCGCCACTGATCAGCGCTACACCTTCTAATTCAGGACTAAATCTAATAACTACATTCCTTTGCTTTAATTCCATATTATTTGTCAGTTAGAATGACAACAGCGGTGGCTGCTCACTCAGAGGGATGAAAATGAGAGCTTACATATCTTACATATTTCACTTCTGTAGAATCTGAAAAAATAAAAGGTCTTTCCCATCATTCAGATATTATATATATATATATATATATATATATATATATATATATAATATATATATATATATATATATAAATAGAGCTAAGAGAGAGACAGAGAATAAAATTTCTGCAGCTGGATACAGATATTAAATTGAGAAGACTGCGCTAGACGGATACTCGAGGGAAGTATGACCCAAGTGGAATACTGCACAGTTGATACGAATAGGTCAAATCCAATACTTAGGAGAAAAGAAATATCGACAAAGTCCACGTAAAAAGACAATCAGATCCTCATGGGAAACGAGGATACCTGCTATCTATCAAGGGAAATTATGAAAGCAAGAAACCAATAACTCATGCTGACGTGTAATTAGAATCGAAACCGGTAAGATGATGACATCTTGAACTCGACTTTCTCCGGAATTTCTTTCCAATCTACTAAAATGTTAGCCTACAAATAATTCAAATCTTTTTAAGGATTAAGTATGAAAGCATTTTAATTAATTATTTTTTGATTAATTATAAATTTAATAATATTTTACATTGAAATATATTAATATGATAAATTACTTCAATGAACTATTAATATTAATGTATCTCCAATAAATTATTTGTTTTACTTTATGGAAAGCTGCGTCTGAGTCCTTAACGCACGATGCTTTGCTCAGGTGGCAATCAAAAACTTTGAAAATTGTTCGTTTCGAACATTTTAGACCTCTGTTAAGTCTAATTGAATGTTGAAAACTATTTACTACAATGAATTTCAACCTTTCGAACTTGAATTATATTTTTATTTATTATTTCGGGAACGTTGTTCATTGTATTTGTGTTGCCACACGCATTTAATTATTGTGCTATTTTTCCATGCGTTATAACTGCTTGTAAATTGCTATTCTATAACGAATTAATATTATGAACGCTAACTTGAGGGAAAGTGTTAAAATTGAGCAGCTTACCTCACGCGAATAAGATGCGACCTCGGCAATGAAATCACTCTTTTATTTTTGGTGCGATCTTTAAATAGAAACTTTTTCACATATCTGGAGAAAGTTAAACGTTGATTAATAATAAGTAACAAAAAGGAAGTATTAAAAAGATGGCTCATATTTCTTTTCAAAAAGAAGGAATTTATTAGGAAGCGAAACTTCCAGCGAAAATGACTCAGAAGCAGCATTTGCCGAAAGGAACGCAAATAATTGACGAAAGAAGCTGCGAAAATCTCCAAGAATAAATAAAAAATTCCGATTATTACATACTGATACGAGGAATTGTAAGGTGGGGTCGATTTCTGCAAAAATCGCAAAATTTGAAAGCATGCATACATGTTCTATCTGTTGGATTTTAGGTATTTCCCCCGTATAAAAAAATTGAATTCCGCACTGACATTTCCGGTCTTTGTGTGGATTCGAGTCGATTTCTTTTCTCCTAGTCGTCTTCCTTCCTTCCCTCACTTTACGCGGCCATAAATCGCAACTCACCGCAAGCCAGCAAGCTCTCGTCCTCGCCGTTCGGGCAGTGAGGGGTGCCGTCGCAGAAAAACCGCTGAGCCAGGCAGATGTTGGAAACGGTTCGCCTCGCTGCAGGAAACTCGCTAGTCTCATTCTGCAACCGGAAGCCCTCGACGGAGTTGGTAGAGTTGATGACCAATTCGACCGGAGTGGAGTACAGGTCACACGGAAAGCTCGCCTCTTCACAAGTAAAACCTTCAAGAAAAACAGTTTCGCGAATCAAAGAAAGTTACCCCGCCAGACAACTCTGTAGAAATTACATAAAATTTTTTCCACACAAATTCCCCAAAATTTAGCATAGAAGTTCCTTAAAATATTTAAATACTCTTTTTAAAGGAATTTTTACAGAATTCCTTTAAGTGTCTGTAGAGCTCCAAGAATTACTTTGAACGTTCTGTACAAATTCCTTCCCATAATTTTACAGTTTCACAGTTATTAAAAAGGAAGGTCTTTAGTAATCGAAAGTAATGTTTTTGAAAGCTTTAGGCGTTATTTACGAAGAAGAGAAAGTAGAGATGGACCAAAAATACTTAGCCAAACGAATTCCAAGCGGTTTCATGGTGTTTGTTTCTAGACTCTGTAATGGACTGAAATCCATGACTAGGAGTATACGAAAAATGCCTTTTTTTGACGGTACACTAACGGACGAATCTGACGAAAAGGGGAAATGTACTGCTACTTTGGATGCAGAATAATCACCGAGGAAATCTGAAGCTATTGTGAATATAAGCGGCTATCACGCATGCCATTATTATCTTTCATCCTCGCTTTTAAAATCAACGAGTAGTCTAAATATAGTTGCACGATTACTATTACCGATTGATACCGTCAATCTCGAAATTACGGTAGCAACCTTTTGCTATCATATGATAAAGCTAAAATAAATAGTGTGGTTGAGCAAAAAAAGAAGTATAAAAGGAAAACCGATAGAAAAGTATTGGGAAATTTATTGGTGAAAGTTAGAAGGAGATTTGTGAAATCCAGAAAGCACTAGATTTTTTATAGATGATATGAAATATGTCGTACATCGAGATGTAATAGAACGCAATCACGACTTCGGATGCAGGATAGGGTGGGGGTTTGTTCTCTGCGATAATCCAATCCTATTTTCGTCTCCGGAGATCCCGTGAGATTTCACTACTCGGCGATCGAATGCATGGTACACGTGTGTGTAAAATGGGAGACGGCGGGTGTTTCGGGTTACCATGGCAGCACGTAACAAACAAGTAGTCGAGTGATCTGAGAGTTAGCCGCACGAGATCCCTCTCATCACCACCCCTCCTCTAATTACCGACTCCAGGGGTCCAGAAAATACCACCTGCCGGTATTCAAATCCCTTAACTGCAATTTTCGGACCACTCCTGAATCGATATCGCATCAGTAAACCCAATTGTCATAGCCACTATTCCCTTCCCTCAAACCTGATTTCTGTCGGTCATAACCTCAATTAGTCCCAACGACCTATTCTCCATCCCACCCCCAACTCATCTGTTGGCAATTCGATCATTAATGAAGCTCACGTATGAAAATGTGTAGGAATCGATGTGAAGAAAATTACCAATGAAAATTAGCGAGAGAAAACTGTTGAAACACGCTGTAACTTTACTTTCATAATATTGAAATAGAGGAAAGATTTATAAGTAAAAAAATCCTCTCTTACCGTAAAAAAGTGGATACATAAAAGAAAATAATTCTATTTTTCCATTAAAACATTGATTTTTGGGGAAAATATTCTTTGCGAGCCGTAAAAACTACTTTAAATGCTCTCAAACGGCTGTTTTCAACCGAGTCCTTTGTTCATTGTTACTCGCTACGTAATAAAAGTACTTTATCTCCATTGATAATTCTCAGAATTCTGAGAAGGTCAATATTAAATTAAAATACATTCTTTTTTGTATCGGCAAATTATGAATCCCATATCCATGTACAAATTAAAGAGTACCTACTGAGGATGGACTACATTCTTGTCTAGCACCATTAGAAATCTTTTCTTTTATTATATCTGCACTCAAAATTTCTATAATTAAATACGGTTGTAATAACACTCAACTGAGAAGAGAGAAGACATTTTGCCTGAAGATATAGGTCCTCCGCGCTTAACTCCACGTCGGTCCATCATCTTTTTCTTTTCTCTTTCGGAATTGCAGGCGGCTTCTTCAGATCACCGAAATACTGACGTAACCTTGTATACCACATCTGTCGCTTCAGGTCACTCACGATTCGCGATTGGTGTTTGCCGTTTCCTTCAAAACAAATTTTCACGAATTGGCAACGGAATGGCCCAATGAAATCGTCTTCATTTTTGAGGCACTCTGCCCTATGGCTTCACGTATAACTCCCGGTGAATACCTTGGTTCTTCAGTTATTGGCTTGGCTTTGAATTCGATGAGGGGCCCGTCCATGCGTTCTCTGCTGTAGGAGGGAGTTTTAATGGTCTACTCCTTGTTGCCCTTTGATTCTCCATAAACATTTCGTTAGGCTCAATATTGGAATTGCTGAGTAAAGGCGTAATGTGCCTGACAGACACAGATGCGAAAAAACATTATTAACTCTTAGCAATGCTCAAACCTTTTACGTTTAACGCACTCCTCTCTTCAACAGCATAGGCACTCGATATTTCACTCGTATTCGACATTCCTTGGACATTCCATTTCACTCTCGGAGATGCAATTTAATCTAGTATCTACATTGCGTTCTCTGAGAACGAACGAAATCCTCCCTGCGATTCCCGCGACACAGGGGATCAAGGCGACCGCGGAAAGCGTTGGTCTCTCCTCCGGTGCCCGTCCTTTAAAGAGCCTTTCCTGTTTCCCTTCCATCCATCTGATTGATGCCAAATTGACTCTCAATTTTTTTCCTCAGATGCCGTTTTTCCTTATTTCAATGAAAATTTGTCACCCTTTGCTTGGTCACGGTTAAACGTCGTCCTAATTACAGGGTATTTCTGGGGTGGATGGTGGTGCGATGATGCCTGCGAGTACCGTTCAGTGGGAGTAATTTGACTGTATACCTCGTGGCCCGGAGTACCATTGTTCTTTATTTTCACCAGAGCGTCCAAGAATGGTACCCATGAAATTTTATTTTTTTGATTTCCATCGTGAACGAGATAGTGTCGTATTGGTTATTAAAATTCTTCACGTATTCACCCAGCTCCTTCTCTTTGCGCATCTAGATGGCGTTATCCGAGGAGCCATTTCAGCGAGGCATTTCAGAATAACTTAGATGGCTCGTAAAAGAAACAAAATGAGAATAAACCCTTTAGATGGCAGTGTACAAGTTGAGGTTCAAGGCTATAAAACGGAAAAAGGCAGAAAAACAGGAAATTTTTCGGAAATGGTTATGAATATTTTTACGGCGTGGTATTCGTCTCTATTCAATTTCGCAAGGCACCGGAGAGGTGTCAATAAAATGGACTTTGCTCAGGAAAATTTTCTCCCGATTGAAAAAGGATGCAGGATGGTAAAGAGAGAAGAGGCTAAAAGAGTCCTTAAGACGGCTGAGATGCATTATAATATTCTTAGCTTAAAATTTTTAGTTTAAATAGTTTAGTTAAAATAAACGTATAGTTCTAACCACCTTTATTCGAAGTTCAAAGAACTTATGCTACTGAGTCCTTGAAAAGAATTGGTATATAATTCGCATTGCGGATGGATCAACGGTCGGCTAGCGTTTAACGAGATTCTTCAGTTTTTTTTCAAATAATGAGTTTTATGAATTCCCAAAATATAAAAAAAATTCACAAAAAATTTAGTTTTCGTACAAAATATGGGAAACTTTAGGTGGCCTCCAAGAAAAATCGGTGATAAGGCTTCAATCACAGAATGCGTAGCAGCTTATTTTTATATTTATAAGCATAATGTAATAATTATTACTAAAATAAAATGTTTAAAACATTTTCATAATGAACAAAAGCGGAATACAAACACAAAAAAGAACTTCACACGATAATATTATATAAATGATCAACACCAGACTGAGTTTCTAGCCATTCTGATGTCCATTGAAAAAAATTATTTTAATATTAATATTATTATCCCTTAAAGTCAATATTGAAAAGTTAAATATATTAGGTCCAATGCAGAGGAAAGACCTTTTAGAGAGGGAAAAGAAACATCTTTTTTGCTCCGTATCGGCACGTTTTGAGCTTCTTATTTTTACCGTCATAGCCTAAGCTGAGGTGACGATGCTCAGAAGTAAGGAGGACACAATCGTCTAAAAACCGTACCATAGTATGCATAAATGGAATTTCGAATCATGGTTAACAATTCGACTCTGCTTGGAATATCGAGCTTAGGTAGGGTGGTCAAAAATATATTTTTGTATTAAGTTGCATTTGCGGATGAATATTTTTGGAGTAATTTCATAAGATAAAAAACCACAGAAAATTCAGCTTAATCACACAATATTTAACCTCGCCGAATCGCGCTTTTAAATTTTAGAATAATTTTATCGTAAATTTGCCCGCTTTACAGGGGCGAAAACGTTTTTTTTCTGGTTTCTACGGGAAGCATTGTGGCCATCAGTCACAAAAACAACCTTTGATGAAACATTAACGCCACAAGGACATTCGCAAAGTTGAAAGGGTTGTAAATTATTTCTGAAAACCTCTTACCTCACCTCAGCCACAATATTCTCATACTTCACAAAATATTTTCTGCGCTGAGTCACAATTAGTCATTACTGTTATTCACAGCCATTATTTTTATCAGTTATCCATAGAATAAAGCTTCTAATGAGAGAAATACTCTTTCAGGAAGTGCAATTAGCTGTCTTGCATGATATTTTGTAGCCTTGCAGGTTGACATAATCTTAATTCGAAATTTTCTGTGATTTGCTTTCAAACCGAACACCACAAATAAATTAATCCGCACTTGCAAACAAAAATTCTTTTGGAATACATTAAATAGCCACCGGCTCTCAAGAATAAATGGAGAAGGCCCTATCCGTTACACCGGAAAAATCAAATCCCTTGATGGCATGTAACATATATCAATTTTTGCGACAAAAAACGTACAAAAAATCCGGCCGAGGATGCCTTTACACCTGTACCTTCTTATGCTCTTTCTTTTACCAAGTAATGGGTGTGAATTTGTTCTTTTCAGTATGCGTCCACGAATACATTATCTCTTTCTTGGTAGCTTTTCGCAGGTTTTTCTCTACCTCCTTCTCGTGTGAGTGCTTGCCTACAGTGAATCTTTTCCGAAAAGAAAACTTCAATCAAAATCAATAGGTTTTTCCTACAAATGTACACATAGTTTCACATATTATATAACTATTTTTTGCTGGATCAGTCGACGGTCTTTTTCGTCTGTTCGTAATTCTCTGGATGCCCTTGTTTTAAATGGAATTTAACATTTTTTCTGAGACTGAATTTAAAATATTCACGTATCAGTTGAATTTAACATCCAAATATTTGTTAATATTTTATATTAATTCAATGACAAGGGATTGTATTGAAGAAGGGACCTCATAGTCTCAATATCGCCCCGAGAACGTCGTTTAAAAAACCCTACATTACAGATTATACGACGAGATTATCACAAATACTTTTCGCATTAGTAATTTATCGTATAACCATTTTTATTGTATCCTAATGCTGATTCAATTTTTTTTATTAATGGTGGTTACAAGGGCTAACACATGAAAAATAAGGAAGACATTTGAAAGGTAACTTTCAATTTGCGGCAGCTGTAAAATGAGGTTAATCTTAAGCTTTCACAATAGAAAAACTTTCAAAAGGAAAGATTAGACAAGAAAAAAACTATTTTGCATCACTTGAAATATGTTGGTTTCTTTCAAAATAATTCTTCAATTTGGAGTAAAATATAATTTTTCAAGTCACCATAATCATTTAATGCACAAGTCACTGATAGAATTTGCTTATGCTGTTTCACTAAAGTGCAGAAGAGAATATAAAAATTTTAATGTGGGTTAAAAAATTGTACTAATGCAAAAAATGAATGCTTACTTACAGAAAAAGAGAGAAAAAATATTTAATGGAATAAATGATGATGAATAGCATAGCGATAACACTGAAAAAAAGTGAAAGATCTAACCTAATAATGTATACTTTTTTATAAAAATCAAAATAACCCACTCAAAACAGTGTGATATTATATACATATTGTAATGGAAAGGTCTTTTTCTGACATTCCGTATAAGCTCCATTAATACTGCACCTAAAGTGATAAATATGAGGTATCATTCAAAACGGTGAATCATCGGCTTCAGATGAAAAATACAATCTCTACCCACAATTTCACTATTTACCCATTAGTTTGACATAAATGTTTCAGTTTTTTCATGTCGATTTCTCGCTCGAGGTATATTGACTCCACGCATTTTTTACTCTAAATTTCATAAAAGGTTTAAAACCCTGTAAGATCCATAACCAAACCAAAGAAACATAACATAAGCAGGCAAAAATATCATAGATAAAATCTAAGAAGCATGAAGAATATTAAACGTTCTGTAAAAGAACCATCGTCTGCAAGAAACCTAAAAAATAACTTTTATCACGAATAAATAAAAATATCATGTTGAAAGTATTCCAGAAATATTATCAACAGTAATTGACAATAAAAATTGTGAATATTACGAAATGTACATAGCGATTGTAATTGGGTGAATGGTATAAAATTTTTATGCATAAGTGTGACAGTTTATTATGAGATTATTTTAAGAATTAGAGAATGCATTTATATGTAAAGTATGAGAGAATGTAATTTTTGCACGGGTAATAACCTACATAATAACAACACCTACAATAAAACAATAATACCTACATAATAACCTACTCAAAACTGCGTAATACTATTTTATTAAGATTGGAAAATATGCATTAAGTCCAACAATATGTGTGGGATGGCCGAGAAATCATTAAACATGAGCAAAACTAAGCCCTTATGAGGGTTTTCAATAAACTGAAACGTTGGCTTACAACTGTTTAGCATGATATATGATCTTGGGGGGTAATCGCAGCAGTGAATGTCCTCTTTAAAAGTAAACTTCCAAATTTTGATTTTAGACGAATGAAATGTCGTCAAACTGCCCCCATATAGACTTTTCTTAATATTGAAGGCTCAAATGTGAAATTAACACATCTTTTCTTGGTGTAAATGGATAATGATCAAAGGTACAGCGGTGAAAGGAAATCTGCGTAAAAAACCCAATGAATGTCCACAAAATGCAGCGAATGGCCACAGGTAGTACCAATGGACGTCAAAGTCAATGAAAATCGTCACTAGGTCATGAACTAATCCATTTTATTTAGGAGTTTAAACAACTTTTTAAATTAATTATTTTTATTTACATTAAAATTTATTCGCTATTAATAAAAGCTATATTTATTAACTACCAAATATGTAGATCTGGTATAAGTACCCTAAAAACACCGGATATCCGTTTCGAGGAAAGGGTTAATAAGAAGTTCTTCAGAGTTAGAAAGATTTTGCCCGACCAAAAATAACCACGGATTTTAGACAAAAAGAGGTGTTTTTCAAATTAGTAACACTTGTGTTTAATTGTTAAGTTTTTTTAAAAATTACCTATAAGCACAATATGTAAATCCTTTTTTCATCTATTAGGCGTTTGCTTACTAATGCCTCACTACAAAATGAGATAATCCTGCATTTATCAGCCCAGTGCATCAGACGGAAGACTTGAGTATGTTTAGATATCAGGCCTTTGATTTCCGTAAGTAATTTCACTAACTCTCATAAGATTCTCAAAAGGCCTGAGTAAACTGTTAGACTTTTTGGTCCATGCTGAAAACACAAATTGAAGGGCACAGTGACTAAAAATAAATTCACATTTTGATTGAATATGCGATAAATATAGATTATCACAAATACTTTTCGCATTAGTAATTTATCATATAACGATCTTTTATTGCATCCTAAAGCTGATTCAATTTTTTTTAAATTAATGGTGGTTACAAGGGCTAACACATGAAAAATAAGGAAGACATTTGAAAGGTAACTTTCAATTTGCGGCAGCTGTAAAATGGGGTTAATGTTAAGCTTTCACAATAAAAAACTTTCATAAGAGCTATATGAGCCATTGACGACAAATTGAGCCAAAAATGGGTTTAAAAAGAGATAAATTTGTCGGTGGTATCCAGTGGCGTAGCCGAGGGGGGGGGGGCGGTCTCCGAATCCCCTAGAAATGTAAAATCACAGTTATTTTTCTTCACAAAAGAGAACGAAATATATAAAAATCATGAATTTACGAAGTATTTTTTAACAAATAAAGTTTTTTTCGAGTGTGAAAAGTGTTCAAATTAGTTTAAAACTTAGTACCCTATTTTTCAAAAATTTCCCCCCCTCATTTTGGACCCCCCCGAACGAAATTCCTGGCTACGCCACAGGTGTTAGCATTAAAATATTTGAGTCTTAGAAACACGGTTTCTCATTAAATACGAGGGAGGTATTTTTTCTACCTCCAAAAACTCAGTAAAAACACCGTACAAGCGACAGGCGAGCACTGCGCGGATAGGGCAACTGCGCGTCCTCCACACCACACGCTCGAGTCATTCCTTACTGTAAGTTGTTAGTTTAAGGTTAGTAGCAATCTCATTAACTACTCTGCCACAATTGATTCTCCCGCCCAGTGTGCACTGCGGAGCGACAGCCAGAAAACTCGTCGAATGGCTTCACATTGACATGTCTTCCCCTTATTGCTGATAAAAAAGAATTTTTAACACACTGTGGCTAGAGTGTGAAACATTAAGTCTATTCCCATTCAAAACAAAATAAGAGATATGCTGACTTCTGGAAGTGGTCTGATCCATGACAACGACCATCATCTCAGCGCTGATGGCGGAGATAAAATAATACACGTCCATTAGGTCGCCGGTTTCTCCGAGTTCTCAGTAAGTAAAAACGGAGGACATATGAAATGTGGGGACCATTCATAAAGCAGGCTGTTTACGACTGTCTTCGTTTTAATGTACTCAGCTATCATTTTTCCCGATCATGGCACTCCTCTTCTCTCATTCCTCTTGTTTCCATTGCTCCTTATTACCTGTCTCTAATTCACTGCTGTTCTCCTCTTTTCAGTTTTCCTGCAGGTCAGCATTCCAATATTCGATTGGGCCATCTGGTATCATCCATCCTATTAACATGGCTAAAGCAGACAAGTTGCGTCCTTTTTTTCTCGTCGGGTACAACTTTTTCCAATTCCATCATCTTCAAAATTGTATAACTTATATCTTTAACAAGTCTTTCTGCAACTCCGTCTCATGTAATTTTTCTCAATCGTCCATAAAATATTTTTGTTTTTTTCTTTCCGTATTTTCCCATGTCTTTTCGTAATTTTATTCCCCATATGTTACCATACTTTCTACAGTTGTTTTATTTCTTCCTACTTTCGTTACGTCTATGCACGCTAGGTGGATAGAATTCTTGGCTGCTACGATCGCGATAAAAGAAGCACCAATTAAATGCAAGAGGAAACTTAAGTCCAGCAACTATTAGCAGGAAAATAGGGCATAACGTACAGTACCATTGCGGATATTTATCACAAATATATAACGTAAAAGTAAACACATGCATTTAAATCACAAATGGAGTTAAACACACGAAATATTTTTTTTTTAAATACGAGTCTCACCAACGGATGGCCAATTACGAGTGGTAAGGGTAGTCATTTCAAATATCCTTAAAATAGTACAGTGACAAACAAATAAATGAATCGTCTGACACTCACTCGCGCCGTAGAAGATGTTCAGGAGAAGCGTGAGTAGTGCGACGAGGATAGCGATGAGCACGAGGGCGACTCCACAGCAGATACCCCAAGACATCGCCAAGGATTCCCCCGCAAAAGGCGCAATGAAAGCAGCGGCGATCCCCGATTAATTAAGCACTCCCACTCGCCAGCCGTCACCTCCTGTCGAGGCAAGAGAGAGAGAGAGAGAGATAGAGAGAGAGAGATGCAGATGAGGCAGCGCGCATTGAGTGTAAAAGCGCTTTGCAGTGTTGCTGAGAATCTGCGGTACACAGCAGGGTGATTAATTCAATCATATAAATAGTTGGAAGAATTAGTGTCAACCTCTGTGAGGGCATAATTTTGGATTTAGAATAAAATTGGAGGAACGTTACGGAAACGGAAAAGGTACGTCAATATCGCCAGAAATCAAAGAAGTGGTAATGTATCTTGGTGGTAATGTAATTGGTATATCTTAAAGAAGGCTTAATAATAGGGTAGCAAAACTTAAAATTGACACTGATTCCAGTAATGTAATAAAACCGTCATCTAGGTTAAGCTATCTTATGAATGAAAAAAAATTAAATTGAGAACTTGGATGAAAGGGAAAATAACACCGATAAAAAACAATTGAGGAATTTAGATAAAGAAAAAAAAGGGATGAAAAGAAAATGACACAAGAAAAGAATAGGAGAGAATAAAAAACCGTGAAAAATGAGAAAGAAAATAGTTTCAAAAACAGAGCAGACATAAAAAATGGTAAGTTCAAAAATAAACTCAGTCCCCTACATGACCAACATATCACATATCGAAATATTGGGAAAAACATTTTTTCACACAAGTCACTTATAGCATCGATTAATGAGATCTAAAGGTATCAAAATTTCCACTGGCATCCCTTTAGCGCCTAAATATATCCTACATTATCAAAATATCCTACATCATTAAAAATACTGGAAACAATTTTATTTAACTACTAGTACCGATGCTTCTAAGCATGCAAGGAATTTCTTCAACAAAGGTGCAATATGAACAAAGTCAGAAAAAATACTGCATAGACGCATGATCAACTCATAGGCTAGTTAAAAATCGTTCGATTAGAGAGTATGGCATAGAAAATTATGTTTAGTACGACAGTGAAGAGCTCCGGTAAAAAAGAGACCTGCGATCGTATAGGCACAACTTATTTTGACCCGAAGACCGGCAGAACTAGTAGCTAATTTTCCCTGAAAACTATTTTAAGTGAATTCACACGGCTAAAGAGGATGAAGAAAAGGGAGTATCGCAATTCTTCGCGCCACGGAACTAAAGTAAAACTTAACACCGGCAACACGGAAACTTCGCACTGCCTAAAGCGGAGGGAAATTTGAGTAACATTAATTAATTTTTATTTTTAGTAGAAAACATGTAAAAAATTGACTTAGTTTGCTGCGAGCAAAAATGTAAAGTTTTCTTGACGCCCGATACTGGAAAAACTCGAGGTGCGTGGAGAAAAATTAGCTATTTGAAGATTTAAAAAAAAATTAAATGAACATGACCCATAGCCTCCTCGTAAGAGTAAAATCGATTTTTAAAATTCCCTTAGACAATTACGTTTTTCTTAATGTTAGTATAATAAGTATAAAAATGCATGGAGTCGAAAAAAATTCTAAATAATCGAGTGAACATTTAGATAAAGAATAGCTTCAAGATTGAATACTGGTATGAGTCAAAATGACCGATATTCTGGCTTCTGGTGTTAATGGGAGTCTCAAGCCAGGTAGAAAGGAGATGAGAGAGTATCCTCGGAAGGGCGAAGAGCACAAGGCGAGGGACGGAAAGACAAACCCACGCGGGGAACCCACCGCCGCCGTTCCGGTCTCCGCGACTCTTCGTCAGGAGCAACAGGCGGTCCCTCCGACGCGAGAACCACGCAGCGTATGTGAGTTTCTCCTGCGGTTAGCAAGGGCGGGCTTGCCCTCCCAGCAGTCTCCCACCGACCCCGTCCTCCTCCGGTCGATCTTCGCGCACCTCCCCCCTTTGCACAGGGAACGAATCGCCGCGGCCACTAGCGCGGATCACTACCTTCCCCACTTTTATTTAGACAGCGAGACACGGGTACTGTGCTTCCAACGATATTCCCATGGGAGAGTTAAATGAAATTTACTTTTACGTCTTGAAACACATCTTATTTTACGCACCAATTCAATTTGATAAAAAATTATTATGAATCACGGAAAGATTTGAAATTATTTAAGATAGAATTTTAGGCATATATTACCAGAAAACGATAAAAATTTTCGTCGCTTCTCTCGGTATTCTTATGGCAGAGTTCGAGAAACAAAAACAATTATATTCATTCGCACGGCTTTTACTGTGGACAACTTCTATTTCAATTAAAACGTCAATGAATTGTTGTATTCTAGAGGACACAGACAAATGACAAACAAAAATTTCCGAATGACGCAGTTCTTTGAAATACGTGCTGACCTTTAGATAAAATCACTTACAATGCTTCATGACCCATCGGTACCGATTACTTTATAGGTATGATAGTTGTTACATAGAAGTTTACGGTACTAACCAAATATTAGCAACTCTAATTAAGCCGAGCCCAAAGAAAACTTTTA
Source organism: Ischnura elegans (assembly GCF_921293095.1). NCBI lineage: Eukaryota > Metazoa > Arthropoda > Insecta > Odonata > Coenagrionidae > Ischnura > Ischnura elegans. Next base: position 111,022,626 of record NC_060246.1, on the reverse strand, counting down.
CAGCGTCGCCATAAGGACATCCAAGATAACAGGTCTACCAATTTTGAAAAAATGAAAGTCGAAATTCGAATGCTCCAAACTGTAAATCTCGGAGGCTACTCATGACACTAGAGGATTCTTCAGTCGGGCTCTATTTGTGTTTCCAGTCGCTACCCACCAACCATTTTAATGGATTAACAACAGTTATCAATCGCGACCCTGACGGCATAATGAACCGAACTACGCGGAGAAGCCCGTTATCCAAAATTCATATTCCCGTTGCCGCGATATATCAAATTCAAAAATTTTCATTGCAACTCTTCGTGAGTGCAAATACTCTATTATGCCTTGTCTCTATTACTCTTTGTCATGATTTCTGTGCTTAATGTTGATTCAGAGTTTTGAAGAATTTTAAATGCAAGTTTTTGCCAACGTTTCGGCCTATTTATACACCTTCATCATGGCATTTTTGAAATGTATTCGATTTGTTTCATTAAAAAATCCAGTTCATTCCAATAATTTAAATTCCAATATTTTTAAATAAACAATTCAATACATCGCAAAAAGGCCCTGATGAATGTGTGTAATTGTAACGAACCTTTGGCAAGAATTTGCATTCAAAATTCTTCAAGGCCTATATTCCAAGGCACTGAATCAACAATACCCTATTGCAAATACCGAGAATTGATGCCGCGCTACACTCATCGCCACGGCGAGGACACCTTTGAAAACTTCCACAGATGTGGCCAAAGTTACAACATGAATCAAGCATTTACGGGACGGAGGGGGCTCCTCTTTCTAGTCTCCTCTTCCTGATGAATCCGCCGAAGACACTCTCCGCCTCCCTCCCTTCCATCCCCTCCACCTCCGCAGTCGGAGAAGTCTGGGGGCGGCGCGCACACTTCACACGCCACCGATTCCGCGAGGAGAGCTAAGATGCCTCATTTTTCGCGCCGGAGAACTCGCCGTACACTCGCATCACAAACCTCGTTCAGCCCTCCTTCCCCGTCAGAAATCAAAGTCGTGTCTGCACGCAGGGAGATGCCGAACAGCGCCGTTTTTTCTTCCATCGGAAGGCCAGCCAATAATTTGTCTAGCGAAGGTCTCTGACGAGAGAGGGGATGTGATGCCGCTGGCAGAACTCTAGCGCTGATTGTGAAATGGTAAAATAATGTTTCGGATTTTATTCAACCGTGGCAGTTGATATAAAGGTTGGATCGATGCAGACACGTGAGCTCTGGGGGTTCCCTCAATGATCTAATTCCCAATCCAGTCTCTCTGATTTTTTTTCTCCCTGCGGCGACTCCCCGCGATGTATTCACTTAGGAGACTACTGGCCTTTGGGTTCTTACCGGCCAATTTTGTCGCAACTACTAAGAATTCTGGAGAATAACTACTGAAATCAGGATCTCAGATTCAAATTGTTGCTCCAAATACGATGACAATAGCCACTACCACCTGAAGAGTAAATTCTTAAAAATTTTCGAAAAACCAGGCGAATTTAGGACATTATCGCCAATGGACACCAAGTTAAATTAACTACGGCCCGGCAGTATAGGTAAAAACCAAGGCTGAACATAAGTTTCACGTTACGTAGTGCTGGTGCTGCCGATCGGGTCACCGCTACTCAGTTACTCCTCTCATCCTTACATCAGCCTAGCGTGATCCATTGTGGTTTACATTCTTATAAGCAATTCGTTCCCTCAATGATTAGCTCTTCAAGAAAAAGGTAATGAACGAACCTCTAATGATGTCACCAACTCATGGAACATGGTGGGCACCAAACATGCCTTTTTTATTTTAAATTTACGAAAGGATGTCTCGGAGAGGAACATTTTGTTTTCGTCGTAACATCTCTTTCCTTCCATACATCGAATTCTTCTGAGTACGGGTGTAAGTGAACGACCCGATTTATGTACAATTGAACCCCCTTAGAATAAATGAGGATAGAAGATAAGAACTTTCTGTGGGATTTCCACAGGGTGAGACGTGTTATTGACCATATTTCGATTGACGAAACCGTTATTAAGTTCAAACTGCGGGAGGATAATGGCAGAATTGGCAAACAAGAATTAAGGACCCATAAACTTATCAGTAGTGATTCCTGACTCTAATCCAACTTAGCTATTGGCCGCATAAAATGAAAAACTCCTCCACACAAAAACAGGGTTGCGTAAAGCCAAACACTTGGTCAAAGAAAGCTCTCCAAAACACATCAGTAACCAAAAAATCAACTTAATAGTGTGTCCTGTGATTGAACCAATGGGTATAAAAAGTTTGACTCCCAACTTCCCCTGAATACGGTTGCCCAGTCTGCCTTCGTGTTCGCTGAAATCGTTTGATGGGGAGCTGAAAATTTACGGCCTTCCCGCTACCTCCGAAAATCGATATCAGCAGCCCGTGCAAAAGAGTTAGGATTGTACTACATCATCAGAAATAAAAATAAAAAAGTAAAAATGCCAAGTTTTATTCTGCAGCAACGCCAATAAAGGCTCAGATATAATTTCGTTAAGGGATTAGAGAAAAAATAACACGCAGGGTTTCGTCAAACTTTCAAATTGTATCGATATTAATGAAATATAAAGCTGCGCACACTAAAGTTCTCCAGCATGCGTTATCTAGAGCATTAAAAAATAAATTTAGCAGAAAAATAACATCTTTTTCCCCTCAGGATATAGATTCACTAATGAAAATTTCATGAAACGAATGAATTTCATCTAAATGAAGACATTCATCGTCAAGATCGTTTACTAGTAAGAGGCTAGGAATTAAACAAATTTTAGTTACAATCTATCATAAAAATGGCATTGATTTGATGTCGAATGCACAAAACTAGCAATAATTATTTAAGTCAAGGAAAGCCGACGGATTGAATTTCGTATAAACTTTTCGCGAGCTTATAAAAACCAATGTTGTTTCTTCCTTTAAAAGATGATTAATCATTTAAATTCGCTGTTAGCGTGACTATTTTAGCGCTAAATCGTAAGACGCCTTATCAGAGGGTAATGAGAAAACACGTAAATGATTTTGGCCTCAGATTGAATAATGAATAATAATTGCATCGCACTTAGTCCTTTATATGAGATGAAATGATAAAAAATGATTTTGGCTACGACTTTAAATGAAGGAACACGCGGTACAGCGAATGCCCTATAAATTTATATTTTTTTGAAGAGCCATTACACCCACCCGCATGAAACAATTTGAAAGTTAAATTGTAGGAATCTTAGATTTCCGATGAGATAAATATTAGGATTTTTGCCTGGGGACGAAGTAGAAGATCGGTGGAATGACAACTTATCTAACTATATTGGCAATAAATGAACCTTTATTAGAAAAATCATCCCTATGCAGTCTGGTTCCACGAAATAAATTTCAGATTTACTATGTAGAGTATTTTTCTTCACGCTTTAGCATTAATAATACAGTGGCAATTATCTTAGTTAAAATACACGGATCAACTATGACAGTCGAATAGCCATAGGCCCATGACCCATAAAAATATGAAATATTCAAAACAATGAAATCGCATACCGAAGAAATTTACAAATTTTGATGCTGATTGAATTGTTACATACACTTGATTTCCGCATTATAAATTTAAGTATAACCAACGGCTGCAACCTCAGTAAATTAAACGAAAAACCTGTTTTCGAGGGAAAAACAAAGCTTGAGCATCGACAGCAACTCTGTCCGCAAGCGAGAGTTTCATTTTTAAGTCAGGATATGCACGACTTACGCACATTTTTTCTCTATTTCCTGACTATTTACTTAGTTTCCATTTTACGATCTACATGCTATCTACTTTCATGAGGCAATACCACATAAAAAAGGGAGGATTGTCGTAAAAGTGTTTGCCAATGCTCCCGGCTCTCCAGCGCCCTATGGAAGAGATGCATCTGGCTTACGAGTTATCGGCAATAAAACAGAACTCGGTTTCAGTAGTAAGTTTCAGCGAATTATACATGCCAATAATTATGACGCGCTGCCATACCAACTAACTTTGAAAATAATCCGAAATTGACGAAGTATTGATTGAACATTCTCGCATTTCGATCCTTCAAAAATTTATTTGCGACCGAAATTTAGAGAAATTCCTAAAATTTCCACCGTAAACAAAAAAAGTGACAGTACTCATGCTATTGTGAGCCTCTGGGCGAGCTTCCAGCGCTTCGAAGACGTGATGGACAGCAACAAATGCATGGAACATAAAACGCCACTTCGGGCAATTGCGTTTCTGTTCACGAATTGCTAATTCCTGCGTAACGCTACAGAGCACGTAGGAGTTGCACGCAGCGCGCTTAATTATTTTTATGTCCGCCGTTTTTACAACACGTGCTAACGTTCCGTGACCATCTTCGGAACCTATTTCGTCCCTACGCGTCGGCTTCTCTCTTCCATTACTCCCACCTCGCGCTAATCCAAGCGAAAACAAATGCCTGAACTGACATCAATACCCTGTCCAGCGTATTGAATACGTCAATCATGCCGAAGTGACCAACTCCAACCATGACGAAATGATTATTTAACTTTTATAACCTTTGAGAGCACAGCTTTTTTTAACTGCATCCTTTTCAACATACTTAGTCGGTAAACATTTCCTTAAAACTTCCTCGTAGTCATTTAATATTTATTTACACCATCGCGATGGTGTAAATAAATATTTCATCGACCCAAATCACCACGAGTAGGAGGGTTCTCAGGTAACCAAGGTGGTCAGCCCCTTCAGGTAAATGTCCAAACTTCGATTACTACCAGCGTACTATGATTTATTTCAACCAATTCATTGATAAAATTTTAGAAAAAGTACAAGAAAGCCTAACGCTAAAGATAAGCCGCAGTTGAAAGTAACAATACAGCTTCATTTTTTACGCGATGATGATGCACATATATTTCTCTGAAATTATTTTTCTTAAAAATAATTTAATTTACTGTATCATTCATTTGTGATGGATTATTGCCCTTGCATTTGTTTTATGCAAGGTTTTCCTACAAAAAATAATTTTCCCGTTCTGCCTAAATACTTCGCTCCATACATACGACAAGGTCCCAACTTATATGTTGACAGCCTTCTTGGGTTAGGTATGAATTAAAACTTTAATTTGAAATTAAATCTCCAACTCTCTCAGTAATTCAACCCGTAGGTTGAACTCGTTCAAATTGTATGCGATGCGTATGAATAACACACTTTCATGGTATGGGCTCAGTTCCATTCCCCCAACCACCTGAATTTCGAGGATGTCCGCAGGTTTCACACGGAATTTGAACCCTGAAAACTTCGATCAAGTGCCACGCGCTCTACTCATTACGCCACCGTGCATCCCCTAAATCCAAAAATTATCCGAAGTTTGCTTGTTAAAATTACTTTTTCACCTTCCTGAATCCGAACAAGAAAATCATGTTAAAAGACTTTTTGAGTTAAATTAAATTTCAATCAAAAAATCATTGAGGTGTTAGTGAGGTGAAACGAATTTATAAGAACTTTTAGCAACAATCTGGCCCGATAAAGCCGATTTTTTCCTAATGTTTAACCCATTATTTGTCTTGATATCATGTAAATTCACCATATAAGAAAAAAATTTGAGAAGATAAGAATTCGCTCTACTTATAATTTGTAGACTTTTTCCACCAAAGCCTCAAAACATACGAAAATAATAAACATTTCGTCTTGGTTTAGAAAAAACGGGATGGTATCATGAAACAAAGGGTACCCGAAATTATATAGGGGAGGGGAGTGCATGTCGGGCGAGGGGCTTCAGTCAAGATGATATCCTATTCCAACAATTTTTGGGGTGGGGGGAGAGGGGATTGAACCACCACGCTTGCAAAGGCTTGCCTCGAGTAGAAAATATGGACTTCGATAGTTGTAAAATGAGGTGCTCCAAAAGCCGTAACGAGTTACACTTGTCTGTTTTACACCGACCCATTCCGTCCTTTTCCATCTTCGCAAACCATTGCAGCAAACCCGGGTCGGTGTAAAACGGACAAGCGTACGCTTCTCATTTTCCTATTATACATCTTGACCCGCTCTTCTTGAGCTTATTCTCCCGGCAGTTTTAACCTTTGTGTCTTGGTGTCTACGTGTGTGTGTGATTGAGTGCCAAGGCTTTGCTGATTGAGAGGCTGTGTTTGTTCCCCGCAGTCATTTTCCATCTTCGCTAGCTATTGCAGCAAACCCGGATCGGTGAAAAACGGACAAGTGTAAATCGTTACGGCTTTTGGAGAAACTCATTTTACATTTACTTGCCAAGGCCGCAGAGCTAATTCTCTCATATTCAATGGACTTCGATGTTTTATCAACGCATTTACGTCGCAGGAAACGAGTTGTTCCAGAAAAGGATATGAAGGTTGTCAAAGGCGGACCTAGGGGCACGGGGGCACAGGCCCTTAAAAATATGAAAGATTTTTAATACGGCCCCACTATCATTGCGTTCGTTTTGTATTACGAGATATCCTTGTTGCCCCCCCCCCCCTCCTCAGAACAAAATCCTGGATACGGCCTAGTTTGGCCTAGATACGGCCCCCTCCCAGAAAGAAATCCTGAATCGGCCCCTGAAGGTTGTCGAAATTATATGTAAACTTATTTTTGACGGTAAGGTGGCGTGAGTAAAGGGAGGATATTTTTTTCCTCGGAAATAGTTAGTAGATAATTGTAGTTATCTAGGAAATACTTACCGCCAGGGATCAATGGAAACTCGCCAGTTTTCCGGAATGGAGATCATGCTCTAGTAGTTAGGAAGATTTTTGTGCAGTAATCGGGAAGCAAGAACTGAATAGGTGAATAGGAATAAGATCAGCGATCAGGCTTCAGCTCTAACATGGAGAAGCTCTTTCTACCAATCAAGGCATAAATGCCACCATCGCTAACGGACCGATGACGAGTTGCATTAGCCTTTTGAATGAATATCTGAATTTTGACGTCGCGAGTAAACTTCCCTCTCAGTTACACTTCTTCTGTAACTTAAAATAAAAAAACTAAAATCGGTCAAGAGCTTCAAATAGGATTCTCTACCAAAATAAACAATTAAGAGGAGCAAGGTACCCTAATACCTACAGTATTGGGCAACTAATCGAAGGATCCCCGGTGAAACCTTCGCACATTCCCGATGAAGATCCATGCCGAGCGAAGTGTTCCGCTAGAAGGAATGGATGACCACCACCCTCATGTTTAAATACCATCCATGAGTGAATGAAATTAAATATTGAATCACTTGGCGGCACAATCTGCGAAAGGGAGAGCTATAAATTAAAATATCAGTGGCGAATACAGGATTGGGACAAGGTGGGCTAAGTGGGAGGTAACTTTCTAGCAGTAGTGGTGGTCCCAACAAAATTACCATTAGGGTAAATCGGATACCCAAGAGGGGGGCTATAAACTCCCTTAGCCCCTCTCTGGATCTGCCTCTGGATTGTTACATACCTAAAGCGTGTAAAATAGGCCCTAAGGTTAGAGGTAAATTGTAATTCAATTCGTTAAAGTAGGTAAATATATCGGAAAGATAACTAAATAGTTTTGCGCAAAGTGGCAGCCTCCAAAAATTTCGATTTTATTAAGGGTGGGTTTTGACCCAATGGGGGGCTACAGGCCTCTTAACTCCCCCCCCCCCCCCAACAGATCCGCCAATGATTGAAATACCTATTTTCTCATCCCGGCACCTCCAATTTTTATCTAGCACTAACCACCTCTGTCTGCCATGTGAAATTTGTAAGTGACGAGTATACAATACAATTTATCAGAGGAATGGAAAGACCAATTTAAACTTACTTAAATCATTTTAACGGTGGGGACACCTCTAGGTGTTTCATATTTAAAAATGAGTGTGAAATTTAAAAAAATGCAAAGCACGAGAAGATGGACGGGAAGCACTATGAGAGGTTTACGCGGTGGACGTGCGACAACTGAAGCGCTAAAAATGTTCCTCGTTTCCACTCAACTCGCTCTCATTGGTTGGGCCTACATAATGTATACATACATACATGAATATTGAAATTACCAGGATAAGATTATTGGGAATTCCCAAGATAATCATTTAACTATGATATGTACAACATTAAAACAGAGTCCAGGGGGTTAAATACTAACAGAAGCATGGAAAAAATAGGCAATTCTAGTTGCCATCTAGGAATTACCTTACAATGCATGCTCCAAATATTCATTAACACTGTAGTAGCATTTTTCAGCTAGGAGAAGTTTTAGTTTCTTTTTTAATACGGAGAGTGAGTTGCTATTTTTTTATGTCTTCGGGAACTTTATTGTAAAGAATCGAGGCAGAGTGGTTGGGACCTTTCAGACAGAGAAAGCTGGAATACTGGTTTGAGCGGATGTTATTTCTTGAACGGTCGAGGTGATCATGGTAGTTAGAATTGGGAAGAAAGTGGGAAGGGTTTGCTTCAACAAAGCAGGCACGTGTAAGGATATACAAAGAAGGGAGGGTGAGGATTTGAGATTAAACCAAGAAGATTTTACCTGGAGTGCGAATAGGGACATGGTACATAGCTTTAATAGCTTGTTTTTGGGCTGAAAAGGCTCTTTTAGCCACAGGTGAGTTTCCCCAAAACAAAATGCCATAAGAAATATATGAGAATGGATTTTAGCATAGTATACCATATACCCACGGAGACTTTTTTGAGTACAACCTGTATGTGAGGTGCCCAATCAAGGTTGGTTGAGATTAGAAGTCCAAGGAACTTTGTAGTATACACATCAGAGGAGAGATCGCGTGGGTTTTTGCCCAACCCCGCGCACTGTCAACTTTTCAGTTGCTTGACGGCCCTTGTTCGGAGCGCATTTTGGAAAGTGTTTTGCAGGACGCGTTTTGTAAAGGTCTCATAGTTTCAAGTTTTGGGGTTATTTACGGTAATTTTAATTACTGATCAAGCTCTGGATTGTATTTGGAAGCCATATATTTACAACTTCACTTACTAGCATTATGTAAATACACAACAACCTCAGAATATTTACACCTTCCCTTCATTTAACACCTTTCATTAAATTTTCTTCATCTTGATTTTCTTCATCCTCTTGAGATTCTTCGAAATTCTTTTCTTCACTTTCCTATACTTCTTTTTTCCACTTGTCCAACAACTACTGTTTCACAGCATATTACATGGTGAACCACGGATCTCTATTGTAGAGACTATATAATGTTGGGCCTTGGAATTTCTCTCATTCCTTCTAAGTTTTTGATCTTGATTCATTTCTTTTTCTTCGTTCAAGTCGTCACGGCGCCTTCAATTATTTCAATCATTTCTGTTGTTCGAAATAAGATTCCTATTTAAAAACACCACATTGGGTAGGTTGATGTGTCCTTCCGCTTCGGTGTGTGCGTTACACCTTCACTCGACGCCACCATTTCTTTTATTTTATTCCTCCCGTTCCTTCTTCCTAATTCTCAATTTTACTGCAAATGTTGCTCTGGCCCCATTACCTTTTGGGATTATTTGCGGTACTTTAATTTATTGAACAAGCTCTGGATTGTGTTTGGAAGCCATAAATTCACAACCTTCACAACCATAGAGATATATCTATATATATATATACACAATGTTTTGGAAAATATGATATGCACGTGGCACGTAATATAAATAGTTCAAGTTAATAACGATAAACACAGAGACACAAAAAAGAAACACTCACATTGAAAAAATAAACTCGTCGAAGCTATCGAAGCACTTCAGGCTTCTTCGTCAGCTGAAGAATGAATGGTGAGGAAAGGAGAGGGTTGGAAAAGGGAAAAGAGGGGTAAGGGGAGAGGTGTATGGGGAGGGGGAGTTAGGAATAGGGGTTAGGATGCAACGTTCAGACCCGGAGAGCTATTGGCTTGAAAGTGCCAAATGCACGCCAATTCGAGGGTGTGGAGGTTGAGGGCGGAGTCGGTGGGAGGGAGGGAGGCAATAATGATTATTGCCTCCCTCCCTCCCACCGACTCCGCCCTCAACCTCCACACCCTCGAATTGGCGTGCATTTGGCACTTTCAAGCCAATAGCTCTCCGGGTCTGAACGTTGCATCCTAACCCCTATTCCTAACTCCCCCTCCCCATACACCTCTCCCCTTACCCCTCTTTTCCCTTTTCCAACCCTCTCCTTTCCTCACCATTCATTCTTCAGCTGACGAAGAAGCCTGAAGTGCTTCGATAGCTTCGACGAGTTTATTTTTTCAATGTGAGTGTTTCTTTTTTGTGTCTCTGTGTTTATCGTTATTAACTTGAACTATTTATATATATATATATATATATATATCTATAGAAGCTCTATGTTCACAACCAACGGTCATATACCCTAACGGAAAGATTCGGCCATCCATGTTAAAAATCGCGTCGTAAGTTCGAATGAGGCGGCGCCAATCGTTCCTGCAGCGAATTTGGAGCTAATCTGCACAGGTGCGGGTTACTCCATAGAAAAACTTTTTTCGTAAATTTTCGTTTAAAATGCAATGCTGAAATATTATCCTATCGTTCTTCTTTATTTTCTGGTGCAGGCTCTTTTCGGCTCCTTATAAAATTCACATTTTTTTTAAATTAGTGAGCATTATGACATAAAAGTTGTTTGAACGAAGCAAATTACAATTAATAAAAGGCGGAAAGTATGTATAATTCATTCAAATTTATATTGGATATAATAGAGGAATCGTACTTACATGTCAAAGATAAGTTAGTGATTCTGAATAGAGGATTACCAAAAACAAGAAAGCAATATGTATCCCCAAAGGTTCAATCACAGTATCGCAATCGTGATTGCAATCCAATGATTGCTGTACTGCAGTCAGTGGCGCAACTAGGAATATGCTTTGGGGGGATGGGATGGCCTGGGGCGGGAAAATTTTTGAAAAATGACATGCCTCGATATACATTTTACATCATTTTGGCGCTAAAAATATTAATTTAATCAGATACAGTTATTATATTCCAATTCTAGGCAATGTTTTTAAATATTTTTTCTATCTGATGGTTTGGGGGGAATCTATCCCCTCACCCCCCCTCCCCCATAGTTACGCCACTTACTGCAGCCTAACCCTTCCTAGCTCGCGCCATATTTTATTTTCTTTAGTTTCCTCCTCATGTGTTTCTCCATCTAACATGGTCTCTTTTCAATAGTTCAGTCTCCTTTACATGTATAACAAGATGGATGTATCTCTTCCCTGATATCTGGTCCCATATTAAATTATAGCCCCTCCACCATTTTTACAGCTTCTCTGGTGACCAATTTGCGATTCAAGCTATTAAAGATCATTCCTGGTACCTATATAAACCAGATTTATTTAATTTGATTAAGATATCTATTATATTTAGGTGCTGGAATTCGTGATCAATTTTAAGTAACTCGATAATAAATTGGAATTAAAGGCAACAACATTTTAGATTAAACGAAAGTTCTATGAACTTCTCCCACCAATTTTACACACAGTATACTTTATGTAAAATACTCTAAAAAGAGGATAGCTCACAAGGATAAATGCTGTACCCAAAACATTTTGCTCCTATGCTTATTTTTTCGCTGTCTCAGAATGAGCGCAACAACACAACCAGCTTCCACGAGATCCATTGTAAACTGAGCTGAGGGGCAACTATTTAATCGCCAGTGCGCGGTAGCGAGCAACTCGGTGAGTAAATTATTTAGCTGCGGTGATTAAAGTTGCCAGTGCGCGGGGGCCCTGAGGCACCGAAAAATGTATGCATGATAACAGTGGCGTCAGGGGCGGACCCAGGATTTCTTTCTGGGGGGGCACAAAAAAGGCCGTGTCCAGGATTTTATTCTGGGGGGGGGGGGGCACAAGGATACCTCGTAATACAAAACGAACGAAATGATAATGGGAGTTCTAGGGGGGGCGCGTGCCCCCTTGCACCCGTATTCGCACCAGTATTCCAGAGATTTCACTCCGGGAGTACATAATACCTACGCACTGCCTTGCATCCGCCTATGAGTGGCGTAGTCAGGAATTTTGACACATGGGGGGGGGGGGGGTTTACCGGTGATTTCGGGGTGTATGGAAAACACCCCACGGCAAATGGGGGTCCTCCCCGGAAATTTTTTGAGATTTTTAACATTAAAAACGTTATTTTTAGGACTCAAAAACAGTAATTTTGTAAGGGTATTTTTTGAAGGTTATTTATAGATCCCATCTTACTACTTTTATAGGCTCAAGGGAGAGTTGTAACCCGGAAACCCTCCCCTGTGGCTTAGCCAGTGGTAAGTATACAACATAGGAGTGGGCAATCCAAGCCCCAGCAGCACACGGTTACGTGAGACAGATGGCGTATACATATGGGGGGCGCCCCCCCCCCTTCCCCCTTGCGGGGCCGCCTTCATTGACGAACATTGCAGAACCACACACAAGATTTTATGTCATAAGATGGCATTGTGTTGTATATGCGTATAATCAGTTTGAATAAAACTATCTCATACTTTGCATGTAACTTGATTATTTTTTATTACGATAAAAGTATAGGTAACTCAAAATATCATTGAGTGTTTTCTGCATCCGCTACTGACGTGAGATCTTAGCAGATGAAACCCTGAGATAATTGTATCAACCGAATTGAAATTCTGATTCTTCAACCACGCACAAAGGAGTAAAGCAGGCTATATCAACACAAACCGATCTTGAGGAAAATATTTATTTGATGGATCTCCAAGTACAGAAAATAAGGATGAAAAGTGATCTGAAGACAAATTTTCATTAACTCACGAAGTAAAAAATACAAAGATCATAATTCCTAGCTTTAGAAAATTCTGCCTGGCTTAGAGCGAATAAATGCGCAGGAAAAAATAAATTTGAAAACATTCACCAATGAGCTAGTAGTTCGTGTCTTGTCTACCAGAGGCGCCACCTTGCTGACGAAAGATGTGCGCATTGGTGCGCATCCCGCGCGATCCATCGGGAAGAGCCTGCGCGATCGAAGTCTTAAGAAATTATACACTTTAATCCTGTAATGTATTATGTTAATTTCGTTAAGTACCAATGGTTATGGCAAGATAATAGTTATCCCAGCAAAAGCTACAGCCTTGGCGACTTCTTTCCTTCGAATTATAGATCAAAGGATTCTTTTCACCCAGCTGGCCTATTGTAAATATCCTTCTCAGAATTTCCACCACCTCCAAGTACAGGACTTCAATTACGAATAGAAGAGAAGGTGCGACATGACAGCGGTCACGGGCAATTACTTGAGGCATCTGTTAATTATAATGAGATTCTTGTGAGGCCTGAAGTGAAATAAATTTCCGTCAAAGCCCCATAAATTTTAAATCCTGTCAGTATGGCGTCTGTTTGGGTATCTGATCCTGATCGAAGTATGTGCCGGCTGTGCTTGGGAGAAGACTACAATTATAGATGTCTTTTTGACAAGGATTACTTGATTGATTCTCTGGACCTCGCCGAGCTTGTGAAAGATTGCGTTGGTGTCATGGTAAGTCTCGCCCCCTCGTGACGTCAATTCTGACCAATTTATTAGCTCAGTGAATTTTAGAAACTGATATCTATCTGGAAAACAGCCTTCTATATCAAGCAATTTTATCTGTGAACCAATGTAAATTTTCCCATTTTGCTTCTACCCAAATTTAAGATACATTCGACCGAGTCAAAGGATTGGGCTCTATTATGCTTATTTTTATGTTGATTATAATATAAATAGTAACAGCTAAATCTACGCCTAAGCTAATGGAATCTACAATTCAATTTTTCTTTTGTGACGTTTAGGTCCTTCCAACAGATGGACTTCCTGACAGAATTTGTTCCTATTGTGTGGAGAAAATTAATTACTATTTCAATTTCAAGAAAATGTGCCATGAGTCACAAATTCGCCTTCGTAACAGTATTGATATGGTTGAGGACCCATACAAGGTAAGATTCTGGAGAAAATCTTTTACCATTTGATCGAATCACTCACGTACGATTACAAACTCCTCGAGACCATTGGTTTCCAAGCCATAAAAGTCAATAGGCCTCATGAGCTTGAAATCATATAACTTTTAGCTCTGTACAGAGCACATATACTCTCCGCTGAACTCCTTAATTATCAATGATAACTCCTGAGCACGTTGCTCATCGCCAAATCTAAAGGTAATAAAGCAAAACAGTTAACTAGAATGCATAATGAATCACTTATTAATACTCAAGATGGTGGCCACAGTCAGTTCCTCTTGGCTTTGGCTGATTATGCTGATACATATTAAATTGAGGACTTATCTCAAGAACAGCCTTGTTCTATTATCCAATTTATTGGAAACCTTATTTAGTCCTGTGGATCATTCCTTAGCATCTCGCATACCAGATCATCAAACAACCGGTTAGGAGCCACTGATCTGGGCAGGTTTAACTGGAAATATTTCCATAGAGAACAACTATGCAAAGATGCATATGGACATTTTGGATAATAGTTCTGCATCCTATTAGTTCATTAATTTAATGCAAAGGGAAATAGATATCAGGAGGCATTCCTTGATCTATAATGGTGCACGCACACCTAATGTATTTACGTTGCTGTCAAAAGTGAAATTCAAGGTGAGATAGTTACAAGGCTAAGGCCAGACTTAAAACACTATGATGTACGGCGAATGCTAATGGTATGAAAAAAAGCACGGACCAACCATGGCTAAACCTTCATGCAGCCACCTGCAGATGCACACTAAGCAGCATTTTCAACGGGGAAATATTACAATGAATTATTAAATTAAACCTTGGGCTGCGGTTGTTCGTGATTTTTAGCCACCATCCTGTGTGGGAGAGAAGCAAGAAATATTTTTCCCCTCTAGCCTGGCTGAGTGTCTCATAGGGAGTGAACCCTTATAGTCCGGTGCGACCTTTCTTTCATTCCTCCTAAGGGATGGACCTACATTTGGACATCTGTTGTAGGCACATTATTAAATATACAAAAGGAAGCATAGTGTAGAATAGGAAAAAATAGGAAAGGATCATAAGATAGGAAATCCCAAGAGGCACCACCGGCAATGAAGGCTGGCCCGGGAGAGTTAAGCCCTGTAGCGATCCCTATGATGAGGGAAAGTGCCTAAGTGCAAGATGCCCTGGTTGCAATAAAAATTTTGGGAAACTGCCGAAGGCAGTCGAGCAATGGTCAAAAGTTTAAACATGTTTTTCCTGCAGTCAGCGTGCAAAACATATATGTACGAATGTTCCCACAGCCTGAGGGTTGATTTATAACCGACTTTTATTTTTAGTTTGAATTGGAACATACGTTTTTAAATGAATTTGTTATTATATTTTCTTCTTTTTTGCTATAATAAAAAACAAGGTGTTTTTTATATTAATTTTTTATCTGATGTAATATTTTTACTAAACTCTATTTTTATCATTTGCTAAATGAGGAATAGCCTGAAACAGTTCTGAATTTCTGCAAATCTTTAAAATTCATGCGGTAGCTGAGCAATCACTGTAAATGTTAACTGTCAAAATGGCGACTCATACTGCCTCTGAGGAACTAGTACAATAGTGTAAGAAAGCATCATATCATCTGGTCTGATCTGTGCTGAAAATTTTAAGTCCATAGCTGATCGGCCAGTGGGTTTCATTTTGTTTGCAAGATTTAGCACAGAAGGGCAAACAAACAGAAAGTAACTTATTAAAAACATAGTAAAAATAATTTACTTTCTCTTGGAATCAAACTGCGATTCCCCCAAATTTGTGCCAAGTACTCTAACGAGTAACTACTCATGGTGAATTTTTTTTTCAATATTTTATACTTTTTTATATTAGTTCTAGTGTAATTCAACTGAAAACATTGAGAGACAATTTTCCATCTTCTGATAGTAAATCTTAAACCACTAACATATAGAGGAAGTGATGAGGAACCTTCTTAGGGAATTCTATCTAGTTTAAATTCAAATCGTAGGTTGTTAATGAGGCTTGGCCTATTATTGAGCTAAATTTGTGACTACACAATTTTTTCCAAAAATGCCAATGGTAAAAGTAAACGGGAGGACAACATTCAAATGCATTTTTTTAACTTTTCCCGAAACTGAAGCCTTAAAATTAGGGGGGGGGGGAACTATATTCGGAGAAATACAGTAATATTGTACTTCACTTTCTGAATGTGAGCCATATGGGAGCTTTACTCACTTAGAATGGAGCATCATCAAGACATGCTCTATGAAATTTGGCCTGAGGATGAATCAGTGATGCTTCACGTGAGGAAAAATTGCTGATCTGTGAGAACACACTGGATGAGAGCAAAGGTTGATGAATTTTTCAGGGTCCAATGTACACTAATAAACAATAAGGCAATTTCATGTTAAAGTTTTCTTCTTCACAGATTTTCCAATAAATTTGATGAATAAAAATAGTGTATTTTGTTAGTTATACATGAAATTTTAACTTGACTCTGATCATTATACTTGTTAAGGAAAATGGCATTTTTTGTTACATAAATGTGATTGAGTTCCATTTCCACTATCTTGTAACAACATTAATGAATGCACCAAGGAATATAAAGGGTATCAATTCTACTGTATTGCAAGCACTACATCTTAAAGAGTTTCCTGTATGAATAAGACTAAACTAATAATAACAACTGCCTTAGGATATTCCAGAGGCATATGAAGATAAAGATGACCATAAAGGTGTTGACTCTCCTGAGGCTCTCAGCGATGGGGTAATAGTCCCTGTTGAAGATGTATGTGCAACCAGTGTGAACGAAAATGCAGCACCCTCTTCCAAAGCTCCACTCACCAACAGTGTTTCAAAGACAAGTGTGGATGTCGCAACGGAGACGATATCAAGGGCTACTTCCTCTGTGGAAACCTCTACTGATTCTATTACACTGGAGGATGATGAGATACTTATAGAAGAGGTACTGGTAAAGGTAAGTAGTTTTATTGTGAAAGGTTCTTGAATACTTTAGGAAAAGTGATGCATGATCTTCGACTGCATGCATTGATTTCAACATCCTGACCAGTGGTGAAAGTACAGTAGACCCCTGATTATCCGGGTGTGGCTTATCCGTGTTATGGATTATCCGTGCACGATTTTCACTCCCTTTCAATGTTTTCCCCGATCTTAATAAAAGATAAAATTGAATGGAAAATCCCCGGAATTACTGAATTTTAATGCTAGGATACACCGAATTTATTATTTCCTTTATAATCCCCTTCGTAAAATGGAATTATTTCATGTACTTGCTGACAAGGAATGTTTCAAGTTTACTTAGACGTCTACTTAAGTATTGAAAATGACAATAAGTGGCGGGGAAAAACTCTTGATTAATTTAAAAGATTCTTCAGCAGTTAACCGTAAAGAAAAATGTTATCCAAGTTCTTTAAATGTATGCTTCAATCGCAAATGCACAATTATTGCCCTGATCTCGTATGCTGTTGAATACAGGTAATCGGGAGTGTGCTGTACTAAAAATAAGTCACTGGGCTTAGTTAAGGTCAGCATTTAATTTGCAAGCAGTTTTGAGTGCCAAATAAAATTTTGAAAAGAAACTAGTAACAGGTACAAGTACAGTTATTTCTCATAAAATATCCTGAAAATGCCCTTTGATGGTTATGCACAAGAATGTACATATTTCATTGTGTTTTTTAAGACAATTATAATGTACAGTATTTAGTCTCAACAAATAACGTCTGCATTTTTAAAATGGTTTCCTGTCAGAACTGGTAGCAGATACAGACATAAGGCTGGGGTAGGGAGGAAGATACAGGCATGACTGTTATTTCTTCCCTTATGTAAATATCTTGGGAGGAACATATTCAGAAGCTTCGCAGTAAATTGAGTTCTGTCTGTTATTTGATCCTGTCTATCCGAAAAACTGTAGATATTGATGTACTATTATCAATTTATTATGGTGAATTCTACTCACATGTAATGTTTAGTATACTCTTCTGGGGCCCTAGACCCAATTCCAAAATAATCTTCAAAATTCAAAAGAGGATACTGCGTATTATCGGCAAGGTGCCTGTTTATGCTCCATGTCGCCCTCTTTTTAAGAAATTCAACATTTTACCTCTCCCCTGTGTATATATGTATGCTGTAATTGTCTGTGCAAAAAAGAATCTTTCGAATTATGCAACAAATGGTGATTACCACTGTCATTATACAAGGAGTTCTACAAGCCTCCATCAAACATTTACAAGAACCAAGAACTCAAGTTATGCACCTTGGCACATGGGCCTACTGCTATTTAATAAACTCCCACCAGAAGTGAAGGGAGTCAAAAACATATATCTCTTCAAATCAAAGCTTCGTGAGTTTCTTTTGAAAAAGTTATTTTATTCTGTGGATGATTTTCTTCATCCATAACACCTTGCTTTTTACATGATGTATGGTAATACCTTGTAGTTTTTTGTATCTGTGTATTTTTGTACCATAATTGACGTGTCCTATATTTGTGAGAACAAATCGCCGGACAAATAAATTATTATTATTATTATTATTCCCCTCCCTCCTTGGGAAATCAATCTATGTTTGCTTGCATGCGTAATATGGTATGAAAATAAGTGTAGCTTTTGGTTTCCCTGGTCTATTATATTTGACAGACTTAGAACTTTTTCCTTTCAAGCTTTCAGGATAATGAGCTTCCAATGTGTGTGGTACCAAAACATTTACGTTTGTTTTCAATTCCATCTATAAAATGTACTTTCTATAATTTTATTCCAAAAAGAGCATTTTTATAATTTGGAGGATTGATGTATGTAATTTGCCACTGAATAACTAAGTGATAAATATCTGTCTTTCTCTTTCCTGCTGCTCTGTTAGAAGGTGAGTGTTTTACTCTGCAGTTATATTTGAGTATTGCTATTCCATGGTTGATGGTTTATCTGCATGAAAGAAACTTAAAAAATTTGTTAGAGATAGAGAGAGACTAAAAAAAATGAAAACTACCCAATTAAGGCAAAAAGTTAAGTAAATGTGCAGGTGATGGCTAAAATCAGCAAAAGCTTAAAATCGTTGAAAATTCATTGAGCTGTTAAGAATAATTAGAATATCAATTTGAGGGGGATAATGAAAAGAAAGGGAAAGGTGTCATTTTTAGGATTTTTTGCAAATGGTGAAAAGAGCTCATTGGAAAATCAAAAACATTGCTTGCTTAAGGGTAGAGGTTAATGTTATGTGAATAAGAGATTTTTATTTTGAGTGGAACAAAAGTAAGCCTTAAAAAAATAACTGAAATATATTATTTTCTTGCACATTAAAGCAAGCTATGACATTAGTTTTGTATATAATATGAATGCATGAAATGTACTAATTCTGAGGCATAGTGACAGCAAGCACAGTTTACTGGCTAAGGAATTATGAATTGTGTAAATAAATTCCTCTCAAATTTCAAACGTGTCATGGTCGCAACTTAGTCCACCATTCTAGATGCTAAAACTCATTGTCTGGGATCACTGATGTCCTTGCCTGTCATGATACCTATTTAGTATTGTGTTGGCTCCCCATGTTTAAAATTTCTCTCTTGCAGGAAGCTGGAGAGGAAGAAGTTTTGCCCATCCTAGAACCAACTGATGAGATACAATCTGATGAGGGCCCTCATGAGAGACAGAGGTGCACGTATGGGAAAGGTTATCGGAAGGTGGTGTCTGCGATGGGGCCCTTTGAGCACCAGCCTTTGGGTACTTCTCGAGTGTCCTTGGGGGTTGAGGAAGCTGGTACTGTGTTTGTTGACGTCAGTGCTCGACCAGAAGGAACTAAATCTATTGCAATACAAGTGAGACATTTTTTTCATTTGCTATTCTTCAGTTCCTCGATGTCACTTTGTTTTTCCGTTCTTGTGTTCTGAATGGATTGGATTAGTTGTGATATCAGGGCATGAGCTGTTGATCCTATCGGTGGAAGTTAACTTAAGCAATGTTTGGGATTTTTCAGCCAATGACTTATGTATACAGTTGTCAGCGAATTGTAGCAGAAAATTCTTTCCTTTAGCTATGCATGCATTACATCTAATAAAGTCAAAGCATTATTTGATCTATAGAGGCACTTTACTTTGGAACGATTGAAAACCTCATGCGAATGGTTTACCCATTATTCCCCAGAATGCATATAGGGCTTTTACCTGAGGTTATTTCGTATTTTACAGTTTATTTTGACCTAATTAAGATTCATTTTCAGAAAAAAATATTATATTCATCATAACGTATGATTTGCATAAATTTTCATTTACACAACGCTGGGAAAACTCCAGTAAATAAAAACAAAAAAAAAGAATTTTTCAAAACTTAGGTTGCATATTTTATTTTTTATCGTCTTTTCTGATGTAATGTTCAATAATATTATGTGTGGAATTACACGTAGCACTTTTCACAACATAAATTATCTTTGATTTGCACACTTGATATCTTTGCTGGGTATTATAAGTAGAGGCAAGAATTTGGGGTGAATAAAACTCTCGAATTTCGTCATTAAAAATGACCCATTTCGGGATACAAAATGGGAAATGGCTCTAAATTTCGGTGTTTAAAAAATATTGACTCATCCAAGATTTCTCAGCCGCCATTTGGTGATACCTTGCATTCACTATATTTATGGCTGTTCTGGAGAAAATTTATTTGCATTTTAATGTATTTACAACAGTTAATAATAATATATTTATTTTACTCTTGGAATGTACATGCATGGTCTTGTCTATAACATACAGAAATGGTTACATAGGTATAACGTAGACATAGGGTTACAATGATTGAGGTACATGCACAAAAATACAGTATTTATATATTCATCTGAATATTTTGCAGTACAATTAATCTCCAAATGTCAAAGATAACATAAGTTCAACATTTTCTGGTGTCAAAGTTGTTCTACGGTCACTTACAATATTTGTATACAGTAAAACTTTGATTTTACGCAGTTGGAGGGACCGAAATATGGGCACTGTGTAAAATCAAAGTGTGTAAAATCAAGAGTTGGTATTGAGGAGGAGTATAGTTTTCAGGATAGCACTTGCTCATTATTGCTCGGAAAATGAAGCCTAATAATCTAATTTACTCAAAAGTAACACCACAGATGACGTGTTACCTTAGAGAAACAACGTTGCATTCCTGAACAGTGTTTCCCATGGTTGAACAAAATGGTTGAAATGCCAGCATTTCTGGCACTAAGGTTACTTCTGTTACCCAGGAGAAATTTCGGAATGGTGATACTTAATGGTCGCAGAGAAGCTAATTTTCGAAAATATTCTCATTAAAAGCAGTTTTCAGGATATCCGTTTAACCACCTGCAGACAAACAAAGATTGGAGATTGAAGAAATGAGATACCTGAGGATTAGTTTAAAGTTTACTGGGACTAGCCGCGGTGATAACTTTTAAGGGAGTCACCCGCAACTTTCGCACGATACCTGAGGATAGTCATCCAAATTTACCCCATTAACAGGGAGCAAACTTTTGCTAATACATCACGAAGGCTTTACCCTGTGGGCCTGGGCTCAAGTCCTGGCAGTAGCAGAGACTTATCAGAGTTGGCCCTATCCCTACTTGAGTCTAATGTGGAGGGCACTTCCAGTGCACCACTCCGTCCATCAGATTGGAAGTTAAGTCCTGGTCCCTTTTGAGCTTATCATTACAACCTGGCTAATGCCAATATAGGGTTCCTATCCTCCCAGGCCTTACTTCATGGCGCTAATGATCCCAGTTGTTGGTTACCTCCAAATAGCAAACCATAGATAATACAGAGCACACAGGACCCGGGATATTTGGAAATTCAGATTTTTCCGGTGCTTAGATCACTTTTTTTAAGTGAGCTATTTAAATGACCGCGCAAATGCCGTCATGCCGCCCGTGATGAGTAACAAATGACTAATAGTCCGGAAAAATTTTCCGTCTTTATAATTTATACGCATTAAAAAGCATTTCCCCATGAAATTTTAGCATTAGTAGATTGACTCTACCGGGAATAGCTTCTCTGTCGGCATTCTTCCGCGAATTCAGCGCCGGGACCTTCGACTCACAAGCCTGACTCAGCTTCACGTAATATTTTGCTTCCCCATATCTGATAACAACACCGGACACTTTTTGTATTTCGATTTAATGGTGCTAAGCCATTCCTGAGTTTAAAGGGACTGCCTTATCACTCACGTCTTGAATTTGACTTCAATGATTACATGACGATTGACGACGCGAGTTATTCTCCGAGGGCATTAACTCTCGTTCCGTTAAAATGCTTGCCACCTAGCGGAGTTAAGCTAATAGCTATTCAAGTTCCAACCATGTTTAATTTAAACCCTCTGACAATGAGATACAAGTTGAGTCGGTTCTGAAAAGCGCGCAGCGCAAGCAATTTTTCCCCGCCTCCATTTGTCCCGCAGTTGTGGGGTTAGCCTGGGAATGAGAAAATTCATGCTGCTTTTACCATCGTGTTGAATCACCATCGACTTACGTCCATACTTGAAGTATGACTATCTTTTTTGGATCACCTTGGAAGCCAAAATTTTGGCACGGGAGTATTTTTAACGACTCATTTCGCCGTTATATTTCGCTGGGGCGACGGAAAACATAGCGTTGGCAAAATTCTGGAAAGCCTAGCGTTGGGGATAGATATTCCGTAGCTCATAATTCTGGATATAAACAGCGTCAATCAATAAGTCAAATAATAAACGAAAGGTGATAAAGTTAATATCTCCAGCGATCATGTCTTAATCAAACGTAGTTACCCATACACGGCGATTGCCGTGTGTTTGAGGTTTTTATATCCTTCTACGGTGAATTTGAACTAAGAGCGACATTCGCGTTCGTAATGGAGCCTGAAATATTACTGAGAGGGCTCACGGGGAAGCAATAATTAGATTCGCGATGTTTTTAGTTTCACGCTCAACAGCGTGACGTCATTTCAACCGTTCCTGTATTCATTTTTGCAACTCATTGAGACGAAATAATAACCTAACTGCATATTGCTCCAGTCGGATTTTCAAAACAAGCCGAAAGACAACTGCGTAAAATCAAGATTAGGGATCTCTTAGGGGCTGGGGTTATGCTGCGCGAAATCGAAAAACTGCGTAAAAT
Organism: Ischnura elegans; assembly: GCF_921293095.1. Lineage (NCBI taxonomy): Eukaryota > Metazoa > Arthropoda > Insecta > Odonata > Coenagrionidae > Ischnura > Ischnura elegans. The sequence goes on along the minus strand of NC_060246.1, from coordinate 110,999,704 downwards.
CAAGAAAAGATGTAAAATTGAAGTTTCATCATTGCAATTTCCTATACTTTCCGGCCGGACTTGAGTGTCGCTGCGTAAAAACGAGACTTGATGTAAAATCGAAGTGCGTAAAATCGAAGTTTTACTGTACGCTGAAAATCCACGTTCACTGTCCACATTAGACACTGGTACCGACAGTGATTTAACACTTGCATGTACAAACTCAGCATGATCTTTTTTTAAGTTGAGTAATTCTGACATGAGGTCAAATTCAGATCCATTAGAGAGTGCTTTCGTGAGTGCACTTTTAACAGCAGCATGACCCTCAAGAACCACTTGTGAAGATAGTGCTGCCATTAATGGTAGATGCTTTGAGGCCCTGATAATATCATTATTTGTAGTGGATCTCATGAATCTTTCATCAAAAAGTTGGCCAATAGAATGAAGAAATCCCTTGGCAGTATCTCCATGCTGTAACTGTGAAAGCTTGATTTTTGCCTTCGTAGCTGTATTAGTTAATGCTGCTGTCAGCACAGGTGCAAGTTTTTTTGGGAGATTTTTTATTAGACCAGATGTGTCATTCCCAAAACTACCATCACTTACAATTTTTAGACTATTTCCTATGTCTATTAATTGGCTTTGTAGTTTGTATGAATAAGGATATGCACCCTCAAGGCATTCTAGCAGCTTCACAATCGGTTGACAATGTTCAACAACAAATGCTGCTTGGCACTGTATAATAGCAACCTCTTCTTCGGTCAGGCTACTTAACCTATGTACAGCACTTCCTCCCTCCCCCACCAATGAGAAAAATTCTCGGATATCAGAGAGATACTCATTAACATAAATGACAGCCTTGTGCCAAGAATTCCAGCGAGTAGCTACAGGAGATGGAAAAAGCTTAGCTTTCTTTTCACCCTCTGAATACTTCTGCTGTAAGAAAGCAAGGTATGCATGTTTTCTTTTTCTCGTATTCAGAAATGCACTTTTCACCTGCAGTATACACTCATTTAACTCTTTTAAATTAATCTGAAAAATATTACTCACTAAATTAAGTTTGTGTGCCCAGCATTGTATGTGCACCAGGGACTCACCAAACAGGACTTTCAGGCTGTCAACACACTTTTTCATATATGCAGCAGAATCAGTAACGATACTAGAAACATTTGTTAAAGAAATTTCCAACTTGTTAACAACATCCATTATTGCCCGACCACATTCAGTAGCATTAGCATTGGATAAAATCTTTGCCCCCCCGACATACAATTTGGAGCTGTCACTACATTCTAGGATTTTAATTAAAACTAGAAAAACACACTGCCCTTTTCTATCTGTTGTTTCATCACAGAGAATTGAAACTTGTTGGTCTTTTACTTTTTGTCTCATAAATGCCTCCTCTTCTTCTCGGACTTGAGGGATGTAAGTCTTCTGCATCATATCAGCTGAAGGCAAATCTCCAGCACCTGAAAAAAATACGAAATATTAAATGCAACACAAAATTTCCATGTTATCTGGCCCAGCCCAGTAGTATCTTTTGAATAGAGAAACACCATATTGTCAGAGTTACAGATAGTATACATAATTTTAAGTATAGCAAGGTTAAGTTTAGAAGTTAAAGCAAGCCATATCCAAAGGTTATATGGAAAAAGATCAATATAACTAGCTAAAAAAAAATAGAGAAAAATTAAATAGTTGCTCACCTGGGATGTATTCACTCATCCACGATCGCAGACTGAGGTTATCTAGTTTTTCTATTGGAATATTGGCTTCCAAAAATGCTTTACAGGTGGCCATGACGAAATAATTTTTTTCTACTCTTGCCATTTTAGAACTTTGGTAGGATTCTTGGAGTGAAGCTTGCCGTTTCACTGATTGACCCTTCTCCTTCGCTTCTTCTTTGAATTTCTTATGTCCTGCACCCTCACAGTGCTTAGCACAGGTATCTTTACGTGCCCATTCAATTCGGCAGTTGCAGTATTTGCACATTAATATTTTCTTCTGTTTATCAAAAACATAGAAACCTTCACTGCGAAACTGATTTTCACGGTCAAACACAGTTACTGCTTTCGGCATTTTCCTTAGGTCAATTTACGCAATGTAGGGATGTCTCAAGCCGAGTTCACATGGGAGTGGAATATACGGAGCAGACTGCTAGTGGAAAAGCATCTAGCCAATCACAATCCATTCCTTCTATTCCACTCCCGGCTTCCGCGGGGACTACAATGTAATGAACTGACTACAATGTAATCACTAATGTGACATTCGTGCCGGGACAAAGTTAGAAATCGCGCTGCGACAACGAGAAAAAAACAAACGAATATCGCTTGGCGACTGGAGCTCAGACGTTGGCGATATTTTGGTGCTCAGACGTTGAGACGTGCAACTCGGAAATTACAGCGGTAATTTTCGTAAATTACTGCTGCCCCTGAAAATCATGGCAATTTTGACCACTACCTCAATTGAAAATTACGGAATTTACCCATCTATACTCGGACGAATAAAGATGAGAATACAAGACGGATTATGATTAACATAACTTATTGGATGGTTTGATTCCCAATTAAAGGTCTCTAAGATGTGTAAAATCGTTGGATTTTTACATGTAGAACGCGTCCGATGATTAGTATTGTACAGGTATTTGAATGAATTCAATTGGAAATTTTCCGTCAGCGCTTAAAATGATAGATTTTAATAGTCGGAAGTAGTAATATTTCCTGCAGAAATGAGATAGCAAGTGGGAGCAAGAACAAAACTTATCACGGAATATTTCATTCGGTGGAGTTAGTTTCGCGGTCTCGGGGTCTCACTCTTAATAGTATACAAGATAGTATATAAGTGCGGAGGTTTGTCGAAAATAATGGGGTTCGATACAAAGATGTTTCCCTCTGTTACATGCTTGAATTTTGGCCGTCGATGAGGATTTTACGATGAAAAGATGTTCTATAGGTAGAGGTTTTGCTACATAAGCAACATTTTTGCAAAATATCCAGTAAAAATTCTTTAAAAATCGCATTATTTTCGCTTAGGATAATATATTTCGCGTTATCCCAAATAATCTTGATATTTCGCGTCATTCCGCGAAAAAATCGTTTCGCGAAAAATTCGTGCCTCTAATTATAAGTATGCCTGCTGATGAAATTTCCTATTCTCCCTTGACAGGCATGGTGGGGTATGCCATTTTTCCTAATTTGTCCCGCAAGTGGGCAGATGTCATCAGCAATTGTATTGGAAACGATTTCTTGCCAGAGTAAAATTTTATGATCTCGGACCGAAATTCTAACAAAGGAATTGCTTTGCCCGTGACTTTGGCGAAAAATCACCACGGATTCACCACTGCACTATCAACCCCTTTTCAGAATAGAGGTTTTTTGCTTTGTATTTATACATATCAAACCAAGTGCATTATAATTATATGGAATTGTTTTTTTTTTTTTTCATATTTTACATTCTATAAATAATTTTAATAAAATATTTTCCGCTATCTTAGAAAGATTGGGTAACGGAAATTTGGTTACTGTGCAGTAATGACAACATGCACAAAAACAATCGCTCGGCGTGGAATTAAAAAAGGACTTCTGGTGTCCAGACGGTAGAAGGTCCTAAGGGCATTCGCATATTAAAGGAGGCCATTGTATTCGGCGTCCGGGCAGAGTGCGGTTGGGTTGGGCCTTTAGTTGGCCCTGAATTTTCCAAACGTTGACGTCATAACAGATATCACTTTTCATTGCTGCGTTTACATTCACGGCATCTGTCGGGAATGTTAATTTTTAGTTAATATATGGCCGATGATTGTATTATTGTCGGCTTAGTAACGGACCATGAATTTGACGACATTGCAACCGTGAAAATCTGAAAAAACCATGAACTTGAAAAAAAACATGAAAACCTGGAAAAAACCGTGAATTTCATTACATATATAGGTAGAGTGGGAACCCTGTCAAAGTTATTTGAGTAGCTCAAAATTAATTCAAGTAATTTAAATTCGAGATTTCTCTGTGGAAATTTTCACTGAGAAATAAGTGACAGATCTCAATTGGTGAGTGGCCTCCATACTGAGTAATAAGTGTTTCTATTGCTTTTTTTCTCACAGAAATTCGGGACTCCTACGGAGATAGATTCTATTTTTTCATATATAGATGAACCTGTTTGTTCTCTGCATCTTTTACCTGGGCGTGCGCGTTTACTGGACGATTTTTCTTGAGGTACTATTTGAGTAAACTGTGATTTGCCTTTCAGCACCTCCTGCAATGATCCATATTTGAAATAATGAGAAGATGTAATCCCCATTGTAATTCCAAAGTTTAGAAAATATTATGCCTTGCCTCTCCTGTTAATTTATATTCTTCAGTTACCTTCTTGACTCTTCTTCTAAAGTATACGTCTGAGGCATAGAAATAACGGGTAAAATTTTCTTCAGTTTTAAATATGAAACCCCTGGATGAATTATTTTGCAAAAAGCCGAGCAAAAAGTACTGCGGTATTATTGATTTAATTACTGGATGAGAAATAAAGATGCATTTCAGAGGACTATTTAACTGATACGAACCCAACTGAAGCCTGATTATTAGCCTTACATCACCTAAGCGACAGAAGAAAAAATAGGTCACTCAGGATTGCACTGAGAAAATTCCAAAGAGCGACTAGAGGAACACTCCACCTTCCATCACAATCATGCTTCACATTATACATTTCTCACCCTTTCAATCTACCGTCTCTGAAACTGAATGCATCTGAAGATGAATTTAACGTCTACTAAGTAATACTTCCACTCAGCGACATGGGAATGATATTGCCCTGTATCGATTCCACTTGTGCGCGCAACAGTTTAACTCTACGAAGTATGTACCAGAGTATTCGATGTAAAATTCGTACAGATGGCCATCTTGGAATTCAAAATGCCATTCTACCTTTACTTTGTAAACTCACAACCTGTGAGTGCCAAAAAAGCAGCTTAACTACCTCCAAAACTAAGTCGTTGGTTAAAAGCCATACTGACGAGTTTCGTTATGCTTTGAGAAAAGCCCTCTGGTATACCAGAGAATTCCCATCGTTGCGTAAACGCAACATTATTTACAACAACCATATTTATATCAGTAACGACGAAAGTTAGTGACAAAAATAAACATGATGAATAAAGAAACTTAGAACTAATAGAAAACATTACCTCAAGTAAGATTACTCAAAAAATCTTTGTAAAAAATCATTTACAATTTATATTACTTCAACGCTTCGAAATAGGTAATTTTCGAAGTAAAATAAAAATTATTATTTTTATTAATATTTTTTACAAAAATAACTGAATAAGAATGACAGGTATTTCAGAAAACCAGAGAAAAAATATCCTGACGCAAAGGTTTTTTCTAATAATTAGGATTCAATAATGTTGCATTTACGCAACGCTGGGGATTAATGGGTTAAGTCTAAGATTTTATTTCTTTGCCTTTGCTTTGACCAATTTTCTAGTGTTAGAACACTGTATGTCATTTAAACTTATCCATTACCTTTATCTTTTGTTCTCATCATTCTGATTTTGTTGTCCACCACTCTATATTTTCCATGAAGCTAATTCTTTTAAGTGACATATTATGCCATTGCAGTGTGATGATATTGCAAATTTATATGTATATTTTTCACTTCTCCACTTTTAGGTTGGCCAGAGTCGACTGGGTCCATCACCTTCACCAAAGGGTAAACGTGGAGGAAGACCAAGAAAAAGGAAATTGGTTTCTAAAAGTCTATCAGCTGCTCTTGCAGCAGGAACAACTATTAGCTGTGATATTTGTGCTAAACCATATGTCACCAAGTACGATTTGGCTAGACATATACGAACACATACTGGAGAGAAACCGTAAGTTTATTCATGTTTTTTATCTGTCCAAATTCTGCTACAACAATGTTGCTGGTGTCTCAATGGAGTTGTTGATAATACAGCAGTTAATTTAAAATTCTTTGCAATAGTGAAAATAAATTGTTAAAAAAACTTTCAAATCCAATTACAGGTACATTTGTGGTTTCTGCAAAAAAGGCTTTACCATCAAAGAAAGTCTCACGCGGCACTTGCGGTCACACACTGATGAGCGACCCTTCAAGTGTGAAATGTGTGGAAAGTCTTTTCGCCAGAGTGCCACGCTCATTTCCCACAAGCGCACCCACACGGGCGAAAAGCCTTTCATATGCGAAATTTGCCGAAAATCATTCTCCAAACAATCCAATCTCGTGGGACACAGACGCATCCACACTGGGGAATTGCCGTTTCGGTGCGAGATCTGCGCTCAAGCATTTAGGTTTGTGTTTTGTTTTATTTTTACTTGGGAAAACCTACTCCTTCCTGGAGACCAGTTATCTAATTCACAAAATGTGAAATGCTTGGATTGTATTTGCATTGCATTAATATCTTTGGATTGCATTTTTCATATTTTTAGTTCAGAAAGGGGGTCTATTCTCATTGTGAAACTCACTTGTCCTCAAGGGAAGATGCTTATTTTTATTTATGTATTTTAAATATTTGTTAATGTCCTCACAGAAATGTGAATGAAATGAAACCTCAGTTGAGTTGCTGAGGAGATAACCCAGGTTGTGTTGTGTATGAGAATACACCTGTGTTCTATCTTTGCATGAGGCTGGCATCATGATAGGTATTGGTTAACCAATACATTATATGTAGATGGACTATTAAGCTGAGGGTTTATATTTTATGTCAGTAGTAGAATTTGATTACTTTTTTAAACTTCAAACCATTGCAAATAAGAAAAGCTGATATATTAAGTGAGATTGACAACATTAGGAAATACAGTTCTCCTTTTTAGAATATATTTTTTTGCAATACATTAGTAGTTGAGCGGAAAGAAGTTGGTTAAGGTCTAATAAGAAAGTCTTGTGTGTAAAAACTGCATCATATATTGCCGCCTAGGTTGTTGAAATATATATCATAAGTTATTTGCTGCCCCTTAAATGCTGTGAAATGATTTTCATTAATGAAAAAACTTTTACAAAAGTTTTTCTCAGATTAAATTTGAAAAATGATTTCTCTTATTTTATGCATGGTATATTGCATTTCATTCAGTCTAAGACAAATATAACTTAAAAAAGAATGTGTGGAATTACAAATGAGGATATGGAAATTCACTTGGTATATTCCTCACTGAAAAAAAGAAACTGTTGAATGTACAATGTAAATTTTCATCACCAACGAAAATCATGTTAGATTCATACAAATACTGTGTGTTGCCTATTTTTGTGTTGGTAAAAGTGGTATTTTGTTCTTCCCCCTTCTCTACCAGGGAAAAATCTCATCTCATTCGCCACCGTCGAGTGCACTCCGGAGAGCTCCCGTACTCGTGTGGTTTGTGCTCTCAAGCGTTCAGGTGAATTTTATTGGCAACTCATTTCTTAATATTAACTATTATGACAGTAATTATGCATGGTTTTAAAAGTTATAATAATAATGATATAATTTTATTTCTGTTGGTTACATTATGCAACATAGAAATCGTCAGGTATACATACATACATAAATATATACAAGGCATAAAATAGAGGGTCACATTTTACAACAATCACAGTCAATATCAAAATATTCTGCTAAGGATCTTAATTAGGAGCTCCGTTAGCCATTTTTTAAAATTGGATATGGATGTAATGGATTTTATGTTCGGTGGTAAGCTATTGTAGATGACTGAAGCTGAGTGAAGTGGACCGTGCTGAGATGAGGACAGAGAATAATGGGGCAGGTGAATGTTATTATGATTACGAGTGTGGTAGGAGTGTACTTTGTGATGAGCTGGGAAATCTTCTGGGTTTTGCTTTACAAATAGGGCACAGTTTAGAATGTAGAGGGATGGAACAGTAAGAATTGACAGTTTTTTGAATAGGGGTCTGCCAGGGGTACGTGAGGGAAGACGAAGCATAGCTTTTAGGGCTTGCTTTTGGAGAGAGAAGATCTTTCTGGAGAGTGAGTCATTTCCCCAGAATAATATCCCATAAGTGATGTGGGATTGGATTTTACCATGAAAAAGTAATTTCTAGGTGTCTAAGGTGACGATTGGAACTAATCTTCTAATGAGGAAGATGCCAACTGTTTTTTTTTGTAACATTATTTACATGGTGGTTACATATAGTTAAAGCTTAATTAATTGAAACTGGTACTTACGCAACTTTGAATTAAAACGTAAACATACCCATGCTTTGAAATCCATTTTTGGAAAAATTCTGAAGTAGTTTTAGCAAAATACTTTTAGTATACATATATATATGGGTTAACATATGATAGAAATAACTAGAATATTCTAGCAGAAATGTGTATGAAATAAGTGAAGCAATCAGGGAAAGAAAATTAACTTAAAATCATTCAAATTCTTTGAGATTTAAAGAGATAATGGTTTTTAAGGCTACGTTATTAGATGCATGGAAATTCCTAAAAACTGCCTGTCAGCACCAAACATTTTACAAATGAATGCATGACTATGTAATAAACTCACATATGTTGATCTCTCATAAAGGAGGTTCCAGAAAGAAATGAAATAAAGGTCATTTTTATGAAAATTCTGAAAAATTATTGAAATTGTGCCTTGTCAACTGAAAATTGTAGAAACTGGCCTCTCCAAAGTTATATTTCTTGAGAATCAGATTTTAGCAAAGGTTTTTATGTTGTGGCTGGTCTAAGCATATGAATTTTCATTGCAACTAGAAAATTATGTCACTGTGGCAAAAACAATAAATTAAGTTTCTTGTACCAAAGGAGTTGGCACTAAAAATGAAATGCATGAACTTCACACTCAATCATCCATATTCTTTGCTCTCCAATTATGATTCATAACACCAAGAAATTACATTAACAAAATCAAATCTTTTTCAAAGCAAATGTGCACAATGTATGCATGTGCTTCAGGATGTTCAGTTTTAATCTCCTTAATGAATTGTGAAAGTAGTGAATTTTTCTCCACCAAGAATGTGCCTACACTACATATATGAAATGAGCAATAGTGAACTATGAAAAAGATAATGAACTAGGATCCTACTGCTTGGAAAATGAAACGTTCCTAAAACTTTCTTAAAAGTTGATTGAAATGCATTTTGAAAAATATCTGAAGTGTCCTGAGCATTTCCTTGAAATCACTAGTGCTATTGAAGTTTTAGCCTCTTATTTTATTATAGAAAGATAAGAGCTACTTTTGGGTCAAATAAATGTATAGACGAGCCCATATTGACCAAAAATGAACTTTTTGAAGAGGAAGGTCTGATCCTTTTTAGGATAGGATTTTTCAATTACCGTATATCTCCGAATATAGTCCCCCCTTTTTTTCCAAAAATGGCCGCGGAAAAGTAAGGGGGGGGACTATAATCGAGTATAATCCAGTTTAGCATACTAAAGGTGACCATAAAGTAATAAATAACGGCATAATGGCTAATGTTCTCGTAGTCTTTCTATTTGAGTATATTTATGAGGATTATAATCGGAGATATTAGTAAATACTGCCACGTTTTACCGGAAATTAAGACAATTTTTACCAAAAATGTTGTACAGATACGATTATTCCGATTCAAATAGCATATCGAATATGTGTTTTCACGGAATCCATCGGGTAGCCGCTAATTTTTCTTGGAAAAGTATTGTTAGAATAATTCAATCGACACTGATCACTTAATGACGCAAAACAGTAAATAATTAAAATGAAAACTAAACACACACTATCATTACATTAATCGAACACTAGATTTGAATCAATAGTATATGTACCCGTCGCTCATTTAATAACTACACGATTTAAATAATTGCGAAAAATAAACAGATAAAGTGAACCTTTCGTGACGATTTAGCATTTCATTGCGTCCGTAGCTACTATACGTCCGTGCGGTTCGTGTTTACAACCACTGCCTTTACCGCCTTCACAGAACAAGAATGCGCAATAGGTGATGCATTTGTTTCTGAAAAGGCGCAATAATCGACGACTTTAAACCAGAAGCGCCGGCATTACTGCATTTGATCGAAATACAGCGAGTCAGCATCGAAAGTGTAATCAATTTATTGTGGAATATCTTCAATTCGTCAGGGTAAATAGGATCGATAAATTACGTCGCATAACGTTTCGCAATTATTTCCGCGATATTTTCTTTATTAAAAATAATTTTACGTTCAACAGTGCGGTGATGGATCAAGTAGAAAGATGAGGATCAATCCTGCCGCAGATTAGAGGCCTTCAAAGACGGAGTTTCGATGCCAATTTAAAAATAGCCGTTGCAGAATACGCCGTAAATCATAGTATTTACAGCGCTTGCAAAGCGCTAATACATCGCGGAAGTCTTTTCGGGGGTCTCGATGCGGCAGATTCAAAGAATTAGAGGAAAATATCGTCGAATTTGTGCGCAAATGCAGAGCAGAAGCTCTTTGTGTAACCTATGCAATGATTCGCGACGAGGCATTGAAAATTGATATAATTTTTTTTTTTAGTTTTAATGTTTGTTGAAAAAGTTTATTTCTTAATTTTATTACTTTGATATTTGTTAGTCCTGTAGTTTAATTGTTTTGCTTAGCAGGCATTTGATAGCAATATTTTTATAATATTTATAATTTATTTAACACAATTTTATTTAGATTTCCTAAATTCTTCAGGTCACTTGGATTTGTGATGACTTGATGGGTGTGTTACACTGGATCTAAGGAAGTTTCAGGGCCAAATGCAATACTGTTTATGGGCTTTAAGTTAAAGCTTATATATTGACATTGTCTGTAGTCATTTGGAAATCAAAAATATTAATAATTTGTGAAGGTTTAAAAAATACAATAGCCTTGGATACTTAAAAAAATTTCTCATTTCTTCATTACATCTGGTTAAGGAACTATAAATTACTGATACATGCAATGGATCACAACATGTTTTAGGTATAGTTATTTTGTTGTGATGGAAAATATGTGAACAGATTTGTTCTTAATCTTCACAGAAAATAATAGTTTTTATCGAATCTAGAATCTTAACTTGCTAATTACAGAAAAATTGCCTTCCTTTACATTTTAAAATTTTTCCCAAAACTGAGGTCTCAAAATTGGGGGGGGGGGGACTATATTCGGGGGGGGACTATATTCGGAGATATACGGTAATTCCTAAGAAATAGAGAATAGGAAGCCCAATCTGTAATGACTGTTGATAGAATATAATAAGAAGAAAATATGTATTTTGAAATTTTTAGAGTTATGATTTTTATCTCATTTTGGAGTGGAACGCTCTTAAAATTAAAATCTGATACAGGTAATTTGACCAACTATGCAGGTTAATGCCGAGGAGAAAGTAGGAAGAGCTAATTGAAGAAATATCAAAACTTTGAATTTGAAGTCTGACTCCTCCTTGTAGATTACTACCATACTTAATGAAAACCTTTTCAAAGATATTTTCTCTAATGAATAGCTTAATTGAACGTCATTGAACAATTTCTTTGATTTTCTTCAGAGAGAAGAAGCACCTGGATGAACACCGGAGAAGTCACGCAAGTGAACGCCCATTTTCTTGTGATATATGCTCAAAAACATTCAACCGCCTTTGGAACTTGAAAGCTCATAGGAGAACACACATGGAAAATCGTCAGTCCACTACTACGTTAACATGCCATGGGTGCATGCGGTATTTCAATGATGGTGCTAGCCTTCAAGCTCACCAGAAAGCTGGAGTGTGTCATAAGCTCCCCAAGCTACCTTTATCTTGCCAGGCATGTGGACGGACATTCCAAGACAACCCAAGCCTCATAATGCATGCAAAATCAATGGCCTGCCTGAAAGTGCCACCAGTGCAATTAACGTCTTGTCCACAGTGTTCCAAAAGTTTTCCTGATAACCCCAGTCTGGTCAATCACCAGAAATCAGGTCTATGTCCAAAATTCAACCCAAATATGCATACCATCTCTTGCCAAAATTGTTCCAGGACATTTACTGATAATCCAAGTCTAATAGCCCACGTCAAATCAAGTTCATGTCAAAAGATTTCTCCAATTCCCTCTCAACTTCAAGCAATAGATGAGCACCAGCAGTTGGAAGATCACCGACAGTTGGAGGAACACCACCAACTTGATCAAGAACAAATGGAACAGCATCAACAGGTTGATCAAAACCAAACAATTGAACAACAACACATGGAACACCACCACCACCACCAACAATTGGAGCAACATCAGCACCAGCATCAAGAACAGATTCCCGAGATGGAAGACCATCAGCAACATGACCAATTGCACGAGCAGTCCTCACCTTCACCTGCTCCATCTTTGCAAATGCTTCAGCCAGTGCCACCAACGCAAGTTACAGTCCAGCAGTCTCTCCCAATAGTGCAATCCCTTGCCCTCCCGGTCGCCGTCACTTGTCATGGTTGCTCATCGACATTTTTGGACAATTCTAGTCTTTTGGCTCACGTGAAGACGGGCATGTGTCACAAAATGACATTGACCTGCCATTCGTGCTTGGCCTCTTTCAGTGACAGTGCGTCCTTAATAAACCATGTGAAAACAGGAATGTGCCAGAAATTTGCAGCAACTCACATCCACCATGCTACTGTTCATCAAACAATTCATCCTACAGTGCATGGGCCCATTCACGCTGTGGTCCTCCCTGCTGTCCATGCATCCATTATACCTTCAGTGCACCCTTCTATTCTTCCATAGGTCACTCAACTGGATTCCAACTGTGTGCTTGAATATTTTTTCCGGCTGACTGTTTTTATTATCATCCCAATTGATAAAATTCACAGTAATAAAATCAATCACGTGGGAATGGTATACAGGTCATAGTGTTGCACTACAATTTGTTTGAAAATGTTTTTCACATCACCTTATGCCTAACTTATACGTTATTTATTAGGTTCAAAGAAAGAGCTTTAAAAATTCGTAACTTTCACTGTGTTAACTTTTTTTTGCTATACCATGGACTTTTTCTTTATGAACGGCTATTTTTGACGGTATTTTATTTTTTTAGTTAACTTCCTCCTTTCCACACCAGGTGGTGCAGCAAGCAGTAAGTTGCTCTTTTACCATCATTTATCATTTCTTTTTATAAGTAACTTTCTGCTTTGGTAATCAACTACATATCACACGTCAAATGGACGTGTAAATACAGGGGATGGGTTGATTGTGCTGCAGTGGGCTGGTTCATGTTGTGATGTTTTGAGTAACTTTGGGGTAAAATGTTTGTAAAAAAGATAAAAGGTTTCTTGCTCATTGACTTTCAATTTTCAGTATTTGTATTTATGACTTCTCTTCCTTTTCAAAAACAATTTTCCCCCTGGAAAAAATCCCAATTTCAGGGCCCAGTTTTGCCCCAACCCAACACATTCCTGTTTCACTCCATAGTGACAGCAACCTTGTAAGTGGAACGGAAGTTAGGCCTGCTGTAAGTATAAATGCAGCCCAAATCCTATTGAAACTTTGGTGAAGTGCTATCAAAGACACTCGTTTTCTTACATTTTCTTCTAATTATCACCATTTTCCACATCTTACTTCACAGTGAACATGCTTTCCAAAATAGTTTACCTCTCTGAAAAGTCCTAAGCTTCCCTAGTCACAATGAACTTGCGAATAATGGCCGTGTACAAGCAAATTCTCAAGCAAGTTGTAAAGGTGCTCATGTTTACCTAGGATTTAAAACCTAAACCCTGATTGTTCCTCTAATTGTTTCAGTCATCTACCAGGATTTATCGGCAATATAAAGAGTTTAACATTCTACTGTGAATTTTAATCTTGGATGGGAGAAGTATTTAGTCGCAGTGTAAATAATAGTATGTAGGAAGCCACCTCCAAAATAATTTTTCTGGTTTTTTGAACTAGTTAAAATGTTAAAAATTTCATGTTTACACGGATATTCTCGGCGAATCCAGCCTGAAATGGACCCTAAATTACTGGCACTGAAGAAAATAATCATGACAGCAGTGAGTAAGGAATGTCATTGAAAATTACTTACTGACATTCTTTTTTGTGATTATGACCAGGTAATTGGTCACTTTGTTAACTTGAGTTACAGTTGAATTGAGGAATTTATGATTGTGAAATGCTTCATTATGTTCTTATTGACATTGTTTAAGGTAAAACTCTCTTTACTGTTTATATTTTGAAGAACAAAACACTTTTGTTAATTGGGAAGGAAAATGTTGTCAAGTCCAACTTGGCATTTTATTGCTGATTAGAATGCCATTTATGATCATTATGACCTCAATGTGTATGTATCTCTCAAGTGTGGAATTTGCATTTGCCAATACTGCTGTTACAATTTTAGTTACTGTTTTCCAGAAAAAGTGGTGAATGCAAGAGGATTGGAAAGCTTTTTTTTTCAATCTGGTTATCAGAATAAATGTGTTACAAAAAACATGTAATTCTTTTGAAAAGATCATCATCAGCCATCAATCCTAAGATTGGTTTGATGCAGCTATCTACTCAATTCTCCCATTCGCCTATCCTTGAACACCTACATATTCTTAAGCTTTACATCCTACATTATCCTAAGAATATCTTAAATTCAGTTACCTTTACACGTGATACAGTCAGTAGTGGCTTAATGGAGACAAGGGTGGACAGTAGAGTGGTCGCCAATGAAATGGCTCTCCATAGAAAGTTTTTACTGTACCACCTCAACAAACAAAGTTTAAAAATAATTGATGAATATTTCAGAACCATATGTCTCTCCATATCTAGAGGTATAATCACTCTGGTATTGCTTCCCACTAAGGAGGCGCTGAAAGTAATGTACTCCCCCCAGATCAATAATCCTAATCCACCCCTGAATTGGATACGAAAAGATCACTTTCTATAATTAAATCCTGGATAAGTCAGGTAAAGGAATTTTTAGTGAATTGATATCAGTGCTAATTTTGCATAACTCATATTTGTGAAGGCGTTTAGGACACGAGAACAACTAAGAATCCTCTATTTAAAGGAAATCCTATCACATGGTGCCCGTAAGATTAAAGGTCATGCACTCATGGGGAAGGGTGTGTGACAATGGTGTTTAACATTAGGTTAGAAGGGGTGCCCAAGTCACCAGTGGAGTCTACCCATCTGTATCATCAACTAATAAATTTACCTCATATTCCCAGGGTCAGATGTCTTAGGGCCAGTTTTATAATGTCTGGTTAAAATTTTGTGGAGCATGAAAACTGGAGTTAACTCATCCTTGCGTTGGAGATCATGAGTTTAACGAAATGTTATTCTGAACTATATACTTTTACTTACAGTTACTTACATTCTCCAGCTAAGGTTTTGGCTGCACCATGTTCCGGCTAACGTTAACCAGACATTATAAAACCTGCCCTAAGAGGAATGAGTCACACCAGCGGTGAAGACAACTTGACAAACCCTAGGTTTTTCAGGGTGCCACAGCCCCCAAATCTCTCCAGTCAGCATAATGGCCTCGAGGGTCTAAGGTCACCAGTATGCGTTGGACTATAAACCAATCACAGCAAGTAAGGGTTCCAAATTCCATGAGTACATCAAGCTCTTTGTCTCCCATTTGATCTTAAAGATCTTGCAGACGTCAAAAGGTTTTTGTGGTGTAATTTGAACGGTCAGACTAATTATGGAGCCGATGTATAAGGATGAGCCTGACTATAGGAATGACGTCATCGGCAGGTTTTGAAAGCCACGATTAGTACTAATCGTAGCTTTCACAATCTGCCGAAGTCAACGAATTGAATAAATGGAAGCCGGTAACCTCTATGCTATGAGAGGCCAAAGTACTCATTCTTCCGTTGCACGACCGAAACGGCGCGAAGATTTAGTACGCGTTCCTGTCATTACGACCGAAGAGGCAGTGGACACTTAATCATTACTAAGCAATTGTCTTATCCCTCGAGCGTCGATCTAGTTACGCTGGTAAGGCTAGCACATTTGAACGAACCCGATAGCAGGCCTAATTCTCTTCCTTAAGTAAAAGCGATCAAACACAACTTATCTAAAAACGTTGAAGCATGGAAAAGTACGTGAGGAGGCATTACCAACGCACATAGGAATTCAATTTGGTCCTTTTCGGAGAGGATTAGGACGGGAAGGTATAACAAAGGATTGGTACAGGAAACAATAGACACATGTTTAGAAGAAATAAGAAAATTTTTGGAAACTATCCACAGATGAAAGTACCATTGAAATTAATATTTCAATGATAGCCACTAAACAAATATTGTCGGGTAACTCCGAACGTGATTGAGATTTGACAGTTCCTTGAATGCAATAAAATGTCATCATTATTCAAAAACCTCCAACCATTAATTGAAGACTCATAATTCATTAGTTAGTATTTCAGAATTAGCAAAGGATCTAGGTGATGACAAGGATTTATAATTCACCCTGTTTCCACAAAAATAGCGATTGAAGAAGATGTTGTCCGAATAATTTAAGGCTCCAAAATAGCGAATTGATCAAATTAAGCCTCACCTGAATCGCAGAATTGAGAGTCCTCCCATGATTATGCTTGCAGAACTTCATCTTCACCGCCGAGTAAGGGGAGTAGGGGACTCATTCGTGCCGCCGAGATTCAAAATGTTACGCAATGAGCGACTTTGCTTTTTCAGGAGGAAAGTTTTGAAAAGTCTCGCTAGGAACGCTAGCACAGAGGACAGAGAAAAAAGGAGTTAATTTGGGGGAAGGGGACAATTATTTGTTTGGATTTGGCCGTATGTTGTGAAGTATTTGGCATTTTGGGGCATATCGCTTGTATTATTTTGTAAGTTGTGTCGCTCAGGGTAGTATTTATGTAGTGCATGACGCGTATTAGAGTTTTCATTTGGGTTATGTCTTTCGCGGAGTTAGTATTTTGGATTCATATTTTAATAGGTACTTCGTCGTAGCCGAAACTACTTTGGCCATGTTTATTCGAACTTAAGGTCATCGACAAGAAACCTTGGTCATTAATATAGACCAGAAGATTACTTCCAAGACCTTAAATCGTGATTGTTGTTGGTGATTCGTTAAATGATATGGAAGAATGATGTATCGGCGTTGTAGTGAGTGTTGAGTGCCTGCTATTTACTTAGAGCTACGTATTCATCGTGTAGCGAAGTCATAAGGCACGCAGCCATGTGGAAATGTTTTAACAGAGGTGAGTTTTCTCTTCATTTCTATTTTCTGTATCTATTAAGTTTTCATTCTATCTTTTAAAGTTTTATTTAGATGTAGTCGATGTAAATTAAGGGGATGCCTCATTGTTACATTTTTCAGGTAGCTGTTTATAATGTATAGGAGGTATACTTAATTACAAGAACTCTCATTTACTATGATTTTTTTCAGGTGTGTGGGAAACCATCGATCGCAGTGTCAATGTATTCAAAAGCGACACATCTAATGGGACATGCCTAATTTCATCTCTAGCTAAAGATGTAGACGGATTTAATGAAGATTGTAAGAGGAAGAATAATTATAAGAAAGGTTGTTTAGATAAGGAAGGAACTAGTCGTGATACTGCGGAGCGTAACTTACATTGTGTGCCCCATGCACATAAGCAGAAGTTACATTGGGCTTTAAAATTCCGAGGTCATAATCGACCATCAAAAACTCGGTCACAGGACCAGTGCCAGTTGAAACCTCTTAAGGGATCTAAGGGCTATGGTGTGCTTGAGGAACCATTTATCCGTGGAGGAGTTGAGAAAAGGCTTACTGGCAGTCCCCTTAGTAATGACTTGGCTTACTCCTGTGTTGATCGTACCATCAATGGTGAATGTAAAGGTTTATGCTCATGTAAAGGAAAACCTTCCCCCGATTTAGATTATATTTGCGAAAAAAATAGTGCTGAGGATGGGCGTTTTATATACCGTGACGATTTCAATAAATCAGGTTATTTCGGGAAACGGGATTCGACGTCTTTGCGTGAGAATGTAGTTTTTGTGGAGGAACAGAAGGGTTCAGAGTCATCATCAGGACTAGATCTTAAAGGCACCATTCTTTCATGGGTCAACAAAAACGCTTCATTTTCCGATGGTGAACGAGTAACCAGGGGAAAGGGTATATCTTCTGCAGAGAATTCGCCTCAAGAGTTGACTCGTACAGGTTCTAAGTCAAATTGTGTGCTAAAGCTTCCTTTTCTGTGTTATGATCTCGGAAAATTTAAGGGCCTAAGTAATATATCAGTAGGTTGGTTGCAAAATTCGAAGAGTGGTTTCAAGAGAGGTGATGGTGGAAAATCTGAGGGAGATCAAAATGGTGAGAGTGAAGAATCGAAAGAGGATTCTTGGAGGGATTGTCAGATGCATCAGTCATTCTTGGAGGCCGTTGGATGGGTAAGCAACCCTCAATATTTCACCATAATATAAATCGCTTGACCAGTGGTGAATCCAGGAGCGGGGTAATTAACAGTTGGGGTAAGCTATGGACAAATATGTTTTTACTTTTGGGGAGGAGGGGTCCATGGGCCCAAATGTTTTCCCCCTCACCCTGGATCCACCACTGCTGCATAAGTATGTACAGAATTGGAATAAAAATACAATAAATGATTCCCACGATTCTTGTTTATTCTTATTCTGTACAGCAGATGGATCAGTTCTGTTTATGATGGGTGAACTAGCTTTGAGGTATGACGCTAGTATTTGCTCATTGCTTAGTTCATGCTGGGCTTTGTTAATCCTTTTGAAGTGTTTTATGCATATCTTGAGGTGTGCATATTAGTAGGTATACCTGGAAAGCATGTCATAGTATGTTTCAATTAATGGTAATAAATTATACTGCCCTTAAGTTTCTTTTCCATTATGCTTTACATTGGGAAATTAATATAATCTTGCTATTACCTTTCTCATGAGCATAATCCCATTCATGGATTAGAAATTTCTCTTTTTTTCTCTTGCATACAATTTCTCTTTAAACACAATTTTCATCCCTTTTCATTCATCATACACAAAGTTTACTCAAATGAGTAAAGAATCCTTGTCAAGGGAATGTGTTGCTACTTAATCCTTTTAAAACTAGGCAACACAGTTTGTATTAAGTTCCTGCTGTAAGT
The DNA here is from genome assembly GCF_921293095.1 of Ischnura elegans. Taxonomy (NCBI): domain Eukaryota; kingdom Metazoa; phylum Arthropoda; class Insecta; order Odonata; family Coenagrionidae; genus Ischnura; species Ischnura elegans. The sequence goes on along the minus strand of NC_060246.1, from coordinate 110,980,776 downwards.
ACGGATATAATTTTTTTATCATTAACAATGGTGCATTTAGTATAAAAAAATAATTTTCTTCCCAGTATTTTTCTAGCATTAACATTTTTGCCTTAAATTTTCACTTTTTATTCCAAAATACCTGTATAGTGAGCGTTCACCTCACCACCTCCCCTTTCCTACCATTTCTACCCTCATATCCTACCTCACCTCTCCCTAATTGGACTTGTGAATAGCTGTTGTATTCGACTCTACAAATTTGATACATTTTGCTCATGAGATTTTCTCGCCTATGCTCATGACTTTATATTGATAAGAAAATGTGAATTGAAGATATAAATTTAAAATTACGGTGCAAACTCTTGAAAACCATGGAAAAATCTTGAAAAAGAACTGAATTATTATTAACATTGATGAGCATGATAACATTGATGAATGATTATTAACATAGATGCTCTCTTCTCTTAAATCCATTCTCTAAGCTTTTTTAATTTCTTCTTCTCAAATTCTACTTTTTTAATCCTTAATTATATGTTATGTTCCCTAAATGATCAATGAGTAAATAATCATCAAATTTCTCGCTTTTGTAAATATTTTTTTGAGGCTTTCGGATTATTTTTGGGTTTCATTCTTAATCAAGTAACCTGAAACCTTTCTCTAGCATTTAAAGCTAGTTATGTATTTTAATGGAAAAGGTACTCTAAAAATTATTAGGCCTAAAAAGCTCTTAACTGCATCCATCTGTTGAGAAAATAGTGTAATCTGTACTAAAATTGTTAAACCAAGTTTCATCAGAATAACCTGTTTGTATTTCATATTTCAGTCCTCAGCAGTGTTATTTGGGTGGTTTTTGGGGCAATATCGCTTTCGTCATATACATGGAGAATTACTTAGAGATGGCACTTCAGAACACAAGAGGAAATGCTGTATAATGACATCATTGTCAAATTTTCTGTTTGCGTGGAGAGGTGATTCTGCATTGCCTCTAAAGGTACTGCCGAGCCAAAGAAATGATTGCCCGCAGGAGGATATGAAGGACAAACATAGAAAAGTGCACGTTGAAGGAATTAATTCAGTATTCGATCCATGTAAGTCACATGCTACCTATTCTCTTTTTTCTGTAATGTATGCTGGATATGTTAACTTTACATTATTAATGTTACTATGTCTCATCTTATTTTTTTAACATGGATATTGTACTTGAAAATGACAGAGTTTTATTATTTTTAGATGATGCATGCTCTCCAAATCCACTTAATGTGGGGAATAGTGAGGACAGTGGTATTTCTGAGAGTCCTACTTCAAAAAGTCATTTTAAGCTGCTTCAAAATGAAGTTGGTTTTTCTCATGATGTCAATAACTCTCAGAAAATGGCGATTCCCATGCCTTGGCCAGAAACTTCTGATGAGAGGTTGACATATGGGCCCATAACCCTTGAAGAAGTAAGTGAAATTGAGTCTTGTGGTGCGTCACGGCATTACAATCATATCTATGTTAGAGTGCTTTGAGTTTGAGGAAACATTTATTTCTTTCATTATTTTGGCAAGGATATATTATGGGGAGACTATGATTATTTTTTGCAATAATTTAAAAAAATTCAGCATATCCTGGAAACCGTATAGCATTAAGTAAATACTTCATTGATTAATGATTTGCTTGCGGTTGTATTAATGATTGAGAATTCATTTATCCATGAATGGAGTGGAAAGGGTGAAGCAGAGTAGTGGAGATGAAGTAGCTGGCTGAAATTTGTCAAATATATATGCTGATAGCCATTTTACATTGAATGGATTCAAAGTAACACTGATAAGCTCATGACAGCCATTCATGTGATTTTGCAAATAAATTTATAATGCTTGGTATCAATGGCTTATGGGAGCAGCTGCGTATTACACTTTGTCACGCGAGCTTTTGTGGCCATTGCAGGTTGCATCATCAGTGATGAAATGCTTGATGATGCGACCTGCAATTGCTACGAAAGCTCGCATGATAAAGCACAATAGGCAGCTGCTCCCGAAAGCTGTTGACACCAATAATTCTTGCAGAGAAAGCCTACGTTTCAATTTTATAATCCATTATCAACCATAATTTCCTTAGGCTTTCAAAGAAGCTGGGAAAGGACTTGATGAAGCTCAGTCACAAGTTCTTCTAGCACTGGCATTACAAAAACTAGACGAAGGATGCGGCTCCACTCAAAGTGATCCTCTACCTGCAGATCTGTTTTATAAATCTGCATCCCTCGGCAATGCAGTGGCGGCTTTCAATCTGGGAATCTGCTATGAGAAGGGTGTCGGGGGAGTAGTGAAAAACTTATCCCAGGTATATTAATTATTTCAATTTTTAAAAATTATTTAATTAGCGATTCACTCATTTGTGAGGCAATGTTTTAATTTAAATATTTTATGGAATAGAATCTTTTTTTTTCAATATATGTATACATTAATGATATCTCTGTAGGAGGAAGTGCTACAACTTATGATTATACTTGCTCTTTTACTAGTTGAATCATTAAAGACGTTGATATGTCTGGCAGGGGGTCTATTGGTTCTTATTTGAAATTAAATTTGTAACTCTGTTTAAGATGTCATTCTAAATTGCTCATTCTTAAAATAACTCAATATTAAACTTTGAATGTAAAATATTTCATTCTGAGTGTCTTACTTTTCTTCCAGGCTCTTTATTGGTATAAGCAAGCATCAGATAAGGGGCATGCTGCTGCTACTTATAATTTGGCTGTATTCCATGGAAATGGTTTTGGTGGGCTGCAGCCTGATACTAAATTAGCCAGTCAACTTCTGTTAAAGGCTTCCTCTTTAGGTCTAGAGGAAGCCTCTAATGCTCTTAAGCTCATTTCATCTCTTGGTGTGTCTGAAGAATGCAGTGGAGATGGAGATTGTTCCTCTCTAGTCAACCAAGGTTCTTTCAACCTGAGCACAGAGGAGAGTGATCATCTAGTAAAAAGTCATCCTTTGAAGGCACCTTCTTCTATAATTGTGAAGAAGAGACAAGATCATAGGGATGCTTATAGTGTAGACAATAGTGTGCCCAGCTATGATCTAATTACTGGGGCTTTTTCTCATTTTCTCAGTGGCTCATCATTGGAAGAAATGGTTTTTGACCAACACCCCATAAAATCTGATAATGCATGTAATACATCAATCCAGCTCCTTGTCCAATAATTGATTTTTTGAGTATTTTGGTTTAGTTTTGGTCTTTAGATATATATTTTCTTTCATTTTACATATTGTTTAATGTAAGTCCAAAATGATTGCGTTTTCGTTTTTGCAGTTATGAATATTTATTTGGCCTGGAAATATTTTGGAAACAATTTTGCCTCAGTTGGGTTTAAACTGTGCCATGTGGGTGTATTTTCCAACAAAATATGTGGTTGGTGTACCTCATGTTATGATGAATTTAAATTGATTTTTGGACTAAAAGTTGCAAGTAGCCAATTTTTATCGTGTGATTTTTATAGGCTGTGATACAAGTTTTTCAAGAGAATCATTTATACTTAGGTTTTAAGTAGATTGATAGCCATCAGAATGTGCTAAATGTAAATAGATCATTTCATCTGTTGTAAATACTTCATATATATTTTTTTGGCCTCTCCCTTTTAATAAGAGGTGTACATTACTTACTGCGGTAATTCTCTGTAGAATTATGGCTCAATCCATATTCCATTGTATATAGCCAGGCTGGTCCTGTCATTTGCATAATTGTCATCAGTAAAACAATGCTACTTTTGCTAAGAATTTAAGAAGTATCCCTGTCAAAACTTTGTAGTAAGTTCAAATTGCATGTACTTAATAAACTACTCTTGGCTAAACCGAATATATTTGAGTCAAAATGCTCTGGAAAAACTAATAATTCCATTCCTATCAAGTTAAATCTTTGATACTGAGTTTATTGGTTAATGCTGCTCCTGAAGTATTATGAATGCATACCTCAATTGCAAATGAAAAATGTTATCTCAGATTTAAAGTATTAGATGTTTGAACTGGTTGGTCTCTTGGAAGTATTATTTACCCTGCTACAAAATGTAAGTTTGTATGCTTTGGGATGGTTTCAAGAGCATTCAACGCAGCAAGAACGCATTCAGCAAGAAAAGTAAAACTATCTGAAAATATCAATTTGTTTCAGAGAATAGCTTCTTTTGCAACTAGTTCTTCAGTGTGAGAAATTTTAAATGATAAGTTCTTTCACTTGTCTGTTTTATATTCAATATAATTCAAGAGAGATACCTTCCAAACTTAGCTTTATGTATACTTTGCATGATAATTGTATGCCTGTACATAATTTCTTTTTCGTTGTAAAACATATTTTTGTTGCATACAAATGAATAAATGTTTTTTATATAATGTTTTTTTTTCAATCTCTATAAAAATTATGTATATTGGAATTAATTCCAAGGTGATTTAGTGAGAGACAAAAAAATTGATTGAAGCTCATCCTGTACATCTACTACAAAAGCACTCAAAGTGCACTTTACATTCAGTTGAGCTTGCAGGCCATGGTTGGGTCAATTAAAGTTTCCTCTAATTTATTTTAACCATTTCGTGCCGGATGTTGGGTGGATTCGATGTTCATTTTTATACGTGGAAGACCTGACATCAGGTGTAGCTATCGTGGATTTTTCAATGTGAATGATCGAATGTCGGCTCTAGCCTATAGACTTATTATGTACTTTGTATTTACTAACTTTGTTGTTATTAGCACCAGTAACCCATTTAAAATTTCACAATGCTTAAAAAATGTTAGTAATTCTTTTAGAAGATTAGATTATTGAAAATCAAATACTCAAGCAAAATAAATCATACTACAAAATAAAAATTTGGTTGAAAAAAAAAAAGTAACGCAATAAGTTGACCATGGATTCATAGATAGAGGGTGTATTCCAGTGGCCAGCAACATAAAAAGTCAACAGCTCAAATTTTTCATCCAGCGGTGGGAACCAGATATCCTACTTATGCAGGAAACAAACGCGGACCACCTCCAACCCTGCCTCCGCAGCCTCGGCTATTCTTTCAGCCTCAACCCCACCCACAGAGTAGCCGCGGGAACTGGCATCGCAATAAAAAAGAACCTCGCCCCCAACATAACGAAGGAAAACACCCTCTATCCGGGGCATGCTACAGAACATCGTTTCGAATTTAGCTCAGGCTCCACCTTACGCGTTATTAACAGCTACCTACCTAACGACAAGGACATAGCTGGTGAAGTGATACGGAAGATGGACGACGCACTCGAGCAAGGGAGGGCGGAAGACTATCATCCGGATCTCACCATACTAGCTGGCGACTATAATTGCACGCTGTCGCCTCGTCACGACCGCTCATCGAGGATAGAGAGGGAGCCTACAAAGGCGAGGCGTCTCGCTGCACTCATTAGGAAGCACTCTCTATCAGACGTATGGAGGGAAAGGCACGGAAGGAGGGAAGGGTATACGTACCACTCTGCGGCCGACCCCAATATTGCATCCCGCCTGGACAGGATATACACTGACAACATACAGAAAATATCCTCCATCGAAAGGCGAGCCTCGTTCTCGGACCACATGGCTCTATCCATAGACTTCACCATCCAGGATGTAATAAAACCACCTCCCCCGTACTGGAAATTCTACAACTACCTACTTGATAACGAAGAATTTGTCGAATTCATGTCGACAATTATCGAGGAAGTGACGTCTACCCACGAGAGCGGGGACCCCGTCGTCGCGTGGGAAACTTTAAAATCTGAGATTAGAGCCGCCACCAGGATTTATGTACGCCTTAGTAAAGACAGAAACATATCCCACATGAGATCGCTCGAGGCGACGGAGGCGACGACTCGAGGAGAGGAGGCGATGAAGGCGAGGGAGGAAATAAGGCGCACGTACAAGGAGGTGGGCGAGAGAGCGACGGCGATCGAGGGATGGGAAGAGATAGCGTCTTCGGAGAATCCGTTGGGGACTGCTCTCTCAAGATCGGTGACACGGATGCATCGACCCCCCCTGACGTCATTGGAAACAGACGACGGCACTATCCTCTCCGAACAGCAGCATCTTGTGAAGTACGTAAAAGACTATTATGAAAAAGTCTTTCAAGCCCCCGTACATACAGACTCAGCGCTGCAGGAGGACGATTTTATTATTCTTTCGCGGGGGCAGCCGGAATTGACGGCGGAGAGTAAAGCGCGGATGGAGGCGCCCCTGACCCCAGAGGATCTCCGCACTGCACTCTACAGCTTGAACCGAAAGAAAGCACCAGGAATCGATGGCCTAACGTCCGAATTCTATAAGACCTTTTGGACTCTCCTCGCGATGCCCTTCGCGTCAATGGTCGACGCGAGCCTAGAGAGAGGCATGCTCCCTATCTCCAGCAGATGGGCCGTTCTGAATTTAATTCATAAAAAAGGAGACAGAACAAATTTGAAGAACTGGAGACCAATCTCGATCACCACCACCGATTACAAAATAATTGCGAAGGCCCTTTCCATGAGACTGTCGTCGGCAATGCGAGAGGTGGTATCCCCCGAGCAAGGGTGCGGCGTCACAGGCAGAACCATCTTAGATAACCTGTCCCTAAATCGTGACATTATCGCATATGCGAATGAAACTAATTCTCCACTGGCCATATTAAGTCTGGACCAAAAGGGCGCTTTCGACAAAGTTCGCCAGGATTTTTTATTCAATGTATTGAGACGCATGAATTTTGGGGAAATTTTCATAAAAACTTTAAGTACAATTTACGAGGACGCATCATGCCTCGTTAGGGTTGGCAATAGTCTGACTCCCCCAATCCCCTTTAAGCGAGGCATAAGACAAGGATGTCCGCTCTCCGGCCAGCTGTACGCACTGGCCCTAGAGCCACTACTCCACATCCTAAAAACTAAAATTACAGGTTTTCCACTCCCCACTCAAGAAGCACATATTACGCTATCAGCATACGCAGATGACGTAACTTTATTCATCTCGGATGACGACGCTGCAAGAAATGTGATAAAATCATTCGATTCGTACGCCGCCCTCTCGGGAGCAGAACTTAACGAGAGTAAAACTGAAGGGATGTACGTCGGGTCCTGGCGCGGGCGCACGGATAGGCTCGGACCCTTCGCGATCTCCACCGAAGGTGCCCGATTCCTCGGAGTGGTTTTTAAAAATGACACCATCAAAGAGAGAGAAGGACTAGAGGAAGACCTAGAAGAAAAAATTCAAAACGGATTGAGGAGGTGGGAAGCGGCTTCAGGGGCCCTTTCCGTGAGAGGAAGGACAATGGTCGTAAATCAGTTCGTGGCCCCGACCATCTGGTACCGCCTACAGACCCAATGCATTAGCCCTCAATGCATCCGGCGGGTGCAAGCCGCCCTCACGGATTTTGTGTGGGGTAGGGGCCGAAAACACTGGGTTGCCGGGGCCGTGCTGACGGCCCCGCTCGGGTGCGGAGGACTGGGGCTGACTGACGTGCAGGCAAAAATTACCGCTATGAGGATAAATTTCTTTCAACGGTACGTCACAGGTGAAGTTCAACCGTGGAAAATCTTCGTTTCCTACTTCCTCGAGACCAGGCCTAAGAGGAACGGTTTCTACTCCTCATTGAAAAGCGCCCTCGACACAATGGACGTGAGGTCCGGGGAAAACGGAGGACCTCTCCCCACATCTTGGCCCCCGACGGAGGAATCTCTCCCCTTCGGTTTCCGGAGCGAGCTGTCGAAGCGAACGTGAACGTTTCCCATACACAAAAGCGATATTTACCGAGAAATCGTTGCCAAAAAAAACAAAGAGAAGTGGCCCTACAAGGACGGCATATGGGGAGAGTCTACGTGCTGGAAAGCCTTCTGGACGGCGCCAGTCCTGGGGAGGGAGGGGGAGGTGTCTTGGAGACTGGCACATGATCGCCTGGCAGACGCCGTTTTCCTGTCGCGTTCGGGATTGCGAGAAAACTCAGTGTGCAGAGCATGCCCTGGAAGCCAGGCCACGGCCTGGCACATCCTCTACGACTGCAGACAGGCCGGAGAGGTATGGCGGACAGCAAAGGAGTGGATAAAAGGAGTCACGGGCCGCAGGGTGAGGAGCGCACTGGAATTACACAGGGGGAGACCTCCTGAAAGGGGCGGCTATACTAAGCGAGATTTACTGGCAAACTTCATTATAGCCGAAACAAAGGCAAGCATATATCATTGTTTTACAGCAACAGAAAAAGGTGAAAGGTCGGCTCAAAAAACATACGCCGAGTACTAAAAAAAAAGAATCGAAAGAAGAATCAGGAGGGAGTATATATATCATAAATGCAAGGGCGACACAAAATCTTTTATTGACTTGTGGTGTCAGAGCGGTGTTTTTTCTGAAGTGGAAGAAACGGAGTCAGGGGACACAATTTTAAAAGTGAAGATGGCGCCATAGAGAAGAAAGAATGAAGTAACAAGGGCGGAACCACACGGAGGCATTAACCACTCGGAAGGGGAGGCCACATGCGCGGAGGGATGGGGTCCAAGGTTGCGGTAACCAGCCCCTTCGGCGGACCTCCCCTGTGCGCGGCCCTCCCCTTCGGAGAGTGTAAAGGCGGTGAAGAGATGCAAAAAGAATAATGACTGAAAATGATGATTTTATTGAGAAATAAACCAAGGTGACGACGAAAAACTTATAAAACCTTTAAAAAAAACCGCCCATAGAATAATAATAATAATAAACAACATTTTCAACGACAACATTTTCAACGACAACATTTTCAACGACAACATTTTTAACGACAACATTTTCAGCGACAACATTTTCAACGAAAACATTTTCAACGACAACATTTTCAACGACAACATTTTCAACGACAACATTTTCAACGACAGCATTTTCAACGACAACATTTTCAACGACTACATTTTCAACGACAACATTTTCAACGACAACATTTTCAACGACAACATTTTCAACGACAACATTTTCAACGACAACATTTTCAACGACTACATTTTCAACGACAACATTTTCAACGACAACATTTTCAACGACAACATTTTCAACGACAACATTTTCAACGACAACATTTTCAACGACAACATTTTCAACAACAACATTTTCAACGACAACATTTTCAACGACAACATTTTCAACGACAAAATTTTCAACGAAAACATTTTCAACGACAACATTTTCAACGACAACTTTTCAACGACTACATTTCAACGACTACATTTTCAACGACAACATTTTCAACGACAACATTTTCAACGACAACATTTTCAACGACAACATTTTCAACCACAACTTTTTCAATGACAACATTTTCAACGACAACATTTTCAACGACAACATTTTCAACGACAACATTTTTAACGACAACATTTTCAACGACAACATTTTCAACGAAAACATTTTCAACGACAACATTTTCAACGACAAAATTTTCAACGAAAACATTTTCAACGACAACATTTTCAACGACAACTTTTCAACGACTACATTTTCAACGACAACATTTTCAACGACAACATTTTCAACGACAACATTTTCAACGACAACATTTTCAACCACAACTTTTTCAATGACAACATTTTCAACGACAACATTTTCAACGACAAAATTTTCAACGACAACATTTTCAACGACAACATTTTCAACGACAACATTTTCAACGACAACATTTTCAACGACAACATTTTCATTGACAACATTTTCAACGACAACATTTTCAAAGACAACATTTTCATCGACAACATTTTCAACGACAACATTTTCAACAACAACATTTTCAACAATAACAACTACAACAACAACACCAACAACAACAACAACAAAACACCAACAACAACATTAACAACAACAAAAACAACAACAACAAAAACAATTACAACAACAACATTTTCAACAACAACATTTTCAACGACAACATTTTCAACGACAACATTTTCAACGACAACATTTTCAATGACAACATTTTCAACGACAACATTTTCAACGACAACATTTTCAACGACAACATTTTCAACGACAACATTTTAACCGACAACATTTTCAAGGAAAACATTTTCAACGACAACATTTTCAACGACAACATTTTCAACGACAACATTTTCAACGACAACATTTTCAACAACAACATTTTCAACGACAACATTTTCAACAACAACATTTTCAACGACAACATTTTCAGCGACAACATTTTCAACGACAACATTTTTAAAGTCAACATTTTTAACGACAACATTTTCAACGACAACATTTTCAACGACAACATTTTCAAGGACAACATTTTCAACGACAACATTTTCAACGACAACATTTTCAACGACAACATTTTCATCGACAACATTTTCATCGACAACATTTTCAACGACAACATTTTCAACGACAAAATTTTCAACGACAACATTTTCAACGACAACATTTTCGACGACAATATTTTCGACGACAACATTTTCAACGACAACATTTTCAACGACAACATTTTCACGGACATTTTCGACGACAAATTTTTCAACGAAAACATTTTCAACGACAACATTTTCAACGACAACATTTTCAACGACAACATTTTCAACGACAACATTTTCAACGACAACATTTTCAATGAAAACATTTTCAACGACAACATTTTCAACGACAACATTTTCAACGACAACATTTTCAACTACAACATTTTTAACGACAACATTTTCAACGGCAACATTTTCAACGACAACATTTTCAACGACAACATTTTCAACGACAACATTTTCAACGACAACATTTTCAACGAAATCAATTTCAACGACAACATTTTCAACGACAACATTTTCAACGACAACATTTTCAACGACAGCATTTTCAACGACAACATTTTCAACGACTACATTTTCAACAACAACATTTTCACACCAACAACAACAACAACAACAACAACAACAACAACAACAACAAAACACCAACAACAACATTAACAACAACAAAAACAATAACAACAACAACAACAACATTTTCAACGACATTTTCAACGACAACATTTTCAACGACAACATTTTCAATGACAACATTTTCAACGACAACATTTTCAACGACAACATTTTCAACGACAACATTTTCAACGACAACATTTTCAACGACAAAATTTTCAACGACAACATTTTCAACGACAACATTTTCAACGACAACATTTTCAACGACAACATTTTAACCGACAACATTTTCAACGAAAACATTTTCAACGACAACATTTTCAACGACAACATTTTCAACGACAACATTTTCAACGACAACATTTTCAACGACAACATTTTCAACGACTACATTTTCAACGACAACATTTTCAACGACAAAATTTTCAACGACAACATTTTCAACGACAACATTTTCAGCGACAACATTTTCAACGACAACATTTTCAACGACAACATTTTCAACGACAACATTTTCAACGACATTATTTTCAACGACAACATATTCAACGACAACATTTTCAACGACAACATTTTCAACGACAACATTTTCATAGACAACAACAACAACTTGAGACGCCGAGCAGAGCGGACGTGTTTCGACTGCGCTCCCGAGCTCATCACTTTCAAGTGTTTCTATCGGAGTATTTGCGAAGTTTTTTTTCTGTGAGTGCTTCGGAATAGCTGTTTTTCGTTGCGGGATACCTCACGCAACCCTAGTGTTCAATTTTTAATTGAATAAGTGCTTAATTTCACCGAAAAGTGACTCAAAAACACTCTCGTCAAATCTTGGATCCCGTTTCATTACCCATCCTCGCCGACACCTCGGAGTCGGTGAGAGAGGAAACGAGAAGACCAGCAAAGTGCTCTTTTTTTCACATCGAGACAACAATTGTATCGGATATACTGCAATTTTCAGCTCACCAGACATTATGTCGAAGATGATCAGCCCACCGCATTCACCAACGAGGATGTCTACGTCTTCCAGTCAACTCGGCGACACGACTAACGATAGGAGGGTAAGAAGTGCTCCGTCGTCACGTCAGAGACATGCTCAGGTTGCCACTACAGCCCCTCCGATTAATTACAGAAGTTCACGTAATCTGTCATTATCCCTGGAGTCACTAAATGACGAAATAAAATCGCCGACGACAGTATTACGCCGCGAAGGCGGTATTTTAACTACCACAGTAAGGCGCATTCCGACAACTATCGGTGTCCGCTCACTCCCTTTCTCTTCTATCACTGGCAAAGTTTCACCGACCGAAATTAATTACGGAATTCATAATTCATTTGTCCATGCAAGTGGTGGAGCCATAGATACTCAAAGTTCCGATGCCCGTGACGTAAACCGTCCCCCGGACACCGCTTTCCCCATTACTCAGGCGACGAGGGAGGGGGAAATCACCTCTTCAGCTGAGACGAGGCCACGCTCGCTCGCGGCGAGCGCAAGGGGAGGGGGATCGAGTGCGGTAAGCGGGGCGGACCCTATTCGATGCGAAGGCGAAGCCGCGAGCATTAGCGACGCACCCCAACGGGGCAGACCGTTAGTCAGCTACGCGCGGGTGACGGGAGGGAAAGAAAATCGACAAGCCCAAAGCAACGGCGATAACCCACCCCAACCTTTTAAATTCGTAACGAAAAAAATAATACCATTGAAATCGGGCCCCACAAGGAAGACGGGAATTATTTTCAACGGCCTCCCAGGCGTTCCCATAGCCCAATACATCTAGGCGATGGCCGAAGAGGTGGGCGGGAGACAGATAACGCACGCCACAAAACTTCCAGGGGATCGCGTTTGTTTCTATTTGACGAATGAAGACATTTTAAACGACTTCATGATGAATAAAGGTGGTCTCACCATAATGAATAATTTTTTAATTGCGAACCGCATGGTTCAGCAAGTGGAGCGGCTAGTCGTCTCAAACGTGCCCCCAGAATTCCCGATTCCCGATTTGTTGGAAATTATCTCCCAAATAGGAAGAGTCGTGAGCCCCGTCACCACCCTGGGCGTGGGAATAAAAAAAGATGATCTAAGCCACGTCGAGTCGTGGAGGAAGCAGGTCTTCATCGTACGTCGGGAAGGTGTGATTGTACCCGAGTCGCTGCTCTTGGATTTCGGCCCCGCCAAGCACCGAATTTTCTTCAACTTTAATGACCCTCGGTGCTTTAGATGCAACGAAGACGGACATTTTGCCTCCGCCTGCAAGGCCAATCTCGACCAGGCAAGGGAAAGCAGGGCGAATTTTAACCCTCGCATAAACAACGGCAAAAAACAACATAATAATGACGCGCCGGCCGCATCACTTAAGACCCCCACCCCCGGAGGTGCAGATCACCAAATCATAGCGCCGAAAAAAAATATTATCACCCCAATTCCTCTCCCTCCTCACCCCACCGAGGAAGCGGACGTTGCCAATCATGAAAAAAATGACGGCAGCGACACGCCCCCCGAGACCAAGACTTCTCACTCCACCCCGCTACCTTTACCCACGCAACACGCCGCAAAAAACCCCTCCTCGGACGAATTAGTTGCCACAGACCATAATCTTGATTCCCACGCCACCGAAGCAGCAACGGAAGATCATCAAACAAACAACCCGCACGCACCAACTAGCCTCTCTCAAGTGCAAGGCCAAACAAAAAGGAAACACGTCAGGGCGGAGGAAAGAACGTCTCCCCAAAGAAAACGATTAATCCCCACCCCATCCGATGAACGGGGATACAAAGAGATAGAAGATTACCTCAACAATCATCCAGAAGAAGGTCCCAAATCTTAGGGACGAAAACATGAGGGTAACTCCACCCCAAAAAAGAGCTCTGTACAGAGAGGTTTAAAATATTCTCATACTACTTGTAGCACGGAAAACGTTTTCCAATTGTAGACACCGACAGGGAATGGTTAAATGCATTCTCTCAACGTGGTTCCTCAGAAGATGAGTCTGAGGAATGGATACCCTTACAGAATTGAATGTACGAGGGTTTCCCCGGGGATTTATGCACCACTATGGTGTGAATGCGAAATGTCACATATGCATTATCTGAAGTTTCATGTGCGCCCACGCAAAATTTATGACTCCTACGATTGATAGGGAGTCTGTAGGACCGTTTCAAAATGGCATCTGTAAGTGGTGTATGTTGCAGGTAGGGTGCCATCATTGAATGTCTCACCGCAGAGAAATAAACCATTCAGAATATTTAAAAACGTTTGTGCAAAGTTGTGGAGTATCTGCTGTCAATAGGAGTAAAGTCAGTCGCTAGACTAGGAGGACGAAGGCATCGAAAGGCGGTTCAGTAGTAGGGGACCAGAACAAGCATTTGGTACCAACGGGGCAAACACATCCTTGTTTTGTGCTGGAGGAAGGCAATAGAATGGATCAGAGATTATGTGGAAAAATAAGGTGTGTAGTTGAAATATCACTCTTTCGTGTGTGTAATTTCTGAGCAAGCCTCATATTTGAGAATTTAAAAACTCAAGTCTTGACTGTCGCATGGTTACATATATTACTGAGGAGTGAGGTTATAGCCCTGGTTACATATTTCCCATGCTTGGAAGTATAATCGTTGTCCAAAAAATTTAGAAAGATTCATGCTATAAATCATAAAATTGATTTTTTTCAGGTGTTACATGGTGGAAATATTGGATATTAATGATTAAATAAGTTAACTTTTTAAGTTCCACTGATTTATTTCAGAATTTGTGCATATGATTATACCTCTGTGTGGTGAAACGTGTTATGTGAGGCCGAAATAAATCTATGGTCATTACAAAGTTTACATACTCATTCCTGCTATGACTCATTTTCCTAATTTTTAATGGTTTCCACAGTTATGCATCCAGTATGTTTTCTCCCTTTGAGTGGAAATCTATGGCAGTTCTGCACGATAAAAGTAAATAATGTGAATGGGTTCGTTCACTTTCTTTTGATTATTGTTGATTGCAATAGTTTGAAAAACCAAGAGACCTGTGGTTTTCACTCCGCTAACAACTTCTAGAGCTATTCACTGCAGATTATCGATGGGCTTACCCCTTTCACTGCCATGTTCATGGCATTACTGACTATTGCCGAGTGGCTCAATGCTTGTTCGCTACTTCTCGACCCTGCATATCCATCTCATGTGATTGGTTGCCATTAAATCTCTTAATGAGTAATTCTTTTTGTCAAGGATCGAGTGTCTCTGAATGGCTGAATGAAACAGAAATTTTATTACATCACTAACTCATGAAAAATGGATGGAAACTTTTGGAATTTTTAATTTTAAAGTTAAGAGAAAATGCATTACTAGGCTAAACTACTTTAACACTATGAGGACAGGAGTTTTGCAGTACACAAAACAAAAGGTATCTGTCATCCGATCTAAAACTATATTTAACATATTTAATTCAAGTTTTAAAGTATACCGGGACTAGCCATGGTGATAACTTTTACGGGAATCACCCGCAATTTGAATTTACTGTTACGGCAAGATAATATTTAATTCAAAACAGTCTTTTCTTGGTAAGCACTATTATTGTTGCTACGTTTGTACATATACTTATTCAAAAAGAAATTTCAGTATTTATCATTATATTTTGAGGATTATCACTGAATTATTTTTATTGGTCAAAATTATAAATGTTCAGTGGTGAAAAGGCTCAAATTCATAGTCATTACAACCACTAAATGTACTACTTGTACTTCCTTCTTAAATTAGATCTGCTTTAATATTTTATCGCTTACCAAATTTATTTTCAAAAATGTCAAAAAAAGATAAAATAATATTCTGCCTTGAAAAATGCATGGGATAATTGTATAAAGCTCAGGTTTTAATGATAAAATTGTTCAGAGGTTCATAAGCCAAACTTACTGTCTCTTAGCACTGGACTACGAACAAGTCTACATTGCATTGATGTATAAATGTTTCTTTACATTCAAGAGCTTATCCATATAAATTGTGATACAGAATATTGCCCCAAGTTTTTTCCAAGCTGCTTTTCAAATAAAATGCTGTCTTAAAATTCATCAAAACATGTAATGCCTCAGTAAGAGGAAGTATTGGCTATGGATACCTAGAAAATAATTCAGAAGTCTTCCTTTAGAGCATATTTTTTTATGCATGGTCTCATTTTTTGCATCATAGGAAAAGTTTTATTTTACCTTTACCCTTTCCTGCAATGAGAGTGCCAATTCTGGTGAAGCGGTCGAGCATTTTCATATGCAGAACACCAAACATCTTGCATAGCTGTCATGGATTTTTCAATGCAAACAACGGGAAGGTTGCTACCCTGATAAAAATAAACTCCTCCATTGTGGAGAGGTGTACCCAGTGGCGGATACAGAAAATACTCAAGGGGGGGGCGCAAAAGATATCTTGAGCTACCTATACTTTTATCGTGATAAGAAATTAATCAATCCACGTGCGAAGTTGAAGAAAGTTTTATTTAAACTCATTATACGCGTATTTAAGTCAATATATTACGATAAAAAAAAGTTAAAACTGTGTTTCTACAATGTTCGGCTATGTGAGCGGCCCCGCAAAGGGGGGGCGCGCGCCCCCTGCGCCCCCCATCTGTATCCGCCTCTGGGTGTACCCTCCAATGAGGGTAAGGGAAAGATAGGTGTACCCTTCCTATACCCTTCAGCAAGGGTAGACGAAGGGTATTTTAGAACATTGGTGGGTAGGCCCTCTCCTTCCTGGAGTGTAGGGGAAGGGTAGAGGAAGGATTGTGCCAGCCTCAATGAAGGGTAAAGGAAGGATAGGTGTACTCTTCCTATACCCTTCAGCAAGGGTACATGAAGGGTATTTTAGAACATTGGTGGGTAGGCCCTCTCCTTCCTGGAGTGTAGGGGAAGGGTAGAGGAAGGATTGTGCCAGCCTCAATGAAGGGTAAAGGAAGGATAGGTGTACTCTTCCTATACCCTTCAGCAAGGGTACACGAAGGGTATTTTAGAACATTGGTGGGTACGCCCTCTCCTTCCTGGAGTGTAGGGGAAGGGTTTGGCCAGCCTCAATGAAGAGTACAGGAAGGGTAGGACTAATATAAAAACTAAAAATCCATAAAATAACATAAAAATTTAAAAAATCGCTAAGCAACTAAATTAAACGAATGGTGATGAGTTGTAACAGTGATTTCTAAAATTATAAGACAGAAAAAAAATTAGCCTTCACATGGTCTTGAACCCAGAATCTACATATTGGAAGATGACGAACAAGTGCTTTAGCAACCTCAGCTATGGTACTTGTCAGGCAATGCTTCTCAATGAAACTTGTACTACAAAATCTTAAGATGACAGATGACATTCGCACCCGGGCCTATGTGGAAGAAAGCTGTGACTTTTTTTACCACACGTATTTCGTTTCAGAAAATAAGATCGGCATTCAAATATCGAACATCACTCTCGCGATGTCTCATTGCCAGCCACACAAATAGGTTACATCCTAAAAATGTTAATGAAAGAACTTCTAAATGTGCTTTTTTCACACAATTATAAAAACTACCTATTGTGTACAGTGGCGTAGCCAGGAATTTCGTTCGTAGGGGGAGTCCAAAACCAGGTGGGGAAATTTTTGAAAAACAGGATATGTACTAAGTAATGGGTTTTCAATTAATTCAAACACTTTTCATAATCGAAAAAACTTCAATGGCTAAAGAAATATTTTTTTAATTCATTATTTTTCAATATTTTTTCTTTTATAAAGGAAAATGATTGTGTTTTTATATTTCGGGGGGCGGAGGGTCCGAACCCCCCAGTACCCCACAGTTGGCTAAGCCACTGAATATGCATATTATTGCTTTCCTTAGGGAATTTTAAAGATTAGTTGTGTAGCCTGTCTATCTTTGCTTTGAAAGACTGCTTACATTCTTGTACAAAACTCAATACTCTTTAGCAGGTGAAAGTAGCTGAGGAGAAACTTTCAGGACATATTTTCCTCAGTTATAAATGCTACGTCCCAAGGAAGGGTAGACGAAGGAGTTTTAGTGAAGTGGTGGCGCAATACCTCGTCAACTATTATGAACGTGATACGGTTTCTCCTATCTTGATGATCATCCTGCAAAGTTTCGTTGCACGTTGAGCATCAATAATACGGACGTGCCCATACTCAAGTCATTGATTCACATACGTATTAATCAGACTACCCTTCCTTTACCCTTAATGGTGGGTAGAGGAAGGGTAGACGGATGGTAAGGGAAGGAGTTCCATGGAAGGGTAGACGAAGGATTTTTCTATCCTTCCCTTACCCTTAATGGTGGGTAGGGCGTGGGTTGTGCAAGGGTAACCACCCACCATGAAGGTTACTACCCTTTCTTTACTCACCATGGTGGAGTTTATTTTTATCAGGGTATAGCCGATGTGGGGAAAGGGAAGTGACCGCTGAGGTAGCAATTGTCAAATGCATTCGGGCCCGGCCTGAGACCCAGCTCAGCAAGACCTTAGGGCCACTCCTCAGCAATTAAGCCAAATCCTCTCACTCATTAATGATCATCCTTGCTGCAGGAATCATTTTTTACTGTCAATGGTTTTTGCAATGATACATTTTGTTGCATACTACAATTTTTTATGTTTTGAAATAAATTTTCGTTTTGCTCCATGCATAAGCAATATTTAAACGAAATTTTACTGTTACAAATAACGGACTCCTGAAATTATACCTCATATACTCCTAGTCTTAGTAGCTTGTGTTCACTAATGCTAGAATTCCATTTTAAGCCCCACAATAGAAACTTAAAAAATTAATGATGGTAATTCTTATAGAATAGTGATGTATTGAAAATCAAATGCAATTCATATTTGCTTTTAAAAAATAATGGTGACACAAAAAGTTGACCGTGGACTCGTTCTAAGATAGGGTGAAAGGGTCTTGTCCAGTGGCCAGGGTAAGGGCAGGGCACCCCGTTGAGTTGGGTCCCAAATCGGAGGGATGAGAATGCCAGGGTAACTCCACCCCAAAACAGAGCTCCACACAGAGAGGTTTAAAATATTCTTATGCTACTCGTGGCACAGAAAATGTTTTCCAACCGTAGGCACTGGCAGGAAAGGGTTAACGAAAACACTAAGGGAACTTTGGCTTAACGTCTGGTCTGACTGATGGAGTGTTGTACCCAAAATGCCCACATCAAGGCATTAAAGTAGGTTTCGGGCATTTTCTGAAAAATCTCTTCCATAGTTTGGGCCAATTGGGTAGGAAGTCAATACCCTGTTTATCACACCAGCCCAATTCCCTTTGGGTTCACTTATTTTCACATCAGTTCATTTTAAATCCACCTTGTAATAGCTCATTTTGGTTCACCTACCCTGTATATTAAATATTGTAATAATATTATAATATCAATGACAATAATATCATATTAAATATTGTAAATTACATACATACACAAAGAAGGCAAAAAGAGCAACTTTCACATATTCTTGAGGTGGGGAAGAGTGGTTGCCTACTGGGTAAAGTACTTGGCAGCCCAAAGGTCCTGGGTTCAAATATCAGGTGAGGCCATCAAAATCCTCCACCAACAAGGAGAGGGAGACGCTCTCCTACCCTGAATGTGTGAATCTTACATGCCTGTGGCTTAGTCCAGGGGGAGCTTCAACTTCATCTCTTTAAAACTGATTTGGGTTTGGGTTGACAGGTTGAATTACCAATTGAGAGTGAATGCGAGGTATCTTGTTTTTAATAGTTAGCAAATACTAATGAAAATTCTTGTTTTGCCCTTATACACACGTAATAAACCACAAAAACGTAAAAATAATAATAGATGGGTGAGTCATAATCCACCTCATACAAGTTGGATTCATGGTGAGCAAATGTGAAAACAGAACTCACAGATGTTATCAGCTGTTTTTTCCTGATTGGAGAAAAAGTAAGAGATATTAAACCACTGGCTCAAAAAAAAAAACTCAATCCAACCATATCATAATAGATGATAAAAACCAAGTGAGACTTTTCAGAAAATGCCAATGGCATTTAACTTTTTTAACATGGAAAGGTTACAACATGCATGTGCACATAATTGAATGAGAAATGACAGTAACATTTTGAAATTTTTTATGGATCAAGGCTTGCTTCAATGGGCTGCTCACAATCCTTTCACAGTAATACAAAGAGCTGGATAAGCATTACCTGAGTATTATCCTAATAGGTACATGTTCTACAATCAGGGTTGCTACAGCTCTGGATTTCCATGCTTATCTGGACAACTAAAATTTTACAAATTTTTAAATTCCTCAACAAGAGGAGCAATTAGAGGCATTCCAAAATGGTCATGGATAATTACTAGATTGCTATCACCAATTCCCTGGGAGGAAATCATATTCCAGATTGCATGGTTATTATGTCACAAATTGAAATTTAAAACTCACTCAGTGTAACATGCTTACCATAGAATAACTGATGTTGATGGAGAAAAAATGCCAAATATTTTTAAATTCTCAATGTTGCAATCACAATAATTTTCAAGCATAATAATAACAAACTTGTATCATTCACAAATAATCATTAAAATTGAGTGTGGTTATTATAATCTTCTAAAATTATTTCAATGTTTATATCAGTTTTAGACTTGTAGCAACCCTGTAACATCCTCTTGCTTCTTGTGTTATGAAACATGAGTGCTCAGATTATAACCATAAAAATAACTTATGATCACATATGAAAATAACCCCACACTAGTTTAATCAATAGTTTAATAAATAATCACCTTGAATTTTGACTTAATATTCCACTGCACTTTCATCAACACACATGGCTTCTGAAAATTTAAAACAATGGAAGAATAAAAATGGATTTGGTACCTAAACGTGATGAGGAGATACACTAAAGTTGCCTCTTTCAATTCACATGAGGAACTTGAACCATTGAAATTTGGATGAAAATCTGGATGGACAGCATATAGACACCCTATGCATTAAAAATAATATGGTACACATACTGGGGGGGTTTTAAAACTTTGAAGAAAAAAATAATCATATGTTTTATGGCATGAAAAAGTGACAAAATGAGATCACATGCCAGGCATCTCCATAAAATATTTTGACAAAGAAGTACAAAATTTATTGGTACTCCACATTTTAATTTGATTTTACATCATGCTTTACTGCTCAAGAATGAGTCTAAGTACGAACATAAATTGATGCCAAATAAATATCAGAATGAAATTCAAATTCCAAGTATAAAATAAGTTTGACTTGACATGATTCACCAAAAATCTAAAATGAGAAATTTGAATATGAACATAGAAAAGAATAATGACAATGACAAATATAATATATCATTCCAAATTTCTAATATCATATAAAAAAATTTCCCAGAATCATTTGCAGATATTATAAGCTAAGCAACAGAATGTTTCATAGAGATTAGTGTGGTAGCATCCACACAACAAAAAACAACTTGCTAAACTATTAAATTATTTGATCTAAGTTGCAGCAATAACTGTATAATATTACGTTCCACTAGACTACAAAAATACACATAGTAGAAAACAATTACAGGAATTAACATCGGTGGTGACACGGATTTACAAAGTTTTATGAGGAAGCTTTTATCACATCCAAGACAAGAAATATTAGCAATCAATCAGGATATTTAAAAAATCATTTAACAACTTAAAAGTATTTTAATTCTGAATAAGGAGAACAGTAAATCCCTTGATTATCTGGGCTAATCACGAGGAGAGGTAATGGATAATCCAAATATTCACTTTAATTTTCTGTAATGTTCATAATTTACGTAAATCAAACAATATATTATTATTTATGCTTATAGCCTGTTTTTTTTTATTTAGCTTCCAGGACTCTTGAGATCCTTCTTCGCCTGTGTGCAATCTTTTTAGCAGCGATAACATGACTACTTGTATTCCCACTGCTCCATTTACTCCAGCAAACTGTCTACGCAAGCAATTGCTTGGCTGTGACTCATGCATTCTCTACTACCTCTGCTTCCACTTCCCCCAATGCCTTCACTTCTACTATTCCCTTCCTCCATCCAAGTTTGACCTTGATTGCTCACAGCGTAAACATGCCTGAGTGTGACAAAATCTCCGCTTCTCTTGGGCAGTATTCAACAATATGTGAGGCCAGTGGCACATACAGATCGGGGGCACAGGGGGTGCGCACCCTCCCCTTTGCGGGGCCACCCGTATAGCCAAACATAGCAGAACCACAATTGTAACTTTTACATATCAACAGATGGCATTGTGTTGAATGGGTGTATAATCACTTTAATTAAAAATCCCTGAATCTCTGCTTGTGACTTGATTATTTTTTATTACCATAAAAGTAAAGGTAACTCAAGGTATCTTTTGTGCTCCCCCTTGAGTTTTCTCTGTATCGCTAGTGTGTGAGGCCATGGTAATAGTAATAATTTGCAATATGAAAAATATCTTTAAAGATCGCCAATAACATTTTACTTAATTTATGATTGGTTAACCATTGAAGAAATATTCTAAAATTAATCAAGAGTTTTTACCTGCCGCTCATTGTCTTCTGCAATATAAGAGCACATGTCTGAGTAACTTGAAACATTCCTTGTCAACGAGAAAAGAAAACAATAATACCATTTTACGAAGGAAATTCCAATAGTAGTGATACGCCCTATGTTTCCTTGCATTAAAATATGACAATCCTGGTGCTTTTACGTGTGATTTATATTTATTCATTTTTGATAAAGACTGCAGAAAAAAAATCACAAGAGTGTGAAACTTATGCATGGATAATTTGAAACATGGATAATCCTCACACGGATAATCGGGAGTTTACTTTACCTTAAATGCTAAATAAGATGTAACGGCAAAAAATTGGCAAACTGAACCCTGCATTTGATTGAGCATCAACTAACACCATAGCCGAGAAGTAGGCATAATTAATAGATCCACAACAAAACCCCATTTGCACTTCTTACAGGCAGATTAGAAAATTTCGAAAATTGTGGGAAAATGAAAATCATTACCATACATGAAAATGTAAATCAAGCCTAGTTTACCAAATAAAATCCCTGAAAATAATGCAGAATAATTAATGAATTGTTTGCATAATATTAACATGGTGCAACATAAACTCTGCAAAAGACTAACTGAAAAAAGCAATTCGTATGAGTGGCAGCTTTCAGCCATGTAATGATTGAGAAATTTCTTTCAATGACATTATAACAATAAAACCTCCACAGAATAAATTAAACAGAACCAAGAAAATGGTGATTATGTTATAAGGGAGCTTGGTATATGAAGGAGCATTTTAGGTTGCATTATCACATGATGAGCTAAGATTTACATACATGGATAGTGTAAGTCACAAATATAGCAGCTACAGTAGACTTCTGATAGGACATATTTTTGAAGGGACCAGACATTTCTGACCAAGGTAACAAATAAAGCATTCCCATAATTGACAAAGCTTCTAGTGTGACTGACTGATTGATATAAATTCCCTATTGCTTCCAGAAGAGCTCGAGAGATGGAATGTGGAACGAAGGTGGGGGGGACCAATAATGATTTGGAGGGAAATTCCAACACTACCGACTTTCTGTGCCCTTCCCCCGAAAATAATTCAAAAATAAGCAAATTCCGGTCAGTCTATGCAAGCCTCCAGTCTAGATTACCATGTTTTCGGATCCCAGGAAACTGAAGAGAAATGTCTTCGAACTTAATTTTCAACGGGCCACCCAAACATCCTACGGGATATACAACACGTGCAATAAATTTATGGAAATTTTTGTCCGATGACTCCTTATTCCATTGCAAATTTAAAATTTCGCTTTTGCGAGTAGTAATTTTTGATTTCCAGTCGAGTTGAAAACTACTCGTGAGTATCGAGTCGAGTATGGCAATTGTGAACCAGGCAATACAGCAATGCATACTTCAACACATTCCTATTTTTCCTATCCCTGATTTTCTATTCTGAATGCTTAGCTTGATGCAAAAAGGAAAAGATAATGAAGGACGTTGATGTAAGTCGTGCCAGAATTAGGAAAATGAAGAAAGTATGGTAGGTTACAAAATTATTGCATAAGAAAATATGATTGGTACAGCGGTTCACTCGGATTACGCTGCCAGGTCGGAAGACCAGCAGACCACAGAGGCTGACAAAAACGTATTCTTTGCTCACGTTGACAACTATGGTAGTTGCCTGCTAAGTTTACAACAAGCTGAATTTGATAGGATAAGGGATTAGAACGACTTATCAACCTTAAAAATGGTATTGTTAAATGAGTTTTCTTATAGCTAGTCTGGGGTGAGTTCTACCCACATTTAACTAAACCAATCTTCGGGTAGTCTAAAACATTAAAAAATCATAGTAATTTTTTTTAAATGAGAAAAAACTAGGAAAAATGAAAAGAGTTCAATCGGAAAATATTATATTGAACACATTTATTGGTTTGAGAGAAAAAAATTTTCTTTTCCTTCTTTAACACCCTCCTACACCATGTTTTAATAATTTAACACTGTATTTCATCACACAACAACATCTTCACGTGTCATGTGATGAAACTTCTGTCAGGATATACCAGCTATTAATTACAACTTTGGACTGAAACATTAAGCTGTACATTTTTCAAAGTTGCTAGTGGAGAAGAAGAAGTTATTTGCTCATGCATAAAATAGTCCTTCTCAATTATTTTTTCTTTTAAAAATTGCAGTAATACCAACCAAATCATACTTTTCTGAAAGTAAAACGAAAGCATGTTTCCCTGCTCAAAAGGTAGAATTTTTAATACATATATTAATAAATTTTATATTTTAATATAAAAGTTATAAATATATACATATTATTATCTTTTATATTAAATTTAAGAGTGAATTTTGTAGAGTAATTGTAGAATATCGAGTTCAATCCCAAATACGAGATGACTGTTTGCCTGTCAGACCCATGGTGCCCCTCAGAAAAAAATCATGGATCTGCCCTTGATCTCAACTATTAAAAGTTGTAGAGTTAGATTAGAAGGCATCAATTCTGAAATTCCTTCAAAAGTAGATAATATTAACAACTACCGTCAGTCAGGGGCACAGCTAGGATTTAGGGCTGGGGTAGGTTTAGGTGCAACTAATACTGTGGTGTGTGGGGGGTATGGTATATCCACCAGGATAAGTGGTAGGTGCGAGATTAATAAATTGCGGAATTTTAAGATAAATGGTTTAAAATGGTGAGTTCTATGGTTTTCTGTGGGATATTTTATTAATCCTTACACTATTCTATTAGTAATATCAATCCAAATAAGTAAAATAGATTAAACTTAAAAATTTCTCTGAGCTCTGGGAGGGTTTTTATCCCCCCCCTCGCCACTGCCTTTAAGTTAAAAAAAAATCAAGCACATTTCTGAAACAAACACCTACAGAGACCAAGCCCTGATAATTACAACTGTTTCCGTACAAACTAAGAATGACTTGGAAGCCATTCACTATGGAAACAAAATTTCATTTTATGGTAGGTAATGAAAAATACTTAATATAAAAATTACTAATATAGGCAACCAGGACACCACCCAAGCACCGCCTGAACCCAATTTCAGGTTACATCCAGACCTCAGCTCTATAAATACATAAATGCCTGACAATATGTAAGTGAGCAATAGAACATGTTTTTAGGTCCAATGGTAATGCAACACTAACAATGATTAACTAAGATAAATGGTTAGCTGTGGAGAATGGAACAACAAACGTATTGTTGATGCAAAATGAAGAAAAATAAGAATTTTCATAATTATCAGAAATTATGGTATTGAAGATGCTTGAAATTTAATTACCAAATAACTCTTTCAAACTGAACCAGATAACAACATTGTCGAAAAGAAACCACGAAAATGACTTGCACTGATAGGCTGATAGATATTGCCGTGAAGTCTTTTTTTGCATCACTCGCTGCTGACGCTGGGACAGACCAGGGCATTTAATCTGGTTAATTCTTGACATTGCTAACTAAAGTTATCAATTATTGTCTCCCACAATGACTGTTCAATTATCTTTTTCACGCTGACCGATATTATTTACAGTTGACCCCTAACAATGAAAGACCCCAAATACAGAGAGGCAAGAGCATTGCAATGATAAATACCGTATTCCTCCAAATATAGTCCCCCCCCCCTAATTTTGAGGCTTGAGTTTCGGGAAAAAAATTTAAAAAATGGGTTTGAATATAGTCCCCCCCTAAACTTTTATCGCTGGCATTTTTGGAAAAAAAGGGGGGACAACATTCAGACATATACGGTAAAACAATTTAATGGGAAAAGGGGACTTTTTCACTAGGAAGTAAATTTCTTTTTCTAAAGCTATGAAACATTTGCTTATTGCTCCAAATTAGCTGTGTAACAATAATTTTTCTTACCCATTCAAATTTTTCATTTTATAAATTGTGGTAATTTTTTCCAAAGGAATCCCCTATTAATTAGATACTCATCAATACCATAAGAAATGCTTATTTCTTAACCTTAGACATTACATAAAGATTCAGAGTATTTTTTTCTATTTCAGTACTTTTTATCTGAAACGCCGAGGAGCAATAAAGGTGTTATCTTTGATCTTATGGTCAGGTGTTAGGTTAAACACATAAAAATTACATTGTTAAAAAAAAACTAAAAAATGAACTGGCTCCTTCCACAGAAGGGGATTTAGGTAGTTTAGACTGGGCAGTTTACTCTCAATCATCTAATGTACCAGATTTTATTTTAAATAGGTAGAGACAAAATGGAAATGTCAATGGATAGAAGAGTCATTGCAGTAAGGTACATAATCATTAAAATTTAAAGTAATTTTAGGATGCCATCGCAAATGGGGCACAGAAAGTCTGGATCACTAAAGACAATGCATAGTACTTGAATAGCCTTCATGTAGACCTCTAACTAGATCTAACCACTCAATGCAAAATCATCAGTCACACTTGAAAACCTTCATTCCTACTCAGTATTTCAAAGCACATATTACAAAGAATAGAAAACCAATACATTTCAATGAATATAATAAAACTATCTACAACAGTTGTACCAATAATTTCCGTTCCCCAATGAAAAACCCTTGATTTTGACTTATAAAATGTCCAAGATTATGTTTTTGGTTTTAAGTGGAATATGAATTATTGCCAAACTCATACATATTTTGATAGAATTAATACATCTATGTACACACTACCCCCAATAAATGGGCTCAATCAACTAATTACTTGGATGTGTAAAAACATTCCTCCAACATGTATTTTATCAAAAAAATATATTTTTATCCAATATTTTCATTTGATTTGTCAACTTGGAAATAGCATGCAGTAAAATATTATATAAATGTCCAATGAAATTCCACAATATAGCCCAGAAAGGTCATGAACAGGGGGAAATGAATAGACAACAACACATGAGCAAATTCAATTACATTGCCTATTTTGAACTAGCTCATAGCTTTTTTGGAATGACTAATGGCAAGATGTGCATATTGTCCTGCACTCTGCGCCCATTGCAGCAAAAACTACACTTTATCTAAAATGGAATGTACTATGAAATATCAAGTGCCGAAAAAATAGATAGGAATGAATTCTATTTTTAATATTATTCATATCAAATCTTGTTTTTGTATGACAGAATATGATGAAAAATGTAACCCTTAAAGGTTTCATTGAAGAGCACTTGAATGCATTTGTTAGTTACAAAGCAATTATTCATTGCAAGTTCGAGTTTCAGTTTTTCCCCAAAAAATATTGATAAGAAAATTACATTTCCAGCATGACTAGAGTGACTAGAAAGACCATTTTTGATTTAATATGAGTAAGACACAAAAAATATAGGTAGAAGAAAACACACGCAATAAGGCAAAACTTTAACAAGCTGGGTACGTAAAAAAATCTATGTACCGCAATAAACACTAAAGCTGAGTAAAACACACACATTATGTACATAAAAAATATTCAAAATAAATAATGAGAACGATCCTAGATGCTATAGAATAAGTAGCCTAATTAGATCATATCATACACAAAAATATACAAGCTCAAACAAAAACACATCATGATGGGGGGATTAAGTTCACTGTTTCGAGGGGTGGAGACATTCAATACTTTTCGGAGCACATTGGCAGTTTGCAATACTTCTCAACCAAAAGAGGGTTCTCCCTCAGAAAATACATAGACAGGAAATGCATATGCAAAACGCATAAGCATGATACTTTAAACACCCTTTTAATTCATCACTGGCTTTCAATATTCATTCACCTCCACAAAGCCATGAAGCCCAACAGCAGCCCAAGATGCTCAAGTTGAAATAATTTACGGGTTTTTATATATAAATAAACCCTTGGACTTCGAGGATTGTAACTTCATAACATTTTTACAAAATGTATTGCTCTTGTTGCTGTGAATACTTCCTCACATATGCCATGATTACAACAATTCCAAGTATCAAGGAAAACACAGCACTTTAAAAAGTAATTTCATTATCAAATATGGAGGTTTGAATCCTGCATTTTAAAGATTGACGATATAACACAGAGCCAGACAATAGCATTCATCCTTTGAGATCACTTTAAAATTATGAACTCATAATCTGCAACTAAGCAGGTTTTCATGATTATCCTAGTATGTGCCTTTAACAGGAGAAAAAATTATGTGCATTTTTCGTGACATGCAAAATAAATTTGTATGCAATTCCTCAGGATATCATACTGCATGCACTGAAAGCAAAATAGAAACACTGCTGTTGGAAGGAATCAAATTTTGCCTCATTAAACCGAAAATATGGCATTTGATTCCCAGAAACAATACTCATTTCTTGGCTGCTGAATGAGGTCGCATTCCAATCGCAGTCTTAGGTCTCATTAGCTGTGAGCGAGCTCTTCTTGTAGAAGGCCCACTGATATTTGAGTTACCAATGCCAGAACTATATTTGTGAAACCTAACAGGATTGCGCAATCCATCAGGAGTGTATGACAAATATACATGTTCCAAATTGGGCTCAGGAAACTAGAAATAAAAACAAAAACATTTTAAGACTGTACAAATACTCACAGCACATATATAGATTGGCACAAATAAAATACAGACACCACTACTGTATAGGAAAATGATTGCAACATATTGAAATATTTTAAGTATAGGCATCTGGAAAATTACTGGCATAAAATTTCACTTCATCCTGATTCTTACCATTTGTTGGTTTCGACAAAAATGAACAAGACCAACAGAGTAAACCAACATGCTGAATGATGCTTTGATTTTGGTCTGCGTGCTCAGACAAATTTCTTTGCTAAATATTCATGATTTAAACTACATGAAATTAATCCCAGGAACTCAAAAAAACAAAAACTACTGGAAAAATCTATAGAACTGCATGAGTACTAGTGTGGGACCAAAACTATTCACTAGGCACATTGTGGTAGGTGTGGGTGACATTACATTTAAATGTATAAAATGTTTTATTTTACATGCAAATGGGAACATTTAGATTCAGTCATGTTATTTAAAATTGTGGTATTAGGAGAGAAAGTGCATTTAGCGATTCCGAGAATCTCTAAAACATTCAGTTTAACACTTTTGTCGAATATATGTAAAAATTGTTAGACCGACGTACACCCCATTGCACTCATCACATTTCAGAGCATAGACACCACTTTTATCTTCAGGAAGCACTTTGTCCTTTGAGCTGAAAATCGCTTTTCCTAAGGAGGCTGGGGAGTAAAAACACAATCAGTATTTGTCTTTTGGAATGAGATTACGAACACCGTAGGAAAGGGGACCAAGGAAGGGCAATTTTCAACAATGTTTGGATTCTGCTTTAGGAACTAGCAGCAGACTGGTTAGGGTGGGAAATGCTCTTTTGCAGTTTTTTTTTGCTACTAGTTTTTGGACAAGGTGATCATTACAGCTGTTATTCAAACATATTGATTTAATTACATCAAGTTCCTGGTTGAAACTTGAATCAGTCATGGGGATTGACAGTAGTCGGTTTATCATAGAATTAATGCCTGCAATCTTGTGGAATTAGGAATGGTTTGAGTCAGCGGGGATTTGTACATCCGTAAGGGTACTTTTTTGGTAGATTGCAAAGTCATGTTTGCCTTCTTTAAGGGGAATCGTAAGGTCTAGGAAGTGGATTGAATCACCTCAGAGTTCAGAAGTAAAATTGATGGACAGGTGGAGAGAGTTGAGTAGCCCAAGAAAAGAGGTCAGTTGTCTCTTGCTACCAGTCCACAAGCAAATATGTAATGTTGTCCACATATCTAAAGTAGGTAGTAGCACACGTTTTTTAGAAGAGAGTGATGGAAGTTAAACAGTTCAATTTCCAGATGATACAATAAAGACCTCAGCTAGGATAGGCGAGAGGGGAGCACATGGAAAGATCGTGATTTTGTCTATAGAACAGGTATATCTTCTATATATATAAAAGAAAGTCGAAAATCGTGTTAGTTAGAACACTTATAACTCGAGAACGGCTGCACCGATTTCAATGAGATTTGGTTCTTTGGATTCGTCTCAGGCGGGGTTTACATATATGCCATTAAAAAAAGGATAATTTCACAAAAAAAATTCATCTCTTTCCTATGGACATGCTTTTAGGAGTTATAGTAACACAACAATTGATAAGTCGGTCAAAACTACAAATTAAATAATTTGTTTTGTTTTTACCACTTTAATAACTGAATTTAGTAACAATATAACATTTTAATTACTAAATATATTCAAAATATTAATTAAATTGAAATTACATTTTAAAAATTTAATTCGAGCTGATTGTAAGCCCAGCCGTGGCCCAGCTCGAGTTGACACTTCACTACCGTGTTTGTAAACAAATCTCCAAGCAATTGTTGACAAACGGTAATGTCCGTGTTCCTGTCGAGGAATCGAGTAGTTTTAACTCATTTCCTTGGAATGATTGCAAATTAGTTTCAGTGAGCTCATCAACAAAGAGTTCCAGAATATGATTGATCACCAAAAGAATCAAAGATGGTTGATTTAGCGAGCAAGAACGAAGATGTGGATGACTAAAACGAGGTAAATTCAAATAGTTCGTACTCTGCATGGATTCGAATCTTTTAAATGTGTAACAAACGAAGACGAAATCACCAACTATCTATCTGAATATTTTAAGTCCTTGGACGTACCTACCTGGCTTACCAAGGCACGATTTACAGAAAAATGTAGTTTCTGTGCTCATGATCTTTCGAAGCCTAAACCAACCATAACTATCCAACGGAACGTGTTTGATCATTAAAAAAATTGGTGATGAATGTGATTCATGCAACTTTACTCAAAGGAAAATTCAAAGGTTAGGAAGTCCTCATTCCGTAGATTCCATGATCTCAACTCATATGCCCTTTTGAGCTTAAACGTATTCAATTTACAATTCGTGTTGCATTCGTGATAACGATTAAAAAATCGCATGGTCATTCTTTCAGTTTTTGTGTTGTTTGTGCTCATGTGCAAATGAAAACCCATGATTTTCTCATGGTCAATTTAGCGTGCTATGTTCACGAGTCGAGAAACCATCCTCTGTATGTCTTCCTTCGCTTCAAGTGATAGGGGGTTTTGAGCGTAGCTAATACCACGGGTCTGTAGGGTATAGAAAACTCGCTACGGTAAGCGGGAAGTGTGGGGGCACTTCCCCCAGACATTTTTTAAGATAAATGGTTCAAAATAGTGGGTTTTGTGGCTGTGTGAATAGTTAAATATGTTTTGTTTGTTAGTCATCCATCCCCCAAATATTAATAACAAAATCTTTCATAAAAAAATTCTCTAAGCTCTTGGAGGGGGGCTTATCCCCCAAAACCTCCCCTCGCTGCGTCACTGCTTTGCTTCGCTATATTTATTTAGCGTCATCCGCTTCATCTTGCGCCTGATAACAAAACAAAAACTGTTGTTTATCAGAAGGTGCTTGACGCAAGACATTAAACCCGAATGTGTAGGGCTCACCGTGGTGCGTTTACGCAGTGCATTTTTTCCAAACAGAGATACTAAAACTGGCGCGCCTTAAGTCATTTAATGCGAATGCTGCCTCATAGGGGCTTTTCTTGCACGATTTTGAGCATCAGTCAAGCGTCAGTCTGTGGTTGTGTCAACCTCCCCCCTGAATGGGCCAAGTGTATGCAACAGACTTGGACCTAAAAACATTTTTTTACAGCTAATAACGCAAACAGCCAACAACTGAATGCGTATAATTTTTATTTCATGAACTGCTTTATTAAACCACAATGCCCAAAATTTCTTAAGCTAAAACGTAAGAAAATTTGTTGAAAAAAATCCGCTCCGATCCACCCTATGTAGATTCAATAAAGAAAATGTCTTTCTGACAAGCAATATTGGTACTCATTTACGTAGTTTTATTGAATTTGTATCCTTATTTTATTATAATAAATTAAACACGATTAAAAACGATACAGCCGCTCTTGATTTATAAATGGTGTAAGTAAACTGTAAGTTCATTGATTGTTAGGCGGTACGAAGTTCGCCGGGTCAGCTAGTGTATCTATATTTAATGTTTGGAAAGGAAATTGCTTAGCTTTTCTACAAAACACACACTTTATTGCCGACTAGTTTCGGTTACACTGTACCATTATCAAGACTAGTGATACACATCAGAATTTGCCGGTATATATACTCTGTGGTCGGGTGATTGGAGGGGAAGGGGAGGGGGGAGAGGTAAGTGACGGGGAAGGTGAAGGAGGGAAGAGATAGGGAGAAAAACCAGAGGTAGTTACAAAGTAGAGCGTGGGTTGGCGTCACAAGGATTTTTTGGGGTGTAATAGTGGAATGTCTAGAAGGGGGGAGTGGAAAGGGAAAAGGTGGTCATTAGCAATGGGTTCTTTCCTCTTTACAATTTTTAAAATTTCCAACTGTTCTCTGATGTCCAGCTGTGTTCCTTTTTTGACTCGGTGAAGCAATTCCGGGGTAAAATCCGCTTGGTGGCCTTCCTCCCGAAGATGGGTAGCGAATTGGGACATCCCAGTGTTGTTGTAGTAATCGCGCCGGTGTTCCTCCGCTCGTACGGTCAGACTTCTTCCTGTTTGTCCTATGTATTTGGAGTCACAATCACCACACCTTAATTGGTAGACCCCGCTCTTGAGGGCTGAATCAGTGGGGTCCTTGACTGAAGGTAGCATGCTCTTCAGGTTAGAATTATTGTAAAAGGCCGGTTTTATGTTGATTACTTTGAGTAATTTTTCCAATTTAATAGAAGGTTGGCCTAAATATTTTATGCGTCGCCATGACTGTTGATCCGTGGGGGTGGTAGAGTAAATACCTCTGAGTAAGAATTTTCTCTTTTTGCTTTCAAACAAATCGTTGATCAATTTTTCGGTGTAACCATTGGCTATCGCGATTTTTGTGATGGTGGTAATTTCTGAAAGGAGATCTGAGGGCTCTAAAGGGATCGACAAAGCTCTATGCAGCATGCAATGAAAGGCTGACAATTTTTGGGTTATGGCATGCTTGGAAGTTGCGTGGATGACTTGGTCTGTATGAGTAGACTTTCGGTAAATGGAGAACTTATGCTCGCCGTCTTTAATGGAAATATTTAGATCTAAATAATTTAGAGTGCTGCCCTCTTGTAACTCCATAGTGAACTTGATATTTGAATTTAAAGCATTGATAAGGCGTAAAAAATTTCTTAGTTGCCTCTTCGTTCCCGACCATAAACAAAGTATGTCATCTACATAGCGGAACCAATAATGAACATTCTTTAGGAGGGGGTGGTCACTATTGAAAAGTTTCTTTTCTAAATTGTTCACAAATATTTCGGATAGCAGAGGTGACAATGGGGAGCCCATAGCTAAACCGTCTCTTTGTAGGTAGAAGTTTCCGTTAAACATGAAATAATTTTGATTTGTACACACTTTCAATAAAGATATTAGTTCGTCGCAAATGAGTTGGGGCGTTTTAGCTTCGTGTAGCACTTCCTTGGCCAGGAGCACTGCTTCATCTCTTGGAACACTCGTGAATAAGTTCACCACGTCAAAGGAAACTAGCATAGAATTTTTAGGCGGTGTTATTTTTGATAACAATGTTGTCAATTCTATGGAATTCTTAATACTGTGTTTTGCAAGGAAATTGGAATGTTCCATGAATTTGCACTTCACCACTTTGGATAGGGAATGCACTGGGGAGCCTATGCCTGAGACCACCGGGCGGATGGGAATGGAAGGTTTGTGCACTTTGGGCATGCCATAAAATCTGGGGGCAGTGGGATTCATCTCTGTTACATTCCACTTTTCACTTGGGGTGAGGACCATTTTTATTTTGGAAATAGCACTTTTACACTCTGCTTGGCATTTCTTGGTGGGATCTTTTTCTAACAGTTGCACATGATTTTTTGCAATAAATTCTAAACATTTGTCAATGTAAATCTGTTGGTCCATGATCACTGTTGCGTTCCCTTTGTCTGCTTTAATGGCTACCACGTTCGCTGCTTTAAATGATTTCTTGATTGAGTTTATTATGGCTCTTTCTCGGTCCCGGGCAGATGGTTTCTCGTTATCATGCCGCCACTCTTTTTTAAACAATGAATTTAAACTATTGGCAAAAACACTCTTGATCATGTGATCTTCTCGTTTTAAAGCGACTTCACAATCCACTACTAGGTCTTCAAAATCTTCGGTTTTGTTTTTAAGATTCGGACAGTATTTAAGGCCTTTTTCAAGTAGTTTAATCTCTACAGGTTGGAACTGGTGCTGTGATAAGTTAATTACTCTTTGGTGGAACGTTTGGGGCATGGGACTTACAGTTGCCATCCTTGTTGATTCTGCAGTTTCTTTCCTTGACGGTGTTGCTGTTTCTCCAGGTTGTTGTCGTCGGTGTTGTTGATTCTCCAGTTGTCTCTCCAAGTTTCGTAGTTTCTTCTTAACCGTCTGCAACTTCTTGTAGGCAATTTCACTTGCCAAACCCCTCACTCGGTCGTCAAACATCGTCCACTCAGCCCAATGAAAGGACTTCGTCAGCTCTGTGTACAGAAGATATCTATATACGGCTACATTGTTTCGTTTCGCGTACCAATATTGCAGTTCCTTCTTGATCCAGGTCTTTTTGGCTGCTTCCAAGGCGTAGAAAGCGGCTGGTGAAGTTGAGTTGCTCCGGAGATTTACATATTTGGGAATGAGGTTACGGGCTAGACATCTACTGTTGAAATATATGTTAATCATGATAACTCGGAATTTAATAGTCAATTTCTTGTACCACTTGGCCTGTACTGCGGTGCTAGCAGACTTGATGAATTCAATTGTTGAGGCCTACACTTTGTAGAATTCCATATTTAATGTTTGGAAAGGAAATTGCTTAGCTTTTCTACAAAACACACACTTTATTGCCGACTAGTTTCGGTTACACTGTACCATTATCAAGACTAGTGATACACATCAGAATTTGCCGGTATATATACTCTGTGGTCGGGTGATTGGAGGGGAAGGGGAGGGGGGAGAGGTAAGTGACGGGGAAGGTGAAGGAGGGAAGAGATAGGGAGAAAAACCAGAGGTAGTTACAAAGTAGAGCGTGGGTTGGCGTCACAAGGATTTTTTGGGGTGTAATAGTGGAATGTCTAGAAGGGGGGAGTGGAAAGGGAAAAGGTGGTCATTAGCAATGGGTTCTTTCCTCTTTACAATTTTTAAAATTTCCAACTGTTCTCTGATGTCCAGCTGTGTTCCTTTTTTGACTCGGTGAAGCAATTCCGGGGTAAAATCCGCTTGGTGGCCTTCCTCCCGAAGATGGGTAGCGAATTGGGACATCCCAGTGTTGTTGTAGTAATCGCGCCGGTGTTCCTCCGCTCGTACGGTCAGACTTCTTCCTGTTTGTCCTATGTATTTGGAGTCACAATCACCACACCTTAATTGGTAGACCCCGCTCTTGAGGGCTGAATCAGTGGGGTCCTTGACTGAAGGTAGCATGCTCTTCAGGTTAGAATTATTGTAAAAGGCCGGTTTTATGTTGATTACTTTGAGTAATTTTTCCAATTTAATAGAAGGTTGGCCTAAATATTTTATGCGTCGCCATGACTGTTGATCCGTGGGGGTGGTAGAGTAAATACCTCTGAGTAAGAATTTTCTCTTTTTGCTTTCAAACAAATCGTTGATCAATTTTTCGGTGTAACCATTGGCTATCGCGATTTTTGTGATGGTGGTAATTTCTGAAAGGAGATCTGAGGGCTCTAAAGGGATCGACAAAGCTCTATGCAGCATGCAATGAAAGGCTGACAATTTTTGGGTTATGGCATGCTTGGAAGTTGCGTGGATGACTTGGTCTGTATGAGTAGACTTTCGGTAAATGGAGAACTTATGCTCGCCGTCTTTAATGGAAATATTTAGATCTAAATAATTTAGAGTGCTGCCCTCTTGTAACTCCATAGTGAACTTGATATTTGAATTTAAAGCATTGATAAGGCGTAAAAAATTTCTTAGTTGCCTCTTCGTTCCCGACCATAAACAAAGTATGTCATCTACATAGCGGAACCAATAATGAACATTCTTTAGGAGGGGGTGGTCACTATTGAAAAGTTTCTTTTCTAAATTGTTCACAAATATTTCGGATAGCAGAGGTGACAATGGGGAGCCCATAGCTAAACCGTCTCTTTGTAGGTAGAAGTTTCCGTTAAACATGAAATAATTTTGATTTGTACACACTTTCAATAAAGATATTAGTTCGTCGCAAATGAGTTGGGGCGTTTTAGCTTCGTGTAGCACTTCCTTGGCCAGGAGCACTGCTTCATCTCTTGGAACACTCGTGAATAAGTTCACCACGTCAAAGGAAACTAGCATAGAATTTTTAGGCGGTGTTATTTTTGATAACAATGTTGTCAATTCTATGGAATTCTTAATACTGTGTTTTGCAAGGAAATTGGAATGTTCCATGAATTTGCACTTCACCACTTTGGATAGGGAATGCACTGGGGAGCCTATGCCTGAGACCACCGGGCGGATGGGAATGGAAGGTTTGTGCACTTTGGGCATGCCATAAAATCTGGGGGCAGTGGGATTCATCTCTGTTACATTCCACTACTCAAAGTAAATTACTCAAAGTAATCAACATAAAACCGGCCTTTTACAATAATTCTAACCTGAAGAGCATGCTACCTTCAGTCAAGGACCCCACTGATTCAGCCCTCAAGAGCGGGGTCTACCAATTAAGGTGTGGTGATTGTGACTCCAAATACATAGGACAAACAGGAAGAAGTCTGACCGTACGAGCGGAGGAACACCGGCGCGATTACTACAACAACACTGGGATGTCCCAATTCGCTACCCATCTTCGGGAGGAAGGCCACCAAGCGGATTTTACCCCGGAATTGCTTCACCGAGTCAAAAAAGGAACACAGCTGGACATCAGAGAACAGTTGGAAATTTTAAAAATTGTAAAGAGGAAAGAACCCATTGCTAATGACCACCTTTTCCCTTTCCACTCCCCCCTTCTAGACATTCCACTATTACACCCCAAAAAATCCTTGTGACGCCAACCCACGCTCTACTTTGTAACTACCTCTGGTTTTTCTCCCTATCTCTTCCCTCCTTCACCTTCCCCGTCACTTACCTCTCCCCCCTCCCCTTCCCCTCCAATCACCCGACCACAGAGTATATATACCGGCAAATTCTGATGTGTATCACTAGTCTTGATAATGGTACAGTGTAACCGAAACTAGTCGGCAATAAAGTGTGTGTTTTGTAGAAAAGCTAAGCAATTTCCTTTCCAAACATTAAATATGGAATTCTACAAAGTGTAGGCCTCAACAATTGAATTCATCAAGTCTGCTAGCACCGCAGTACAGGCCAAGTGGTACAAGAAATTGACTATTAAATTCCGAGTTATCATGATTAACATATATTTCAACAGTAGATGTCTAGCCCGTAACCTCATTCCCAAATATGTAAATCTCCGGAGCAACTCAACTTCACCAGCCGCTTTCTACGCCTTGGAAGCAGCCAAAAAGACCTGGATCAAGAAGGAACTGCAATATTGGTACGCGAAACGAAACAATGTAGCCGTATATAGATATCTTCTGTACACAGAGCTGACGAAGTCCTTTCATTGGGCTGAGTGGACGATGTTTGACGACCGAGTGAGGGGTTTGGCAAGTGAAATTGCCTACAAGAAGTTGCAGACGGTTAAGAAGAAACTACGAAACTTGGAGAGACAACTGGAGAATCAACAACACCGACGACAACAACCTGGAGAAACAGCAACACCGTCAAGGAAAGAAACTGCAGAATCAACAAGGATGGCAACTGTAAGTCCCATGCCCCAAACGTTCCACCAAAGAGTAATTAACTTATCACAGCACCAGTTCCAACCTGTAGAGATTAAACTACTTGAAAAAGGCCTTAAATACTGTCCGAATCTTAAAAACAAAACCGAAGATTTTGAAGACCTAGTAGTGGATTGTGAAGTCGCTTTAAAACGAGAAGATCACATGATCAAGAGTGTTTTTGCCAATAGTTTAAATTCATTGTTTAAAAAAGAGTGGCGGCATGATAACGAGAAACCATCTGCCCGGGACCGAGAAAGAGCCATAATAAACTCAATCAAGAAATCATTTAAAGCAGCGAACGTGGTAGCCATTAAAGCAGACAAAGGGAACGCAACAGTGATCATGGACCAACAGATTTACATTGACAAATGTTTAGAATTTATTGCAAAAAATCATGTGCAACTGTTAGAAAAAGATCCCACCAAGAAATGCCAAGCAGAGTGTAAAAGTGCTATTTCCAAAATAAAAATGGTCCTCACCCCAAGTGAAAAGTGGAATGTAACAGAGATGAATCCCACTGCCCCCAGATTTTATGGCATGCCCAAAGTGCACAAACCTTCCATTCCCATCCGCCCGGTGGTCTCAGGCATAGGCTCCCCAGTGCATTCCCTATCCAAAGTGGTGAAGTGCAAATTCATGGAACATTCCAATTTCCTTGCAAAACACAGTATTAAGAATTCCATAGAATTGACAACATTGTTATCAAAAATAACACCGCCTAAAAATTCTATGCTAGTTTCCTTTGACGTGGTGAACTTATTCACGAGTGTTCCAAGAGATGAAGCAGTGCTCCTGGCCAAGGAAGTGCTACACGAAGCTAAAACGCCCCAACTCATTTGCGACGAACTAATATCTTTATTGAAAGTGTGTACAAATCAAAATTATTTCATGTTTAACGGAAACTTCTACCTACAAAGAGACGGTTTAGCTATGGGCTCCCCATTGTCACCTCTGCTATCCGAAATATTTGTGAACAATTTAGAAAAGAAACTTTTCAATAGTGACCACCCCCTCCTAAAGAATGTTCATTATTGGTTCCGCTATGTAGATGACATACTTTGTTTATGGTCGGGAACGAAGAGGCAACTAAGAAATTTTTTACGCCTTATCAATGCTTTAAATTCAAATATCAAGTTCACTATGGAGTTACAAGAGGGCAGCACTCTAAATTATTTAGATCTAAATATTTCCATTAAAGACGGCGAGCATAAGTTCTCCATTTACCGAAAGTCTACTCATACAGACCAAGTCATCCACGCAACTTCCAAGCATGCCATAACCCAAAAATTGTCAGCCTTTCATTGCATGCTGCATAGAGCTTTGTCGATCCCTTTAGAGCCCTCAGATCTCCTTTCAGAAATTACCACCATCACAAAAATCGCGATAGCCAATGGTTACACCGAAAAATTGATCAACGATTTGTTTGAAAGCAAAAAGAGAAAATTCTTACTCAGAGGTATTTACTCTACCACCCCCACGGATCAACAGTCATGGCGACGCATAAAATATTTAGGCCAACCTTCTATTAAATTGGAAAAATTACTCAAAGTAATCAACATAAAACCGGCCTTTTACAATAATTCTAACCTGAAGAGCATGCTACCTTCAGTCAAGGACCCCACTGATTCAGCCCTCAAGAGCGGGGTCTACCAATTAAGGTGTGGTGATTGTGACTCCAAATACATAGGACAAACAGGAAGAAGTCTGACCGTACGAGCGGAGGAACACCGGCGCGATTACTACAACAACACTGGGATGTCCCAATTCGCTACCCATCTTCGGGAGGAAGGCCACCAAGCGGATTTTACCCCGGAATTGCTTCACCGAGTCAAAAAAGGAACACAGCTGGACATCAGAGAACAGTTGGAAATTTTAAAAATTGTAAAGAGGAAAGAACCCATTGCTAATGACCACCTTTTCCCTTTCCACTCCCCCCTTCTAGACATTCCACTATTACACCCCAAAAAATCCTTGTGACGCCAACCCACGCTCTACTTTGTAACTACCTCTGGTTTTTCTCCCTATCTCTTCCCTCCTTCACCTTCCCCGTCACTTACCTCTCCCCCCTCCCCTTCCCCTCCAATCACCCGACCACAGAGTATATATACCGGCAAATTCTGATGTGTATCACTAGTCTTGATAATGGTACAGTGTAACCGAAACTAGTCGGCAATAAAGTGTGTGTTTTGTAGAAAAGCTAAGCAATTTCCTTTCCAAACATTAAATATGGAATTCTACAAAGTGAAGGCCTCAACAATTGAATTCATAGTGTATCTATATTGAAAATACAATTGAGGACCTCAAATCCGGAAAGCTTGGGACCAAAGTGTTTCTGGATTACTGGTTTTTCTGGATTTCTGGTCTTGAGGGCCTTTCCAAAGATATTTCCCATTTTTAATAACACCTCTTTGATTTAAAGTATGACAGGTGAATTCTCCATTTCTCTAAGTCATATAATCAAGGAGAGTGAAGCTGATGACTTGTTTCATCACTCGTATTTTTCCATAGTGAAGGGTGTACATGTGGTCACCTATGACACCTCTACGTAATTGCTTACGTAGCAAAGTAAGCCATGAGCCATTCTGGATTTCTGGTTTTCTGGGTTTCAGGATCCGTATTTGAGGTCCTCAACTGTAATTTTGATCCATGCACACGGATAATATCTTTTTGAAGTCACTCACTAGGTTGTCATAGACGGATGATTTTCTGAGCCAGTCTAGAGTTAGGCCTATGGCTTCTTCCGCTAGTATGGAGGTGAAAGGCTCAACATTGTAAGTGCTACTTCTGTTTGTCTTGATAATGATGCTATAGCCGTCGATACTAGTCGACAGCAAATAAAAGTTTGAGGAACAGTACTGGGTTTTTTGCTTCACTGTGAATATCTCATTGTTCCACCAAGTCATGCCAAAATCAATTGATTTCATTTATTTTTTACTTTAATTATAAAATAGTTTGTAGTCGTACACTTATGGCAGAAAAATAGAAAGCGTGCTTCAGTAGTAATCACAAATGATATTTCGTGCAACTGATGACATTAATCAATACAGTTACTAAACCAAGGGCAATAGCGATTATATTTGTGATGAATAGTTAAACTGCTAATTTGAGGATTTTGACTCAATTATCTCATATATTTACATATTTTTCATCACATATCATACATGGTTACAACTCTTGAAGAGAGCGAAATATTCACTGTTTCACTAGCCAATGGAGTCAAAATGACAGCAAATGAAACTGTATGAATGAATGATGTTCAAGTAACAAGGGGAGATTTCAATGCCGTATTTTTCATGGCATTCGGAATGCTGGACACATCACTGAACTGATAGTGGTTCCATTGAATGGGCCTCAGTTTGGCTGTAATTAATTAATTTTCGAGCGGTATTTTTAACAAGCATTATATAATTCCAAAATAGCACCTTCCCTTCAAAAGGGTCAGTTGGTCTGGTGATGAGCGCATCCGGCTCTCACCTGGGGGGCCCGGGTTTGATACTTAATCACAGCAGTATATTTCGTAGTTTTCATTTTGATCAAATGGCGATAAGTTTTTCACTAATGTTAATTGCAGCAAGCACTGATTGAATACCAAATCGCCGTTATGATGATAAAAAAATTTTCTCACGCCTATGTCAGCTGCTATTAAATTAAGTGAAATACTTGTCACCAAATGATCAAAATGAAAACTACAAAATATACTTCCTTGACGAATCCACGAACCCTGGCCCCCCATATGAGAGCCCGAGACACTCAATACTAGACTAACCAGCCCATCTGTATAAGGCTGTGTTATTTTGGGAATATATAGCGCTTGTTAAAAATACCATTCGAAAATTAATAATTACAGCCAAACTAAGGCCCATTCAATGGAACCACTATCAGTTCAGAGATATGTTCGCCATTCCGAATGACATAAAAAATATAGCATTGAAAAAGGTGGAGCAAAGTACGTGGTCTCCCCTTGTAAGTAAGAACAGGAAAATAGCTGTGCCTGCCATGTGGACTGACTTTTGATAGTGATATTATCTATAAAATGTTCAATGCTGTGCCATGAAAAAACCTGAGAATTATAGAGAAAATATATGAGTGATACTTAAATAAATATTTTTTTAAATATCTCCTCAAAAACAAATTTTGGATTTAGGTACTTTTGATAAAGAGCATTATAAGTGCAAAGGGATTTCATGCCATTCCTGCAAAGATTTTTTTGATGACTCATTCAAACAATTTATGCACACAACCAATATCTCCCGAGCATTTAAGTGACCTACCTCTTTATCTTGTGGTCTTGCTGGGGTAGTTGATTGCTTTCGCATGTTGTTTCCTGTATAAGCCACACATTTCAGCTGCCACTCACCAATATCTTCATTCCAGTGTACGAACCGATCTATTTGCTCCTAATTTAGGAGGAAAAAATAGAGGGAGATAAATAGATATCAGCTTTCCTTTTAAATGGAAAAGTATAGGAATTTTGCATTTAACACACCTCACCCCTTAATCATTACCTTCTTAGAAAGCAATCTATCAGTCAAAAGTACAAATACTTTATTCCATAATTCTTAATGCAATGAGCATGTGCAGGAGGTACACAATTGAAAACTTCAGATAAAACTTCTAAATAGTGGGCAAGAAGCCCTTGTGTTTGAAACAATTTTGCAACTTTGTGCCAGATAAATATATTTATTCATGTAAGCAGCTCTCTTAGATGCATTAAACTCTGGTGTGGACATCATATAAAAGTTGCCTCCTTCATTTGCAAAAAGCACAAGAGAAGGAAAGAATTCCATAATATGATTAAAAGGTAGTGTCCATTACCTATATGTTGACTTACAGGAGGAGATGCGAGAAGCGTCATCATCACTCGTCAACATTCCTAGGATTGGTTTGATGCAGCTCTCCATTTCTCTCTCCTATCCGCTAACCTTTTCATAGCTACATATTTCTTCTCTTTTACATCCTTTATAACATGTCCTATGGAACTCATTCGGGGCCAACCCTTGCCCTTTTTCCCTTCCACTTGTCCTTCAACAATTGTCTTCATCAGGCTATCGTGCCTCAAAATGTAGCCACCTAAGTTGTCCCGTCTTCAGCTTAAGGTTATTAGGAGGTTTCTCTTTTCTCCCACTCTTCTTAGCACTTCCTCATTACTAACACGGTTAATCCATTTCATCTTCATCCTTCTTCGGTAGCACCACATTTCAAATGCTTCCACTCTTGACTTCTCTGCTGCTGTCAACGTCCAAGCCTCGCTTCCATTGAGAAACATACTCCATATGTAGCATCTGATGAATTGTTTCCTTACTTCTATGCTTGTATTCTCAGCTGTAAGAAGATCCTTCTTTTTGTAGAAAGCCCTCTTTGCCTGCGCTATTCTACTGAGTATTTCTTTCTTGCTTCGCCCATCGTTGGTAATTCGGCTTCCCAGGTAAGAAAACTCACCTCTTCAAGCTTATGCTTTCTTAGGTTCATCTTTGTCTTAGCCTCCACTCTTTTGCTACAAACTAGTACAGTCTTCTTTTTGTTAATTTTCAGCTGATATCCGGCCATTGTCCTTTCAATGCTAGTCAAAGTCTTTTTCAAATCCTTCTCTGTCTCGACTATGACTGCTATGTCATCAGCAAATCGCAGCATACTAATTTTTTCTCCATGGATATTGACACCAGAAGCTTTCTCCTTGATTTCATTGATGGCTTTCTCTATGTAAACATTAAAAATTAAGGGGGAAAGTCCACACCCTTGTCTCACCCCTTTTCTTATTCTTGCTTCTGCACCGTTGGGTCCACATTTGATCACAGCTACTTGTGTTACACAAACCATGAACAATTCTATGAGCACTCCGCTTTCTTTCAGAATTCTACGCATTGAATTCCATTCCACATTATCAAATGCCTTCTCCAAATCAACAAATGCTATGAAATTCGGTTTTTTTTTCTCCATTCTCTTCTCTATGAGCAGCCTAAGAGCCAAAATT
Organism: Ischnura elegans; assembly: GCF_921293095.1. NCBI lineage: Eukaryota > Metazoa > Arthropoda > Insecta > Odonata > Coenagrionidae > Ischnura > Ischnura elegans. The sequence continues at coordinate 110,936,783 of NC_060246.1, read as the reverse complement.
GCTTCTTTTGTGCCCCTGCTTTTCCTAACTCTGAATTGTTCCTCATCCAGGAATTCTTCTGCTCTTCGTTCTATTCTCCTGTAAATGATTCTTGTCAGAATCTTTGATGCATGTGTCGTCAGGCTTATGGTCCTAAAGTCTTTGCACATCTCAGCTCTCTTCTTTTTGGATATGGGAATGAAGATAAAGTAATTTCACACAGTGAAGAGGGGTCATGGGAAATTTATTTTTTTTTAATCTGCTAAAAACCCATGTAAAAATGTAAAAAAAAGTGGGGCACAATTAATGAAAACATGTTTCCATGCTAAAATATGGCTAAATACCACACAACAACATTAATCGTGGCTAATAAAATGGCACAAAGTAGCACCTTAATCCCGTAATTGTTGAGTTGCCCAAGCCAGCCAAATGATTGACTTAACACGTTGCATACGAATGGTGAGAATTCTCGTCATTTTTTCCCAAACGTTCTGGATGGATGACGAAGATTCTCGTCATTTACGCGCGTCAACCTAAACAATTTTAAAGCGTACAATACGTATTCGTTAGTACATTTTCAGTTGTTGTTTGTTATTCATAATGAATTGATGCATCATAACGTTTGATTGGGTAAAGTTATATTCTAAATATTAGCTTACCCCGGTACGCAACGTGTTAATGAAGACTTAAGGTTCGGGATGGTCAGATTGGATACTTCGGATCCAAATATCCACAGATATTGCCCTTCATTAGATACTTTGGATTCAAATTTGCTGAAGGCATCGGATCTGGATCCGAAATTTCAAATTTATGCAGCGTCCCATATGAAGGAGTGGAAAGAGTCCAAACCAACCTTCGCAAGCGCCGTTGCACTGCGATGCTTGTCCTACTCATGAGCCATTTTGTTGAATAGCTCTCATAGGGGTAATACAACAGAATTTCAGCCATGGAAAATTTTAAGGCAAAATACGACAGGGACATTGTGTTACTTATACAACCTTCAGATTGAACAACCATCCAGAGAATCTCGACACCATAGGATAACAGCCACATTAAAAGTGACTATGTCGCAGATAAAAAAAAACACCCTTGGCCCTCCCATCACCCCATGCCTCTAAGGTTTTTTCCTTCCGAGACCACACAGTCCATAAATCATTATCTTCGAAGGAAAATATAAAGTTACATGAGAACAATGGAAGCGTGTTTCATCCATACTCCATCTAACCGACTGACCTTTTTCATCTTAACTGCTTCAATTCTATGTTTCAGGATAACTAATGCAAGGTGAGTGAGTTACTGGACCCGAAGATCTATCGTTAGTTTTTGGCGATTGGATGACGTGCACGAGATTCAAAAAGGAATGAGACCAAACGCATCGCATTTCTAGCATACAGCAGACTCCTGATCATCCACCTGCAGTTTCTCCGGGTTTCGGATTATCCGTGCATGATTTTCACTATCGCTCAATTTTTTCTGCAATCATTATAAAAAAAATAAAATCGGATGCCAAACCTTAGGAATTACTGCATTAATGTTACATCCGGCTTATATTTCCATTAGAATCCACTTCATATGACAGAAGCGATCACGTGCTTGCTGCATTCATGGGAGCACCGTGCTCCTGTTTTCCAAGCCTCGCAGTGTGCGACCGTGCTCTGTGATCACGGATACATGTCCTGCAGCAGATGCAACCTGGGCAACTTGTGCGAGACGCGACTACGTGGTGTGTTGCCTGACAGTGTAGTTTCTGACGTCAAGCAGTGGTTTTGAAGCATTCGTGCAAACCACTTTTCTGTATCTGTGATAACACAGCCACCGATGTGAGGGTTTTGAAACCAGGCCTTAGATGGAGCAAAAATAATATGAGTACAACGATATTATCGCCACTAAAAAGATCGCGAACTGGTGAAGAAAGCTATCTGGTTTTCAAATTATTTGTGTGGCCTCTTCCCATCATTAGCCCAGATAATCGGGAATGTGCTGTATTTAGGTTTTTTAAGCTCAAATTAATTGAAACAAAGTTTTTTTTAGTTACAACAAGACTATACCAATATACAACATTGTCCAAGCGGCACAATTTTCAAAGAAACATGCGTGGCATCAGTACCATCAGACAAGAAAATACATGGAATCCCATCGCTCTACAACTGTTTCTCGTGCAACTTTGTGCAATGAGAATTTTCGAAGCAGTGTCTGGAATACGATATCTGCCACAAAAGCAATTTGACACATCTTAGCTCTCCCAATGTGTACATACCTTGCCACAAATTTTGCATCTCACAGCCACGCATGCATAATTTTTGGAAACAATTGTTTTTCAAGATTCCATTATCAAAATTATTGATAAATACCAAACTTAATGTAAACAAAGATCTGCCTCTGAAATAGCACAGACAGGTAAGAAAAGCTGTGAATAAGGATTAATTAGGGAACAGCTGGGTTACATCCTCCACCTTTGGATATAATGAGACCCCGATACAGCATGCGATTTTCTGGCCCTTGCAAGCAGTTCATAAACTGAGCTTCCACTGTACATTAACACTATTCATACCACTAACCTGAAACTCTGGTGGGATAAGGTTTTCAATAATTAGAGATTGAAGCCTTAATTCCCGACTAAGTCCTCTAATGCCATCCAGCAAACCTTCCATTTCCCGCTGCTTTTCAGCCTGTACATCACTTAATTCTGCCTTTGCAGCAAGAATTAATGAATAAACCTTTCGGATTTTACGTCCCTTGGCAGCACATTCTTCTGCTAGAGATGAATATTTTTCCTCTATGTCGATTCTTTCAGCCTGAAAAATTTAAAGTGAGAGGAATAAATTTCCATAAAATATAAACAACCCAAAATTGAGAATTTCATCTAGCATAGGCATAATGGACTAGCATAACATTCAATCAAAACATTAACTCTACATGATTACCACCATCAGCCAAAAACATCTCTCACACCCTAATGGCATCTAATAAATAGTGTCATAATTTTTGCCATTTAATTGTCCAAAAAAAGACGAAGAAATATTAAAAAGAATGAGGAAAAATGATTGTTAAATTTTGTAACAAAGCACAAGGATTGAAAAGCTGACTCCAACATTTTTCACTAATGCAAGATATCTAGAGACGACACCAAGAGAATTTCACACGATAACAATTTTCTTAAGTTCCTAACCCCTGGCTAGAATTATCTCAGAATTTCCTCAAATAATACACAAGGAGGCAATAATTTTCCTTCGATACAGAAACTTTGTGTTCTCATTCATACCAGAGGACAGTGATGACTGCATGCATATAAAGGCATTAATTGAACTTAAGTAATTCAGTTGCATATATGCTATAGCTCCATCAATCAGATACATCTTAATAGAAGCATAAATGCAACTGGTGCACTTATTGTAAAATCAATGAGTAATAATATAAATCACAAAAAAACCAATACCAATCTCAATGTCACTTAAATAATAAAAAATAGTTAATTTCCTGTTAAAAGTTTTAGCTCTAACAACATCTTTATCTGTAAAAGAGCTGTCCCCAGAAAGTTCTTTATGCATTTTTTGAAATAATAAAAAATTGAACACATCTTTGTGGTTTCAAAATTCACCATAAATATGAAAGCTTCAACACAATATGAAATCCTTTAAAAATATCAAAATCCTGGCCTACACTTTCTCTGGGCTGCAAACAGGGTCCCTAGATCAAACGATAACCACATGGTTTTAAAATACAGGGTAAAGGAAGTAACAATTCATCCTAAAATGTATACAGTCATCTTTGTCCCTCAAATTTGGCTGTGCAACCTTCACAATGGAACAAGAGCTATACCATTTTTCCGAACTGAAGGCGGCTGGGTGGAAAATAGCAAGTAGCCAATCAGAAGCGCTGCCCCTTCCACCTCTTCGTTCCCCTCCATCCCCTTCCCTTTTCCCCTACGCTCCCCTCCATCCGGCCGACCGGCGTTGCCAGCCTTGGGAGTAATGGTACTTTCGGGGGCGGCAGAACGAGCGCCAAAGCGATCTCCAAAGATTCGGCTTGGCAACACTGCCAGCTGGAGAGCGATGTGCACTGCTCGGAGTTCGGAGAGAGACTGCGGGCTCTTCCACACTTTCTCCTGTCGCTCTTCTGTGATTGGCTAGAAGAGTGGGTGGATTGCGAGCACGCTCAAGGTCAGCCGCCTTCAGTTCAGAAAAATGGTATAGCAAGTCAGAATGAATAGCTTTTGAATTTACATTTGGGGGATTCTAATAGTTTTCGGATTTTGCAAGATGAACCAGGCATATGATAAATCCCACTTTTTTTTCTTCCTGTGTCTGCCTCAAAACTTTTTCAGTGCCCTTAGGGTCAACATACTTTGAAGACTTTTCAGGGCATCCTCAGCCTGACGCACAAGGTCATGTAGCTCCCTTGCACCTCAGGCCAAGCCTAATGATCAATCAATTCAAGGGATTATATTATTTTAAAGATTCAAGTCTTTCAAGAAATCACTGAGGTAGATGACGTTCCACATTTACCGTATTTCTCCGAATATAGTCCCCCTCTGAATATAGCCCCGCCCCCCTAATTTTGAGGCTTCAGTTTCGGGAAAAGTTAAAAAAAATACGTTTGAATATAGTCCCCCCTTTACTTTTACCATGGGCGTTTTTGGAAAAAAAGGGGGGACCATATTCAGACATATACGGTATGTGCTTTCTCTTGATATAATGTGACAAATATAAAGTTTTATTTTATCGACTTTCACCAAAGCAGTACATACGTATATACTCAGAAAAAAAATCATTTTTACCTCCTTCTCTTCTAATTGCGAGCGCAGGTGCTTCTCACTCAACCTCCTCTCCTCCAATTCAGCTTGAGACATTGCCAGAAGTCTCTCCTGCTCCTCAGCCTTCTCCAACAGATTTTCACCTCCAACCAATATTTTTCGCTCTAAACTCTGAAGTTTTTCACTCAGCATGGTACGTTCATTGCTGAAAAATGTAAATAAAAACAAGCATATAAATGAGACAACATACAGTTTGACATGGATTAATTAATCAGTATTTTTTGGAGAAATATTAACATATATGTAACAAAGACAACATGTAGCACTATTTTCACATCTCTCGTTGAGTATTATTTGAAACATGTTAAAACATATTCCTCCAAATGTATTGCAATAAATCCATCTCAATTTCTAAGTCAATGAGCTTAGAGGTGAATGTTCCATTATTTTTTCACTTAATTAGCAGAAATATTTCTGCATCAGAATCATGATAAACATGTACGTAAACATGTATGGATGACATTTTCAATTTAAACATATTTTTTTCAGGAATCATTTTCAAGTCAAAGTTATGCTAAAACAATAAGAAGAAAATATAAAAAATGCAGGAATCCTCAACCAGAGAAAACTCTCTCAGGACATTTCCTGCAGCATTGAATTTATCATCTGGCAGATATAGACAATAACTTGTCTCAGAACAGACTGAAATTCACATGAAACATAAGCCATGGATGCTGTATACTGACAAAAATTTCATTGGTCAACCTTTTCACATTATTATGTTATAATCTCCTTGCCTGTATATCTCTCATGAGGCAAGGCTTCTTGATACATTAACAAGCACAAAAAACTTGAAAGACTATGTATCTAAGATCATAGTAAACCTAGTGTAAATATAGACATCACTTTCTAATGTTCCTATAACTAGAGGCCACCAGACATCATCCAATATTAGCACTCATTTAACCATTGACTATCCCCCAATCAACCACCTAGCAGTATAGAGAATATCAGACAATAGTAACAATAACTTGAGATTCACTTACAAAAGACAATGCATTATCATATGGAAAAGAAACGAAAGACAAAGCATATACCAATATTAAAATTATATGAATATTTCTTTTTGTGCACAGGACCAAAGATGCAAAATATAATTCAAATGTATTTGCCCATCTCTGAATATGGCTCATAATAACTTGGATACAACCTAAAGCTCTCGTAATGCTTTTAAGCCTAACGGTACTGAGGAGTAAATGAATTATCAATATCCCAAATAAGATGAAATCTAAAAATTAGCAGTAAGAAAAAGAACAGATACTCAAACATGGGACGCACCGTGCCTTCTGGACCTCAGAATCATGAAGATTAACGTCTGAAGCAAGTCGTCTCCTCTCACGCTCCTCTTCCTCTTTCTGCACCAGCAAATTATGCCTGTCTGCTTCAAGCCTTGCCTGCAAAACAAAAATTCAATTGGGCATATGAAAAATGTAAAAATTTACATTCAAGAAGAAAATTTAATTAAACCCTCAGCCGTTCAACAAGAAGCGACTTAGGAAACAAGGAACAAATGAGAGCTTGTTAACCTAATGGATACAATTTATTTTAATTAAGCACATCAAATTAAGAATGAACAATACATGAAGTCATGTGCATATTGTCCCGCTGCATCCATGAAAACATACAAAAAAATTACATGCTGTCCTAATCAGGATAACAGATATATTTCAATGTACATAATTAAATGCCAAAAATATCTTAGTTTTTTTTAACAATCCTTAATCACCTTCAGTTTTCAAGAGTCTCATGAGAAAAAATGTACTCAAAAATTTATTGTTCCACAAAATGTATGATTATTTATTACCAGTAGAGCTGAGTTATAAAAGGACTATGCACCATTAGATAATAGGATTTTATAAAACGTAAAATGTATGCTGTAAATGAAAATGTATGCTGGATAGTACCTCCAAATTTAATCTTTCAATTACAATACATAGGTTTTTCTCCAAAAACTCCCTTTTTGCTCACAAAATGCATGAAGAAAAATCCTAAGGACTATAATAGGTTTTTTGGATGATATTATTTGTTTTTATTCCCATTTTAAGATCTTGACTTCGAATTTGAAATTCATATCAATTTCCGTCATGACTTGACAATAAACCATCAGTTTAAGAAAGAGGATTTCAACTCATACTAATTTTAAAGATGCAGAGTTGAATTTAAAAAAAGATTTTGAGCATTTTTTATGCTGGTCCCATGATAACAAGTTAATTGTAAACGAAAAAAAATCAAAAGTCATGCATGTTGTGACAAAAACTTCACAGAAAAAAACATTAAAAATTTGTAAACACTCAAATGACTGTTTACAAGTAGGTACAAAAAATTGTAAATGCCCATATCTAGAACAAGTAACAAAATATAAATATTTAGGTATAATAATTGATGATGCTTTTAAATTTAAGACACATGTCATTGCATTAAATACAAGATTAAGAAGAATATTATATCAAATGTATTACATTAAGGATATAGTTCCATTTTCTGCTCTGAAATTAATATATTATGGATTAGTTGAGAACTTAATGACATACGGGCTCACTATATGGGGAAATGTAAATAGTATGTACCATAAACTGCTAATCAAGAAACAAAATAAATTCATGAAAGTTTTATATGATAGAATAGACAAATCATATACAAATATTGAACATGTTTATAAATATTTAGGCATTTTAAGGTTAGAAAAATTATATAGATATATAATTATACAGGACAATTATTTCTGTAATAAATATAAAAAAATGCGTTCCTTTCAAAATAGTGAAAAATTGCGTTCAATAAGAAAATTTTGTGTTCCTTTGAAATATACAGGTTATGGTAATAATACGTTTCAAGTGATTGTACCAAAAGAATTCAACAAAATACCAAACAGTTTAACTACATTAACTACTAGACATGAAGTCAAGACAAAAATAAAAAAATGATTGTTGGAAGAACAATAGGTAAAATATTTATGTGATGTATTGCATTAAATGTTTAAAAAAGTCTAAATTACATATCATAATTGAATATATGTACCAGTATGCTTACATAGGTATACAATTGAAAAAAAAAGTCATGTGTGTATTTTATGTATGTAATAAGGAATAAGTGTATGTTTGATGATCAATGGTTAAAAATTATTGTTAATATGTTGTTGAAATATCTGTTAATTGGTTGCTGGAAAATGAAAAAGAAGGTAAATGAAATCGAGTGACCGTTTTTCTAATGTATGTTATTATCCTTGAAAGCAATATATAAATATAAAAAAATGTATATAAATGGTATACTAATGTATATGAGTATCAATTGAAGGCTAGTTCGCATGTGTATGTATGCTTGCATTAGTTGGGAAAATGTATCTGTATTATACAAATGCTGTCATATATTTTTGTGATGTATTGGAACCCGCTGACAAGTCATTGAGACTTAGCGGGGCCTAGATTGTTATATGTTAAAAGACATGATGGAATATGTATATATTGTTATTAATAAACTATATTTCTATATAAAAAAAAACATTCAAGTATGCTTTGAGCTAATATCATATATCTGATTGAAATATGCATATTAATAAGTTCTTATGCTTTTCCAATACTATTACTCGTTAAGGCGAAAAGGTTTTCCACAGGGTCAATTGCAGCTCTACTGCTGACTTTTCTATAGCCATTTACCCATAATTCTCAGGGCCTCAAGCTTCATGATGGAAGACGACCCAGAGCTGCAGTGTCTGCACTAAAAACTGAGTATGTTAAATTCAAACAAAATTCACGAAAAACTAACATTAAGCTTTAAGGGAAATTTACACAGAAAAGGAAGATTGAGTGTACATTATGGTACACTCATTCAATCTATTTGGAGGTAAATGGGGAAAATGATCTTTTTACTCCATATAAATATTATTAACTGGCAAATTTTTGGAGATGTTAATTCCACAAGACCATATATTCTGCTGCAAAGAAAGAAAAGGTATCCACTAATGTAAGGAGTGAGTACATATTACAGTGGCGGGGGCATGTGCCCCCACGATATCTTTTGCCATGGTACCTCAAGATATCTTTTGTCCCCCCTCCCCCTAGAGTTTTTTCTGTATCCACTACTGACATATTATGAACATACACATTATTGAAGGTTTGAATGAATTCTGAGAAATTTGGAGGATTCCCGAATAGCCACACACCCTCTTCCTTAAACATGACTCTTCCATAAAAGGTGCACAAGTTTTCATACTTCATATTTGGAAAAAGAATTATAGCATAATTAGTAACCTTCATTTCCTTAATTTCTTCACTACTCGGATTATTCTGAGAACCTTTGTTCCCATCTTCATCCTCATCTTCTTTTTCTTTCTCAGACATTGATTTATCCTCATCTCCATTTTCTTCAAAATCCTCATCATCATCTTCCTCATCCTCAATGTCATCAGAGTCCCTTTCATTCTGATCTTTTTCGTACTCGTCTTTCACTTCTTCTTTTTCAGCACCAGATTCACTGCTCTCTGAAATGGCATTCTAGCATTACTACCTTAATTAATACTTAAATAAGACTCAGTCATATTAGTAAATGAAAAAAAAATTCTGATTATCTCAAAATAAAATATCTGTCTCCAATGCCAAAAGAATGGAACATCATTACAATTCTAAAATAGCTTTCAAAATTAAAAGGATACATTAATAATTTAAGCACATGCATGCGACTCATTTCCGCACATAAGAGTTTACATAAAATTTTTGAGATCCAGCAGCAATACAAAGCTTATCAATAGTATTTAATTTTTTAAATGCATATAATGTAAAACCTAATTACATGATGTCAAACACCCGCAAAGGAATTCTCCAGCATTGCTTCCAAATATGCATTTTTACAAGAATAGCAATGAAGCTGCCACAAGCAGTAAAATACAAGCAGTACAGTTACAATCACAATTCAACGACGAATTCCTAACAGTATGTATTGCCATACATTCGAAGAATAGAATTCAGATAATTGAAATGAAATGTTCAAAATAAAGTTATAATGTTTGCCGAGAGAACTATTGAGTTGGTAGTTTTTCAAAATTTTAAATATTACTTCAAATGAAATGCATAATAATTTCCGCAAGCTACTAGAAATATATGCCTGACAGTACATACAACTCATATCTCTGCCGACTCATATGCTATGAGCATTAATATACCACAACTACTTTAACCTCTAATCAAACAAAAAGGTGAAAGCAGTCAGACTCTTCTTTATTTTCAGAAAAATTTATCCTAGAAAAATTCATCTAGATTTACTAGGCTTATCTTGAGCTTGAGTATTTAAGAAAAGATATCTTTCAAAGAAATATGGAGAATATTATAAAATAATTTCACATGATTCCACATCACACAATACACCTTCATTTCTTTTAATGTAAAAGGCTGGTGTTCTAACACCCCTTACCACACCCCACTGAGGAGGCTAGCAGGTTAAAATGTGAATGTGAGGTATACCTTTAATAAATTACCCCTATTTTGATATTACTCACATAAGCATAAGAAAAATATCCATTAATGCTTCAACGTAACTGTTATAAACAAAAAAACTGATATAAGGAGTATCATTTCCAAGAAATAATGAAAAAGTACAGTTCAATACAGGCCTACTCTTTGAGGTATGTATGTGTATGTAAACTGTTGCCAAATTTTTATGCATTGTATATAAGTTAAATCTCTGTGAAATCAAGTGTCAAGCACACAGGAGGCACTGACAGCCTACTACTTCCCCAGGGGCCGATCCAGGATTTCTTTCTGGGGGGGGGGGGGGGTAAGCAAGGCCGGATTTTGTTCTGGGGGGCACAAGGATACCTCGTTATACAAAATGAACGCAATGATAATGGGACCATAATAAAAATCTCGCATATTTTTTAAGTATCTGGGGGGGCATGTGCCCCCCACCCCCTAGATCTGCCTATACCTGTCCCCATCAGGGGTGCCGAGTTACAAAAAATATTGGGGGGGCCCAAACTGGGGATCTTGCGTCGGGAAATTTTATAAGTAGTGAGTTTTAAGATTTGTAAGCATTTTAGAAGAGTCATATGATCAACATTAGAACCCTGATAACTCGAGCCTCGATATCTGGACACTTCGGGGAAAATCGACAAGCCTGGCACATTTTTTCATCACACCCATAACGAATTTTCGAGGGAGCTCGGGCCCCCTCAGGCCCCATGGAGTCGGCGCCACTGGTCCCCATACTGGGAAGTTATGCTGCATCTAGGTTGCCTAGCATCCCCCACTCTCTAGGTGCTCTAAAAAGTCAATTTATGGTTGAACGGCCCTAAATGTGTACAACAAAAGTGACAGCATTTTTGCACGAACGTAACTTGGCAAAATCTCTTGGGTATGGCTTAAAATAATGGGTTTTTAGACTATCAACCCCCTCTACAAAAAAGCCATTATGCACCAGTCCAAAGGTTCACCAAGAGGTCTAAAATTTTTGGGCCTTTTTTTGATTTCGTTTCACAATGTTTCTTTTAATGAGCTTAGTTTCCGAAAGAAAAACTTGAGTTTTCTAATCCACCCTGAGGTACATGCTGTTCTATTTAGTATTACTTTGATTTCCAGATTAAAAATGGCACCAAGCAATGATGTAATTGTCATAATATCCAAGGGCCAGAATTCTCTGAAAAAAATTTCCAATCAACTCCAGCGGGAACCTTTTTCCAACATTTTTCTCATTTATTACATAATATAAGAATGATATTTTGGCTTATTCAATCTTACATGAAGGAAGATGATCAAGCTGAAGGTCCAGTATTATTTTAAATGGAATTCAACGTGCACCACAAAAGTGGAATCAACTACTCCTGTGGGACCAACAATGTTGACATTCAGAAGAACAGGAAGAGGGTTATTGATAATTTTTTGACACATTGAAACTGCTGAAATAACATAAGTATATGACAGTTAACAAGATAAATTCCTTGAAAAATTTGATGAGATAGAAATCTTCATTTTTGTAACCATGCAGTTCTCATTCTAGACTGCAAATGTCTTAGGACGTCTGATTGTTCACATAATGAGAGAGCAAAAGATATTTATGGGAGGATTGTGAAAAAACACTACAGAAAAGAAGTAAAATTTGAAAAATACACCTCAACCACACTAAATTATTTTCATTGCGTTCTAAAAATTGCAAGACACAATAGATATTTTTAAATAGACCTGTGCAGATAGTGTGGTATTATGTAGTTATCATGCACCGAAAAAGTAATATTAATTAATTGGTTATAGGTAGTCTATTTTTTTCATATTTTGGAAGAGGTATTCTGGTAAGATACTGAAAATGATAGATGATAGTAAATTTCTGCTGTGCACTCATGAGTAATGTAGCCTGTAGGTAAAGGTGAAATGCACCAATTGAGTTAAATGCTAATTTTAACGAAATATCTAATAAATTAACTTTATGCATTTATGGGTTAAGTTAGATACACATAACAAGCCATTACCTCATTATGTCATTTCCTTGTAAAAATCATGTAAAATATTGAAATCATAAAATGGTTTGATATTTTAATGACTTAGCGAAAAGAATCTACATCCAACCTCTTCTCTGTGCATGTGCAAAAATATTTTGCTCTAGCATTATACAAAACGTCAGATCAATGATTGATTGCCACTTAAACAGGCCGAGGAATACTTTGGGTAAGCCTGCAAGGTACAAAAGAATTTTTATGATGCTAATAAACCAAAAATTATTAGGACGGACTAAGAAGAATGAATGATACCGCCATTAAAAAAAGCAAATAAAAATTACTGCAACAAGCATATCTACAGAAAAGTGTACATATACCTCAGAAATAATCATATTTATCATTAGCACCATACCATGGTGACTACAAAGCCGTGAAGTATCGAAATGTTATCGGGCTTTTTGTGCTCTTAGTTACAATTCAGTCCAAAAAAAGCACAAAAATTTTGCCTCAATGTGATGTTTAGAGGTCTCAACATAAACATCAAAATATGAAAACTTGGGGTTTAGCTGAAAAAAACACACTCTTGTGTTGTGCAAGTAAATGGTGCTTGGTTTGATAGAATTTCCACACGCCCAATGGTAGTGTTTCAGTTTTGATACAACATCACTTACGTCGTCTCCAGATAAAGATCATCAGAGATGTTTAATAATCACCATAATATTCTAAAAATCTTCCCTATCCCACAAATTATACTTTACAGGGGTGTGGCAGCTAGGTGGATGAGTGCTCCACTCGCAAGATAATTTCTTATGGCACCAATTCGATCTTCCTCCTCTAAAAAGTGCGGGAGAGGGGCCTCTAATACCAACATATATGTATATGGCCACTCCACCATACTTTTTGGGGAACGACAAAATTGGAGCCATAAGGAATCATCTTCCAAGAGGAGAATTTCTTCAGACAACTCCGAGACCCCTGTGAAGTAGGCAAAATCATAGAATTTCCTTGAAATTCGTTAAGCCATCCTCTCATATCTTCCTCATTAGAGGAAAGGGTAGTTGATGTCATATGACAGCTGAAACACTGTAGAATCATCTGGTAAATGTAAATTCCACCAAACTAAATGCCATTCCCCTGTAACATAGGTGGATGTGTGTTTTAACCAGGAAAATCATCATTTTTCATAATTTGAAGTTTATTGAGAAATTCTAAACTTTGCCCCGGTAAGTACAATTTTTTTTCGCATTATTTTGGACTGGATTGGAACCATGACTACATAAAGCCTGATAACAGTGTGATACTCTGTGATTTTGTAATCTCCCTAATGGCATTTACTACCCCCAGTATCCTTTTCTACACAGATTTTAGCATTGATTTCAATTATAAAAATTAACTAATTTCAAGAACAAACGCAAAACATACTAATGAAATGAAACACACTACATAATGCCAAAGAAAAAATCTAGAATAACAACTTATCTGGAATAAGGTCCAATAAGGAACACTGACCAATTAAGAAATCAGGTAGGTTCTCAGTCAATCCTGTTTGAACCAATGGTCCAGTAGAATCTTCACAATTTCCTAAGAATGGTACTGTTTATAAATAAAATTTTCTACCTCTACAACATATATTAAAAATTAACGGGGAAGAGGGAACAGAAAATCAACACTGAATGGTATAGCATAATTGTAGTACTTCAGCTAAATGTAATGTACAGCATGTAATAAAAAACCACAAGGACTCTAAACATCAATTTAAGCTCAGTCATGCATTGGAAAAATCTAAATAAAGCTCTGTTTAATTACATGGACAAAAATGAGAATAAAAAAACATCAAGCACAAAGCCATGTTTTGAATGCCAAATTGTTTTGCCAAAATACATACCAGATACTGATTGACTATGATTTCCTGTTCCCATTCCAAGGTTTTCCATTATTTCTGAAGCATCCTCAACTGAAAGAGAAGATAACTGTTTTTTGAGAAGAAGGATTTCATCCTGAAACTGACGCAACAGGGCATCCTTGGGGTCCTCGTTCACCCATGCACGATTTTGAATGCCTTTAGCTCGCATGGCATACCGGAGAGTTGATACAGTCTCATCATAATTATATTCAGCTGGTCCAACATTTGCAACCTAGAAAAGAAACAAGGAAATTCTCAGATGAATAAGCAGTTCATGAAAAAACAAGAAATGATAGAGTGCAGAGGTAACCTTTCCTTTAAAAACATTCATTCTCAAAAAACTGTTCACGAGATTACATCATATTTGAAGCGTTAACTTGATGTAGCCACATTATGAGGAGAAAAAACATCTATCTACCATTCCACATAAAAATATTCTACACAGATTTCAACACTGCATATGTGTAATTCTTGAACCTGGGTCAGTAAAATAAATTTTTGTAGAGCAATAGAAAGCAATACTATAGACAGTTGGTAAGATAAAAGGGCTCAAACCCACCAACAAAAACATTTTTTGGGGTACAGTCTCTGAGGAAATTGATACTGCAAACATGAACCTCACCGAAATGTCCCTTGCTTTCAAATGAATCCACCCTGCCCAAAACAACCTTTTCTAGCTATCGCCTCGGTAGAAAAAGAGTTTGCTTCCTTCTCAACTATTCATAACTACCATTGCAAAACAGAAAAAAGTTGAAATAGTTAGTCATACAAGTGAAGTGTCTACATGAACTTATTTTGGACAGAAAAAACAAGATTCCTCACAAGTTTAACTGATTAATTAAGGAGTGACATAGTGGAAGTTCTACATACTGAAATGAAAGGTTGTTGCATTTATCCCTAATAATTTAATGCGAATGACATATTTCAACTCACGGAACCATCATCTGATACAAGACCAGATGATGGCATTGGCATGGCTCTGCGAGCCAAAACACGTCATGCACATTAAATTATTGTGGAAAAGTGCAACTACCTTTCATTTTAAGATTCCTCATTTTCATTCCACTAGTAAATATTTAGATGAAGGACTAAATGCAATTAATACTGGCAAATCTTCAATTAAAATATTAAGTGTAATTCCACACAAAATGTTAACCCTTTCGAGACCGCGGAGTTTTCGTCTTAGATTGACTGCTGTACCGAGCCCCAAGAGACTCTTCTTTCTCGTGGTACGGAGCATTTTTGGAGGGCATTCGTTAAGAAGGGTCTCGCTGAACCTTTTTCGACCCCTCCACGGTGGGACTCCGCATTATATCGGACTCCGAGAGTAGTTGTGCTCCCTCCTTTCCGGTTTTACGACCATACCTGCGGCATTGGTTCGCGGTCAACTTATGTATTGCTTATATGTATTTAGCAAATGGATAATTGTTGCTTGCACGTAAATTACAGACATAGAATATAATTCCTAATTTTTATCTGAGCATTGTCAAATTTTAAACGAAGTTCTAAGGCCATTATCAAAGCATTTAACGCAGCAACAATTTCCATGTTGATGTTTATACATAACTCGAGATATAAGTTAATATTTGTTGTAGAATTTCGTTTAAAAATTCTAAACGCTGCTCAAAAGACAAACAATTCAATTCTTAGTTTATATTTCTTGAGAAATGAACAAATTTTTATTTCGAAAATTGACTCTATAAACAATTGTATGACCGCTGTCCCTTACCGCTGAGAGGGGTTATAAAAGACGAAGGGTCCGGGTACCTGCTCCCGGATTCGGAGGGTTAATCCTAAACCCCGAAGCGTTGGGTCCCGAGACAAAGGCGACCTAAACTCACGACCGTCCTGAAAGGGGGAGAGCTAGAAAACGTATATATACAGGTTTCGTTTTCTTGACCGGGAAAATCTCACACGTATATATACGCCCGTGGTCTCCCGGGTCAGGAAACGTCCACACGTATATATACGTGTACGGTAGGGAAAAGGTTAACCCTTAAATCATTTTATGCTCCAAATGGAGGTTACAAATTCAAAAATCATATTCTTTTAAAATATTTTCCATTCATCAGAACTTCCAGCATCAGTTACCATGTGCTCCAATATTCACCAAGTTTTTCTTATTATGATTATTTTCAGCATTTTATCTTCCCTGAAAGCTGTTGGATTCCAAGCAAACTTCAAATAAATCCAGAGAATTGTGATAAGGCACACAAAGTTACTTAAATGAATGAAATGCACAAAACAATCACCTAATGAATAGATGTACTTAAAACCAAAATCACCTGCAGCCAATATTAAAAATTACTCAATATTAGGAATCAAAACTTGCATAAGTAAGAAAAGAAAAAAGTGAAATTTTGTGAATAAAGGAAAATGGATTTTTCTGTCACATAAGAAATTCAGCATGGGTGAAAGTTTAACAGTAGCCACTCAAACACTGATCATTTAAATACTTGATTTCACAAGGACTTAAAATCACATATTCATGAATGAAAAGCACCGACTGATCCAAAGAGAATTATCTTACCATGACCGTTTTAGAATTGCCTCCTAATGAATCTTGTAGAAGCCTGGTTAGTTTGGAGTTCCGATATGGTACATGAGTGCTCTTACCATCAACCAGGGCTGATATCACATTACCCAAAGTTGACAAAGACAAGTTTATTTGCGATGCTTCTTTTAAACGTTGTCCACTTGCCCCAGTTTTACTTTGCCTCTCTGAACCCTGAAAATATGAGATGAAAGGTAAGCTGTACTTCAACTGGTAACTGTAACACTGGCCACTTTTTTTTTAATCTAACACACGCAGCATCTTGGTCCAAAAACATACTGCCAAATCCACGAGGTGCAACTTCCCCATACGAAGGTGATGGTCTCCTTCACTGTCTTCTTGAATGCATTCAATTGTGACGGTGAATATTGCATGAGAGCGTGATGATTGAGCATTCATAGCTGTAGCTCCAGTAACACCTGAAATACAAACAATCATACACATCTGAAAATTGAGAGTGAAAATTACTCCTGGAGTACGTATTTCATGCTTTTAGATTTTTAAATGATGACATCTATTTTTCGTGATTAAATGAAAAGTGAAAGTTTTCAAGCGCGTGAAAACGCGACGGCTAAGCATAAATATAGGGAAAAGCCCGTGTGACATCATTCTAGTTCCCACTGCTGCTGTGTGAGGTGACCTTGGGGCGAGGATATATGCGCCGCTACGACTCTGTGCTCTTTGGAGACTCGGAGGCTGCGCGCTAGGCTTAGATTGCTTGAACAATTGAGAATGGATATCTTTAAGAGCGATACAGAGAACATAATATTAGAGCCACACTATATTTCCAGGTCCGATAGAAGTGATAAATTAAGAGAGATGTTTTGCCGAACGGATAGATATGGCAATTCGTTTTTCCCCCGAACCATAAAGGACTTTAATAAACGGTAGTCCCAACTTCGTTTGAGCACTTAATTTTTTTAGCTGTAAACGGCTGGTGTCCTAACACCCCCTGCCACACGCCTTTTAGGCGGCTTGCGGGGTATTATGTAGATGTAGATGCAAACTGCTAGCAGATAGCAGAGTACCCTGCTGGCAGGTAGTGCTTGGCTAAAATAAGGATTATTAATACCCAATCAAACGAAGTAAACTTTCCGACCATAGCCAGTTTTAATAGGTGATTATTAAGATATCTTTTTCCATGTGTGGTTAAAATTGAACATTAACATTTGTTTAAACTGGGATTTCAAAAACCATATAATTAGTACATTATGAATACAATAATGGTGGATAATGAATCGCAATCAATGCCTTTCGTTTTCTTTGATGAAGGAAACTACCCTATTGTAAAAGCATCCATAGTACCGTAATCAACTTTCAACAAAATACTTACAACGAATTCACTTCATTATATGAGCTAATATTAGTCTTCCCTTGAGCATGTTCACCACAGTTCATCAGGAAAAATTTTCATCCCATAACAGTTACTTTTCAGTGCTGGAATAATTTATACACTATTATAGATGAGAGCTTTGTCCAAATTTACCAACTTCTCAGAATAACATGTAAGATGAGAACTTCATATTTCAGAGGTGGCAGAAGTGGCTATGTTTGATAACTGCAGTACTTCAGTACATATCTGACTTCACTATTGTAGTGAAAATTAAGCCAAAAGAAAAATTTTAAGCAAAAAATAAGGCCATATGTGATTATATCAATTACTGATACCTGATTAACCACCTTTTTCAAAGCTAAAATTATAAAGAGGTTAACTAAGCATTTCACTTACGATTTTTATTTCCCATTTTTACTATTCTATCCATATCTCCGGCATTATTCACCACATAGCCTGACAGCCCTTTGACAAATACTCCCAAATTTGGTCTTTCTCTGACTTCTAGCCTTTTACCCTGGTCTTGACTAAGTAGATCACGAACTTCTTCCTGATATATTTCCAAATATGAAACTCGTACCAAAAACCTGTAGGGAATCAAGATAAACAGATATCAATATGTATTCATCAAAAAATATATGTAATGACATACATATTAGGGGACAAGAGATGTTCCATTGAAATATGATTATCACATCTTTTGGAAAATGCTGTATTTATTCATTTCTGCTAAACAATTTTCTCCTCCTCCAGGGCGCAGTTTTAGGGAACACTTACAGTAGGAGTGGACTTGCAAGCAGAAAAAAACACACATACAGGAAATCCTTAAAGACATGGCAGTCATTCATAAAAGATCCTGGAAAAACCTAGAATCCAAATTCCAATCAAATAGCCTACCAGGGTTTTCATACCTTTTGCATAATTTTTTAAAGAATAAGGGAATTTAATTTTCTCTGAAGAAATTTGAAGAAGTACTGTCCTCTTCTTTTTCCAATTAAATATAGAATAAATGGTGTCTTTACACACCATCATGAATGTTTATGCCGCAAACAACATGCAAAATTTAAATGCAAACACAAAAGATCCTCATTTTGAATTCTAAAACTCAGAATATAATTGCTCCAAATTTCCTCGTAATTTCCTTCGCAAGAACGTGTAAACCATCAACATATGGTAGCATAATTCTCGAGTCAGAAAAATTTTATCCATGACCACTATATTATTCATTTTTGAACTTAATACATAAGAGAAAAATGTTGTGGATATGCACTAGAAATAAGGGTAAATCCTTACTGAATTCCATCTACCACAAGGAGAATAAAAAAAACATGCTTCTGGTCATTATCTAGTTCAGCATAAATTTTTAACCCTGAGTTGAAGTATGGAGTCATGATATATGATAAAAAAAGGCCCAGTAAAATGTATTTTTCTTAAGTCATTGCATATCAAAAATGCCCAAAACAGACTTTGATGAAGTCATCATTTTCTAATTTACAGTGATGGCTAAAATTTACGGTTAAATAATTATTATCATGAATACTACCATTAATATTCCCATTATAAAAATTCAACGACTTTTTCTCTACTAATAACAAAGCATTATGTATTATCTTTGAGGCTTCAACGCAGGAGATAGAATCATATAAAAAAATAAAAGTCTTCAGCAAAAAAAAACTGTTGGGAAAATTAAAAATAGGAAAAATTCTTTTTGCCATACCTACAGTCTCAGACTGGTTTTTCTTTTTTTCTGGGGGGCCACAGAGATATGAAAATAAAGCTATTTTTGCTGGCCCTTACTGTGAATGTAACTATTTCCAATACACTCACATGCTCTGATTCCAAACCATTTCAGAGTTGAGGCAGAAACACAGAACTAAGGTTTGGACCTCCCCACCATTACTCAAATCAAGAACTGCAATAATAATCGCACATAAACCTTCCTCCTCAGTGTACATTTGATTATGCTAAAAATAATAGTATATTTACTTCATTTTGTTTTAATTAAAAAGCTACAAACTAACAAACATGAAATTGAAAAAGTAATTCTTCAAATTCGATTACAACCGCTTCAGTTGCTGCGGCAAAGACATTTAATATTTTAGATTTCTAAAATAACAAAGATTAAGAGTTGGAGAGAGCTAATGAATGTGATTATTGAACAACAGAACTTGAATGTGCTCAATACTACTTATACCATTATACTATTATTAATAGTAATTACACAGTGAGAGTCTAGGGATGTTTTCAGGTTTGGCTAGGTAGTTTTGATACTCAGGATAATTCCAAGAAAAAGACTGGCCTGATTTTGGTCCCATGGTCAAAAATAATGGCCAAAAATACTAAACAGAAGAGTGTAAATGCTCGAGCAGAAATCTATTGAAGCTCTACGGAGAGCAGGAGTTTAATTACAAGGTTCAGGCAAAAATTTGGCACCAGTTTTAGTGGATATGATTTTACTTACCTCTTATCTTCTTTTGACTTGGCAATATAACCGAATATATGGGCAAATGAATTTGGTATAATGCCTTTAAGGTGGGGATCTTCCCAGTCTCCTTGCATGGTGAATGTTTTTCCTGTGCCAGTTTGCCCATAAGCAAAGATGGTTCCATTATATCCCTCTAAAACTTTAGACACAATGGGTCTGGCAATTTCATTGTACACATCAGTCTGCAAAACAAATTGATAAGTTGAAACATACTTACAAAGAACAGTGGATGAAAGGATAGAATTTGGAATTAACAAAGTTTAAAAAAATCATAAATGCAACTCAAAGCTAACATGGTAATCTACCTTCGAAGTTTTTAATGGCAAAATATCCATTTCCACACTTTCCGAATGAAATTAGGAAAGAAGATAAAACAATCACCCCAACGATAGAGGATGAAAATCGCAGCAAATGGAATGAAATAATCTCAACAAAAAAAATTATTAAACGAGTTAAAATTATGTTCACTCAGAGAACAGAATTTAGTCACATTCTGAGTACGAGCTTGTTTTCAATTAACTTAAGATCATGACGAATGAGTTTATTTTTATTTAACATTCATTTCTATTTCGTCTACTATGATGTTTAACTACAATATCACACCAAATATTCTGCCGGAGGTTCGCTTCAAGTCCGTTTCTATGTCATCAACTAATAACAAATAATTTTGTACCTGTTTAGAGTCGAGGTCAAATACGAGATCAAACGTAAAAGTTCTGGCCGGTTCTCCAGGAGCTGATGGGCACGGATTTTCCACTGTGACCATTCCTTGCATTGTATTTACTTGTACAACTTTTCGGTATCCTGCTTGAACTTCGTCTTCATTTAGTGGTCTTACGCGAACCACGACTCTAACATTCTCCACTTCACCAGTATCGCCTGGAGGAACGCACTCTTTCTCCTGTGAATCGTCCTTGTTGGGACTCGAACCGTCCTCTTCATCCTGAAATAAAGAATTCACGACTCATAATACTATCTCATATAAGGAATACTTATAAAGACAGAGTATATCATACTTATCGACAGATGATGTTAGAAATGCCATATTTCATATGTGAGCCATAAAATTAATAAAAAAATGTAGCATTTTAGTCAACATTAACTAAAAATCTAGCGTCAACAAAAAACACAATCAACATACCGACATTGTGCCACTTAATGATAGCTCCTTGACGAAGAAATTGATTATCCGCTCACTCAGTTCAACGGATAGCCTCTAAAAGTCTGCATAACTCCTATTCAAGGATAAAAAACGTAGACAAAAATATACAAAATCAAGAAAAGGTGATGATATTTATCACCTATTGCAGACAAGCCCGTGCAAGAGCAAACACAACAAATACTGGAAGAACGAAAATAAAAGAGCGACTCCAATGGTACCGCGAAGTTTAAAGTCGCCGAAACAGCTGACGACATTCTCTTGCCTTCAA
Source organism: Ischnura elegans (assembly GCF_921293095.1). Lineage (NCBI taxonomy): Eukaryota > Metazoa > Arthropoda > Insecta > Odonata > Coenagrionidae > Ischnura > Ischnura elegans. The sequence continues at coordinate 110,914,869 of NC_060246.1, read as the reverse complement.
AGCAATGGTAATGCATATAATTAACCATATTTCGATAAAAACCGCCACATTAATTTCACCATAGCATCATAAAATATTTTTAAAAGGAACTAATGGTGTGCATTCATAAATCTTTCCGTTATCTATTTTATTTTTTATTATGAATTAATAAAAATGTTGGTATCCCTCCAGACTTTCTCGGAGAACTTTCGGTGTTGATAGTAAAATGAAAGTTTATCAATTGGATAATGACTAATTTCGACATTTATTTCAAGGATAAAAAAAGAAATCTGTGTCTCGATTCTGTGTAGAAATTAAAGCCAAATAAAACGAGACATTCTCGAAATGGGGGCAATCATACGCTTATTTTGATTGGTTAATGCCGATTTCCATCTATCCAAATAATGTTAGGAAGACGAAGTTCCATGTATATGTACACTCGAGTTGTGTTGAAATTTTTAATGAGCATATATGTTAATGAATTTAGCCGTAAAGATCCAATAGTAGTTTTTAAATTTGAGCAGAGGTCATCAAAGGGGCAACTAATCACTTATATAATTTTTGAGGTGTATTCATTGCCATAATTTGCCTTACACGAACATATTGCCAACATTTACATGACTGTCTCGGAATGTATAAGGGTGTCCATCCCGATGTCTTCCATCCCTCACGGAATTATAGAACTTCAATCGTTATTTAATTTGCCGAAAATCAACCACTTCCTCCATGTATTGAGCCAAAAGTGAATTAAAATTTAACAACTGAAAATATAAAAAATATTTCTTTTTCGCCTTAGTTTTATTTTACAGTTATCTTAAACTCGTTATTAATTTTATTATGATCATTTTTGCAATATTTTATCAAGGTTGCCAGATGGTAGAAGATCTGATTGATGTTTTTTCCTTGTCCGTTGGGAATCACTTTGATATCAAATGCTTACTCTTTTAATGCCTCGAGTCCCCACCTGCAGCTTATTGAAAGTCCATTAACTGTAAAGTCGGGGAGCGTGGTAACCTAGTGAGTGGAGCGCTTGGCTGTGACCATGGTTAATTAATAATTGCAATGTTTCCTTTGGATATCTTCTTTTTTGATCTCAACGCCATTAGGTATCACAGCTTCCGGTTATCGTGTCCAACATAAAATAGTGAACGCACTGAAAGCTAAAATGCATTTAAGTCCAAGAAATTATTTTATCCCGTAAAAGATAGAAATTATATATAAACGACTGTGACTAAAATGCGAATATTCATTGCCGAATCATTATCTTGCAATTCACGGACGACGAAATAGATTATATTCTTAAAGAGTCCATGGTAAAATGCTCCGAACTCTTTTCCATAATTAACATTTTAAAAATCTTCATTTTTCAAATTCATTTTAAAAAATCGTTTCTAAATATTTAATTCATATCCCACATCAGAATTTTAACTATTTATACCGCATAACAAGGAACAGGAATTCCAGGATTACGATCGTCATTGCCTCAATGCAGACATTTTTCCCTTTGCATATACTTTTTAAAAAGGCACTTCAAGCTATCTATGTTTTTAATTAATGCATCAATGTATCATTTAGTGATTTGTGAGCAAAAATGCCCAAATTAATGCTATGTTCAATTACGTACTGAAATTTCTTCTTTTTTATTTAAATTTTTTAATGCAATCAAGTTTGACTCTGTTTCATGTTTCTAAATATATTTTCTAGTATGTTACGTGCAAAAGTGCACAATAGTAGTGCAATGTGTAATATTTGAATCCTGCCACGTGAACGGCGATGAAGATCACAAAACTACCATAAGAGAAATTCCCAAATTTATGTATGAATTAGTTTGATTCTGTATTTGGAAAAATAGGAAAATTTTCCCTAAATAAATATCACTATTATGGTTACAGTGGATGTTCATATGGTGGGGAGTTTTATTTGATTTTATTCGCAAATATGCTGCATTCTAAATCTATCGGCCAGGAATAGGGAGGTTTCCTATTATTTATTACCTAAATCGAAAGATTGTTACTCCTGGAGTACGTATTTCACGCTTTTAGATTTTTAAATGGCAATATCTATTTTTGGCGATTAAATGAAAAATAAAAATTTTCAAGCGTTCGAAAACGCGACGGATAAGTATGAATGCTTGCAAAAGCCCGTGTGACGTCATTCTGGTTCCGCCTGCCGCAGTGTGAGGCCACCTTGGTGCGAGGCTATGAGTGCCGCTACGATGCAAGCTGCTAGCAGGTAGCAGAGTGCCCTGCTAGCAGGTAGCGCTTGTCTAAAAAAAGGATTATTGATACCCTATCAAACGAAGGAAACTTTCCGACCTTCGGCAATTTTAATAGGTGATTATTAAGAGATGTTTCCCTGAGCTCTGTGCCTCATGTATGCATTGGTAATCTCAGACGATGTAAAACTCCTGACTACTCGAATAGCATCTAGGTCTCTGTGACGTCACGTGGAGTGGCATCGCATGGGCGCTAACCTGGCCTTTTTCAAATGAGGTTAAAATTGACCATTGATATTCGTCCAACCTGGGATATCTAAAACCAAATACATAATTTGTATATTATAAATACAGTAATGGTGGGTAACGAATCACAATCAATGCCTTTCGTTTTATTTGATGAAGGAAACTACCCTATTATGTCTCGGAATAGTAAGGGTTACCATCAGGGACTGATCCAGGATTTTTTTCTGGGAGGGGAGGCATAAGGATCCGACAGGTCTTCTCATATTTGAGATTAAAAACAGAATACAAAAACTGTAGAAAATATTCTCTTTACTTTGAAATGAAAGTTATTAATATGAAATTAAACGATTGAGGCTCCGTAATACACAACATTAAACGAACTTAATGATAACGTTATTAAAATCTTGTCTATTTTTTAAGCGTCTGGAGGGGGGTGGGGGGGGGGGGCGCTTGCCCGGTCCTCCCCTAAATCCGTCTATGGTTATCATCTGTCGAATGAGACGTAATACCATTGTCCTTTTGACATTTTTTTAGAGCAGCTAAATGCAGACGCCAGGTTTCCCTCCACCATTCTTTCCTAACCAATCTCCATGGCACAAGAAACCATAGCTGTCGAGAGCCATCACAAGATATGAATTTCGTAAAGCGCAACCGACTTTGAACTCTTACCCGGTTTCCTATGTATCTAGAGGTACACTACACTATTGTACTACGAATATGTGATTGGAACGTATCCCCGCAGCTAAATGCATGGTGCTCTTACCATCGAAATGAAAAGCAATTATTTGATTCATAAGAGAAAATTAATGTCCTATATTGTCACGGTTGTTTCAATGGAGAAAATCTTAATGTAAAACAAGATTAAATGCGTTTACACACGTAGAAAATTGCATTCAAATATATTTATAATTTAATCATTGCTCCGAGCTGTTTTTTCATGGAAAGTTTAATAATTTTTTACGCAGAAAGTGGTTGAGCCATTCCATACCGATCTCAATGAGATAATATTTATAGATATTCCTAGAAGACATGGAACACCCATATCTAGGTAGGTATTTTCGATGGACCATTCAAGTAGAAAAATTTCAGTGCATTTTAGTTTCAAAGAAAAAGATGGTTCACCAATTTCATTTACCAACTGGATTAATATAATTTATATTTCATGTTCAAAATTACCTTGCCTTATTTCGAGATATGAGATTGACATTAATTTAGATAGCAAATAGAATCAGCAGTGAAAATTTTCAGGCAAAATAAACCGATCACTTAGATACTAGCCGGGTGTTTGATGCCGTACTTAATTAGATTAAATTGTTATTTTTTACGTCCCTCCCATTGAACAACATGCCAATAAGTACCAGAAAATTGTAAACCTTTCCAATATTGAGGTCTCCATTCCTCTTGTAATTATGCGCATATAATAAGTCCACTTTATCAATACTGCTTACACGGAAGAGTAATTTCCTGTAGTCTACACAGCGCAAAATTTCAAGATTAACAAGTTTACTTAACCCTTGATGGAAAATGTGTACTAGCTTTCAAAATTTGATGTGTTTAAAAAAATTATGTTCGCAAATGTTCGCCGATGGATTTTATCCGAAGAAATCTCCCCTTCTTTTCTCGTTTGCTTCAAAGCATCTTATTTCTATTCATAAATATTTGTACAAATGAACGCATATGCAACCAAAGCTTCACGGCAAACATCAATGAATAAATTATATTCTCGGTCGTAATAGGGCAAGTAGCGGTTTGTCCTCCTACATTAACTAATTTAATCAAATTAATTAATAAAATTAATATTATCAAATAGATTAATAAAATCACCCAGTTAAAACACGTGGGGAGAATAGATGTCTCCTAAATCAGAACAGTAGAATGCCAGCACGCAAATAACAGGGAAGATAAGTATTACATTCTGTATAAGGATCACAATTCGTAATGAGTTTTCAATAAAAGTTATTTTGAGTGAGCCCAGAGTACAGAGAGAGACATGCATGCGACTCTCGCGTAAGCATTTATTCCTACGTGATACATCATCGGAACCTGGCACTAAATAACACGACGCTATATAGGTGATCTCTATAAATATATTGTCCTTCCCACTCTATTCTACACTCCCAGCAAGCGTATTTTTTCACTTCCGTAACATTTCCTTTCTCCCTCGCGCCCTTTCATAGACCCCCTCCACCATCCTCACACAGGGCCCCACCCCACAACAATATTAACCCCGCGCCAAGAATGAAGAGGAAATGAAAAAACCCAACCCCCACTTAGCCGAGCCGTTCTCTTCCCTCTCAACGATTTCGATTCCTCTCTGAACTTAACTCCCCTTCAACAACCTTACTCTGACCTTACCTAGGATTCATCCCTAAAGAATAACCCTGGAATAACATGCCGAAAATTCTCCGCATTGCGCATGTCCTGTCCCACACCCTATCCCCCCTGCCCCCTTATCGAATATCTGCGCAGCGACGCGGGGCAGCTTCCCGACCGGCCTGACATCTACCGATCTGTGGACGACATATATTCAAGTCGTGCCTTGAGAGGCGAAGGAGATCAGACGCGATGCCGGCTGAGGTGGAGGAAGTGTCATCGGCACAGTGCCCAGAGGAGACCCAGTGCTTTGATTTCGGTCAGGAGATGGACGCATGCTATACTGCATTCGACAAAGACGAGTAAGTGTTAACTCTGATCTTATTCCTTCCGGTACGCACATTGTCCTGATGTCAACGCACCCTTTCCCAGTCTGCTGTTATGGGTTGGGGCAACGGAAGGTCTGAGCACCCACGAGGATGTGTCCTAGTTTTTAATTATTGCGTAAAAGTTTGCCAGATTGCTTTTTTAATGTGAAATAATCGTTTGTGGGAGGATTATTTACATGCATTAATTCAAAATCAGCACCATTTGAAATATCCTTTATCCGTGATACCTTCCACTAATCAAGCGGGAATTTTGAAATCTATTACAAGCCGCGGAAGGGGTAAAATGCATGAATGCATAACTACATGATGCGGATGAAATGAAAAATAGCTCAATTCAATGCCTAAGCATAGGAATATTTTTAAAATAAACATTTTTAACGCAATTCAAAGCTATCAATTTTGGATTTAGTCAAAGCCATTATCTGGGTTATGCGCAAAGAGGAAAGGAATATTCTCCACGTTACCAATGCGATATTGTGTAAATTAAAGTATTGAATACTCCTTACGAGATATTTTTTACATATTTACTGCTATTATTTGTCATCAGTTTCGCAATATTAATGGAAGGAAATAGAAAATAGACTTTATAAAATTGGTCCCTTGTTATTGCTGAAAAAGTGTAAAAAATATGTATATTTACCATCAATTACGAACTTATTGTTTAAAATTTACCAATGAAATATAAAGTAGTCTGGAAAATCAAAAATAGTCTTCTTCCTAAAATTAACTGTATCAAAACGCGATTTATTTGCCAAAATTATTTCCCATGTGTATCGTCGGCAGGATATCCCATTTGCCATTTACTGCATTCAGCGTATTTTTTTGTGTATTATGCCTCTCTTTGCATATTCTTTGCACCAAAGAGGGAACCTTAAACTCATGTTGTTTTTCATGATTCGAACAAATTTAAATTACCTTACCATATTTCGAGATATGAGATTGACATCAATTTAGATAGGAAATAGAACAAGCAGTTAAATATGTCAGATAAATAAACCGATCATGTGGATCATCTTTTACCATCACGTCTCGGCAGTGGCGCCGACTCCATGGGGCCCGAGCCCCCTCAAAAATTCGTTATGGGTGTGAGGAAAAAATGTGTCATGCTTGTCGATTTTCCCCGGAGTGTCCAGATATCGAGATTCGAGTTATCAGGGTTCTAATGTTGATCATACGACTCTTTTAAAATGCTTAAAAAACTTAAAACTCACTACTTATAAAATTTCCCGGAGCAAGATCCCCGGTTTGGGACCCCCCAATATTTTTTGTAAGTCAGCATCCCTGCGTTTCGGCATTCAAATTATATTTTATGAAGGCAATTTGAAGTTAAAGTGTGCCTGATGCTAACTAATTGAAAAATATAAATTGCATTAAATTAACAAACGAATGAACTATCCCGCATTTATTTTCATATTTTATTAAAATTGCTGTGGCCACTTGATTTTACTGCAATGATATTATTTGAAAATGTTCAAAATATAAGTAGATGTGCAGCCGATAGATAAGATAAAGTATGCAGCCGATTCCGATGGGCAAAATCTCTGGAGCCCACAATGTACGTTAAGTTGAATGGTACGTTCCCAGTAATTGTCTGCGGTGTTCAGTGCGTTTTAGGATGGTCCGCATAGTTTTAGCCCCATCAGTCCTTTCTTCCGGGGTCCAGTCGGGTTTTCGGCGGCCTTACGCGTCGTCGGTGGGTCATCCTCCGGTCGCACTTCTTGCTGTGCTCCAATGTGACAAATGTGGGCTGTAGGGCGCCGAGTTTTGCGTGAGGGTTAGGGATTAACCAAGAACCGTACAACGGGCTTTATATTGAGGCAATTAAACAATAATCAATCCAAACTGATTCCGCAATTATTTCCGTTTCTGAGTGTGGGTTGTTTTACATTCGCTATATTTATGCAAATGAATTATGAAAATACGCGAATTCTCTCTTTCGTTGACGACTAATCAGTGCTACACAAGTCATTTACGTACAAAAAAATACATCGTAAGGTTTTCGATGATTGTGTCGGAATTATTTTTGGATATCTTGGGAAGCAAGCATTAATACCTCAATGAATTGACAGCAAGTTAGTATAACTCACAAAATCTTCAAACGGTATCGAACAAGGCGTCTACTCATGTGGTCATTGCCATTAGAAACCTCGGTAAGTATTATTTTGTGGCTTATACCAAGTTGCTGTATTTTCTCCGTAGTATACCATTTCTCCTAAGCATACCACTCAATTACGCCTACAATCTGGCAATTTCTCGTTGAAAAAACTTCCAAAATTTTCAGCAAGGGCGAACATGAAGGGGGAGGAGGAATAAATTGGATACATCCGAAATTAGAATATTTGGGATATGATTTTTTTTTCATATTCTGGACGGTAGGATTTGATTTTTGGGTACCTCCCTCTCTAAATGAAGTCCTGGGTTCGCTCGTGCTTCATAGAACATCCTTCTTATAGCCTACTGATGACAGTGCAAAAAAATATATAAAAATAATGCTTTTGAGCTACTGCTTCAAAAAAATACTATTCAAGAACACGTGGACAGCAGTGCTGTGCTGAAGAGTAAGTGTGTCTCAGCTCAACACCATTTCGCATCTCTCTCCTAACTTTCTAGGTTACCGTGAAAAGTGTTTTCCTTTTACCTGTGCCCTCAATTTATTGCTACTCGAAGCATTAATATGCACGTGCGCTCTTTATTCGTTGCGATGGACCTTTATCAATGCATAATTTCCAGAGGAATGATAATTTACATGTTGAGATTTAAAGTTACAATAAAGCTAAGTAATTTCACTTTGTAAACGAATTTATTTAATTATGATTTCAGAAATATGCTCCGATATTATATTTTACGCGTAATATTTTTAAAATAATCATAATTTCATGTAAATAAACGCATGAATTTAACCACAGGGATGCCATAAATGGGTTCACCCTTTTTGTCGTCCTTAGATAGGATTTTCACGTTATTGTAGCTGTATAATGGTTTTGTTTTTTTCAGGAATGATCAATATAAAATAATCATTAAATTTTTATAATACCTTGACGATTTAATTTTATACGATAGTTGTTATCAATGTCTCGCCAGTATAGCGTTTAAACTAATAATAATTGGTTGCATAAACTTGCTTTTCATGGCAGACCATTGGTAATCTTCCGTTAAACGTAAAATATTACTCGTCTATGTATTTAGTAAACAGCGCGTGGCTTCGTTTTTCGAATATGAATTGATCGAATAAAATGGTCTGTGGATTGCTGTATGTTAGTGTTCCTGTGGGGAAGGACAATAATTCAAAATTGATTTATTTATTTATGTAATAGTGGAATGTGAACGGAAACAGCGGCATCGTTGTTTTTGAAAATTGTACTGATAAATAAACCGCGCAAACTTACTTGCAGAATCCTAAGATTAGCCATCGAATCTGATAGAATATCACTCATTTATTGATTTTTAGTGGAGGAAAGGCGGCTTATTGCTTAGTAAAATGTTAGCATATCAAAGACCTATGAGTACATTTTATGGCAGCGAAATCACATGAAATGGAATGTTAGGCAGCAGAAACTTTGATAGTCGGTACCCTTCATAAAAAAAAGTGTTTTGGTTGCTTTTTTGCGTCAAATCCGGGGGCTTTCGTAAGGTAAGAACAGATATGGTACAAATAAGGCGAACATTTCCATAACCCGTTAGCGCCTATAGTTTTTTTTGTTTCAGAGAGCGTTCATATCTCAACAATATCATGTACATGCATTACACGTGGTAAAGATTCCTCATAAAATTTATTAGAATAATATTAAGTGGAACCGGAGATACACCCCAGTGCCATTCCACGGCACTGGGCGTTTACGGGGTCTTTTCGGTTATAAGGGTAGTTCTACGCGTGGGAGTGTAATCTCTCTCCAACTAGATCCAAACAGGTCGTTATCTTATTTATTTAAGTATTTGAGTGATAAGGGGCAAGTAATGGTACTTTTGCATTGGAATTTTATTAAATGCATCGTGTTCGGTTGTGTAATGTAAAATCTCTAGTGCTGACATAAAAATTTTACCAATACAGTCTCGCTGACATCCGTTTGCATAATGAATTGTGAGATAAATTACTAAAAACTATATTTATTAGTTTTTATAAGATCCGTGCTGCCTTGCTACGTTATTCCTATTCTGATAAATAAAAGTTGTCCACCCGCAAGGAGAGATTATTTTGAGTACTTCTACTATTATTTTGAGTAGTGCAACACATCCGATTTTAATGTCGAATTACTACCATGAAGTTGTGAAAATGAGCGTCAATTACCCAGTAAAAAGCGAACAGCTCCGGGTGTTACTTCAACGCCGACCTAAAATGATTTACTAATGTCGTAAAAATCCACTCTTAACAATAAATTCACCCCCCATTTAAGCGAAAACATAGGTAATTACAAAGTACTATCAATTCTCTTTCTCTGTCAAATTTTGGTGTGAAGATGCACCTTTTCCCCAATTGCTTGCAGTTGATAAAAACAGTGCCTCTGCAAACTTACTCCTCCTCCCGTAAAGAGAAATATTTCTCCTTATCACCATTGCTCGCATGTTATAGTTACAGTGGCGCAGCGAGGGGGGAGGGGTTGGGGGATAAAACCCCCCCAGAGCTCAGAAATTTTTAAAAGTTTACTCCGTTTTACTTAATTGGATTAGTATTACTCATAGAATAGTGTTAGGATTAATGAAATATCCCTCCGAAAGCCGTCAAACTCACCATTTTGAACCATTAATCTTAAATATTTTCTGGATGAGGGCCCCCGAACCTCCCGCTTACCCTGGAGGGTATACAATAACCCACACCCCTAAGTAATAGTTGCGCCTAAAACCCCCTACCCTTAATTCTTAGCTGCGCTCCTGTATAGTTACATAGTGTGAATAGGACCTTACATGTTTAGCCAGTGAAAAAGTTTCTGAAAAACAGGCACGACGTTTTGTATCAAGCATATTTTCGTATATACTTACACGCATACATTTGCACGCATATTGCAATTCTAAGCTAGGTATAACGCAGCCCTCCACTTCTCCCTACCCCAATCTAGTTTTTATTTACCACGCTGATTTCCCTCCCCGTGCCTTGAGGCTCTTCTTGTCCTAGGTACATGTCCCTTGGTCTTCCTTTAGGCTCTTTTCCTTCCATTTTCCCTTCCATCATGTTTTCCACGTGAATGCTGTGTCTCGTTACGTAGCCAATCCACCGTGTTCTTCTTTGGGGTACAGTGATCAGTAGTGTTCTTTCTTTTCCTATTCGTCTATATGCCTCCTCATTGCTCACCTTCCTTGTCCATTTTATCTTCAGCAGCCTCCTCCAGCACCAGGTCTCGAATACCTCTTTTCTTTATTTACCGCTTTACCCGATGGTTCAAGATCCTGAACCGTAGACTGCCACTGCCCACACGAATGTTTTCACTTGCTGTTTCCTGGTGTGGATTACTTATTACTGAAAAAAGTGTTATTGATTTTCCACAACTTGATTTATCGGTGTAGTTTTGGTCGGTAAGATTTAAAACTAATCACTTGACAAGTTGCGGAGTTAATAAAGAACTGGGGGATATAAGTGCCGCATTGAGGAGTTTCTGGGGCAATCGTGTACGCGATTACAACTCACGTTTTCGTAGAATTTTTTCCCATGTACTTTTATAGCATTTGATGGCGGCTTCTCATTTTAGTATTAATCGATGTTTTCAAGGCGTACTAACATCTGCGTAATATATAAATACTCTAATCCTTAGCAATATTTCCTTCTCGTAGCATAAATTTTATCCGAGAGCACCACTTAGGATTCCTCTTTCTTCTTTCCAGTGATTGTACAAAGGATAAGCATTCAATTTTTAGAGCAGAAAAATTCTCTAAACGAACTCGCATCCTTCGTTAAAATACATTAGAGATAACGCAATTACAAACTGTTGAATGCCTATGGCAATCAGATGTAAATATGCACTCACTACAGGTAAAAATTGGATAAGTTTGAAAACACATCGCATAAAAAATTCAGGAGTGTCGTAGTGTTTAGGAACTTTGTCCGTTTCCTTTTTAAGATATACATCTGTGTAACGGCAGGTTCAACGCAATCTATTTTAAATAATGCCATGTTACCTTCCGTCCCTTGATGTCACACCTTGACATAAGTAATTTTCTTCTGATGTGGAAAAATAGCTTCCAGTGAATCGTTTTCAGTGAAAACTGTTATGCTTTGTTACTCGTTAAATGCATGATGCGATTTGCCCTTATTCTTACAACCTACGATAGTGGACAATATTATGGAAGAGTAAGGCAGCTTGGATCAGCAAATAAAACAAAGCAGAATTACGTGCTTAGCGATAAAGAAACGGCTGTAATGTTTCAGGCTTGCCACGTGTTAGTACCTCCTAGCCTGAGTAGGTTTCCGTCACACTAGAAGAAATTTATAGCTTGATTTTACCGGTTATTATAAGTTTGGAATTTTATTTGCGTTCGCAAAATCCACAACTTGACTCAGAGTTCTCAGTTGACTCGAATTTTATGCCTTGAAATGGCCCATAGCACGTTATATGAAGAAATATCAAACGAATTTGTGTTTTATCACTAAATATTGAATCACATTCACTTTCTTTATCCCCGTTCCCAAATGCTATATCGAAAATAAAACAGCATTTAACTGATAATTTCAGGCTTTATGATGTGAAATCTTTCCGTTATCGCAAATAAAAAGAAATACAACGTTAAAAACCTGACGATATACATATGTATGAAAACCGGATCGTGCGTGATGAAATTCTTCCGGTGTACCGAATGAAATTCTTTTTTTTTACATGAAACAACATTGTCAGGTGATGATAGTGTGACTTTATATCATACACTAATATACAGTGCCGGTTCTAGACATTTATCTAGTGCAGCGGTTCCCAAACTTTTTCTTTCTGCGACCCATTTTAGCCCATACGTTTTAGCCGCGACCCCCTAAAAATGGTTGTCTAAGTTTAAGTACATAGTTCACTTTATTATTCGCACATCTCGCGACCCCTTTCCGTACGGCCCGCGACCCCCCTGGGGGTCGCGACCCCCAGTTTGGGAACCGCTGATCTAGTGTAAGCTAACAACATTCCGACCCCATCATAATAAAATGGGAGGTAGATGGGATTCTCTTCGCATACATTTTTAAATAAAGGAAAATACTTTAGGAATAAGGGTCAAGGCTTCATATCAGCGTGAACTTAAAACGTGCTTGCGATATTTTGAATTTGATATTTTTAGAGCTAAAAAGCCAATTATATATTAAAATTCAGAGAGTTTAGGCGCCCCCTTTTGCTTGGCCCCTTACGCGCCCGCCTACTTTGCTTACCGCTTAAACCGGCCGTGCTAATATACCACGAATTTCAAGCATTCATGGCTAAAAGGCGGTGGGATATTTAAATTAGACTGTTTAGCCAAAAATGCCAGGCACCATAGACAGTTAGGGAAAATTTTGTGAACTACGGCATTATTTTGCTTTAAAGAGTGAAGAAATGCAATAATTCGTTCAATTGTATTAGGCTCAACTATGTGGAAGTTAAAACACGAAAATGAAAAGAATACTTCGTCGATTTCCACTGATTTATTTCGTCCGTACGACATGTTTTGAACGATAGAGGTCATTATCAAGTACCTTACTTGATTATGACCTCTATGATTCGAAACAAGACGTACGGACGAAATAAATCAGTGGAAATCAACGAAGTCTCCTTTTCATTTTCGTTAAATGCAATAATTTTACCATGTTCCGAAAAAACGAAAGAGATAAATAGAAATCCTGAAACAAACATCAAAGGAGAAAAGCATGAAGCAAAAAGGATCACCGTCATCATGAAGCTTGACGGGTGGGGTAGCATTGCAAAACTAATAAAACATGGGAAAATAACTGCCGAGTTAGGAGAAAATTACCTACTTAGGAGTTACGCAATCTATTCCTTTGTATCGGGTGTCTAGATTCCACCCACGGATGCTTTGGGTGCGTTTATTTCTGTCGTTGATTGTGATAGAGTGAAAACTTCATCGTAGGCATTTTCAACGGCGAAGGTTTTGGATAGAATGGCGGTTAAGTCGCATTTACACTCTGTAACAATGTTATAAAACAATGTTTAATAAACAAAGTTATGAAGAAAAGTTGTATAACATTTCCGACGTCCAAACAAGACTGTAACAAAGTTTTTTAACATTGCCACATAACTTCTTTTTATAGATAATAATGGATTGGAAACGTAAAGCACTGTTTTAAATACAATTTCGATGCCTGTATAAAAATAAATATACGTAACTTTTTTGGCTTGACAAAGTGCATTCCTTGCAAAGTCTCATGCAGCATTGTTGAATAAAATTATTATATAACATTTCGATACTTCGAAAAACTACATTCCATCGCAAAAAGTTATATAAACTGCTACGTAAATATTTTTTTTGTTGCATAGTGTAAATACGGACGGATGTACTTCAATTAGCAGTACTTTCCAATTTGCTGTGTGAAAATAAAAATGCTCAATCGAATCGTAGCCTATTGAATTCCCCACCATGTGCATATAACAATTGAACAACGTGGACAACTAATAAAGCCAAGACAACACTCCAGTAGAAATAATTAAGAATTTTATTGGTTTTTACTCGATTATTATTTTACTCGATTATTATTTTTAAATTAAATAAACAATAATTTATTGAAAATATTTGCATTTAGGACGTGCTAGTCTGAAGAACTGCCGCACGCTCTCTAGGCACCCTGGAATTTTATCCGGAAAGGCAGCATCTTGTTGACCCCTAACTTGCGTTTTGAAATTTGGAGAGTACACATTTTCGTTATTTTAACTGTAATCGAGCGTGTGAAGTAAATTTATTCACTTTTCTTTCTGTGTTCATCGTTAAGACTCTTATTTCTGCTCGATCATTTAAATTTTATTCCATCTCGTTGCAGTTGAAGGAATAAAAACTATTTTTTCCTCACTTGGTGATTTATTATGTCCGACCATTGTTTCGTTTCAGCGTAACATTCTCAATGTGTTACAGTTCAGGGTAATCAGGGAAAAGTAACATTTCCACCATTAAAATGTTACGCTGTAACGAAACCATGGTCGAACGAAATAAATCACCATGCGAAAAAAGCACTTTTCATTCATTCAACTCCTACGTTACAGGATTTCTAATATAAGTCACTACTATTACTTATATTTTATACCATATTTTGACTTTTATTCGTTAGTATACAAGTTTTCTGTTTTTTTTTAAACTTTCATTGCCGAGAAACTTATTTTTATATAAAAATATGATGACTATAATTTAAAGATTTTTTTACCCTATTGTCTCTTACTCGTAAGCAATGCTCTGTAACGATCAAAAGGAGAGAAAAAGAGACGGCGAAGGGATATGAATTTTTTTCTCGGATATGTCGGGGATTGTAAGTAAATAATTATTCTCATGTTGGAGTAAATATTATTTAAAAATGTTTGTTAAGTCATCACATCAGTTGACAATTAAAAGTGAAGTTAGCCAGCAGCATGCACAGTAGCGAATGAATATATAAAGTGCCAATTGCGCAAAGTTATTATTCTATAAGAACAATATGTCAAGAAGTAATAAAAATTCATAGCCCATTTATCCGTTATATATAGCCCATTTATCCGTTGATAAGGAATACGGGGAAGAATAATATTTAGGGGGAAATGAAATAAAATTACTTCTATCTAAAGCTGTTGAAAACAATAAATCACTTGCAATAAAATTTTACCGTTTCATTATTTTCACTTCCTGTTAAATGAAAACTAGTACCTTCCGCAGGAGCATTATATGAAATATTAAATTAATGTTTGCGTTGGCACCATTTCTCTGTCGCTTGGGATCACGTTATTTGCGAGAATAATAATTGGTAAAAAATATCTAATGAACATGAAGCAATATTCTCTTTCTCTCATTGTTATAATCTACCAAATCAGGGTATGGAAATCTTTTCATTCCTGCGGTCCACGTGTCCAGAACTGCGAGGGGTATAATGGCATAAATTTTCCCTGAATACTTTCATAATTGAATAAAAGATGCATTGAATTAGAGAATTTTTCACGCTTCATAATAATACTTATTGTAAAATGCGTTAAAATAAAAATAACCAATGGTTGTCCTCTCCATATGAAATTTGGGGTCCCGCGTGACAAGGCAGTAGCTAAAAAAATATTCGTGAGTGGAGAATTCCAAGTATCGGATACATTTAGGTGGGAATCCTCTGGAAAGGGGCACACTTAAGAGCCAGTTTTATTGACTCCTACCTATAAAAAATGTTATGTAACGATCGAATGGAGAGTGAAAAAGTGGTGACTAAATTCCAAAAATTTCAGGGTGTTTGGACTCCCGCTCTCCTCCCTCCCAATCGTTACAGCCTTTCCTCCCCCTGTTATAAAGGGTTACAGGTAATGTTTTACTCAAATACTTTAGCCTCTAAAGTTTACGAGCTCAATCTTAAAAATCTGTATTATTGTTCCTTTTTTCAAAATTTCTCTTCGCTTTTAATTGGGGCTGTTTAATTACCGTGATGAGTTCACGTTGTGATCATCGCTCTTGTTCTTTTTCGGGATTTATATCACACCAAATTTCTTCGCCAACAATTTATTCCAGCAACTTGTAGAACTAAACTGTCGCTAGCCAATCCTGTCCTATTAATCTTTATCCTGAATGTCCTTCTCCTCTTTCGACAGTATTTGTCTCTATTTCATTTTATGCCGTTGAAACTCATCAAAGTTAATCATTATTCACTTAAAGTGTGTTCAAGGCAACGTAGTACAGTAGATAATAAAGTATGAAATTAGAAAACTCATACGTGATGAATGAAGAAACACTAGGTTAATTTTGTTTTTTCATCGTTGGTGCGTTGCAATATTGCAGGCGACTGTTGATTAAGGTTGTCTAATGCAGGATTTATGATCACCATGATCATTGTGGACATGCCTTTACCTTTTGAATTTATTGCGTAGTCTTCGTATGTTGTTGGAACCGCCCTGACTTTGCCTCTGTAAGTGAGCATGAAGACTCTACTGCCGAAACTGTTTCATCACTTCTGAGAAAATAAACCTTAGGAATTCGTCACGTCTCACTAAAAATGTCCATGGCGTTGCCGTGTTTATTTTAATGGCTGTTTCTTACCGATCATCCTGCATGACTGATGGTGGTAGAACGTATAACAGCAGGACCTTAAGCTACCATTTGGTTGCACTTACGATCATTATGTTGTCAACATGACACAGATGACAGGCAAGAGTGCAGACGAGGACAGCTGGCCTGAAATCCACACACTTTGAATCGATTAAGGAAAGACTTTTGACGTGGAGGTTGTTCTTCGAGTAGCAAAATATGTTCTCGCGGCTGAAATGGCAAAGCGTTTCATTTCAATTCTTCCTTCACACTTTTCACGTTTCGATTTTCTGTCTCCAGGGATGGACTTCTGGACATCAACGAGTTCGGGTCGTTATGTCGAGCCCTTTTCAGAAACGACCGGGGCCAAGTGTACACGGTGACGCCAGAAATGCAGGCTGATATGTTTTCGGTGTTTGACAAGAACGAGGTAAGTTTCGATTTTCTTTCTCCTAACAGAGTGAATTCCCCAATGTTGTAAAAGGTCAACTTTCCTCGTCAATTCATTCATTCTATGCATCGCTTGTGACGAACAGTCGGAAAATATTCCGCAACTTCCAAAATTATGTACTTTCTGGGGGAAAAGTTTAACATAAAATATATTTCAAAGAATACTTATTTCTGTACTAATCAGAATGATTTTGGAGTTAACCTTAAAATAAGTTATATCCTCTATTAAAAAAATAAACATAATTATTCTAAAACATTTATTTAATCTGAGATGATTGTACAACATGGGGGTGTAGCACTTAAAAAATTTGAAGTAAAAAATCAACCATGAAATCAAATTATATTTCAAATAATTCTGTATGCCTCGAAACATTGAAATAAACCCGAATTAAGAGACATAAAATGATTAAATGTGGATTATATTCAGTGTGGTTTCCACTTTTGCCCTTAATATGAAAAGAAATCGTAGAAGTTGCAAAAATCACGTGAATTTTTATCATTTCACTTTCAACGGGGTCGTGAAATTTTTTCAGGGTATGATTTTCAGATGAGAGATTTTTATTTGCAAACCACTGAACCTGGGCCGCACTGAAAATAATCATGAAGTAAATGAATAGCAATGGTGAAAATGACTTGATCTTTATCTTTTAATATAAATCTTTATGTTATTGTAGGGAGGAGTACTTATCATTTTTTAATGTGTGTAAACTATGGTATAAATTTTGATGAGCGGAGATGTAGTCAGAGACGGAAATATTTGTGAGTTGAATAAACTTCACAATGCTTTCGGCGCATGTATAGTGAACATATTTCTTTCCACTACCCCAGATGTGAAATAAATGGAGGGAGTCAGAATAAAAGAAGAAGAAGGTGTTGGAGGGATTAAAAGCTATATTTCTCTTTCCTCTATATCATATAAACTCCTAAAAATAGTCGTACTATCTGGCGTATGTGGTGTAGTAATAATAATGGTTTTAAATATTTTTTTCCCATTCCCATAGGATGGATACATAGATCGAGAGGAATTTGCCTATTGTTGGACACGTTGGATAAAAAGGGTAAGGAATTTTTCAAATGAGAGTGAATTCTCCAATTTAACCTTACGGTATTTTATTTTTTACTCCAAGCATTATATTGAAAAATGAATTAATGTACGAAGAGATACACTATTTTCATGAGAATATAGAATTTGAAGACCTTATTCTACTGTTAAAAAATTGGCAATCGTGCCCACCGTCTAATGAATAGTGTTGCTGCGAGGAAAGAGGAGGTGAGACTTGAGTATGTATCGAATCGATCTCTGAACTCCGATATCGTCTCGAGTCTCTGAAGTACAGTTCATAGCTACCGTGAGGGGCCGTTAACTTTACTTACCTAATCGGTTAATCATTACGCTCGAAACACCATTTTCTTATCTCTTTTGACCTTATCCCTTAGAGAGGACGCGCGATGCGTAAAATTACATTAATTGCGTTTTGCCTGCATTCGAACGTAATTTGTCACTTATTCAGAGACTGCCCGATCCCTACTTGAGTACTTTGTGGAGGGCATTTCAAGTAAAACACTCCGTCCGTCGGATGGGACGTTAAGCCATGGTCCCCTTGGCGCCTTTCGTTAACAGCAGGCTTATGCCGACGCCGGGTCTCTCACAATCAGGGATGACGACTTACAAAAAAATTGGGGGGCTCAAACCGGGGATCTAGCCACAGGAAAGTTTATAAGTAGTGATTTTTAAGTTTTAAGCATTTTAGAAGAGTCATATGATCAGCATTGGAACCCTGATAACTCGAATCTCGATATCTGGACAATCCGGGGAAAATCGACAAGCCTGAGACATTTTTTCCTCACACGCATAACGAATTTTTGAGGGGGCGCGGGCCTACACAATCCTTCCTTCACATACCCTTCCCTCATGGCGAAAATGACCTGTTGTCTGTCGCCTCCTCCAACTACTTACCATTTTTCTCTAAATTTGCTCAAGAAGATACTAGAAGAAATAAAGGTATACGAAGCACAAGTTGAAGGATTTGGAAGCATATGAAGAAGAGCAACGGTGCAATGGAAAATGGTAGAGACCTATTTCATGGGCTGACGGGTGTTCGAAGTTATTCGTAGTTACAACGGAAGCGTATTCCATTCGTCAGTGGGCTGTGTTCCAGAGGGCCTTATTTTTCTTCCGCTGAGTGTGGTTTCCAAATAAAAATACTGTAGACTGGCCGAATTTTATCCTCTGTCCCTAACAGAAAGATGATTTGAGGTCCAAAAAACCGTTATCATGAAGTAATCTTTTTTATACGGCTAAATGATGCTTTACTGCTTAATGACGAATGGAATATGCTTTCGTCATAACTACGAATTAATTCGAGCATCCTCGTTAAGTCTTGTCTCGCAAGCTCTGGAAGGAAAATTCTTTCCCTGATGCGATTTTCAAATGTAGCATAACTAGAATGAACGAGATTCATTTCGCTTGAGTATATTAGCGGAATTCCCGCGGGATGAGATAACGCCTAAGTGCGTTAAAATGTCTCGCTTGTTTTGGGACAAAACTGAGCGGAGTTAAGACCGGCTATAGAAAAAATAAGCAATGAATATAAATTATCACTTGAAGAAAAAATCATCCTCTCCCCTTCGGGGCGTTGATAGATAAAAATTAGCGTGGACTGGACGCCATCTATCGGTATTCTTAAGACCTATTACAGGGAACTATCGCACACACGGTATCAAAATCAAAATTGAGATGAGTTGTTTATTTTCTCTTGAAGAGTTATCCGCTTAGGCGCGAAGTTAACGGGGCATTGGGGGACGGGGTGAAGGAAGAAGGTGGTGGGAGGTGGCCCTCCCCCCTTTCGCCCGCGAGGGTGCGAGGGAGAGAAACGTCTCCACCCTCGCCCCCGACACCTCGTGAACACTTAAAACAACAACCCTTGGGAGGCTCCCGCAGTTCCAAACACGCACTGCCATAATGTCACACCACTGCTCTCTCTCTCGAGAGAGAGGAACACGGAGGGACTCACGGCAAGCGCCCCCGACCCTTCCGAGCTTTATTCCCTCTCTTTTGAGATCAGAAGAGGGCGAGTCATAAACGTTAACCACGGCCAGGAGAGAGATGCGAGTCATGACAGAGCAATATCCATTCGAAGGCACTTCGCAGATGACACTCTCGAGTTGCCCCGACGTTTGAGTGATTTTTTTCTCGGTTTTACGACTCTGTCACGGAATGGTGACTAAGGATATCTGAGCAGAAAGAGCTCTCGGATAATCGTGGATTAAGTTTGTTGATAAGTTTGCCTCTAACAGAGATGCCGCCTTATATTAGATTTTTATCGGAATACCAAGCGAGACATGGCACTTCATTGGCGGGTGACTTACGCACCCAGTATATCTACCATATTCATTTAGAACACTGTACATATAACACTTTGAAAAAAATATTAATATAAAGGCTGGGTTATTTTTAAATTAATGTACATACATACATACATGCACATAGTCATAAATCAAAATACTAAACGAATTTATGCACTCCCTTGATCACTGTTTCTTTGCAGTGTATTTCTTTGTCTAGTTGGTGAAAAAAGGGCAACAATACGGCAAATTCCATCAGATAAACTCTTTCTTCTTGAAATAATTTTTCTTCCGCAATAACCAATTATGATCTTATAATATCATACTTTGTTAACCCTCCATAATTTAACGAAACTAGTGGTTGTCTGAAATGATTTTTGACCTCTAGTCACATAGAAGAAAGTCCGTTGATTTGTTTTCCAAGGTAAATTTCATTTATCTATTGTACCTTCACGCAATATCAGTTTTATACTCGTAATTTCCCGTGTATCTCAACAATAGGTGCACCGTATCTAACTCACTAACAGGAGATCCTGTGCACGAGAACTCAACCTTCAACCGAACGATTCCCCAGAAGTTTCGATTGATATATCTGAATAGCAAGTGAGGGAATCACCGGAGGGGAAAGAAAACTCCGGCCTTCAATACACGAAATTAAGCGGATCCTTGGATTTAATGTTCGGGGAGATTTACTGATTCTGTTCCAGATAACTGCATTCTATTGCACGATACCATCTTGAACTAGCTGCTTAACTCATTACTTAAAAATACAAAAGAGACAGGTAGGAATGATTTAACCTCCAATGAAGGTAGGTGCTTCACATTATGATTACTTAGTAAAAAGACCAAGAATTATTTTAGATTTTATTATTACTACGTTTTCATTACGTCTATTTCTTGTAAGTTTTATTGTATTTACGGAAATAGTATTGCGACTCAAGTTTAACCCACTTCCCGATATTCTATCGACTTAAAATTTTCAGCACTGATCGAAACAAGATGACAATGCATTGTCATGCTACTTATCGCTCTTCAGAGGCAGCATGAGCCGCCCATTTCGACAGTTAAAATTTGTATTAATTTCTCAGCTCAAGCATAAATTTTAACGATTCGCGATAGTTCGAAACTATTTTCGGCCATTCGGCGCTGTTCGAATGTAAAAAAATTGAGTTTAGTGAACATATTACTTTACATTAAAGCAATAGGGTAGTTTCCTTCATCAAAGAAAACTAAAGGCATTGATTGCGATTCGTTATCCACCACTAGTGTATTCATAATATACAAATTATTTGGTTTTAGAAATCCCAGTTCAGACGAATGACAATGGTCAATTTTAACCGCATTTGAAAAAGGCCTGATTGGCGCCCATGCGATGCCACTCCACGTGACGTCAAAGGGACGTAGTTTCTATACGAGTAGATAGGAGTTTTACATTGTCTGAGGTTACCAATGTATGCATGAGGCACAGAGCTCAAGGAAACATCTCTTAATAGTCACACATTAAAACTGGCTAAGTTCGAAAGTTTTCTTCGTTTGATAAGGTATTAATAATCATTATTAAAGCCGAGCGCTACCAGCTAACAGGGTACTCTGCTACCTGCTAGCAGTCTGCAACGTATCAGCGCTCAAAAACTCGCCACAAGGTCACCTCACACGCCGACAGCGGGAACCAGAATGACGTCACTCGGCGTTTTCCCAGCATTAATACTTAGCCGTCGCGTTTTCGCGCGCTTGAAAATTTTCACTTTTCATTTAATCGCTAAAAATATTTATCGTCAATTAAAAATCTAAAAGCGTGAAATACGCACTCCAGGAGTAATAATCTTTCGATTTAGGCATTAAAACGTAATAGGAAACCACCCTATTATCTAAAACACTCATTTTATTTAAACTAAAAAGAAGAAAATATTATTATAAAGAAAATAATTGAAAAACTCACAGTTTTATTCTAACTGAAAAGAAGCAAATAAATTACGATGCCTTGGCCCCAAGTCCCACGTTTGAATTTTACCGTTAAATGACTACATGAGCTGAAATCAAACGATCATTTTTTTCCATCCCTATCGAGGGATAACTCCAGTAATCGCTCTCACGATGGCGGAAAAATGACAGTTTCTCGCGATCATTTTCTTCTATCGTTTTTGCCATCACTCGACTTTTTGCTTCGCTGAAACCATCCATAGGCGGATCTTGGGGGGGGGGGGGCACGGGGGCACGTGCCCCCCCCAAAACCCATTAAAAATATGCAAGATTTTCAATACGGTCCCACTATCCTTGCGTTCGTTTTGTATTACGAGGTATCTTTGTACCCCCCCCAGAACAAAATCCTGGATACGGCCTTGCTTGTGCCCCCCCCCCAGAAAGAAATCCTGGATCCGTCCCTGAAACCATCTATGACACCCATATTTCAGCCAATCAGAACGCACGACCGCTAGCAGCGAATGTTAAGCCCCTAATATTTTGACCGCTAATGGAATGACCATTGTAAATTCGGAAAGCGAATTAAAAAGGGAGTACGTAATAAACCGTGTGATTCAGAAAAAATGATGCGATCACTATTTTGGTCCCTGAAAAGCTATCGTTGGAGCAATCCTTTTGAAGGTCAGAAAAATGATCGTGTGATTCAGGTTTTCGGTAAAATTTTCAAGTTGAAATGCATGCAATTGTTAACCATTCTACTTAATATCTCGAAAAAAAGAAAATAGGTTTTAAGCGTGTGATCCCACCCCAAAATATACCGGTCGAGGGAAAGGTATGCATTTTCTTGGCGACGTGGTGTTCATGAACTCCCGTGATGAGAGAATAAAACTGTAGCGGTGATATTACTTCGTTGTCCAATATTTCCGTTTTTTTCGTTCGTGTTCGTGAATCTCCTTTGAGGCTCTTCCATTTACGCCGGCATTTGAATGTAATTGAGACTTGATAAAATATTTTTTTATTACCGCATGTCCCGAAATCAAGTTTCATGTGTTCATCGTTACTAATTTACAATAATAAAAACAAATACCTTCAGGTTTCCCGTTGTTTAGGTGTATCACTCCGTTTATAAATGGTGGATTTGAATTTTATATAATAGATCATTTCGTATTACAAAATTTTTTAATCTAACGAATCCGATGAGCATAGCTAATAGTGTTTCTGAGTGCATCTTTCCTAGTCTCTGGGACTCTAATGAAGATGCTCCATTGTGTCCCCCTCCGTTCCATTTCCTGCGTGACGCCCGACTGCCGTGGCCAACCGCCAAATCATCTGTTTTCCCTCGCTTAGAATAGTCATATCCTTTAACGGACTCAGCCGCACCGTCAGCTGATGTACTATTTTGGAGTATATGGGACGTAAGCACATTTTTGAAGTTTAGACGATGTATTTAAAAATATTTTTACAATTTCACAATCTATCTCGTCAGTGGCGTAACTAGGAATATGCTTTGGGGGGATGAGATAGCCTGGGTGCCCCCCCCCCACGTAACGGAGGGTCCGGAAAATTTTTTTGAAAAAAGTCATGCCTGGGATTACATTTTACACCATTTTGGCACGAAAAATTTAACTTTAAGCAGATGCAGTTATTATACGTCAAAACTAGACAATAGTTTTAAATATTTTAAATATTTCTCTGAGGCTTTGGGCGGGGGATTTATCCCGTCATCCTTACCCCACTATATCGCCCAGGAAACGGGGTTTCCCGGAAAACTTTTGAAAATGACATGCCTGGGATACATTTTACATTATTTTGACGCTAAAAATTTATCTTTAAGCAGGTGCAGTTAGTGTATGTTAAAACTAGACCACTGCTTTAAATATTTTTTAAAAATTTCTCTGAGACTTTGGGGGGGGGGGATCTATCCCCTCATCCCCTTCATAGTTACGCCACTGCTCCTATTCTTATGAATACCTCCTCATTTCTCACCCTACAAGTCCATATTATCTTCAGCATCCTCCTCTACCATCATATCTCGAAGGCCTCCATCATTTTGTGATTTCATCAAGTGAATATTGCGGAGACGCTGCCAGCGCTGGGCGTCCTCGTACTGCGCATCGTTTTTAACCAGTAAGCTGTTCGAAAACTTCCTCTCTCATCTGAATCGGAAAACGGGTCGCGCGAACGTGGAATTTGCTGAGGGATTCTTCTGTCGTTGGCCTAATAAGCGGGGCGGAGAGTGCGGTGCGGCACTTCCGGAGCGCCGTCGTCCTTGAGCGCCTCATCCGCCTCTCCACTCAACTCACGCCCTCCTAACTCTTCCTTCTTTCTCCGAATTATTCACCACGCGTCTCCCGACACTCCATTCCTAGCGAAGCAATAGGTGCTAGATTAGATAGTCTATCCTCTAAAGCTCTGTTTTTTTCTGGATGGGATCGTGGTCGGTCGTGTGCAGTGGAGGTGTCGGCGTTATGCCGGCAAGGATGGATGGGGCTGTAGGTTGTGGAAGTCCTTTAGCGGTGAAGGTTTTATCAGAGGGGAGGGAGAGGAGAAGAATCGGGAGTTATAGGTTTGGCGGTTGCCCTCGCCGGCGTAACCCTTGCAGGAGAGGTTCGTCGTGGGAAGTCCGTGGATCGATGTCCGCGGCCGTACCAGTCGCCGGATGGAACCGTCAAGAGGCGCGGGGGGGGAGGCGTCCTTTCCGTTTGGATATCGAAGGGGGGGGGGGGGAGGAGGGAGGATGGGGTGATCGTATTTTTTTTCACCCTGGCCTCCGTGTAAGGTTTGCTTTTCGGAGGCAGGGGAGCGGGGGAGAGGGGATGCGTGTATTTCGGAGGAGGCACCATTCCTACACGTACGCTCTCTCCTCTTCTTGCGAGACTGTGAGATGGCCACCCCCTCCCTTCCCAGCATTTCCCACAGGCTTTCGTCGATCATGCAGTCGCCTCGACTTCACGGCTCTCCCAGCCCCGCGTCGTCGCTTCGGCGTTCCGCGCGAGTGCCATCAATCTCTCCCGCCGACGCCTCCCTCTCGTCCTGCTCATTGCGTCTCTACTTTTCACTCCACGGCGGCGTGCTATCCTGCGGTCGCCGCGTCTCCTCTCCGCAAAAGATCGCATGCTTTGCATCGACATCGATTGAAACTTTTGAGTCGCCGCCACTTCCAATAGCTTCTTGTGGCGCTCATCGACGTAGAAAATGGAACACGTAAATCACAGGAGTGCAACCACGGCCTCATTTACGGCAATCGTGCGATTCTTGGGATAAGTAAATTGATGTTTCAATCCTGGCCACGCTATTCTGCACCACAGAGAATTTCCTGTGCACAGTACTATACAATTTACTTTAATATAAATGGCCATTTGCGCTGCTCCGAGTTAATATTTCGGTACTGTTTCTTCATTTTTATGGCGAATGTTGTGGATGCAATGAAGTAGGTAACCGAGAAAAAGTATTTATATTTGGACTACCATCATTTGATTAGTAGTTAATGCCTTCACTTCGGTCATTGAATATGGAAATTAGTACAAAAATTAAAAGAAAATTATCATTACTTAAGCAGATTAATTCAATTCGGAATAACTCAAGAGGATTATGGCAAAAGTCTTCTGAGTTAATCGGAATTAACTCAGAGGATTACCCTCTAATTTCTAGAGTTAATAGCCAATAATATAAGTACAACAGAAATCAATATTGCATTAACAGAATAGGGTAGTTTCCTCCATCAAAAAAAAACGAAAGGCATTGATTGCGATTCGTTACCCACCATTAGTGTATTCATAAAATACAAATTATTTTGTTTCAGAAATACCGGTTTAGACGAATGGCAAGGGTCAATTTTATCCTCATTTGAAAAAGGCCAGATTGGCGCCCATGCGATGCCACTCCACGTGACGTCACAGGGACCTAGTTTCTATACGAGTAGATAGGAGTTTTACATCGTCTGAGATTACCGATGCATGCATGAGGCACAGAGCTCAGGGTAACATGTCTTAATAATCACCTATTAAAACTGGCTTAGGTCGGAAAGTTTTCTTCGTTTGATAAGGTATTAATAATCCTTATTTAAGCCAAGCGCTACCAGCTAACATGGTACTCTGCTACCTGCTAGCATCCTGCGTCGTATCAGCGCTCAGAGCCTCGCTCCAAGGTCACCTCATTTGCGGCAGCGGGAACCAGAATAGAGTTTTCTCGGCATTCATACTTACCCGTCGCGTTTTCGCGCGCTTTAAAATTTTCACTTTTCATTTAATCGCGAAAAATAGATTGAGTAATTTAAAAATCTCAAAGCGTGAAATATGTACTCCAGGAGTAATAATCTTTCGATATAGGCAATAAAAAATTATAGGAAACCACCCTATTACATTTTTCACATCAGGCAGGCAATAAATTGAACACTTTGAATCCTGCGTAGCAAAAACATCGTTTAAAGAGAGTTAAGTAAGCTTTCATCGTGTCCTGATGAGTTTTTCGCAGTTTGAAGGGAGAAGGCAAAAAGGATGAAAAGCACAACTGGCGTCGAGGAAATCGGTGGACCTTTTAAATGTATTAATGCATCATTGGAAGCAACCGCAGCTGAAGAAAAAGTGGAAAGGATCTTACGATACGGCATTTTTGCAACATATCTCTGGTTATAAATCTCTTTTTGAAAAACAGCCGGTTTTATCGTCACATGTCTTGCATTGAGGTTCCGCAAAAATTTCAAATACGATGCGCGTAATAATAAACGTCTTTCAAAAGATATTTGACCAACATCTGCTTTTTGGTGAATCAGAAGAAAAGACCTCATTGTGTCGGGACGAAAAGTGATCGGGGTCCTTCTAATATTCGCAGTAATTCAACTACCCAACCTTACTCATTGTCATCCTTAAATAATGGAAAGAATGGCCGTTGAAATACAATTTTGGACCAAAAGTGACAAATATGCGGCGAAATTTCTTGCTTTATCCCCTTGGGTGATTATTTTGAAATTTCGACTCCGTCCCTTACGCATATCCCGGCACACCTCACATTATCATCCTGACCCCGAACATTTGTTTTAAATTTTTAAACGAAACCACCTTGTGAAAGCTTCAATGTCTACATACATTTCGAACTTTGTACACCTCAGGCTACGATAGGGTGTCACTCAACACCTAACATTTTACCTCAATTTTGAAGTTCTCTTAGTCTAATTCAGCCTAGGCATAGACGGTTTAAATGCGGGGGACAAAGGGGCACGTGCCGCTTGAAAAAAGGACAAGAGTTTTAATGCTGTAATCATTACGTTCATTCTATTTTGTGTATTACGGAGCCTCAGTCATTTAATGCTATGTTGATAACTTTCATATCAACACAAAGAGAATATTTTCTACAGTAATTATTGTATTTTGTTTATTAATCTCAAAAAATATGAGATCACCTGTCAGACCCTTGTGCCCCCCCATAAAAAAATCCTGGATACGCCCCTGAGCCTAGGTACCAACAGCAGTTGGTAGGTACCTAGGCTCAACTAATACAGTCTAGGTAAAATTTAATTCACTGACGTTTCATCATTTTCAAGTGCCCAGGTAAATTTGGTGATTTAGTTTGACATTTCTGACGTTACAATTGTTTTCTTTGGGCGCTTCAAAAATGAATTTCATTTTCAGGATAAGTTAGTGATTTATGAAAAATAGCGACTAAATACGCTGTGGGTTTTTTTTGGCATTTCATTTCAGTGCATAAGTTAATAAAAGAAGCTCGATATAAAAGAAGTCACGAATATAGCATTAAAAATTAATTGAACTGATTCAGCATTTAAGCATCCACAAGGTTATGTTTTTAGCGGAGCCAACTGCGATACTCCACTGCAACACGCCTTCAACTGCTGCCCATTTTTTAAAAGACTTGCATTTCTCTATCTCACATTATTTCCATGACCGGATATTAAATTTAAGGAGGAGAGCAACTGCTAATCTGAAATATGCTTGGCGATGAAAATTATGACCCAAGTAGCGTTTATCGCTAAAATGAGTGTTGATATTTTGAATTGCGATAAAGGAAGAGAAACTGATTTAAAAGCACTAAGCGAATACAGCCGTACGTAAAAGTTATCGAAGGTTGGGGTTGGCTATTGAACGTACTTGGAAACAATGAGCAGTCCAATAGAACCAAGGTTTCACTAACTATCCGATAAATTTAGTTCCATTCCTACTAAAATTACCACCCATTCTTTGATAAAAAAAAGATTTTGAGGACAGCACTTCAGTTGGTCCAAGCTTGCATTATTTAGTTGAGCTAAACACATTTTCTAGAATCGCAATGAAAGCATTTCTTGTGGTTCAGCTCCATTCATGGCAAAAGAAACCATACTTCGCACCGAATTTCAGAAGTGTGAGTGTATGTGTCGGTCAGTATCCGCGAACAGATATTTGTATTGAGAATTGAAAACTCAAAATCAAGTGGTACTAACTACGCGATGAATAGCCTTTCCCAATCATAAATAGGCTATAGAAAGAAATAGGCTATTCAGAAGAATATAAGCTTGAATTTTGAGCCACAGTTAAAAGAAATTATGTAGAAAGGAGTTTGAGTGCAAGATAAAGAAAAGACAAGGAAGTATCTTGTAGCCCAGGCGAAACGGAAGTGTTGAGGAAGTGTTGGGGAAGCGTCGGACGGAGTGTTCGGGAAGTAGCGGGCAAGTGTTGGGGTAGCGTTGAGGAGGTGTCGCGGAAGTGTTCGGGAAGCAGATTATGGCCCACTTGGAACGCTTCCGCGGAAGTGTTTCGGAAGCGTTCGGGGAGTGTCGACAACGGTCGCGGTCGAGTGTCGGGGAAACGTCCAGCGAGCGTCGAGGAAGTGTTTCCCACGCTTCGGAAGCGTTCCGGGAGTGTCGGGGAAACGTCCGGGAAGTGTTTCAACCACGAAGTGGCGAGGAAGTGTTCGGCAAGCGAAGGGTCGACAGTCAGGTAGTGTTGAGGAAGTGTTCGGGAAGCTGCCGGGAAGCGTTCACGTACCGTTAAACGCTTCCTGAACACTCCCGCAACACTACCCGGACACTTCCCCGAACGCTTCCTTTTCGACAGGGAGATATCTGAGCATTCAATTGTTTGAGCTCAGGACCTCATTCAACTTTCATAGCATGGCGGAATGGAGTGATTGCTCATCTGATTTATACCGCAAATTAAAAAAAATGTTCTTACGGAATACGAGCCTTTTCTCTCAGCCCATCACCAATTTGAGTGTCATTTTCGACGGACGGTTAATTTTCAAAATGATTGACTTCTATTCGTGCAGCGGCTATTTTTCAAGTTACGGAACGCAATTGGTTCATTTGAGGCTTTAAATTTAAAAAAATAACGAATCAAGAAACGAAAAATTATCATACCCTGTGATAGTTCTTATTTAAAAGAGCTATTAGAACTTGCACATGTGAGGATAGTTCGTGTGAAAAATATTGCATATTTTTCTAATCGCTGAAACGAAGAGAAAAATACTAAGGAATTCCAAACGATTAAAATATAAAGTCCGTATCCCTCAGGCATTCTGTCGGATCCGCGTGATGTTAAGCGCTTAATTCCACAGAGTTCAAGGAGTGACGGCTCGTTTTCCTTTCGTATAAACTCTTCGGGGAGCCGGGAACTTTTAGTTTTCTTTTCGAGGCCTCAGTAGAAAAAAGGGACTTACATAATTTATTTTCGTGAGCAATCAAAACTTATTCGAAGCATTAATTAATTCGCCGACAGGAAGTTAAAACCTGTGCTAATTTTACCTCGTAACCATGGTGAGTTTTTCGTTACTCTGGGTCAAGGTCAGAGCTGCAATGCCTAAATTTTCTCGTGCATTGCGGAGACACGTTTGTCAGCCCCTTAATTCCACGGAGGTTTAAGGGTTGCTAAGTGTTTCCGAAGAATCCCCGCGAAGGGCCCTGAAAGTTTACCCCATCAAGCAATTGATATTTTTATGAGTCATACTCACGACATCAAAACTTTGTTCCTGTAAGGAGGCGAAGGAATGGTAAAGTTGTGGCATCAAATAACTTTGGGAACCATAAATTTTAACGAAGAATTTTAACTACGTACTTGTCATGGGCGAAGCTTGAAGAGTTTTTTTTCTTGGGAAGGGAGATCCATTTGTAGAGGGGACACATATGACTGTATCTCCCAAAAATTGAGGGGGGAGCTTCAATCTCTTGAGGGGAGTTATAATTTTCTCCTTCCCCTACAATCTTCGTACAAAATTTTTTTGGAGGAAATGCCTGAAAGGGCAAGGATAGTGTCAAGATTTCTCTCGTCCGTCATGGTGTTGTTACTGAATGCTTGGCGTGCGGATTTTTTTTTAGCCAGATGGAAGATAAAACGATAATTCAATGATTTCGAGTTGGCCTAATTTTAGAAAGTCGTCGTAGAGGCTAGTTAAGTCTTCACTCCAAACGCATTTCTTTACATATTAACGAAACACCAGTTATTTATTTATTCGAAAAACGACTTAACTCTCATTCCATCCATATTTAGCTCGTTACTAACCCATAACTAATTAACACAAGATACACAACATAATAGCAGTAAAGCGCGAGTGCTTCTTAAACAGCCACCCTATTTAAAATGATAATATTTAGATAAACGTGTGTTAATCTTAGCGGATGACCTCCTGAATCCGCTTAGTGGTCTTGACCGAGAATGAGCTCGTTTACATCTTAGTTTTGAAATCGTAAATCGGATGGATTTTGAAAAAAGATCTGTATTTTTTCAGTTTTTATTTTTCAATTCATGTCTATTTATCAAATTCATGGCGACAAAATATAGCATTTTTTGCCACTTTTAACGAAACTCTGACGTCATTCGCCGCTCCCGTCTAATGACCTTACGACCCTTATCCCCCTTTCCTGATAGAATGTTTTCGCCGACACTGTGCGCATTAATATCTTAACTTATAATTCACTAATAAATTTTGAGTTATAGTAAATGACATAGAGGCGGACAGGCGTATAGAATGACATAGAATGTGTTAACTATCGAAAAAAATGCATACTTTATGGATTGAGGCTGGAAGACAAGATACTTATCGTCAGTAAGAGACCAAAAATGCGACAAAAGCAAATACCATCTTAGGCTGTGGGGTTTGCTACTAATGATAACAGTGAGAATGTTACGAGATAGAAAAAGTAGAAACTAATACGAAAGAAAGGCAGAAGAATTGTTCGAAGTTACTGCAGAGGGTATTTTAAAATGTACAAAAGGAGTGAAATTTCAAGGTATGTGATTCGCTTAGTAAATGAGAATGGAAGTTAGACCGAAAATTTTCGGGAAACCAATTTCAAAAGTTGACGGAGAAAGCCCCTTAGCAGTTGTATCCCATGTATCTTTCGTCATTATTTCCTCTATTTATGCATAACATACATTCTTATCTATTTTCCTAATTTTTTCCTCTTTGTTATGAACCGAACCCATTCCAATATTACAAAGTCTCTTCCCCTCTTCCCTCATCCGCCATCTACAATAACAGCATACAGATAGACTTGGGATATTTATGAGGAATATAAATTGTTAATGAACATATACATATATGTTGTTAATGGACACATTATTTTTTGCTTCGTGGTCAAATCCTATAAGCACCTGAGGTTTGAAAGCTGAAATAAATCGGCGGCCGCTATGAGCGATGTGCAGAAGAAATATTTACTGTCACATTGAACTTAAAATGTTTTTGAATCTGAAAATGTGACGAAAAGTGACCGATAAAAATATTTCCATAGTAGGTACAGGGCAAATCTTGAGGCTAATTAAAGAAAATCCACCCCCAATAGTGACGCATTTTTTTAGCTAACGTTATTTCGTTTCATATTTCATTGATTAGCTAAAGAGGAACAATCACCATAATGTGTCTCGTGACGTGAGATAAACGTCTACGTGAAGGCAATTAAAAATTATTCTTACGAGAAGTTTACGAAATTAACCTTGCCGGAAGGGAATCATAAATTGCAACTTCAAAGGGTCTGTTAATTTAACAGTTCATCCATTCTTTTCTCGAGCCGTCAACCAATTACCATCTTTCTGCTACCCTTGTCATTGGGTGCCAATCACCCGCCAATCCAGTTGGAAGGAACGCTGGTTATTTCGAAAATTATTCGAACTCACCAGTTTCTCTCCTTTCCTCACCTATCTCCGTTTGATTCCCACGGAAGGAACTGCGATTTATATCGTAGCCGAGATTGATGATGTGAAGATTATGTAAAATCATTAAAATTAAAGTTAAAATAAAAAAAATCATTAAAATTATCCGGAAAGTTTCAAAGTTTTATTTCCTCAAAATTTCTTCGAGCAAGTGCATTACTGAAATACCTACTCTACTCGTTCTGCTGATAGCAATTATTATATTTCTCTGCAACAACCGTAAACATCCACAAGAAAATGAGCGGATACGCAAGATGAGTGTTTTTCAAAAAAATGAACTTCAAATGTATAGGTACTACGCGCCCCTTACAGATTTCACCGATATGACTTCTTTGTAGCAAAATTTGGACGTACTCCTTGATTCAGCTTTAACTGTTAAGATTAAATGCTTGGATTAATTGCTCTCTTTATATTATTCAGATTAATTCCCTGTAGAATAAACTTCCAGAAAATAATTCTTACCCCTGAAAATTTACATGACGCTATTATACAATATGTTTCGGTGCTATATGGCATGGTATTTGGAGGAAGCGACAGACAGGTGGGATCATTTGTGCACTGAGGGAATTATAGTGTGGGAAGGCTGGAGAGAAACCCGGCGTCGGTATCAGCCTGCTCTTCACGAAATGTGCCAAGGGGACCATCGTTCAACGTCCCATCCGACGGACGAGGTGCGGTACTTGAATCGGGCTTCACAGCGCAATCAACGCAGGTATCGGGCAATCTCTGAAAAATCCCTGCCACCGTTTCTGTCTTTCTAGTATAATTTTGGTTAACGCAGAACCAAATTCATTAAAATTTTTCATGTTAGAATATTGCTAATTTTTTCAAAATTAGCTATTTATTTTTAAAATGTCTTTTTATATTGATAGATGATAAAAAAATAATTTTTGTAAAATAGGGTAGTTTCCTTCATCAAAGAAAACGAAAGACGTTGATTGCGAATCGTTACACAACATTGGTGTATTCATAATATACAAATTAATTGGTTTTAGAAATCCCAGTTCAGACGAATGGCAATGGTCAATTTTAACCGCATTTGAAAAAGGCCAGATTGGCGCCCATGCGATTCCAATCCACGTGACGTCACAGGGACCTAGTTTCTGTACGAGTAGATAGGAATTTTACATCGTCTGAGATTAACAATCCATGCATGAGGCACAGAGCTCAGGGAAACATGTTTTAATAATCACCTATTAAAACTGCCTAAGGTCGGAAAGTTTCCTTCGTTTGACAAGGTATTATTAATCCTTATTTAAGCCAAGCGCTATCTGCTAGCAGGGTACGCTGCTACCTGCTAGCAGTCTGCAACGTATCAGCGCTCAAAACCTCGCCACAAGGTCACCTTACACGCCGACAGCGGGAACCAGAATGACGTCACACGGCGTTTTCTCAGCATTCATACTTAGCTGTCGCGTTTTCGCCCCTTTGAAAATTTTCACTTTTCATTTAATAGCTAAAAATAGATATCGTCACTTGAAAAACTAAAAGCGTGAAATACGTACTCCAGGAGTAATAATCTTTCGATTTAGGCAATAAAAAATAATAGGAAACCACCCTATTGGTTCGACCCGCAATAAAGATCACCATTATTTAGCAGTTTTATAAGTGATTTGAGGTAAATTGGCAGTTGAAAAAATAACCCTTTGGCGTGATCCAAGATGTTTAACTGGCAGCTCAGTTCTCTTTTGTTTCTCCTTTGAAGAGGACCTTATTCTTAGCATAACTTTTTTCCTTCATTCCGCTCTCCGACGCCTCCCTCCCTCTAGCGCCCCCGCCAGCCAATGTGCCGCTCCCGCTCCTCCCCTCCACTTAACCCCTTCCAAAGCGACCACTCGCAAACCCATTGGCGCCGCGCCGCACTAGGGGTGTGTCTGTCGCCACCCCTTGAATTGAATAAGGGGGAGGAGGCAGTGGCGAATGAAAGCGGGTTGGGGCGCCCGCCATCCCCGGGTATTCTGGTAAAATTGAAAAGATGGCTGTCTTCAGGGAAAGTTTTCATTTCACCAGCATAAAAAAGATTAAAAATAAATTATGAATGTTTAAAAGCTACAAGTGATGTAATTATTTCCCGGCGAATTTTTTGCGTTCATCACTTTCCGCAGCGCCTTTGTGGAATGCTTTGCCTCTCTGGGATACTGCGTGCGAGGTCTGAAATACGTAGTCAAGTGCTTTTTAGACGTATGAAGTCTTTTACCACCTCACTCACCTCACCGTCTACTCACCGGTTTTTATCACCGATTTTGTATGCTTGAGTCAAACTTATTCATTCACCCTGATGACGATGGAAGATTAAAAACGATATTATACGATGGAAGAGTCGCCCAATGAAACATTGGTCATATAAATCGATTTAAATCCGTGGAAGTCCTGTCAAAACTTCACGTATGTAAAAGTCACTAGGTTACGGACATGTTATCGCTGAGAGGTATTGCATACCATCAAAGCGCCGCGGAAAGTGATGAACCGCCCCCACCGAAACAACGACCTTAATCCACTCCAGCTGGATGGGAGTGGTCTCGGAAGGGGAAGGGAGGAGGGCGCATTCACGTGCGCTAAAACAGCGAAAAATGAATGCGATCGGCCTTCACGGCCATTCCGAGATGTCGACGTCGCTCGCTGAGCCCTCTTCCTGTTTGGTAACAAAAGAAAACTTAGGGTGTATTCGGCCGCAGATCACCTCTGATCAATGAGCAAGGGAGCGGTGTGACGTCATGGAACTGAACGACGTGACGTCACGATACTGATCGCTCACCGGTTTAGCGAGCGAAGAAATCCTCCCTCACGTCTTATCACCGCGGGGCAGAAGATAGGAAAAGAAGAGAAGGCAAGGTATTTGGAGAAGGCGACAGACAGCTAAGGTCATTTGTGCCATGAGGGAAGGGTGGAGAGAACCATCGATATACATTAATAACTGTATTGAGCGTTGCCGCGCAACTGATAGCCGAAAAATGAAACCAACGCCGCCGTATTGCTGGCCATATTATCGTCGGCGTAATGTGCAAATCAAGTCGAGAGTTAAATTGTTTTTTACCTTGTTTCTGAATTCCTTGCGTTGGATGAGATATAAACAGGTAGGAAATCATTTGGAAACTGTCGTATGTTTCACCATTTGACAATGGGAATATGTTCTAAAGTATTCAGATGCACGATTAAAAATTCTTTCAAAATATCGCTACTTACAATTAATGATATGATTTATATGAAGAACATGCTCGAATTAAGTGCTATATTCGTGCGGAAATTTGGTTCGGATATTCGCATGGGAATCCAGCAGGGCTGGCGAAATTGATTTCAGGCACGAGGAGGGAGAAATGAAAAACCAACACACGTATTATTGGTACCATTACGCAGCATAAATATAGGAAAATCTAGCTGTGATTCGGCCAGGATGAGATTAAAAAAACACCTACGAACACTGTATGCTGTGCCGACAGTGTACAATTTCCTTTCCCACCCTAATTCGATACCTCCACTGCATAAGCGCTCAACAATCGCCCACCGAT
This sequence comes from Ischnura elegans, assembly GCF_921293095.1. NCBI lineage: Eukaryota > Metazoa > Arthropoda > Insecta > Odonata > Coenagrionidae > Ischnura > Ischnura elegans. The sequence goes on along the minus strand of NC_060246.1, from coordinate 110,879,246 downwards.
TCAAATCCGCTCATCTAGTACTACTATGGCTACTAGATGAGCGGATTTTATTCGGGAGGCGATTGTTGAGCGTTTGTGCAGCAGAGGTATCGAAATATTCTACCAAAAAGCCTCGCGAAATAGTATTCTAGAGTTTGAACAATAACCTTCGGTCTGCGGCAAAGGAGGCGTACCTATCAGAAATCAGGATCCAAGGGGGGGGTCCTCTGAGGGTTATGGTTACAACACACCTGGGCCGGTAACTTAACTTATACGCCCGCGCTCCCGGGGAGGGGTTTGGAAAGGAAGGAAAAAGGAAAGAGGCGCCGCGCCGCCGCGAAAGGTGGCCGACGACGCCTCTGGGATAGGGTTGGAAGGGAGGGACGGGGAATACCCTCGCCGCTATAGAAGCGACTAGGGCCCACTATAAGCGAAACCTGGCTCAGCCATTAATTTGCCAACGATTTTGGAGGATTTTCCTATAAAAAGAAAAACCCATCGATCAAATCGTTGGATAAACAATGGAGTGAATCAAAGTATCTATGACCATCGCGAGATTTAATTCCCATTTTATTTATCGAAAGTATCTTTTTGTGCTGTCAGTGGGTGAAATGACTGCCAATTATGTAATGTAAGTGACTACCGAAGACAGCTTTATATTTGATGCGTTTTATTTTTTTTGGAAATTATTTCATGGATAATTTTACTCATTATTCCAGACAAATAATTAATCAACTTAAGCATTATAACTTGACGTTATTTACTGACTTCAAAGCAATGCTTATTTAAAAAAAATAAGTGCGAACCACTCACTGGATTAAAAAGTGTTCTATCATATCCAACTTTGTCTAGAGAGCGCGTAAAACCTAATAGTCTATGTTTGGATACGATAAGCATGAAAGGACTTTTTTCTGTATTTTACATTAGATGCCATGGAAATGTTCGGTGAAAATGTGAGACTGACTTGAATCATGTAGCTAAGCCTATCTAAATTCATATGTATTTCCATAGTAACCCTAAATTGGAGGAGGTTGTTGGAACTGTGCGTAAAACCGTTCTGTAGACAAGCGGGATTTCAATAACCCTTTCTCCTAAGTTCGGTCTCAGACTAAAGGTGAGAAACTTGCAAGCCAAGTTGCGAAGGAGGAATTGAAAGATAAAATGAGTTGAAGTTTTATTGTGTACCAGAAGAATAGTGGAGATTCTACAAATAATCTACAATTTTTTTGGACAAGATTATTTCAATGAATTTTCTTAGAAAATACCTTTTTCGATTCCGAATTTTTATTTCTATGTGGCACGATACAGCGTGTATTTTACTATAAATAATTCGAATTATTAATGGAAGAAACTTATGAAACTGGTCGCAAAACAAGCCTGGTCTTAGCCGTACAAACCTGAATCAACTTAACTAATCACAGTCACTCATACTTAGGACATACGAACCGGTTTTTTTGTCACCACAATACATAACCGGGTGTAAAGATGTCGCTTTGATAACATAATCCGTCAAATTCCTCTCCTCCGTTTCCCTCTCTCTCATGACTTCCCATAGGCAGATCGAGGGGGGGGGCACGTGCCCCCCCCGAAGACCCTTAAAAATATGCTGGATTTTTAGTACGGTCCCATGATCATTTCGTTCGTTTTGTATGACGAGGTATCCTTGTGCCCCCCCCCCCTGAACAAAATCCTGGATACTGGCCTTGCTTGTGCCCCCTCCAGAAAGAAATCCTGGATCCGCCCCTGTAGACTTCCTTTGCCCATAACTTTAATTTCCCTTTTTTGAGTAGTGTATGTACCAATAACTTGATTTAAAATCAACGCTCTTTCTTAATTTTAGTCACTGCGTACCAATCAATTACGTAACAGTTACTTAATGCTTCTAAAATTCTCTATTTTATGAAACAGCGCATTGAACAAGTTTTCCAAAAATTATTCATGCAAGATGGAACTATCCTACCTTACTCAATTTTATACCGTGATTATATGGATAGGTAAATTGGTTCGATGAAACTTTATTTTTCCAGTAGCTCACACTCCCGTAACTTTCTCACTAAATTCTATCAAAGCATTTACTCTTTCTCTCCGTAATATTTATATTGACTACTATAAAATATTCTGTCAATTTCGTCAATACGTAAGGTAAAAAAAACATTTAGAAAGCGATAGCTTTCTCTTCCCGCTATCTGGAGGTTAGGTAATATTAAAACTTACGTACGTGGCGTGAGGGAGCGCTTCTGCTCCTTTTTCATCAAGTGGTTGAACAATTGAGTACAAGAATAAAGTACAGCATTAGGTCGTTTAGTATGAAATAATATAGGTACACAAAATTATGGTTATTGGTAGTTTCTGATCATTTTTTTAATACTAACGGACGGAGAAAGTTCACTCACCTCCAGAAGCGAAAACGTTTCTTGGGCCTAGTAGCTCTGAATACCAAAGTAAACATAATTCCGTCGGATTCATTCAGGATCCCCAAGACGGGAGTCAATTTGACAGAAAATCGAGTTCTTTTCATTTCTTTTTGAGAAAATAAATGCTCGGCCGTCACTTCTACGCTAACAAATTCATCGCTCAAAAACATCACAGGAGAACGAGATGCTGAACAACATCCTGAAATACTATAGCGAATAAAAATATGAATGGGAAGGCGTAAAAATAGGACAAAGGCAGAAATATCGCCGCGGAAAGCATCGATGGACGTTAAGTCCCTTTTCGTGCGGAGAGAAAGCGGTGACAGCTCGCCGGGCCGCTTCACGGTACATCACGCCCGGCATTCTTGAGAAGTGGGCGCATACCTTTCTGAGGGGCGGAAGGGGGTGGGTCAGAAAAACCCCTGCCCTTCGTGACGGAGAGGAGGGGTGGGGTTGGAGATATGAGGAAAAAAGCTCTCCTCCCCTTTTCTAACCCTTTCACGGAATCCCTCCCGTAGCATTTCTCCGTGGAATTCGCTCATCGTCTCGGGCATCAAAGTCACGGTTATCAATAAACCCCTGCCGCACCCCCCTCCCATCTCTATAGAGCCCTCATCGCCTGCCACGCGGCAGATTCCCTAATAAAAAAAACACCTTCCCCTCGTTCGTGGAAAATTCCTCTCGTCCTGCGTGTCACGGCGCCTTTATATTTGGCGCCCCTCCGGCGGTCGAAGGGTGCTTCATCCCCGTTCTCCTCTCTCCCCAAACCCCCCTGCCTCCCTCAATGCCAAATCTCCCGGGCTACCCAACAAATCATACTCTTGACGGCCTCTCTTCCACTTCTTCAATCTCGCGTGATTCGGGAACAAAAGAGGCGAGAGAAAAAAAAATACAGCTCCGGGAGTAATTGCCGCAGTTTGGACGGGCACGGGATTATAAGGAGGCGAGGAGGCAGCATTCATTACCGCCCTCTCGAGGAAGAGTTTGAAAACCAATCGATTCAATTCGAATTCCCAAAATGAAGTGGAAAATCTGAGTCAGGCATTTACACGTGTCCTCACTTAGGCGGTCATTACTTTCTGCTGCGGCTCGGTAGTATGCTATACCTCTCATCAATAATGCGTATGAGGTCTTATATGCATTGACAAAGTGGCTATAATGTATCCAGAAATAAATTTTTATCATCGCTTGCTAAGATGGTGAAATTAAAAAGTTTCATCGGAGACCCACCATAGAAATTACTATTTTAATCAATTTCCCAGAAATTATGGGGTCAGTCATGGCCCCCCACCACCCACATTAACGGGGGAGTCAGTTATTTTAACACTTATTAGCGGAAAGGAATTATCACCTCTAATAAAAGCGACCTATATACCTGTCAGACTTATTGCATAGTAATTTTTATCAGAGCTGTAGAAATTTCAAACCTCAACATTTGTCAATGACGTAATTAAAAAATAGGTACCTATGGAAATGACTAATATGAAAGTTTTCTTAGGAAGAACAGTTTTCATGCAATAAATATAAAATTTCAGCATGCCTGGACAAATACTTTTTAAGATCTAAAATTTCCATTTTCCACTTTTTGTAAATGTTTCCCACCTGCCAGGGATCCAGATGGGTTTGAAATAAAAAATATTAAAAAGGCTGTCACTCTACTAATAGCAAAAGTACTGGGATTGGTGAAAAAAAGTTGGTGGGTGTGGTCGAGGGAAAGGAAGAGGATAAAATAGAGGAAGATACATTATGCAGAGCATTCAAAAAATGCAATGGATACATAGTTATGTGTTAATTCAGCCCTTCTAGTTTCTCTGGGGGACAGATTTCAAGTGTGCGTAGCTGTAAAATATTTAAGTTATGGAGTGAGATTAAGGGTACCTAAATGGGGTGGAAATAAGTAGATTTTGTTGCATTAATTCTACTTAATATTAATGGAAATTTTTTAGTTTAGCATCATCGTGGATTAGAAATTCAACTCTGTCAAGTAATAAATATTTCAAAGAATTTTTGGATCCTTGAATTTGAGTTTTGCATTGAATTCAAATAGGTATTTAAAAATGTAATTCTCTTTCAACATCAGCAAGAGAATATTATTGCAGCATTTAAAAGCATAAATTTGGATAATCTGACCATAACAATAATAATTTGAATAAAATTCAAATAAGCAATTATTCATAAGCATTAATAAAAGATTAACAAGAACAAACTTTCATGTAAAATGGCCTAGGAGTGTAACTCACCCTATAAAGACAAATGTGGAACATTCCCCCATTGACTAAAGCAATAACATCCACCAGTGATCATTCTAAACCTCTAAAAGGAACATTAACTGTTTTTTATCTCAATCAACAAATTATTTGTTTTGTAGATTGTTCGACCCGTAAGCGTGTTTCTGGTGGTTGATGTCCAGAATGATTTCATTTCGGGTTCTCTCAACATCAGCCGATATTCTGCTCAGCAAAATGGAGAAGAGGTAAGTAGATTATCTTGATTAAACTAATCCTGACTCAGTTCACTTGTTGGAATGTGAAATGAAGGTGTACGTTAAGGCGAATTGGCAAATAAGGTAAATTTTTGGTGCTCCGGGTGATGCATTTTAGCCAAGTGGCTAAGGGATACTGAAATGTGCTTCAAGAGCAGGTGCTTGACAGAGTGGCTACTTGTATATCAAGATAGATTTCTCTGTCTTTTTGAACTTTACAAACAACTTTAAACATTTTTATTAGGGGTGGACGGGTCAAAATTTTAAGGTTCGGGTCGGGTCAGGTCGGGTATTTTTTTTGACCCTCGGGTCGGGTCGGGTCTCGGGTCGGGTCGTATCCAATAATTTGATCATAATTTTTTTCTTGAAGCAGAAATGTCAAAAAATATGTTTATGAAGGCCAATAAAAGGAAATAAAAATAAACAATCTATACCTAAATGGTAGATTAGTTTAAGTGTATTCACTCAAAACAGAAATGCAAATGCATATCTGAAACAGACTACTACAAAAATAACACAAATAAATACAATACTAAGTTGGATAATGAGGTCAAGGTAAAACAAACATCTTCCTGTATTTCCTGTAAATATATCCCAAAGTCAATTCTTCCAGTGCACTCAATTTCAGATAGGCTATTATTAAACTCAATGGCCCATATTACAAATGTTTAAAATCAATGACAAATATACACAAGAAATATTTTGTTTCCATAAATGTTTTACTCTTTCATTACAAAAGGTTAAAGAAACCAAAAACTCAGTCTTAAAAAAATAGAATGATAACTGATGAAAGCTAATAACAATTATCACTACCCATTAATATTTGCCTTATAATAATGACTTATGTCTAGTTATTTACTATTAATTACACAATCTATAAATTATTAGTTTTTTGCCAGAAGTGAAAAATATTAAACCTATTTTTTTACACTAATAATACAAAGGATGAAAGTAACATGAACAAATGAAGTAGTCCTTCGTGTAAATATAATCTGGAAATAAAAATTTGAGTTTTAACACTTCAAAAACAACAGCATTCCTGTCTTCTAAAAGTTTATTATACATCCAAACTTTTTAAATTTTGGTGTAAGAACACTAATGGTCACTAAGAAACATATCTAAACTTAGAATGGAAGGAGCTTAATATTTGTGTTGTTGCTAGTACTAATCTTTCATATTCAATACGTGATTTTTCGCTTGCCGTTGGATTTTTCAGCATGATTCAAATAAAAATGAATGCATGTACTGAGGTCAGTGAAAACTAATTTCATGTAATAGCATAGATATTGTGTCATTGTTGCTAACATATATTTCAACATGAAATATTTTCATACAACCGTTCTGTAAATGCACATTTTAATTATTTTATTTACTGTATATACTTAACCTCAACCCGTTTCGACGCCACACTCACATCATTCTAAGGACGTCTGGCAATAAAAATTGTAAAGCAAGGTCTTAACTATACAATTCTCTTGAGGGTGCGGGGACATGGGAAGGAGAACGTTCTAGAAGGGTTCAGGGTGCACTTGGGATTCGTTGGGAGAGTAAACTGGAAGAAATGGCAAAGAAAGTCGGATATTCAGGAATATTGTTCCTATTAGCTAAAAAAAAGTCTGTACCCCAATGTACACCGCATGGTTCCGATTGGTTTTATGGCCATAAATCTCTGTAAAGGCCAATCTTAACTGCCACACACACTACTCCACCCATTTCCGCTCTCTTCCCCGCACCGTAACCTTGCAAATATTCCTTGCTCTCTCCTTTCTCTTCCAGTTTGTTCACCCAGGGCACTCCAATTGCACTAAGAACCCCACAGAGCGTTCTCTCCATTAATTCGAAGAAATCCTTTCATTTACAACTGCAGCACATCAGGTTTCTTTCCAGACCTGTTAAAACGACTGGACTATGGCGTTAAAACCGGCCGAGACAATTAAAAACTGGAAGATTGATAAACGTGGGTTTATTTAAGTAATTTTAGCAGTGATCATGATTGGCTGATTGAAGTAATGGGTTAAATAATCTTCCAGTTAGTCGACGTGTCGACAGTAATTTGGTTTCGTTTTTTATGCTTTCCGTATGGAAAATTAAATACACCGAACCCTTCTGGAGTTTTGTAAACAAGGGGAGTGGAACGCGTTTGGGCAGGGGTAACATCAAGAGTTGTTATATGAACGGGTAGATGGAAGGAAAATACTCGTTCCGTATTCTAGACTTCGCAGATAGCCGCTTAAATAGGTAAAAATGGAAAGCATGGCTATTTTTATAAACTTATCCTCACATATATAATTTTAATGAACTTATAAGTTTTTATAAAAATAAAGCTGTTAATATTGATTCCACTCCAGCCAAAAACAATACTTTTAAATCAATGTTAAACATTTCTAAGATATCAGCTGCTGAGATAAAGTCGTAGTCGCATTGACAACAGCATTGGCATCTGCAACGGCCTTTTAAGAACAGGTCGGGAGTCTCCTTCATCTATGTCTCCGTAAACTAAAAGAATGATATAAATATCATCATTTACCTTCACAAACCTTAATGAGGTTAGTAGGGATGGGTCGAATAGTAGATTTCTCGAATTCGAATATCGAATTCGAATATCAAATCATTGCTCGAATATTCGAATACCTCGAATACTAAAAGATGAATGTGAAAATGTTTGACTAGGTCGCTTATGCAGCAGGAAACCCAAGATTTGGGCGAGTAATTGTGATTGCCTTTAAAGGATTCAAACAGGAATTTTGCTGATTAATGGAATATTTTAATTTTATATAAACAATAGGGTAGTTTCCTTCATTAAATAAAATGAAAGGCATTGATTGTGATTTGTTACCCACCATTGGTGTATTCATAATATACAAATTATTTGGTTCTAGAAATACCGGTTTAGACCAATGGCAATGGCCAATTTTATCCTCATTTGAAAAAGGCCAGATTGGCACCCATGTAATGCCACTCCAGTTGACATCACAGGGACCTATTTTCTACACGAGAGGATAGGAGTTTACATCGTCTAAGGTTACCAATGCATGCATGAGGCACAAAGATCAGGGAAACATGTCTTAATAATCACTTATTAAAACTGGCTGTGGTCGGAAAGTTTTCTTCGCTTGATAAGGTATTAATAATCCTTATTTTAGCCATGCGCTACCAGCTAGCTTGGTACTCGGCTACCTGCTAGCATCCTGCGTCGTGTTAGCGCTCAGAGCCTCGCCCCAAGGTCACCTAACTCGCGGCAGCGGGAAGCAGAACGACGTCACGCGGAGTTTTTCCCGGCATTCATACTTACCCGTCGCGTTTTCGCGCGCTTGAAAATTTTCACTTTTAATTTAATCGCGAAAAATAGATATCGTCTTATAAAAATCTAGAATCGTTAAATACGTACTCCAGGAGTATTAATATTTCGATTGAGGCTATAAAAAATAATAGGAGAGCACCGCATTTGAGCATTACGCCAAAATGCTAAGCCTCCGTCGTATTTCTTCGTCTTTCCGGCATTTATTTTCCTGCGTAAAATGCTTAAATAAAGTCAGAAATATGTCGTGTTTGGTCTTATTCTTTTTTAAATTACGCGCTTATTACTAATATTTCAATCCAATAAAAGCGTAATATCAATAGCCGAAAGTCATTGTTAGACAACTTTTGGGCTAGTAGATGACTCATGCAGCAGTTGACCTCCAGAAATGGGGAACTTCGAAGCAGGTAAGCAGAAAAAGGCCAGTGGGTGAGTAGAGGGGGGGCGTGAGACACGTTTTTATTGTTCTCGTGTAACTTGATATTTTTTTCGAAGCTAAGGTCTTCGTAATAAGATCCCTGCGTGAGCTGGGACCTTTTGTTTGATTTCGGAGAAGAGGAAATCGTCGGAGGGGGTGGGGCGAACGCTGAATGGAGGGGGAAAGCAGATCGTGGGAAATGCGCCAATGTCACTATCCCACGGCACTGATGAGTTCCTCCCTATGGTAGTTTCATCTCCTGGGGAAGAAGGGTGAAACGCGATTCTATTTTTTTACGGTGACTTGCAATTTTTTTCGAAGCTGAGGTCTTCGTAATACGATCCCTGGGCAAGCAGGGACCTTTTGTTTGATTTCGGAGAAGAGGAAATCGTCGGAGGGGGTGGGGCGAACGCTGAATTGAGGTGGATAGCGGATCGTGGGAAATGCGCCAATGTCACTATCCCACGGCACTGAGCTTCTCCTGATGGGGGACACCTGGGATTTTCGGATTTTTTTCACCCGATCAATTTCGGTTCCCCACGTTGAACTCTATTCACCGCTCTAACCCGCGAATTTGATGTAGTTCGTCAGCTTGCCTAAAACGGCGCTGCATGCACTAAACGACTAGAATTCTCCTCATTTTTTCGAGTCAACTACCAACGACGTGCGAGCGACAGTGTATGACGCGAAATTAAAAGTACATATTCGAGGTATTCGAGACGGCATCTTTGGCATAAATATTCCAGATCTCGAATATCGAATACTTTCTAGTATTCGAGGTATTCGAGTATGTATTCGCGGATACTATTCGCACATCTCTAGAGGTTAGGCTTTAAAAACTTTTCAGCCTAACCTGGTGCCTAGCCGAGAAGTTTTATTCGTTACCGCAGGTGCTAAAATGGATAAGAAATGGAATATATGCCGTATCCCATTTGTCAACTTATTATCGATCGGAAAGAAATAATATTTCAGCCCAATAACGCATATATAATGTTCAGCTGAAAATATGGAAGTCAATACCAATCACCCGTGAATATTTCTTTATAGTCCCTACTATTTCATAGTTCAGTGACGGAGTCAGACTGAAACGTAATTGGGCCGGCAGTCGTCACGACTGCCTGTCGCCACTCCTCGCTACTGCGTAGATATTAGAAACTACTTTCTGCCTTTAGCGCCCTTAATTGATGCTAGCCTTCTAATGTCAGCTAGTTCTGATTATTGCATTCTAATATAAAATAATGTCTAACTTTAACGTTACTTAGGTTTTCTTAAGATCGCCATTTACATAGAAAATATTCGCTGGCTTGTATTTTACGACTTTTTACGCCATAAAATGTATGAAATATGTTATATTTTGAGAGCGCTGTCACAAATGATGGCCATAATCAATTTAAAATGTTGCTGGGGACAATAGAAGTTATAAAAAAGAAAAGTGAAATATTTTTCGCGATGGATAAAATTCTCGCGATTTTCGACCCGACCCGATTTTGACCCGAGATTTGAAACGGCCCGACCCGAAGGTCGGGTCAGGACGATGACCCGACCCGACCCGAAAATTTCGGGGCCCCGTCGACCCCTAATTTTTATAAATAGGCACAGCCTGACCCACTAGAATGTGTTCCAGTGTATCCAGGCCTGTGCTGGACCCCTTCTTAGGGCATTGGACGGCCATGGCCAGACCCAAGTAGCCACCCAATATCGGGCTTATGTCAGACCAATATCATCTGCCAGTGTTCTTATGTCGGCCCTATATTGTCTGCCAATATAGGGCCAATATCCAAATGTAACATTTTGCGTTTTTTAGCCGATATTGGCAGCCTATATTGGCCCAATATCGGCTGACTATATTTACCCAGTGTACCGGCATTCACCAAATATTGGACCGATATTGCTCCGCTTTCTTCAGCCATTGCCGGACCAATATTGGCAGCCAATATAGGGCCAATATCCATATTATAACGTTTTCAGTCTTATTGCCGATATTAGCAGCCTATATTTACCCAGTTCACTGGTGCCCACCTAATATTGATTGATCTGCTTTCTTCAGCCAATGCTGTACCTATATTTGGAATGCCAAATGAGAACCCTCGAGGGTGCCAGCACTATGCAGGAGGGGTCCGCCAGGGTGGCCCAGCATGGGCCTGAGTGCACTGAGTTAGTGATGTATGTAACTTATCTGTGAAAGGGTTACTTAGGGTCAATTGTTTGTAGCAAAGAACTCGAGAAGTGGGCAAAGGATAAAAAAACAGAAAAATGTGGATTTGTTTTTTCAAAATCTATCACAATTGATAGAAAAATGAAATTGGTGAACAAGTCTTTAAAAAAAAAATAACATCCACCTTTGCAATAAATATAAATATGATGAAATGTGAAGATTGACTAAAAGAAATATTGCAAAAGGTTTTTTTATATTTTCAGCTTTAATGTAGATTTGTGTATCATCTTTTTACTAATAAAGGGCATGATTACTATTATTTTAGGTAATAGAGCCTATTAATGCACTCTTAGACACAGTTCAGTTTGATGCGGTATTTTACTCTTTGGACTGGCATCCAAGTGACCACGTATCTTTCTTTGACAACTTAAACCAAAGAAAACTGCATTCATCATCTCAAGTAAGTAAATGCATGCATGTATGTAGATATGTACTTGTGACTTATGATCCCATGACAGAATTATTTTCTCATTTAAAGGGGAAGGATCTACTTGATTATAAAGTTTTTGCTTTTTATAAATTATTAAAATATTTCAAATTTTTTATTCCAAAAACATCATTAAAATGGGATAGTAATAAAATAATTTTTAATGACTGCTTCCTTGAAATGCCTGTATCATGTGAAATTTTCTCTTGGGGGAAGTCATCACTTCCACTCATTAAAATAATTAAAGCAAAGCAAAAAAAATACATCTCTTAAAAATGTAGCATTTTTAGTTATTTCAAAATAACTAATGAATGGGAATAAACGAAAAAAATAGAAAAATAATTGTAAAATTCTGTAACAGGCCAGGTTTTAAAAGATATTGAAATAATGTTTACCATCACTATTATTATCACTGAATATATTTAGCAATGAAGATACATTTCATAAATTTTCACATTTTCACGATTATAGTGAGAAGCATGGTATTAAACACAATTTGTAGATGCTTATTTTCAAAGTCTATTGGAAAATGCTTATGATGCACTCATCTACTTTAAAAAATGGTAATCAAGTTGCAAATGTATGAATCAGTAAAATCAAAAGAGATGTTTTATGTACAACAGACTCCCGATTATCCGGCTGCGGTTTATCTGGGTTGCAGAATATCTCTGCATGAGTTCAGGGTCTTTCAAAGTTTTCTGTTATCTTTATAAAAAAAAATACAATCAGACGCAAAAGCACCAAGATACTTTTTAATATGTACAATGCGGCACTAGGCCAATTATTTCCATTAGAATCACCTTCGTATAGTGGACCTATTTTATCTACTTGCTGACATGGAATGTACCAAGTTTAATTGGACGTCTGCTCTAGTATTGTGGACGACAATAAGTGGCAGGAATTAAAATCTTGATTAATTTTAGGAGATTCTTCAATGGTTAATCATTTGTAAATTTGATCTTTAATTGTATATTTCATATCGCTTAAGTGCCGTGGCCTCGTATGCAGTTGAATACGGCCCAAGAGAAGTGCAGATTTCGTTGCACTTGGGTATGTTTACACTGTTAGTCAAGGCCAAACTGGAAAGGAAGTGATTAATCGAAGTGAAAGCAGCGGAGGAAGTGGAAGTCGAGATAGTATGAGTCATAGCCCGGCACTGGCCCGCGCAAACAATTTGCCTTAAGTCCTGGTTTCCTATAACCACTACTGTGTGCAGTGGCGCAGCGAGGGGGTTTTTTTGGGGGATAAAACCCCCCCTCCCCTGAGCTCACAGAAAATTTTAAGGTGAATCTATTATACTTAATTGGATTAATATCACTTATAGAATAGTGTGAGGATTAATAAAATATCCCTCAGAAGGCCGTAAAACTCACCATTTTAAACCATTTATCTTAATTTTTTTCTGGCGGAGGGCCTCCGCACCTCCTGCTTATCCTGGCGGGTATACCACACCCCCAGACACCGCAGTATTAGTTGCGCCTGAAACCCTCTAGCCTTAATTCCTAGCTGCGCCCCTGACTGTGTGATGGCGTAATTGTGCACCAGTTGCCTTCACAGGAGTTCCATGCTCCTGTTTTCCAAGCCCCGCGGTGCAGGTGATTACGGATCTGCCTCCTGCAGCAGTTGTATTCCGGGTAACTAGTGCGAGAGACGACTACTTGGCATGGCGCCTGTCAGTGTAGTTTCTGGCGATACGCAGTGGTTTCAAAGCATTTGTGCCCACCACTTTTCTGAATTCGCAGCCACGGGTGCATGGTTTTCGGAAACCAGGATTTACATGGAGCAGTAGGAATAATCACATTGACTGCGACTGTGAAAAATATCGCGATTGGGAAGAGAAAGCTCTTAACGATTCTGGCAAGCAATCTAAAATAATAGACAATGTGCGTGGATAAAAAAGGTTGGTTTGATTTACGTATTTTATGAAAATTTAAAGAAATTTAAGTGAACTCTGGATTAATTGTGTTTTCCGATTATTCGTGCCGTCTCTCCCCATCATTAACCTGGATAATCAGGAGTGTACTGTACATCTTTTTCTCAATCAATTAAAAATGAGAATTCTGCTATTTTTGGTATTAATATATTAGGTGCGCTACTAAGTTCCCGCTGTTTGTTATTAGATGGCTCTAGCAGTGATTGCAGGTCGATTTCGACTTATCAGAAACGTTATGAATCAAGATTAGACATTTGGTAAACAAACCGCTTCACAACAACGGTGAGTTTGTGTTGGCGTCAAATCCTTATTGTTGCGTGAAAATGGCAAAGTTACTGCCAAGTAACCGTCATTTGCAGGAAGAGTTGATTTTCTTCTTTAATTCTAATAAAACGGCGGTCGAAATGCATGGAGGGCTTCAATAAGTTTTCGGAGATGCTGCTATAAGTTAAACAACATGCCGTGATTGGTTCCGTTGCTTCAAAGACGGTCATTTCAACGTTGACGACCGTCCGTGCGAAGGAAGACCAAAATCCTTCGAAGGCATTGAAATGGAGGCATTGCTCTATGAAGATCCATGCCAAACTCAAGAAGAACTTGCTTCAGCATTAGGAGTTTCTTGCCTAGCCATTTCCAAGTGGTTGCATGCGATAGGAATGATTCAAAAGTAAGGAACTTGGGTTTCTTATGATTTGAAGCCTAGGGATGTTGAGTGATGTTTTGTCACCTATGAAAAACAGCTCCATTGTCAAAAAGAGAAAGGTTTTCTTTATCGCATCATGACTAGTGATGAAAAATGGATTTATTACAGAAACTTAAAGAGAAGAAAGTCTTCTGGACTGCGTGATCATAGCTCTATGTGGTCGGCTCGGCTGATATTCACGCTGTGAAGGTCATGCTGTGTGATTAGAGGGACCAGGTCGTTATTATTTACTATGAACTGTCGAAACCGAACAAAACCATTACAGGGTAATGGTATGGACTCCAATTGATGCGATTGAGCTGAGTACCGTGTGAAAAACGGCCACAATATGAGCTGAGGCACAACAATGTAATTCTACAGCATGACAATGCCTGACCTCATGTTGCCAAAACCGTTAAAACCTACCTGGAAACACTCAAATGGGAAGTCCTAACCCACCCACTATATTCATTGGATATTGTGCCGTCCGATTATCACTTGTTCAGTTTGATGGCGTATCTGGCTGATCAGCAGTTTCACTCACATGAAGACCTCAAAAAATGGCTTGATTAGTGGATAGCCTCATAGGATGAACACCTTACCCTGTAACAGTATTCAAGCTCTGCCAGAAAGATGGGAAAAAGTAGTAGCTAGCAATAGAAAATACTTTGAATGATTCGATTGAAACATTTTTTTTACAGTAAAGTAGTGATTTCATTAATAAAACAACGAGAACTTAGTTGCGCACCTAATATAATAAACTAATATTGAACTATGTACCATAATATGTAATCCTTATATAAAGCATCTCACATTAAATTTTACTCCTAGGTAACTCTTGAAGAGGCAAAAATGTTTGACACTGTTGTATTTGAGGGTCCACCCCAAATTCGTCAGAAGCTGTGGCCAAGGCATTGCGTTCAGGAGTCTTGGGGAGCTGAGTTACACAAGGACTTGAAGGTTAGAATGAAGCTTTGAAGATCCATTGGTTGTGTCCCTTTCTGGTATGCAATGTCATGTGGCATCTCACAGATACCATTTAGTTATGGCTGAATGAAATGCATACAAGCTGAAACGATTTCTTTAATTGCATAAGGGCCCCCGCGCACTGGCAACTTTTACAAAGCAACTATTTAGTTGCTTTGTTGAAGTCCGTATGAAACACACGGCAATTGCAGCAACTAAAAAGTCGCCTGTGCGCGGGGTCACAGTCAATGCCGTGTGTTTCATACGGACTTCCTCAAAGCAACTAAATAGTTGCTTTGTAAAAGTTGCCAGTGCGCGGGGGCCCTAACTTGATTACTAAAAGTCTAAATGCATCTTTTTTGACACTTGATATGGTTTCATTACATTTTCTCAATAGGGTGGTTTCCTATTTTTTTACTGCCTAAATCAAAAGATTATTACTCCTGGAGTACATATTTCACACTTTTAGATTTTATTAAATCATGACATCTATTTTTTGCGATTAAATGAATAGAGAAAATTTAAAAGTGCACAAAAATGCAACAGCTAAGTGTGAATGCTGGGAAAAGCCCGTGACATCATTCTGGTTCTGGCTGCCGCTGTGTGAGGCCAACTTGGTGCGAGGCTATGAGCACTGCTATGATGCAGACTGCTAGCAGGTAGCAGAGTACCCTGCTAGCAGGTAGCACTAGGCTTAAATAAGGATTATTAATACCCAATCAAACGAAGGAAACTTTGTCCTTAGATAATTTTAATAGGTGATTATTAAGAGATGTTTCCCTGAGCTATGTGCCTCATGCATGCATTGGTAATCTCAGACGATATAAAACTCCTATCTACTCGTATAGCATTTTGGTCCCTGTGAGGTCATGTGGAGTGGCATCGCACATCGCATGGGCGCCAATCTGGCCTTTTTCAAATGAGGTTAAATTGACCATTAACATTCATCTAAACTGGGATTTCTAAAACCAAATAATTTGTATATTATGAATACACTAATTGTGGGTAACGAATCACAATCAATGCCTTTCGTTTTCTTTGATGAAGGAAACTACCCTGTTCTAAAATGTTCTCGTTGTGCATTGGAAAAAAAATTATTTTGAAGCCCAGAAGACAAATTTTGCACAATTGTACCATTTGTATTGGGCAGTTGGTTTTGGCAGGGGATTAAATAAAAAATATCACTCACCATCATTGCATCTGAAAATCTATGTCAAAAGAACTGTTGGAAAATTTGACATGATAAAAATGATTCATAACATTACTTGGATTAAAAAGAAATCAGACCTCACAATGCATTTAAACAAAAACTAAATTTTTCTCTTATTAAATTGCAACAGGTAGCTGAAAATTCTGTGATGGTATACAAAGGAACAAATCCAGAGGTTGACTCCTATTCTGTCTTCTGGGATAATAAGAAATTGACTAAAACCAGCCTTGTAACTCAACTGGAGCAAGTGAATGCCACAGACATATATGTCTGTGGTCTTGCATATGACATATGTGTTGGTAAGTCATTTTAACACTTATCGAAGTGTGAAAGGTATATATTTTCAGAAAAGTGTTATTAAAATGGAGAATTAAATGAGTAAAAGTAAAAGTTATTTGCAACAAATACATTCCAGTTACTTAAAACATATATCTTAAAATTTAAAAAATCTAACAATTATAATAATCTATACATTGTTTTCTGAAAGTTTTAATTATTTTCTCATCCTAATTCATCGATGTAAGCTGGCTTAAAATGTAGCGTGAATATATATTTCCATGAGCATAAGTGTGAAAAAGTATAAAAGGAAGAACTGCTGTCACAAAAGAACTGTGAAGCTGGAAATCCCCATAAGACTTCTATTGAAATTTGAGCATACCAGCTCATTTTATCAAGGTGTTTGGGTTGAGATCCGTAGGTGGTTTCAGATTTTGCTCTCCATCTTTGTCCATATAATGCTGAATTTTTTCTTTCAGCATCCTGGTAAATCTAAATTTGTTGTTTTTTAAATAAACTGTTTTTTAAGGCACATTCCTGTAATTGAATGCTTCTAGTGCAAAAATATTAACATTTAATCAAAAAATATATTTGCAATTCATGGTGCATTACACATTTTTCTATACCCTATCGGAGTTCAGCAAAATTCCACCACAATTAAGGTTTGAGACAAAATGTTTTGGAGATTTCAATGGCCGAAATGGATTTCTTAAGTTACACAAACCTCAACACAACAAATTTTCAAAATTCTTTTCGACAAGTTATAAAGGAGATGCATGCATGAAAATTGGCTGGGATACACGGTAAAAATATGCACATATAATTTATAGATTACATAGTATACATTAAAATTTTGAAAACAGGAAGTTCCCATCAATTTTCCAGGGAAATACTTGAAACTCTAAAATGCTTTTTCTACGATAGCTGTGGAGCTGAAAATTTTTGTGAACACGGGGGACTGAAAACAATGCGGTACAAAATTCTGAAATCCCAAAATTTACCCATCTGTTCAGCCCAGAAAATTAATAATGGCAACAATTCAAGGTTTTCCGTGCATGCCCATGGTCGATGGCCTATGATGCCTAGGTCACTCTCAGGAGAAGACTATCGCGATATTCCGACAGGGGAAGAATCAAAGTTTCGTATGATGTGTTATTTGTTTCTCTGAATTCCTGCACTTAGGAGAAACAAAACCCTGCCTGCCTTTCCCTCCATACCACACTCCAGTGCAAATCAGGTTCTTTCCATTTAAGTACTTCCATCCTCATCCACACTCTTTGGAAATATTTACTACCCTGATTTTCCACCTAAGTCACTGCGACATTATGTGAAATGGGTTTATTCCTGTTTTTCTCTGCATACCTGCAGTCGACAACCTCCTAATGCTCCCAATCAGGACTTTAATTATAATAATAATATGGACCATGCTTGGGATAGGAAAAGGGTTAGAGAAGGTGGGCAGGACCCACATAATAGGAGGAAGGTGCTGTGATGGGGACCATCCCAGTAACCGGCCTGGCGACTGGGATAGCATACGAAAAGGGAACCCGTCCCACGCAAAACTTTATTTGAAATTTTTTTCGACCGACAGGAAATAGTACATAGGCTTAAAGATTGGTTGGGGTGTAGCCTATCTGAAGCCCTAATCACTTAAATTTTGAGAACCGGTACTTCTCATCAGCTTCCCCAGGAAAATATTGGAAAATATAAAACTCGAGACTAAATGGCAAAGCCATTTCCCCACACTGGATGACACAGTAGTTTCGAGGTTTCTAAGGGGCTTAAACCCTTACTGAGCATGCATGGGGCAGTGCGAGCTTTCAAGGTAAACCTCCATACAATGAATTAGTTGGGACCGGAAAAACAACGACTTTGCTGAATGGGGTTTCGTTGTACTGAGGTGATATGTGGGTTGCGTGTTTGCAGGGGCTTCCAAGTGTTTCATGTTCTTTACTATTCCGATCGAGTAAATTTTTCAATCTTGCTTTATTCCTCTTGCGATCTTTCCTATATGATAAGCAATTTTTATTTTTTACCATAAATAACGTGGCTATTACCGCATGATTGTCCATCTGTGTATTTCTAATTGAAATTATTGTTTTTCTCGTCCGTTCTGCTCTAAAGCCTCATCACTAGCTTTATTTACAGTCTGAAATTAAAGGAATGCCAAATTTGAACACCCTACTCTCTGTAGGTCTCGGATGTGAATCCTTTTTAAGCTCTGAGAGGAACAGCTAACAAGACGTGTAATACATGGCACCCTCCGCTATGGTTCTACTTCCTGCTTATTATGTAAATATAAAATATATATTATACACCAATATTTACAATAAATAATAAATATATACTTTGGAAAAAATTACCAGTAAATGCAAAACACTACACGCTTTTCTCTAAAATTCGTTCCAGAGGGTCACTACCTATGTTTTGGGCCAAAGTGCAGACTTTGCCATAGGGATTTATCATAATTGTAGAGTTACATTATGGGAGGTTTTTATTGTGTGCATTGTCCATTGAACGGGTCTGGGACCCGGGCAATGACTTCGAAATAGGGAGGTTTCTTAAAATTTTGTTGTATGAGGATTCATTGTATGAACATAATTTTTGATTTCCTTTGAAGTATAAATAATTTTTTTATAGAAAGTGATTAATGTAACCAAGAAAAATAATGAAATGGGTGTCTTGTCTGCTCAGGTGCAACAGCTGCAGATGCATTGGTGATAGGGTACCGAACAATTCTTGTGGATGACTGCTGTCGTGGTGTTGACTTGGAAGATATTGAACGAACCAAAAGAAATGTTATTTCCAATCATGGTGTTATTGTGAACTCTTCACAGGTAATAAATAGTAAATTAAAATTAAGAAACAAAACTAAAGGAATATTGGCAATCAAATGCTGAAATCACAACCAGATACAATGATTATAATTTCAGAACTTTTTAATGAGACTTCAATCAAGGTGCAGTTGCTATTAATGACATATTTTTGATAGGGGGAGAAATTTTGACTATTAGATGCAATCATTTTCTGAGAAGACGGTAACATATTGCAATTACTTGGGTTGACTATTGTTACGGTTTTTCACTGAATTTCCATGTTTGTGGTTAGAACATGCATAGCATTTATGAAGAACTCTTAGTAAGTAACTGTAATGAGGCCAAAATATCTTTCTTGCAGGTGAAAGCAATGGTGGAAGGAAGGGATCGAAGGCCTGAATTAGGCTACAAATTGGCCCTTGAACTAAGAAATAAAGAGAATAAACAGGCAGATGATCAACAAGCTGGGGCAACTGAAGATGATCAGCAACAATAGAAGCAAGTCAACTATCCTTGGAAAGCTGAAAGACTTAAATCCTGACATCAAGGAGTTTACTTAAAATCTAAGGCTGAAAAATTTGTAACATAATTGCTGACTCAACAGGAGGAGTGAATGAAACAATACAAGGTGATACCGTCCAAAAATCATGTACATAGTTAACAGAACTTGCCAGTCACTCATTAGTGTGAGAAAAGCTTGTTTTAGGTGTCACAGTGCTATGCACTTATTTACCTTAACTCATACAACATGGTGATTTATAGATATTTTATTTACAAGTTAACTATTTATTTGAATGTAAATCTCATAACTCGCACAAAAATAGTAATTCCTTACATCAATATACATACAACATGATAAAAGAAGGGATGGACGGATCCAGGATTTATTTTGGATTCGGATCCTTGATTTTCGGATCGGATATTTTCGTATCCAAATGCATTTTCATATTTCTGCTATTAAAGAAAGTAATTATTCAAGTACTTTTCTTCATAAAAGGAAAAAAAATATTGAAAAATCATGAATTTACAATAGATTTCTTCGAAAAATGAAGTTTTTTCGATTATGAGGGGTGTTAAAATTAGTTCGAAACCCTCTACTTTGTACCCAGTTGTTTAAAAATTCCCCCCCCTGGTTTTGGATCCCCCCCTAATGAAGACAATGATTTATGGTCCGTGTGATTTTGGAAAAAAAACAACGGAGGCACAGGCTGATGGACGGCCGAGGGTGGTTTTCCGAAATCTGCGATGTAGTTACTTTTGACGTAGTTATTATCCTACGACGCTGAGATTCCCCCGATGATTGTTCAATCTCTTGGGAAGAGTCACACTATGTGCCAGTCGTATTTTGCCTTTTTTATTTTTCACGGCTGAAATTCTGCTACTTAACTTTGGATCCAGATCCGACGTATCCAATGAAGGGCAATATCCGCGAATATTTGGATCCGAGGTATCTGATCCGACCATCCCTAGATAGAAGCAGAGTGAATAAAAGACTACCAGAAAAGAGAGAGACCATCAGTTTAGCAGTATTTAAGCATATGTTTCTGGCATGACTAAGTTATATTTATTCCAAACAATTAGTATTAAAAAAATTCTAGATAAACATTCCTAAGAAAAGTTTAGGTTGCATTCGGACAAAATAAGCTAAACGACTAGGCTTACAGACATAATCAAAAATGATTAGGTGTTCATTAATGCTGAAAATCCACACTTATGAATGCTTCACCATATATGAGACTACAAAATTTTGTAGCAAAGCATTGAACCACAATGTCCTATTCCAGAACTGAAAACTAAACCCATTCCCATGTCCCAATCAATTGCCCAACAAAGTAAAACATTCACATTCCTGCACTTGTCCTACTTTAAGCTACTTGGCAGAGGAAAAGAATTCAAAGAATGTCAATGAAAAAGTTAGTCTAGAATATTGACCATTAGATCTGTCGAGCAGTTCTTTCTCCCCCTAACTCCATCACCTTATTTCTCTTCCCAATCCTCTCGTGTTCTTCCTTTCCGACCCTTTACCCTACCTTTTTCCTTTTATTTAAAATATGTATGCAAAAGATACAGAGAAGGCATAGCATGTAAACCAATATCTCAATTAGGTACCTTATTAGTATAACAGTGTTCATGATTACATTATCTATCATTTACAATTACATATGTGATCTAGCTTCCTCTTCATTTATACAGATGATCGGCACTGCTGTACTTAAAAGTCCCATCAACATAAAATGAATTTAAAATGAGCTTTGAACATTGAATCCCTACAAATCATCTGATCATGATTAAACACATACTCAGAGAAAATAGCAGAGGTAACACAAGATACTAAAAATGCCTATGTCAATGCGACTCCCATTCACTTAAAAACAGCTCCTCAGAATACATCACGTGCAACTATTGAGAGGTACTGCATATTTCCCGCAAATAGTGCCTTGCTGTTACAATTATTATTTAGATTTGGTGAGATAGGCATGTAAAATTTATAAAGCTATTTTTCGCAATCCAAAATTATATGAGCAGATTTTCTGTTGTAATACCCTCTCCAACTCTTAAAATATTTTAGTTAATTATGTTTTAAAGTTATTGTTGACCTAAAATATATTTATTTCACTTTTATGAAATTTAATAATTTGTTAATGATAGTAAGAAATTTCAACCAAAATTGGAATATTTTTAGTGATGTTAGACTTATGAAAGATGCATGGAAATCTAACGGAAGTATTAAATGAGAAAAAATATGCATACCTGTAAAAAAATATATGAATTAAAAGCTTGAAAATGCATTGTAAAAGTCTGTTGTTAAATAAAACATACCATGATTGACATTTGTTTTCAGATGCACCACCCTTATTTTAAAACTTTAAATCTGATTATTTACCCTTTTTTACAATTAGTGATGGAATAACAGTTTCTGCTAATGTATTTGGAAAGGTAGCTGTTGATGATCCTATTTTCCCATACAAATGACAGAGAAGAAGAGCAAATAACAATAAATAAAAAAGTTCTTGAGCAAGCATTCAACTTCAAATATTTTAAATACATACAAACATCATATCTGTTACAGTTGAATAATGTCTAAAAAATGAACTCAACATGCATGTATGTTACCTACTTGTTAATATATCTTCAGGTCAATTTTCAGAATTATAAAAAATAAGCAAGAAAAGAAACTAGATTAAGTTCTGCATAAAAATAGCTGTTTCTGTGCTATACTGGTAGTGAGATATGGATTCCCTAAAAAAAATGACAAAAAAATGTTAAAAAATGTATTGGCCCAAATGAAGTTCCCGCTAGAAGAATAGCAATTAGATAAATGATAAAGAACAGGTAATTAGACAGAAAACTTTTCATGAGGATGACAAATAACCAAGTACTAATAGAATTACAGTAACTACTTTGAAAGGATGACTTGAGACCATTTCCACAAGATAGCCTTCCATTTTAAACCCAGAGGCATATAGATCATGTGGAATAACCAAGACAAACACTGCTGCTTCTTTGGGTTAACCCTTTTAGCGCAAGCATTTTTTCCCCGGCATGCTGAAGAGTGCCAGGGCTTCTTTTGGCGAATTTGTAGGTTTGCGCTTAAAAATTTACATAAAGCATAATATGCATTTTCAGAAACTATTTTTTTTTCAATTTGATCCCAAAACTTACAGGTATGTTAAAGCATGACAAATACTAAAAATAGTTACCAAAGCTACATGAAACAAAAAAAATAAAGGCATGAGTGTAAAAAAATCTGGCCGATAGATCAGCCCTTGGCACTCTTTGCACATACCCCCGGGACGATGTATCGGCTCGGTTTTTTTTTGTTTTGTCATTTGTTTGTCTGCCCAGGTAAAACTGCTATTTTTATGCAGAACTTAATCTGGCACTATAAAGGTTAAAGAAAGTTCAAGTTGATGCAAACTATAGGAATAATATGCCCGCACTCGGAATATGATATTCGAATCTAATCAAATAATGCCATAATTTCAACCTTATTTCCTCTTAATCCATTTTGTATATGTATTGAAAGATAGAAAAACAGCTTGTGCAGATACAGCCGGACTGCAGACTTAAAACTACTGGTGAAACCAAACTGATGAGAAATGAGCAGAATTCAGGAAAGTTCACTGTTGCTGATGCTATCAAATCAAAGCTACTGAATGAGGAGAGAGAAAACAAATCAGTAGCTGTACAACATAAAAAACAAAGATAAAAAGCTCTCCATAAATGTTTGACATTCATTCTGAAGACAGGAGGGACAAAAGAGGATAGAACAATTCATTAATTCACATATCAGAGCACTGCTTTGCCTCCACGAGTCTAGGAGGCAGCCAAGAGAGAGGCATTTGGAAAAAATAAACGGAAGACATAGTGCTCATGTGGTGAACAATATGGTTTGAATAGCAACCACTTTTGTTGAATACCATTTTATAATAAATATTGGAACTAAAACAAATGTTGGGTATATGTATAAGGATACTTTTCTTCGTGGCAACTGATAAAATAGCTATACCACAAAAAAAGCTTTATCATGTACTTCTCAAATGCATCCCTTTAGCCCAGAACTTTCCCAAATACATAAAAGGAAACCAATGAAAATTTTCCACTAGATGCCAGCAGAATAAAAACAGTGTTCAAATTTATCTGAAATAATGTCTGATTTCACTGATTCATCTATCAAATTCCTCACAAGATATCATAAGAAAATATATGGGGCAAATGATGAGCACGAGAGAAAATATCTCCAGAAAGATCTCAAGTGGAGGAGCCATAGTTTTATAGACACAAAGAAAACTTTTCAGAAATAATCAAGCACATCAAAAACTAGTGTATTACCTGAGGGCTGTTTCTGCCAACAGTTGAACAGAAAAATTGTCTTCGCATTTTGCATCTCCTGGAATTCTCATCATCCTTTCTACCACTTTCACACCTACCAAAACTGAGACAAGATTTGCAGTTTACCGACTGTCACTATTTCATGTTACAAGCACTCCATGATGCAAATATTACTTGGTCATCAAGAAAGAAAACTAACCGTCTGCAGCCTGGTTACAATGGACAGCTGGATGAAGGGCAAATGTGGCATATTAGGCATTGGTATGTACAGCAACGGAGAGGGATAGAGGAGGGTACAAATAGTGTTGATCCATGATTGAAAACAGAATGTTAACCCATAAAAGAATTCTGAAGTTCACCTAGTTCAATTGTCATAAGGCTGAGGGAAGTGACAATAAAAAGGCTTTGCATAGATTTTAGAGAAGTGAAAAAAGGCCCAGATCAACGAGAAGGAATGATCATTTCAAGATATGATATAGTCATTTGACACTGAATAGATGAGAAAATTAAATAACCACAAAGGACATCTAAAGAAAAAGTATTTTATGGATAGAATAGTGCCAAGAAATGCCATTCCAACTGGCAGGATGTGTTTCCCATTAATTTAACGAAAATAAATTCACACCCAGTAGGAGCTTGTAGTAGTGAGTACAACACAGGATGAGAATTGCAATATTATGATAGCAAGTAAAAGACCATCCATGCCACAGTATACACTCGATATTACGAGGCATATCTTTTCAGAGAGGAACATAATTATGTAGTCAACTTGAAAGTAAACGGTGGTCACCCATATTACTTTATTATTGGGTGAGGGTATAAATAATAACTCCGAAAAAAGGGGTACGATGTTTATTTTGCCAGTCACTTAAAATCTAAGCAATGAGAATAAAATGTATGTAACCACCCTGATTATATCACTGGGCATAACTCAATTGAAATTCTACCAGGCTTGCGGGCCCAGGGTCTTTATGAAATATTTGTAACATTAGAGCCAGCTTTGTGTAAGGAGAGGACTCAGTTTACGCTCAGCTGCCAGCCCAAAATCAATTGGAGACAGTGCCCAGAGCTTCCAAGGCTGGCCTGTCCAGTACAATGCCATGGCAGGGGCAAGGGCTTGTTTAGGTGGAGCACTGTACTGATCAACACCACACTGAAGATCAATGCCATACAAGAGCTGGGCAGACATATAGCCAAAAAATCATGTTTTATAGCAACATTGCAAGTCAACCACAACTTATAATGCCAGATTTATGCCACCTTTACATGAAGTCTATGCGTATTATGATAATCGAAGCATTGCCTTAGTATCGACAACTTGTCCAAGCCGCACTGCCAACTATAAGTTGGCTTGTCACCATGACTGCCACCACATTAAGAGTATTCAAATCCAGACTGTGGTGATCACAGAATCAACTCATCACTAGGACATTAATTTTAGTTTCTCCTTCTAATTTCTTGATGCAAATTTCTTGCTCTTACATCACAAATTCATTCTGTATAAATCCACATTTGGATATTGGTGTCTAAAGCTAAAAAATATATTTAAAAACATACAAGGTAATTCACTCACCCAATATTTGCAGTTTCCTCAAGAGTATTCTTTGTGAAATCATACTGTTACCTAGTTCTTTTAAGCCTAAGTAGGAAAGGTGGAAGGCGGAGAAGCATCTAGCTAATCACAGGAAGGTGGAGAGCGACATTTCCAGTGAAGAGTAGAGTTAACCCTTTTGCAACGATTGCTGGAAATATAGGGAGGTATGTTTCTTGACCAGAGATATGTTGCTGGAAATATTCGTCAGAGATTTTCCAACGCAAACGAATGAATACCATACATTTTTGGCACTTTGCCCTTCTATGACCCAACCCAGCAGGGGTCAGGACCTACCCTTGATGTCCAGGAGCAGTGTACCTGAACCCTTCATATTTTATTACCCCTCTTTGTGGTAAGGGACGCAAACAAATGAATACCATATATTTTTGGCACTTTGCCCTTCTATGACCCAACCCAGCAGGGGTCAAGCCCTATGTCTTACAATTGAATATTCAGGCATTTTGCTAACTAAATAATTATTCCTTTCTAAAATATACACACAAAGAATAAAATTCTTTATCTTTAGAGCAGTGTTTAGCATTTTTTAAATGAAATTCCACCATAAATATTAATTGATAACTAGATTTCAGTAAAAAAATCAACATGGAAATAGGGTGATTTCCTATTATTTTTGTATAGCCTGAAATTGAAAGATTATTACTCCTGGAGTACATATTTCACGCTTTTAGATTTTTAAATGACAATATCTATTTTTTGCAATAATTGAAAATTGAAAATTTTCAAACTCGCGAAATCACGACGGCTAAGTATGAATGCTGGGAAAAGCCCGTGTGATGTCTGGCTGCTGGTATGTGATGTCACGTGGGTGCGAGGCTATGAACGCCGCTACGATGCAGGCTGCTTGTTGCTGAGCATGGCAGTAGCATAGAGGACCCTTCTAGCAGATGGCGCTTGGCTTAGATAAGGATTATTAATACCCTATCAAACGAAGGAAACATTCCGACCTTGGGCAATTTAAAAGGTGATTATTAAGAAATTTTTCCCTGAACTCTGCACCTCATGCATGCATTGGTAATCTCAGACGATGTAAAACTCCTATCTACTCGTATAGCATTTTGGTCCCTGTGACGTCATGTGGAGTGGCATCGCTTGGGCGCCAATCTGGCCTTTTTCAAAAGAGGTTAAAATTGACCATTGTCATTCGTCTGAACTGGGATTTCTAAAATCATATAATTTGTATATTATGAATATAATAATGGTGGATAACGAATCGCAATCAATGCCTTTTGTTTTCTTTGATGAAGGAACCTGCCCTATTATTGATGCATTAAATCCATCATTTTTGATAGTAGATCTTTGCTTAAAATTTGATGATGCACAGGAAAATATGAGGAATTAAATTAAAAGTCTAGAATTTATGAGCAAGCAACAATTATCCATGAAGCTGATACATATAAACAAATCATAAGTCGAGCGTGAACTGATGTCACAGGGAGGGTTTAAAATCCAGACAGGATGGAGTCCACCTACACTGTTAGAGTCCGAGATAATGCGGTGTCCCTGCCAGGAGGGATTAAAATAGGTGGATGCTGAGCATGTGTGATTATCTCTGGGACCCTTCTTAATGAATGTATGTACTAAAAAAATACTCTGTTCAGAGAGGATGGAAGTGTGTCTTGGGGCTCTGTCCAGCAGTCATGTTAACTCCATAGACCTCCACTGCCTTGAAAGGGTTAACTTGGATTTGTGCCGGGTTAACACGGAGGAGACTGGTTGGACAACAGACAATCAGAGAAGAATCTAGATGACATCAGTCCCCACCTTCCCCACACGACTGATGTCTGCTGTTGTTTGGTTGTTTTTCTGTCTATGGTCCATTCCTATCCAGTGTAAATTCAGCTCATGTCATTGATGAAACCTCCATGGAATTCTACTTGGGAAATTAAGTCTCCAGGCCGGTAAGCCAAGATTAAAATAATACATGAGTATGAAAGTTACATCTTCATATATGTACAGATTTCAGATGGTGTTTCCATGCCTGATGCGAACGCGCAGCAATGTGATGTACACAGTTTGCGTTGCCTGAACTTGCCAGTCCATCTCATCTTGTTTGAATGGGCTCATGCCACGCTTGTTTCTTCCTAAATTGTCCTGTTTGGAATATTCTGAATATTAGTAGCCCTGTTGTGACTATAAAGCTTTGTGTCAATCAATTAGAGCTTGAAAAACTTAAATGCTGTCAGTTATGCGTTGCATTAGGTCTCATATTTTTTAACTTCATGCAAGTCAAACAATTGCTGAAAGCTATCGCGATATCTTTGGGCTTAGTTGGTGACTCACTTAGCATTTGGCCTCCAGAAACTGGGAGAATTGAAGATGGTAGACCAAAAAAGGTCAGTCGGTGATATAGGGAAAGGATGATACACGTTTCTATTGTTCCCATGTAATTTGATATTTTCCTTCAAAGATAACGATTTATGATCTGTGTGGTCCCAGAAAGGAAAAAAAACCAAGAGGCATGAGCTGATGGAGGGCCGAGGGTGGCTTTGTAAAATCTATGCCATGGTTATTATCTTAAGGTGCTGAGATTCCCTGATTGTTGTTCAATCTCTTCTATTGCAATATTCCCACGAGAGCTTTTAAACAAAATTGCACATGAGTAGGACAAGCATCCCAGTGCAACACGACAACAGTGCATATGTGAAGAGAGGATTGGAACTCTTTCTACTCCCTCTTATGGGACATTGCATTCATGAAAGCAGTTATTTAAAATTTTGGATTCAGATTCAATTTCTTCAACGAATTTGCATTCGAAGTATAAGGTGAAGGGCATTATCCTTGGATATTTGGATCCGTGATATACGATCTGACCATCCCTAGTAAGCATCTTAAGGTTAAGAATACAAGTGAATGCGAGTACTTATCTCCGAGGCAATACATATCATGTACATTTTGCTGAATAATGGCACATAAATTTTAAGTATGGAAATTGGAAATTTTGATAACTATGGAAAGTCCAGGCATATGTCTGAAACACCGTGCGACAGTATAAAAAAAATGCAGCAAAAAATTTTTCTTTATATCCAATGCTCAAAATAGGGCAGGATCTTACTGGGATGCATCTCTTACACACGTTAATATGGTATATCAACTCTACACACTACTCTGCTATGTCATAGTGATTTATTAAAGTTAAAAAGAAGAGCTTAGTGCTTTCACTTCTTCACAGTTCTTCTTTTTAATTTTAATAATGAATCGTTTTCACCAAGTTACGCCTCAAACAATCAATTTTATCATAGTGATTCGATGCAACTTAGCTATTCTGGATGATTCCAGACCCCATCACCACACTTACTATTTATGCAATATTTGATAAGCAAAATTAGAGACATATTTGCTAGTTAAGGCAAATGCAGATTTCATACCTCTGTGTAATAAGACCATTATGAAATAAAAGTGGCCAGTAAGGGTGGAATAGAGGGGCTTCATCCTTCACTGCTGGATATAACAAGCAACCAATTTACCAGATTTATAGTGTTTGTTACACCAAACTTCTACACTATGTAGGAGAACAATACTGAAAATATGAAAATCACACTAAGTTGAACAAGCATGCAAAAGTAAATACAGTAGAACCTCGGTTATACGACCCTCAGTTATACGATGCCCTCACTTAAACGCCCATTTTTTTGGTCCGGTGAATAACCCCATATGAACCCATGTATTTCCAACCTCAGTTATGAAACTTTTCACTTATACGACGAACTCGGTTACGAAACGCATTTTTCCAGGCCAATGAGATAAAATACCTAACTTATCCGAATTTTCCGATAACTGCTCAACGAGAAAATTGCGGTACGCGCGCCGATTTTAGTCACAGGAGCGGGGGTAGAACGTGCTCATTACATAGATATGTCAATGAAGAATAATAAGTTTTAATAATGAGCGAGGCTGTTTATTAGATACTAGTTTTAACTGCAGTAGATGATCGTTAATCCGGAATATCTATCTCTAACGGAAGATTGTCAAGAATTTTCCAAGGTTATGTTTTACGTCGCCCCAGCGAAATAACACCAGAATGAGCCGTTAAAAATCCTCGCATACCAAAATTTTGGCTTCCAAGGTCATCCAAAAAAGATTATCGTATTTGCAGAATGGGCGTAAGTCGATGGCGATTCAACACGATGGTGAAAACAGCGTGCGTGGTCTCATTCCGCGGGGCTAATCCCTCATCCGCGGGACGAATTGAGCCGGGGAAAGTTGCTTACGCGGCGTGCAAATCAAAACTGACCCAACTTGTATCTGTGGGTTAAAATGAAAGTTTGCTAGTTTGACCTTGAGTGGCTATTAGCTTGAGTCTGCCTGGTGGCAAGCGTTTATTTTTTAACTGAACGAGAGTTAGTACGAATGCCCTCGGAGAATAACTCGCGTGGGCTGAAATCGAAAAAAGCTGGCCAAAATTCACTGTAGCCTTAAGTATTGCTAAATGAATGAAATTTTTTGCGAATTGGGTATTGTATAGACACAATGAATCTTATTTACGATGATTTAGTCCATAACAGTGTTTATGAGGGCAATAAAATTTTAAAAATTGGGGAAAGTTACGCGGGAACCATAGTTACCAGGGGCAAGTCGAAATTATGATTTGGGAATATCAAGGGAAATTCAGAATTTCTTCCATATGCAACTATGTTTAAGCTACCTAGTAGGTTCTCATAAGGTATATGATGATTGAAAATTGTTATCGAGTCTTTTAAACCTGAAATTTTGGTCATTGAAGAGTAATAATAAAAATGAATACCATTGACAAATATTTTTATTGCAAATTTCTCAAAACAAGGGTGTGCCACATTAAATTCTATTCTGAGTTAGAGGATAAAGACTCCTCATATTTTCAAATATTTTCGCTCTTCACCAGAAGATTTTTCACCTCCTCTGGTAAATTTTTTACTTTACGGGGAACCCCCGCAGAACAAGAAGTGGAAGGATCTGACGTAATCAGAAGCCTATGGAATGGGTCATAGTTTGTGGCAATTGTAGAAATTTTCATGGTGTGTTTTTCGCGAATTCCATGGAAGTTGCTACACTTAATTCCTCCAGTGAAGTAGGACTTCTCAGTTTTATTTTTTTCTACATTTAGACCTCTCACTTGCACTGTCGAAATGCAGTGACGGTATTCCATGAGGAGTGCTCTCAGTTAAGCCTAAAACAATGGCAAATTACTACGAAATAATTACAATTCATGGACTATGGCAACAACGAATGAAATGCTTGCGCAGTTGTATATGCGTGTAGTACATATTATCATTTATCCGTAAACTTTGGCATACACCCGAAGGATACGAAAATAGGAGATATTTTAGCACAGCGTCAGGAAGTGTCATTGACTGTTTTAACCATATATGATTCAACTTCAGAAATCTACTATTAACTCTGGTGCACGTATCTTACTTTCGAAAATTGATGAAAAAACACTTTGAATGAAGCCCGCAAGCAAAGTTTTTAATTTCTCATCTCCTCCCAAAAAAAGCTTTAGTGTAAAAACTCCAGTAGGTACTAACGATTTCTTCTGCTTGATGGTCCCCCTTCTATTTGCCAATATAACACTATGTAAATCTTGGCGAGCCACTAATGCTGTATCCATAACTGGGCAAATTAACTGTGAACGTCCTTCGGCACAAACTTCAGCAAGGAATACTGAAGGGAGACTGATACTGAGAACTCGGCTAGAAATGAGCTTGCCAATTGCATAGACGGCATATTTTGCGAAAACCCAATTTGTAGAGTGGAAACACTTGCACATGTTCATGGTAAAAGAACAAATCTGGGTGCATGGGGTAGCCGCCGAGGACCAAGGGCTTGGAGAGCGCGCGAACCGTTAGGTATTTATCAACCGCACACGGCTCCCGCGGAAAGACCCAGGGGTATAACCGTCAGAAGAGGGCACAAACCATTAATAACAGCAAGTAACAAATAGTTGAGTACAATGCACTAACAATTAAGGGAAAATCCAGTCTCTCAAACGGACTACGACGCATGTCATCTAAGTTCCCGAGTGCCTACGTCGTGTATTGCGGGTCATGGGGCGCGACAACCGCCCGACATCATTTTCCTTTACCACGAAAAAATCGGAGGGGAGCAAGTTGGAGCAAGATTTTTCTTTTCCGTCTAATAATATAGACTTCAGTCTAACTCTTGGTGTAAATATCTTAGGTGCGGCAAGCGGCGGTAACTACTTTTATTAAATTAGGTAAAACATTAGCGAAAAACAGTGATATTTTTAGCAATTCATAAAGTTAATAAATATCGATTGACTAAAACAAAAGTTCACTCTTAATGAACTAAAAGAATGGTTCTATCAATACATATGCTCAAAAATTCCGAATTATGAATTATATTCCATTGCATGGGGAACAAACGTTAAACTTTTACGTATAAATCGCGCACTCACAATTTCACAGATTTTTATTGATTTTTGGCAGGCTATAAAAATTAAACAAAAAATTTTGACAAAAAATTAAATTTAGTTTTAGATGCCCAGGACCTTCTAAAATGATAATATACCATTGCTGGTTCGAAATTAAAAAGTCGATATTATGATTTTTGGCCAGCTTTTTTCGATTTCAGCCCACTGTGCGTCGTCAGTAGTAACGGAATCATTTAAGTCAAATTCAACGCGCGAAAAAGAAGGCAGTTCCTTTCGACTCAGGAATGACTTATAACCATTATATCGAAGTACAAAAAGTGTCCGCTGTTGTTATCAGATATGGGGAAGCAAAATATTTCGTGAAGATTAGTCACACGGCTTGTGAGATGAAATTCCCGGCGCTGAATTCCCGGAAGAATGCCGACAAAGAAGCTGTACCCGGTAGATTCAATCTACTATTGTTAAAATTTCATGGGAAAATTCTTTTTTAGTGCGTAAACATTATTGTGAGGAGAGTTTTTTTCCGGGCTCATAATCCATTTTTGTTCATTCATCACTGACAGCAGTTGCGCGATTATTTCAAATGCTCAATTAAAAGAAGTGATCTAAGCACCGGAAAAGTCTTAGTCACGAAATATCCCGGGTACCGGAGGCGTAACTAGGAATATGCTTTGGGGGTGAAGGTAGTACCTGGGGGGGGGGGGGGGGCGGCTTCACCCCCCAGAGGCAACGGGGTATCCCATGAAATTAAAAGAAAGGCATGCCTGTAAAAACGTTTTGCATCATTTTGGAACCTAAAATTTAGCTTTAAGTAGATGCAGTTGCTGTTTATCAAAGCTAGACTTTTATTTCATTTTTTTTAATTTCTCTGAGGCTTTGGAGAGGGATCTATCCCCTCATCCCCCAACCATATTTACGCCTCTACCGTGTGCTTCATATTATCTATGGCATGGTATTTAGAGGGAGGAAACCGACAGCTGGGGTCATTTTCGCCACGAGGTAAGGGAGGGAGTACATAAACCCTGTGTTGGAATTAGCCAGGTTGTAACAATAGGCTTAACCAGGGCTTAACTGACCATCTGCCAGACAGTGTGCTGCACTGGAAGTTCCGTCGACACTACTCTCAAGCAGGGATACAGTCATCTCTGAAAGCTTTCTGCCTCTGCCAGGATATTTACCCGGGTCCATAGGGTGTGAAGCCTTCGTGATGCATTAGTGAAATTTTGCTCCCTAATTACGGGGTTATTTTGGATGACTTTCCTCACGTATTTCATTTCTTCAATCTCCAATCTCGGGTTTGCCTGTAGGTGGTAAAATGAATTTCCTGAAAACTGCTGTTAATGAGACAACTTTTTTTCAAAAATTGGTTTCTCTGAACATTTAGTGTCATCATTCCGAAATCTCTCGAGTTTGAAAGCCTTGCAGCTTAGTACCAGAAATGCTAGACGTTCAATCGTGGGTAATGTTGTTCAGGAATGCAAAATTATGTTTCTCTTAAAGTAACACATCATCAGTGGTGTTGCTTGTGAGAAAATAAAATTATTAGGCTTCAATTTCTTGCCTCCAAATGAGTAATTGCATCCTGAAAACAAACCTGCCCTTTTAAAAAGGATTTCATGCTAAAAACCTCACCTATGAAACTTCCTCACTTATGAAACTTTTTTTGGTTTTCCGCTGAAAGTTTCATAAGTGAGGTTCTACTGTACATATATTGAAGAAACAAAAACTAATTCCTAAGTTCCTAGTAACCTTGGTAATATGTACAAATCATACTACACTTGTACTGGATAATTACTGAACTGTGAGTCTTTATTACTTCAAAAGTCATAAAAATGGGACTTACAAGCTCACAACTTAGACCCACATTAAATCCAAAAATACCTTGAGTAACAACAATATCTGGTATTATCATGTCTAAAAATAAACAGGGTCCCATATTTTTAAACAACACTAAGTATTCCATTAGTGTGAAATCTTTTGATCACCCCGCACAATAAAAGAACCCCAGCAACTTTAATGTCCCTTACTAAAATAATTCACAGCCACAGTATGTTAAGAGCATGAAAATTGCCCCCCAGATCAACATTATAAAATAACCACTCATACCAAATTTGCTGGTAGTTTTTGGTCTTAGTATAGTCTCCTTAGTATTTACAGGAATATACACAAAAAATTACATGTCTCAAATGTTGCTAGATCTTCGATTTTAATTCTTTATAACCAATGCATGAAACCAGTATATAAAAATATGAAGTGTTATGTTGTGATGAAATAAAACAGCAAGCGTGCATATTGGAGACCTGATGCGCGAGCGAAATACTTACAACTACAGGTACAATGGGTTAAAAATGTTTCCCACCAAATCAAGCAGTACCACATATGCTGGAGGGTGATTATTGATTTCCTCTTTCACTGTTTGTTATTCCAAGGCTACAGATGGATCGAATTTCTAAAACCGTGATGCTGTATGCTTATAACTAAGATTCCTGGAGTCCATTGCTTCGGGAAAAGCAAGTATGTAAAAATAAAATTTAAAAACATGCATGAAAAGGTTTGTTCTCATTACCCTGAATTTTTAGTGAAAATAAACTTGTCTACCCTGCAATGTAACAACATTATAAAAAAAACCAATATTAGAGTGGACAGGTGTGAATGAAATTTATGCAGAGACAAATTGCATCATTTTTTACGAATATTGGTAAGTTGATTTACAATGTTTGTCGGTATCTAACATATAACATCCATACTTGTGGCATGGTAAAATTGTGTTAAATTTCCATTGTCATAATGAGTCCTAGAGTTAATATACCACAAGAGATGAAGATGAAATAACGACGATGACAACTGTGGCACCACTCCATTTGTTGGGAAACTTTTTTGACGCATAGGACATATTTTAACTAAACCAATCCTGCATGGCCATCAATAAGTCAAACAAGAGATGTCTTGATCAGTCTACCGACCCACCCCCACGACTCAAAATTAAATTAGTACTTATGCTTTCCAGAAATAGATAAATGGCAATGATAAAGGTGAGACAAATGAATTAAAATGAATCTGGCCTCACATTTCTTATCCATTTCTGAATGACTTTACCATACAACCTACGAGTTTCTATAACTGTCATAGGATCCATTGGGTTGGATCCTCTCAAATCAAGGTGGTGGGCCCCTTCTGGAATCGTAATTGATATCACTCTTGATCCTTTGGGAGCCTGGAGAACTCCACCTGAAGACCATGGATCTAATAAACCATTACTGAAAAGATAAGAAAAAGTGCACAACTTGCTTTCAGGAACAAAACCATGATAATAACACTATAAACAGATCATCTATCAGCTGAGAAAAGCAAAAAAATAACACAATTATTCCATGAACTTTATGAGATTATGGCTATGAGCTTATATATGTATAACGATGATCTTGTTGTGCATGAACATGCAAATTCATAATCTTGGCAGAAAGGTACTTCAACAGTTAAAAAGAATACAGAGAGATCATTAAAATAAAATTCAAGGAGATTTAATCAGTTGAATTGTAAATGAAAAGAAACAATGATTAAAGAGTGACAAATAGGTGTATGCCACATGGCATATCGGATTTTGCCCCAACTTTTCGTGGCTGACTGCTGGTCACTTCTTAGTGGGAAAAGGACCATTCCTTAGAGGAAGTGGCCAGCAGTTAGTCACAAAAAATGTTGGGGCAAAATCCGATATATCATGTGGCATAAACATGTACGTCACCCTTTAACCATCATGAACCGCAAAAGCTTTAAACAAGAAAAGAAACAAGTTCATCAGAAATCACAGGTTGGGGTATAATTAAGAAAAAAATGAGAGATGATTATTTAATATTAAAAACTTGCCATTAGTATACAACTTAGAAGTATTATCAGTGACATTATTATATAATACCTGAAGATAATATTTGAGGCAGCACTAACACCCCTGTAGCCACCATAGAGTAGTTCAGCGAGATGGGGCTGCGGCTCCACGCCCCAAGTGGCCTTGCATCGAGCAGTCTCTTTCTTGATGTCCCACTTTTTAGGCTCAAACATATCTCCATTACCATCTGAACACATGGGCATTACCATTTCTGTGCAAGACTATTTTCAAAAAGAGAAACCGCTATGAGTATTAAAAATATAAATCAAAAACAATAAATATGTATCACCATATTGACTAGCTTGAATCACCTTACTTCTTTAACAGAAAAAGGGCTGCAAGCAGTTTTTCAAAAATAAGTAACATCCCACACTGAAATTGTGGGTATTGCGTATTTTGTATTTTATGTAAGTTCTTGCCCTCGGTGTCAGTAAGCAAATAATTGCACACAAATATTGAAAGTCTCCACCCAAAGTTTATTTCCATTTAAAATCCTACAAAATCAATTCAATTAAAAAATATCAAGTAATGGATTTGTGTGTATAAAATAGCAAAAATTTAAGATGTTACCCATATCTTGTGAAGGAAGAGAGCCACTGGTGATGGCATGGGTGGATAGCAAGGGGCTTCAGTAACATGGGCCATATGGCAAGCACTTAGACTCCAACTGATGGCTACATAGTCACTATACAGTAACCAGCAGACAATAACTGATCGATGAGAGACTGGTGAAACACTCTGACTGACTGACAGACCACTGAAAAGTCCCATAGCATCTCCAGCATGCCATTATTAGGATAGGTAAAACTAGGATGTTTCCGACAGAGAGGAAGGGGAAGAGGGAGGTTGGCCGTTCTCAAAATTGAAAGATACAGTTCCCAAGGTATAGTCTGACATAGCTGGCCTATCCTGAGATGCCATGCAACAACACATTTATGCAATTAGGGAAATGAAATTCTTCGATTTCTGGGTCATTACATAAGCGAGCAAATAAACACAGGAGCATTTAAGAGTTCTGTTCTTGGTGGCATTGTAATATTCTTACCCAGATGAAAGAGCATTCAATATCTATCCACTTATACAGACTGAAATGAGTTTCCTTAGTATGCGATGCTCCGAAGGTACGGGTAAATAAGAGCGATGGACGGATCCAGGACTTTTTCGGACCCGGATCTGATCCTTGATATTCGGAGTCGGATCTTCATATATTTTTAGATCCTAAGTCATTTTCAATAGTCTGCTATAAAACGAAATAATTATTAAAGTTCCTTCTGGGTATAAACTATCAAAGGAATGCTATTTAGATTTACATACGCATTTTAATATTTCTACTGATTAAAAATCATTTTCATAAGCTTTCAAATTATTTAAAAAAATTATAAAATCTTTACATGCTCAGGATGTGAACTGTTATACTTGCGTTTGGAAATGAAAATAGGTTTCAATCTTCGGATAAACCATTGACTGAATTTTGATATTCCTCACATAAGTTTCCCCCGAATTTTCTTTCTCACTTTTTCATTTTCTTTTTTTTTCATCATGAAATTCACTTTCTCATAGCGCACTGACGTGTTTTACCTGCAAATGCTTCAGTTACGGTGAGGTGGATTTTGAACTTCTTTGCAATAGTTTCACATCACAGTGCACGCACATGGTTCTCTTAATGTCAATAAAAATGCCGAAAACTATCAAGACATCTTCGGGTCCAGTAAGTTATTCAACTAGCATTTGTTCTCTAGAAACAGAATTGAAGCAAGTAAGATGAAAAAGGTCAGTTGGTGAGATAGGGTATGGATGAAACACGCTTCCATTGTTCTTGCGTAACTTGATATTTTCCTTCGAAGATAATGATTTATGGACTGTTTTTTCTCAAAAAGCAAAAAAACAAAAAAAAAAAAAATCAGAGGCATGGGGTGATGGAGGGCCAAGGGTGTTTTTTTTTTAAATCTGCGATGTAGTCACTTTTGACATGGTTGTTATCCAGCCATTATGAAGGGATATGACACTTTCATGCTTTAAATTAGTATAACCCACCTTCCGAAAATTTGAAGTTCTTGATTCTCAATCTATCACTGAAATACTCTGCTTTAGCCTTAAGCATAGCCCCTTTTTCAGTAGTTCCCATAGATGGAAGTGGGCAAAACCACCTGAACATAGCTCCTTCTAACTCTTCATGATCTGCATTGCTCGGGCACCTTTGTTTTTTTTTTTAAATTGTAAAGAGTGAATAGGAAGATAAATTAATTACGCCACTCTCATATTACTCTATTATTTTCATTTTCTTGCTTGAATGTGTTAAGCATTTTTTGGCCATGGTGTCCACCTTAAAATGCTCTCTATTCACGCAACTCACGGATGTGCGGGTATGCTGCCAACTGATTTCTGCCACCCGAGGAACAAAAGAACATCCAGCATTCGCAAATGTTAATGCCACAATTTTTTCACCAAAATGAACTACAGTGAAACCTCGATATAACGACACCCCACGGTGCACTAATAAACACTCGTTATAGCGAATTGTCGCTTTACCGGAGGTGGAGCAAATAATAGCCAATATACCTGTTGCGAACAGATATACAGGAACAGGAGTGGTGCGGCGACAGATAAATTTATATCCGATAAACGTAAGTATAAATCCAGACGAAAGGCTATGTTTCTTGCATCACTAAATTTCCTTACTCAAACAACGACTAACTATTCAAACAAATTAAAAGCGCCGCACTGAATAAAAATCTTGCAAAACATTGTACAACCGACGAAGCCATTTTTCTATGCACTTAATTAGTTCATTTACGTGATCATTCTATTACTTTGGTATTTTCCACTGAAAATTCAAAAATGAACTAATAAAACAGTATCGCGGTTATTAAATGCCTCAAATGTTTCCATTGGTGTATGCTTATTGTTTCTGTACGTTAAGCGGCAGTGAAGTAAAATAACGCATTACATTTGTTTCTACAGGCGAAAACGGTGGAAGGTTATATAACGTTCCCGCCTTGGAAGACTTTTTCTATCAGATAATGTAATATCTTCATCATCCATGGTAAAAAATTTGCTAAGTTTGAAAAATGATGTGATTAAAATTGCCGTTGTTGAAAAAAGTTTCTTTTTGACTTTTACGCTCGCGACGTATTTGAAATAATACGCTGAGTTTACCACGGCACTGCAAAAGAGAGTTAGTTGTTCTGTGAGTTCTTCCAGCGGCCACCAGGGGATGCGCGGCTATCCACGTGACAAAAGAGAGCGCCAGTACGACTCCGACCACTGACGCGAATAGTTCACCCTTGTAAATCCGCAGCGGAGAATAAATACGTCCATCCGGACAATTCACGCTGAGTATCATTGCTTCGTACATCCTACATCATCACTAAGGCGCACTATACCTACCTTTAGAGGCATCATTGCAAGAAATACCTCATACTGCAAGGGTTTTGTCGGGGAGTTGTAAGTAACAAAGCTCAGTTTCGTGTATGTTATATGACGCGGGGAATACTTCTGAAGATACTTATGATCGGAGTCCTTTCTTCCACGACTTCGGGTTTACACCACAGGCATCACCAGCAATAATGAGGGGAGATAACGCTTTGGTACTTTGCATTAGTATAATCAACCTTCCGCACTCTTAAAATTCTCGATTCGCAATCTATCCCTGAAATACTCCGCTTTAGGCTTAGGCGTAGCCTCTTTCTCAGAAGTTCCCGCAGATTTGAGTGGACAAAACCACCCGAACAAAGCTCCTTATAACTCTTCATCGTCTGCATTCCTTGGGCGCTTTTGTTTGTTTTTAATTTTGCAGAGCGAATAGGAAGATAAATTAATTTCGAAACTCTCATATTACTCCTTTATTTTTATTTTCTCGCTTAGACATGTTTGGTGTTTTTTTGGCCATGGTGACTGCCATGGCCACGGACGTGCGGGTATGCTGCAGACTGCTTTCTGCTGCCCGAGGAACAATAGAAGATGAAGCATTCGCGAATGCTAATGCCACAATATTTTCACCAAAATTAACTACTTATTTATCGAACGACAGTTTACCACATAAATTTGAGAATGAGCACTCCATTAACTTCATTTCTAACAGATCGCTAGCAATTTCAGAGGTTAAGTAGTCTTGATGAAAGTCTTCCGGCGGTGAAACCCTCGCTATGGCGAGAGCCAACACCAAAAGGGTCTCGTAAAAACGAATTTCTTAACACGCTTATTATAGGGTCAATTGATGGTGCATCTTCTATCTCTCGTTATAGCGGGGGTGTCGCTATAGCCCGTACTCGCTTTAACGAGGTTCCACTGTACTTCTATACTGAACGACAGTTTACTACATGAATTTGAGACTGAGAACTCAATGTTAACTTCATTTGAAACAGATCACCAGTAATTACAGAGAATAGGGACTCTTGGTGAAGGTTTTCTGGCGATGGAAACTCTCACTATGGCGAATGCCAACACCAAAAGGGCCTTGTAAAAACGAATTATTTTACATGCTAATTATAGGGTCAATTGACGGTGCCTCGGCTATCTCTCGTAATGGCGGGGGTCTCACAATAGCCCGTACTTGCATTAACAAGGCTCCACTGTATTAAAGTTGGTGCTGGTACACCCTCAAACATTGGTACTTTGTTAAAACCACATGAAATTCATACATATTTTATTTTAAAAATTTGTCGGAAATAACAAAGAATTGACCACGGAAAATTACCATATAATGTCTCATCTTCCTAGGCCACCATGCCTATTGAGAAATTTATTTGTGGGTGCCCGAAGTCTTCACCTAGGATTTGGACCCACGGACAAGCACTCTACATATGTACTAGGCTACCATGCCCATTCAATGCCACTAACTAAATTATAAAATTATTAATAAAAAATCTTGAAATGAAATTATTTAAGTAGTTATTTCCACTAGCAGAGAAGAATGTTTTCTGAAGATGAATAGAAAAATGAGGTAACTAAAATTTAATAACAAATATATGTTCTATGAGGATGGCATTGCTATTCTCTTGAGAAGATAACTCTCAGCATTGAGGTGGTTGAGCTTTATCAGTTGAGTGAAAGTACACTACACCACGTGAACTGCTCATCTGCTAAAATCTTAAATCACATCAAATATTAAGAACTCTTATTATTTAAAAAAATATTTCCATTGCAAACAGACTTTTGGAGGGATAAAAATGGCATCTGATAACTTGATACATATTTTCCCCAAGCATGATAAGTGTTACATGGCGAGGAAAGATATTTAATTCAATAAATAAGAAAACCTAATGCTTCAATAACAATTAGGAGCCTATCTGAATGCAAACGACTGATTATATTACCTTTACCTGATATTTCATATACAATTATAACAATATCCATAATGCTTACCTGATAATCCCAACCGTCATCTCCAAGTTGATCGGAGCTTTGCACTTTGACATTAAGGCAAGAGGAGTTTCCACTATAGTTGAATGCCACTTGAAAACCAGAGAAAATACTCATCAATAGAGCCTTATCCTGATCAAGTGAACTATTTTGGGCCTCTTTAGTCAAAATTTTCCGGCACATTTCCTAAAATAAATATCTTAATTAATGATAGCCTTCATGATAAAATGTAAAATCAGACACATAAATGACATTGCATACATACATACATATACAATAAAATGTAAAACTTATTTCAATCCAATAAACCATATGACAATTACTTCATGCAAGGTAAGCCAATTATGTATTTGAAAACTGATTAAAGTGCATAACTAACTATAAGGGATATAGGAATAAAAAATTAATCAGCTAAAAAAAGCTAATATTTGAACAGCTAATATGCCATACATACTTGGATCCTAATATGTACTTTTATGAATGCAGTCATATAAATGCTGTCTTCCTTGTACCCTTTATAATTTTTAAAAACTAAATTCCTTCCATAACAGTTCCCTCACCAGCCACACACTTATTTTACATAATTATTTCCTCTATAACCCAATACTATATTTACCCATAGAAGCTGCGCAACATATCCCAAGAAATGTCGGCGAATAGAAGGGGGTGCACGGCTTACACAAATTCTCCAAATTTTAATGTAAGCCACGTACCATTTTCCCTCATATTCTTTTCGTTTATTTCTCAAGAGTGTAGCATTGAAACTGGGAAACCTTTGCAGGAATTTCATTTCTAACATTATTTAACCGTACTAACAGGGATGGATTCAGGATTTTTTTCGGATCCGGATTAGGATCGGATCCTTGATTTTCGGAGTCGGATCTTTCGGATCGGATATTTTCGGATCCAAATGCATTTTCAAATTCCTGACGCTGAGATTTCTCTGATGATTGTTCAATCTCTTGGGAAGGGTCACACTATATGCCAGACGTATTTTGCCTTTTTTATTTTCCACGGCTGAAATTCTCCTACGTAACCTCTGCGAGAGCTTTTGAATAAAATGGTTCATGATTAGGACAAGAATCGCATGCGATGGCGCATTTGAAGATAGAATCGGAACTCTTTCCACCCTTACGGGGCTTTGCATTCGCTGAAGCTATTATTTAAAATTTCGGATCCAGATCCGATGTCTTCCGCGACTTTGGCTCCGATGTATCCGATGAAGGGCAATATCCGCAGATATTTGGATCCGAGGTATCCGATCCGACCATTCCTACTTATTAATCACAGTAACGTAAATCTATCAATTTAGCAACAAATAATGAGTTCCTATATTAGACTGCACTCAAAAAGCACTAGGAAGTTTATTTTCCTCGCGAGCTGGCCCAAAAATGGTGCGTGGGATACACAAGGGGGGGGGGGGGGGCTTACATGAGTAAATACGGTTTTTCAATTATTAAGTCACATTTTGTCCATGTAAGTTAGATTGATCATGAAAAAGAATATGTATTGAGAAATTCCAACTGACTGTGAAGCCTATCATGTAAGACCTTTTGTAACACAGAGGCCTCAAGGACACTGGAAGGAATATGTTATAACTTGCAATTGAAATGATCTTTCCCTTCTCCAGCTTGTGACTACATACTTCAAGAAAAAGCATTTCCAGCCAATATGGAGTCAGAAAATATAGAGGTAATCATGCTGACCAGTGAACTGCCTACCAAGAGAATGTAATGCCTAATACATACATTCAAATATGGCAAAGCTTTGAAGTTAGAAGTTAAAGGAGACTACAATGAATGCTCAGACTACATGAAAAGTAAAAATAGTAAAAGTAATAATAGTGAACAGTTAAAACACAATAAAAAATAACTAACATGAAGAGGCCAACCAGTAGCTTGCCATTTTCCTTAACATTTTGCACCATTCATTATATTACCCCCCTCACTCCACTTTCCTTTCTCTTCCTAACTTTTAAATCTTTTCCTATCATTCTCTCTTCCTTCCTGCCTCCAACTTGGTTAACAGAGGACCATTTACTGCTGTGGTGTAACTAGGAAACAATGAATAAGAGGCTAACAATGGGGAGGTCACGTGGCAATGCTGAGCTGACAGGACAATGCACCTTCTTAGTTGAGGAGTGAAAAAAAAAGAGACCACCAAAATCTAAGTGAGTATGCACATTGTGCATGCTGATATCCACTCACCTGAACTGGATAACCCGGTAGTGGAAGAATGAAGTTGGTAGGGTACGGATAATCAAGCATAGCCACATTTGTAATCATTCCAACCATCCAGTCTTTGAGAGCTGAGACATTTTCAGCATTTTTTAGAGGAGAACAAAGGCTCCAATTTGATGACAACCATTTAAGACCATCCGCTGAAAGGAATAGGAATCGATTAATATCCCTTCACAAACTTAATGAGCAACAGATGCATTATTACAGAAATAAGAGGTACTGATTATGCATCTTTATTTGGATGAGGTTGTGACATCGCTTCTAAGTGTGATGTGAAGGTGGGGGGGCAACTAACCTTCCTACCTCCATTATATGTAATATTTTTATGCCTGCATTCTTCTACTTCCTTCGTCCTTCTATTTTTCAATTCCTTGGACTCGTCCATGAGAACATCTGCTCATAGTGATGTTTAAAACATTTACTTATTTTAAATACTTTGTTTAGTAGGCAATATCATCTGTTTTCTCACAATAGTAATTTTTCATTCCCAATAATTTATCCCCAATTCCATTCACATCCCTCCCTTCCCTTACCACAGGTTCCAATTCACCAAAACTACAAGATTTTTCTTATTCTGGATAACTCAGATAATTGCAGTTCTCTCCATGGTTTTCTGAGTCGAAGTTATTTTCAAGATTTTAGCTGACCCGGAAATCATGGTGAGAACTGCAATCCAGCACTGCAGAAGACTCAAGCAGAAACTCAGACACCTAAATTCCTTGATCTGTTCGTACACCTCCTCAACTTCTTCCTTAATACTGCTGAAAATCACCATGTCCACTTGAACCACCAAAAAGTTGGTGGAGGGTGTCTAAACTTTCATAACCAAAATCCAATCAATTACCTGTCCAAAGCCTACTACTCTCTCGACCAGTTTCTCAATTAAAATCAAAGCTATGCCATTTTGAATTTCATCCCAAACACCATATATGTATTATGGAGAGCCCATCAATTCAGTGGTGCCCACTCTACTTCCATAAAAATTCACAAATGTCTCATATCTTATCTCCCTTTCGCCATTTTCAATCTTAGTCATCCTCATCATTGACACCCCTCTCATGGAAGCTTTCTCCTTCTCCAACTTCTTAGTCTTTTTCTCATCTTTCTTGGGTAATATTGAAAAGAACCAGAACAAGACCCCAGCAGTCCTTGCTACCTTGAAAAACACCAACCTTAATGGTCAAGTCCTATTGGATGAGCTTATGAGGCTC
The DNA here is from genome assembly GCF_921293095.1 of Ischnura elegans. Classification (NCBI taxonomy): domain Eukaryota; kingdom Metazoa; phylum Arthropoda; class Insecta; order Odonata; family Coenagrionidae; genus Ischnura; species Ischnura elegans. Next base: position 110,834,620 of record NC_060246.1, on the reverse strand, counting down.
ATATGATCTTCTTCATATTTTTAGGGAAGAGACAGTGGGTAGGGTATCACACATCCATTCAAAAGGTTCTTTAAGCATTACACCATCTTGTAGACCACTCATTATCTGGCTTCTACCTTACAACCTATGTAGTGTGAGTGTCCCGACCGGGAGTAATTGAGAATCATTCCCACCAGAGGAGCTCTACGGGTCATTGGAAAGGACATATCCTGGTACCACCAATTGACTATAGGATAAGATAAAGGACTCCTAATAAATAAATAAAAACTTATTCCCTAAAAATATGTATTTACATGCATGCCAATCAAAAGTAAATGTATGCATAAGGGAGAAAATTTATTTGAAATATTAGGATATAAAAAAACAATGTAAATATCCTTAAGACAATTTAGCATTTATAATTTGTAAATGTTTATTCAACTATGATGGACATAGAAATAAGAAATAAAATTACCTGTTGCAGAGACTCTATCAATGGCACTCCATGATGCCTTAATTCTATCTGAACAGTTGTGAGAAGCTGCTTTGAAGTCCGAAGAAACAATTCTTGAAAAAGCCTCACATGGTACCATTCCAGTAAATTGCAGAACAGGTGCAGATGCTGCAATAGCTCTGCAAGTTCAAGATAATATGTATGAGTCTGGAATACTGAGATAAATACGTAATTAAAAGAATTGAAAAAGAAATTTATCAAGAATTGGCAATCTGCCGATTGTGCTTTTATGAATATGTAACAACCACAGAGTTCAATTTCTTTTACCGTATTTGAACAAAATTTCAGCAATATTTCTCATTGCTAATGAAGAATATTATCAGTAATAATGCATTGACAATGGAAGTTATTTTACCCTGTTAATGTGGAGATGGATAATAATGTGAACAAACTTGGACAGATACTAGAAGCAGAATCAGGGGCTGGGGTAAAAACTTAAGAGAAAATTGAAAACAAGGTGATCTTTAAGGAGGCTCTCCAATAAAAGCTTCTATCTCACCAGCTTAAAGAACAGCATTTAACAATAATTGATGAATGTAAAATTTAAATACCAGGAAACCCAAAAAAAAGATGAACGAGGGCTATTTTTTTTTAACTTCCGACTGCTCATCAAAAACACCATACAAGCGACAGGTGGGTACTGCACAGATAGAGCAACTGCGTGCCCTCCGCACCACACGGTCAAGTCATTTCTGGCTGTAAGCTTTAAGGCTAGTAGCAATCTCAATGACTACACTGCCTCAATAGATTCTCCCGCCAAGTGTGCACAGCGGAGCGACAGCCAGAAAACTTGCCGAATAGCTTCAGCATTGACATGTCTCGACCTTTATGCCACGATAAAAGTGATTTTTAAAATTGTACAGTGGCTAGTTATGAGACGGATAAAATATGGCAGTCATGAAATAAAGCAAAAATCGCAATGATGGGTGCACCAATAATCACAAGGCAAACCAAGAAAATTCAGGCGATCGTTTCAACAATCGAATAGGTTATGCTACCGTGTTTTGGATCAAAAGGGTGCATTGCTCGTAGATGTCATGCAGCTGGCGACAATGTTAATGCAGCTGCTCAGTGTGAAACATTGCACCCATTTCCTTTCAAAACAAAATAAGAGACATGCTGAATTCTAGAAGTGTTCTGATCCAAGACAACACCCGTTATCTCACTGCTGATCCAGCCCAATCAATGACTTTGACAACCCTTCAGGGAAGAACTTACCCATCAACCACGTATGGATACTTCATGCGAAACCAAGCAGCAAGCATGCCCCCGTAAGATCCACCGAATGCAATCACTGGGTATCGAGCACCGCTCCTCTTGCTCGAGGTACCAACTTCTTCTGTCCTATTTTGCTGCAGATGCATAAGGAGATCAGCATAGTCTGCTAGTGCTTGAGACGAAGAGAGATAACCCATGTTTTTCAAATCCTAGAGAAACAGGCAATTTCGTGAGTACCTTAGTTAGCTTCAAAAATGTTAACACTGAACCAGAACAAAAGGAGAAAAATGGGTAACAAAGGATGAACATGCTTCCAAACAATTAATCATTTACAAAACCTTGGTTCTCACCGAATAGGTGTTATTTCCGAAGGGCAATGACTTCCCATAATAACGGTGTTCGGCAAAAACAAGCAATGCCTTAAACTTTGGGGCTATTTCCCACATAAAACCCTGAAAGGAAAATGAAATATTACATCACCAAGTCTTCAGGTTTCAACCATCTAATAAAATGTAGTGACCACTGAAACTACCGTATTTTCAGCAAACATTTCAATATCTCCCTCATTCCCAGTGTAGAAGAAAATTGGTCCATCATTGGATTTATCCCAGTAAGTATCATTAATCAAGTAGCGAAGCTTGAAGGTTTTATTTGTCCCAAAATTCAGGTGATCTAGCTGCAGAAAGTGAGACAAAGAAACAAATCACTGAGAGAAAATGAAATTTCACACTCAATAAGAAGAAAAATTGTCTTAGCTAAACACTATTATGTCACCATAAAATGATAAAATTAAAGGATGGAGGTAATACACGATAATAATTCTTACCGGTACTGTATACCACTTCGTATCATAGACATAACCGGCCACAGCAGAAACTACTAATGACAATATTATTAACCTCATCTTTCCTCAATTGCTTGACAGAGTGATTGTGTCACAAGTACGAAATTACGCAAACAACGCCAACATTGGATCTAAATGGCGATAATTATTTTACAGCACTGATAGTGAATTCAAACCATTAGACAGTCAATCTTGTTCGCCGAAATCATATGATATTTGCAAGCACTATGAAACCCAATCCACAGCATACGTTCCGTTAGAGTCACGCGGTGTTGACCAAGTTGCTCAATGCTTGTGACATCGAAGGATAGTCGAGTCACCGAGTGTATCTGGGAGAGCCAGACCGCCAGACACAACCAAAACAGATCAAAACAACACACAATAACGCGAAGTGAGCGCCGTATTGTACCAGCGAGAGGGTGGAACTGACACGAAGATAGCAGAAAGTTTAGCCAGGGCCGCCACCACAAACTATAGGATGGATGTATTCTCGCGTTAGTCGCGTCATGTGATTGGCAGGATGTGCTCCCTGTACCGGTGGCAATCCTTATGCCTCCCGTTTTGTTTCTCTACTGGGGAAAATATGAACTATGACAGCGCTTCCTTCAGCCACGACGGCGGTCCAATATGAACCATGAATTCCTCATGCAGGCTTCCGTGGTTTGTCGTTAGTGAAGATACAGGTCTTCCGGACTTAACTCAGCGTTTGCCGATTTCTTTGGACTACATGTAGTGTAGTTTCCCGCTATGCGGTCAACCACCCCATTACAGTCCTGCAAAACAAATGGTAGGGAGATATTTAACGCTAAGGGGATGAATAAATTCTGGCTATTAAAACAGAAGAGGATATAAAAATAAAAAAAAACAAAAACAGCATTTAATAGACGGACAATATGCATATACAAAACACTTCTGTTGTCAACTTGAATGCTGAATCATGTGTAGTGGCATGGGCGCACCCAGCGAGGGGCAGGGGGGGTAGGGCAGCTGCCCCCCCAGAAGCAAAATTCGCAAAAGTCTTTATGAAAAATCAATACTAAATTAAAACGTAATTATTCAACAAATTTTCTTTAAACCCACAAAAAATGATATGGATTAGAATAAGATATGTAACTAAAATAAAACTATATTTTCAAGGAAACAATCTCATAAATTAATAAAGCGCTGTTATAATTTTCTTAAAATGTTAGTATCATTCACCTTTTCCATGCTAAAATGTCACAACTTGGCTTGTACCCCCTAGTTATGATCCTGGGTACGCCCTTGCGTAGTGGCACCAAGAAATTTCAGTTTTAAACCAAAGTCCAACATCCACTCCCACTCGCCTCGGTGAAACCAAACTTCGAAACGAGAATTTAGAGACGTTAGAGGTTTTCGTTTTTTCCTTCGACCGAGCGACAAGCTCCAGCATCTCGTCAATGAATTCTAAAGGCATCGAAAAATACCACGGATCCAAGGAATTCGTTGAAAAGCTCCCGATATCCAAACAGATCGGCGACGTCTGCGGAGGGAAATATTTTATGGAGATCGCTCACATGGCGGTAAAACACGCGGAAAAATATGCTTTTCGTACCTGTCTAAACGGGATGGAGAATTTGGTCCTTTTATTTTACGAAATATATATTCTTTATTTTCGGTCGTAGATATGGACGGAAGGAGGGGCGAGGTGGAGATGCCGAGGAACAAGAAGATGAAAAAGAGTGCAGTCAGGAGAGTAGATTATAAATCTACTCAAAGGATACCGCTCTCTCCTCCCCTCTTCGCCACTACCACCTTCCCCCTACTCCCGCTCGTCAGTTAAAGTAATTGATGGCGCGAATAACTTTCTCTTTTATTATGTAAAGTTAAAAGAAAACCGTCGTGATTGCATTAATTTAATTTTTATAGATTTCGTTTGGTTTTAATACATACTTCGGTGAAGTCATGAAAAACAAAACTTTTACCTTTCAAATTTAAGAAATTGCATGCTGACCAAGTAGTGGTACAGTTGGAATCTTATCTCTGGTTATTTTTGTGTCGTAGCTCGTTGACTTTTCTCTTTGCGATCAGAATTCCCTATGTATTGTGATGAATGTCCTCTCAAATCACCGGCAGTATTCTAAAAAAACGCCTCTGAAGGTTTATGTAGTGGAATCACGCCGATGCGTCTATGAATCAATACGGTTTACTCAGCGAATATAGCCAGTCCGAATAATAACCCAAGAGTTGCATCACTATATCCAGGGTGTGTATGTTTAGATTAATCACTATTAAATTACCATTTCATTCCCAAACTGAAAGCATTAAGATAGATAAATACCTAGATATTAAATGAAAGTGAGGTATAATCCACAAGCAATTGCTTACACGTATGACAGAATTATTTTCATACTGGTAAATTAATTCTCTTTGAATATCTTTAAGATTTCATCCATGGGCGTGCCCGGCGAGGGCAGAAGAGGGTAGCAATCCCCCCCTCCTAGAAGCAAAAATCGCAAATGTCTTTAAGAGAAAAAATATTTTTAAGCGAATAATTTTAAAAACTTAAGGTTAAAGACAAGTTAAGGTTAAGTAAGGTATAAGACAATGGCTCTGTGAGTAGAAACGCGTAGTGCGCATTAAAATAACTGTAGAAAAGTGCATTTACATATTATTTATAAAAGCAACGGATGCTTGATTACCGCCGCAACCACAGGACCCGACAGTGCGAGAAAGGAAATCCAAGAAGGGCTCTCCACGCAAACTTCTTTCAAGCCAATCCATCCCACCTTTGACATGGCTTCGGAATCAGGAGGAATGAGAGTAAAAGAGGGACCCTTGAGAAATGGAAAGACAAGCAAAAGGGAGAGGAAGGAAGAGAAGAGTTTGTGAGAAAAATGACCTCCCTTTCGAGAGCAGGGCTTTTCTTTTCTTTATTTCCGAGACACGGGAGGTGATTCGCTCGAGAGGAGAAAGAGACCTTCGACCACTACGCGCACGGAATTTCTGATTTCTAAGGACCATAGGAATCAAAGACAATGTCCCCGGTCGTTTTTCTTTCTCTGCAAATGGTTTCCCACGCATATTTTTTTCACGAGCGAACCGAAGAAGCGATCCCGGGACGAGACGCCAAAATTATAGGCCGCGTGAGAGTTTTGGCGGACGGTCATTCTTTTTAGTTTTGCTGTCCTTTCTGTCTTCGAAGATAGGAACTTCCTACGTGACCCCCATCCTGGTTGTTTTTCACTCCTCCCTAAACACCTTTACAATTAAAAACGTGATGTCGCGATCAATGAGAGAGACCGGACCTTAATGCATTTACTGTGATAGTTTTTATTTTATTTTATTGGAGTGGTGGGGAATCAATGAAGGGTTTTAATGGCTTACGAGGATGGAGAGAAGTTATGTCAGACAAGCCATTTTGAGACGCTTTTTATCTTTCAGACTGGAGGAATTAATTTGTTCTAAATATTTCTCAATTCTGCTCCATATAAAGTAAAAAAAAGCATTAGATTTCCGCAGCAAACATTTATATCATCGCTTTTTGCCTACCGAGTCCTGGATTCTGGCAAGAAAAAATTCCAAAGTTACCGCACCCAAGGAAAACTAAAATTGGAAGTATGTAGTCCAGAAAGAAGTTGTCACAAATCTTGCCTTTATATTACACCGTTTTTGGAGAAGAGATTTTTTAAAACTGGGCTAAGTTTCGTAAATTCCTTTTTTATTAAAGAGTTTTCAATTTGATATGACATTAACGAGGTAACTTAATTGTTTCAGAATAATCGATTCTAACAGATTCAGCACGTGACCTAATCTTTTCAAATAAAAATTATCCTCTTGTTGCTTAGTAATTTCAAAATTCAATAGCAAAACCTGAGTCAGATGTAGTCGGAGAAAACTTTTTGCTTTCCCAAAGTCACTCTGTCACTAATTGGTTTGGAAGCCTGTGCTAATGGTAATACTTATTGTTGGTGGAAGGGGTAAAGATTATGTCACCGTCAATCTAAGACTAATATTGAAGCATAAAAACCAACGTGGTATTCGAGTTGGCGTCATATTTAACGCTCATATCTCGCCACGAACATCCTAATATAATATTTCTATCTTCTATGCAGACATTTAAACAAAAACACATAAATTAGACGGAAGATGCTACAGATAGATTTTAAATTATTTACAATTAATATGAGCTCAGTGAAATGAAAGTTCTTGATCAAGTGATTTAATGATGTTGATAAATGTTTTCGCGACACAAACTTTTTATGCGCGACTGATTTTGCTGTAAATCATGCTATGCATGCATTCATGCATGCATTCATGCAATAAAGTTGGTGATGCATAAAATCAATCTCATGAAAGCATTGCAATTTCCACTCACTTAATATTTTCAATATTTGATTTCCTTTCACGCATTTTAATTAAATTTACATTGATGGTATAAAAAAATTGGTCTCCAAAGAATAGGTTTTTTTGTGGTGGATTCAGATTCGAATGGATGCAGGGAGTTATTTGCCTAGGCACCAACAATTAAAACGGAAATTCTCATGCGAAGTTTCGCCTAGCCTTTATTAAAGTCCATTATTGTTCGGGGGAAAACTAATTTCCATACATTTCCGTCCGCAAAAATATCTCTCTAAATTTATCATTTATGTCGCACCTGGAAGTAGAGTGGGGTTCTAATATAATGTCCTCCGTGTCGTTCTGATGAATATCCATTCTCAACTGCTCGAGCAATCAAAACCTAGTGCGCAGCTTCCGAGTCTGTGATGCTTTATATATCTAAGAATGTCTCTCACAAATGAATTACTTCAGCTGGTATCATTAATTTGTTATCATTTTGATTGCATTCCATGACGTGAAAGAAACGTGATAGTGAACATCGTATCGCACTAGCAAATGAATATAATGTAGTAGCGTGATTTAGCTCAATGGAATGAGTAATGAAAGGAACATTTTCACGGATGTCCATGATTTTCACGGGGGGAGGGGGCAGGGGAGGAGGAAGTTTGCATTATTGCGATGCAAACCGTCCAACAAGTTTTCACCAAGAAAATCGCAATACGTGCTTCCTATTCTAAGCACGGTTGTAAATTTCAAAATTTGAGATTCTACCATGGTTAGTTTGCGCTGCGCACTATTGCGTGATAGGTATAAATATAGCGTAACGGTTTTGGGTGTATTTAGAAAACTCGCCTCCCTTACCTTATAAAAAAGTGCCCGAAGAAATTCTCCCATACATAATATAATACCTAGTGGTCACGTGTTCTATCACGGCCGATGCGTAACTTGACCTTAAAAATTCAACTCAACCTTAAAAATTCAGTTCAACCTTAAAAATTTTCATTATCTAATAGTCCAGAGATATTTCATTCCCACTTCATTGTTCATTGAGATCTCTCCAAAAATGAAATAAAAAAAATTCTTGAAAACAAGGTGGTTACTTGTTCACAAAGGCGGACCTGAAAACGATGGTAAACGAGCTTCAGATAGGTATTTGGAGGAGGCGACCGACATGACAGCTGAGGTCATTTGCGCCATGAGGGAAGGGGTAGGTAAGGAAGGGTGGAGAGAAACCCGGCGTCGGCATTAGCCTGCTCTTAACGAAAGGCGCCAAGGGGACCGCGGCTTAACGTGCCATCCGACGGACGAAGTGCTGCGCTTGAAATGTCCACCACACAACATTCAAGCAGAGATCGGGCAGTCTATGAAAATTCTCTTGGGATTTGAACCCGAGCCCACCGGGTAGGAAGCCAACACTCTAGCCACCACACCAACCCGATCCCCCAAACGAGCTTCAGCCTCCCCAATTTGAAACCTAAGAAAAATTCATCCAGAAGTTATCTTTCACTTTAATGCAGTATAAATACTCTAATTTTGCGCTGTTTTCCGACGATTTGTATTTTTTTCTCTTTTAGTGAAGAATATTGTAACAGTAGATTCCGGTTAATTGACTTGTTCACTTTGCCCCAATCAAGCGGCTGCCCCAATTAGGCGAACTATCTTGTATATGGGCATAAACAAACGTTGAAATGATAGAAAGAAGACTAAAGAATGTTTATAATGCAACATAAGTTTATTTATATTAATTTGATTAATAAATCAGCGATTCTAGTTAATTTATTATCATTTATAAGAATAATAACAATTTAGTTAAAAATATTTTTCACAGCCTCGGGCGACGCTGAATGAATGTCTTTTACTAGTCCTATTGAAGACTATCCTCTTGCGGATAGTATAACAACAAGAGCTTTCAAAATAGGGCAAAAATAGGAACATTTGTGAAAAATAAGAGTAAATCAAAGGAGGAAAATATAAAAAATAGTATTCTGAAAACAAAAAAAAATTAATTTCGTCGCGAGTATAGAGTCTATGTCGCCGACTCATGGCCCAATAAAGCGGCATGCTGTCCCAAAAAAGCGGAGAATACTCTGGGATATTCCTCTATTGGGTTCTGTTCTTCAAGATCTGCCCCAATTATGTGGCTGCCCCAAGTAACCGGTGGACCCATTAAACGGAATCTACTGTATTTATAAATACTATCTGCATGAATTTTATGGCATGTTATAAATCATACATAAAGAACTTACTACTGCAATTTTTCCTTTTTATATTACTAGCTAGCAGTGTTTTTTGCTGCATGGTAGCATGCTCGTGTCCTCAGCACTCTCGTAGTTTCTGATCTGACCACGTGTCTTTCTGAGTGCTTGGCCTGCGTCCAGCGAACGAGAGCGTTTCTAATGGGGTGGTTTCCTATTATTTTTTATTTTCCACATCGAAAGATTATTACTCCTCGAGAACGTATTTCACGCTTTTAGATTTTTAAATGACGGTATTTATTTTTAAATTATTAAAATTTTTGATTAAATGAAAAGTGAAAAATTTCAAGCGCGCGAAAACGCGCCTGTGATATGTGAAGATGATACTTACTATTGAAAAAAGCAACAGTGACCACTCTAAGCCAATCCTTATGTCTAACAAATCAATAGGGTGGCTTCCTGTTATTTTTTTATTGCCTAAATCGAAAGATTATTACTCCTGGAGTACGTATTTCACGCTTTTAGATTTTTAAATGACGATATCTATTTTTCACGATTAAATGCAAAGTGAACATTTTCAAGCGCGCGAAAACGCGACGGCTAAGTATGAATGTTGGGAAAAGTCCGTGTGACGTCATTCTGTTTCCCGTTGCCGCCGCGTGAGGTGACCTTGGGGCGAGGATATGTGCGATGCAGGCTGCTAGCAGGTAGCAGAAAACCCCGCTAGCAGGTAGCGCTTGGCTTAAATAAGGATTATTAATACCTTATCAAACGAAGGAAACTTTCCGACCATAGGCAATTTTAATAGGTGATTATTAAGGAATTTTTCCCTGAGATCTGCACCTCATGCATGCATCGGTAATCTCAGACGATGTAAAACTCCTGACTACTCATATAGCATCTGGGTCCCTGTGACGTCACGTGGAGTGGCATCGCATGGGCGCCAATCTGACCTTTTTCAAATGAGGTTAAAATTGACCATTGCCATTCGTCTAAACTGGGATTTCTAAAACCATATACTTTGTGTATAATGAATACACTAATGGTGGATAACGAATCGCAATAAATGCCTTTCGTTTTTTTTGATGAGCGAAACTACCCAATTAAGACTAGGATTAGTGCTGAGGGTCTAGCGTGGAATAACCCCAACCACACACCCTGGCGGTGGCTTGCAAGTTACCTCGTGTATGTAGGCGAAACTTCAGTGGCACTACAGAATAGGTACAGGTTTTTCAGCTTGACATTTTGAAGACATTTGCGTGGATGAGAGCGCCCCACCTCCTTTGGAGTTTATAAAGACGTTAAGTTTACTCCCCGCTCCCCTTCCCTCGCATTTCTTCGATTTCCGCCCCGAAATATCCCCATCGCCCCCTCGTGCACTCTCCTTTGCTGCTTGATGTCCGCTCCTAATCCCATCTCCGTAACTTCCTTTTCGAATTGCTTGCTTCGCATTCGTCCACTCTAATCATTCCTCTCCACCCGGGTTTTCATAAAACTTAATCAGGAGGAATTATTCCTCTCCAACTGATCTTTTATGGATTTCAAAATTTTAACCCTGTACAAGGAGAAACTGTATAAAAGACTGGATTATTTCAATATTCAGAGACTCAGTAGCAACGAAATAATTTGATATAAACAAGGATCTTTGCTGAAATATCAAAATAAAACAGAATTCTTAGTGTCTTTGTTCAAAGTCTTTTTTCTTATTCGTACGACCTGGAATTCTGATCATGACCCGAAAGGAAAATAAATACTGCATATATTTGCATCGACTTAAAATTTAATTTACGTATGTCATGAAATTTGGCATTTTTTCAACGCTTCATCAGTTGAAAAACAGAAAGTCTCATTTCTTGTTATCCATAAAAACATGAAGACGATCCGCTAGACGAGGTTAAGCGGCTGAAACTGAAACGCTAAAATAGATTGAATGAGTGAGGGTATTCACAATCAAAGTTACAGTCTATGGGGGCATGAAAATGATAAAGAATTACCCGATGAAATACTTTCCTGCACATACGATAGTTAATGTTTACAAAAATTAGCCTCATAAAGTCTAATAAGAGCGTGCTAGCCTCGTGAGTGGAGCGCTTGGCTGATGATCGAGGTGTACCTATCATGTTTAAATCCCAGATGAAGCCTCCGGGCACCCCAAAACGATAATCCTAAAAGTGCAAGGTGGCCCGCGGAAAGAAAGTATATCTCTACCCTGAATGCGCGTAAATCACTCACCTGTACATAGTCCGGGGAGAGCTCTACCCTAAAATATTATTTCAACCCTTAGGTTGAATCGCTGAGTGAGTGAGCGAATGCCTTTTAATTTTCTCGCTAAAATTTCAGCACTAATCAATGTGGGTGAAATTTCTGATTAAAAAATCATGATAACTACACTTGCTACAACTGGACGCTCCAAGAAGACGAGTAAGTTGAAGTAAACATATTGATAAGGGCGTTCAAATCTAAACATTGAAAACCTAAGTCCAATCGAACGCAAGAAATGTGAGTTAAGGCTCCCACACACCTGAGCGGCCGCGGTGGCGGCCGCGGTACGCGGCCAACTATCAATGTAGCGTTCAATGCGTTCACACACACCAGAGCGGCCTAGCGGGCGCGGCCGCGGCCTGTGCAGCGGTTGGCCGCCGCGGTGGCGGCCGAACGCGACCTGTCGAGTTTGGCCGCAGGCCGCGTTTGCTCGCGCCTACAAAGTTTCAATTTTCCAATGGATTGCCTTGACGAAATAGGGCTACGAAAACACAAAACTGTCTAAATATGTCTCTGTTAACATTTGCATGACTTAGCCTTTGCTTCTAAGTTTTTTTGTAATCATCAGAAAACAATTACCTGAGGAAAATTTTAAGTATATTTCGACCCATTGTAACCCTAAAAATTGGTTGTCCAGGTACCTTCTCCGATGGTGATTCATAATTGAAATAATTCCATTTTCGGTTTATAAAAGATCAAAGAACGCATGCATTACTTTCCAATTGAAGTCTTTTTTTGTCTTTTGAAAATCGCTCGCGAGCCTGAGCCATTTCAATATTTTAGTTACCTGAAATTAACAATGTGTGTGAAGCAAATGCTCAAATATGCTGGAAGACGCTTCTATAGAAAAAATGTAGGATTGAAACATCAGAGACCAATTAGCCGTAAAAATACAACGCTGTTGTATAGACCATTGGAAGCATGAAGTACCTACGTATTTATTTACTATGTAGGTACCTTTATTTACGAAAACATTCAACAACCAGAAGAGGTTTATATTGAGACTAATGTCTAAAAATAATGAGCCATAAAATGTATCCATATCTCGGTTTCCTCTTATTTAAACTTAAGTCTGCAAATATAAGCGCATTAGGTCTAGGAAGTTACTGCAAATCGTAAATGTATTGTTCATTAAACGATTAACCATTTAAATGAATAAAAGTCTTTAAATTTAAATATTCTGGTATTTGTTTACAGTAATTCATTTAGGAACCCATTCCCCAGTTCCATCAATCAAACAAAATGATGAAATTTTGAAAGGTCTTTTTGACAAAAGTAAATGTTAGCCTAATACTTTAACCTAGTAAAAGTTTGCTTGTTGTTACGCTCAAAATATTGGTAATTTAATTATATCTGTATTGGCATGTACGAATAATCCATCAGAAGAAAATAATGCTTTCAAAAGTCATAATTTTATGCACGATTTCAATAACATTATTTTATTTAGCGTAGCTAACGAGTAAAGTACATAAATAGACTTATTTTTTAATTCTTCTTCTATTTTTTCGATATCATACCTTAGTGCAACTGCTAGACAGCTAGTTGGTCCTATAGGTCTTCGGTACTTACTGTTGGCGTCAAAATGATATGCCACTGTACTTTGCAAATTTATATCTGGACTTCAGTGCATACCATAATTATATATAATACGTCATGTTACAGGAAATTTTATTTTCAATTCTAATTTATTTTTTGTTTTATGAAAAATTCAAAAATGTAGACGCGCCAGTGCAATAAATGACTCCGCACACCATAAAATTAGCCGTTTTGTCAACTTCATGAAGTAACTCAACCTAGGGAAAACTACTACGTCAACAACATTCATCTTGTACAAAAAGTTGCAACCATTAAAGTACATTAATAACATGGCTTTTGCGTATTATTATAACGCATATTTTGTTGCAAAATAACGAAAATATTTAAACACTATCTAGTCCTACAGTTTACCCCGAAAGAAAAAATATAATTGATAGAAACACTTCTTCATTTATTTGAAAATTTTCTATGATCCATAATTTATATCAATATTTATATTTGTGAATGTCAATAACTTCTATTAATGTCATTTTGCCATATGGGGCCGCGCCAGGCCTGTGCTGGTTACCAGGAAGTAAAATTTAGCGAGCAAGACGTGGCAACGCAGCATTCGTTCACTCCGGCGTATTTTTTAATGCCCGTATATAACCTACTACATAAAAATCATGTTTTTTCGGATCATAGAAAAATTGAAAATAAAGTCAGACGTGTTTCTATCAATTTTATTTTTTTCTTTCTGGGTAAACTGTAGGACTAGATAATGTTTAAACATTTTTGTTATTTTACAACAAAATATGCGTTTTAAAACTTAGCAAAGGCCACTTTATTAATCTATAATTATGTTTGTAACATATTGTGGAATATGAATGTTGTAGACGTAGTAGTTTTCCCTAGGTTGAGTTACAAAGTTCATGAAGTTGACAAAACGGCTGATTTTATGGTGAGTCATTTATTGCACTCGCGTATCTACATTTTTAATATTTCATAAAATAAAAAATAAATTAGAATTGAGAATAAAATTTTCTTTAAAGTGACACATTATTCATTATTATGGCATGCACAGAAGTCCAGATATAAATTTGCAAAGGACAGCGGCACATCATTTTGACGCCGACAGTAGTAGAGTCCTTCGTGATATCGTGCCTCACAGCATGCAGAAGCTGGTCAAAGCATTCTAAATCCATTCGAAAATATAAATAAAATCGGTCATCATGCTCCCTTAGCTTCTTGTAGAGGGAGTGAAATTCTCCTTCCTCCTCTCGAGAAAGATTTATTTCATGAATCCATATCCGACGCTTCTTTCTATAATAGATATCGCAATTTTGTAAACTGATCATTAAAGTATGACCGAAGCTGGTAAGAATCAAAAAGCAATTACCTGTGCCTTCGCTCTTCGTCGATTAACGTGGCTAGTAGTATTGCTTCCTCTTCAATATCAGAACTATTATTCACCTCCATTGTACAAGTGACTTTCTGGATAAAGATCTACCTCGAAAATGGTCGGAGTTCGTCGGTTTGTCGCTCTCGGTTTAAGTGCAACATTTCCGTAGGCGTGGCCGCTTAGGTGTGTGCACAGCGGTGCCCGCGTAGCGGGAGTATCAGCCGCGCGGCCTAGTCCGCCACCGCGGCCGCTTAGGTGTGTGGGAGCCTTTAAATGGCTTCATAGTATTTATAATAATGAAGTAAAATTAATATTAGTGAATGGGGAGGCAATAAAAATAATTTTTTTCAAGTAGACATAGACAAGTAAAGTGTAGGCAATAATTTATAGCCTACACTTTGAAGGCAATCGGTTTTATGCAACGGATCAGATGACGGCCGGCCCCACAAAACCTTGGCCGTTACCGCCGCCGCGGCGGCGCCACATCCACTGCGAATCCTCCTCCCCGTCCCTTGCAGTCTACACTCTGTTTCCACTCCCTCCCCCGTATGATAATAACATATCCTCTCCCCCTGCTCCCCATGTGCACCCCCAATGCATTAATATATCCCAGTTGTAGGTACCTGAGATGACGAAGGCCCGCGAGACACTTCTAGCACCTAAGGAGACGGAGTCAAGGATTAATCGTACGCAACGTGCATGCGTTGTCCACATGAATAATATAAATGGTTGTTTAGTGGATACCCTCAGGCGGGGTGGGATTTAGGAGTTAATGAAAATGTATGTCTAGGGTTGGGTTGGGTGGCTTTTGTGTGTGCGTGGAGATGGCCTCCCGAATGGAAAGGTGAACTGGACTCCCATCGTGCGATATTGGTTGAGGCCCTCAACTTCAGGGTCACTGAAATAACAAAAATATACCCCCAGAAAAATCTTTATTTCGGTTGTAATTCGGTAGAAATCACGTAGATAGTGAATATAAATCACTAATTTCTGTGAACCTGAAAGTTTTTATTATATTTTCTTCAAGCTGCTCAGCAGATTTTTAATGAAATATCCATTTATTTTTCTTGAAAATAGGTGAAGATATTCGACAAAATCAATCACCTTAATCCTATGATGATGATGAAAAAGAAAACATTCGGAAATGCTAATAAGAGCTTGAAAACTTTCCACTTTTATTCATGTGCACGGATGATCTATCAGTTACCGTAAGGAAACTTTGCATTATATCTCAGTGAGAAAATTCGCCTTAATTGATGATGCCAACGTGAGTAACTTTTATTATATGAAAGTAATATGGAAGTCGTAATCGTCCATCTTCCATTCTTCTTGCGTCGGTATGTCTTATGGAACTTCAAAAGTGTCTTCAATATTTAATCGAGGTGAATATAGCTGAGACCATTTCCCGCGAGACCCAATATCGAAAATATCCAATTCACATTTTAAATTGTTACATGCGCAAATTTAAGTAGAAAGAATGATTTATTACAAAATCTCCAGCTAGCAACTAACTTTCACTTTTACCGAAGGAAAATTCATTTTTGAATAACTTTTATTCCCAAAAGAACATTATCTATATGAGGAAATCGGAAATCTCAAATTGGAAAAGATATTGGAAATTTATTGATTTGTGATTTGGAGAAAAATCGAGGAAACGTAATAGATGAGAATATTAAATGTTAACATCAAAGAAAAATATTCGGGCATGACGTGCATAAAAAATCACAAGATCACGCATGGGATGACAAGGTAATAAAAGTATACGTATCATCAAAGGTATATAATTTATTGGTTATCTCGTTGAAAAAATTAATTAAATAGGAAATATGAAATTTTGGGAGAAAATTAGGGGTGAATATTGCTGATGTTCTGCGAAATCAAATAAAATTCCTACCGGCAAAGAATTTTAAGAGGGAATATTTATAAATATTAATGCAAACTTACGCTATGCTAAACCTATGCAAAGCCATGACACTAATAAGTAAATAATTAAAGTCGCAAAGAAGAGAGCTTGAAGGTGTGCGTGACTGAGGAAAGTAATAAGGAAATATTTAAAATAGGAGATAGGGGATGAAAATAGTGCGCTAAACACATCTACAGCATATTGACGGAATTTTACACGTATGCCTACGCTGGATGGGGATATCTTAATAGGCTTTGTCCTGATTGCATTTTGCTTTTACATCGGATTGGCAAACATTACACCCTTAGAAATTTATGAGAGCTATAAGAATTAGATTAATCGATATTTTCTCTAATGACGTGGTTTCTGACTCATATTTCGACATTGTAAATCCACACAATTATCTACCTTTGAATTCTGCTCATCCATAAGGTATACATTTCATAAAGAAAAACGTAGTCCAAAAAGATAGCTATGAGTGTCATGGCCGTATAAGGCGCGGAGAGGGGCCAAGGTTCAAATCCCTCCAGAATCGATGGGAGATATAGTTCCAAGCACCCCCATCGAATTCCCCAAAAAATCTTCCCTGACTACGCCCTTGATCGATCAACCTGGGAACCTAGGGATAGGATTCCTACATCGCTTATTCATAACGATTGAGAAACTTATTACTGAGCCGAATGTTAGGAATCAGATAAAAAATTCACATAGCAAACGGATTGAAATTTAAATGGAAAATATATCGTCAGCGTCCAAATTAGACGGCTTTGCCGAGAGAAAACGCATCATTTTTGAGTTAAAAAATTTATTGAGCCCTCCACAATCCACATTCGATTATGGAACCAAATAGCTGTACCAAATTTTTTAAATATATAAAATGCCCTATAATAGCGTTGAGCAAAGAAATATTGGATGAAAAATTGATTAGAGTACTCTCTCAGCAAAAAGCGTGGGGAAAAAAGAAAACCTCCTTTCTTCTACGACATCTCGATAAGGAAAAGCCCTTCTTTTTTCTGGTATCGCCTAAAAGAAAGACACCTTAAGTGGAAAGAGAGAAGGGGACAGAGAGAAGATACGAAGGAAATTCAATAGAGTGCAGCAATTTAGAATTAAGGAAATAGTTTAAAAACAATTTTTAACTACTTTTCTCCATGCAATTCCATAGCGGGAAAGCTTAAAAAGCTACGTCATACCTAATTTTAATCCTAAAATCAAGATCATCGGGAATTAAAATATAGGGTGTTTATAAATTAATATCGGCGTTTTAACTCTTTATAATATTTATTACATTATACTTACAGTTATAAATTATATGTTAAATGAAAGAGCAACTAAAACAGTTTTGTTTTTTAGCAACAATGCACATGTGCGTGAATTGTTTCCGCCGCGATCCCCTAAAAGCGGTAGTAGCAAAGATGGCGACAAGTGAACAGAAAGCGTTTTGTGCTTTACAGTTTTCAAAGGCTTATTCTGCAGTTATTGTGCAACGTGTGTAAATGTAGGGCACGTGTGTAGGGAATAGTTGTAAGCGTTTCCTTAAAACTTTCCAACCCCGATAAACCCCGATATTCATTTATAAACACCTGGTATATTCCCCAAGTCGCATTTGTTACATTTATTACTACAAAGTTAATTTTTGGAGGCCAATTGATAATTCTCTATCGATGGTTTGAAAGTTGCAAAATGACAAAAGAGATGTTGGCTTCGCTGGGCTTGTTTCACGAGGCATTGAACTGAAATTTGAGCTCTGACCACCCTGCTAAAAGTCTACCTTTTCCTGAGCTGCGTATTGCAGTCCCGCAGTAAAAAGCATAAAGCTAAAAGATGCTTCCGATGGAATTCCTTGAAAAGGCTCTTTAACAAGGACAAAAATAGCTTCAAAATATTGAAAAGAGTATGGAAATGGGATTTTTCACAAGAATATGTGTAGAGGTGCGAGTATAAAATGGTGTACTTCCTGCTTCCTTCATTTCCCTCCTGAGGCTGTTTCGTTTTACCCTCATCTTCTCTCTCTCTTTCTCTCCCTCTCATACGTGCTCGCCATCCTTCTCTCTCGTGCCACTTGCCCATTTCGAGTTCTTCAGAGAACACAGCTGTCTTTCCAATATTTTATGCGAGTTAGAATGGGAATTTTTACATTGGCTTTGATCAAAGCATAGGGTAAATTTACTTAGTAAATTCAGAGAAGATTTTTTCTCAGACGATATGAAACATATCCCTCGTTTACTGTCGTACTACGGTAGATGTGATCACGAGAAGAAAATAAAGGAAATGGACTGCTAAACATAGAGAATTAAAATGCCATTCTTTGCTCGTGCTATTAAATTTATTAATGGTGTCAATCGCTTGCTTACTGCATGTTTATCTTCTCCCGTTGTTCTAGCCTTGCATCAATTCGCTACGGGAATTAATAAACGTTGGAAAGTTTTGCCTTATGTGGACGTATTTTTTGCGATTAAGCGTAATATTTTTATGAGCATGTTTTTTGCATCTGGGGGATCCTCTTGCATGCTGCCTGGTTATGGATCAATGCCATAGAAGGCTCGCAGGGCATTATGTAAATGTCGATGTAGATTTCGCAAGTCGTGCACTAGTCGTCTTCGAGGTGAGATATCCATACCAATCCTCGAATACCACATTCATCCCCTTTCTTCTTCTATATTCTTCATAAATACCTTCCGTGTGAACCCAGTGCTGCTCATTTCCACAAGCAATCCTTCCCCATCCTCTCCCCTCGAAAATCTTAATGCAGTATGACGATGTGTTATCCCTTTTTCATTATTTCAGTAATGCCGCGATCAGCGCTTTTCTAGGGGCAATCCTAATCTTTTTGTCTTCTTCTTCCCCTTATTGATTTCATTCTCCTCCCATTCCCTTTTCCTCCTCCATCTTCACATTTTCATATTTTTGGGAGGAGGGCTTAGAGGAGCTTGTGTTTTCCCTTTTGCCATCGCGCGCTTTTTACCGTAAGAGAATAAGAAGTTGGTGGAATCCCCTTTTTAGTGGTATTTGTTCCTCCGATTCAAGCCATTTATTTCTCAGCCCCTCACCGAAGAGTCTAAGCCTTCCATTCTGTGATCCATTCCCCTTTCTTCAAAAATAAGACAAGGAAAATTTTACCGTCTTCCGCGGCGGATCTTTGGCTTCACGTGCTCAATTTGGTAGGGGGCACGATGGGCTCGGAATAATTTTTGACGGATTTAATAGTCGTATTTTGTCCCTTATTAATATTTCCTTCCACCCCGTACTTGAGTGAGAGGAATGTGCCAGCATCTTTTCAACTATGCTTGCCCCCCACGTCCCACTAAGTCGTTGGGATTTGCGATGTACGCGGCGAAGTTGCTCGTCATCCGATATGCGTTGTGGGTGATGCGGCCATTTTAACACGTGCATGGTACATCACAACTCACAGTGAGCGTGTCAAATGGTTGACGCGTAGGCGGAGGAAATGAAGACCTACAGCTCATGCAACTCCAGGAACGTCTCAAGTTTATTCATCTCAATTAAATCTGTCAAGAATACAACGGATACTTACAATTAGAAGGGAGCTGTGTTGATAATGTGGTTATAAAGTTTTATTTGCGAAGGCGGTCCAATTTGATTTTTTGATTTTACTTTCACTTTTGAATTCACTTGATTTTTCTGTAGAGATATTTTGATGTCGCAGTCTGACGCATGCGGTAACTTGCACGTCAATTAAAAGGAGTAAATAATTTTGTCATAGATTAAGGAAAGTTTTCATTTACACAAATGAGCGTGGTTTCGCATGATTATCTTAATTTAGTCCTATGAGAAGCCTTTCATGAGTTCTTTCCTTGAAAATATACACTTTTAATATGCATTATATTATAAAACAATCTCTAAGTAGATCGTGATATATTCAATACAATTTTATTGGAACATATGAACTTCCATGCAAAATTTTTAAAACTTATTGAGAGTTCAGTCACATTGGATTTTTAATTAGCATCAGCGCCTATGAAAATTTTGGTACCGCTAAGCGAAAAATTACTCCGTAGCAGAAAATATATGAGTTCAGTTGAATCAAATACTTAAATGCGCATGTACCTTGGCGAGAAAAAAAGCATAGATATATCAAGAGGCTGTTGGAAGGAATTTTTATAATAATTACCAACTTTCAGGGAAGTTAGTGATTTTATTCCATTTAAATTGAAATGATGCGTCATGTCATGAAAATTATTCAAGACAAGCGACCTCGCCTTCCATCCGAGCCAAAAACGATGAGTCAGTGGATTGATGATCGGAGGCAAGGGTAATAAGCCGCCCAATATCTTATACCCGTTCGGTCTCATCGGCAGGAAGCGGAGGCCCATTGCCAAGAGTTATTACCCTCACCCACACCGAGCCATCCGCCCCCGCGAAAACGTCGTCCTCCGCCACCGTGACGATTCGGTCGCCCATCATAATGAGTGCGACGCTTAGCGAGTTCTTTCACGCCCTCTCGCTTAGTCAGAGAGTCTCGCGTAATCGTCACGGACACTCAAATCCTTCGACGTGCCCTTCGCTGCTCATACTCTCCTTAGAAACCTCTCTTGCTCCCGAGGAGTTAAACTGACAAATGACGAGCGCGGGCGTCGCGCGAAGACACGCACTTCCGAGGTGCCTCAAAGACAAGCACGCCCTACCGTTCACCTTCTTTCCCCGGATGTCTACGAGAAGGAAAAGGCGGGGCCGGCGGATGTGGTAGGCCCGTCTGGCGGGAAGGAAGTATGGGAGCTAAATTGAGATGGAAGGACACACAGGAGATAGGTGACGCAACTACTGTTCCTTTACGCTGAAGGTTAAAAGGACTTCAAAAATTTCTCTTGTATCATATGGTTTGTTTTTTAAACGCCATTACTACAAATATAGCAATAGGTAATCTACTGCATGGCGCTGCGCAATGCACAAAAATATTTGGCCGTTGTCTCCCTCGTGCTATACGGCCGGCGTTCAAAAGATTGATCATGCCGTTTTTGCTTTACGATGGGCATTCGGAGATAAAAAATCGAGGAGTAGACGTTCTGGGACGCTACTCTACCACTAACCGCAGAATAAACGCTGTTCAAATGCACAACAACTGTGAGATCTGCAGTATGGCACGCGCGCCAGCCTTATTTCACTGTCATTACACGTTCCGGCTACTTATTGATGAAATGTTTTACCTGGCCGTTAATCGAAAGCCAAGTTGTGGAATAGGTAGTTTGCGCCAACCGTTGTTCTAATAAACGTTACTGTAGGGTAAGAAAAGTGGTAAAATTACTCCCTCGCATGCCCAAAAGATTGAAATATCCGGAAAACGGGTATCCTATCCCCACGACGAATTTGCCGCAACTAGGACTGCTAATCCCTCTAAGATGGGTCAAGGGCTCTCATTTATATGCACTCTGGGAAAACGACCAGATCGAAAAAAATCACCTGTTATACTTATTATTTTGACGCTATTCAGAATGAAAAAAACACTTCTAAATTGAAAGAACCGTTTGCAAATGCGGTTGCCCATTTATAACTCAGAGCTTTGCTTCTGTACTCACAAAATGCCATTATAGATGCTTTAGAAAGAGCGAAATAGAAAAACAGAACTTATATGGAATCGTTCAAATATACATACCCATCATTCAATTACGTAGCCTTTTCAGGTTCGGTACAATAATTTTGAAAATAATAAGTTATAGTAATATTTTTATTTTAAAAACATAGGTTAGAAGTGAATGTTAACGAGAATTTACGGCGAAGTCCCTGACAGTTCAAAATATTGGCGCAAATTCTAAACGAAGAACGCTATTGCAAAATGGTAAAGATTCGACCGTCGGGTGGAGGTGATGCGTCTTCTTATATTTAAAAATTTAGACAGGAATTGAGCGGTAAAAAAGCAATTTTACAGAAAATGCTGTGAACTTTGGAAAACTATTAAAGTTATTTTATCATGGATAATGATCAAAATGATTAAAATATGAATTTTAAATTTGTTACTGAAATTTGTGGAGACGAAAATTTAATTTTCTTCAATATTTAGCTTGATTTACTGTGGGCGTGACAAAACATCTTTAGAACAAAATTTTAAAATTAAATTGAATTAAGTAGTGAAAGAAGAAGCCGAGGGAGGGTTGGGTTTTACTGAATTGGAATAGCGGGCGGGGGAAAGTGAGAGATTATCTCATAACATGATTAAAAAAAGGGTCTAATTGGAAGCGTATACTCATAAATTACACCACTTTTCAGGGAAGATAAATGTTCAAAGCTCTTCTTTATCGTATAAGAAGAGTTAAAACGGCGTTGAATGTTTTTTTTCCATTTATCCTCTCGTGATATGATTTGAACTCAAGCAAGCGGAACATCTAAAGTTTCCACAGAGCAACCTTTATCCACGTGCATAACATCAAAAATTGATCAAATTTACAAATATTATATCATTTCTAGTGAAAATCGAATTAATTTTCAATGACGTTTTACTTTGTGTTAAATACAATGCTACAAATCCAATGAATTTAAAAGCTGTGAAGATTTCTCTGATCTCACTACAGATAAGGTCCTTCATATTTCTTCCGACGGGAAAAAACCAGGCATTACATCAATTAAAAATCAGATTATCGGTATCAAATTAATGGCTAAAGAAGGTTTTTTTTCTTATTCATGTATTTTTATTATGAAAACATGCACATTATCCTATTTATACATTTCTTAGCTATGTAAAACAACCAATATAATAAATATATCTCTCAAGAGGTTTTGGGTTCGAGTTCCAGTCAAGCCGCATTTTTACCCTCTGATTTCTTGACTTTTCCATCTACCCCTGCACCGCACTTTTGTTATCGCACTATTTTCTGTAACGTGTTCCTATACCTTTCTTTTCTACCCTATTAATTTATTTGTCTGTTTGCGCTCATTGCGTCGTGTGTGAATATATTAAAGTATTAATATATTTCTAATGTTTTCCTAAATATACAAGCCATTAGTGCACATGATATAAGACTTAATAATTTTAGTAGGTGAAAACTCTTTTCCCAAAAAAAGAAGTAATTTATTAATCAATGATGAGGAGTCATTCAGACATCCCTATTAGCGCAGCTTTAACCATAAGTTTTTTCTCAAAAACTTGCCATTAATCGCCGCGATATAATCGTTATTAATTCATCAAATCGCTTCAGTGTCACCACAATGAACACCATTAGCGTTTTTAAAACATTAATAGCATCTTATACCGCTCGAAGACAGCCTCCCTTTCATAATCAATCAACTGGATTTCGTATTAAATCCTCATAAAGACTCACTTCCATAATCCCTTCATAAATTTTGAATAGCCTCTCCCCGCTCCTCCATTACCATCAGTCCCTTACATTCCCTTTCCTTATTCGTCTGAAAGCGACTTTACTCTAGCTCCCGTTACCTCCAGCACATCAATTAGACCTCCTCAGAAATCCTCTTTCACAGGATTCCAAAAAAAAAACACTTCTTTCAAACTCTTTCCTCTTTTTTGTAAAATAAATATGACTACGCATTCATTTCATTAAAATTTCTACCTGGTGGTATTGTAAATTCCTTCTCGTGAGTGCTCAACAGAATAGTAAAAGTCTGCCGGAATTAGAAATATTTTGAAATTAAGTAATTCATCAGTAAATATCTTTGAAGTTTTAAACAGTCATGCGCATTTTTATCTCACATTTTATCAGTTGTGTCTTTTATTATTACTAAGTGGGCCATTGCTTTACCTGCAAATACTTCTTCTCTCGCGCTTGATTTTACTTTATTTTTATCGTTATTCTGAGTGAAAGCGTTTGGCGAAATTTCTCCCAGGAGAGAGAAAGCGGAGGTGAAGCAGAGAGACGCGAGGGCTCACCTCCTCGTGAACATACAAGCGATTCGCATCCAATTACGAATATACAGTTGTGACATTTCTCATATGACAAAATGATTTGGGATTTCCCTCTCAATGAGTATTTTGTGTTTAAAATTTCGCAATGCAGCAGTCTTCTTCAGGGTTGAGAATGCAAATTATGAAACGGGAATAATAAGCCATTGACATTTTGAATATATAATATGTAGCATGAGAAAATAAACCTTCTTTGCTCTTTCTTGGAGGAAATTTGCGGAACTATTTTCTGTGTAATATAAAAATATCACTCGATCAATTATTACTTGATATGCAGTATGACTATGACTCCGTATACTGCACCCACTCCTCTCGCTGTTAACGTCTAATCCTAACATTTGAAATCTGACTTCGGCACTCCCTCCCCTCCCTTATTTCCCATTTCATCCCTTGGTTTTCCCACCCCAACATCCTTCCCACCCCAACACCTTTATATCCCCTATTTCATACCAACCCACGTGTTCCCTTTCCCCTTCTTTGCCAATTGGAAGCCGCCACACGTCCGCATGTTGGAGGGTCTTAGCAACATGAGTTCCTCACTTTTGAGATTGGTTTTCCTCCGGCAAGTGGCAAACGATCGCTTTCCCATCGAAACACGGGCGGGCGTCGCATGTTCGCGAGGAATATGGGTGGAGCGGAGGAGACTGCTGAAAAGGGGGGGTTGAAAACGACGTGGGGGACCTTGAGGGGGAAGTTGGATATTGGGACTTAAAGGGAAT
Source organism: Ischnura elegans (assembly GCF_921293095.1). Taxonomy (NCBI): domain Eukaryota; kingdom Metazoa; phylum Arthropoda; class Insecta; order Odonata; family Coenagrionidae; genus Ischnura; species Ischnura elegans. The sequence goes on along the minus strand of NC_060246.1, from coordinate 110,809,900 downwards.
AATCCTGGCAGGGGAGGACCTTAATGTTTTCTCCAACACCCTTCGTTTCGCCTTCGAGATGCATCTGTTACGAGGGGAAAAACACTCTTGAAGTAATCTGAGCGACACGGACCCGCCCTCACAATATGGTCCATTATCTTTTTATTACGACCTAGAACTCACAACGATCGGCTTTTTTTTTGCGGGCGAGTAATACGCAAGTATGGTGTCAAATAAGGGGGATAACAGTAGGGTTAAGTTGCTCCTGGATTATTGAAGGAAGTACGATGAAATATCGGAAGCAACCCACTTGTCTGAGGTGTTATTTTCACGTTTTGTTGGCCTTAAATGCTTAGCAGTGCAAAATTGCATTAAAAGATAGGTACAAATGAAAGGAACAGCTATTTTTGATTTTTTAACTGAAATAAAAATAGGATTGAGTATGACTTATGCATATATTATATTCAATATGATCTATTTGAAACAAAAAGTTATGCTAAACTATCAGGTCAGGTTAAAAATAATTATTTCGATCGTTTTTTATGCTAGCACATTGACCAAATGAATGAAAGTACAATAAGCTTAATTAGAAGAAATGCAAGGTGTTTTATTTTATGGAATTAGAATGTTTTTCACTCTCTATTTCATACAAAACTCATTTCTCCACTTTTCCTCGTTTAATGATAAATATCTTTCTGCAGCCAGATCAATATTCTAATGAGTTAAGTAAACATGTTCTTAATGACAAGGGAAAAATCTGATCCGAAGTGGCATGGACACGAATATTTCCATCTATTTACAATTAACTAAAGAGAAAAATGAAACGCGAAAGACGATTTTAGAGCATTATTCTGTCTTCAACTTTACTGTGCAAAATAATCTGTTTGATTTGGTTTCCCAATCCCGTTGCATTAGTACCGACGTAAATTATCGGGCACGATATCAAAATCAAAAAACGTGTGTGCTTGCTGTTTGGATGATTGATATTCGACGAAACCTCTACTGTTTGATGGATTATCCGAAAATTTTACGGCATCATTTCTTATTTTATGCATTGGAACTAAACAACGGGTGACCACGGCCTGTCAACCGTTTGAAATACTGATCGGAAACATATAAATCTCCACGCATGAGCACGTATTACGAGGTGACAGTCATATTTTTACTTTTGTACGCGCACAAACAGCCATTTGAACGTGCACCCGCAATTAACCGTTGAAAAACGTTTGTTTTGCAGACGGAAACGCAGCGGGTGCAAATGACGCGGTCCCCGGTCGTTGGCTCCGAAACCGCCAATTTTTCGAGACGCGGGACGGAGAGCAGCCGCCGTTGCCATGGCGATTAGTGACTCTACATTTGGAGGGGAGGGTGGTTAAAAAGAGGGTGGAACAAGGAATAAAGATAAAAAAAATACGTTCGCGAACACTTTGACGAGATGAACGAAATATTAATCTAGCTGCAGTACACTTAACTATGAATTTTATACCTATAATACTACCAATTAAAAATATATACAACAAAATATGTTGTAGCGATATCAGGTTTCAGTCACAGGTCAAACACACACAGATCACAGTGACGTTTATATGACTCTGAGTAACTACATGAAAAGAAACGATTTTTCAACGAAATTTCTATACGCTACAATGTCTCTGGGTCTGTAAATTTGTTGTTTGCGTAGCTAATTGTAATAATTACGCAATAATTTCTGTGATTTGCTTCTGAAAATGTTCCGGTTTGTACCCAGAAAATGTTTCCGGAAATTGTAACGATTATAAAGACAAAAATAAATATATCCCGTTAGGGTTTTGGTTTGGTAGAACTAGGGAGGAATGGAGAGATCCTCGTTAAAACTTACATTCGAAGAATTTAGTCACAAATAATTCTATTTACGACAATAGCTTCAAATAAAAACAAATTTGAATGCATATGAAAGAAGAAATCGGTGCGATTTTTCTACACCATGAATTTTACTTAACCACGAAATTCATATTATTTTATATTCAAACTTAGTGATGTATTTTTTGGGTTACAAAGAAACAGTTTTATCTCGCTCAATTAATTTTAAAATGAAATTTCAGCCGTCCAATTTGTCGAAAAAATAGTCTTAACATCTGATTGATGTTATATTAAGTACTTAATATTTAAAAATTTCGCGGTTGCAGATAATGGTTTTATTATGTATTTTTACCCAAAATTTAGAAAATTCAGTTCAGAACTTAATCCCATGTGATAATCATATGGGCGATAGTGAAATCAAAGAAGCTACCTGCATGTGGAGTGGCAGGAGTCGCATAAAACTTAGCGCACGTGGTGGTGTGATGCAAAAATACCATATTGTAATTTTGTCTGCAAATTATTTCATCTATGTAGATACCTATTGAACATATTAGATGCACAGAAACAAGCTTTGTAAAAGGCGCAGGTGAAATAAATCAATTTCAATGACATTGAAGCAGGCGTCGGGGTTGTCTGCTAGCAATGATTAGGCACTGTTGTGGTTTGGATGATATTAATTGATCCGTTCCAATTTCCAGACTGACTTGCCGGCCGAAAGGCCGCAGTATTTATTCTCTTGGTGCACTTCCAGAATATTCTATGTTAATGTTCTGGAAGATGAAAGAAATGTCAAGAAAGGAATTCTAGAAGGCAAGAAAAAATCAAATAATTACACTCTTCGGCACGGGAAATCGAACCCGGGCCGCCCGCTTAGGAGGCGACCGCGCTACCGCTGGGCTAGCTAGCCTGTTGAGGAGAGGCGATGGGGGAGCGCGCTTTATCTTGCCTCCGGGCAAGCGGTGTGGCGGCGAGGCAGGAGGTGCCGTCGCCACAACATAATTAACTCTGGCCCAATCTCTAAGCCCATGTTGACCTGTTAAAAAAATACAAGAGAATTCAGACAGAGAAATCCAGAAAGGAAACATATGTGACACGTTCCTTCAGCTACTGATAGAAAACTTTTCTCCGTCGGGCCTATAGCATGCTGGTAGCTTTTTTCCTTCATTATTTTTCAAAAATGTGGATGGAAAATGATGTAATGCATGAGAAAATACAAATCAACGTATTTGGGATGAAATTCCAGATTTTTAAACTTCCAAATTAGGATCTATAGAGTTCCAAATGACCTTGTTCTCACATGCTATAATGCTATCGTTATGAATGGTTTTTCTCTAGCATTCTCTATCTATAGATGGATTTCAGCACATTCCTTATCGACCAACACAAATGCAACACAAAATGACTTTGACTTTCGGAGTGACCCTTCCTAATAAAAAGACAGCAAAAAAATAGATTGGGGAGGTGTGGACTGTGGAATGACTGTGGAGCGGATATCGAATTTACTTCGCCGGACCATCCAGCGACCGATCTCAACGCCCGACGAATCGGTGCGGTGGAGTCGCGATAGTGAAGTGTGTGGAAAGTGGGACCGCCGAACTTTTAAGTCGCCCGCAAAGCGGCTCTGCATCGCGTGTGGCGACAATTGGCGAGGCCCTACCAGACCCTTTTCATCTCCGATGGCGGGATGGAATGTGAAAACCACGGCTGTATCGGATTTTCTCGATAGGAAAAACAGCTGCGGGATATGTCAGCGGTGCTTCGCTGACGCAGCAGCGTTTCCAGTTGACGCACATACGTTTAATCTCTCCACCGCCCCACAGTGGGCTGGAATCGAAAAAAGCTGGCCATGACCTCAAAAACGATTTATTTGAGCTAGGAAGTTGTAACTTCATACATATTCCCAAATAAATTGTGCATAACTTTCCAGATTATTTCTTTCCTGTGTTTTCATATTAACAATATATGTGAGGTCAAAGTTAAAAGAAATCTTTGAAAACCCTTCAAATGGAAGAAAAACAAGTGTCAATTAAGATGGTATAGCATTTTTTTCGATAAAACTATTCATGAAACCACTGCACGAGTATAAAGTTAGCAACTTTAAAAAATTCGAGGGTGGTCGTTTTTCGCTAAATTTGTTCAACTTTGACCTCACATATATTGTTCATGTGAAAATACAGGAAATATATAATCTGGAAAGTTATGCACAATTTATTTGAGAATATGTATACGAAGTTTCCACTTCCTAGCTCAAAAAAATCGTTTTTGAGGTTATGGCCAGCTTTTTACGATTCCAGCCTACTGTGCGCCGTCTCCAATTTTCTTTCACAGCAAATTCCGCTTACTTGATCCAACACGACTGAATCCTCCCTCAGTTGCCTCTCTTGACTGTCTCTTTCCTATTCACATCTGTCTCCATTTGTTCTGCCCGAAAAACCACCGTCGAATTTTAAATTACAGTCCTACGCATTTTGGGATAGGATTCCACAAATAATTATGATTGCATGATTTGATTACTAAAGAGAGGAATCATGTAAAAAAAATCGTATTCTAACAGTCTTTGTGTTAATTTGGAATGCAATTATGGCAGATTTTTCCAAAAATTCTTTTCTATTACACCTTATACTATGAATACAAAATAATTTAACTCTATGTCGATAGGAAATCCAGTATTTAAATAAGTTTACTTTTCCGTTCATACGAGATATCAAAAAGGCATTGAGTAAATGAATGACTATTGGTGACGTAACAAGCTAAGCCCGAAGTAAAGTTTGAGTGTAATTTTCGTTTCTCGCTTTTATATCCATTTAGGAGGCATCTGGAAAATTCATCTAGAGCGTGGCCATTTGTAATCTGATTCAAAATTATTTTTTATTAGACTATGGATAGAAAATCCGAGGCCTAGAAATGCCACGTTTTATTTAAGAGTCTTTGAAATCACTATTCCTTCCAAGAGAAAGCCGAATTCCAGCAGCATTCTTATAGCGAATTTTTTTGATGTAATGGCGAACAGAAATGAGAAAACTCATACATTTCCCAAAGGTTCTATGCCTGAAAAAATTTCGATGTCGCATTATTATTTTAATTACTTAAGTTTTGGTGGGATTTAGGGCTGGTGGAAATCTCGCTTGGCTCTGGGAGAACATGCTGTTCCTGAATATACCTCCCGCATTCTCTAGCTTATCGTCCGGTCAAGCTTCACCGAACTCTTTGAATAATCATTGGAATATTTTGGGAACATGCCATTTATCTTGGATAGGCCATTATCTCTTTCACTCGTACTTTTTCCTCGACTATACTCTTGGCGCAGAATACGGAGAATCTTGGGCTTTATGCACCTCAAAAGAATCCAGACGTCTCCATTTGGAGCACAATCGTCATTTGTACGGTCGAAATGACTCGTTTACTCAGGAAACGGGAAAAAACAGGGAGATGGGATGGGACATTTTAAATGACCAAGGAAAATATTTAATGATGGATCGAGAAGATACAATCGTCCTTCTACGTTAGCATCAAATAGCATGGTATTCCGCGAATAATTCCATCCTCAAAAGAATCATAATTGAGACCAATTATTAACTTTCAACCTATTTTTTATCAACCTATTTTTCCTTGCCTAAATATTTGTTACTGTTTTGTAACTCTCCTAAATATTTGTAACGTAATACAAACTAATGAACATAATAGATAAAACAATATTTACTATCATGCAATAATAAATTAGATTCAAAACATAAAAAATAAGGATAATTTATAAGAAATTTAAAGTGGCATGCATTGAAATTTAAAACAGTTTCCAAATGTGTTCGAGAAATTTTAAATTATATTTTCATTTATTTTCCACGAAAAAAATGTCAAAAGTAAAAAAGTGAACATTTTAAATAATGATTTTACCTCCAATTGAGAGAAATAATTCATAATTTATTTAAAATGTGAAAAATGTTAAATTAATAACCGCAGTAATTACAGATGGTGGACATTTATTCTGAACCAAGATTTCGCCTGTCCAATTACCAAAATTTGGAAGGAATTATATTTGCAACTGCGGTAACCTATCCCATCCTTAATTTATTTCCTGCGGATTGGTAAAACATAAATAATTTTTATGGATAATTATTTTACTCCCAGGCTTACATTTAATATCTAAACAAGCAAAAAATTCCGTTGATATAACGATGGTGATAAAAATGAGATGTACACACGATGTAGAAGTACACAGAAACAGATGAAAGAATGGGTAAAAGCAAATTTGACCATTTTTCAAGGCCTTTCAGTTTGAAGATCTTTATATGGAAACGTTTGGAACTTAGTTCCCCCGATAACGCTTGAATTTTTTGGGCGGCATCTCATGCAGTTTCAGTATTTGAATTCGTGAACGACAAAACTTTTATTCAAACTTTAGGCAAATGCAATGTCATTCACGTGCAGACTGCGTCATTCGTGAAAACGTCCAGGAGTGAACAACATTCGACCCAAACAGCTTTATTACTTAATGACGCAATCGCTGGATGAAAAAGATTCGTGATGTCGTTAATTTCAGAGGAAGATGCGTGACTTTTTGGTAAAATTGGCCTTTCAGGTTAATATTATAGATGACAAAAAACGATGGGCGAAATTGGAAGCTTCATTGATTCAGTCATCCGATAAAAAATCCCAAACCTCGATATTGGGTGAAAGTACGTGTAAAAAGCGAAAGTATTGAAATGGCTCCACTGAGCCCAACGTATCAAAAACGAATCTACATGGGCGGAATATGGAGTCCCTGAGGAATTACTCTCAGTTTTTGATAAGCATACAAAGCCAATGCATTCATCAACTATGTATATGGACTTAAAATACACATAGACTTACTAATAGTCCAAAGGGTGCCCCCGTTCCCTCTCCTTCCATCACCATTTGCCTTTGACCACTGCTTCAAAATCTGAAGAGGTTGCTCGAACGCCCAATATAAAATCGTTCGCTTCACGTCAAATCCAAACTGCATCCCTTCAAATCCTTCTTCCTTTTCCACCTGAAAATTACTAAACAGAGCCAAAAAAAATTAATCATCGTACATGAAAAACTAAAGAACATAATAGAACAACAAAGAACAATGAATTCAATCGATTCGGCTTTTACTTTGTGAAAATCCATGTTGAAATGAAAACACACAACCCTGGTAAATTTTCACTGGAAAATTATTTATTGGTACCACGTGTTTCGACTCTGAGGCGTCATTCTCAAGCACTTGAGAAAACGCCTCAGCGTCGAAACGCGTCGTACCAATAAATAATTTTATAGTGAAAAGTTACCAGGGTTGTGTATTTTCATTTCAGATAATACAATATTTACTATCATGCATTGATAAAATATATTCACAACGTCAAAAGTAAGGATTATTTCTAATGGCTTTTAAGCGGCAAACATTGACATTTGACCAGCATTATTTTGATTCATAAAAGAGATGTTGACCAGAATTGAATTCTTGAATAAGGTAAAACAAAAGCAGCAAAATTACTTGCGTTGCCAAGAGCAACGATTGATACATTTTAAGGAAAATGACTGAAAATTTTTATTAGTTAATTATTATCGAAATTATACTAATAGATGTCGAACGAACTTGAAGGGATTTTAGATCCCTACTTACCTCAGTAATTTAATATTTTCCATAACAGTAGTTATGTTTTTCTCAACTCTAATGATTCATAAAACAAGAAAAATGTTTCTTTGAGGACTCGAATGTTTGATAAAAAATAAGTGAATTTAAAAAATCGCCTGTCCGAAGTAGTTCCTCAAGTGAGACAGAGGAGATATCCCCGTGGCGTGCAGATTTAACCGTTCCCGTACGCTAACGATTAAACGAAGAGAGATTCGATGATTTCTTTGTCGATCACTTATAAAATTGAAAGCGAGTCCCCCATTAACGAATAAAAATAATGAAAACGGCAGTCGGAAAGAGAAAAGAGGGAGATAAAGAAAGAAAACCCCTTTCCCACCATTATTTCCTCCTCTTCAAATCCTCCATCGCCTCATTTCTTCCTAACTCCCTCTTTACAATGACTTCCCCCACTCCGCGACGGGCTCGTTAAATTCCAAATACCAGTGAATGGTTACGACAGTGCTCAATCTGCGCGTCCTTTTTTCCGTATTTCCTGTTCTGAACGAGCCTTTCTTTTTCCATTGTCTGCCCTCCCTTTTTACCTTTTAAATCAAGAAGGCTAAATTTTCCATCTCTTGCTTAAAAAAAATATACATGGATTCATCATCAACATCACTCTTATAATTTATTTCAAGCTAACCTTTCTTCATTCAAATAGGTACTGTTGAATGCTGTTCAAGCACCGTTTTAATTTATAGAACCGCATAAAAGAAGCCGTGTTTCCTTATTTATCCATAAAAATAACTGAACATGTACTTTTCCTCGACCACATCGCTAGTTTATTTAGGGTGAATGAAATAAGCTATGTCAAGTCTTCAAGACCTTTCATCATAGCTACATGAAAGGCCGATGAAGATCGTTCTCGGGAAAATATATGCGAAAGTTTACTCTTATTAGATATACCTGCTTCATCAATAAATACATTTTAAGTATTCATTTTGAAAGGTGGTGGAAATGACAATTCACCTACACGTCATTAAAGGCCTTCGTGGTATCATATAGTTAATTGAAAAACTTTTTATAAGCATTAAAAATGTCTCCATCTATGGAATTTCCACCATCACATCATAAATATGCGCACGCATTTTTAACTCTAATTTTTCGTCGATGTTGCTGCAGTGATAATACTGTCGTGTAGTGCCTACAGAGCCTAATATTAATCATATCTTTTTTTACGTCAACCTCAGTAAACTGCTCTTACCTCCCTCTCGATTCGATAAATGCGATTTTTTATTGTTCTTAGCCACTTAGTGATCACGATCAGTGTTTTAGCGATGTACACCTTCCTCTGTATCTGGACAAAAACTGCTTTTTATGTTGGATTTATATCGTTCCCCATAAAATTTTATCTCTGCTTAACCTCTTAATGCTTTTTAACAAGAAGGCAAGTTGCAAAAAAGAGCAAAGTGCGGAAATTGAAGCCACGAATGAAAAATGCGAACGCAGTATCCCACGTACATCTCCGAGAGATCAGGTCGTTATTTTTTGTGAATCAACCTCAGTTTGGTAACGGATGGCCGCAGTTCTATCTTGGAACGCGTAACGTTCAAGATCCCTCTCCACCGTGGATTTATTGCCCAAAACTGAGCCAACCCCACGTACATCGGACGCAATCACGCCCGTCACACGCTCTGCACATCTCTACCGACCGTATTATTTTCCGCCATCATCGTTCCTCACACAGCCGCCACACTCCGATAAAATATCCACCCTGCATACCCTCGCAGCCAATCCCAATACCATTTCCCATCCCTCTCCATCTTTTTTTCTCGCCTGTATTTCACTCTCTTATCTTCTAAATTTTTTCCGTCCGCGCCCCTGACTTCTCCTGACCGCATTCATTGGTCCACGCACTCCCCTCCTCCCCTTCCCCATCCATGCTAGACTACTACCCCCCACCCTCGCGTCCCTCCCACCCCTTCCATCGTCTTCTCCTCATGCGTGTGCCTCGATTCCTCAAGAGCCTTATCTCACTTATAATGACCGCCGCTAATTTTCCCAAAAATTAGACCCCACCCCTTCGCCCAAATCTTCACCCACTCTCCTGCTCTGGCCAGAGAAAGAATGGCTACCGGGGTGGCGTCTTTCGTTGAAAAACACTTAAAAATGCTCTCTCTTTTTTTATTTATTCTTTGTTATTTTTGTGGTCACTTGATTTTTTGCTAATAATTTTTTGTGCCGCAATAATTCACTCAATCAGCAATTAACTTTCATGTTACTTAGCGTATATTTTCTCTTATCTCCTCTGCGACTAATTGGGAGATATCAGTTTTTTAATTCATGCACCATTATCCATTTTGATTACATACTAAATGCATACCTCATTTTCAATATGGCGGCTAACTTGATGAAGCTGTTATCCAATGCATATTTGAAATTCTCGCCATTTTGAAATATTTTGTTGAAACAATTACAACAGGATTTGATCCCTGCTGAACCAATGTGGGAACTGCACAGAAGCAAAGATAGGTTAATTTATTTGGTATGCACTGGATGATATAATTTAAAAAATGCCAATGTATGAAGGAATGGATAAGGGAAAAAAGTGGGACATTTATAGTTGACATCCGAGGTCTCTTTGAATGGCTCCATATGAAGTGAGTATGCTACAGAAAGCATAGTATGGATCTTTACCTAATAAATGGGCTTGAGGAGCCATATTTTATGGTTGTTTTGTGAAGGTTTCACCGATGAAAATAAATATTGAATAGCTTATTGCCCGCTTAGTAAATGAAACCACTGCTAGATGCGAATTTTCTGGGATTTTGTGCAGTGCGCAATCTTTTCTATAAAGTGGTGTGACTGTAGTCCTACAAAGGGCCATATGGAATATAATGGTGCAAATTAGAAATGTAATATTCTTAGAGTGGTTTGATTCCTGTGAACTCTTTCCTAAAGTAGAGTAGGTGTCCTCAACTTGACCTTAGTATGAATGAAATTTCTAAAAATATTTATGCAGCAAAATTGTCAACCATTGGGATATCAACAACAAAAAATCCATCCCATGAAGTTCAACACATTCCTCTTCCTGATTAGAGACTAATAGTTTTGGGAATACTCGACAAGTTGAGAATTAGCACGATCAAGTTCTTTCATAAATGATGGTAGCTAAAATTTCTTTATTTACCTTAGATATCCCTTACAACAAGTCCGATATCTACCTCACATTTTCGTGCTGTCAGCGGTATAAATCAGTTTTAAAAGCTGAACTCAATAAGAAATATTTTTGAGCTAAGATTGATGGCATTGATCGCGAGGGAATAGAAGCTTGTGACCGCCGGTCCATGAATCACTTCTGAGGACGCGGTCTTGCCTCTCAAGGCATCCCCGAAGGATGAGGCGAAACTGCGACCGCCATCAAGATAGCACGAGTCTCCATTCTCATTAGAGGGCGGCAATTATGTCAGTGAGTCATTTATAGTAGCAAACAGACCTAAGTTAACTTTATATAAATGCTATTTTCTTTACATGGGGCCAAAGTTTCATTTACTGCCCGCTAGAATAAAAAAAAATAAATCCTCAAATGTATTATTAAGGTTTGTTAAAGACTGGCTTTTCTCGCAAGAAATAGTTGAAAATTTATTTTGATGTTATTTATCTAAAACACTATTGTATCATTTACTGCATTATTATGTTTTTATTGGCATACATTTTGTTGTTTTGTGGTGGCTCAATTCTGGTCCTATGACCTTGGAGACCACCTAAATCTCCTTCTCTTGTATTTTTTTGTTTTCAGATGTAAAAACAAAATTTAGGAGCATTAAATTATTACTATTATTATTTTATTATTATTAATTATCTCATATCGCGAAGGGAGATAGCAGGAGCGATCATCCTTTGTTCTGACCTCTGTTGGCGAAAGTAGGGATCTTCTTACCCCTCGGGACGACAAAGTGGAGTAAAAATTAAGGATTGAGGGAGGAATGGGTAGCGTGGAGATTCACAGAGGAGGGAATGGAGAGCATCTCCTATGTTTGCTCCGAAATCTGCATTCTCGCGGATCGTTTTCAATTCCACATCGCCTTGTTTTCATTGTCACTTTGACCTGTTAAAGTTAAAATACGATCGTGATGTAGGCTATGGGAGCAAGATAAAGCGACAGGCGCGATAACTTCACACATTCAGGGCAGAGGGGGGGGGGGGGGGGTCAGTGGCTTTCCGAGTGCCTCCTCGCGCTTCGATGATTTTGATTTGTGGAGTCCGAAGGCATCAACCGCGATTCGAACCCTGGACCCATCATCGAGCAGTTGCCAAGAGCTCTACCCACTACGCTACTACGATATCCGAATTAAAGTGTAAATTTGAATTTTTGTTGCGATGGTTTTCTGATGAAATGAAATAGCTGAAAATAAACAAAATTTGACTTTGGAAATGGAGAGAGATGAAGAGATTTGCTCGGTTGGTGAACTGAAGCGCAGGAGCGAGTAAATTGTCGACTGGAATGGATTGAAGACAAAATGAGATGATCTGAGAACTTGGCAAATTTTGGAGCCGATGTACTAATTTCCATGTCTTTTCTATTCTTAGATCTTTTGTGGTAGTCTCTAATTCCGTTCCGAATGGACACCAAAAGCCTCAGATGAAGTCTGCTAACGACACTCCCCAAGTGAACGCATCCATTGAAACATTTTCGTCATAACTTTAAGTCTGATGGAGAGCTTTGCCATATTCAACTGATCAAAACGTGGAGAGAATGCTACGACACCCAGGAGACTCGCTCATCCTCCACCTGGTGACCGTTAATCTCTCGAGAGAAAGGAATCGCCGAGAACAAAGGGAGATGGAGGGAGAATTAATCATGGGTGCATAAAAGGAAGATTCGAAACATGGGCACTCCATGGTTTTCCCTCATTGTGTGCGCTCGTTCTGTTTCAGCGAAGCCGAATGAAATATATTGAAGAGAGTGCATGGCACATGTATGGTTAACTGAAAGTAAAACCATTCATTAGATGGAGCTTTACGGAAACCTAAGAAGCTCTCTAATTTCAAATGGAATGATGAGATTAAAAAGAATAGGCTAGGATATGAGAAATTAAAATATAGTGTTCTATTAAGATTTTGATGAACATTTTTTGATTAATGGATCCGTCGAATTTCGAGGTTATGTATTTTATGAATATATGTTAATATATTTTGTGTTAATTTAATAATTTGGCGGGGCAAAAAGGCGTAGTAAAATTATTTTATTTTCTGATAGAGATGAGCTAAATGGTTGAGAAGTTCATTTTGTGGGAGAGATAGGCAAAAATGAAAAATAAAATATAATGCGTTCCACCTTTTACCAGAGCATAAGACTGATTTCGAATGACTCTGTTAATCGTCCATCAAAGTATTATTTATTTAAGGGTTTATTCTTCACAATTCTTAAGAAATACGCATGAGACGTGATACTCTACATATCTCCGTAGTAGGTCGATAATCTTTCCCAGAGGAATAAGGAAGGGAATGATGGAAATAAGAGAGAGTGATGGAGAAAGGGGAACGGTGGGCTATGCCTTCAGATGTTTACTCGCGGCAGGATTGCGCCATTACGGTTTCCCATTTGTAATGAGAAAGAGGCAGAAGGAACAAGAGACAGAAAGCAATTACCGGCGCTGCGAGGGAGGCCAGCCCAAATAGCTGCTACGATCACGGTGAATCTGATATAAATTCCGCGAAACTTCTATTCACCGAAACATTACCTCGCAAACATTACCCGCTGGAATGATTGCAAGGCAGACCAACCCGAGGTAAACTTCCGGATTAGGTTGGCAGATATTCCCAGGAATTTGCTTCTGCATTGGTTTATCCGCCTTGAACATATGCGGTGCCCAAAAAAAATATATATTTGTCATGTTTAGTAATGTTTATAAAACTTTTATTCATACCAATGTTGAGTATAACATTGGCTACTTCATATGTTTCCATGAGCTATGTGCCACATGCATGCATTGGTAATCTCAGACGATGTAAAACTCCTGACTAGTCGTATAGCTTCTAGGTCCCTATTACGTCACGTGGAGTGGCATCGCATGAGCGCCAATCTGGCATTTTTCAAATGAGGTTAGAATTGACCATTAACATTCGTCTAAACTGAGATTTCTAAAACTAAATAATTTGTATATAATGAATACACTAATGGTGGGTAACGAATTGCAATCAATGTCTTTCGTTTTATTTGATGAAGGAAACTACCCCATTATGAAATACTTAGCAATCGAAACAAAAAAATAGCTAAAAATACGCCGCAAAGGCATCAGTTTTGACATATTAGGCGTAATTTTCAAGGCAAAACTAACTTATAAAAGGGTATTTTTAACGTGAAAACTGAAGCGTAAGAAATTCGGTTAAAGTCAAAACATACAGTGAAATTTTATATTTAATGATATTGAAATGACCTCGTTCCGCGATGTGTGACGTTAAACTTTCAGCTTGATTTAGTTTCCTGAATCTTTACTGAATTTATATGCCCATCTATGATTTATATCAGTAGTAACCCATCACGAAACTAGAAAATGTAATGTTACCATCCGGAAGTTGTAAAAGTATATGTACTTTCTGGCCAGCCAAATTTCATTTAGCTGAGATTGAAAATTGAATCACGCGAATTTTGACCTGAGCGAAAACTTACGACTTTCATTCTGTTTCGTTTCCATGCGTACGATTTAATTGCTGTAATTAATTCATTAGGGACCTTTCCGCGATCAAATCCTGGGAGTTTCTAAATGATGATTTTCGTCTTTGTGATTTAAGTAAGAGTAACTTCGATATTCATGTATTCTTATATACCTCGGAAATTTAAATCTACCTTTCAGCAACTACGATCACGGTGGATCTGATATAAATTCCGCAAAACTTCTATTCACCGAATCTCGCCAACACTACCCGCTGGAATGGCTGCAAGGCTGACCAACCCGAGTTAAACTTCCGGATTAGGTAGGCAGATATTCCCAGGAATTTGCTTCTGCATTGGTTCATCCGCCTTGAACATATGCGGTGCCAAAAAAATAAATAAATAAAAATATATTTGTCATGTTTAGTAATGTTTATAAAAATTTTATTCATATCAATGTTGAGTATAACATTGGCTACTTCATATATCCAAGTAATTGTAATTTCAGATAAGAAGCTTCGTTAAAAACTACGAGCTATAATAGTCCTATTTTCATGCTTCCAAACACTGATATTCATAGCACTTCTGACAGTTTGCGTTCCCCCACAAAGGTTTTGAGTTTGCCTTCAGTATATAAATGTATTGCATCCTGCGGTATACGGCAGGGAATATGACTCTATATAAGTGAAAGTAAATCCAAGACATTGATGGCTATGGGAAAGTGGTTGCTCTGACTGATGAAATATGAGGAATGTATGATAGGGAAGGGATTAGATTGGACCGCCATAGTTGGAATAAAAAGAGAAGGCAGGGCAGAAAATAATCGGGATGGGAAGACATAGGAAAGAATTTTCATTAACTGCTGGGCCGAGCCAATGTAAGAATGGTCGATTAAAGCTCTGAAGGGCATCGCCAGAATTCTTCGCCTCAACAAAGGTTGGAAGGTCGTGCCTTTGGAAGAATTTCCGCTGAGAATCACAACAGGGTATTCTTTTAATTTGATCTTATTTTCATCTTAAGGTATTAAAGATTGCCGACGTTAATGAGAGCAAATTCCTCCGAGGAGAATTATATGCCGGCAATGAGGGTCGT
The DNA here is from genome assembly GCF_921293095.1 of Ischnura elegans. NCBI lineage: Eukaryota > Metazoa > Arthropoda > Insecta > Odonata > Coenagrionidae > Ischnura > Ischnura elegans. Next base: position 110,794,763 of record NC_060246.1, on the reverse strand, counting down.
CGAGTTAAATAATGTAAGGAGGCGGAAATGACATAGAACTTGAAACCTCTAATTAAGAACTTGATTGTGATATTAGTACAGATATTCACAACTTTCCACTCGAGTTTATGATTGCGTGTAAGGTTTCATCTTATACCCTCTTTAGTGGCAACGGTATATTACTTCAACAATAGAGAATTTAGGGATATAGCCTAAAAAGAAGAGAAATACGATTTGGAAGAATGAAGAGACACTCGGTATTGATCAATGCCGAACTAGAAAAAAGGGAAGGAGTTCGAAGAATCATAGGGTGTCCAAAAAAGTGGGAGTAAAAAAAAGCTTTGAACGAGTAACCACAAATTTAGCACATGGTTGAGGCACAGAAAATGGCTGAAAACCTACTCATCCCTTCGAGCTTCCTTTATCATTGATCGTTTGATCCTAGTAAGCACGATGATTGGATGTGAAAATGCATTGGAGAGCTTGAAATCGAAACAGAGGCAGCAATTACTTTAGTAATACCTAAATATTTTAACTTTTTACCAAATTTCGGTGGAATTTAAATAAATTAACTTAAAAAGAGCTTGTATAAAAATATTTTTCATACAATCACAAATACGACTTCATCATACGCAATCGGGGATCTTCTCTTCTGCACTCAATCACTTAAAGAGTTTCAACTCAAACTTTGGACGAGATAGGTAAACGACAGCCCACCCCACACTTATTGATAGCCAAAAGTTCGTCAATTTCTTGCATCCAGCGTGGAAGGAGGAAATTTTCTTCCTCGGCCATTAAGGATATTAACTGGAGAGATTCAAAAAGCGACAATTTGCATACGAACCCGGCACTCTTCGATTTACAGTTAAACATCGAACCTAATAAGTTACTACGCTCTACACACATTCACAAAAATATCATGATTTTTTATTAGTCGAAACCGTAGAAAAATTTACTCGCTAGAAAACTTATAAAAATATAAAGTAATAGAAATTATTCTTAGTTTTAATCTTTTTGCTTAACCGTGTAATATTTTGTAACATCTACCCTCCAACTTCACACTATTAATTATACTCTTGTTCAAATGTGCTTGAAATGTACATACAAACATATTTCAACAAAGGTTGCAAGGATTTTGACAACTGCGAATCTTTCCAGAGCGGTAATGACATTCGTCATCTCCACAAGAATGATATCGCTCCACGTTTTCACGCTTTTTCCTCGGATTCTGTCGTATCTGTCTTTCGAGAAAACTTTCCAGCAGATCAGCTATACGTATATCATCCCCATGGGGCTTTGCCTAACTCCGCTCATCCTCTGAACATCCGAACCCTCGCATTTTCCCAAGGATTCCGCCTCTCGTTCCCTTTTTCTCTTTATCTCTTTCGTCGCCCTCCTCTCTGCCATGTGTTTCGCGTTTTTCTCAACCCTCCATTTATCTTCCATTCCATATCCTCTGCTCGTATCCCTCAACTGATCGCTTCATCCCAGGCACAAATATTTCGCTCGACTTTCTTCTCTCACCCTCCACCATCCCACGCCAACGGAATTCCCCCATGAATTCCTCTAAGCAAATACTACCTCGGAAGAATCTTGCACCAACGGCGTATTCTCATGAGCCATGGCAATCTCAAATTCAAGCTATAACACGGCATTTCGGCCCCCTCGAAATCAAAATTAGTGAGAAAATAACGGGCTTGGATACAATATTTAACCATTAAAAGAAAGAAAGCTGCATTAATTAATATAGAGCTAAAATATGCGGCACAAATCACACATCTCAATGTGTTTTAAACTGTTCGTTTTATAGATGGGATGAGACGCTGCGCTGGTTTGATTTTCCATTGAGATTATTGTATTTTTACTGTTTCAATGCAGATAAATGATTGTTTTCAATAAAATTAGGGATTTGTATTAATATATATTTAATTCTTGTATGTTAACTTCATATTGTTAGAAATTCTACTATCATGAGAAACTTACTTTATAAATAAAATAATTACGCACGTAATATGGTCAGCTTCGACGATCATGCATTTTATTTGATTAGGCAAGTCTCAAATGTATTTCATCCACATTAACACCATTTTAATTCAAAAACCCAAACTTGGTTACCAGTGACGTTGCGTATTTTTTCCAGATGCATTAGATGCACTACTAGTTTATTAATCAGTGTGAAAAATGTTTATTATCTTTGAGTGTCCACCAGATGCATTTGAACACCTTAACACGACTCAATCCGGCCGTTAATGCGATCTCTCCCGGTAATTTTCTCTCCTCATTTCTTATATTGTATAAATCGTCTAGCCTCTCCAGTTTTTCCTGAAATTCCTTCTCACTCTCCATACCACTCATTAAATACTTATTTTTCCCATCCCTTACTCCTCCTCTCTCGACCTTTGGTGATAATCCATTGTAAGAAACGAGATTGAATGGAGATGTATGGAATCTTTCCCTCGAACTCATGATCCCGATCCTTCCTTTGCACCTCTTCGTGGTGGTCCTACGCTTATCGCAGGGCCTCACAGAGTCACCGCTCACGCCCCTCATTCACAATCGTCATTCCTACGAGTGAGAGGTTGTTTATCTCCACTCACATTTCTCTCCAATTCCTCTTTATTGCTAATTTCCTCCGTCTCCCTGGTGACCCGTCTCTCCTCCACATTCGTAAACCATAGGGATTAAAATACAAGGGCTCCATTCATGCATTCTAAAATGAATAACACATTGGCTCTACTCAGTTTAGAGAAAAATTGAACTTACTGAGCTGAATAAATCACAAATTAAATATTAAGAACGCTTAAAGCTTTTAACCCTCGTTTATTTGATATTTTGCTATTATTTTTCTGTTTTTTTTTTTAAATCGCAGTATCTATTTCTTTACTGCTATTTCCATTTCTGTTTCGTATTAACAACTACTTATTTTTCATTTACCTTATGAGTGTTTTAGTGAGACAATTATTGTGAATAATATTTTGCTCCAAGGATGATGCCTGGAGCATAATAAATATTTATTCTCTTCCTCCAAACCTTAAGCCTTTTCCCACATTTTTCACCTCTCGAGTCAATTGCCTCTATCCTTTCGGTATCTTCTCCTCACGGATTTATCAGCAGGCGTTATTACACTGTAGAGTATCACCTGGGCATTAAAGATTTAAAAATGAAGCAAAAATTGTGAATTCGATGGGAGTATGAACAACGATGTCCATTTTTCCCACACTCGTTACCTATAAATATGTTATGTTGATAAAATTTCAGAAAAAATTCATGTTTAAAAAAATTGGCTACATGAGTTATAACCTGCAATATGTTATTTTTAGGATTTACCAAATTAGTAGGATTTACCAGAATATTAATTTCAAATAGTAGTTCAGAGTAAGTAATAGTTTAAATTAAGCATTTCCGTTAGAACTGCAACAATTCAATAATTTTAATTCTGGCACAACTTCATTACTGTCTTAATATCGAGTCGAATATATACCATACTGTTGGCAAATAGGTAATTACAGTTGTACCTTGAGAGGCATTATAGTAGTGTTGATTCTTCGGATTTCATAAAATTTTCATTTATAAAATATCCATTTTCTTGGAAATAAAATTGCGGTTTCACCAGGATTATTTATCATGAAATTTATGTGACTCGCCAAAGATTTTTATTTAATTTCCCCTTCAAAATTTAAATGTGCGTCCAAAATCGCAGATTGGCTGGGATTTCGACCAGCTCGTGCATGACTTAATGTTTCTAATACTGATTCACTTCATGGTAGAGCATAGTGTCCACATCAACAAACGCATAAAATTTCAGCATGGATTACAAAAAAAAAGGAAAAATTAGTCTCTTTGGTGAGATTCCTGATCATAAAAAAATATTATTTTGCGCATTTTTTTAACCTTTTTTGCTGTGAAATTATTATAGCATTAGTTTTCCATAGATACAGCGCATTACAAGAAACTTATCATGCTTTATTATATAGAAAAACTAAAATTCTAAAATCAATTTCTCAGACGATTTTAAGCCCTATGAGCCGAGAAATAATGATCCATACACTATCCTCCGTAGGAAAAGAAAAGTAACTACAGTTAGCCTTAGCATATTATATTTCAGCATTATCCCTAGCATATATTGAATGCCATGCTACTTCAAATACGCTGCAAGTGCTTTTGCAGAATATGCCGGACGTGGCCAGATGAAAGGAAACCAGTTGAATTCAAGGCAAGCAGTAAGCATTATGGCACAAAACCGTGTTATCATGCCGTACGGGTTAAAAAAAATAAGGATCAGTAACTCTGAGCGTAGGAGATAGAGAGCAAACACGGGAGGATTTGAAATTAGATCGGTCTGGGCGGAACCAGCAGACGCTTCAACTGAAACTCCGGGAGATGGCAGCTCAGCCTCCCACAGTCGCAAGCATAGAGCTTCTATGGCCTCTTTGGTCTCAAGATCCATATCTAGAGCTTTACCACAATGCTTCCGGGAAAAATAAGATAAATTACGGCCAAAAATCAGTCTCTTCAATATTGCCCACACAGGAGCAGATGAAGAAAAGCAGCCAGCGAGAATGAATATCTTTCAGACGTTTTGCGGTTGCATAAGAATTGCTCGACGGTTACACTGTCATACGGGATAAACAAGCTGATGAAGTCTTGTAAATAGTGAAGTTGAATATGTATTGGATCATGTTACGCTGAGAGTTTTAAACAATACAATATTAGAGGAAATTTAGGATGAGGGAGCAGATGAAGAATTTATATTTAAGTAAAATATTGATATGTTGAGGCCAAAGTTTACTAGCTGCATAAAATACAGCCAAACATAACAATACTTCTGTTTTAACTAAAGCCTAAGGTCATGTGTCATAATTTCGTTTACGACGTTAATATATACATTTTTTCAAGACTATCACCCGTCAGACCAAGTTCAAGTACGGAAAAAAGCAATTTAATGCCTAATTCGATCGGCCATGGACATTCGAGTAACTTTCATCGCATTTACAGTTTTTTTCATTTTCAGAATAACTCATATGAATATAAAATTCATAAAAATGTCAGAGAGACATGAAGTCATATAGATGTTTTTTATTCTCGATTCATCCACGCATGAGATAAAAATCATTCATATTCATCATGCGCATTTTTGTCCGATATGTAATTAATTATAAAATGTTGATGAATTGCTTCTGTATTTCAGAGTGTCATGATGTTCCTGCTAGGGTAAAATTTAGGCCAGTGTTGGGGGGGGGGGATAGGCCGGGGTGATCGGCAGACCGATTTAAAAGCATAAAAAACCGATTCAACACACTGTAATAATAAATATCCTTCTATCATACAGGCATGCAAAGTATATAAAATTTCCAACACTTACTCCAATTCAAAATTAAGCAAGGAACATATGTACAAATATTTCACCTAACTTTATTCTCGCACTTTGCAGGCCGTGCACATTATCACCTTGTCTTTCCTTTTGAATCAATAAATCTAAGATGGCACAACACAACCACACAAACAGTATGTAGTCCCTCATACCAGTCCTTTATCACACACACATGGACTAAGCAGCACTTAAGCCCGAAAAAACTTCACTGCAATTGTTCGCCGGGAAAAAGCCAAAAATTATAGCACTTAAGTGATTCAAAACCAGGTCACTCAACTTATGCTGGCCAGCAAGTCTTATATACAACTGCCCGATTTTCGCCATCTTCCATTTTTTCATTGATAATCCGTCCACTTATTGACCCTAGCGTCACCTAATAATCGATATTGTCCTTCATTCTTAAATATGGCAGAGTTGGTTTTGGCAGCTCAACTGTAATTTTTATTTCAATGGAATTCGCTTAAAAATACTTTCTCCGGAATGGATTTATATCGCAAAGCGAGAGTCAACCAAAATTGATAATACTTGTGCGCGACGTGTTCAAGGGAGTCAGTCGGCAAAACTGTGCATAAAAGGGCCATAAATGTACAGTAAAACCACTAAAATTCACCACGAATTCATTAATTTATATAGAAGCGTAAAATATTACACTGCGAGTAAAAATTACCAGGAAGTGTAAAATATAACGTGAGAAAAATGATTTCATTAACACAGAACATCTCGCCTGGAAATTTATTTCTTTGCGTATGAACAGTACAAACTTTTAGGAGAGTTCATTATGAATACACGTGAATTCATTAATTGAATTTTGACCATCACCACGCGGATAGGAAAAACGAAACGTCATAAAATAGGACCGGCCGCAGCAGGGGAATCAAATTATCTCCACTTACAATTAAATGGGAGAGCACAATTTTAGCAGTTGAAACCGGAACGTAGAGGAATAAAACTCTCATTAATGCACGACTAGAATTATAAATTGTGGAGTGAAAATTACATCAAATGTGTATTTACGAAGCGCAATATATTCAGCAATAAACTTTGATTTAAGCATCGTGACCATCGATTGAATACTGTAACAAAGGGAAAAAATAATGAAATTGAATATCTGCATTGTTTTTCATAAGAATCATCATTGGGAAGTAAAATAAACAACAACAGACAATACTGACCCGAGTGTAAATATCGTTTACAAAACTTAACTAAGTTCATGAAGAGAGGACCAACATTAACGGGAAAACCCATTTCTCTCCTTGTAATTTTTAGTACCTCTGCAGTTATCCACTTTACATTATGCAAATAAGAGTGGTTTAATGGTGGATAGATTTGTGCGCAAAGCGATTAAACTTAAGTAAAGTTCGAGATATAAGAAAGTTAATGTGTAAAGAGACAGCGAGGAGGAGGACGTCCATCGGGAGCCATTTTCACTCGCAAATCACGAAGGGAGATGGGAAAACAAGGGATGGCGGACGGGAGAGGTCGCCCTGACAGGGATTCATGGAAAACTCAACAGAAACCCGTCTCCTGTTCTCCGAACTGTCAACCCCTGCTCATCACCTCTCTTGCCTTCTCTGGAGCTTCCCGGAAGCATCCAGATATATTGGCTAACCAGAATGGGTATCATCCTCAGAAAGTATCACCGATGAAAGTTTCAATACTGCCCGTGTCGTAGAACCAATGTCTACACTACTCCGTGACCCGAAATTTGAATATTTCATCGCCACCAGTATATTATAGCATTTACATGATTCCTTAGAGAATATAATGAGAGGAATATAATATACATTGATATGGTATGGTATGATATGATTTATATAACATAGTGTAATGAGAGGAATGTAATACCTTAGCATAGTTGATTTAAATTAAAATAAATGATTTTCGCATAATAGGAATATGTGGACACTATTCTGTGATTAATCACAAAAGCATTTATTCCCTTTTCCGCTTTAAATGCCGTCTGCTTCCATTTTTGAGGGAATAAGATTATTTAAAACATGTATTTAGCTTTCCTCTCCTCATGCACCAATGTTTCGAAAAATGTTGGCAAATTTTCTAATCCACCCATGGCCACTATGCGTAATCATCCTTGCAAATTCATTTTTACTGTTTTATCCGACTGAAAAATATAATTATATAATAGTCAACACTTTCCAAGATCTACAAAAACCATTATAATGACCAGAAAAAGTCTATAATGAAAAATATTCTAAACCCATAACGCATTCGATACAAGTTCAACATACAAAAAGAACAAAAATTAAGGAGAGAGTTCATTTGAACTGATAATTGATATGGAATTTTCAGCGAATTTTCACCCTAAAAAACCCTAGAAATACGTATACATAATTTACGAAAACCACTCAATATACCTCGTTCCTCAATCGGTGGACACATTGAAAATTTTAGTATATTTTTTGTTAAAACTAATGATCCAGAATATATTAAATTCAAGTTACAGTTAGGAGAGGAACAAAATTAAGGATGAGCTCTATTTATATGAGTTGTTGATTTGGAGTTAACAACGGAGAAATGAGTATTGAACCAATGAAACATATGCATTCTCCGATTAAGGTAGTTTATCTCACAAATCATGCATTTTAACCTTCAAACAACTATTTTTCAGCCACTCTTTTCACTGATACAACCAAATCTTAATACCGAGGCCATTCGGACAACTCTAAATGTCCGTTCCTCAATCGCTTGGCACATTGGAGCGGCATTTTGGACGGCTGGAGTAGGAAAGGCAGGACTGGAGTTGAGTTCGCAAGTAAAGGGAGGAAAAGGTATGGGGTGGGGGGAGAGAAGTAGGCGCTCCGAGGGGAGTGATGGGAAGGATGAAATGAGGTGGACAAGGTAGGGGAGGAGAGAAGAGCTTCGATGATGGGCGATCCATATGGGGTCCATATTTCGTAGGTGGAAGTGTCATCGCTTGATCACAGCACACTTTAATTCTGCATACAAAAATTTCTACCGGAGAAAACTTTTTACTTTACCGGAGAAGTCTTTTTACCCGGAATCATTACAAAAGGCACGAAATATTCAGTAGATTACGAGGTCGGTTTGATAAGTCCGTGACTTTTTGAATAAATTAAATTTTTTTCGGTAGAAAAAAAATTTATTCCTCTAAATAGTCTATTTTTAGCCCGATACATTTAGTTCAACGTATTTCCAATTCTTGCATTTCTTCAAAATTGTAGCATTTACTAAGGCCCTCAAAATAGGCGTTCGTTTCAGTGATAACCTCTTTGTTAGACCCAAATCTCTTACCGCCAAGCCATTTCTTCAAATTAGAAAACGGACAGTCGTCGCAGGGGTTTAAATCTGGAGAATATGCTGGGTGGGTTAACATTTCGCAGCCCAATTTATGGATTTTTACCATATTGACTAAAAACACGTGTGCACCCGGGCATCGACGGTGTGGTCCTTTTCTTCTCCTTGAAATGTGGTCATTTGTCCTTCAAATCATTATCGAATCCGTCCAAAAGCTCTGAATAATATTTATGGGTGATATTTTTACCCATTATAAAATAATATATGGGAAGGAACCGCGTGCATCCCAAAAAATGTGGCCATGACCTTGTTGGCCAACAGACCCACGTTAGCCTTCTATGGTGTACGTTCACCCGCAGAAAACAATGGTCTTAGTTGTTCTTTGGTCTCTACTGTATCGCGATGGATTATGTTTCGGCTACAGTTAGGAAACGGCGAAAAGTTTCGTTCGGATGGCATCTAAACAACGCTAAACACTTTTGAAGTCTTCATACGGTTGTTCTTAGGCTCGCTGTGGGCAATCGCGGCATTCAACGCTCGGGTAGCTTTTTCGTGTCCAAATATTCATGTAAAATGTAATATAAGCGCTCATTTATGATGTCTACAGCATCATTCATCTCATGCACTTTCATTCTTCGATCGTACAACATCATTACTTTATTAACGACATTATATTAACGACGATTTCTTGCGTCACGACCGCTTTCGGGCGTCCTGAACGTTCGACGTCACTGATATGACCACAACGGAATTCAGTAAACCACTTCTTCATCATTTTAATTTACGGTGCAAAGCCTCCACAGTATTTATCAAGTCTTATCTTGGCTTCGGCGACAGTTTTTTAACGCAAATAATAATGTTTAGTTAGTGCACGAAATTCACTTTTTCCCATTATCGTTATAATTCAAAAGGTTGTCTGTTTTAAATAGCTGTCAAACGCAAACTAAACGACTGAACTAGCTCAAAATTTCACAGCTGTTTATTAATAGATAGTAACTAACGAGAGTATTGTTGTATTTATAGTTACTAATCGGGAAATTCAAAAAGTCACTGACTGATCAAACGACCCTCGTATATAAATTCGTGTTTTTACCTTCCTGATATGAATCAGTTCAGGTGCTATCCCACTTTATCATACATTAATCTTCATGAAATCAATGAAACTGGCAGCTGGCAAACATCACTCATTTGACGTGGTAATGTTTACTCCGAATGCTATGAATACAACCCAGTTCACTTAAAGGCTGCTATTCTGGATAAGCGTTGCAAAAAATAGCATATGCTATTCTGCGGGTCATTATTGCAACGACCCCGTATTCAGAATGAAGCGTAGTAATAATTTTGTTCGGAATAGCAGCATGCTATTTCTTGCGCGAGCTATTTGGAAGCTCCGCCCTTTCCCGTATGAAAAACTTTCTGAACAGTTTGCGCAACCAATGAGGGAGAAGATATTTTATATAGTTTTCTGTATTTTATGGAATATTGACTTGCAATTACAAATAATTGCTTCATTTGCATTTAAAAATTATATTAAACCGTGGATTTATATAATACGCTTTGAAAATCTCGTTTAGGAAATCAGCTGATTGTTGTTGTTTTGATAATATCACAATGGCTTCAGACAGGTGGGTTAGGTCATAATTTTACTGTTATAATGATGATTTATCGGGCATAAATATTGAATCATTTACCTATATCCGATCGGTCCTTTATCGTGAGATATATGTTATGCGAAATAATCATTGAAACCAAAATATGTTTGATTTTCTTCGTAATTGTCTTAGGCTTCGAAGTCTGTCTGTTCGTTGCATGTCAAAATAAATATGTACCAACTTTTATTGCTTTGATCGTGACGATATAGCTTTACTGTATGAACTAGAAGCTTTCGTTTCTAATACTAGCTTTATATTATATGACTCCCTAATTTCAGTATTCATTCTCTGTTTAGGAAATGAAGTAGGTGGCAACGTCACCGCTGTGCTTTCATGTAATATTGGAATAGTATCAATATTTCTGCTGCAGATTTGGAAAAAGCAGAGGGATGTGATGGTGAATTTGAGGATGGATAGAACAACTGTGAAAAAGTGAATCGTGTGGAAAGTGCTGTTGTGTCACTTATTATTGTTTTCGTATCAGCTGATTTTAATATGCTCACTGAAATTTTCGATAGACCCTGAATTGTGCCGATATACTGAAACTTAATTGCGTGAATAACTTACTTGCCTATAGAGGAAACAATTTGTATTGAATTCCACATGATATATATTGCATTAATGATGTATACATGGATATTCCATTAAACGTTTGTGGCGAATCATATTTGTTCGGAAACTTTATTGGTGTTCGGAGAAATCCTTTGTTTTCAAGCAAGTAATTCAAGTCGACTGCCCGTGTTATAAGTTTGTAAATTTTAAGTTTTAATTGTAGAAGGTAGCGAATATAGTGGGGAAAATAATTTCGACTCGTTGCATGTTTTTGTATATACTGTCCAATTGAGGAAATGAACGGCTGATCAAAGTATATGGTATTATTATGGTAATATATGGTTTTCATTGAAAGCTATAACTGTTATTATATTTGGCGAGTTAGTGTGTTCACACAAGCTTGAAAATTTTCAAGAAATGACCTGATAGCCTACATTGAGGATATTTTTAGTAGCAAGTCAAGTGATGAAATAAAATTATGAGTTGTAAATATGAATAAAACACGGAAAATTTGGGCTAATCGTAGTAATTCTTTGCATTAATTGTTATTGTTTTCGTACTGTCGATGAAGCAAGCTTGAGCTTCATATATTAAGCTCGAATGTTAATTTCTAACCAATTCACTTAACTAGTTAAATATTCATCACTTATGCTACTATTATTTAATTAAAATAAAGCAGACAACATTTTATTTTTGGCTATTATTCCATTTTTCAATGCTTGATTATGTTACTTTAACATCAGAAAAACAATTCGACATCGCAATGCGCACGTTTTCAGGGTTGCAATACCGAATAGCTCGGCATCGAAGACCGCGTAATATTATAGCAAGCCTACCGGTTGCAATTCGCCGTTCAGAATAGTGAATTGCTACCGCCCTATGCTATTCTGAGAATTACGTCTTCCGGTGTAGTAAAAACACGAATTGCAACCGTTCTGAATACCAAATAGCATAGGCGTTGCAATACGCTATATTATAGCAACATCGGTTGCAATATCGGAGAATAGCATAATGCTATTCCATCCAGAATAGCAGCCAAAGTCTCCGGGAATGAGAATTAGGGGACCGCAGAACACACTCCTACTTTTGATCTTATTTTCTGATCACCAATTTTCTCACTGTAAATCAGGGAAAACTATTCCAAAAGCATACACTAAAATCCTCATCGAGGATTTAGGCGTTTTTGGTGTGTAAGATATAATGCTAGTAGCATTTTAACTAATTTTTGTTGCTTTCGCGGAGTTCTGCCATTGACCATCAGCTTTCTGTGATTGAAATATCTTATTTTATTTTATTCTCAAACCACCGGATTCAGCTCGTATTGGCCATTTTACACCGGGGTGTTCAACAAATGTAACAATTAAACGTACACAAACGACCATGCCCTGGATCGGGGAAACCTACCCAGGCGGGACTCGAACCCGCGACCTCTTGTTTGGCAGGCGAGAACGTTACCCCGCCGCCACCGATATGGGGGTAAAGCCAATTAGTAACATTAAATGATAACCTCATTGCTTTCGCATCATTCGCACTTCAACCTTGAGACGGAGAAGAAAAAGTTGTAATTATTTTGTGCATTAAAGTTTTCAGTCAATTTTTCAATATTAAAAATGTATAGAGCAAAAATACATGGGTACATGGAATGCATTCCGTGAAACAGAAAATGGGCTCATTAGCGCGGGAAGTAATTTACCACCATCTCCGATTCTTCATTTTTGTAAATTAGCAGATAATTTGAATATGTCAAGTTTTTCACGCTATATACTATATAATAATACCTACAGTAAAAATGACTTTTGGAACAAAGTAAAATTTTTAATTATCGCTTAGCATATGGAGAACTACCAAACCACCGCGATATTCCTCTTGGCCGCGTGATTCCTCACATGCGAATAGCAATAAAGATTAAACAATGGAGTAAACCGATTTCCCAGAGTGCGCTGCTGTTTCCGAAACAAAAATTTAGAGACGAAATGAAAAAAAAGCAAAAGAAGCCAAGCCCCTGTGGACGTGGATTTCAAACTTCTCAGATCATGCTTAAATTCCTGACTTAGACGAGTGGGAATTCTGAAGTTGGATGATTTATTTTTCTTCCCGTCTTTCCTCACCCTCCATGTCTCCCGAGAATTATAATCCTACACACGGGAGCCTGAGATGTCGATGGTGCTGAGGGAATGTTTGAAGCCGCAGAAAAACATGCCCATCGGCGTTGAATACAGATCGTTCGAGAATGGAAGAGTATGATCGCTGAAGGAGACGTAAGAGGAAGTTGGTGAGACGGAAATGAAAAGGAGAAAATCACAATGACGAGAGAAAGGATGGACGTATTTGTGTGTGAATTTGGAAAGAGTAACTCTTTAAGTCTTAAAAAGGGCATACCTCCAGTGAAAATTGTATAGCAAATGAAAAACCACAACAGCAGTGCACTTTAAGCATTGATATAGCAAGAGTGCCAATATTTCACTAGAAAACGATCTCGCCCAATTTGATGTAGAATTCCACCGTCTCCTACAAAATATGTCGAAGGAGACACTCACTTGCGCATTGCATCCACGTTTCCAATTTCTTACCCCTCCTACTTCATATAGTGTTCGTCGCCAAATGCCTAAATTCGAAGAGGGAATATAAACTAAATTGAATGAGGAAAATTAAATTATTTACTATTCATAACTGGCCGAGAAATAAATATTCAGTTATTAGAGTGATTTGTGCACTCATGTGTTTTCCATTTTAACTCAATTCACAGGCTATAATAAAAATACGATAACAACAAGCGGTCTCCATTGTATGCCAATAAAACTGTTGGTTTATTTTTTAGTGGAGCAATTAATTGATAAAGTCATTCATTTTTGTTCCATGATTATTATCTTTCACTAATCTCTTTTGGGCTAACCATACGTTTTAAATTATGAATTGGAAACACCAATGAAAAAAATATTGTAATTATCAAGGCATAATATAATTTTGTAAATTAATCCGATTTAGATTAATAAAAAAGTTATTAACTTGTAAATGCATTATTTTGGGAAAGAAAAAGTTAAAACGTTAGGAAACAGATCATTGCAGGTATACAGATAAATGATTTTATCCGCAGGCCACGTGTGAAAGACAACAGTAACTCGTATATTAGACTTTAGAGAATAGGTAGAAGGAAAGAAAAAGGAGTTCCTAAATGTTAATGAGCAAGTTTCTTGTTTTCATGTAAAATATGCATTCTCGAAGAGAATGTGCTTTTCCCCCTGATGTCTCCGTCTATTTCTCCCGCTGTGTCTTCGGTCCCTTCCGCATTTAATCCCAATCCAAATCCCAACGGGCAGTTTACTCCCGCGCACATTTTCTCCTCGCATTTACCGCGCATCGCATCGCCACCTACTCCTGGCTCATTTCCCGGCGCAACCACTCCAACGACATACTCCCACTACCCTCGCACCTATTATTATTCAGTATGCATATCCTTGTTCCAAGGGAAGCGCTTCGTAGTGGGGGTAGGGGGTTTTGAGCGTTCCCTTCGGGAACTGCTGAGCGTTTTGGGACTCAAATTAAAAATGTGCAGTTTGAATGCTGTTTTGCCCACTTGCCGGTGACATGTTAGTCTAGTAATTTTAGTTTGTAATGGTGTATTGTATTTTACTATGCTATGTATTTAAATAAGCTTAGATCTTGTATCGAAATATGGAGGTAAATGCCTCTATTAATTTAGTGTGAATTACACACGCTCGCTAGCAGTCTTTTGTTTCAACTTCTCCTTTACTCACACTGGAAAGGTCACCCGGATCCTATTGCACATTTGAACTGCCATTCCCTTATTCGTGCTTCGGCGCACAACCAAAAACCCTGAAAAGGTGGATTGCATCGCACCGAAGCAGCGGAAAAATTTTCCGAACCTCAATGTTCCTCCGAAGGATTCGTGTCGTGCGGTGCGTTTTGGGTGCGTGCGCCGGGATGAAGGGGAGGAAGTAGAAGGAGAGGAATGGAAAGGGGAGGGAGGGGAAGAGCGGGAAAATGGACCAACGGATGCCTTCCTCCCTTCCGCTGCTCACTCGCCTGGTGTCGGCCAAGGCGTGCGGTCGCGTTCATAGATACATAGCTCGACTCGTCATCATCGAAGTATTCTCGCGGCGGGATACAGGAGGAAACGACTGGCAGTGGAGCAACTTCGCAGCGGCAATGGCACTGGTTCCCGAGGAGTGACAACCGGTGCGACCTCAAGAGAATATCCCTCTATCATCACTTTGGACTACATTCATGTGTTTATGTGTGTAAATCCGTAAACGACGTGAACAAATTTAATAATAACGCCGGGGGACACCGCCCCAAATCAAGATTTCTAAAAATTTTCGCGAGAGAAACAAAGATTCCCTCGATATAATAAACTGGTTTTCGCCGTCTTAAAATCGGAGGCAAACAGGAAGCGATTAATGCACGCAGCAAGGGTTTTATTTAGGAGTAAACACATTTAGTCCCGACCTTTGGCATAGCGAATCGTGACGGGTTCCCCATAAGTGGCTCTAGAGATAGGTAGGGAATGGATAAGATTTTTATAGTGGATTATAAGTGGAGTGCATAAATTATTCATCGTGATGAGGAAAGAAAGGTAAACTCTCGTTTAATAGAAAGAAAGCTCGTTCATAGCGCTGGCGATTCCCCACGTGGCCGCCGGGCTGTCGGCACCACTACATCCCTGCTCTCCTTCGCCACTTTCCCTCAACCGCTCGCACAACTCCCAGTGGTGTTGAAGAGGGGAAACGGCTTTTGTTGTCTGTCGCTCACGGAGATCAACATCGCAACAGAAGGAAAGCGGTGGACTTCTGTGTTTTTGTGCAAATGATGAAAAAATTGCGAGGTAATACGAGAGAAAAAATTCAAAACGGGAGACTGGAAAGTGTGGCGTTTAAAATCAAAGCCATTGAATGAAACTGATCGCGCTTATTTGTGTTATTAACGAAGTTTTACCACTTCCGAAAGTCGCCGGCGTGTTTGCTATCGCGTAAAACGGTATGCTACAGCATTGTCCGTTACATGAGTGCGCCGCATGACGATCAGCATTGAAGAAGAGTGGTAGAAGGAGGAAGAGATGGCGGAGAATGGAGGGAACGGAGTGAAAATAGGGTAGTTACCTTCATAAAAGAAAAAGAAATGCATTGATTGCGATTTGTTACCCACCATTTGTGTATTCCTAATATAAAAATTACTTGGTTTTAGAAATCCCAGTTTTGACGAATACTACTGGTCAATTCTAACTTCATTTGAAAAAGGCAAGATTGGCGCCCCTGCACGTCTGAGATTGTCAATGCATGCGTGTGGCACAGAGATCAGGGAAACATCTCTTAATAATCACCCATTAAAATTGCTTATGATCGGAAAGTTTCCCTCGTTTGATAAGGTATTAATAATCCTTATTTAAGCCAAGCGCTACCTGCTAGCAGGATACTCTGCTACCTAAGAGCAGCTTGCATCGTAGTGGCGCTCATAGCCTCGCACCAAGGTGGCCTCACACGGCGGCAGCCGGAACCAGAATGACGTCACACAGGCTTTTTCCAGCATTAATACGTAGTCGTCGCGTTTTCGCGCGCTTGAAAATGTTCACTTTTTATTTAATCGCGAAAAATAGATATTGCCATTTAAAAATCTGAAAGCGTGAAATAAGTACTCCAGGAGTAATAATTTTTCAATTTAGGCAATAAAAAGAAATAGGAAACCACTCTATTGGGGAAGTTATAAGAAGCACGACGTGGATAGAAGTCATGGAGTCGGAAATATATAGCATGTTCTCCCGCCATGCTGCTAACGATTGATCGGATCTTTTCTTATGGAAAATCTCCTGGATCATCGGTGGAGCTAGTTTAGGATGTTGGTTGAGAGGGTCTGCCGGCCGTAGCGGGTGCCTGTTTCGCTGCTCGTCCTCTGCGGCGAGGGTGAATGGTGGCCAGCTTCTGGCCGTCGACCGCCACTGTCCCGCAGCTGGACCCACGAAATGCCTAGACTTCGTTGACCTGTTGCTTCTAATGCTACTTCTCACTGTCAATGTGCGAAACCATAATTTGATGTTTCTACCTCATAGGAAATTTTTTCCTTTCTATACGAACATTAAATCATGTTTTCTCTAATAGTGGGCCCTGGTCGCTTCTATAGCGGCGAGGGTATTCCCCGTCCCTCTCTTCCAACCCTATCCCTATCCCAAAGTCGTCGTCGGGCACCTATGGCGGCGGCGCCTCCATCCTCTTCCTTTCCATTCCACTCCCCTCCCCCGGTGCGCTGGCGTATCAGTTGAATTACTGAGTCCCGGCCCCGGTGCGTTGTAACCCTCAGAGGACCCCCCTTGGGTCCTGTTTCTCTCTGTCAATGCGCGCCCCTCAACGGTAAGAGGTGAGTCGAGATACCGGATATCGGGTTAAGGGGAGACTAATGGTAGGCTAATACCTACCTACTTGCTACTGAAATTTTAGGCAGTAAATGTTGAATATTAGCTCCTGTTATGGAAAATGCTCACCAAAATAATTACAACAATTCATTCTGAGATTTGACCCCATTGCCATTACACGAAAAACTTAACGACCCATTTTTAATATTACTGATTCAGAGAAAATAAACTTTCACTCTCATTGTAAAATTCAAATAAATTCTACTTATTTACGCCGGAGACCATGTGAAAAAAATGACAGGCGATGAGAATACGAAACTAGTCGATTACCGTTCATACTTAGTCCTTACAAAAATTTTACGTATTTTGCAATCATTCATTTCAAAATGGATTAAAATTAAAAAATAAAGAAATAGTGATATTTTTAGTATGACAACCACAAAGATGTTATTGAGCTCCAAATAATTAGTAGAATTTACATAAATTAAACTTGAGACACTCCACTCGGTCGGACAAAGTTTGACCTTCTGGGGAGACCGAGAGTTAAACATTGACCGGCTGATGGGAGTGGCAAAAGCAGTAACTAAGGTTTCGTGAGGATGGTGCGTTCGGCTGACGGCTCTTAGTGACCGAAAATATGGAAATGAGGCCGTGAGCGCCCGGCCACCGCTGTTGATGGTGACCTCCTTCCGTCATTGCATCCATTTATTAAAAAAACCGCACGTTTCGCCTATAAAAGCGATTCACCCCATATTCCGGTCGCCGTGGAAATTAATTTTGCGAAACAATCGCCCCACTAGTGGGTGCATTGGATCGTACTGCTGGCCTGCCGCAGTATATATTGGGGAGCATTGATTTCATCTCTGAATCATGCGAGGAGTTGACTAGTAAATAACAGTACAGTAGGTCACGCTCGTAATTCTATGGGGTTTTCGGGCTGCATGGAAATCTAAAGATAGGCTTAATATTGTGTTCAAGGTTCTATCTCAAACCAAGGGGGCAAATGGCTCCCTCCTTTACTCACTACACGTATTCGTTAGCTCGTGTGATACTTTTTTTAGCTCTCTCCTACGTTTAAATGAAAAATATAATATGAAATTAACATAATACGATGACTATGGAAAGTTATTGGCAGTTATTAACTTGAAGTATGTTGAATATTTTGAAATTGGAATGGCATATGCTTGACATGAATTTGTTAAAAAGCATGAATGATTGCTTTCTGCTCAATATTGATTTCAAGATTGAATTTTATGATGTAAAAAAGATTTTAAGAACCTTTTGAGCAATAATGACAGTGTAACTCAAAACTATCATTGAAGCTTTTGGCGATAAGACAGCATCCGAAAACAAAATCTAAACCTGGAAAAAGCAACGTAAAAAAGGGAGTGGAGCGGGGAATCAATAAATTTCCAGGGAAATAATCATTTAGAAGTTAATAAAATGTGAAATTACGGAGAAAACTACTATGTGTGGACGCAGTTTTATGATATAAAGAAGATGAAAGAACATTTTGAGCGAATTAAATCAAATAACTCAAAGCATATTATCGGTGCTTTTCCATGCAAGGGAGATATCGAAAGCCAATTCCAAACAGGAAAAGGCAACGCGGACAAAGAGCTCTAGGAGCTCACCCTAGGGTGGACCGAAGAAACAATTATTGAGTATACAGTCACTTACACAAGCTCAAAATCTAATAATTTGGTTTCAGTAAAAACTCTAACTTTGAAAGGAACGGCGTTATTGGATGCTCTATGTAAGCTCTATGAACACGGAGGGAGGCTCAATTTGTGACATGAATACGACCGGAGGCGGGCTTGCCCAAGGGGAAGAGAAAATGGAATTGGTATTTATAACGCAGGTTTGGGTGTAAATTAGAAAGATTTAATCGCTTAAAAATATTCTGTTTGGGTTTGCGCATCCCAAACATACCAACAGCATTTTTTATGATTACCGCGCACCCCCCACTCGATCGTTTAGCCATTACCCCTCCACCCCCTTCTTCCTCTTCCCACAATCCTCCACGCCGCTCGCTCATGCAAATTGCCTCGCAGTGTCGACGCAACGCTCTTTATTACATCCACGGATCCATTTTAGGCTTCGGATTTCCGTTGAATTTCCTCCATAATTCGACGCCTCGATCCACTTCATTCACAATTTAAATAGGAATCGCTGCGGGAACGGAAATAAAGGGAGGCCACTCGCCAAATGTAATGGTCTCCATTTTATGTGCATGGCGCTTCCAAATGTAATAATTAAATTATACGATATTGGCAATGAAAAAAATCCACGCAAGAACGAATGAAATGAAAGATTATGAAATTTTTAGGAAATATTAGGTAGTTTTACCGGAAATGTAAGGGAGTCATTAATTTGCTCCTCCTACTCCCATGACTCGTTCATTCTGTCCTCCTATCGTTGTTCAATGCACCTCAAAATATTATTCTTCAAATGTAGCGGTGGATATACAAAAATTAACATTGTGCTGAATCTCGCCCTGTAATAGATAATCAGGAATCAAATGTTCAATGACAAACCACTGGTAGATTCAGTATAGCTCTATGAATTTTGTTTTCAGATATATTTTCAAAGTCCAGTGCAACCCTGCCCAATCCTCATTTGCTGATGAATGTTACTTAATGACACCGATTTTATGGAGACATTCAAGAAATAAGGGGGGTCTAATTTTTTGAAATCATTTTTCTCTTATCAAACAGAAATTGGCTTTGTTATTTCTCTCGACTCGTTAATTACCTCGGCCTTTCATCTTCAAAAATGCTTTTTAATTCATAATCCAGTAACCATCTGAGGAATAGTGGCATTGCTCATTTAGACATAGTGTTTTTTGCACTTCACCTGTAGATGATTTGGCTAGGGGAGATTTTTCCCCTCCATGCAATATACTAAGCCCGGCATGAGGATATTTTGACTATAAAAATGAATGTGCACACATCTCACTTATTGTTAGAGGCATTAAAAACTGGTTATTTTTTCACCAATCTCACGTCACGACTTCGTGTAAACAATTAGAACATTCATGTGAGAGGGGCCTAAGAATTCTAAGAGGGTTATTTATTTCTTGCTTGGTTGACCTTGTAAGTAATTATAACGAAATGAACTGAGCAGAAAACTAATTAAGAGAGTAGTTTTAGTAAGTTCAAAATCTATATAATAAAAATAAATTGCACGACCTTACTCTCGCTAAAACTCGAGAATGGCCGGACCGATTTGGCTAATTTTGGTTTTATAATGTTCGTATACGTCCAAGGAAGGTTTAAACGGTGAGAATATCATTTCGCAGGGCTCATGAAGCCCTGGAATGGACCCTAACCCATTTCCATAAGAAATACTCGTAAAGTTCGTTATTGATGCCTGTAGACCTTTTTTCTTTCTCACATTTAAATTATTAATAATAGTCGCATACAGTTGAAACATATACCATCGGAAAGAAATAAAACACACATTTTTATTCTTGCAATCGACTTTCGTTTTCCACGTGCTAAGCGATGAATTTTGGAAAAACATTCATTCATAAAAATGCTGAAATTTTAGTATTTTCGGCTTACTATCCCCTTGACGACCGCCAGTATTGTTGATTTAGTTTGACATATATTTCTGAGTTTATTCACAAAGCAACTGTTTTGAGTTCTTTTAGAAGTTCAATAGGGAAATTGCATACTTTTTATAAACAGTATGCTGATATACTACAGTAAACACTTAGTACCGCAATATACTTTTTTCCGCTTAAAATTCAGTTTTTACCCTAGAAAATGACTCCCAAAAGTCTCCCGAGTTTCGCGGGCTAAAAAATACCGCCCCCACTAATCTTTGGCCGTGACGTCATAGTTCAGTACGAGTCCAAGATCCAAGCCCAGTAACTGCAGGTTTGGAAGAGCCACGTTGCGTTTAAAGGAGAACATGGCTGAAATAAGGAAAAATTACAAGTGGTGCATTGTTCCTCTGTGCAATAACACCCCAGAAAAAAATTTCGTCTGCATTCCCACGGAGGAAATTAGAAGAAAAGCCTCGATGCATGCCGTCTGTCGGGATAAGCGTTACGGAAAAATAAGAGTATAATAATCGGAATGATAAACCCGTGCGCTATGTGAGCGAAGATAACTTTAATATAAATAATATTTCGATATTTCATTGACTGAATAACTTGAAACTGAGATTTTTCGATAATTCGGCCGCCGTAGAATAAAAACTCAACTTCACAACAAAAATCGAGATAGGTGTTTCTCGATGGTTATGATGGACTCAAATTATTTATGGCACTTGTTCAATTTCAGTTACGGAAGGACATAGAAACCATGATGTTTAAAATCAAGAGAGGAAATATGAAAATACAGAGCAACGTTGATCCTCATGCATTCGAGTGCCAGCCAAGAAGACAGCGTTTTCTTCTACTGTCGGCGTCAAAATGATGTGCCGCAGTACTTTGCAAATTTATACCCTGGCTTCACTGCATGCTATAATAATGAACTATATGTCATTTTAAAGGAAATTTTATCCTAAATTCTGATTTATTTTATTACAATGTGACGTTACGTCGTAAAATCTGGTTGATTTTTCACGAAAGTCCAGACAAGGGAAATACTCCAACCGTCGGTCACATGCTGGATCAGGGTAAGACTCCACAAACAGAAAAACAGCTCACAAGAAAAAGGTAGCCAAAAACAATTTACGAGTTATTACCGTACGATATCTATTCAAAGTAGAGTATTCAAAAAATCAGAAGTATTACAGAAAACAATGATAGTAAATTCATGATCCCAAAGGAAACATTACCAGCAGAAAATTGCTCTAAAAATCTCATGGCTCACAAGACATGTGACTCCCAGCAGGTCTCGACCAGAAAGAGAGCTTGCCTATGCAAGGCGAGACAGCATTTGAGGGGAGGGCTTCTTCCAGGGAGTGGAGGGGTAGCCAGGCGAATTCAACAACCGCCCACTGATGCGTCACTGCCCCTGCAGAAACGGCCGCTCCACAAAACACCATTCCCTGGTTTTGAGACAACAGCCAGCACCCAGAATTTTCCCCTCAACTTCTGGGTTGGAGACATCAGAGGAATCGTTCATTGGAACACATGGAGGGGAAGGAGATACTGGGGTGAGGTGTTGGAGGGAGAGAGAGTTTGTGATAGGACAATGGTAAAACTTCTCACTCCAAGTGCAATACTAAGGCCTTAGCACCGATTTCCCCTTGCTTGCCAAGGAGAAGTATTTCTCCGCAGTAGTCCTATATAAGTCTTGCATTGCAGGTAGGCTGGTTCGGGGCTGGTTCGGAGGCTGTTTCGGAGGCTGTTTCAGAGGCTGTTTCCAGAGGCAGGGTTTTCAGAGACAGGATTTTCAGAGACAGGATTTTCCAGAGACAGGATTTTGCGAGACAGGACACTTTGCTACAGGGACCCTTTGCGCAAAAAATCCTTTGCGCGAAAAAACCTTAGCGCGAAAAGTTCTTGGCGGGAGAAGTTCTGCGGATAAGTTCGGAGGAAGTTCGAGGAATTTCGGGGAATTTCTGGGGGGGGGGAACCAGAAATTTTTTGGGGGGGGGGGGGACACTAAAAAATGCCACATCCTCTGTGGGAAAATGACCACAAAAATTGCTTGAACTTGGGGACCAAGACACGTCCACCAAGAACTGATTAATGCCTAGAAAACTTATCGAGGCATCACAGGTCCACTGGTTTTCACTGGATGAACCCCCACTGTTTAACCCCCCATGGAATTTACAAAAAACCATTATTCAGTGGTTAGAATTGAACTGAATATTGAAAAGTTTATTGATTGAGGTAACAGTTTTCAAGAAATATCACTCAAAAATAATTTTGAGAAGAAAATACATTTTTATCACTCAGTAAAAAAAATAATTTCAAGAGTGATGTTTGGAATTCAACAGAATTCATAAGTGAGTAACATGGCATAATTACAAGAGTGAGACAAGAAATATTGCTGATAGATATAGAGTAAATTATTTAGTATTACATAGCAAGAAAATAAAATTAATAATCAATATGTCATAAAGTGATGCTTGTTTCGGTGAACAGTGAATCAAAATTACAAATAATTACCATCAGCAACTAGAAGGAACTGGGAAGATTTTTATTGGTATAACACCAGGATATCTTTACCAAACTCAAATGTTCCTTCTCTCATCAGAGATATTTTGTGGTTTTTAAAACCAAGTAAGGCAATACAATAACCAACCACTTAGTAAATGGGCAAGATTGGGTTGGTGAAGCAGTTGGGTTCATGAGAACCCTGGGTTGTCCCATTAGTTGGGTTCAACCACCTTATCAAAAAACAACGATTCACAAAAAATGGGTTTTAACTTCTACCCAAAATTCATATTGCAACCCAAGAGAAAGTTAGGGTCGACCAACAAAATATATATCCCAATTATATAAACAATAAATACAAGGTTATTCAAATATATGGTTATTCACTAAATAATTATTAGTTATCAAAATAGCAGCAAAAATATTCAGCATAATATGTGTCTCACTTAATTAATATACACTGGCATTAGTATTTCTCCCTTTAAACCCTCCATGTTTGTAAATATTATCAGTCCATAATTAATTATCAAATAAAGAATCCTCCAAAATTCAACAAGATTTACATAAATGACAATAGATTGCACTAATATCCTCGATTTTCCAATAATTATTAATATTTACAAGGCATATGGTATTCATGTCAGCTATTGAACAAGTACTGACTAAATTTAATCAAGATGTGTATATATATCTCTCAGTATTAATTAAACAAGTCAAAAAAGAATCATAGGCGATGCTAACAAAATGAGAACTGCATATTGCATCAACAAAAGAAATCACTCTAAATTTCACTCTTCAATTAACAATAGAAATGAGAGCTACATGCTGGTTGCGACAAGATGAAAGTTCATACTTGTCGGGCGATGAAGGTCGCAACTCAACGCCAAAGCCACACTAAAACACAGTAGGCAGTCTTAAGATCAGCTGATCAATTCAATCACTCAGCCATCGATAGAATATTGAACACTGCAAAATCACGACACTTATCACTGTCCAGAATTGTGAGAATGTCCATAAAGTCTTGGTGGAGGAAAGGTGACACAAAACACAATTGAATCTTAATAACTGGGGCCACCTCCACAGCTTATCTGGAAACGAGCCATCTCGGGGATTTCCCCCCAAGTTAATCTCCCGTCCTCTCCCTCCAAGCACCCATAATTCCTCCACCTTACCCCATCTCACAATCACAGTAGACCAACACTAAATTACATGAGTGAATTAAGCAGATGAGAATAAGCAAGTACAATACAATATTTCAGAACAATTTCAATTACAAGCATAGAAATAGACTTATTATTCATTAATCAAAACAATATTATTAGGAATCAATAGAAATACAACACCGAAATCAAGCATCAAATAGTATTTGAGAGAGCAAACATTAGCATTCATTGAAAAAAAAAGAATAAAAAAAAATCAATGATATTTCTCTCCTTTTAATTACTGGAATTAGCAATGCCACCATGATATGCCTTTAAATGAGAAACATGACAAATTTTCTCTTTCCCAGGAGAAACTTCCAGAATAACTGTTACAGGAGAGAGATACTTTTTAAGGACGAAAGGTCCTTTCCACAGAGGTTCCAGTTTTGCCATTTTCTGTTCACCTTTAGAACTGACAGGATGGTTTTTGCAGAGAACAAGATCTCCCACACAGAAAGTGATTTGGGAGTGAGATTTATTATAGGATTCTTTATACCTATTTCTGGCCTTTTTTAAATTAGCAATAACATGATTCAGGCATGCTTGTCTGTCATTATCGCTGAGATCATTCTCGAATAAAGATTTTGGAATGTCCCACTGATTAATTAAAGGATGCTTAAGTTCTCTGCCGAAAATTATTTTGGCAGGAGAATAACCACTGCTCTCATGAGAGGCAGTGTTCAAGGCAAAATTTAAGTCAGCAAGCATAGAGTCCCACATATGGTGAGCATTATTGCACAAAATAGCAAGTGCAGATTTTAGATTTCTATGCAATCTCTCTACCTGATTAGAACAGGGATAGTATGGAGAAACAAAAATTTGCTTAACCCCCAGTTGCAAACACATCTCCTTAACGGCATGAGATTTGAAAACTTGTGCATTATCAGAAACCAAATAATTTGGAAAACCGAATTTTGGAAACACTCTTTGAGTGAGTATTGAAACAACCGAACCGGCCGTAGCCTTGCGAACTGGCTCAAGAAAACAAAACTTAGAAAATCCATCAATAAGAGAAAGTACATATTGGTGTCCACCTTTAGTCAGAGGTAAAGGACCCACAAAGTCAATATAAAGTCTTTCCCAAACATCAGAAGGATTGTGCGACGATAGCATGCCAGGAGGTGGAGCATTTCTGGGTTTACAAGTTTGACACAGATGGCATTTTCTGACCAAGTCATAAACCTCTCTTTTCATATCCTTCCACCAAAAGTGTCTGCTAATCTTATCATAAGTTTTAGCCATGCCCAAGTGAGCAGACATACTAGAGCAGTGAAAATATTGAAAAATCATAGGCCTCAAGACCGTAGGCAAAACAGCTCTTCCTCGCTTAATTTTAGAATTCCCATAACATAATAGCTGTCCCTTCAGAAAATAGTTTTTGTCGTTCAAGGAATTATTATTAATCTGATTGAAAATATCCTTTAGAACGAGATCAGTTTCTTGGTGTTTTCGAATGTCGACAAATGACAAAGGCAATTTATGTAACACACAAGAATAAGGAACAGCTGACTCCTTATGAGTGTTAGATTCCACATCTAAATGACTATTTGTAGATGAGGATGGCTCAATGCGAGAAAGACAATCTGCGACAGAATTAGATGCTCCTCGAACATGATGCACAGTGAATTTATAAGAGGATAATTTAAGAACCATCCTCCCTAATTTGCCCAACTGCTTAGGATGAGAGAAAAGCCATGTCAAGGCACCATTATCAGTGTACAAGTGAAATGGTTTTACTTGTAAGTAAACACTGAATTTTTGAATTCCAAAATGAATTGCGTGACACTCCAATTCATAAGAAGAAAATTTACGTTCATGTTCCAAGAGTGCCTTACTAGCGAAAGCCACATGGACAAAATCACCATTTACTTTGTGATTCAGGACGGCACCAACCGCCAAATTACTGGCATCGACAAATAAATGAAATTCCTCGTCAAATCGAGGGAAAGATAATACTGGTGGATTGGTGAGAGCTTTCTTCAACTGGCAGAAAGCCTCATTTTCAACGGCTGTCCATTGAAAAGGAACATTTTTACGTTTCAAGCGATTCAGTGGCATAGAGATTTCAGAATACCTTGGAATAAACTTGCAGTAAAACCCACAAAGTCCAATGAATCTGGCCACTTCCTTCACATTTCTGGGAACTGGGAATTGTTCAATTGGTCTCACTCTCTCAGGATCAACTTGCAAGGTTCCATTTGTGATGAGATGGCCCAGAAAAGTGAGTGATTCCACACCAAGCTTAACCTTGTCCTCGCACACCGTCAAACCGGCACTGCGTAGTTTGTTGAGGACAGCATTAACATGAGATACATGGTCTTCAGCAGACTTGGAATAGATACACAAGTCATCAATATATGGGTAAACACATGAATATTTCAAATCGCCCAATACTTCATTAATGAGACGAGTGAATATTTGAGGAGAATTTACAAAACCAAATGGCAATCTATTATACTGGTACACTCCGAACGGCGTCACAAAAGCAGTTAATTTCTTAGAATTCTCAGATAATGGTATTTGATGAAAGGCAGAATTGAGATCAAGAACAGTAAAATATTTTGCATCAGCAAGATATTGGAATGCATGTTCAACAGAAGGTGTAGGATAACCGTCCGATTTAACAACTTTGTTCAACTTACGGTAATCAACCACTAATCTTTCAGATCCATCCTTTTTAGGCACTAGAAAAGCTGGCGAACACCAGTTTGAATTGGAAACCTCAATCACTTTCTTATCAAGTAAAGATTGGATGTGCTTCTTCATTAAATTTGCCTTTGGAGGTGACAATGAGTAAGGATGGGATCGAATCGGAGTAGAATCTAGCAGTTCAATTTCGTAGGTCATAACAGATGTGACCCCCAATTCTTGAGAAATCACATCAGGATACTTTGACAATAAACCCTTCAACTTATCACACAACGTAATTTCAGTGGACGACAGAACATGTGATTCGGATGAGTTACTAACTGGCGCCGATTTAAACGCTTCGCAATTGTCCGTAAAAAAAAAAAAGAGAATTCGGGGCAATTTCAAAACTGACGTTCGCCGGACGAATAATCATCTTTGAATTACAAATGAAATCCACACCCAGTAACACGGGAAATGGGATTTTAGCTAGATAAAACACGTGGTTCCAAGAAAACTTGCCTATTTGAACCTTGAGTGAGACAGAGGAATTAATATGAAAAGGCTGCCCCGACACCGTGATTAAATCGACGTCAACATTTTGACGAATAATTTTTCTCCGGCAACATTTCAGAGAAGCAAAGAAATCTTCATCACACAGGGAAACTGAACACCCAGTGTCAATTAGAGCCTGGCATGGCATAGAATGAAGATTAATAGATAATATTGGCAATCGAGTCGAACACTTGTCACGGACACTCATCAAACTCACGGCAGGCTGAGTAAATCGTCGTCTTTTGCGACACTCGTTCACTTTGTGGCCAGGTTTATGACAGTAAGAACAATTAATAGGAAAAGAAACTTCCCTAGGCGCACTGGAAGAGGCAACAGAAGACGGATTCCTAGAGATACGATGGAAAGTGTTGGAATATTCGGCACAGTCCATTAAATGTTTAGAAGCCTGCGTGATAACAGAGTCCAATTCTACAAATGTGTTAGGCTGATTTGAGAACATAATTGCAGATTTTGTTAAAGGATTTAACCCTTGAATAATGAGTCGCACAATAGAAGACTCGGAATACTGCAAACCCAGCACCTGAGTGGCATTACGCACAGAACACACGAAATCGTGGGGCGTTTCGCGAGGGAACTGAAATCTCTTAACTTTCGTAGTGATCAAACGATCAAACTCTCTGTCACTAACAATTCTAGCCCAAACTTTTTCTGTGATTTGAGACCATGCGAGATTCAAGTTTAACATAGACAACCAAAAATGACGAGAGCTGGCAGGTAGTTTAGATACTACAAGGTACAATAACGTTGACAGAGGAACCAAGGACAAAGAAACGATTTCATTAACTTTTAACATGAAATTAAACCAATTCTCACTGTTTGACACTTCAAATGGCGGAAAATCACTGAGTAATTGTTTGACAATCACTAACCCTTCAGAAACTGGCAATGTCTGAGAAGCAGACATTTCGTGAGAGACGTGAACATCACAGCTTTCCTCGTGCGTTGGGCGAGGTGGAACAACTTCTAAAGAAGATTCCCGTTCATTATTAGAAACTTCACTTCCTACGGACACATTAGCCGTACCCCTGGCCTTACGATCCTCGCCCGTGGTTAAATAAGTTTTTTCGTACGGGTTGTCAATACCTCCAGGCATTTTGAAAAGTGAAGTGACGACAACGAGAAAAAGAGAGAGAAAGAGCGAGATTTAAAACTATCTATCTCTGCTGGAAGAGTCCAATCACCAAAAATAGTGCGAAAATAACTAGCTGCTATCCAAACTATCAAGAACATTACGAGCATTACGAACATTAATGTCAAATGGCATATGACCACGAGGAAAAGTCGGCAACACTAGTCACGTAATCCCACACGAACCAAAAAGCACTTAATGGAACATAAAATAACTCACTTTTAAGAGAAGAAACAACCAGAAACTGCAAAAAGTGGAGAAATAGTGGAGAAATGTCACCATTGTCCAGCACTCGGAGACCTCGACGAAAGGACAGGAAATCGAACCTCAACTCTGCTACCAAAATGTGACGTTACGTCGTAAAATCTGGTTGATTTTTCACGAAAGTCCAGACAAGGGAAATACTCCAACCGTCGGTCACATGCTGGATCAGGGTAAGACTCCACAAACAGAAAAACAGCTCACAAGAAAAAGGTAGCCAAAAACAATTTACGAGTTATTACCGTACGATATCTATTCAAAGTAGAGTATTCAAAAAATCAGAAGTATTACAGAAAACAATGATAGTAAATTCATGATCCCAAAGGAAACATTACCAGCAGAAAATTGCTCTAAAAATCTCATGGCTCACAAGACATGTGACTCCCAGCAGGTCTCGACCAGAAAGAGAGCTTGCCTATGCAAGGCGAGACAGCATTTGAGGGGAGGGCTTCTTCCAGGGAGTGGAGGGGTAGCCAGGCGAATTCAACAACCGCCCACTGATGCGTCACTGCCCCTGCAGAAACGGCCGCTCCACAAAACACCATTCCCTGGTTTTGAGACAACAGCCAGCACCCAGAATTTTCCCCTCAACTTCTGGGTTGGAGACATCAGAGGAATCGTTCATTGGAACACATGGAGGGGAAGGAGATACTGGGGTGAGGTGTTGGAGGGAGAGAGAGTTTGTGATAGGACAATGGTAAAACTTCTCACTCCAAGTGCAATACTAAGGCCTTAGCACCGATTTCCCCTTGCTTGCCAAGGAGAAGTATTTCTCCGCAGTAGTCCTATATAAGTCTTGCATTGCAGGTAGGCTGGTTCGGGGCTGGTTCGGAGGCTGTTTCGGAGGCTGTTTCAGAGGCTGTTTCCAGAGGCAGGGTTTTCAGAGACAGGATTTTCAGAGACAGGATTTTCCAGAGACAGGATTTTGCGAGACAGGACACTTTGCTACAGGGACCCTTTGCGCAAAAAATCCTTTGCGCGAAAAAGTTCTGCGGATAAGTTCGGAGGAAGTTCGAGGAATTTCGAGGAATTTCTGGGGGGGGGGAACCAGAAATTTTTGGGGGGGGGGGGGACACTAAAAAATGCCACAACAAAAAAATGGAAAAATGTATATAGACACGGCCAGTGCAATATAAATGACTCCGCGCACCGAAAAATTAGCCGTTTTGTCAACTTCATGAACTTTGCGACTCAACCTAGGGAAAACTACTACGTCTACAGCATTCATCTTCCACATTAATTTACACTCATCAGTGCGGATTAATAAAATGGCTTTTGGGTATTTTTAGAACTTATATTTTGTTATAAATTAATGAAAATATTTAAACATTATCTTGTCCCATAGTTTACCCCGAAAGATAAAGGAAGTTGTAGATGGAAAAAGAATGGAATCCAGAGGTGGTCACTAAAAATGAATCGCAGCATTCTTTGATTTTATTCTACGCCGTTGCTTGCTTTTCAGAAAAAGTTGAGTCACAAGAGGAATGTTCCGCGGTCCTTGATTTGGAAACTGTGGAGATAGAGGAAGACGTGTGGATCAGCAATTTCCATTTAGTTGGTTGTCAGGATAAACCAAGGATCCATTTAAAGGTTGTCAGGCCATCGTATAAAGATAGGACTGATGTGCACCACAGGGGAAATGGGATGTTTGAGGGAAAGTCAAACCCAAGTTGTCCAAAGAATGTGCAGTTCTATGTTGCTCTTTCCCAGTTAAAACCAAATAGAAATTGGATTGGGATGATATTTTCACCACGGGTTCCAGTGAGAGTGCAGGTGATCATGGTCATCGTCGAAGGTCATCCCTCTAGGCGATTTCCGATACGGAATTTTTAAGTGACAACCGATCGCAATGACGATGAGCTCGCCTTTAGAGTAGGTTTCAGATATATCGTGAGAAAAGCTCCCAAAATGTATTAAAGACTCTGTTTGGAAAATATTCAAATTTTAATGTAACTTTAGGAAGGCCTTCTAATTACAAAAGTAACTTATTAACACCTGAAGACGTTGTATTTATTATATTAATCAAAATGCGATTGACCGATTCTTTCTGCAGAATAGGAAGTGGTTTCGGGGTTTTGAGTTACAAGATGGTAGATTGTGTTGGAAGTTCGTCTATATTATCGCTACTAAATTGAAACATTAATAGTCTGGCTTCCTCAGAGCTTCCTGTCGCCCTCCAGGCAAGGTATTTTTAAGTTGAAAGTATCATCGACAGCTTCGAGGTGGAAATAAGTTCACCGTAAGGCTCTCTACCGGACTGCCAAAAGAATACACATTTCACATGAGTATACACGCTTTCGCCAATGTTATACGCAAGTCTCACTTTGTTATGAACTATAAAACATTTCAGATGCACATCGGTTGGTTCCTTTAATTGCGACGATGTTTCCCGGGCGACCACCATATCGAATTCCCATCGTAAAAAATGCCCCAGATATGATACGCTAAATTTTTTTCGCGTATAGAAGCCGATATTCACTTTTAACATCGTTTCTTATGGGATATATGTTTCGATTAACGTCATTTCGTTTATCGTCACATTTTTCAGGAACGTTAAACGAGGACTCACTGTACTGGAACTAAGAAATGCCTCACAACCAAGCCGTCGCTTGTGTCCAAATGCCTATGCTGCTTCCTTCGCTTCCTCGTACTGAACTATGACGTCAATTTGCCGCTAGCCAATCATCGGGCGTTTTCGAGTCCCACTCGTATTTGAAAATTCTCTTGAACTTTAATGAATAAAATATCGCTAACGACATCAAAAAGTAATAAAACCTTTTCACTGTGAAACGCAAACATGTAATTCTACATGATTTTGGAGCTCACAACTGTTTCTGAAATGTATGCAAGTTCCCTATTGTCATTATGTATTCACAAATTTAGTGCGCGAAAACATTCTTCACTTACTTAAGATTAATTTCGTTACTAATGTTCTATTGTTTATGTTAAGGGAGTCATTCAATTGTGTAGTTTGACATAGTATTTACCGCTAAGTGCGCGAGAACTTTCTTCTCTCTGATTATTTACGATTCTAATGAGATGACGGTCAAACTTAGGTTGCTGAATTCAATCAAATGTGCAATGAGCTACTTTACGTACTAACCATACTGATGACTAGCGAGAGACAGATAATAATAGTAATAGTGGACGTATTGGTATGGCAGAATTGCTTTCTGGATTGACTGGAAATGAAGCGGATGGGCTTACAATGCAATGAGTTCGTGAACATCAAACACAACAACAGCGAGCACGGCACAATGAAATTAATCGAATAAGGGCCCCCGCGCACTGGCAACTTTTACAAAGCAACAATTTAGTTGCTTTGTGGAAGTTCAAATGAAATACACGGAATTGACTGTGGCCCCGCGCACAGGCGACTTTTTAGTTGCTGCAATTGCCGTGTGTTTCATACGGACTTCCTCAAAAGCAACTAAATAGTTGCTCTGTAAAAGTTGCCAGTGCGCGGGGGCCCTAAGACGCAGTGCTCCTGTGATCCTGGAACGAAGAGAATTCAACTACGATCGGGTTGTAGATTATTGTGCCGATGAATCAGTCGCAGTTGGAGGCATAAAAATAATTTGTCAATATTGTAAGGCGTTAAGATACAGCGGTGAATCAACTGGATTATGTTGTGCTTGTGGAAAAATAAAATTAACTCAATTGATACCACCACCAGATCCATCACGCTCATTAGTTTTTGAAATGGGAAATGATTCTAAATTCTCATTGGCCAACGTTCAAAATTCGTCATATTTGTATATTTAAACACTGAAAAAATGAAAGATATAGTTCATAGGAAAGTATTAAATTGATGAACCCTATTGTAACTGTTTTGTATTTAATGTAAATGAAGATATTATATTCATTCGAATTGAGAGGAAGTTTTATTTAATTACCGCATTTAATAGTGATAGGCCACAATCGGTACTGACCGAAAAATATGTAGGTACGTACTTATTTGTCGAAATAATTACCTGAAACACAATGGCTAGATAAACGCGATTGAAAAACGGGACAGCATAAAATTTTTGGACTTCCACAGATATTTTAGAACCAAAATAAGCAAATTGTTTAGCCGTTTTCGAGTTTTAGCGAAAAGAAATAATTGCCATTGATTTATCTATAAATATTATATATTATACTTATAACTATTATCTAAACATATAGATACGAAGGTGATACGAAGTTTACCGGGTCACTGAAAATATTTGACATGACCACTATGACTGTATGATTAGAAGTATTTAAAGCTGAAAGTGCTAGTACATTCAGGAGATCAGATAATTTTCCAGCATATCCGGAAATCGACCTGGTTTCATATATCTAGTTTCGGTAACGTTTTTCGAAAAATCGGAATTCCACCCCTGTCCTAATTTCTGTGTCCTTGTTTAATAGTCTGAATAGTCATAATTGATTTTACTATTGCGTTTGATAAATTTACCGATGGTATGGAACAGGGGCGCAGCCAGGAATTAAGGCTGGGGGAGGTTTAGGTGTAACTAATACCGGGGTGTGTGGGGGGTATGGTATACCCATCAGGATAAGAGTTAGGCGCGAGATTAGTAAATTGTGGAATTTTAAGATAAATTGTTCAAAATGGAGAGTTTTACGGCTTTCTGAGGGATATTTTATTAATCCTTACGATATTCTATTTGTAATATCAATCCAATTAAGCAAAATAGATTAAACTTAAAAATTTCCCTGAGCTCTGGGGGGGTTTTATCCCCCAAAACCCCCCTCGCTGCGCCACTGGTATGGAATAATTACTGATGTGGAAAGGAAGAACTAAAAGGATTTTTAGAAAAAGGCCTTATAAAAATTTACGGCGACGATGACTAGTGAAATACAATGTTTTGTACCTAGGCTTACATTTCCTTTCCATTTTTTGTGGCTTACGACCTTTATAAATATTGTGTTACTATATCAATGACTTCTGTACGAAAACAGTGAAATATTTATTCCAATACAAATCAGTTTTCACCAATTCCACCAGCCACTTATAATTTCTGCGCTGAAAACTCAGTCCTATGTGGTCACAAAAAATGCACCTGTGATTGTAAGGGTTTCGTAAATTAGCAGGACTATACATCTCCCTTTATAAAAAACAAAATAATTCTCTCAAGTTACATACGTTATGGAAACTATTTTTTTGGTTAAATCGGCTTAAAATAAGGATCTGAGGATAAAAATAATAAAATAGAGAGTTCATCCACTCCTAAAAGCAGAATAAACGGTTTTTACAAATATACCTAATTTTATTTCTATTAATACCAGCACATTTTTATTTTATTGGAAATTTTATCCGTCCATTTCGGGATTCTGGGAAACGTTTTCTATCGATTCTTTTCATGTTTTCGTCCGTTAATCTCTGTCCTCGCTTGAGAGTCAGGAAAGATAAATTTCCTTGAAAAAGAAATTATTAACGCAGTGTGACCTAATGGAATTTCGGTCGGACGATTTATTTTTCGTCGTGGATGAAAAAAGAAAAGAATGGGGTAGGAAAGTGAGTTAAGAGGGAGGGTGAGTTTTGCTGGAAAGGTGATGGAGTAAAATCGTTGAAGTGGGAGGGACCGTAAACAACAATGTCTTCGAGCGAGAGGTGGGGTGAGGGGAGGATAGCGGCCGGTGGTTACAAGCCTTGGAGTGAAAGCGACTGGAAGGCGTTTAAGGAACAGTACATAAGCTTCTGGAAGGTCGGGGTGCGGGAAAATAGGGAAGACTAGAGGGAGACAGGGCGCAGGTGGAGCGGTAGGCCAATGTGGCTCCGCGGGAGAGGTTAAGTCACTGAGCTGTTAACACCGCTGGTACGTGAAGCCCCCTCGTCCAGCGAGCAAGCGCAGGAGATCAGGTCAGTCTCCTTCATAAACGAAATATTTTCTGATATTACACTTCATTTTCTGCAATGAACGATTTTACCATTCTCAAATTGTATTTATACAGGGTTTGTCCGGAAAGTAATAGGACTGATTTTCTTCCACCGCGACTGTACTTCGGAGCCTGTTTGCACCGACTGAATTTGGTAGAGGGTGTTTCTAGCTAACGAATGAGCGGCTGGTCAGTTGTCTGCGAGCACCTGGAGAGTCAGGACAGACTTTTTTGCGCGACGTGTTTCTGCAAGTGGTGCAAGCCGAAAATGCAGCATTCGTTACAGCAGAGGTACGCGATTGAATTCTGAGTGAAACTCGGTAAATATGCGACAGAGACGTTTGTTATGATCAATTAGGCTTACCTAGATGTTGCTTTAGCAAGAAGTGGTGCGTTTCGGTGGTACTGGGCCTTTTTGCAGGGCCGGGAAGAGGTCGCTGATAAAGACGGTGCTGGAAGACCTGTGACTTCGGCAAACACCAACATTTTGACTCGTGTGCACAAAGTTTTGAACCCAGACCGTCGACTAAGCATTCGTTTAATTGCCCAGATGTTACATTTATCAAAATCTGTGGTTCATGACATTGTGACGGAGCATTTGAACATGCGCAAGATGTGTGCGCGAAGATGGTCCCAAAAGTGCTCACTGACGACTAGAAATTGCGGCTCACATCGCCTTTCATGTGAACAGCTAATTAACCAATTCCGGCATCCCAACGCTTCCGCAGCCGCCCTACAGCCCAGATGTGGCCCCCCAGACTTTTTTTTTGTTTCCTTGTGTGAAATGGCCGCTGATAGACAAGCATTTTGAGACGACATAGGGGATCCAAGCAGCATGCACCTCGGCTCTCGAGGCTATTTCGGAGAATGTCTTCTGTAACGCCTTCAATGCTTTGAAATCGCGCTGGCAGCGCTGCATCGACGCAGAATGAGCCTATTTTGAAAATTTTAAAATAATTATAACGATTGGCTCAATAATTTTTTATTTATTGACTCAGTCCTATTACTTTCCGGACAAACCCTGTATTCACACTTCTAAATTTTTATTCCATTGGAACTTTGATACCGCCCCTTCTGGAATTCTCAGAAACTCTATCGGTTCCCTCCATATGTTTTCTTCCGTATTTCCCGGTCCTCTATTTATATCTAGGACAGATAAAATTCCCTCCAAAAAAAAGGCTAAAGTTGTAAAGGCTAGGTGACCCTAGGGAATTCTGGAAGGTTGATTTATTTATTTTTAAGCTGGAAAGAAGAAAAGATCGAGGGAGGAGGGTTGGCGGAGATCGAGCTGGATTTTCACTGGCGACTTGGTGGAGTAGAATAACTGGAGAGGGAGAGGGATCGTAAATAAATCGTTCGAGCATTGAGGGAGGAGAGGGGTGAGGGGAATAAGGTGGTGGTGATAGGTCGCGCGCTTTAAAGTGGAAGCGACGGACGAGAGAGGCCGGATGGCCAAGATGCGGAAAAACAGTGCAGGCTAGAGGGAGACGGGGTGCAGGTGGACAGCGGTGCACGCCAATGTGGTTGCACGGGGGAAATAGAGTTGCCGATCTGAAAAACCGCTGGGACGTGCACCGGCCGAGTCCAGCGAGCAATCACAGGCGCCTAGGTCAGTCTCATTTATAACCGACTTAAACTTGGAGACAAGCCTCTTTTACGCTTCAGTGCCGTTCCAATGTAATTGTGCAAGCCAGATTTGGCAACATAGGGGAGTGGTTTCCCAAGATTTTAAAATGTACGCTAATAGCAATGAAAACGTAAATCAGTGAATGAGCATAACTTTACTCCGAGTGATCGCGTATTACAATTTCTTCTATCCTTAATCAGAGATAATAAATTCGTAAAGCCGACAAAAAAGCATTTGGAGCTAATGAAACTCTTGGAACTAACTTAAACTTATGAAAATAATTCATTGATATCATAGTATCCATATTTTAATGTTTCGAAATACGCTATTCTACTCGTTAAATTCCCATGTCTCACATTTTTTCTCACTGACTGTAAACGGCAAACGAAAATAACTGAGGAAAATTTTAACTTTGTAGTGTTAGTTGCAACAGCTACTAATAACCTAAAAGTTTTTTTTGACGACACTCATCGGAAAGGTATTTATAGGAGCTGAGGTTATAAATCTCCATCAATGCAAATTCGAGCTGGAAAAAAGCAGGATTATCCCAATTTTAGGTTCAAAAGATGAGAGGATCCAGCGATTAGTCATTAGAGAAGGTTCCGAAAATTTTATTACGCTTGATGTCTAACATAGGATGTCGACGAAGAAAAAAGAAACCATTTTTCCGTCGTCGTTCTTGGGTGAGGGATTAGCCAACCCCTAGTAGTGGGAAAAATAAAGAATAAGAAAGCTGAAGGTTGATTGTTGGCCATTAAAAAAGAAAGGGGCGTCGCGTCGGTTGGTAGGTTGGGATTGATTGTAGGTTAGGGGGGCTTGGTCCTCGCAAACTCTCCCCACTTCGACTCGATGGGATAAAGAGAAAATGTGACGAAGGTTATTTTACTCGGATGAGGGTGTGTGGAGGTAAAGGTTGAATCTGGGCGGAGGAAAGGACTGCGCGACCGGAATCTTTGATTTTGCTCCTAATGCGAAAGGGTCGCTCGAGGGA
This sequence comes from Ischnura elegans, assembly GCF_921293095.1. Classification (NCBI taxonomy): domain Eukaryota; kingdom Metazoa; phylum Arthropoda; class Insecta; order Odonata; family Coenagrionidae; genus Ischnura; species Ischnura elegans. The sequence goes on along the minus strand of NC_060246.1, from coordinate 110,757,235 downwards.
TTCTCCCGAGTTATCCTTCGGGATTGGACGGTGAATGGAAAAGCGCGCTGAGTCACCTGATTTTCTAACCTTAGGGATTTCGGGATTGTCACCTGGAACATCGAGATAACATAATGTTGAGTTTTCCCAGAGAATTAAATAGTGTCTCAGGAGACGCTTTATGCAACCTCTCGTTCGACTTTTATTTATAAAAGTTATTCCTAGACCATCTCTTGATATCCTTAATTTAGCTGTGAAAAGAATGAGAGGAGAGAATGGCAGGGTTTACGGAACAAAAATCAAATACAGTGAATGG